>NC_087474.1:5944885-7221411 GCF_036417665.1 Passer domesticus
GGCCACCTTCTTTAACCTAGTTAAACTATGCAAAAGGAACTCTGGCTTGATTGTGTGCCTGCTGAAACTTTCAATCGAGTAAAGGAAAAAAGCCATTTACTCTCTGCCAGCTTTCAGCTCATTACCATGACTGGGCACCCAGCTCACCGGGAAGTTCAGGGGCGCTCTCAGTCACTCCCAGGAACTCTGGGCTGTGTGAGAAGACACAGATTGTTTCACTACACATGACAACTATATGAGCTTACATCCTTATGGTGCATTTCCCCTGCTGTTTGCTTCTCCAGAGAAGGAGGGACCCAAATTATACTAAATGAGACAAACAACATCTCAGTTGCTGTCTCTGCTACAGAGCAAACTGTGCCTCAATATGCCATTGGAAGACTGAAAACACACGGTGCTCACTAAACAGCATGAAAATTTTGTGTGTTGCTTGTGAAAAAAACTTTGTGAAAGTTTTCCTGAAGAAGATGAAGGAAGAACAGGAGCACTGCATTTCATGAGTCAATTTCTTAGTAGATGGATCACAGCACTGACCTGGCGAGGTGACATCTCAGATACACCTCAGAGATGTTCTTGGAAGCACCTGGCACATTATGTTTAATGAACATCATCAGATTTGGTTATGGCATTCTACTTTGAAGCTACTGGGAATGAAGGATCTATGGATGATTAGTAAAAGGGAAGCTCATTTGCAGATTCATATGTAATGCTTTATTTTGCATCCTCTTTTCATGATCATTTCTGGCACAATGAAGGTCTTGCCTATGTACAGTGAGTCAGTGGGGAGATTGAGATTAAAAAAACCTAGTTGTACAATTCCTCAGTGTCCCTAGGTTATTTTTTTCATGTCATTATCCTTTTCTAAAACTTTAGGAAAATACTAGGAAACACTGCACTTAATTTTTTTTAATTACTTAAATACAATTATATCCAGAATTCTTTCTCACCTGACTGCTGAGGACAGAAAAGCTTACTTTTCTTACTAAAAGAAAACCCCCAGAAGTAAAAGGACTAAAGTTCCTGTCCATATGGGCCACCAAAAGGCTTGAGACTTCCACATGCTATCCAACTGGAGTAACTCACAGAATCACATCTGGTAGAGGCTGGAAGGCAGCCCAGACCCACCTTGTCCAAACCCCTGCTCAAGCAGGACCACCAGAGCCAGCTGCCCAGATGGTTTTTGAGCATCTCCAAAGATGGAGACATGAAATACAAGGGAAAAAAATCAAATTGCCTAACACTGACAGGGGACAGATATGCAGGGAAGTCACTGGGACTGGTAAGATTTACAACATGTGTATTAAATTTCTCTTTTAATTAACACTTCCATCACATTTGCCTCAGTAGTATGTACACAGTGGTGGAAAGATAGTCCTTAGCTTTTACACTACTCAAGTTTTAGTTTGGGTTTTTTCAAGAAGGAGAAAAACACTTCACAGAGATTCAAAGATTTCTTATTCTTTTTATTCCCCTTTATAGAGCAGAATGCAGAGAACACTCAAAGAAAATAACAGCACATAGCACCCCAGCTGATTGACTACCCACCTTCCTAACAGTAGCTGGTCTCCTTATTTACATGTCTTATGTAGAGATTTACAACATTCTGAGTAATAATTGTGTTGATAATTTCCTGTTTTCCTCTCTATCTTCAGAGCCCTTAGAAACCTCTCCCCATGTGAGAAACACGTGGGACACGCAGGCTCAGCAGGGAAGCCCTGGTTTTTGTAAGCTCCACCTGTGGCAGGGTTTGTGGAAAGCAGGAAAATGGGGATGGCTGGGATTTTATTAGACCATCACAGCTTTCTTTGGGGATGTGATGAAGCCACATCAATTTAAAATCTAAAGCATTCTTTTGTTACAAACAATCCCTCTCTGTTTTCATAAGGCCCTATTCTACAAGTTACCTGGGTAAACAAAGCAAAATAAGGAGATGTATGTGTGGGCTCTGCTGTGGCAATCAGGCAAAGGACAGACATCAGCGTATCCAAAAGGGTTTTCTTCTACATACTCAGAAACTACCTGTCAAGTCAAAACCTAAAAATACCATTAGAGTTCTACCAGAAAAAAAAATCTTTAAAATTCATAATACTCATTATGAAGTGACACTTTAAAAAACCCCACAAAACAAAACCCCAAGCGCTGTCATAAACATTAAATTAATATTCTACTACTAAATTGATATTTAGGTGCAGCAAGTTGACTATTTAACTACTTTACTGTCAGACCTACTGATTAGGCAGACAATGAAGCACATGTCATGAGCTTCCAAAACTTGCACTAACACCAAGTCTTGCAGGCTGGAAAATACCAAGATCACCAAACACAGCAGGGACATCCCAGGGGCTTCCACTGCTGCCTACCAAGATGTTCTGTGAGAGAAAGTAACAAGGTTTTGAAGGCAACCACAGCTAATTTTGCACAAGGAAGGGGTAGTGCTGTGTCAGGGAACAGCCAAAGGGACCAGGTGCTTTGCACAGCCCCACAGGGGTCTGCAGAAATACACACACACCAAAATGCTCCAGGAGTTTGGCAGATAAAAACCAGGTCAGTGTAGCAACAATATGAAAAGAAACATTAACAAGGGAATGCAAACTATGAATTTAAAATGCCTCCCTGTCCTGGGTTTGGCCAGCATAGTCAATTTTCTTTTTAGTATTGGGTATGGCACTGAGTTTCGGATTTAGGATGAGATTTAATTTTGGTAACACATTGAGGTTTTAGTTGTTGCTAAACAATGTTTATTCTAAGGCAAGGACTCTTCAGTTTCCCATGCTCTGCCAGCAAAGAGGTGCAAAAATAAGCCAGGGGAGGGCATGGCCAGGACAGCTGACCCCAACCAGAGGGATACTCCACACCATAAAACACCACGCCCAGTAGATCACAGAATGGTTTGACTTGAAAGGGACCTTAAAGATCATCCAATTCCAACCTCCTGCCATGGGCAGGGACACCTTTCACCAGACCAGGTTGCTCAGAGCCCCATCCAACCCATCCTTGAACACTCAGGGAGAATGGGACAGCCAGAGTTTCTCTGGGGAACCTGTACCAGGGGCTCACCACTGCTCCAATCAACCCTGGGGTTTTACCTTGATCCAGTTCTCCTCCTTGTCCCCATGGGGCAGGGGGTGAGGAGGCACCTGTGTGGCACTCAGCAGACAGCTGGGATAAACCACGACACTACCCAGTACTATAATTAGCAAGTTTCACTCACGGTCCCAGTTTAGGAACAAAACAAGTGTCCACTACTCAGAGTTCATAGTTCTGTTACTGCTCTGGACACAATGTGATAGCAACATCACCTCTTCTGCCAGTGGCTGAGGAAGTCAAATGCACAGATCTCTTAGGTGCTGAAATCTTTTACAATAATCTAAAAGAGGGTAGTTTTAGATTACTATTAGAAAATAATTCTTTTTGTGAAGGTGGAGAGACTTTGGCACAGGCTGCCCAGAGAAGCTGTGAATGCCCCATCCCTGGAAGTGCTCAAAGGCCAGGTTGGATGGGGCATTGAGAAATGTGGTCTGCAAGTCCCTGTCCATGGCAGGGGGGTTGGAACTGGATGATTTTTAAGGTCCTTTCTAATCAAAACTATTATATAATTATCTGATTTACATACTGTAACAGGTGCTAGATGGAGACGAGAAGAAAACCATCAATTAGTTATTCTTGTTCTGTACATTCCACTGTATATTTTGATAATTTTCATTCAAATGAGCTCTTAACTGCTCTTAACTGTAAAATACATTTAGTACAGAAAATAAATGAAAATTTTGTAATAGTTGTAAAACAAAAACAAGATTCTCAATGTAGGACCATTTGAAGTGTAATTCTGGTCACCCAAATAACACAAAACCATATTATGGATAACCATAACATGGAACCTCCACGACTGAGGAACTTCCTAAGCCAGGAGTGGTATTCAACAGCACTCATCTGATTATTGTTCCACTCATTTATTTAGGTCTTCTTGAAATCCATATCAAGTTGTTCATGCCCAAAGCATCCAGGAACAATGAATTCTGTAATTGCAGTAGATGCTGAGTGCAAATGCACCTGCCCCTGTACTCTATGAACACCACCTGATGTCCCCTAATTTCTGTGTTGCACAACAAAACGAGTCCTTGTACCCTGTCCATTTTCTCCATTACCACTCTTTTTTGGACCCTATTACATTTCTCCTCTGTGAAATCACTTCAGATTGAAGGTTTTACCTTAACTGATCCCCACACAGAAGCTATTACTTACTTCTTGTCATACTTGTTGGCCTTTCCTGTGCTTTCCCAATTACAGCTCATCCTTTTGGAGAAGGCAAAGCAGAACTGCACGTGACATTTAACATGCCAAGGGTTTATAAAGCAACAGTAAAAAGAGGAAAAAAACCCTCGCTGATGCTTCATTCCACTTATCTCTTTACCAGTAATTCCTAGAATTTCCTTCTCTCTTTAACTTATGAAAGCTTCTGCAATTCTCAGAAGAACTGAAGCACCACTTGCTCAGGTAGCAAAAGCTATTTGAGAGTGATTTTTGTTTATATAAAAGCGGTATGGTAATTTTGCTCTGCATGTTCCTTTACATGAATGACTACTGAATTAAGAGTCATTTAATGGGTACCTCTCTTTTATTATTTAGAATACGTTAGTTTTACCCACTATGTTCTTCCCCTTTGAACCTGACCTAGGAAAGGGTTACCAGGGTAGGTGTTTGTGGGACTACAACACCAGCCTGATTTATAATGTGATTTTAATTCATCAGCAGTGAATTTCCCTTCTATTTCTTTTACCCAACTGAAGAGTCATCCTCAACACAGCATTACTGTGAGAAAAATTAAGACAAGTCTACAGAATTAGCAAGTGGTTCCTGCTCATGGCAGAAAGGATGGAACAAGATGATCTTTGAGGTCCCCTTCCAATCTAGACCATTCTGTGATTCTATGAACCAAAGCATGCACAGAGCAGCCCCTCTTTCCAGTGAGGAGAAGAGCACATAGCACACAAAGCACATGCAAGTATTTCAATGTATTTGAGTGGTAATGGCCATGCAGATTTTCCATTTCATCACTAATGACACAGCAGCAGAGTCAAACATCAAGGTAATGGAGAAGTTGAAAATTCTAGGTCCTGGGAAACTTTCAAAACCTGTTGGATTATGTTTAACAAAGCATTGGTTTGATACCAAAACTGCAAAACCACTACTGAATAAATAAGCAAAACCAGAAGAGTTGCATTTGAGAAATAACCTCCAGAATGGAAAACTCAGTGAGGTTAAAACTGATTTGGAATTAACAGATGCCACCAGGTGATTTCAAAACACCTGAGACACAAATATCAGTCAGAAGGCAAAAAAATCAGATTTTTCTAAATGGCCCATTTTAAGTGTGCATGATGATAAACGGTTTTATTGAGTAAGCCCATAATGGTTTAAATGCAACTATCAAGTAACCTCCTCTTTTGTTTGCTTTCCTCATTACAAACAAATTACCAGAATATAAAGCAAAAATAATAAGATGCTTATAATAATTACAACAACATGCTTCAGTTCTGCTAATTTTTCCAGTGGCTGAGCAGGTAAGAGTCAGCAGCACAAGAAAGAAGAAATTACTCCTTTTCTAATGAGTACACAGAATATTACTTGCCTTAAAAATATTTAAGTGCATTTCTAAGCATATATTTGCCACAAATTGTACGGCCAAGTTTAATCTACAAAAAAAGCACTCAGTGGTGTTAATTCTTCCCTTCATTAATTTGAGAGAGAATGGGTGGTAATGATGAGGCCAAAGCATCTGCCTGGGTTTTAAAACTGGATTTTGGTATTAAAACACATTGCCAAGAGCTTTTGCCATTGATTCACCCAGACCAGGATTTGCTCTCAGGTGTGTTTTGCTTTGCTTCAATGAGAGGCTCTACTCAGTAAGGTTCATATGACTGCAAAAGGATGCCTGTATTTCCTTTAATAAGCAGGATATTGCAGAATTTTCTTCTCTAGGAAAGTGCTTTTCAGGCTGCTTCAAAGCTGATGAGACTCTGAATTAGTCCAAAAATCCCTGTCAACATCTGCATTAATAACTTTCCTCCACTGAGAAGTGTTTGTTTCTGGTTCTTCAGTGCTTTGCCCAGAGACAAATGAGTCTGGTCAGAGAAAGCTCCATCTTCAGGAAGTCAATGTAAAGTCCAACAAGAAATGAACTGGCCAGGCAACATCACTGGATCTAATAAAAATGTTACTAACAGTAACTAACAGTAGATAAGGAACTACTGGTTGATAAAATCATCCAGTTTTTTTAATGTATTATCAGAAGCCTCTGAACACCATGGGGAGTTGAGGGTCTGGTAGAAAGCACTGCTGTAAGAGCTGGTTGACATGGTATGGATAGTTAACAAAAGAAACACCTGACCCAAGAAATTCAGCAGTTCAAATAAACTTATTTTATTGCATTTCACCCAGATCTGATTCTCAACATTTTTATGGGACACAGACAGGAAGAATTACAGACTCTAGAATGAGTTGGGATATTTCACAAGTGTTCTCCAAAAAAAAAGGGAATAATCAGATAATTAACATACAGAATTCAGTTTCAACTTAAACTCAGAGCCAAGAAAATATCAAGTACAGAAACTTGCTGAAACTAACAGAAGATGGGGAAAAGAAACAGAAGCCAAGTCTTCATTAGTAGCAAAAGGGCTACCAAACCTACAGTAAGCATACCAGGAGCTTCTTGGTGTATTATTTCTTTCTTTGGATTAGCAGTTTTATATTTGCATAGATCCCTGTGCACAAAGACCCATGCTTTCCAGAATTTTCTGGTTTATATATTTTTGGCCATGAGAAATTCACTCAGCAGAAGAAAAATGTTCTTACAGAGATGAGGAGCACAAGAGGATCCAGAGGGGAACACAGCATTTTGCAGCAAAAGGTCTTTCACGGATAAGCAGAAAAGTGGAAGGTGTTGACAGCTGGAAGGTTTGACAGGACCAGAGGCACCAGGCACAAACAAAAACACAGGAGGCTCCCCCTGAACATCAGGAAACCCTTTTTTTACTGTGAGGGTGCCTGAACACTGGCACAGGATGTGCAGGGCAGGTTGTGGAGCCTCAAGCCTTGGAGATAAAAGCTCCTTGGAGATAAAAGGTCTGGACATGCCAGCTCTAGGTGACCCTGCTGGAGCAGGGCTGTGGAGAAGATGATCCCCAGAGGTCCCAGCCATCCTTAACCATGCTAAGATGCTGTGGTGCCAAAATGATGGGAAGAATGGGAAACCACAGTATCAGCTGGATAGAGAAACATCAGTGTAACATCACTGGGAGAACCACAGTGAGGAAAAATGAAGGAGCAGACAGCTGGAAAGAGCAATACAAAGCTGAAGAGCAGAACAGACATCAAGTGAGAGCCAAAGGATCAGCAAGAGAGACAAGGCTGGTGGGTAAATGAAAGGAGTCTGTCCTGAGGTTTACAAGAAGCTGAAAATCTATTGATTCAGTAGAAGCAGTTGTCAACACCCTTTTTTCAGGAAAAAAAGTTTACTTAGCTCCAAACAGCTCTTTTTTTCCAAATTCCAGAATTTCCTTTCTCTGATTCCAAATCCCTCCTCCTCTCTTTCCGTCCTTAAGAATTCATCTACACCAAAGGGAACTTAGTACTTGGCAGAAAAGGGACAGGGCTCAGGAATTGCTGCAGTTGGCAGGAGAAGCAGCCATACTGAACTGATCAGAGCAGCACACGGCTCACCCTGCTCCGCTTCCAACTCTGCCTCACTTCACATGTGAGATTACAGAATTTTGGGAAGGGCAGTAACTTGTTTCCCGAACTGCAATTAAAATGACTGTGCCTCAGCATTGCAAAAGAGCCCCTTTGGGAAGAATTTTTGTCTTTTTTTTTATTTAAACAAACATTTGTGTCAACATTACAAATGGAAATAATGTTTAGTACTTGCACACTCCTTGCTTTTTCTCCCCATGAAATATTTGACAGCTACCAAACCTATGATTTCTTTATCTTCAGTAGGATTATATGGGGCCTATCCTTTTTTCCCTCCCTGTGAGAGGAGTTCTTACTCCTCCTGCATTGCTCCCTTCTCCCTAAAAGCAAAGCTCATTATACTGAATACAACATTAATAACATGTACTTCTCTCATTTTATGAATCTTAATTAAATAAAACAAAACAGAAACAACCTCAAAAACTCAGACTCACACAGTAAAAGAATTCCTGATTATTCTCAACATACAAATCTAGCAATGGAAAGGAAGCTAGGAACACAGAGACTCAAAATATGTCACAAATCAAATGTCAAGATCTTTAGACATTTAATTTCAACTTTTGTAATATTACTATATTGTGTTTTGGTTTGCCAACTACTGCAAAAATTTTCTGGCAAGACAATTCTTTGCAAGCATAGAAAATAAAACCCTTTTCTAGTTGAACCAAAAATTAATAAACTAGTATAGAAATACCCTTCAATTTAATCAAAGTTTTAAAAAGAGAAACAAACTGAGATTATTCCTTCTCCCACACTTTTGTACTAACTCAGGTAAATGCTTAGAGTAAGTTTTAGAGGCAGCACCCTTTTCAGATAATATGATTAAACCTCTAGCACGTCACATGGTGCCCAGCTTTTAAAAATAACATAATTGTGATTCTGTCTCTATCAAACTGCTCAACATGATAATGCTCTTTCAAGTCTATCTTGGTTCCCCTGCACAAATGGGATTTCAGACATATGTGTTTTCACTAGGCATCTTTTCAGTGAGGAGCACAGTCTGTAAATCCATCCTGGGCTCAGCACTGAAGTGATGGTGCCTCACTTCCAGCAGCAGACCTGCTGGAGTCGTGGTCCATGGGGGTTTCCAGCACAGTGCTCCTACTGCCCACTCCTTCAGAAATGGGTATCAGCCGCCTGTGACACTCAGGATTATTCTGATGAAAGATAACGGAGAGAATTATCTATATGCACTCTCAGAGCCTTAAAAATAATTATGTGTTCTTCTCTCTTCTCAATCAGAAACTGCTCTCAGGTTTCCGTTGAGTAACTTTGTTAAAAATGACAAAAGCGAAAAAACCAAAATACAGCTATCATTGAATTCCCTACACAGTAGTGCACCAGTTGTTAGGTTTGAATTTATTTTGGGTTTTTTTTTCTTCTTTTCTTAAACATATTTAAAATTTATAAAACTTATCACTTTAAGGGGACACTTTTTGCCCCCTTCACTGACTTTCATAAGAATGCGTCTACCACACAGGATAGGAACAGTAATCATCATCATAATGTAATATTAATGATGCAATAATAGAATTAGAACTAGTCTTCCTTTACCCTGCTGTGTTTTTCTACACACAAATACCTGCTCCAACTTTTTCACTTATATACTAATTTATTAGCCTATTAACTAGTAATTACCTACTTGGAGAAGCTGCAAAAGATCACCCAAGTTCACTACCACCAGCAGTTTTATTTGCAGGGGCGGCAAAACAAAGGGCAGAATAAAACAATAAAACATCCCTGAATTAAGCTATAATTTAGGCTCCTTCCCCATGCCATTAACACTTGAATTCAACACAAGTTGTGACTACACACTCCTGACACTCCCCAAAGCCTCGAGTCACAAGCACAAAGACTTCCCAGCACCATTCCACATCTAGCAAACACAAAGCCCATCCAGCACACACAAAGCCCATCCTCAGGAGAATTTCAGCCTCCTCCTCTGTGGCTTTCACCACAGCAGCCAAGCTCCTGCTTGGCCCATGAAAAATGCTACTGCAAAAATGGCTCTTCTCAGGTTCTCTACTTGTTGTCCCTATAAATCTGCACTAAGCACAGATCCTTGACTTCATCTTTAAGGACTTCACTACTCTACCCCATCCACTCAGCAGCTTTGAGAGACCTGAACAACTCCATTAACCCAGAAATGACATTTCCAGGCCATTTCTGCCCTGACCAACAGCTTCTTCTGTTCATGTCTCTGTGCCTCCTTCCACTTCTCTCAATACACATACAGGGCCACCTAATTAAATTTATAAATCCTTAGGTTTCAATGTATTTTCAAGGCTTATTTCTGTCAAACCAACAAACTTCTGCCAAGTGGCCACAGCATCATCTTTCCTGGTGGGTTTCATCCTTCTACACTCAGTCTCTGGTTAAAAACAGGGAAATGGCTACAGACACGTGCCTGGCAAGGAGATGACAGCTCTTCACCATGGCCTTTATCTCATGTGTTGGCTCATCTGTTTGTCTCTTTAGGCTCCTGAACTGCCAGAACAGAAATCACAAACTGTTTCAACAGTACTCGGTCCAGAACAATGAGCTCCCTCTGGTAACTGAAGCATTTGGGTACCACCACAACAAATATTTACCAAAGCAAGAACAGAGATTTATCCTGTTTCCTAAGCAGCAGCAGGAAGCATTAGCCTTTGGTTATCCTGGTTATCCCTTTGTTATATAGACTGCTGTAGTCAGCTGAAGACACAGGTCAATAAGTAGTAGTGTATTTTGGCAGGTATTCCAAAAACAGCAGCTGCCACTTCAGAGCATTTGTTTTGTTAGATACAGCCTTGCAAAAGTAGGAAAAGAACATCTACAAAGAGATTCCCATTACACTACTTAAAAATAATAGCTTCGATAGCTTTAAATTAATATAGGTTTAAATATCAAGGTTTAAATCTGCCCAAATGGCACATCTCGTACTACTAAATGGAAGAAGTATTTCTTGTCTACCAAAGTCCTGCATAACTAAATGCATTTCTGAGAGAGAAGCAATACCCAGAGAGCATCAGCACTATATTCTCAGTACCTGTTTCCACAGTGTTTTCTGTTTCTGCTGCCTCCAAACCATCCATACTGTCTTCATCCTCCACTGCAGTTTTTCCTCTACTCCGAGGCCTGCAAACATAAGAAGGAAAAAATTCTTAGACTGAAAGCATTTGTAAAATTAGGATTTAAATCACTTCATTTTGAGGGATGAATGTCAGCACTTAATTATGTAACTTTCAAGCTAACCCATTATTTCAGTCTTGTACAAACTGGAAGTCCTCCCCTTTGTCCCTGCTCTAGGTTTCTGTCCCCAGCAAGGTACACATGAATCAGCAGCTGGTCCCTTAAGTTTCTCTGATTCTTCTCACAAGAAGAATACAATAATGAATTTTACTGATCAAACAACAGACTAACTCAGCCAGATTTTGACACAAGCATCCTGTCTGCTCCACGTAAAATTTAACTACAGAGAGGTAAGAGAGAACACTATCCAAAATTGGGGTAGTAGCTACTACAAAATAGAGACTGATCCACGCAGAGCACCCTTGGAAGAAATTTCCATAGAATAATAATGATGCTAAAGCAATGAAACTGAAACACACATTATTTTCAGTGAAACAATATTTTGACACATGAAGTAAAATGTTATGAGAGATGACTAGATGTCATCACATTAAAAAAAGTCATCACGTGAGGACAGCCTGTCAAAACTAAAATACCTGGCAGATTTGTTTCAATTTCAACCAAGGTCTGACGGAAAGCAGACAGGTTTGTGCCACAAATTCCAGCCTTTTCTCCCTGCCTGGCTCTTCAGTAACTATCATGGTGGGCTGTTGAGAAGCCCAGGCATCCAGATTCCCAGCTGTTCAGCAGCCCATTTGAAAGGGAGCCAAGAGCTTGGCAACTCGCCTCCCAAATTTTCAGGCTACTTGGCAACCTGCCTGGCATGCTGACGGAAAGCCTGGGAGACCCTGGGAGCTTCTGATTCCAAGTACACAAATTTTGAGCAGTTTGGGGCATCTCAGCAGTTCCAATGTCCAGAGCTCCCAGGCAACCATTCACCCAACCAACACGCCTTGAATCGGCAGGCCAGCGCACGGGCACCCCGCCTGCCCCCCCAGACAAAACCCCTCCAGTTCCTCTTTCACTGAGCATTCTGAAAGGTTTGGGTTTAGTTCTGCATTGGGGAGAAAAGGTTTTGGGTTTTTTTTCTGAAGCGATTAAATCATTCCAAAACCAGCATTTCCTTTTTTTGTACAGTCTCTTATAGCACTTTGGTCCGTCCAAACTATTTCCGGAGGACTGGATCTGCTAAATCAGCTACAGAAGAAATGCTATCATGCAAAGCCTTTGGTTCTCTTGGATCAAAGAACAAGGCAGAACTGGAACCATCTCTGGAATCCACAGGTTGCTCTCCTGCTAGAAGAGGATTGATTCTCTTGGATTACCTAGCAAGACAATCCCTTCAGATTGTGTTGGAACCATTTTAGTCTCTGTGAAGGAGGAAAAGAAGAATTAAAATGAGGCTCAAACCAAAGTCTGAAAACCTCCCACTCAATTTACAAAGGAGCCGGGTAAAAGGGAAAAGCAAGAAGAGATTAAGGACAGGAGGACTTTTCTTGGCATCCCTATAAAGTTTTTTCAGGATAATGCTGAAAAACGTGAGCACAGATGGAATCCTAGGGATTACAAGGTTATTGCTCCCCTTGCCTGCTTATCCATAAGCAGTGACAGCACATCCAGAACACACAAAATAAGTAACTGCCCTCTTATGAGAGACAGAAGAATTCCCTTCACTTATTTGCCACTTCACAAGCTCCCGGAGTAGTCTCTTAAAACCCATGTTTCACAAGAATTCAAAGCAGAATAAACTGCACAGTGACCAGATAAAGTGTCTTGCACTCCTCCCTGCAGCCACAGCATCAGCCCATCCAGGAGTACAGTGACCAGTGAGCTGGCCAGAATGGGGACATGTTTTGGAAGTGGGAAGGACACAAACACTGCTGGCAGCAGCATCTGAGATGGTCAGAGAGATGAATTCCCATCCGTAAGAAAGAGTAGGGAGTGGAGCAAATGGAATATCACAGCCACTGGATAGAACAGGCTCCTCCAGCAAGACTGAGATACAGCAAGGAGGGTAACACTCCTCTAACAATGAGAAAAACTAAGCAGCAGGTAAAGAAGCCAAAAGCATTTAAGTATTAAATTTCTTGCAGCTCTTCACAACATCCCAGCACATCATCCAGTGAAAGGATAGGAATGCAGGTGAGTGAAAACACTTCCCTTGGTGCAGGAATGCTCAAAAGCTTTACAGAACACAATCAGCTAAGGACAGGGATTATTTCTAAATCCCATCCCAATTATTCTTCTACCAACTACCTGTCTGCAATGCAAAGTTACAAGTCCATACTAAACAAGGATTACTGCAAAATCATCACAAACAAAAACGATAATTCTACTTTTTCATAGATACCGCTTTTCAGTATTCCCCAATACAACCCTGGACACAAAACTTGCTGGATAGTGGAAGATGATGATTGTTTATGTTTATTTAATAATTTAAAGATGAGTTTAGATTTTCTATTGAATTACAGTTCATGTATTAAACACCAAAGTACCTCACAATGTCTTTTTAACGTTTTGTTTAAACAAGAGCAATATTCACGCCTTGAACTCACTATTGTATTTTAGGAACCTATTTAACACCAAGGAAAAGCAGAGGTTTCAATTAATTAAACATAGCTGCTTCTTTCAGCAGAAGACATAACCACGTCTGGTGTTTCCTTGCCATTCCCCTCCCCCAAATATTCTACAAAAAGCCTTCTTAATGTTGTGCAGGTTTTAAATAAAACTGAAGAAACAGTAGAAAACACGGTAGATTATATCGTTAACTTATTTTTGCTGCTTACATTCATTTCCCAATCATCAGAAGAGATTTTATAGCCTACAAATTTATGTTTGGCTTAGAGCAAAAGATAACTCAAGTCAGAAAACAGTGAAATATACACTGTACTGACAACTATAATTTAGTGTTTCCACAGCAAATGCCATTTGAGAAGGCCATATAGCACACCTAATCGCTGCAATCAGCATTTGTAATAAGAATGGATTGTTTCATGCTATTTGCATTAAGTTTAAACATTTTATTTAATAGTTTTATACATAAAGCTTTTGGCTGATTTGCATAACATTGCATTTTTCCACTGACAAACCCTGTTAATTTTTTGTTTTTTCTCTACATTTATTTCCACTTGCCCTTAAATACAGTGGGAAAAGCAGCCTGTGCTCCATTCTTTGCCTGGAACTTGCTTTCTTCTCAAGTTCATCCTTCTGAAGGAGGATGTGAGAAGCCAATAGGGGAAAGATGGTGTGGAGGGCCAGTTTTCAGAGTTTTAAAGCAATTCTAAAACAACAGCCCATGACTATTGCCCTTCACCCACACGAAGCCAGGCAGTCCTGAAACATAATTGCTGTATTGAACACCACAGCCTCAGCTCTGCTCTAGATCTTGAAGCCCAACCCCAAACTTTCCTACCAGGAGGAGTTACTCCATCACCCCAGCAGCTCAGAAATATTGAACACAGATGAGCCACGTCTCCTACAGCTCACAACAGCCCCAGAACAAAATGTACAGGCAGAGCCTGACCAATGCACACTCTGGCAGAAAACAATAAATATTAGTCAGTGGCCAGGCAGGGAGCTTGGTACAGGGGCTGAAGTGCTGCCAAGGTCCCTGCCATGGCTTCCTTGCCCGCCTTTTTCCTACAACAGAGGTCAGTTTAGAAGGAAAAAAAACAAGAGCACGTCTCTTTCTGCTCAAAAGAACAGATCTGCTGAGAGAAATAGAACTTCTTGAAGTGTTTAAAGCATGTTCAGCATTTTATGGAATAAAGTCAACAACAAACTAGACTTTTTTATTAATACATGAATATAATTACTCTCTACAATAATTTTGCTCCTCCTTCGATAAAACAGAGTCATTTATCCAAATCCTTTGTGACCCACTCTTCAATTTTTTTATCAATTAGCTTTTTCAGCTAATGCCTTTCATTAATCTCCATCTTTAAATATACCACGGTAAACAAAAATCTCGTAATTCTTCTCTGGGTAAGCAACTAATTAAATTTAGCCCTGAGGGGGAAGAAAAGCCCAGAAAAACCTTCCACAGGGCTCAGCAGAGAATTAGGTAGTCCCTCTGCACAGGGGGAAAGCCCTGCTGAGGCTGCCTCAAAGCCCTGAGGACTTGGATACCACTGGGACATCACCAGGTACCTGAGCAGCTTCTGCTGAATGCACAGAGAGCAGCACGGGAGAAAATGGAAAAGTCTCTTATTCACCCGACAGTAATGAAATACTGTTTCTTTTCTTCCTTTTTTCTGCATGATTTGGGCTTTTTTTTTTAGTGTTTTGTTTTGTTGTTTGTTGAAAAGTCACAGCAATAGCATCAAAACTGGACAAGTACAATGTAGGTCAAAAGTACATCTTGGATCTTACTCATTCTTTCCACAAAGTGCTCAGGAATAAGGCCATGGGCCAACATTTCCTGGAACGCATGAAATAACTGACAAAGCTACTATCTTCAGATGCCTGTCACTGCCAGGACTAGTTTATGATTACCCAGAAGTTACTGCCAGACACCAACTTTCTGTAGGTCTTCCCTAAGTTGCTACCAACAAAACCATGGGACAGCTCGTTCAAGACCTTCTATCAGAACTACCCTACTCACCCTGTGCAGTTTGTTCCAGGCTTAAGAAAACAAGATCCACTTGATCTTGGTGTACAAGATCCACTCAAGAGTTGGCTCCTTTTTCCAAAATGTTGAAACCTCTACATCATTCAGAAAAGAAACCACCTTCCTTCGTACGCTCTGCAAACCACGGAGCAAAACTGATGGCACTAAATATATAAACCAGGGCTAATAACCTTAAAAAGCAGTGCAACATCTGGGATACAGTAACATCCTAAACCAGCACAGATGTCTTGTTAAATGAACATCTGTCCACAGCCCTGTGCTGGAAGATGGTACAGGAATGATTTATAAAAAGGTTCAATTAGTGCTGCCATCAGCACGGCTAGTCACAAATTAACGTTCCCAGGCACTTTCACAAGTGAAAGCTGCTACCCTCTTTTCAAGAATCTTTTTAACAGGTGTCCAAAAGCCACATGCTCCCACTACACTACTACTGAACCGTGGAGTCCTAAATACAGCTGTAAAAGTTTAACTGTGCTTAAGTAGAGGCTAAAATACTCAAGGTTCAGCTGGTAGCCCCAAGCATAGAGAACCACAGCAAGCAATAATTGATTCATGGAAATACCTATGAGGAAAGGGGTATTTTTTTTCCCTCTCTAAATATTACTATACTCTTTATTACTTCTAAGAGTTGAGAAAATTCTACATCCAAGTCTGGATAAAATGAAGAGCACAGCTCTGGAAGCAAGGAAGATGCCATCTAGCTAGAATAAACTTCAATAGCCCTAAACATTAACAAGCCTAAAACAGGAAACTCTCTCTTATATTGACTCCAGCTTCAAACTGATTCTGATTTACAAGATTCTTCACAGGATTTTTTTAATTGAGCAATCAGTAACAGGTGAAAATGTTCCCTGTGTTTTCTTTTGTACATGGAAATAAAAAAAATGCAACATGTAGTTTCTTTCTATTTACTTATGTTATAGATGTTTATACTAAAGGCTGAGGGATCCTGATGCATGGGAAAGATGTGCAACAGAAACATGACAAGTGAAAGGTGACAAAAAGTTGACCGTTTACTAATAGAGAGAAGTGAAATCTTTCTTGTTTAACATCTGCTGAACCAGACTTTAATTAAAATGTCATAGAACTTGCAGAACCTTCAGTTTCATTATTAAAACATATCAAAAATACACTTGATATTGCCTATTACTCTCCTGGTACCATCAAATACAAGCATGTTTCTTACTAATTTTAATTTATAAAACATAATAATCTTTAAATAAAATACTGCATCAAAGAGAAGTGACCCAGCTTATATTTAAAACCAAAGCATTGCAACTTCCCATCTTACACGTCCTCTAACCAGTAACAATCCAAAAAACATTATTCAGTCACTCAACATTATTCCTTTACTCAGGCTAAAGCATCTTCAGAGCTGAAACTTTTTCACATCTATATTTAAAGCAGTTTGTACTGAAAGCAATAAACACATGAAAAAAATATTATAGCCTTTGAGATCAAGATGTCTGAGAAAAAGCGTAAAAAGAACCTACCTCTATTGGACAATTCTCAGCTTAACTTTTCCAGTACTCCCCTGTGACAGGGAGATTTGTCAAAAATTTCCTACACTGCCCAAAGAAATGCAAATAGAATTCTCTTTAAGATTATTTGTACCAAGTATCATAGATGCATCTTTGTTTCATTCTAGAGTACAGTCAGTGCTGACATAAAGTAAGCAAATGCAGAGGAAACCCACAGGTAAATGCAGAGCTCTTGAGGAAACAAGGCTGTCCTGAGAGGCTGGATTCAAAATGAATCTGCATTGCATAGTTCTAATGATTTAAAAGCCAAATAAATTAGTATATTTGAGCAAATGTGAAGTTTGGTTTATCTGTATTTTTGAATTCAATTGTCCTCACATAGTTACTTGTACTATGGAGGTTCTCAGGCCCATATTGATGCAAAATTACTTTCCATAAGAGATTGAGAAAAGGCAAATAGGATGTGCTGCCTGCAGGCACTCATCAGAGGATTGTCTACCCAAATCAAAGAGCATTAGGAATGTCATCACACTGTTGAAAAATCTTAATCAACTCAGTTTTGCAGAAGGCCACCAGATCCAGGAGGCAGAAGCTTCACTCTGTTGAGTGATGAGGCTGATCTGGACAAAGCCACCATAATATTCAGTATTTTCTCTGTTCATCCCTGATGCTATTTACAGATGTTCAGTTTGAGTCTGGAACCGCTCTTTTGAGAGATAAAGCTGATGAAGGCCAACATAGCTGAAACAGAGCTTTATTAACAATATAAAGACCATGAATTCTTCTTCCCAACTTGTTACCCATTTGAGAACATCCTCAGTGGGTTGGCAGGAGAGACAGAGGGTCACACCAGCCAAAGATCACACCAGGAAGATTCAGTATCACTGATTACCAATTCATTAACAGCTGCAGGTACATAAAATAACACATTTTTCACATGAGCCCATAAAATACCCAGGAAGTTACAGCTCTGCTACAGCCAGATATGGCCTGAGACACTGACAATAACCCTAGAACATTCCAGAGATTTCTGCACACCTTTTTGTAACACCATCACATGAGAAAATCTGAGTTAGATGTTCAAAGTATGAAGCCAGGCTGCCTGATCTACATGTATGGACTTCAGATTTGAAGACAGTTCCAACAACAGAGTGAGAAATCATATAAAAGGCTTTCAGATCTTTTAGTTTTCTTTTTTACTTTTCAAACTGACTGCTTAGACATCTATAAATTCTGTAAGTGAAAATTGCCTTCAGTCAACTATCTGTCACATTAACCCAGCAATGCACAGCATCAGAAACTGCTACAGGTTCTTCTTTCTCAGGAACCACATTCCCACTGATATGGAGCCTCGTTTACAGTTTTAGTTCCATAACACAAAACATTTTACGTGCAGACCTGAACAATTATGCACTTTTCAGAAAAAAATTGTGAAAAAATTTCATTTTATGTGCCATTACAACACATTATGTATCTGCAGTTTTGCACAAACAACATCCTTTCTGTATTTGTCACCAATGCATTTGGCCATGTTCACTAACATAACCATGCAAAACAACATACTAGAATTGCAGCACTTGCAATAGTTTTTAAAACCTTTTCTAGAATCAAATTAAGACAACTGTTTGGGAGCACCAAGAGCTACCAAGCAGAGGCACCTGCAAGTTTCCAATCCCAATAAATTCTGTTTATCTACCTGGCTCTAGACTTGATAATGGCTCTGCCTTTGTAATTCAGACAACAGTGTGAAGCTCTTAGGTAAATTTGCTAAATAATGTTTAGCAAGTCCACTGACTGTTTTCACGTTTTCTTCTGACAAAGAGAATGAAATGGCAACACGAACAGCTGAGAGATCACCTGCACCGTCAAGAGCACAAATTTCTAATCTCTGCAAGACTTTCACGTGTGGCAAATTCAACCCACACTATTCACTACTGCTCCTGTCCTCATTCCTCTGTCCTCTAAGACAACAAAACTGCATCAAAATATGCTCCTGCACCCAACACAGCATTTTCCTGATGGGAAGCATAAGCATCCACTTCCATCTGAACACAAGACTTGTTTCTCCATGACGACGGGCGATGCCAAGTTCCAACTCCTCCAATCTTGTGAACAGCCATGGTGCCCAGAATTTTTTACCCACATCAGCACCAAGCTCATGTCTTTTTTAAGAATTATCCAGCCCCTTGTTCTTTCACACGCTGCAGGGTTTGCCTGCTACCCTCTTTTGAATAAGGGTGGCACAACACAATGGTGAGGGCTGTAATTCTCATGTCTGGTGATTTCAAGATCCTGTACATAAAATTCAGCGGATCTGAGTCATCACGCATGAGAAACAGCTGCCAAGTACTTGGAACTTGGTAGAAGTTTTGGTCTCTGTGAACAGATTTTTGTAATTTTAGCACCATTAATTAGAAGTCATTTTCAAAGATTTCCTTTTGGAACTTTGCAGTCTGACAGAGTTTTATCACAGGAACATCGTGAAGATTCCTGCAAAGTGCATTTGTCTCCTTAAGTTAAATATCCTCACTGGATATATTTAGGTGCCAGGTGAAGACTGTGCTCTCTGCCACTCAGCCATACACAGTGCAGGTGTACAAACAATCCAATTGTCTAATACGAAATACTAAAGTTTTTACTCAGAAAAGTATTTTAATACCCAGCAAGAGCAGCCTGCATACACTGATTATACAGTGTTGTAACCACTGCTTTTATTCATCATTAATTCAGCTTGGACACTCAAAAAAGGATGCAAATATTCAACTATCTTAGATTTTAGATAAAATAACCCCACTCACACTACATCATTTTGAGAGGTTTCCAGATGTTACATCTATCAAAATGCATCAGTCAGCTCAGAACATCTCATGCTTTCTCATCGAATAAAGCTCAGAATCTTTTGTCTCAAGTCATTTTTGCTAATGTCTTCAGACTTCACAGCAAACACAATTCTTCCTGTAGATTACATGGACAATAACTCCATTCCTTCTTGTGTTTTTCAAATGTTTCTGATGCCACTAATACAACAAAAAAAAACCAACACCCTTCTCTCCCTACCTATGTGTTACAGGATTTCCTGAGAAAGGCATCTGTCCACCAGTTTCACCTGAAATTATGCTTATGAAAAGCAAAGAAGAACCTCTGGGCAAAAATTTCAGTGTATTTAATCTTAAACAAGCATTTAAGCTTCAACTAGACGGATCAGGACATGAAAGGAAGGGCAGTACCCAAAGAGCTATAAATAACCTGCTTTTATACAAGATGCTGGCCTAGAATACATTAGATAGAATTTTCTTTATAATACTCAAATTAATTGATGGCATGTAAGAAAAGCAGTTCTTGCATGTCAACCACAATTTGTCATTACCCATCTAAAATGGATTTAGACAGGAAAAAAAACACAACAGAAATGAATGTCATATCACCACGTATCTTTTCCATCTGTTAGCACCCTTGGTGCTCCTTATAAAGAAATACATTTTTATTTCAGATAATGTCAACAAGTATTATGAAATATTTCTCTTTCAATAAAACTGCTAAACCTAGGAAAGCCAAAGGGAAAAAACACAAGATCTGCTCACTAATTAAAAATCCATTAAAACTTAGTCAGAAGGCTTGGAAAACCTTAGAAGAATAAAAATAGATCTAAGAAGAAAATGGGCAATGGAATCAGATGGGTGTCAGTATATATTTATAATTCACATGAATTGTTTTTCTTTAAACAAAATTGTTTTCAAACTAGACGTAAAACCTAAAAGCCAGATCATGGAAACTATTTTTATACCAGAGTAAATAAAAGTCTGGAAATACTATTGTGAAATATAAACAACAATATAAGTAGCATAATAAGCAACACTCCATAGCACAGGCACAAGTAATACAGATCTTCAAACACGTCTAAAAGCTTCTGCATAAACAGGCACATCAATCTCTAGGGGTGCTGATGAGGTAGAAATTCTAAGGTTTTTGTTAGAAATTCTGCTAACAAAAATGTGCCTAAACCTTTTTTTCATCCCTGAAGAAGAGTCTTCTAAACTGGAGACATAAATTTGCCTTCTGACAATTACAGATAGCTTACAAACAGCTCCAAGTAATTATAATAGAGAACTTTCAAACTGTTTGAAGAATTGTTAAATTACCATTATTATTTGGGACAATGATCATTGCTGTTCACCAATATACTCAAAATTTCACCTATTTTTATTCAAGACCACTACCAACTATACCAAGCTGGTTTGTATATTTTTTCTCCATGCCAGACTTCAGCCCTTTAATATTAAAAATTAATTAATGCTCTATTTTTTTTAATTATTGGGGGGGGGGGGTAATTATTTTTTTCAAGCCTTATTTCCTCATTTCTTTAGTAGGCTCCCAAAGAAAACCTTTTAAAAAGTGAAGTTAATAAAAGGATGGTATTTCCAGCACTTGATGCTAGAGTGAAGGACCACCTTCACCCTCCCAGGCTGAGCAGGGATCAGGCTGTGCCAGAACTGCCAGCACCAGAGTGATCTACTGCTCAGCCTACGTCATATGATACAGGTCAGAGTTATAAACAAAACTGTCCCCGTGTCACATGAGAGGGGCACGTCCCCAGCGAACCCTGCTAGAGCAGCTACTACAATGGAAGTCATCCAAGAGGACCAACTGATACCTCCAGGTCAGGTTCCTTGGAGGCCACCACCCAAGGACACCAGGCTGCAAGCCCACTCCTCTTACTGCCCTGCAACTTGCACAACGTCCTCAGGTTCTGCAGCTTCTCTCCAGCTCCACAAATATACTCCGTTTAAACATTAAATTGCATTTTTTACATGTAATAGGAAACCAATTCTCAAAATCTAAGTTCAGTGTGGAGAAAAACGTGAAAATGTTTAAGATTCAAACGTGCAGACCCTGCAACTTACAAATTATAGTAAGTTGAATTAACACTGATTGAATTTATACCCAAATTCAAGCGAGATAGTTTTCATCCCCATCAGTTTGCTTCATTCCTTAGAGGTTCTGAATGTCTGTGCTGGAAGCAGCAGGGAGAGAGCAGTGGTAGGAAAGGGTTACTGAAGAAGGAGAAGAGAAAATAAAGCCAGTGGAGCTTCTTTTAGTGACAGTGCAAGTAATGCTGTCTAAAAGGATTTGGAAATCATAATCTGAATTCCTTTGCTTCCTAACTTTCTTTTTTTTTTGCAAACCACCAGAAAAAAAGTAATGAAAATAATCAGAAATGATACTGCAGCTGATTTATAATGGGACTATTTGTATATTTACCTAATCTTTTCTGAGCACAGACCTTCTGGAATGACAGCTTCTTAGATATTTATACTTTTATTTCAGCTTGCTTTTTACATATACACATATGCTTCTAATTAACATTTACAGCATGGAAATTCAGTTCTACTCACCAGACCACACCACGGAGCCTTAAAAATTATCTTAATCAAATGTTTCAGAAGTACTTTCAGGTATAAAAAGCTGGCAGAGCAGCTCTGAAAGAGCTATACTGGCAACCACTTGTGAAGATGACACAAACAGGAAAGCACATACGTGAAACTTAATGGCCCTAAAGCTACTCATATTTATCCAAGTACTGCCTTGGTGTCACGACAGGACAGAGCAGTTCCTAGCTCACAGCCACACAAATTTCAGTGTTAAATGAATTATTTTTTCCTAAAGAGTATTCTGCATAATTTTTTTTTGCAGTATTTTTGCACACTGAAATTTCTCCTTGAAGTCCCTGAAAGCCTTTATGCTAACAAAAAGAACTACAATTGAAGTATGCCTTGCACTCAGAACCTTAGAAACCATTTGTCTTTTGCAATCAATATATTAAAGATAACGTTTGAAAAGAATCCTCAACCACAAAGGTGTTCAACATTCATTACACCATCCCTGGCAAAGCTGCTACAGGGAGTGCTGTCAGAACAGAAGTCTGCTCACAGATTCAGGGGACACAATGCCAGAATCATTATCCATGCGAGCCCGATATCCCTAACTATCACTCAATAACCCAAATTGATTGAAGCCCATCTTTCAGAAAGCCACTCACTTTACCATTCCCTTTGTCGTTTGTTCCTCCTTCTGAATTCGTGCTCATTTCCTTTGTGAACTTTCAGCTTTCAACCACTGGTTCTTGTCCCTTTTCCTCTTACATTAGGGATCCCTTAAGAACTCAGTATTTTCTCTGCTGGAGATATTCACTGTTCTGTAACTACTACTTGTTTTTAGGGTTGAAATCCCCCACCCCCATAACCAGACTGAGCGCCTCTACTTTCCTCCCCAAAGCAATTTTCTCCAAGCTTTCTACAATCTCTGGTCTGTTTCATGACTTTTTGCCAGTATTTTGGTCTTTCAGCCATGGATATCTGAATCACACTGAAATGGCAGCAGCAGATCTCACAATCTCTATGATAAACAGAGCTTCAGTGCACAGCCACAAACATCCCACACTTCAAACCTCCTGCCAGAAATGCTCCTTTCTGGACTGCAACCCCATATCCCTGAATCTCTACATGGCAACACCATCCCCTCTCCTTATTCTGAAGAGCATTTTGTTTAACTGCTCTTCTGCCTCTTCCCTGTGCTCATCCATGTCATTCCATATCCAGATTTCAACAGCAGTAATTGTTATTAATAATGACTAATACCAGACTTCACTGCTGGAGGACCACCCAAAAAACCCAAAGCAAAGCGATGACAGTTCCCAAAGACAACAAAGTGCTTGGTCAGCCAGTCCTTAAACCAATTACTGCAGGCTTTATTCCACTGAATAATTCAAACAAATAGTTTTAATCAGAGTATAAAACACTGTTAAGCCCAGCACCTTTAAAGAAATCCATTTACATTACATCTCACAGAAAACGATGGATAAAGGACCACATCAGATGACCTAATACCTACATCAAAGGAAACTTGTAAAACTCACAAAGTGGATAAAAGGATGAAAAGGAAGGGAAAGAATAAAAAAAAGCCCGTCAAACCTAAGAGTTCCTGCCTCTAAAGAACACAGCAAATGTCTTTATTTCTAAAACAAAAAGTATCCATATCTGCCCCAAAGTCATGCCTTCCACACTGTTGTCATTTCAGTGGGAACCATGGGATTTCTTTATCTCACAGAAGTGAGCAGCATGTATTCCAATATACTTTGTAGCATAATAAAATATTCTACCGAAATTACCAGATCTAAAAAACAATTACTTTATTGCTTCTTACAACTTTTTCACTGTAAAATTCAACTCCAAGGTAGTAATTGGCAGGGACAAAATTATGTAGCAATTAGGGCATGACAGCAAAAGCAAACAAGAACTGAAAATGGGTTCGACACTTCTGGTAACAAGCAGGTAATTATCACAGCAGCTTGAAAGGGGCATAATCAACCAAACTGACATCATCCCTCCCACATAATAAAATGTGAAATCCCTTTACGTGCAGTGTAGCTCTTACACACAGCTGGTAAATGCTGCTAGTCTAGTCTCGATGTTTGTGTCTGCAGAGCAGCTGAGGTTACATTTGGGATGGTTCAAGAGTGGATAATTTTATTTACTTCTTTAGGATGGTAATAGTTATTACATGTTTTCATCCACTGCGGACTACAGATACTATCACTAGAAAATGCTATTTTATAAAATTGCCCTCTCTTTTCTGAGTATAACTTTCTTTTCAAAGTTCCTAAAAAACATTAAAAAAAATCTCTGCCTACCATTACATTTTCATCACCACCTACAAAATAAAACAGGTTTAATATTTTTAACACATAAAAAGAAAGTGGCTAGTTTTAAATATGCTTCATTCTTAACTACTCTATTTTACCAGCAACACTTTTTTCCCCACAATGCATTTGTTTAAACTCAGGTGTGAACATGAACTGCTGTCTCAAAGCAGCACTGCGCCGTGGACATGCCTGCTGTTATCTCAACATAGAGCAATTGCAAAATAAACAATATTGTATTCATCTTCATCACGTATTTGAAGTAATTAAAATATTATTTTAAAAACCCATTCATGTATCTGCTGTGTCCTTTCAGCACTATTTTACTGTGAGATTCTCACTCTCCCATCAGCCCAAACTGACTCAATGAATGGTGGCTGTTCCATCTCTTAGGGCAGGCTGGGGGGAACCTCCTTCTTCCCTGTTTTGTATATTCCCACCCCGTGTTCTTCTCCATTTTCTCTCTCTTTGTGTTGACAAATCCATTTACCTCCACACTGTCTGTCAATACCATTAACTCCCACCTTTTTCCAGCTCATTAACAGCAAGGCCAACCCAACACTAATCCCTAAGTCTGCCTTTAACTATTTCCACCCAGCTCCCACCTTTCCCATGGGTTTCACTCCTTGTTTCTTGGATACAAGCAATTTCAAACACACTGGAATTGCAGCTCCATTTGTATTGATTTTTTCATTCCGAATTTCCACAAAACATTTGCAGATTATCTGCACCTATCATTTTGTAAACTATGCTGCAAGCACCGTAAGTAAAATGAATTATTAACCCTTATTTTCTGATCTTTAAAAGATCAGCGCTAACACATCACAACATTAATTCTTTAGACAGCTGTTAAGCAATCTCCTTTTTATCAATTTTTTTGTTATATTTAGACTTTTTTGGTTTTGCACAAAATTCTCATGAAGATAACACAAAGCTGGCTTCCTGGATCTCAGCTTCTGGAAAGTATTAGGGCAGTTTTGAGTATTCCCTGTAAAAACTAAATTTCGTGAGTGTGTCACCTAAATATGGCATGCCTTGACTCGTGGAAGGTTTGATTTATTGACAAGTAAAGCAGATGTGGCACAACAGGAGATATTTAATTGTTGACTATGCTACTGACATGATAAAGATGTTAATACTATACCAAACCTGTCTTTTTTCCTGCATACCTGAACCATTTTAAATCTCAAATTATTTCAACAGGTTAAAATTGTTCAAGATGTATTATCAAGAATTCTCTAAACGATACAGAATTTTATCACCATAAAGTGATAAAGGCACAAATTTATAAATTTAAATCTATACCATAGCGAAAAGAAATTTCAACCTCAAAGCAAAAAAGGATAAAGACTAAATAAAGACTCACAGAAATTCCAGGCCCCATAAACTCCAGAATAAGCACATAAAGTCATCTGATAAAGGGACAAATATTGGTTTTCTTCTTTGCATTTGGATCCTACAGTAAAGCTAACATGCTTGATTTAGGGTCCCTAAAGGAAACTTTCTTAATCTAGACAGCTGGAAATAATGTTTTTTTGGGTAAAGTACAGTATTTTGAAGCAGAGATCCTTCCAATGAAAGCTCTGAGAAGATGCCAGGAAAATGAAGTTAATAGTAACACCAAAAATTTTACCTCCTCTATATACAGACACACCCCAACACCTTTTTTTCTTACAGCCAACTCTACATCCCAATCTGCAGATATGTTGAGGGTTTCTTTCTTCCAAAAATGAGATCTGATGTTGAGGTTTAGCTTCCATTGGAAAACAAAAATACATGTGGGCTTGAGTCTCATTAGACACACCCCACATTATCACACCCCAGCACTTAATTTCTTGCAGAATATAACTAAATTGGTAATGCACAGCATAAGAACTTCAGATTAAAAAATAAAACAGTAACACTGACAGAGTTTTCTACCATTAAACAGAATCTCAGCAATGCCACTGAACTCATGGCAAAGCTCAATACAAAATATCACCAAATATAAACTTTATTAGCTAAATACATTTCTGTTCTTCCTCTTCCAAGTCAAATGGAAGTCTGATTAAATGCTTAGCCTTGGATGTGCACATTAAAATAAAAATATATGAGTCTGAGAGTCTGACTCAAAACCATCACACCTGCACATCCAAGGCTGAGTAATTAACCTGTGTAGTTTGTCAAGGACTGTCTCAAAGCCCTTTGGTTTTTATGCATTCTGTTATCAGCATAATTCAGAGCATTTAGATGAAAAGCTTATATAATTCTAAACTGTTATAAAAGCTTTTCTTTAATGAAATCCTACAAATTTCTGATGAGTTCTTTATGAATTTTTCTGAAGAAGAATTGTGTTCTTTCAAGCTCCTCTGGCCATAAATTTTATATTCGGGTTAATTCAAAAGAAATAATAAAAATTAATGCTGCTGAACCTACTAGCTAATAAATATACCACCATTACAACAAACCATGAAAGAATCCATCAATGAATTTGATTTTTAAAACTAGTGACAGCACATCTTAGAAAACATACTGCTGAAGAATGAATGGCAGGGTGAAAAGATCTCTGAAAATCTTCATGCACTCCCAAATATCTCAGATAAAATTTGCTATCCTATTGCACCAGCTGCAAAATTCCATCTCTGCTGCCTTGTTCACACATGGAAGACTACAGGAACCAGGTTCCACTCATCAGGGAAATCATAGGCCAAACACAATGCTGTCTGACACGTTACCCACCAACACCACCTCAGTAAAAAAAGGTTTTCTTTTTATCACAGAGTTGCTCTGAGTAAGTGCAGCAACTACTCATGTTCTTAATACACAGAAGAAAAAAATTCTAACTTTGTAAGAGACTCATTTCAAAGAGACATAACAAAAACTATCGAGACCAACCAGTTCTTCAACGTGACATATGTATCAAAAGAAAATGTACATAAAATACATGTGACTCAGATAAGCAGCTACTATCACTTTACTACAGGTACCCCTGTCTGAATAAAGCTAAATGAGTTAACAGTATTCTCCCACAATCAGATTTTTAATACTTGCATTAAATCTAAGGAAAACAGTAAACTCCTATTATACACTTTTAAAAACAAATTTATAATAGAAGTATGCCTGAAGCTGCATCACAGAAAAAAAAAAAATAATAGCCAACAAAGTATTTAGAATTTTCCATCCTATTATTCAGGAAGATCTAAGAATACCAAAATATTTTTAAAACAATAATAGAAAGTGAAGCCACATTAGAAAACCTCCCCCTAAAGCTTGCAGTTATTGCAGTACTTCTTAAGGCAGAGTTTCATGACAAAAATACTCATTTTGTGCGGCAGAGACACACAAAAGGATTCTTCGGGATGCCAAACACTTTCAGAACTCTCCAGTGATGACTCATCCTGTTATGTATACAAAGCTTTCATTAAAAAAAAAAAAAGTCAGTTGGCATCATTACAGATCCTCAGTTAGCGATCTTCAACTTACTGTTAGTTCTTGTACAAAGTATTCTAAACACTGCACTGAAGTATTCTGGTATGCTAATTTTGGGGAGGAAAACGTGCAACTTAACTTGAATGGCTTTTCTTACTCGGAGTTTCTACTCCAGTTCACAAACGGCTCCAAGATGGCCTCAAACAGAGTTTTGAGCTACACAGAAATTCTTTGTTGCTCCACAGCAGTTCCTTGCCAGTCGCGCTGATCAACTATTTTGCCAAAACCAGAAAAAATAAGTCTTTCAAAATGAGTCTTGATGACTGGAACAAAAAGAACCACTTCTTAAAGGGGGAGGAAAAAAAAAAAGGCAGAGGGGGAAGGGTAGTTTAAGTGCTTCTAAAAACTTTGAAAGCATTCCTCCTGGATCTCATCTTAGAAATGCTGTTTTAATCTCCCCCACCCCAAATTACTTAATTTATTTAGATAATCAGTTGTTCTGCAACAAAACCACAATAAACTAAAACTGCCACATAGATGCAAATGACTGTGATGAACTGTGCTGCTCCACTGATGAGTATTTTTTAATAAGACAGCTTTCTTTTTCATATATACAACTTCTTTGAAACGTGGTGCTGGTTTTTTAATTGGCTGTTGTTTGATTTACTTATACACACAAGAGTGTCTGCAAGATGTACTGCAACCAGAAGCCTCCCACAGCACCACACACAGCCTGCATCTCGCTCCATCAAGTCCTTCCAGACTTTTCCAAGTCAAGAGGGTCCTTTCCATTCCTGCTCATCTTCCACCTGCAGGCAGCCACCTCCAAACCCAGGTAGGGAGGAGACTGAGCTCAAACAAGGTTTGACCTCCTCAAATTCATCTCCAGATTCACTCCACACAGGCAGCAAGGCTGGAGTTTGCAGCCCTCCCACAGCATTGTCTGGCCCAACTCAAACAAACAAGCGAGATAGAAATAATTTCCTTTATGTTCAATCCCTCCAGTCACTCACTTCTCTAATAATTCAGTTCCTAGTGTTGATCCTTTTCTAAATATGGCCACATAAGCATAAGCAGCGAGTCTCAGTGCCAGCTATGCAATTTCTCTTTCCCACTGGGGACAAGTTTTCCAGCATCTCAGATGTTTTCAGAACAGACGCCTCCCCCACCACTGCCACATATACATTTTATTTTATTTCTTATGAACGCCTCTTACCCACAGCAGTTACAAGTGCCAAATCATCTGATTTCACAGAGTGTCAAAAGAAAAGCCAGATCTAAGAACTTATATAGCATTTTCTATCCCTTCTTCCTCTGCAACATGTTGATTTGGAAATAATACTCATTTGCTCAAATTCCAGTGGCTACAAGAAGTCTGCTGTCCCTCTCCAGTCATTTACACTGATCACAGGACTTAATCAACTACACCATGTTTCAGTAAGTTTAAGCTGTCCATGGGTACTGTCAAGGCTGTATGTGATCAAAGATACAAAACTAAAATTGTGGATTCATGCTATGAGTCTTAGCTTTAAGCATACTGATTTCCATGTTTCACAAAAAATAAACCTAAGGAACAGCCCATTTTTTACTGCTTCCAGACGAGCTATGAAGGCTTGTGTTAGAAAGCGTAACAAAATCCTTTTTATTTTTTAATTCAGTTGTAAGTTTTTGTTATTCTCTCATTACTTATGTACTACCACAGGTGGTCATGGCAAATTACCAACGTAATTTATGCTGGTTCTTTAACTGCAAGTCTAGCTTACTAATTAAATACCAGAAAAAAAACCCCAAACAAACCAACAAAAAAAAAACCCACACCCCAGTCTTCAGCAGTTAAAAAGCAGAGGCACAGGAAAGCAGGAGATACCCCCAGACAACAACAGAAGCCTCATATTTGTCTTTAGCACATTATGTTCAAATGAAAGCAGACACCATTTTAATTTCCTGGCATTTAATCAGAGGTGGATGGAAGAGGGCAGAGGAATAGGGAACCTCTTCAGCAGAGGTTTGGACAGGGCTGGGCCCTGGGGGGTGAACAAGGAGCCTCACAAAAACCAGGAGGCATTTCCAAGCACACAGCACAAACATAAAGGAGGGTCCAGCATGGGCTTGGCTCCACGGCACAAACAAAAGGGGATACTTGAATCATATTTTAATGAGGCTTTGCACGTGACCTGGTCCATTAGATGCTGAAATGCTGCTGCAGTTACTCTACAGCCACCTTGGCATTTGGTGGCTAATGCTCCAACTGGCCTCTACGGTACCCCTGAGGAAGGAAAAATAAATAAAGCTGCTGCAGCAGCTTTGGCTGATAACAGCATTAATACACTGGGGGCTTAAAAGATCTGTAGACCCACAGACATCAGCGTCATCAAGTGTGAAACCTTAACTCACTAATAACCAGTTGTATCAGGAGACATATTACGCAGAATAATTAAGTCAATTTATGTTATATAAAAAACAGGTTCATTATCCAAATACAAATATTATTTAACTAATAGAATAAATCAAAACTGAAGCTATGCAATAGACATTTAACATCAGAAAACAAGATACCGTGGTTCCTTAAGGCTGCAAAAAGTGAAGAAAATTCCTGCTCTAAGAACCACACCAAAACTTGCTAACAGTCCAGAAATCCTGCTTTTGGAGTCTATTTGTCTCTTACTGCCTTCAAAAGGCAGTCCTGTTACACACATACAATTTTTTTTTTCAGTTTAAATAAAATTTCCCTGATGTGCCCTAGCGCTGTCAACCACATCTTTGGAAAGCACAAAGTCTGGTTTTCCCACACATACATTTTCATGCATCCTGACAATTATAACCACAATTCACATTGAAAAGGTGATCACAAAATCAGCATCTACTGTCTCTTCCAACACTTACTACACAGCACTGATGCTAGCAGGCAGAAGGATCAAGAAAATCCCTGCTGCTCTCACACTCTGCAGCCGAACTGTGGAACTCCATGCCCAGCACACTGGAAGTTTGTGTGACTGAGAAGGGGCTGGACACACTCAAAGGAGATTTTTATGCTCAACAGATCTGACACAGCAACACTGTCCTTGACTCCACAAATCCCACAGTTCTTTCCCAATCTCCTGCAATTAGGGGTCTGCGGAAGTATCATTACAAAATTACTTTTGTCTTACTTTCCTATAAACCACTGCAGGAAACATGATGATGGGACATCCACATCTCTGATCTGACCCAGCACAGATGCTCTTGTGAAATAAGTAATTTCTCTAAATTATTTTACAAACAGACACTGAACCAAGAAATCACACTGCCCAGATTACTGTCACATCGAAAAATTCATCTTTAGCAACACTGAACTTCATTCCCAGCCTTGTACTCAATATCCTGTACTCTGAAAACTGAACCTGTGACTATGCAGCTTTTAGTGGTTTACAGAAGCTTCATTCCTCCAAAAGACTGGTTCCTGATTTCTGAGTCCACAGACTCCCACGTGGGCTTCCAGAGATTCAGTTCTGCATGGGGGGCAGCAAAGAAAATGCCCAAGCATCCTACAGACCTCCCCATCCAGGATCTTTGTCCATACTGTGCTGAAAATGTTATATACCTTATCCCCTACTCAGGTCATTATCTACCACAGCAAAACAATAACCTTAAGGCAAACTTCACGTCATACAATCATGCTTTTTAACAAGATGCTATCACTGCCAAAGAACATCCATTTTTCCTGTATTTAAGCAAAATTAAGCTCTTCTAGCAGATCCATGGATCCTCCTAAGTCATTGAATTTCTTGCACAACATCAGAAATAAGTTAAAGCCCCTCTGTCCTGTAAATACAATCACCTGACATTTTGTTGCTATCTTCTAATCTGAAATAATACCCAATTCATGAGCATTCTAACCTTACCTTTATATAGGGAATTTACAATTGTTTGCTTCTTGTCATTTGAAGACTACCAAGAGAGACTCATGCAAGGTTATTCTGCCCCCTCACCTTGGATAAAGTCCTGACTTTGAGCACTCAGGCTCATCTTTTTAATGGAATCTGACAAGCATCTTTGAATACCAGGACCAAAGAGCCAAGGAAGGAGTTTTATGAAAAACAGCTGGTGTTCATTGACTGTTGGCAAGCTCTTCCTCATTCCTAAAAGTTGCTTAATTTCACCCATCTACTTTCCATAAGGATGTGGTCAATGTTCATGAGGAAACCTAGTGAAAGACAAAGTGTATTATGCAGAATGCCATGACCTGGATGGTTTTGACTTGGAGTGTGTGTACTGGGATGGCACGGAGCTCTGTCAGTAAATTTCACTTTTGCTGCTCAGGTAGAATCAGGGTATAGGATGATCTGCAGAAAGTTTAGTTCTGATGAGTTTAGCAGGCTTAGCAGGCTGTTGAAAAGACTGGAGAGGAGATTACAGGAGAGATTATTTCAAGATACATCTTCTTTCAGTCCAAGCTGCAACCACTGAAAGGATTCTGCAGATTGAAGTCCCTAAAATGCAACCACTTCACCCACTCCCATCCTTGCTTCTCTTAGAGCCTTAAGAGACATGACCCCCCCACCACTGCTTTTCTGCCCCTAACTATACCACTACAGCACATCTTCCAAATTTCCAGGAAGCAATTCCATGTTCAGAAGATGTTACAGAACAGTCAGAAAAAATTGCCATTATAAACTGCAGGAGAGACTACAATCATCACTGACTTTTCCATTACAAAGAAGCCCTGGCAAGACAGCCTACCCTAGAAAAAGTCTACTACTCTTCACCTACAAATGTATGTCTTACTCACCAAGAAAGCCAACTAAGCAGCTCTCCTTTGCCTGCCTCCTGGCCTGAAACTTCTGGCACAGGGGTTGGTGAGAAGTGCAAGGATAAGATATGGAGTACTACATGCAAAATTATTCAGCCTTACATCACTCTGATAAAACTGAACACCTAATATCAGTTTTCCAGATGCTGATTGTGCTGGATGAAATCAGTAGGCTGGGCCTCAGAGGCATGAAATACATATCTAGCTCAGGAATAAGCATGGTTCTCTCTGAGTGACCCCAAAGTGCCCCTTTTTTCCCTTTGCACACAACAGGACTGTGATTCTTGCCAGCCTCTGCAAAGCAGTGGGAGTAAAACATGACTAATTGGCCAGTAAAAGAATAATAGAGAAATCAAGAACAAGTTTATGCAACTTATAATTGTTGTGATTTCAGCTTAGTACTGTTTCACAGAATCCAAGTTGACAGAAAACTGTTCTCACATTTTCTTGATATCTGAAGAATGAAAAACTATTCCACAATGCCTGGTTTATTTTTCTCTGAAGCATCCTCTTCCCCACAGTTTTTGATCATGCAGAGCAGCAATTGGTTAGCACTATTCAAAACAGTAGGTGCAGAACAGTCCAGGCTATCAAATTCTTACTTGTACTGATGAATGTTTACTCTCATGACTATTTTATTTCAATGGAAAACTTTCTATTGACTTGACTTGTCTTTGAAACAGAATTGTGTACCTTAGAGAATACCCCATCATGCTGATTAATAATTAAATGAATCCATACAGTACTTATTCACTGACAGTTCTTTATCTGGAGGTCCAGAGGCATCAATAATGAAAACTCCTCTGTAGTACTGGCAAAGCTGTCAGCAGCAGATGTTGAAGATTAGGCAGCCATGAGGAAAGAAATAAATATAATATAGGATAGTTTAGATATCAACTGTATGTAGGTCTGCCAATGATCAGGGGAACTACCTCTCCCTAACCTTTACATCTCTCAGCTTTCACCAGAGAAAACAGCAGCTAACTATCTTCATCAACATGGGTGAATGCAGATATCAGAACTGGCCAGAGCAACCCTGGCTACACAGCACAGCCCAGAAACTCTGACTTTCTGGTAATAAATAAACTGGAGTCAACCAATTTCAAAACACCCCCAAGGGAAGCAATAGAATAGCCTGAAATAGAAGCTGTTCACCAGCTCAGCTCCAGGATTCTAAAACTTTCTGTGGAAAAGTGACACAGCCATCTCAGTTACTGAACCACAGGCATCAAGACAGGTTCAATATCTACATGCATTTCTGAAAAATGGAAGAAAGTAATTAACTTACTAACTCCTCACAGCTAAACATTCTTCATCATTCTAGGTGGATTTTACTACCTGAACACAAATATACCAGAGGAAAAAAAGAGATGTGTCTAACTATTTTACATCTTGTTGACTAATAAATATCTGAACAAAATCTACAAGGCAGACTGCTCTCCCCAGTCCAGTTTCAAGAATTTGCTAATGCAGGATTGTACCCTGATCCAAACAAACCACCTCAGGAATCTTCCAGACTTCCTCACCATCACTCTCTTCTTCCAAGAACTAGACTTCAAGTAGTAATAGTTGTTATTTCTGGAGCTGCATAAAAATGTCTTCACATGGTTCCCTAGACTGTTTATTTTTCTGAATTTAAAAATTTTAGCTTCCTTTAACAAGGTGAAAACAAAGATCACAGGGACACAGAAATGAAAAGACACATAAGGATACAAAAAGACACAAAAAAATACACATAAGACTAAGCACTGCTTACAGGCAAGCTACCTCACCAAGGTGGATTAAGGTGAAAGAGAAAGACTGAAGTCCATGCTCCTCAACCTCCATCTCCCATCTGTTTTACAGATAATATTCCTGTAACTTTGGGCTCCTCTTTCCTGAGCACTGCAAACCCACAATGCTTCCAAAAGCTCTCTATCTTGTTTCTGTACTCCTTCCTATGAGCAATCAGCCTTCTAATAAAATACAGCAAAGCCAAAGTGAAATGCTTCCAACGAGAACAGTCTCTCAAAGGTTAACAGCAGTATTTAATGCTCAATCCTGACCTCCATTTTATGGCAGCCCTGAACATACACCGAATGACTTCTGCCACAGCTGTGACTAAACCTTCTGTACACAAGGCAAGGCTGACATGGCAGTGACAACACCTAGCACACCTATTATTTGACCCAGATCAAGGACCTTTGAAAAGGTTACAAAATATTCTAGGTTCATTCATTCCCTCATCACTCTCCTTGACCACTGCTGGTGGCTCCTCGCATGCTAAATACGTTCTCAACAGTGCCACAAAACCATGCTGACAAAATTGCCCCACTCAAGCCTAAGGGCAAGGTGACTAAAATAAAGCTCCAACCTTATTTCTTCTCATTGCTCCAGATACACCATCCTTGTGTGGTCCCATCCAACCCATCCCTTCCTCTTTGTTCCACCAAATACATCCTTTCACCCTGTTCCTCCTGCTTCAAAAAAGCCTTCAAATTGTATTAAAACTCAGTACCCTCACAAGTCTCTTGATCCAAAGGCAGCACATTTCTGCAGAACTGTAAGCCTAAATAAGAATTCTGTTTGAGGTTTTCTGAATTCTGGAAAAAATACAGCTCCCTTTCCTCCTGGTCTAAACTCCACCTCAAACACATCCCCCACGGAATGATTATTCCCAGAACTGCCCTTTTCAGAGTTTGTCCCATTTTTCTCTATGGCACCTGATGTTACTTGCTAACAGGGACTGCAAACTGGTTAACTATAAACTATATATAAACTATATAACCAGGCAGTAATAACCTGCTCTTATATGCATTTCTTCCTGAATGGAGTCTTCCAAAAGCAACCTACCATCTCTTTTTATACTATGGGGGCCTAGAAATTAAAAGTAAGAAAATAAATAATTAAATAAATAAATAAATAAGTAGAGAAAAAGAAGATCCAGAGTAAAAACAACATGGAAGTGACTGTGGTTGGAAGGAACATATTGAGCTCCATCGAAAACAACTAATTCATTCCTGAAACTGAATTATACGCAAGACCTGCAAGTTCTGGCTAAAGAAACAAATACACAAGCAGACTCTTCTTTTCTAATTAAGTAACATTACACAAGAATTCACCTTTCAATGTTTGAAAATCAGGACGAAATCATGGGACAAAGAGGCCAGCGTGAAATCTTTTATTTTCTAGCTGTATTACAAAAGCACCATCAGCACAAGCCACACTTCTGTGTAACATTTCTCCAGTGAGTACAAACAAGAGGGAGACTTCCCTGAAGAGACAGACAGAAACGCAGAGTGCTATGACTAACTTCCAACAGACCTTATGGAGGAGCCAAATATCCTCCAAATGATGATATCATCTATGCTTGTGCCTGGCTTTGGACCTCAACACTGAGATGAAAAAAAAATTCTAACGAGAAAGGCCACACATAATTACACTCCATTTTTATTTAAATCAAAGATATTTCCAAAGGACAAAGCTTAACTGTGATGTTTCGCCACTCAACTCCATCTGAGATGTCAGGAGGAAAAAAAAAAAAAAAAAATCTGTCAAGACCACTAAAAGACTCATCTGTTTGCTGAATACATTCCACATCAGATTACCAAACACAAAGACGTGAACGCTGTCAAACAGAAGGCGCTCACCTATTCCCAAAGCCACGTGACAGCTCCTCTGCCACGCTTTCCCCACCGAATTTCCGTGACATTTCCTGGTTCACCTCGGCCGTCCCAGGGAGCACCAGCGCGGCGCAGCAAATGCCATGAATCGCAAGAAGACATCTGATATCTGTGATATCACACGCTGGGATCCTGCCAGAGAACCTCAACATGCCAAAAGGATTTCGCAGAGGAAAGACAGAATTATAAAAGACTAGCTCTGAAGGCCCACTGTCAAACTGGATTTTAGTACTTCTTCAAACACCCCCTTGTCCCAGGAGCTTTAGTAATTCCTAAAATTGGATCTGCCCAAATAGAACGAAATAGCGTATTTCAGCTTTTTTAGAGTATGTTTTTGACAACACTCCAGAGCCAGTCCCCCATGCTCTTGGGATGTGTGTTTTATACTAAATGGTATACACCAAGCACATATTCCTCCATACTAAGAGTTTTCCATCCACACTTTCAGAACAGGAAACCAGAATTGCAAAGCCGTAAGATTTGACAGCACCGATGAGAAAATAATACTTTAACCATTATTTTTAAATAGCTGAATAAATAAAATACAGTAAGTCTGGAAATTCACGTAAAGCACATATTGAATAGTCCTTTTAGCCAAAAACAAAAGGAGAAACAAATACATGGCTGCTTTTAATTTCTGCTCAGCCATCTACCCTTAAGAGATCATTTTCAGGCAAGTCCAATGAACAGTCACATTAAGAAACTGTACATGATGCAACTACTTTCTACTGGTATATTATGTAAATTACAATAATATCACCCCCTGTGTCCTCCCCTCCAAAAAAAAAGCTTCCAAAGAACATTTTACCAAAACTCTGCTGAAGAGAATAATACAGAAAAAAAATAAAAAAGAAAAAAAAAAGGCAAGGAGAAAAAAATATAAAAAAAAATATAAGTCAACAGAGTCTGACAAAATAATTATGTAAAATTAAATACTATTCCTACCAAAACAAAAATATTTTGACTTAAAAGCATCTATATTTAATGCTGGCAGAATATTACATATTACTTTGCATAGAATGGACAAAACAAAAGAAGAGTCATAAAACAGTTTACAAAGATGACCTGTGAGGCAAGGAACTAAAAACTACAGATACTTGAACTCCAAGTATATTCTCAAAAGAAAGGCCATTTACAACAAAGTAGTAAAAGATGCATAACCAAACCCTTTAAAAACAAATGTACAGTAGTCATCAGTGAAGTTACTGAATAGCACTTAAGAGCAGCTAACCACACAGCAATGAGAAAAAAAAGTCTATCTTACAAGTAGATGGTTAAAATATTTCCACTCAGCAGTCTGGAAGCTGCAGTTATTTTCTGTAGCAAGTGGATTTTATTGTGCAGGAGCATCAAACAGCACACACGACCATCACCACGATGTACACACAGCACAAAGACCCCTGCACGTAACCTCCAGCTCAGGAGCTGTGTGTACTTCAATACCCAGCACTGCACAGTCACTGAGAACCCTTAAATGTCTGCCCAGTTGTTTCAGTTTTGCTACAGGAGTACAAACCCACTACTGCTTTATTTCTTCACGTGAAAAAGCCTCAAACCATTTTCATACTGATCTTCAGATCTTTCAACAGCTCTACGCCAAATAACACTATTCTAAGAAAAAAAAATTAAGTTAAACAAAAATCTAAACTAACTCAGGAACGTTTTTCAATTATGTAAGAATCCAGTTAGAGTGTTAACTAATGATTTACTGGTGTGTAGTGTTTAGTATCCAGAATGAGGCACAAGACCGAAGGAGTTTTTCAGGAAAATACAAAACACTACACAAATTAACTGGTTCATATTTTGAAAGCATAGGTTGTTATGTTGGGTAGGTTTTTTTTTAATCAACCTGCTACAAAGTAAGGCCACAGGAAAAAGGGGTAGCTAGCCTCTCACAGTGCCCAAATTTAAAAAAAAAAAAAAAAGAAATAGACTTTTTCTTTTTACAGTTGTACCAAGTTTGTTAAAGCCAGCCAGTTACATAACACTTACTTTGACTTATGACCTATTTGCTCACACAAAATCATCATATATGATGGTCTGACCATCCATTATGCGCCAGAAACGTATTTTATTTTTTAAAGTGTTTTTCTTTTTCTCTCTTAGTTTAGAACTACAGTTTAAAACAGTGGGGGGATCACCTAAAATCAACACTATAAAGGTATGCTTTGAAAGCATGCAAAATTAAAATGGCACGTTCTTCAAAAATAGCGTGCACGGAATACTCCAAAATATTAAAGAAAAATTAACCCTATCTCCATTTTCCATCTCTCCAGTATTTACATCAGGAAGTGACAAAAAAAAAAAAAAAAAAAAAAAGGAAAAATAAATAGTTGTGCTTGAGGTATCCATATAAAGTCGTATTTTTTACAGAATATCTGCGGGCACACGTGTGTAGGTGTACCCAGGGCAGCGCTGACCGGATGCCCGGGTCAGAGCGAGCGGGGCTCTTTCTCCCACCCACCACCCTCCTTCTCCTTATTTTTATTTTGTAAACGGCCGCCGATTCTCCAGCCAGCGTGTAACTTGAACCTCTACACCCACGTCTGGACACGGGTCCGGGTTTTTTTTTTTTGGTTTTTTTTTTTTTTTTTTTTTTTGACCCAACGGCGTCGAATCCGCCGTGCCGAGTGTCAGCGGCGCCCAGTCCCCACGCCAAGTTTGCCGCCCGGTCCCGGCGGGTCCCCGGTCCCCGGGGAGCCCCTTCCCGCTGTCACCGCCTGCCCTCCATACAAAGAAGTTCAGCGCCAGCCGTACTCACCCCCGGCGAACTGGCTCTGCGCGACATCGCCCAGCGCCGCGGAACCGCTCGCAAATCCCCTCTGGAAAATGGAGGGGCTGGCACCCGGTGCGATCCGGAGGGAAGAGAAGTTATTTACATGCCAGGGCCCGAGCCCGGCGCGCAGCGGAGACGGCGATGCTCAGCGCTGCCCGCGGTCTGCCATGTTCGTGCCGCTCGCTCGGCGCTCCCCCGGCCGCTGCCCCGGGGCCTCGGGCGGCTCTACAGGGCCCCCCCCATGGCGGCGCCGCCGGGGAGCGATGCGCCACAGCCCCGATCGCCGCGGAACTTCGGCTCCGGGATCCTCCCCGAACCAGGCTGGGGCCGCCGGCGGAGGAGGGCGGAGGGGGAGGGGAGTGGGGGGGGGGAAAGGGGAGGGGAAAAAGGAAAAAAAAAAAAAAAAAAAAAAAAGAGAAGGAGAAAAAAAAAAAAAAAAAAAAAAGGAAAAAAAAAAAAAAAAAAAAAAGGGAGCCGAGGGAGAGAAAGTAGATCCGACGCAGCCGGGCGCCGCCAATGTGCGGACCGGAGCGCTGCGGCAGGAGCGGGGCCGCCCGCGCTCGGGAGGCGGAGCGGCGGCGGCCGGAGGCGCAGCGCCCCCGCCGGAGGCTCCCCCGGGCCGGCCCCCGCCCGCACCCCGCACCCGCGGGGGCCCGCACGGCGAGCCCGGGGCGAAGCGCGCCCCGAGCGCGGCGGCGCCCGGCCGCTGCCCCGGGGCTGCCCGGGAGCGGGCTCCGAGCGCGGCGGGCGGCAGCGCTCCCGCTCCCTTCCCCCCACGCCCGCACTTTTCCATTTAACAAAGCGGCGCAACCAAAAGTTACGTTTCCATAGACGCCCGGCCGCTTTCCTGGCGGCCCCTCCTCGGCTGCTGGGGCTGCTCCGGGAAAAGCAGGGTTTCACGCGTGAAAGGTTATCGTGGGACTCCGGGGATCGCCTTTTTTTTTTTTTTCCCCTTCTTTTTCCACAGAATCACAGGACTCTTTGAGTTGGAGATCAACTTCAAGCCCCGGCCAAGGCAGGGTCACCTAGAGCAGGTGACACAGGAACGCGCCCAGGTGGGTCTGGAATGACTCCATGACTTTCCTGGGCAGCCTCTTCCACTCTGAACATAAAGTAGTTCTTCCTCATGTTGAGGTGAAACTTCTTAGTGTTTAATTTTGTGGTTTTAGTGTTTTATGCTTTAGTTTTCTTTTTTTTTTTCTCTCCCCCAACGCTTTCCAGGCTGCTCTACACTTCTCCAAAACAGTCTGGAATGGACAAGCTAGGAAAGCAAAGCTTGACAAATGTCCATCTACAAATGGCTCTTTCCTAATCCTCCAAAAGCTCCCTGCCAATTTTATTCTCCTACAGAGAGAAAAACAAATCAAGAAAACATTACGCAAGTGTCACTTCACTCGCATCGATAGATACTTGCAAACCAATGGGTCCTGCCAATTTGAGCAGTAATGCAACTACCTTTGTTCAACTTCCCTTCACACAAAAACCCCGAAGCAGCTGTTGGGTAATGCTTTGCTTCTGTCAATCTCAAGTTTTCTTAAAATTTGCTTAACTATCAGACATCTGCAAGACACAGGTTGACACATTGACAACAATAATCTCATTTGTCTGCCAAACAAAGTAAGACCATGCATCACCTCTATTTTCTCACTCATCTTGGTATTTTTTTCTTATCAAATTGTCTTCTGTCACACCGAGCTGCAGCTGGACATAGTTAATCTTGGGCACCATCTGTTGTGGACAAGCAAGTAAGTTCAGTATTGCCTTATGAGTACTAGTTAGAGAAATTCTCAATAAATGCACCTAGGAACTCAAAGATATCATTTCACCTCTAAGACTGAACAAAACAAACCCAAAATCCCACAGAATGGCATCTACCCAGGTAGAGGGAGTGGACCAATGCTGCCTCTCCTTCCATTTTCAACTGGAACATGTTCTAGGTGCCCAGCCTACAGGAAAGTTTTTTATCAAACACATTCTGCAAAGATGAAGATAAAATTTTAAAATGAAAGCACTCACATGAAAAAAATCTCCAGGTGTTTACTCTGAAACAAGTAACTATTGTATAAGAGCCATTGTGCCATGTTAGTACAGGTACGGACTCATAAATATATTTGGCTACAAGGTGCTATCAAGCTCTGGCTTATCAGCACATCTCTGTAACCACATGTATTAGCACACTCATTCTGCTGCAATGAGAAGGTTAAATATGTTATTCCAAACCTTAGCTGAGGTGGGGAATGTCAGGGGTTTATTTTGCAGTGAGGGTTGGTTGCCTTGGTCCAACCAACAAGTGGTGAATTGCAACGCCCCTAGTGAGCCATTGATCACTTTGCCTATTCCCTTTCACACTCACAGTCCTCCAGGTTCAGCCAGGACAAGCCTCTGTTGGGCATCCCTCTCTGCTGAGTTTAAACACTTTTCTAACCAATGATTCCCCGATCAACTAAAGTAAGCTCCTCTTCAAGCAAAGAAGATATCAAAGAGCAGACAGAAGCTGTATGTTCTCCAAACTGTATTAAGTAAAAGGAGTGTTTAGGGTCAGTAGGTTAAGCAAGCCTGGAATACCAAGTTTCCCATGTGTCATCTATCCCATAACTGCCTGTTTTCATGAGCTTCCACCACAACCCTGGAGTGCCACCATTCCAGGTGACAGCCCTGCAGCATGAGTGACCCTCCATCAATTCACATCACTGTCTGTGCTCCTGTACCTAAAACTGCAGATGTTTCACACGTTACACTGCTAAAAACTTTAGGTTCCAACCTATTACTAGAAGGTAATGGGTCACCTGACAAGTTTAAGTATGCTAGCGCAAACAAGTTCTAATTTAGGAACAGCTGGTTAAAATAATAATAATAAATTACTCTCAGTATTTTTCCCTGCTGCTCATGTGGCCCAAGATCCAAGCTAACAGGTATGAAGCCATATTAACTGGCCTTGTTCTTCCCCTTCTTTGGGGATGTATTTTCTCTCACATCAAATGGTGGCATTTAGTTATTTTACTGTAAGAGCACATAAATTGCCATAAAAATCTTAGGAAGGAAAAAGTGTAATTTTACTACAGCACAGTCAGATGTGGTCCAACACCAGTCATGTTGACTGATTACCACTTCTCCACACAAACTGCCCATAAATTGCACGCAGTAGGATTATATGTTCAGCAGCAGCTCCAATGGAAGCTGATCCCACCCCACACCTCTTCCTCCCAGCCTCGGAACTGCTCCCATTCAGCTGAAGGTTGGATTGTGAACCAGACACATGGACCAAACCTGCTACAGGGCAACCCAGCAAGAAGCAGCAGGGCTGGACACTGAGAAAAGGCAAAGCAATTGTGTCTGCAGCAGCTCCCTGCCCTGATTCACACATCTCCACAAACGTGTGTCACCATAATGGCAAGGCAGGAAGTGTTTATGCCAGTGCTTCTGCCAAGAAAATGTACATGGGAAAAATGGGACCAGTCGTCTCTCCTCAGACTTCTTTTTTTTTTTTTTAATAAGCAACAGAAGTGATAGATTTAATGATTAAGATAAAAACTTATGTCTATACATATGGTGGACTGTTTTCTTCCAAGCTCAAATTGATTAACTCAAGGATGCCACTCTTGAGTGAATCAAGACACATTGAGCAAAGCAGCCCTATCTGTTTGTGATAGGCCCTGTTTACATTCCTAACTTTGAGAGAATGTTTCTTCACAGGAACCAAGAGAAATTCAGAAACAAACAAGTCACCAATTCCAATATATTCCTATCAAAATTTCAGATGGAACACATACACAAATAAAAGACATGGGCTTCTCAACAGAAGTATTGGTTACTCTAACTGGGTCATAGATTTGATCTGTTACTTCATTGATTTTAAAATGTAAAGACAGATACATTGAGAAGCTCAAAAATGTGTTTGTCTTTCCTAAACATTTTCCTCAACTCCTGCCGACCTGCTATTTCCAAAATATTCAATGGGTTTCTAAAAATATTACAGTTGTAACAACTTGAGATTAAGCGCTAAGTACTGAGCTACAAAAGGACAACAGCAGAAAATGCAAATATTTCTCCTTAGCTTGGCAATTCTACTGAAATGTAAAGGCATTTTACCTTCTAGCATCCCTTTATGCTTCCATGCTACATAGCAACTCAAACCACCCTCTTCTGTGAATAATTTCTCCATAAATTCCAATATCCATGCCAAAGGATTAAACAGAAGACTGACTGCTTTTTTTAATGCATTTGAAGGGGTTTGGAAGTTCTTCGTTTCTAACCTGTACTACAACATTCTCTAGAGATAGACTTCATTTCTAAGAGTAAAAAATAAAATGAAAAAAAGGTTCTAAACCAGTTCCAAACAGTCTATTTCCTCTCCCCTGCTCTCTCTTCTTGTGAGCATAAACCAGATGATATCTAGACCCAAAGACAGGTTGGCAGCACGTCACACAGCCAAGAATCGTGTATTAACTGCATACCCACATTAACATACTGTGATAAATTCGATTTAAAGCCATTACATCTAAGATGCCATATCTAGCAAGCTTGCTTTTAGAAACCGAAATTGAACAGCAATGTAAGTCAGGTAATTAAAATAGCTTTATAAAGAAAGCATCACATTCTGTCTTTTCTCATGGTTTTGACCGGCAAGGTTTGGCAAATATAATTTCCAACCCCCCTGCCATGGGCAGGGACACTTTCCATTATCCCAGGCTGCTCCAAGCCCCATCCAGCCTGGCCAGGAACACTTCCAGGGATGGGGCATCCACAGCTTGTCTGGGCAACCTGTTCCAGTGCCTCACCACGCTCACAGCAAAGAATTTGTTCCTAACAAATCTGATCTAAACCTGCACTCTGACAGTGTGAAGCCATCTCCCCTTGTCCTGTCACTGGAGTTCCTGATGAAAATTTTATCACAAAAAAAAAAAAAAAAAAAAAAAGGATGAGCAAATAAATACAGAGAGGACTAAAAAGCAATATAAAAACCACAAGTTCAAAAGAAAATGCAATATTGGAAGAGGCAAAACCCAGAAATACCTGAACACTCCCAGGCCATCAGAAAATGACTCATTGCTAGTGACATGCATTGTTAGCTGCTAGCACAGGCAGGACCAAACTGTTTTCAACAATGCATGATGGAAATCCAGTGAGAATGTAAATTCTGACATATTTGCTTTAACGTAATCAAAATAGCCCTACCCTTTTCTAGCAGATAAAGTTTTAAATCTACTTTTTAAAAAGAAAATCTGGAATGCCAGGTGACACCATTTCTGAAAAAAACAATCCCAATGTGTAAGGAAGTAATAATTTATTTAGTATATGTGGAATCACACAGATTAATAGATAAAGCAAGTATCAAGTGACAAAGGAAATAAGAAGCACAGACAATGAAACAAAGAGATTGAGTAAACTATTTTTCTTTCCATAAACAATACAGGAAAACACCATCTAGGAAATAAAAGTTATTACACATCATTCACTGTGTAAAAGCAATGGGTACCACAGAAATAATGGACACCACCATCAGAAGGGATGCTCATGGAATAGGATCACACAGTCACTCAGGTTGGAAAAGACCTCCGAGGTCAGCCAGTCCAACCTCCTCCTCAAAGCTGGTCAGAGTCAGTTCCCAAAACGGTTTAAAAATATTTTGAAGTTCAATTCATTGTTTACATAACTGTGTAATTACACACAGTGCTGAAATCCAGTGGGGGGACCCTATTTGAAATAACTTATGCCAACTACAGACAACAGAGATCAGGGCATAAAGGTGATATTCAGACAACCTAAATCACACCTAAACACTTTGTTTAGTATTTCCTATTAGACTGCCCCTGCCCAGACCCCAGTCCATCTGAATTGCATTTCAGAGATAACTACTTCATTCTTCTAAGCACAAGGACCTCTGCAGAACTTAAAAACACTTCCTCCTTTCATTAGTAAGCTCCTTTAGAATAGTACAATAAATATAATTATTCCTTTTAAGTTTTGAAAGAAAACAATTCAGACAGAAACCATCACAATGCTCCAAAAAAAGAAACCTAGGTAGCATGACTACAGGAGCTAGAATTCAGCCCCTGCCCTGTCCCCAAGGCCCATTACTAATAGCTGTTATAGAATATGCTCCCACACCACATGACGTGGTCACATCCATGCAGATATAAATTCCCCAGGTTCAGTTCAGGCTACACACTAGGGGACAAAAATAAAAGAGAAAAACAAAAGAGAGAGAGAAACCCCCAGAAATATTTAACAACTCAACTGAACAACATTTATAGTCTTTAGATAAAAGCCAGCTAACAGATGTCTATCACAACACTTTTCCAAATTCTAGCCACACGAGGAAAACAGTGCATCTGAGAAGATATGGAATAGCTGAGAGCCCAAGCTTCAGCTCAAGTTTAAACATGTCCAAGACAATTATGACTTCACTTTTTCTAAGTGTGAGCACGTTAACTAAGTATAGACAAGAAACTCTCATTGGTCTAAAAAAGCCTTTAAAATAACATGATCAAGCTAACAATGTAAAAACTGGTTATTTTTTTCTATCAAGACAGTCCAAAGCAAGTAAAATTAAAAGAGACACATGAATAAAAAAAAAAGCTGAAAATATTCTTAAACAAATATTTATTTATATTATCAGTAATTTAAAACCCCCACTGACAGCATCTGGTTAACAAGCCTTGAGATCAAGATTTTCTGCTTGTCCATAAAGTAGGTTCACAACCAACAGTACTTTCTCTGTTCTGCTCTACCAATACATCCTTGTCTGAGAAGACCACATAGACAGCACATAAAATGTGAGTTTACCAAGCTTTTATATTATTCTTTACCAACTAATACATTTGAAATGAGTGTATTTCCAAGCTGCTCACAGCATACTACAAGATAAAGACTACTCTGCCATTCCATTAAAGAAAGAGACAACAGCATAGCCAGACATGAGCCAGCCCTTAGTGGTACATGAAAGAGCTCAGAGATTATTTCTTTAAATAATTTTGCTTATAGATAATTTATTTCTTGAGTTACCCTCCCATTTCTGGGCCCAGATCCCTCCTAAAGGGTTTCTGGAAGACACAGGCAGAAATATAAATTAGAACTCCTGCCAAATGTGTTTTGCACTTTCCTTTGTATAGATCTCTACCAGGATGCCTGGTGCAAGGTTAATTACTCAAAAGATGAACCAGGAAACATTGTGTGTGAGAAGCCTGAAGTAGCACTGAAATCCAGCATTTCCCAGAGCCTCATCCCATCTCCTCTGCTCCCTCTAGAGCAATTCTGCAGTGAGCTGTTCCTCCTAAACCCACATCCCTATGGGTTAGAGAACATTAACTGTGGCACACTGTTTGCCCAGGAGGCTGGAAGTGAAACTGATGAGAATTCTATCAGTTTGATTGAATTCCTCCTTGAAAGAACACCAACAAAACAAATCCAGTTATGGTTATACCAGAACATGAAAGGTAGTTGGTGGTGGTGGCCTTGAGGCTGACAAGCACAGGACAGCTTCCATCCACACTATCTAATTCCCAAACTCCCACACAAAGCAGCCACACACAAACTATGCTGGGAACAGCGTGGGGACCACAGGAAACCTTGGGCCAGCCTTGAGAACTGTTTGGCAGAATGGATGAGCAACCACTGGAAGCGTGTGACAGCGGAGACAACGCTGGGGACAGCAGTGTCCAGCAACTCCAAACATTCCCTGCTGGGATTTTCACAACCATGGACAAGAAGCTGAGTGCTTCATGTGCCAGAACACTATTGCTGGCTACAGCCATGCCCCTCATCCACACAAAACAAGCACAGCCACAAATTAGCCCCTTTTAGAAATGGAAAAATTTAATGAAACTGAAATGATCAGTTATTTTTATTTCAAAATTCCCTTTTCCAAGCTTTTTCTCACAATGAAAAGCATCTGGCCCATTTCTAAGTTCTAGTCTCATCCAGTTCAGTGGGCCACGGTAAGAAAAAAATAGTCACTTGCTTTTATTACAAAGAAAAAAAAAAACAGAGAAGGAAAAAAGCTGGAGGTGAAACAAACACATAAGCAACAGAGAAGGGGAACTAGGGGGAAAAGGAACTGGGAAGGCTGGGAGATATAAATCTGAGGAAGCTGCTGAGGCTTTGGAATCCACTAGCAGAAGTTTTCAGAGCACGTATCTCAGAGGGTAAGAGGAGGCCTTCATCATCCATACGTCTAATAGAAAACCAAAATATCAGAACAAACAGCCCAACATGTTTGTGAAAACGCTGAGGACAACTGTTTCACAAAGTTGAGGGTGCCAGAAGAGCAGTTACTTCGCACTTCACTCTATTAGGGCAGGCTCCATTTTAAACATCTCAATGTGTACAGTGATTTGGCTGGAAGTGGTAACGAGAAGCACTCGCTGTGCCAAGGAAGGGGGAAAGCGAGAGCAGCAGAGAGGGAGAGCAAGTTTTTATCTTCAATTAACTGAAAGGAGAAAAGCAAATTTCAACAAACTCTTTGAACTTGTTGCTAGAATCTCTTGAGACTACAATTTAAAGGAGGACTGGCATTTATTGTACTGGAATGTGCACAATGGCAAAGTATTCCAAAGCAGGGGAGAGATAGGAAATGTATATGAACAATACAGGCTACATAAAAGCAGCCAGTAATAAGGGTCTGAAACTAGAAAGAATCATATTAGGAATGGAAACAAGGGCATTTTAATGAATATAAAGGAACAGCATAAACTGTCAGGGATAAAAATCAGAAGAGATAAAAGCACAGCATGCAGTATTACCACTGTGCAGTATAAAAGGCAAACAAACTTTCAGAAATATTTTAGAAGTAAGAAGTAAAACACCAAAGTCTGTACAAACAGTGTTTAGAAAGAACAAACGGATAACAAAACAGACTCAAATGCCATTTTCTGTATTTTAGCCTTCATAAAACAGATTTATTGTAGCTAATACTAGAAACTAATTTTGTTGCTAGACTAAATAATCAGAGAAATTCAAGTCAGCAGGACTGGAAGAATTTCACACAATGCTTAAGAAACAGAAGTAATCTCTAAGCTATGAGCAATCATCTTCCCTAATACAGTCCTGGTAAAAGTGCCCTAAGAGAGGCTGGCAACAATGAGCTATGGCACCCAGAGGGTTTTTATTTGCAAATTCTTTTCAATCCATGTGGATGAACATTGCAAGAAAGTCCCTTCCTGCAGGACCTGCATGAGGACATTGACACACACAGGAGAGATACATACAAGACATGGCAGAAGCAGGGGCTACAAGTATTTTCGATGACAAGATCTTAAGAAAAATCATTCTGTTAAATTGAGAAGTGGCTCATATCAACCAAGAGAAACTTAATAAAGATTAGCAATCTTTTGAAGGATAAATCAGTTAAATCAATATTATGTTGCTAAGGAGGTTAAGCTGGTTCAGTGCAGAACAAAGGAGACAATCACCTGAAAAAGTTTTGTATAAAAATTGTTCTCCATTTCAGCTGTGGAGTCTTAGCTGTGTGTAATACAAGACAAAACTGGCTTAATCAGCAGTAAAGAATATTTATTTTATGCTACACAAAATTAGTTACTGAAACCAACTGCCTAGAGATACAGAGGAACTGCATTCACTAAATACTTCAAAAACAAGTCAGAGAACCATTTGTCAGAAATGGAACAGATACACAACACACAGAAAGATGAGCAAGATCACCCTCAAGTCTTTTTTGGCCATACAGTTCCATTTATCTCTGCTGATAGAGGAAAACTAAATATTCCTTTTATTTAAAATAATTCCATTGTGCTTTTGAGCTTCACACTTCAGGAAAAAGAACCCTGAATAATTCACATTCTGGGTTTATGAAATGGCCTACTAATAAATCTCCCAAATTTTAAGACAGAATTACTCCTCTTTTTATTAGTAACAATATGGAGCCTTCCTGTCCTGTTCTCTTGAGCCCCAAGAACACTGCAGACCGTCTAGGCAGAGAGCAGGGTAAGACACCATTATTGGAACATCCAGGTTCCATGAACACTGGGATGCTCCAGAAGTCATTCTGGATTAGCTACAGCTTCCAGACTCACATCACTAAGACCCACCCAGATGTCAGTAAATGTTTAGGCAGAGACTGCACATTTGGACCACATCTTCTCTACCAAAAATCCCTTTTATCTTACTGTGCCATACAAGCAACTCAAGTGCACATGCTCCAAGAATATAAATATATAATAGGCAAAGTAAAAAACTGGTAATTTTTTCTAAAGCTGTTTTTTTTTTTTTTTCTTGAGAGCCTCATTAAAACTAGTTTTGGCAAGACTTTATTTTCAGTAATAACGCAGCAGAAGAGAAAAAGTCCTCTTTTTCCCTCCCCCTACCCAATGCCAAAAGTCTGGGTGGAAACATCCTAGTTTGACAGTGCTTCCAGCAGCTTCTTCAAGGAAAGCAATTAGAATGCTGATAAATACAGCGCTGAAAATTAGTAATTATAAATTTGTATGGGAATGGCTGGCAATAGGATTGGGTGCACGTGTGATTTAGTAAAAATACTTCCCAATAAAAAAGCGAAAGGCAAAAATATCCTGATAGAAGCAAGATCTCATTTAATTTAATTATAATTATAATCAATAACAATATTGATATACTTGTAGGAAGGAGCTTCCGGGATACTAGAAATTATTGTTATAACATATTTATTAACGTAAAATATTTTACTTACATTGTTATTTGAGGGTGGTTTAAATACTCAGTTTAAGAATTACTCCCGGGATCAAAGTGAGAACTGAAACTCCTCATTTAATCAATGCCAACGTCTGAGGCAAGGAAGACGAGAACAACTCCTCCATCTATAAGCTGTGAAGAACCCTCTCAACATCACCATTTCTTCTTGCACAACCAGCCTGTAAAAACCTCCATCTCCTTAATTTCCTCCTGTGTTGGAAAGCTCGAAGGAGTCAGCCTGGGGAACAAAACCCCCCAAATTTCAGAGAGCTGAGGCTGCCCCTTCGCAGAGCGCGGTGCTGCCAAGAGCCGCAGCCTGGCCCTTGCTCTGGCCTCCTCCTCCTCCTCCCTCGTGCTATCACAAACACGTTTCTTTGCCAGGTTAGTCCTAGCCCAGCTCAGTTTCCCAGCCCAGCTCACCACAAGTGCCTGGGTCAGCACAGGGGAGAGAACAAACAGCTGGCAGCAGAGGGAGGGCAGAGCTGCTGCTCCTTTTCGCTGCCAGAACCAGCTTAAGATTTATGGTGGTTGGGGAAAATAACCACCTGATGCACTCCACACACTCACAGCCTATGTTTTTTTAAGTAATAAATATTCTAGGTTATAAGGGTTTTCCTGCTTTGTCTTACTTGCTTTCAAAAGCAGCAGTGCTGTTAGAAGAACTTACTCAGGGTAGTTCTTGAAACAAGTGCCCAAAGTTACTCTGAGTAACAGAGGAATGGCATGAACAGCACTGTCTAGTGCCATCCTTCCAGTGGGGAAAAAAAATATAAAAAAAATGCAGAATTCAGTACAAGTTATGAAAAGTACAAGTTACAAGCAAAAAAGTAGTAAAATCTTGCTCCTCTGTATTTATCCAAACTAGATGAACCATGCAGATTGTATGAACTGGTGATCAAATATATATCAAACATAGGAGAAAAGCTTTCAATATTTCCTGGAACTGTCTGTAACCTAATTATTTAGCAATTAATAACATTTTTGTGTGCCTATGACAGCATTTCTCAAAAAACAAATTTCACAGCATTAGTGTATAACAACACTGTATAAGGGAGCGACCATTAGTGGTGGATATGGAAATTCTATTTTCCCTGGTAATACATAACCGTGCTACCCCTCCAGTATTGCTGTGGTGCAAGGAGTTAAAAACAACTCCAGCCTGAGAAAGGCAGAGTTCACCTATTCTCAGCAAGCCAACTGCCTTGGAAAACCATCTCTGAGCTGAAATGATGACAAAGAATAGAAATGTCCATTTCCAATTACTTATCTTATGAAAGAACAATGACAAGAAGTTAGTAGGAGTTAACATGCTAACAAGGAAAAAAAAATCCACAAGCAAAGCCAAGAAAATGGAACTGTTTTTATTGTTTTAAGCTGGGAAAAGTCTCCAGTGTCACTGCACACAGGATGAAGAGATGTCTGGTGTATGGATGGCTCAGAGTAGCAACCAAGAGACTGGGCAAGACATTCCTTGTGACCAATATGCTGAGATTTCAGACAGCCATCACACTTGATCTGTCTGACAGCTCTTGGAAGTCCTCGCATGACAAGTGCTACAGAAGTTCAATGTATCATTAAATACAAACATAGAGAAACTAACAACTGAAATGTTAAAAAAAAAAAGTCCTGAAGAGTCCTTCACAGCAAGTCTGTTTCAAATTGGGGAAACTGCATCTATTTCCAGCATTCAGCTTAACTTCACTCACCCTTAAGACACAAAACTCTACATAAATCCGTATTTTAATAATTTTGTGGCAAAACAATTCTATAAACCCTATCCATCACACAAGCAATTATCGAGAACTGAAAATCTGAAGATTAATACAGATATCATTCACCTCCTGAGCACTGTGAGCCAGGCTCCTGTGCAAAAAATACACAAAGCAGTTGGGGAATTGCTTGGTAATTCAAATACGGTGGAGGAAGTCACAGAACATGGGCTGCTGAAGAAAATGGCACAAAGCTCAGCCCTGTTCTGCACAGAGCCAGCTTCAATCCTCACACCTCATCTCCTCCTCACTCTGTGTTCCACTATGTGCCTTCTGGCTTTTGGCCAAACAGTTTGATACACGTGGCTTGTAGAGGCCAGTGTTTGCTTTAATACATTAACCCTTTGCTGTGCAATGGTTGTACAAAGCTTGTCCACCAAAAAAACCTGTCTTGCCGGGAAGGGATGACCTCCCCTGACTGTGATCTTGTTTAGGAACATTTTTATTCTACAACACAACATACATCTTCCATTTGCAAATGTTAAATTTTGAATTGAGAAAAGGGCAGGCAAGTGAAGACACAAGTATCACACAGAAGGTGTGTGATGAACTAAAGAAACACAGCTGAGCTATAAAGCTCCATCCAACACTTTAAGATTCTTTTGAAATGAGAGTAGGTATCTTTAAATACTGGCTACCCTAATGCAAATGCAACTAAAATGATGATAAAAATTCTCAAATAATCATTTCCTGGCAAAAACACTTATGCTTAAGGGTCCTCAGAATTATCTGCATATGAGAAATCAATGGCCTTTGAAAACCTACTGCAACTTATATTGGCCAAAGTAATGAAAAACTACTATGGAAATGAAAACATGGGTAATTAAAAAAGACACACAAAATGTTCTCCACAATTCTGAAAGCATTATTATATGCTGCTTTAAACTAAACACATTTGCAAAAATAACAAACATCAAGATCTGATGGATGCTGAAATAACATTTAAAGTGAGCTTAGACACTGATCTCCAAAGGGTCACAATCAATGAGACTTCTACTGAATTCTGGTAAGAAGCTGCATCTGTTTGTGCTGCTTATAACCTGCAGAGATAAAGAAAGCTCTGCTAATTAAAATTTATTACAAAAATGTTTACTTCACCTTTACAATACTATTCTGATACCTGTTCATGCAGTTAGAACTCTTCCTCTACAACTTCTTTCCAATCACATTCTTCAGGTCCCTACCCTTGAAGGGACTTGAGGCATAATCCAAGCAAGAGTTAAATTGCCAAGATTTCAGGCCATGCAGTGAGGTGGCACCTAATTTCCTTTTTTCCCTCTACAATCCTAGCAAGAGTTCTTTTAACCATGCATCTGAAAACTTCTTTCTTCTCCATCATGTCCCAGCTTAGTAATGCAACTTTATTATCTTTTTTCAACTTCTATAAATTCAGTCTTTCTACCTTTTGAGGCAGAAAGGCAATACTGCAAAAATATTTTCTTCATTCACTGCTTTGATTACAGTTTTCTGTATTCTCCTGATGCACCATAGCATGAACAACCTCCTTGCTGTAAATTTCAAGGCTCTGCATGGCCTGTTCTTGCTCCACCTCTTAAACTTGAATTGCTGCTCTGCAGAGATATCCCCTTGTCAAAACATAAGGAAGAAAACAGGAGTGTTGGCCTGGCAGTTCAGGCAGGAAACCAACTTTCTGTGAAAATCCTCAGGGTGACAATGCTCCCCTGCTTTAAACATATCCTCCAAGTCGGATGCCTGTGAATCACTCCCCGATGCCGAGATAGCCAGGGTACTTGAACTTCTGCATGTTCTTTTGCTCACAGCATTCTCACAGCTCCCTTGTGCTTTCCCAATACGTTTCTTACATTTACATGCTGTCTTATCTTTACATTTAAATGAAGAAATTGTTTGTGCAGGAACAACCTTTGCTTATGCATTTGTACTGCGTGTAGTGTAATGGTGCCCTGGCCTCCAGGCACAATTACAATATAAATAATAAAAATGAACTGTTCACCTAAGATTAACTCTCCTGACAGTGCTACATGAAGCTACAGCCTTCAAACAATGATAAAAGGCTGTTCTAGCACCACATTCCACCATCTGTACCTCTCTGCAGGTACTGATGACACTAATCCCAAGTTCTTCACCTGCAGGAAGCCTCCACTGTTCCCTGTACTTATCTGTGTCCACAGCACCACTGGAATTTTTACTGATAACCAGGCAAAAAGCAGAATGAAATGTGGGCAAGCACTGTCCTACTGAAGGACCCTCTGCTCCCTTAACATAAGCCTGCTCCTGGGAAGAGCTGAGAATCCCTGGCATCTCACAGGAGCAGATTCAAGGCAGTTTTCCATCTGTCTGCTTAAACTCGTCAAATTTGCTTAAAAACATGGCCTTCAAAGAAGGTAAAGTACCAACCCAAAGTACTCTCCAATATGGCACTGCTGTTTAATGGAGGCATCCATAGCTGAGGAATTATTCTGTTCTGGCTTTGCCAGTTTAATGCAGGGCTCTTCGTTTTATCATTACTTAGACTGCACTTAGACTGAACATTCAGTGGAACATTTCCTATAATGGGATAAAGCAGTTGAACAATTTGACTGGCTAATAGTGATTTAGACATGTGATTACAGTACAGAAAATGGTCTGACATATGCTCTTTTATCTGGTTTACATGAGGCACATTAATCCAACTGGAAAGCAGAGAAGTGAAAAGGAAGACAGGACCAAGCACTCTGAAGGAAAAAATAGAAAATAGCTTTAGTTGTCTCATTTCTGTATTTGCCAGGCTAGTTGTAATCTGTATTTTGTAAAAAGGAAAACTTACAAAATAAAACCATTTTCTTCCCAAAATGGATGCAACTACAAACCACCAGTCTACACCTATGCTGTGCATGTTTGAGAATAATTTTTTATAAAACCCTAGTTTCAAAAGCATTTATGACTTATGTCATAACGCCTTTACTAAAAGTACAGGATTTGCAGAAAGATGCAGCAGGATAGGGAGCACCAAGTGAGCCAGGAACAATCAGAGTGTGAACAAAAAGAGTACTGATTGATTTCAATTTTTGTCTCAGCTAATTTCCCACTTTTACACAAACACTTCTAACCACATCAGCGTAAGCTCATATTTTACAGGAATACTGTATTTCTCCCTAAACCTAGACAACAGTCCCATGACACCAAAAACCTAACTGAAGGCAAGGAATTACCTCTTTAACACACACTTTTTTTGGTCAAGAGTGCATACACAACCTCAAACTGGCCTAACAAGATATGTCAACTTTTACAGTAACACTATTTAGGTTTTTTGTGCAAACTGGTACATTTCAGTTGCACTTGCATTTTTCTTCAGAAAAATTTCCTTCAAAATAAAAACATTCAAAGGTTTCCTATGTAAGGTTTGGATTCTGTAAGTAAAAATAAATCCAAAGTATGTCAAACTAAACATAAAGGAGATGAACGCAGGAACTTCACCACGTGTACATTTGCCAACTACTTTCAACGACCGCTATATTAAAAATTCTATCAGGAAAATAAGATAATGAAAAGAGGGAGCTGTAAACAACACAGCTTCCCCAAAACCAGAGGTGACATGAAAACCTTTGCAGGTAAACGCTCATCAATGAAAACAAGAAGAACGAAAAATCATGTATCCCAAACAAATGATAGTTCTGTTCTGGGATATTTGTGAATTTGTAAAAACAAACTCATATAAAAGGTGAATGGTCTTCGCATTGGTTAGGTCCAGCCCAGCAGAATCCCTTGTCACGTTGGGGACTTCCACTGTGACCTTATGGTCGGGCTTGACCTTAAAAGTCTTTTCCAGCCGAAATGATTCCGGTTGGAAATCGGCAGCGATGTTTGGGGAGGGCGTTTAGGGAAGCGCCGGGACAAACACGGCGGTGTCAAACGGAGCAAAACAAAGGCAACAACCTCTGCACCCCGAGGCTCGGACAGGCTCAGGAGCCGCTCTGGCCACCTCCTGACGCTCCCCGGCCCAACGTGCCGCCCAGCTTTGCCCTATTACCGCTGCCATCAGCTATGCCATGGCAAGCTCCATCCTACTCAAAAATAACCCGCGGGGAGCGCAGCCAGCGCGGCAGCGGCGCTTCCAGGGCCTCTCCCCGAGGGCAGCCCGGCCACCCCCGGGCAGCGCTGCCCGGCCCGGCCCGGCCCGGCCCGCCGGGATCCCCGCCCGAGGCTGCGGGGAGCGGGGCGGCCCCCGGGGAGCGCCCGGCGGGGCGGGGGGAGCGCTGGGGCGGGCGAGCGCCCGCGCCCCCGGCGGGGAGAGGAGAGGCGGCGGCGAAGGGAGAGCTGCCAGCGGCAGGGAGCGGGCTCCCCCCGCCATCCTCCGCCCCCTCCCTCCGTGTGTTTGTTGTGCTCCGGCTCCGTCCCACCGGCGCGTCCCTCCGTGCGGCGGCCGCTGACAGCTCCCCCCGCGCCGCCGAGAAACTCCTGCCTCAACTCCGCGTGTGTGCGGGGGGTGCGGGGGTGTCCTCCCCGCCGAGAACCGTGTTTCCCTTCCCAAAAAAAAAAAGAGGAGGGGAAGTGGGGGGGCATAACAAGGGAAAGCGACGAGGAACTGCCGGCAGCGCACAGGGAGCAACCCAGGCGACGCTGAAGGCAGCCGAGCGTCCTGGAAGGGAACGGACCCAAAAAGAAGGGGGAAGGTGCAAAGGCAAGGGAAAAAGGAGGAAGAGGGTGGAGGGGGAAGAGCCAAAGAGAAACTCCGAAGAAGGAGGGGAAGAAAGAAATAGGGATGGTGAAAGAAAAGTGGGAAAGGGAGAGCAGGCGGAGGAAGACAAAGGTGAAAAAGGAGGAGGAGGAGGAGGAGGGGAAAGTGCAAAGGGGAGAGGAGGAGAAGAAAGAAGGGCCCTTCTCAAAATGGCATTAGGCAGAGGGAGGGGGCGACGAGGAGCGAGTCTCCACTGACAGCTCTGCCTGCGCCTGGCCGCCTGCCCCGGCCCCTCTCTGCCTCGCACACACAAACGCTGAACTTACTTCTTTCTGGCTCTCTGGAAAGGGGAAGCGCCATCTTTGCGAGGCCGGCCCCTAGGTCTTTTGTCTGTGGCTGCTGCTGCTGCTGCTGGGGGGGGAGCTCCAGGCTCGGGGGGCTGCTGCTGCTGCTGAGGCGGCTCCACCACCGCCACCACCAGACTCTTGTCCTCCGTTGACATCCTAGTCAGCAGGACGAGAGAGACACATGGATGATGATGATGAGGATGAAGATGAGGATGGTGATGGGGATCCCGATGCTCCTCCTGCTCCCGCGGCTCCTCTCCTCCTCACCTCCGCCTCCTCCACCTCCGCCTCGCATCGCTGGCCTCAGCCGCCGCCGACCAGCACAGGTAGCAGGGGGAGCAGCATGGGGAGAGCAGGAGGAGGAGGAGGAGGGGAGGGGGGTGGGGGGGGGGGGAGCGAAGAGAAAGCGCAGAGGACGGAAGGAAGGGTCTCACACACAATAACACCCTCCCCGGGCTCGGCGGGGTCTGTCGGGGCTGGGGGAGGTGAGGAGAGCGAGCGACAGAGACGCGGCTGGTCCCGCCGCTGGGCGCCCCCGCTCAGAGGCCCCGGGCGCTGGCGGCGGCTCCGGCTGCTGCGCTGCCCGGCTGCGGCGGCCGCCGCTTCATTGTACCCTGGCCCTGCGCCCTCCCCCCGCGCAGAGCCCCCGGGGGCGGAGGAGGAGCGGGCGGCGGCGGCGGAGGCGGCGGGGGCCGAGGCCGAGCGGAGGAAGTTTTGACAGCTCCAGCTGTTGTGTGTGTCGAGGGGCTGAGTCCGGCCGGGCTCCGCGTCCCCTTCCCAGCCGGGCCGGGAGCAGGAAGTTTAACTTTGGGGAAAGAAGGAGGAGGAAGGGTGAAAAAGGGGGAGGAGGAAGGGGGAGGAGGAGGCGGCGCCCTGCCCCCTCCCCGCGGGGTGGAGAAGGGATCCCGGCGCTGCCCTGGTGTGTAACCCCCGCCTCCCCGACTCCCTTCCCCCCTGCCAGTGCGACACATAGACACAGCGACCGACCGCCCTCCTCCTCCTCCCCTGCCGCGGCCCCACACTGCGCCTGCCCCGCCCGCCCACCGCCCGTCCCCCGGCGCAGACACCCATCCGCCGCCTCGCCGACCTCACGGGCTGGGCTGGGGCCGCGCCGGGCTGCGGCGAAACCGCGGAGCGGGGCCCGGACGGGACGCGGCGCCACGGGGAGCTCCGCGCACCGCGCCCCGGCCGCTGCCCCAGCGCTCCCCCGCCCTCTCCCCGCCCGTGTTATTCCTTTTCATTTATTTCCCCGTGGAAAAGGAAAAGCCCCTCCGGGATGCCGGCGGCCGCTCCCCGCGCGCGGGCTGCGCCCCGCAGGACGCGGCTCCGGGGGCAGCGCTCGGTGCCCGCCCCGGCGGCGCTCGCTCCCCCCGAGCCCCGCGGAGCCCCCGGGGAGGCGGCGGGAGCGCTCCCCCTTCCCCCGCCGCGCGTCTGCGGCTCGGGGCGGTGGAGGCGGGGGGAGCCGCGGGCGCCCCGGGGGATGGGAAGGAGGGAGGGAGCAGAGTTCAGCGCTGTGTGCGAGGGAGACAAAGTCTGGGGAGCGTGGCCGCTTTCCAGCAGCTCCGGCTGGAACAGCTGCGGGCGCTCGGGGCGGGGGGGGCTCCCCGGGCTGGCTGGCTGCCTGCCCGCCCGGCTGCGGGGCGGGGTTAAGCCTCATTACACGGGATTTAACGTGTCCCGGAGGCCAGCGGGGACTCGGGTTCCGAGGGGAGGCGGGGGAGCGCCGCGGCCTCGCAGCCGGAGAAAAGTCCGGCCACGGGGCGAGGGAGCGGCCGCGCCCCCGGACTTTCCTCCCGGGCGCTGCCCCGGCGCGCTCCGCTGCCCGCGGCGGGAGCGGCTCCAGCGGAGCGCGGCCGCCGGCCCGGGGCCCCCGCGCCGGGCACCGCCCCAAGGGCACCCCGGGGCCGCCCCCGCGGGGCCCCAGCCCGGCCGCCTCTCCCTCCTTCCCTCCCTCCTTCCTGGGGCTGGAGCGGAGGGAGCGCGCTCGGGGCGCGGGTGCTGAATCACGGAGCGGCGCGCACGGGCGGGAGCGCAGCGCGGTGACTCGAGCTCGGCGGGCGGGTTCGGGAACTTCGCCGGACTTGCAGACGTGGTGGGGAGCGATAGCCCCAAGGGTGCGAGGGAACACATCCCGGGAGCCCCGCACGGAGCGGGTTTGCCGTGGCTTTGGGGTTTCTGTTTGAATCCCAGTTGATAAAATGGCCTGGGGTATCACAGAGGTACAAAGAGGGAAGGAGGGGCTGATGTTAGGTCGCTTTTTTTTTTTTTTTTTTTTTTTTAAGTAAAAATAAACACAAGGCAATCCAGACCATTACACTGCTTTTCCTTCCCCAATTTTTCACTTGTCAGTGTCAGAATACAAAATTAAATGGTATGCTGGTGAATAGTATGCTATGGTAAATAGGACTTTTTCTGGCCTGTTTTCTTCAGAGCCATTTAATAGCAGAACCTTTGTTGATTCCTTTTGTACGTTTCTGAGTAATTAAGTAGGTCTTTGTGACATTTTCATATAGTGTATGAAATACATTAGAAAGTAATACATTTGTCTCCACTTGCACACATAAAAAATTATATGGAGCCATCCCTATTGTTCAACCATGCAAGGAGAACAGCTGGATTGTTGGTATGGCTTTCTTGGCCCTATCACTGAAAATACTCATTTATGCCAAATAAAAACACGTCCGGAGCTAAATGTTTGTGTTACGAAGTCGGCAAAGGGCAGCATGGCTGTACTACTCATACACTTTCAGATACAGGGTCTTAATGTGTTTACATGTTGTCTGACAGAAGAAAGTGCCTTTGAATTTTGTTAACCCAGGCAAGTGAGCGTAATTTAACTGAAACCATTTAATGCCATACAGGCCCAGGCTTGGGTGCATTAGAGAGAAAAAGGGCAGGGAGAGGGAAGGAAAAGGCCACTGCCTCTGCACAGTGGGATTGCTGGTGTGGCATTTGCTGGGGTTGCCAGGTTGCCATCTGGTCTAGTGAAGAAAAGGCCATCTCCTGCAAGGCTGGCTGTGCTGAGCAGACCCAGCGCACATGCGCCGCGGCTTGGGTGAGCCTCGGATGTGTCGGAGCCACTCTGCGTGTGCAAATTGATTGGAGCTGTGACACGTGAGCACGCCGTGGGCTCACATCAACTGCTGGGTGTGTGGGGAAGAGCTGCCACATCCCGTGGCAGATCACAGAAGTCACTGGGTTCACTTGTCCCTGCGTTCTTCACCCAGTCCCCCATGGAAGCGTTTTTAATACCTTTAGATCACCTGTGAGTGGCTGAGCTTTGGGATGTGTGTCTTATACAAAAATGTGTAATTCAAATATTTTCTCTTTTTGTCTTTGTTAATACATTAATTATGTGTATATGTATCTACCACGATATAAAAGAGGAGTGGAGGCAGGACTCAGTCAGCGTTGGTGTAGTGTGGTCCAGCACAGGAGCGAATTAGGGACTTAGCCCAGGAGTTCTGCTGCTGTGCCTTATGTCCTTACGTGTCCAAACACAGCTGGGCAGGTCTGTGCTGTGATGGCTGCAGCCACTGCCGTGGCAATCAAAGGTGTGAAGAGCTGAGCAGGAGTGAGAGAGGCTCGTGAGCAGGAACCTCAGGCGGAGATGGAATTGTAGGAAACTCTATTTGCTGGCGTTATCTGTCACTCGGAGGAGGCAGAGGGACGAGCTGGGAGACGTGTCACCACACATAAATCCAGTGTGGGAGTGCTTTGTTGATTCAGGATATTTGAACAGTTCTGTCAGGAAAATTTTTACGTTTATACCTTGGCCACGCTAACCACCTATTATAAATTTTCTCTCTCTGGAAAACACACGCTTTTGCAGCAAATATATAACATTGAATGAACAGGTTGTCTGCTTTACTGAATGTTAAGAGATCCTCTAGTTCATTGTAAACTAACTCAGGTGAGCTGACACACCTGCTCTTTTTTAAACTTTAAAGGCAAGACAGCATTGAATCTTTCAACTAGAATTTTACATTCTAGCCTTCCTTAAACAATTCTGTAGTTTTGGAATTGTTTCTGAAATGTAAGTGAGATCGTTGCAGTTCTGATTAAACAAGGCATGCTAGTGGTTTTAACTTCAAAACATCCTAAATTGTCCCAATGTGCTTAATAACAAATACTTTCATAACAGAAGAAGTTGAAGACAGGATGTTGTCTTAAATTGGCTAGTTAAGGAAAATTATTCTGTTACAATTAAAGGAAAATGACAACTGGAATGTAAATATAATTTTGTCTTTATACAACTAAAGTGGTGCCTGGAACATAAATAATAAGAAAATTATTCTGGATTATATCAGGAATGGGATCCAGATACTTTCTGTTTTATGACATTAATTCAGAGCTCTCCCAGCTTAATGGTCATCCATCACTCTACATGAACCAAATAAAAGTTTAATTTTTGTTTTCTTCACTCTTGTGTTCCCATTGCAGAAATGTCCAAGTTATCACAAAGGCTGCATTTAAGCTACACCAGCATCATGCTAACATTTCAAATGTTCAGTATATTGAACCACTTTGCTAAACCCTGTGCTAAATTGATAATTGACTGTGTTCAACATCTGCTTACCTCAGTGTGCTGCTCCAAAAGCTGCAGACAGTTTGGTGCTGCTGCACATCCCATATGGTTCTCCTCGTAGCAAACTTCAGGGTGAAGGTGCAGGGGCAGCTGAGTGCAGCAGCCACATCAGCTGCCTGTGATCTTTGTTTTACATCTGCATTTATATTCACCCAAGTAGTCCAAAAATAGCCAAATTACTGGATTTTTTTTTCAGTAATAAAAACCAAGACCAAGATAATATAAAAGAGTTCTAGACAAAGCCTAAATCAAGTGACAAAATCAGGATTACATCATACCAATACGTGACTTCTGGTTAATTTGTACTAAACTTGGCTGGGCTACAAAAAATGTTAGCATATGCTAATTGTCGTATGCTAACCAATGTGTTGTGGAAGCCTAGTTTTAAACTTGAAATGTTTGTTTCTTCTTTTCATCAGTTTTGCTTACTTGTCATCTCGTGGATCTGCCTTACTTCAGGCAGCAGCACAGCCTGGGTGGTGGGTATGACACACACACCCTTCCTTGAGCAGTGAGGGCTTTCCCAGCAGTTTGGGAAGATGCTTTTTGCTGCCATGGTAGGGGAAAAGCCTCACTTCTCATCCTGAGCAGCGCTCCCAGACAGCTGGGAGTTACCCAGGGTGTCTGGAGAAGTGCACATAGTGTGGAGGTCCAGTTTGCCTCAAATCCATCTCACTGCTCTCTTTGCAGGCATTCACAGCCCACAAGGAAAAAACATTTCATTGTAACTGATGTTTTCTCACCTGCTCCCCTCTGTGAAAGATTCTGACTTCTGTGGACAGCAGCTGCACCCCACAAAAACAAATCCAGAGTTTGGTGGAGTGTGGGGCTGACACAGGCCAGGCTCCCCATCCTTGTGAGCTCCCCATCCCTGCCTGCTCGCCATCATTGTGAGCTCCCCATCCTTCCCTGCTCAACACCCCTCCCTGCTCCCCATCCCTGCCTTCTCCCCATCCCTGTCAGCTCCCCATCCATCCATCCCTGTTCCCCACCCCTGCCAGTTCTCCATCCCTACCTGCTCCCCTTCTTTGCATGGTCCCCATCCATCCTTGCTCCCCATCCCTCCCAGTTCCCCATCCCTCCTAGTTGCCCATCTCTCCCTGCTCCCATCCCTGTGAGCTTCCCATCCCTGCCAGCTCCCCATCCCTCCCTGTTCCCCATCCCTGCCTGCTCTCCACCCTTCCCTCCTCCCATCCTTCCCTGCTCCCCATCCCTGCCTGCTCCCCATCCCTGTGAGCTCCCCATCCCTCCCTGCTCCCATCCCTGCCTGCTGCCCGTGCCCAGCCCAGCGTGTGCTGAGGGCAGCAGTGCCCGTGCTGTGATGGATGTGCTGCCTCCCACCTTTACCCCTCAGCCTCCCCAAACCCTCAGGCCTTTTCATCATATTAAGCTCCTTTGACTGGGCTAATGTGACTGAGAAACACACCTTTTTTATCCATTAAGATGAGGCCAAAAATGTTAAGTGCTCAAGATGCAAGCCCCTAGGGCTTGTCTATATATCGAGTTATTACACGTGGAGGCTTTTATCTTCATAAAAAAATGTTCTTTTTGTGCACGCCAGAGTGTGAATTTAAATCCAGTGGTTGTAGTATAACCCTCATGCAGACTCACTCATCCTGGCATCTTTTGGGGTTTTTTTCTTCTTTTTTTTTTTTTTTTTTTTTTTAGATTAAGCCCAACTTTTTAATTAATTTAGGTAAAATCAAGAAAAGGTACTCAGGCTGAGTTTGTCCACATGAGAAATTATGCTTGCCTACCTCTGGTAGTAGCATGAATACTTTCCTATATGGAGAAGCTTTGTCTATTAGGAATGTTAATTTTGCACATGTTTGCACTTATTTGCATTTGAATCATCCTATTTTTACAAGTGGGTAGCTGAGGCACTCTACTGAAATTCATTAGGTTATTCCAAACTGAGGCCATGATCCTGGGGATGCTAAATTAGGCAGATATGTAACTAGATGCATAAATAGGTTCACTGAAGACAACTACCTCCTGATTAAAGTTTGTTCAGTCTTTAAAACATTTGCAGAAATGCTTAAATTCTTCCAAAACTAGCAATTTATGTAACTTTTTCTTAGAAATAACAATGAACTGTGCTATGTTATATTGTATTCTTTTAGCATCCCTGTGAAAGTCACATAAATATCTACAAGTTGCTTAGGAACTTCTTTTCCATTCTTTGTGAATTCCTGTCTGGTTTACACATTTATGAAACTGTAATTTTATAAACTTTAGTATTCTTTTATTTATCCATGTGGTGGTGGGCAGCAGAGAAATTATATTTTGTGATATACTATTAATTACATGGGGGTTTAATCCAACAAGGTAGAATGCTAATAGCTTGAGGAAGATAAGATTACTATCTGAAAGCAATACATGCCAAAGTGTGCAGATAGATGGAAAAACCCCAGAGCCAGCAGCAAGAACCCAGGGCAGTAGCTGACCCCTTTGTGTGCACCTCTGGGGAAAGACAATAGATTGCTGTGAAGCTGGGACTTTATCATGCAGAAAGTTAAATAAATGTCTGAGCAGTGTTTGCTGTTTGCAGGAGTGGTGCGTTGCACTCAGATTACTGAACAGAAATAATACAAACCTGGCCACGAAATGGGGGAAAGGATCTGTTGGTGTGCAATCATATATTGGGTTTTTATTCTGTGTTTTGCACAGAAGCTCGTGCACAGGGGTTGTGGTTCCTTATCTGAGATCCTGGGTGCTATGAAAATAGGAATTTAAGTACTGTTTCTGGAAATAAGCTTGCCATAGATTGCCAGTTTTGCAAGGAAATAATCTCTGCCCCACGTTCAGTGGAGTTGTTACAGTGTGGGAGAGGCCTTGGGTTGCAGTGAGGTAAACACTTGGACACAGGTGCCCAGTCCTGTTTCCAGCTGTTTACTTCAATAACATTGTGTGTCTGAGTAAGAAGGGCAGCGTTTGGCCTTTGGTTTTTGGAGTTAATTGCAGACAGTTAATGGGGACCTGTCACATACATGGGTTCCAGAACAGAATTCAGTCCTTCACTGCTTTAATAACTAATTTTTTTAACCCATTAGCTACATACCCCTATGGAAACAATAGCAGAGCCTTCACAGCCAAGACTAAAGATCTCAATTACATATATAATAAAGGTTGTGCATGTGTTTTCTGGCTGAGAACCATGTTATATTTCAGCCTCAAGCAAAAATTTTCTCCAAGCCGTAGTCCCTCAACAAAAACACACTTTTTAATGAAAGTCCTGACACCACCTTAATTACAGTGCAGCAAACATTACCATCATAATCCCATTTCATCCTTAGGCAAGGAGAGCATCCCTGGGGGCCTGGCTGCTAGTGACCAGTTTTACAGAAACAACCTTTTCCCCAGTGCATTTTTTAATTTAACCTGTGCTGTGCTGCTCGGGGGGAAGATGCAGTGGAGCTGCTCATGCTCATTTCCCCACGCTCCTTGGAGCCCTCCTGGCACTCCTGGAGGATCAGCCAGCCCTGGTCCTGGAGGATCAGGCAGTTCCCAGGGATGCCCAGCCTGCAGCCACCTCTTTGCCTTCCCACACTTTTGCCTGTCTGCCATGGGAGCCCAGCAGGAGCCAAAGTTCATGTCCAGCATGTTTGTACCACAGAGGATTCACCCTGACACTTTCCAGCATCCCCCAAGCTGTCTTTCTGCTTTATCCCCTGCCCAGAGACAATTTTCCTTTTTTTGCTGGCTGCCAGGCTTCAGTAAAATCCTTTCTTTGGATCCAGTGGTGCAGGGGGGAAGGCTCTCCCAGGGGCAGCCCTAATCCAGGTGGGTGAGCACAGAGCTGTTTGGAAGGCAGGGCTGTGCCCTGCCCAGCTGTGATGTGTTCATTTCAAGCAGCCTTCAGTGTCTCCAGGCTTTCACAGTGTTTGTTTGGGTAAGTAAAATGTGATTAGTTTCTCATTACCATGTCAATTTAGTGTATAGATTTTGTGTGGGGACTGCAATATTGGCAGGCCAAGTTTGCAAGGCTGTGTGAAGCTGGGATATTTTCCTACCAGAAATTCCTATCAGAATATATCTATGTATATGTATAAACACAAGGGATAAGACTAGTGGTTCTTCTTTTTTTCCTGCCTTCTTAAATCAAAGTAATAAATCTGTATGATCAAAAGAGTTAGAATAATCAATCTCTCCAAATTGATCTGAAAATCCTAGTTAAAGGCTAGAGGCAAATTAAACATGAGGGTTTTTGTTCTCTGTGCAACATTGTCAAGTACAGTCCAGTTTTCTATTATGGAACTCCTAGAATTCTTATGTACAGAGTAAAATCATGCAGCTGAGATACTGTCTCTAAAAACAAGCCAAAGCCCTATGTCTGCTGGGAGGACGTTTCTGTTATCCTGTTCCCTTCTATTTAGGTTCTCATATGGTGTTAATCACCATGGTATCTTACAGCTTTGTAAAAATATAGTGCACCATATGTGATAAATCACTAATATTAAGAATGAAGATGCTGGAGAAAAATACTCTTCCCAAATCTAAAGCAGAAGATGTGCAGTAATGGACATACCCAGGCAAGCAGGCTGAGTAAAAGGAGCATGAATACAAGAGATGGGGGCAGAATCATCCCTAAGGTGATAATATTTCATCCAGTCACTGCTTGTGAGTGTGAATGGCACTCTCACTCCTGTCTTCCCCAACCTGCTCACTAAAGCACAGGGACTATGTCCAAGCCATCTTCTCTTCCCTCCTTTGCACAGCAGACCAGTGCCTGCTTTGTAGTGTTCAGGGCATCAGTCAAAAGAAGATAATTTGCCAAAAAACGCAAAGTAAGCTCGTGTGTTTGTTGCTAATTAAGTGCACACATAATTACAGTCCAAACATAAAGCAAAATGAGGGACTGCACTTCCATTGGAAAGAATGCACTAGGAGTGGTCATAAATTATCCCCCCAACTGGTAATCTCAGTTACATATTTTCTCATGTTTTTTTCATTTCCCACTTAGTTCCAGCCAGATCTGTTTTCTATTTATATTGTCAAGTGTCAACACATAAATAATTTTCTCTGTTGTATCCCTCACTACTACATTCTTTTTCTTGATAGAATAGCAGAAGTAATTATATTTATAAATGGAATGCCTGTTTTGCCTAAGTACTGCATATAATTCCCCTCTGTAAGAGGGATTTTTATAATTCCTCTAAAAATGTCTTGGCAAAGATCAACCCACCAGTTGGTAGTGTGGACCCAGCCTTTAGGAACAGAACTGGGGATTCTGATCCCTTTGGCCAACAGGCAGGAGGGCACCACAGAAAAAATGCTCTTGTTTGTTTCAGAGAATGATGCTGTTGAATATGTGCAGTTTTTAAATACCCAGAAAGCAAATTCACTGAGAACTGCTTCCCACCTGTGGATTCCTCTGTTAAGCACAGAATTATTTTGGCAACTGAAGAATTCTTCATTGTGGATGGCTGTGGGAAGATATTAATCCTGTTCTTCAAGTAAGATGCATTCACTGATCTACTAGACCTGCTCCACCTCTGCTGTTTCATATTGTGAGAGGAAATCAAAGGAATCCCAAGTGATGAGTAATCTCAAGTCATTCTTAGCCCCTTTCTGCCCTGTTTTGCAGCTGCTTTCTGCAGACAAGTTCAGATGTCCCTTGCTCAGCAGGAGTAGAGCAGAGGGAGATCAGTTGTGAGCTCTGCTTTAAGGCAAGCTGAGTTTTCCATCTCTGGGCACTCCTTGAGAAAACCTCACTCAGAATGGTTGCATGGGGATGGCAGATCCCAGCCACAGACAGTTCACAGCTGCCTCACTGGATGGAACAGCAGAATGCCTCCTGGAGCTGATCTGCAGTACAGGAGGAGAAAATCAGGATTTTCTTACTGGTTTCTGCTGTCTGGATGTGCATGGGTGTTCTTTCATTATAGTTTCTCCAACATTTGCTCTGAATAGAGGTTGTACCAGGGCACCTACAAAGCAGTGAGCCATCCTGTTCCTACAGATGTGGCAAGCTTGAAGAATGTTGTATTGGAGCATTCAAACCCCGTGTCCTGTGTCATCTGAGAGCTGTGGGAGAGATGTGGGTGATGTAAGACATGTCCTTGGTGAAAAGAGTGCCTGTACCTCTGGAGTCTCACAGGGTCTGAGGCACAGCCCTACAGTGTGGTCAGCATTTCCATGGGTACCTCAATCAATGGAGGTTCAATTACTGAATTTTCCTTCTTGTGTGATCAGCAGAACCAAACACACGCTGCCCTGGAGCTCAGCACCTCCTGGTCCTGTATCTTCCACACAAATCAGCCTAAACCAACAGGGAGGTTTCACTGCCAGTGACTTGGCAGCTGGCACGCCTGTGTCTCTGTCCCTGCAGGAAGGGTCCTGAGCTGGAAAGGCAGGGATGTCCCTGCAGGAAGGGTCCTGAGCTGGAAAGGCAGGGATGTCCCTGCAGGAAGGGTCCTGAGCTGGAAAGGCAGGGATGTCCCTGCAGGAAGAGTGCTGAGCTGGAAAGGCAGGGATGTCCCTGCAGGAAGAGTGCTGAGCTGGAAAGGCAGGGATGTCCCTGCAGGAAGGGTCCAGAGCTGGAAAGGCAGGGATGTCCCTGCAGGAAGGGTGCTGAGCTGGAAAGGCAGGGATGTCACATCCTCAGCCACTGCAGTGACATCCAGGAGTCCCCAGAGCTGCCTGTCCTACTTTGTGCAGATGATTGGAGCATGCTGGATCCTGCGCCTCCAACAGCACCATTCCAGCAGTGTCAGCTACAGAACCCATCAGACTGGGAGTGCTCCTGGTGGCTGGCCCTGCCAGGCTGTGGCTCTATTCCTGTCTTGGTGAGTCTGATTTAGCTCCTTTACAGCTCTGCTCTCTCACAAGCTGCAGCCTCTGAAGCACAGAGAAACCCAAGTCCCTGTCCCACTCCCCTGTACATTTACTCAGAGGCCTCTCAGAAGTTTTGGACTGCAGTCTTTCCTTTTCCCTGTGTGCCCCCTCTAAGGGTTCATGTTTATTTAAGATTTAACTTTATGAGCAGTTTTCTTTCTCTCAGTATACACAGTTCAAATTTGGTCTGTTCCCTCAGCTTTTGCATTCAGCTGGTTTGACTGATTTAATGTCGCTGATTTACCGGTATAATTTAGCTTGTCTGAAGGGAAGGAAGATTGATGTTGGCTGAAATAAAATTCTGAGATGCCTATGGAGTTTTATTGCCCTAGATTTTTTGATTGCTATTTATTCACAAAAGTGGGCAGAACTCTGATTTGAGATTTTTCAGGAATGCCTCCATTATGTCAGAGCTGCTAATTCTTTGAGTCAAGTCATTGTGGTTAGCCAATCTTGTTTTCTGTCTCTGTGGTAAGATTTTACATCCAGAAGGCTAACCTCAATGCTCCCCCATGAAAGCAGGCAGGGATGACAAAGCATTTCCTTCTTTGACCTCTGTACTTGAGTTTTGTAGAAAGATGAAATCTATCAAATCAGACCAAATGCCAAATCACCTGCATGAGAATGAGCAGGTCAAACCCTGTTCCTGCAGCAATATGTGGAACAAAAACAAACTGAAACATGTTTTTAAAAGTAATTTCTCCTCTAAAATAGTTTTTTTCCCAAATTTAGACTATGAACTATGAAATTCTCTCATGCTTGTGAGTTACATATGGTTATCACATCAGAGCAAACTTGAAGTTGTTAGGATTTTTGAATTTTGCATACTTGTCTTGAATTTTCTGGGTTTGTGATGTTTTTTGGGGGAATAAATGGAATATTCTGATTTTGTCATATACCTGCTGGGATAGCACTGGGCTGGATCCCTTCTCCAGACCCTCAACACCTTCTCTTGATTCACACAGGGGCTGTGTCTCTCCTTCCAATTAGCAACATAATCACCCATGAACTAAAGAACTCAGTCCCACCCAGATGCATCTGGAGCTGGTTTTATGAGTGCAAGATATATTCTATCAGCATTATGTCATATAAAAACCTCTGGCTTGCCACCATGAAATTCATTTGTGCACTCTGCTTGTACCCCTGGTGCTGTGCTAAGCTGAAGCAAACTGACCATTTGGACCAAGCTTAGCTCCCTACTTTAAATCCCAGGATTATGATGGTAGAGCAGGAGTATTCCCTGTGCTGGAGCTGCCTTCCAGCTGGCCACTCTCAGATCAGTGACAGGTCAGACCAAGTGGCAGCAGGTGGGTGACCAAGGAGCCTGCCACTGACAGCTCTTTGCATGTGGTGGGAAGGACTGGTGACTGCACAATTCCCTCAGACTGGAGCATTTCAAATAATAAAATTAGCATGGTTTGGAAACTGCCTCTAATAGTGGAGGGACAGCTGACCACTTTGTCACTGCTGCCACTCTGGCATCACAGAAAACTGACCTGAATTCTTGATCTGGCCAGTCTGTTGATCTATAATCATAGTGATCCGTTAATTACTTGGCTTAATTACAGGCAATTTATTCTAATGAAAGGTTTAACTATACCCACCTTTGTAAGTTTCCGTGTTATTTTTCATTGAGGTAATTTTCAGGCATAAAAAAATCCAGCATGCAGTGCCTTAAAACAACCCATTCCACAAAGACTGTGGAGCTTTACTGGCAAATTCTCCATACAATATTCTCTGCTCAGGCAGTAAATATCAGAGCCATGAGAAACATCCTGTATTCTTCACACACACACACCCCACAGGGGGCTAGAATCCCTCTCAATGCAGTTTTACCCATGCACTCGTGACCTGGGCTTCCATAATTCCTCTTTGCTGTGATATTAGCACCAGGTGTACCATCAGTACACCTGCCTTTTCATGTAAGCTCTGATGGAGAGATGCAGTTAGCAAATGGCATCAGGTATTAATGCAGAAGTGACCTTTTAATGTCATGCACAGATACATGAAGAAAGAACTGCCACTGAAAACTTCTGATTAAAGATAAAAGTAGACAGCCTGTACAAACATTAAGATAAAAAGTAAATCCATTTGCCCTGAGTTTCCCCTGCTATCCCACCTCCTACTCTAAATTGATGTTGTCAGCACTCATGATTTTATCACAAGTCTTGTGATGTTTGATGTTTCACTTACACTCCAGCTACTACAGTTGTGTAATGAGGTTAGAAACTCAGTTTTCCTCTTTCTTTAATTTAAAGTAAGTTCCTAGTCCTAATGGTTAGAGTATAAAGCTTGCAAGTGTGACCCAGGTGCACCCTAACAGCTCAAAAACCAGAAAGCACAGTAAAAGAGCTCCACATTTATCGTTTCACAGACAGGCTTGTGATTTTGAGGGTCAAACTGTAGTTCTTGAACATTTGGAGCTGGCAATAGCAGCTTGGGAAAAAAAAAAGTGCTTGAACAAAGTCCCACACCATGCTGCATTTTCCAGGGAGGCAGAGCAGTCATTATACCACAGTGATAATTCCCTTTTCAGACATGCACATTTTCCTATTTTGTTTGTTATGCAGCATCTCAGCCCCAGCCTGGCTGGTCTGCAGGGGATTGTCCTGGTGTGTAACAATTTGCCTGATGTTGGAGGGCTCAAACTGCTCCTTGTGCTGACACAGGAGAGGTTTTGCAGCACTCCTTACTCCCCACAGACTGGCAGGTTTGCGCATAAAAAACCTGTAAAACCAGGAATGTTCTGACTTCCAGCCTAGGAAGTTGATCTGCCTTTTGTAAAGCTCCATCAAGAAACCAGGAATACCCCACCCCTGCCAATCCAGCAACAAAGGGGCAAAGAACCAAACCAATGCAAATATGGAAATTCTGTAACTTTGAAAACAGCTGGTTTGACTTACAGTGCCCAGAATGTGCCAAGTGCAGAATTTGATGAACCAAAAATACTCAGCTGATGGGTTTGGAAAAACCAAGCTTCCAGCAGCAACAACTCAAATTTGAAGGAGACACCATATTTAAATGGAGCTCCAAATTATCAAAGACTTCCCATTGTATCACTAAAAGTATGAATTTCACCAAGAACTGGAGGGGCATCCAAAGCAGTGGGCAGAGTCTGAGTGTGGTGTGGGCACACTGGTCAAAACTCCTCTGCAGGCACAGACTGCTGGTGCCAAAGGTCCCTCTGTGCTTGCCCTAAATGATGGTGTAATCCATTCTGGAGGTGACAAAATTACAAATAACTGACAAAACCTAAATGCAAAGAAAAGGTGAAAGTCCATGAGACTCAAATACTACCTGAGTGTACAGAATAACAAGGGAGGTTTTCTGTTCCACAAATATAAACTAAAACTGGATAACATTTTCAAAGAACTAAAGAAATTAACTGATTCTACACTGCTCCTGTTAATAATTTTGTCCCTGAATTCAGCAGTAATTTCCATGTGGTGATTTCCATGGGACTGACAGTTTGCTTCTAAACTGCTTCCCCTGTAAAAAGCTGAAGAAGCCATTATTGACTCTTGATCCCTTTGCTGAGTGTTTCAGAGGGCACACACTTCTCTCTGTATCACAGATCACATTATTTAGGCCTGTGGACTTACATTTTTTATCCCTAATTTAAAGGGCTGTGAAAAGTCTCTGTCTTCCAAGAGGTGTATTCTTCAGCCTTAGGAACTTCTAAACAACTTTAAAAAGGCTACACAAAACATCAGAAGGGGCTGCATCTTCCATATATTAGTTTATATGAAGAGGAGTTCTCTTTATGATGTTTTCCAGCTCCTTTCTAGCTCTGTTATCTGTAATTACTTTCAAATACACCCAAATCATCACCCTGTACTGAAATGAACTGTCTCTTACTCTCACCTATGCAGGCCTGTGCTGCTGGCATAACAATGTCAGATGTATTTCTGAAATCTAAAATGAGTAAGGTTTAAAAGATTTTCCCACCTGTATTGTCCCTGCTTCCATGGCAGTCTGGCAGGACTCCTGTTGCTGTGGCAGGACAATTTAATGCTGGTTTCTGTTTTTTAAGTAACAGAAAGTTCCTTGTGGCACCTGTGTAGATAAAGCTGTGTTCAAGCCATTGATTTCACTTTGACACTCCACAACACATGAATTAAAGAGCTGGATTTCTGTCCTCTGAGTCTGTCTCCCTTTCTGCCTCACTAAACATTAATTATTGTGGTCTTGACACTCTGTTCTGCCCTTTTTCTTCTCTTTCCTCCTCCCCAGTCCCCACTGTCACTCCCAGTGGCTGGGGAGTCTTTCCATTAAAGCAATCCTGTTCATCTCCCAATAAAGGGCCATCAGCCAACACATTCTGGGCCTGAATTCATCTCATAAATATTGGTACAGGCTTAAATAAATGCAGTCCTTCATTTAATGTACTAGATTTCAATGGAATTACATGGGGAATTAATTTGCCTCTGTTTGTAGTCTGAAAAACAATAAAATAGGGAAATGCTGAGTCCATGGCTCAGCTTTCCCAACTGGATGAAGGATGGTTCTGTCCATTAACCAAGGCAGGAGCAGATTCCTGATCTCATGCCTTTTCTGTACAAATATTGTAGGCCTTGCTGGTCCAAGGCCAGGAGGATCTCTAGGTCACAGCTGCCCTGACATCAGCCTGTGGACCTGTCTGCAATGTCACATATTTCAGTACGTGTTTGTAACTCCTGCTACACGTGACAGCACTTATTTTGGGATGTTTCTGTCTTTGATGATAAAAAGAGTTTTCATTTGGGTATCATTTACAAGGAGGTGCCAGCAGCAGCTCCAGGGGTTGATGTGATGAGGTCCAGCAGAGAGTGAGCAGCTGGCCTGGCGTGTGCAGCACTTGTTCACTCCCTGGGCCCTGTGACTTGCTCTGTGCCTGAGCAAAAAGCTGAATTTCAGGATATTCCAGTACAACTGGATGGGAAGTCACACAAGTAAAGGACTGGTGATGAACTTTTCAGCTAAAACTTCATACCTTTTTTTTTATTCCATTTGTTCATCTCCCATCTTTTCTGCCTGCATATTATACACTGCTCTGTTTCTTTACCATCTTTCCCCCCGTTGCTCTGTGCCTTTTCCTTCCCAGATGAAACATCCCTCTTTTTTCCATTGACTGCCCTTTGTAGGTTCTCTCCATATAACTCATAATTTCTCTCCCTCACCTCCCCCACTCATCCCAACATCTTGGGCAGGAGTGATTGAAGGCATGGAGTCTGAAAGAGCAAACCAGTCTCTAGAGAGAGAAACACTGCAGATCATTATCTTCCTCACTCTGTTAATGGAGAAACAGAAAATATGTGAAGTCAGCTGATAACATAATACATGTGTGGATGAAAGTTCTTTTGCTGCAAGAGATATCAGAAATATAAGGCACCCACAGGTATTTGATCTGAGCAAAGTCTTCCTTGGCTCTCAGTGTTCCCATTCTAGGTCCATGTATAGCTGATGTCTGTAGGAACACACTGGAAATCCAGATCTGTACTTTAATTAAATGAGTGAGGTTTCAGCATGGAAGGTGCAGGAAAGCATTTTTTATCTCTTCCAGAGTGCTCAGCATACAAATTCCAGTAGTTTTCATGGTTATTGATACTATGATAAAATGGATCTGCCCAAGAGCCTTTTCCTGACTCTTCATGGATCAGTTAGGTCAGTCCTCACAGTGAAAAGTGCTTCAACTGTAGTGTTACCATTTCAAATAATTTTCTAACTGCTCTCTGAAAATAGAAGAAAAATAAGAATACAATAGTTGAGACCCCTTATAAAATCTTCCTGGAGGAGTCCAAGGATACTCACCATTGGTCTCAATGGAGCTTTCACACATCCTTGAAAGGAATTCATTAAGCTTTAGGAAAAGCTGGCTAGAAACCAGTCTTCCTATAATGTCTTCCATAATTTGCTCCAAGGGACACATTTATAGTCACTCAGCCTTTTTTATAGATCTTGTGCAAGATGAAGGGCTGGGTCACAATTGCAAGGCTTTAATGAATAGATGTTTGTTACATGCCACAACCCAAATAATTTTTCAAGCATCTCAGCACTGCTCAGTCTTTTCAGTCTGGACTTCCCCAAGGATATGGGACAGATGATGGCTGCAGCCTCTGGAATCCCAGGGAGATAGTGACTGGTTTTGTTCCCTCTTCCACACTGACCCATTGAGGTGCAGAGAGAAAACACCCAGCAACTGCAATTTCTACTCTTGGTTTTGTTTCCTGAAGAATTGAAGATTTCAGTTATTTCTTTTTATTCATATGAATTTGTCTTTATACAGGCTTATATGAAAACAGATTACAATAGGGAGGTTCCTCCAATTAACAAAACTTCACTGACATTTTAAATATCTATCATTCGTGGCCACATCTCAGGATAACATTCTGCTTTTCAAGGAGCCCCGAGATCTTCTTCGTGAACTCTGTTTAATTTTATAAGCATTGTCTGTCATTTCCATTCCACCAAATGCTGCCATTTTTGGGTATGAAGCTCACTGGAGTTTTAGAATAGGGTGACCTTTGATTACCAAATACAAATTTAGTCAGAAACTTCTTATCTGAAGGAAGCCCATATTAAGAGCTAGTTCCCTTCCTAATTGTACTTCTCTTTCTGAGAAAATAGAGCACTTGGACATTGGACTTTTTTTGCTGGATATTTTCCACCTGGCCACAAACACTGGAAGTCATGTCTTAGCATGGTAAACCAAGTTGGTGTTGCACAAAGAAACACTGAATTCATTTGTAGATTGCACCAGAACCAGCCTTGAGTCACCATATTGATATACAGAGGATCAGATAGTAAACTTTTTATTAGCAGCCAGGAATTTCTTTTGAAAATTATTCTTTTTTTGACATGCCTACATATGGCCTGAAGGATGCTGGTACTGTTCTCCTTCTATCAAAATAGGATATAATGTGTGACTGTGTTCTAGAAAAGTGTTACCTTTTTTAACAGATGTATAATTTTTTAATGTCAGACCACCACAGAGCTTTCAAGCAATAGCTGCTGGCCAAAACTACATTAGGAAAGTGCATGTTCTGCTCCATTTCCCTCAAGGAGGGGGAGGTAAATATGGGCAATCTGGACTGGGAGGGCCAGAGCAGAGGTAAGGAGGCAGCCAGCTCCCCTGGCTCCTGCTGTGCTCTTCCTGGGGCTGCTGCTGGATTGATCAGCTTCAGAGGAAGATAACAGAACCTTTCCTGGAATTCACCATCCCTTGCTTTCGTGCCTGTATCCGTATTTAAGAAAAAAAGTTATCTTGCTGAAGAGCAGTAGCAGTGCCTCAGCTCTCCAGGGCAGCTGTTGGGCTCTGTGCAGACAGACAGGCAGACAGACAGACAGACAGAGGCTTCTCCTGCCCCAGCCTCTCAGCAGCAGTGCTGGCCTGGGCACTGAGCCCCGTGGCCAGGAGCACACAGGGGTAGGGGCAGGGTGAGCCCACATCTGCCTGCACCTGTCTGTGCTGACAGAGTTAAAATTGGGGTGGAAAAAGGAAACAGGAGCCACCTCTGAGCCCAGCTGGGGCTGGGGCAGCCACACAGGGCTGGATCTGCCCCAGAGACAGGGAGAGGCTCTGGAGCTGCTTCCACACTGCCTGCAGGAACACAGCAGGGACAGCAGCTCTTGCTGAGTTTCTGCAGGCAGCCCATACACCCATTTCTTCCCAAAATGTCAATACAGAAGTAACAATGCAAAATACCAAGGGAGGGATATTGTATTCTGCTGGATCTCAGCTACTCCGAGAAATGGGAGGCACAGTGGGATTTTTTGCCTCCTAAAGGGAAGATGGAGACAATATTTGTGGTGGAGGGGAAACAATATTTATGGTGAATTAGCACTGCTGACAGACATACCTGGTACACAGGGCTGGTGGAGGCTGTTCTTTCCATCTGCAGGGGAAAGCAGTGCGCTGTAAAGCTCAGTGGCATTTTGAAATACTTGTAAAATCCATGCAGCACAACCTGAAACTATTATTAACCAGTTAGTCACAGCGCTGCTAATTGCAAGTCACCTCAGACCAGGGAAGCTGGGCAAGGAGCTGAGCTCAGAACAACGACCACCTGCTTTAGGCCACCATTAGTCATTGCTGAAATTAAGTGACTTGACTCCAGCAGGATGAGCCAGGTCACCTTGGTTGGATATTTGGGCTTCACATGCAGAGAGTGAGTCAAAAAAACAATCTGCTTTCCTAAAGAAAAAAGGTGTTGGGGGGATGTAGACAGTGCTAAATTCTGTGTTTTGCCTTCACTCCCCTCCCTGAACTCCCAGCCCTCCCCTCAGGGCTGCCCTGGATCCCCTTGGGATCTTGGCCCTGGAGGAACTTCTGTTGTTCTGTTCTAAACTGACCTGGGCCCACCTTTATTGAGAAACAGTACTGGGCTGAGCAGAGCCTGTAGTGCCCTTTTGCTGCTTCCTGTGGGGTGCCCAAGCTGCTGTGACAGAGATGGGCAGAGATTTCGCCTCAGAGATGGGCAGAGATTTCGCCTCATCACTGTGTTTCTGTTTGCATTTGTCAGTGTTTTCTGAGAGTGCCCTTCCAGTGATCTTTCCAGTTCTGTGTAGGACCTGGCCAAAATTCAGGTTGCAGGAGGGTTTAGGTGGGAGACTGACCAGGGCCCCTCGGGGATCAGGAAATGATGGTGGTTAGGCTGTGCTCTCTTTGGTACTTCTGGAACTAAGGTCTCTAAATTCTGTCCAAATCCAGATGTTAAGGAGCAGGGATGAACTCTAAAAAAAAGCCCTCAGTATATAAACTGCTCCTGCCCACAGACAGCCGCATTGTTTGGGTCTGTGGCAGAAGGAAGCAGGGTCAGGTGTTTCTTTTGTGCTCAGTGAAATGATATCTGTGAGCCCGAGGAGCTGGCAGGGATATCTGAGGTCACCGAGTTCAGCCCTTCACTACTGCAGACAAACATGATGTAATCCCTTTCATTACATGGGCAAACTTCCATTCTAAAAGTAGTTTTGCTTGTTTTCCTATTTTTTTTCTCCCCTTGCTTTGCTCTCCTGCCCTCCTGCAGTGAAGTTATGCCCAACCTTACTTTTAGTTTTTGAGCTTGTGTTTATTCCCAGATAGTTTTCCTGTTATACTCTAAAGTCTAGCCCATGTCTCCACATTTTTGGTGTTTCTGGTGAGTGGAAATGGAAGATGATGAAATCCACAGGAAGAGAGTTCAGTATCTCTATTTGTGCTTGTTAACTACTCAGCCCACTAGTGCTTGATTAGACAATTTTGAGATACAGGCAAATGATAATTACATTGGTCACAATACATTTAACTGAACATCTGAAGTATCCATTAAAAAGAAAACCCTTCTAGAACAAGAACTTTTATTTTATTAAACGATTTAGTATTTAGTCATATGGCTCTTAAAGATACTTATAGCTGAATTATAAAGTAGTTTATTTCACTTAGTGTCACTTTACATTTTACCAGTTGGAAGATCTGCAAAGTGTTTCACAAGGCAGAGATAAGTCCCCTGGAGCCTTCTGATTCCATCTGAAAAACCTGAGCTCCTTTGCTCTCCCTTTGTTTTAGCACATTCCAGCCACCAGTAATCCCAGTCAGCCAGAGCCCCCACCAGCAATCTGGCATCTCTTTGCTCTTCATCTCTGTCACATTGGACTCAGGAGATGGTTTGAAGCCAGTTTTGTAATGGAGGTAGAACAGAAAAGCAAAGGCTTGAGAGCAAAATGATGAGGGTAGAAAAATGTTCTCTAAGCGTGTGCAGGTGACTGTGGTCAAAAGGAAGTGTGAACATTTGCTGGCTTGCCTAGCACAACAGAACACTGCAAGCCACCTTCCCTTGCGATACATTCGAGGCAATTTTATTCTGAATTTCCTTCCAAGTAAAATTTTAAACTCGTTTTCTGATCAATTTAACACATTGGTCCCTGGGACATTCTGCTCAATGCCTGTAGGGCTGCTTCTTCCTCCTATCCCTGCTCAAAGCTTGGCTCTCCCCATCAGCTACAAAATAAAGGAGTTTGGATGGGTCTAATCAGCATGATGGATATTGATTCACAATGACACAGGACCAGTTGGATTTGTATCCATGCACTATGAACATGTACTGATTCACAGTCACATGAAGCCAATTTGAATTTATATATCTGCATCATCAGCACTGCGTGTATTGGTTCACAAACACAGAACCAATTTGCAAATACATCCATAACCCCAAGTGGCAGATGGCCATTTGGATGTCTTGATTTGGATACCTCAAGACATTTGGATGTCTCAGCTCACAGTTTTTACAGAGTGGGCTCCTCTTTAGGCCAGCTCCTTGAGTGGTTACACAGGTACACACAGACCTGGCTGCACCCACTGCCTCTAAGACCATTTTCCCTCTGTGAGCTCGGGCTGGCAGTGCTCCAGGCCAGCTCAGATGTGCTGTGGCTGCAGCCTGGGAGCAGGCTGCTGGGAAGAGACCTTGTGGGAGGATCTGGGAGAAGTCCCACTGGCAGCTGAGCCCTTCTCTCCAGAGCTGCTCTCCAGCTCCCACCCCGAGCCTGTGCCCGAGTGATGCTGCAGCTACATCCGAGCCTGGCCTCATCCCTCACTGAGCCTCACCTTGCTGGGTCTTGGAGCAGCCTCATCCCACATGCACATGCTCCCTGACCCCGTGCACAGTGTGGTTCGTGTGCCTGAAGCCCAGAGGAGTGCTCCCCTTGCCTGTTTTGGGGCAGGGAAGGCACAGGCACATCTCCCTTTGCATTCAGGATGAGCAGCACTGGGCCCTGTTCCTGTGCAGGCACCTGAGTGCTGCGGTCATGTATCTTTCTATAAATAATTACTTCACTTCATCACTTGCAGCCTCTTTTCATCACCTCCTTTCCCTCAGACCGATGGCTGTTTAGGGATGGAAGGTTTTTTTCCTCTCTAGCTGGAACAAGGCCATTCAATGGAGTGAGCAGCAGGAGGTACTGAAAGAGAGATACTGTTAGCACTGTTTCCACATGCCCAAAGAGTGATCTTTATGCAGCTGAGACTACAAGGGATATCCCTTAAAATAAAGGCCAGCTTATTACCCATCTTCTCCAACTCCTGTGGAACTAAATATCCTGAAGTTGAGAGAAGCTGCTGCACAAAGCGTCTTTATAGCTCTCAGTGTGCCTTCTTTGCTGGCTCCAGCTGCCCCTACACTGTTTTTCCTCAGTCTTTTCTTCAATATTTTTTCCAGTTGACTTAGTTATTACAGTACATGGACCAGACTGAGGAAAATACACTGAAGGTTGGAGCTGGCAGAGCAGGGAGAGCTGCGAGGGAAGTGCCTTTGCCATGCCATGACATCACCCGTGCGTTAATTGGTGGCATTCCCGCGGATGGGAGGCACTGCCCGGTGTCCTTGGGCTCACTTCCGTGACACAGAACAGAGACAGTGCCTGTCTCCTGCCAGCCTCTTTCATTGCCAGCCTTCTGGCAAAGCTTAGGACATTTATAAAAACAGTACAGTACTTTATTTAGCCTCTAGTGAGAAAAAGTCACTTCACAGCTCCAGTTTAGGCACAAGGCACTAACAAGCACATTAAAAAAATATATATATCCTTTACATAAAAACATTTCAAATGAATACATGAAAGTTGATTTGTATTCCAGATGACCTCGCAAACCAGGAGATTGAGCTGTGCCTTTTATCTCCAGAGAAATGGTTTCAAATCCTGATTAGCCCATAGAGGAAATTCCATTTAATGGTGTAATTTTGGTGGGCTGAAAAGCTGTTCCCTGCCTAGAACCACCGTCTATTATGGCGTGATTGGCAGTCTGTGTTCAAGACAGAACAAGAACTTCACCTCATCTCTACTCTTATTACTTCAGCCTGCCATGAGCTTGCAGTTCCCAACCCTCAGCTCCCACAGAGCCTGAGAAAAGAGGGGATTTGTGAACAGAGTCCCCACAGCTGTGTCCAGGCAGGGCAGAGCCTGCCTGAGGCTACTGGGGGCCGTGGTGGGGCCAGGAGAATGGAGAGGTGGCACAGGGGAGCCTGAGAAAACAAGGAGGCTGTTGGAGAGAAGTCTCAATGGAAGGAGATGGAAAGTAGGAGAGACCAAGAAAAAAAGGAATGAGGATGGACAGGGAAAAGATGGATAGATAAGCAAAGGGTGGGATGAAGGTATGCCCAGAGCAGAATGGGTGTAACTCTGTTTAAACAGCAGAAGGAAATGTCAGCTGTGAGAGGGAGTCACACAGGGTCATGATGTCACTAACTGTTCTCACTGTGGCTGGTGGTCCTGGTGTAGAAATGCCCTTAGACCCCACAGGATTGTTGTTTCCCCAAGTCTTCATTCTTCAGAGCACAAAACACTGCTTTGCAGGGGAGCAGAAAATCTGCAAGACACATCAGCAGCCAGCTCAGGCCTCCATCATATCTTTGCAGAAGCCACAGATTAAGCAAAGAAAGGCTCCTCTTCAGTCTTGTCAGTGCAGTATTTCCATATTGTCTGGCTGTATTTCTCCTGTCAGTGGGAAGAGCCCATATGGGGTCCTGCCAGGTGTTCTCCATAGGCAGAGCAAGTGGAGGAAGGCAGCTGTGACATTGGTGAGCCTTGTGACCCTGTTCAGTGAAGGGCTGTGAGCCGACACAAAACTTTGTCACTTTGAGGTGGTGGATGAGGAGCGTAGGTGATGGCTGTGAAAGCATTGCTGCCACACCAGGCCAGCTTTTCAGCCAGACCTCAATGTTCTCCTCTCTGTCCTTTTCATAACCCCCTTGGGTGTGAGAACAAGGGATGTGCTCACAAGTGACCTGTTTGTGGTGGTCTTACTCAGGACAGCAAACTGTGAGTTTAGAAAGGTAATGATAATGAGGAAAAATGTTATAAAGTCAGCCTGATGATGAAGTGCAAGCTGCAGTACTCTGGGAGGAGAAATACCAAAAGAGGATTTCCCAGCTGGGCAGCAGCATCAGGAGGGACTGAGGGTAAGGACAATATCAGCTTTCCTTTCCTGGCTGCAGTTCTTCCAGCTGTGAAAGCTGCTGTCCATTACCCTGTTGCTCATCATCTCCTCCCATCTCAGGTTTCAGCTTTTTCATACCTGTTTATCCTCAGCTTCACCTGGTCCTGCTGACCTGGTGATCAGGAGAGCCCTGTGGTTTGAATTATTGCCTCTAACCTGGGCTGCTGCCCCCGACTGTGCTGGGAGCAATCCCCCGGCAGTTACGCTGCTGACCTGGGAGGGGGAGAGCCTGCAGCTGGGGGGTGGTGATAAGCAGCTGGAGTGGGTGAAAAGAAATAAACTTTTCACCCAGCTCAGCTGCAGGCAGAACAGGATGTGAGGCTGCAACCTAAGACATAGGAGATAATTATTCTACTCCACTTGGCACCGGTGAGGCCTCAGCTGGAATAGAGTGTCCAGTTTTGGGTACTGTGCTGTAAAGGAAAATGTAGACAAACTGGAGAGAGTCCAGGAGAGACACACTGGAAATATCAGAGGCATAGAAGGAACAACCTAGGAGGAAATGTTGAAAGGATTGTTTGTTTAGTCTGGGAACAGCAGAGTCTAAAGAAGAGCTGTGATAAAAATCTTGCAATATTTTAAAGTTTATTGTATGGAGGATGGTGATAAATCTTTCCCCGTGCTTGCTGGGGGATAGGGAAAGAAGGAACTAGCTTTATTTGCAGATAATAAAATTTAGGTTTGACATTAGGAAAAACTATCTAGATAAGAGGGTGATGCTGTAAAACCAGGCAGGGAGTGCATGGGTCTTGTTAAAATTCAGAAGGGTGTTTTATTTTAATAATGAGCATCGAAAGAATAAAGATGTTTCTTGTTTAAATAACTCTTCTGGGCTAATGCCTGGGACTGGGTTTCCACATGCTGAGAGTCCAGCCATGTGGATGCACTTGCAAGGAACAGCTCTTGGCCTGCAAGCTCCAGGGGAGGCTCTCCTTTGTGAGCAGTGTATGCAAACCCCAGCAGCCTGTGACTGATCTCTTTTCTACATATTCCTGCAATACAAATATAAGGCCTCATGGAATACAAGGATCTGTATAAAATTTTACAAATGCAGGAGTAACCTTTCTCTTATGATCCCATTTCTGGCCCCACTATATTTCTTCCTTGCAGGTTCATATGCTATATCTCTAATCCCTTGTTTGTGGATTTGGTATGTGCACACAGCCAGAGATATATCCCTGATTGCTGTTAATCCTTTGAGTGTTTTTACATTATACAGCATATGTCCAGGGAAAGTTCTGTCTTGTGCTTTAATGATACTCCCTGATCCTCCAGCGACACTCCTGGAAACAGAAAATCACACCAGCCTGTTTCCATCCCAGGGAGTTCTCAGGCTGTGAATTGGGTTTTATTCCACATCACAGAAACAAAGAACCACTGAATATTTTCAGAAGTTCAGTCTTATGTGTTTGCAAACCTGGAAAATAAATGGAAGGTTGGTCTAGGGGCTGGATGTGGAGGAAGGGAGTCAGCACACAAAGGCCCCACACCACATCTTTGGACTTGCCTATGACCTCACAGGGGTCAAAATCCATGGCTGGAGCTGGTCAAAAATTTTTTTTGAGGCCTATGATAGAATTTTTCATGAAGCAAACTCTACCAGAGAATAAATATATTTGCTATTTTGGAGGTGGTGAGGCTCTGGAACAGGTTGCCCAAAGAAGTTGTTGATGCCCTATTTCTGGAACTGTTCATGGCCGGGCTGGATGGGGCTTGGAGCACCTGGAAGGTGTCTCTGCCCCGTGGCAGGAGAACTGGAATGAAGTGATCTCTCAGGCTCTTCCCAATCCAAATCTTTCTACAGTTCTATGATTCTAATATTAATTGGTTTGAATTTTAATTGTAACTTCAGGAATGAGTGCTTTCTGCAGCTGGGTTTTACTTTAGTTGCAAAATCTGTCAGACGTGTTTTACTTTAAATTCCCAGTATATATGCTTAACCTTCATTACACCTTGAGGTAATTTATCTGTAAATGAACACTAATCAAGAAACCTGAAGTCATGTGGGATGCTTCTAATATTTTGAAGATAAGTAATATTAAGCCTAAATCACATTTAAAGAGGATATTAATTGAAGTAGTAGAGCAGGACAAATCAGTAAAACAGAACAGCCAGTCAAACTGGGTTACAGTTGCATTGCTTTTCACAAAAGCACAAAGTACCCATGGGGTATGAATTACAATATTAATTAATATTTTTTACAGTTCTTTGCAGAAGATAGGTGTCTACAGCTTGTGTTGTGCAGAACCAAGAAATGGTCAGTCTTGCCTATTAAAATAAACTGGGAAAGGAAACCAGATGTCAGAACCTCTGCTGGGGGGTTGCTGGTTCACAGGAGAGCTCCTGGAGATGCTTTGAGCCCACAGCTCCATGGTGAACCCTCCAGCCCCTAAACCCTGGCAGTTCTGCAGGGGATTAGGATAACTTGTGCCCCCAGGTCTTCGTGTCAGAGCTGCAGCACCATGAAAGGTTTACTGGGATAGAAAGAGAAGACAGGAAAGGGTTGGAGGGAGGAGAAGGAGGACTTACATCCTTGATGTAGATATTGAACAGCTGGACTTCAAAGACTGCGTTAGTCACCCTAGGCTCCATGTAAAATGAGTGGAGAGGAAAAGGAACTCAAGATGTTTGATTCAGGACAAGAAATGCCTGATTCCCTGCTGCCTGTAGGAGACATGTAGGTACCTGGATAGTGCTGAAGTTAGCTGAGGTGACCTTGCCTGGCCTATTGGCTATGGCAGTCTCCTGGGAGGAGAGATCCTGAGCTCTGGCCTCTGCTTCAGGGACTTCTGATGGAGTTTGTGCAGGTGACAGGTCACATGGAGACGAGCATTAGTGGATGCAGAGTGTCCCTTCTTCCTGCAGTCGAGTGCATTATCCCAGGGCCTGAGTGCATTATCCCCGGGGCTGAGGTATGCTGAGGAAATTGGGAGGTGCATGTTTGAATGTCCTTTTACAGGAGAAGGAACTTGGTCCACATGCTGCTTCCAGGAGAGTGCTTTGACCATTGAGCAACTGACAGTGGGAACCACGTCCTGCAAGCCCCTGCTCTGCGAGGCAGAAGGGCTGCAGTTTCCTTCTGGGAGGAGGAAGACCTGCCAGGAGGGTTTGCCATGACCCAGCAGCCTGGACAGACTGGTTGTTTCAGGGAGTTTGGGCTGAAGAGCAATTTCAGAGCCTTGATGGACTTGGAAGTGAGCTGGGTGCTGGCTTGTGAGGCCTGAGGCTCTACCTAGGGAGGAGCACGAGACATCACAGTTAAAAAGACTGGCTCCTCACTCTCCACACCTGACATCTGGGCAGAGCACACCTGAATCTCTCCCAAGAGTATCAAACCCAGCTCCTGTTGGCTTCCCTTGGGTTTCTGGCAGCCCTTGGATGATCCATGGTGGGTCACAGGGGTGAGGAACTAGCTGAAGGGCTCTGGGGGACAGCTGCTCCAGGGCACTGCTGGTTTTCCCAAACCTTGCAGCACACCCCAGTAAAAGCCTTGCAGGCAGAAGGCTGTGCTGCAGACCAGTGGGACAGAGAGCAGGAGAAGGAACGACACAACACATTACATGCAGGGAGAAGGATTCTGCATCAGGGATTATGTAACTTCTGACATGTCCTACATATCAGGATCCAGTACTGGGGAGCTCACGCTGTGCTCTGCCACGTTAGCAGGGCTCACTTTAGACAGCCACTGTTAAATGACATTCCTGTCCTGTCAGAGCTTCTCCAGTTTCATGTCTGCCAGGTCCTTCTGGGGCAGCTCCTCAGCTCCCTTGTGCTGCGTGGCACCGGGCTGGTGCCACGTGCCTGTGCCCAGCCAGAGCCAGGGAAGCTGCTCTTCTCTCCTGCCTCAGCTCCCTGCAGAAGGATGGACCTCATGGACGAGCCCCTTCACCCCACTGCAGGCCAGCACCCAACAGGACGTGGTTTGCATTTAACTGCACCTCAGCAGTAGGAATCCTCGTTTGGGAAGCAAAATCCTTTGGCACTGTTACCAGACCAAACCCATCCCTGCTGGCTTGACGGCCCCTGATGGCTTTTCCACATTTCACATGGGACTGAGCTCTTAAATGCATTTTACAAACTTGACCAACTCCCTCCAATGTCTGCTGGGTTTCGTTTTCCCACTGATATTTTGCTTATTCCAAATGAACTCCACACCTTGATTTTTTTTTTGATTGTTTTTTTTTTTTTCTTTCAGCAGAGAAAATAGGCAAGTGAAAGTGCATCACATGTACAGTCTGGGAAGAGCACAGAGACAGCCAGGCAGCCATTGCAGGGGTTTGGCACCTCGCTCAGGAATGAGCACATGCAGGTAGAATGTTATTCTGCTGCTCCTGCTGAGCACTCAGCAGTTCAGTCTCTGCTGAATCCCAAAGTCGAGCAAAAAGCAGCTGGTTAAGGTGGAATTTGAAAATCAGTCATAAGATAAACAGGTTGCAACATTAAGCACTCTCCAAGGGAAAAGCAGTGTGCAGCATATGTTCTTACTTTGGAAGATATTTAAAAAAAAAAAAAACTTTAATGGACTCTTCACTGGCTTATGGTAGTGGAGCTGTTAATTAATTAAATAACTATATGTGAATGGCATCCATTGGGAAAGAGTCTCACAGCTTCCAGATGCCAGTTATTGGCCCCATTACGGACCTAAAACTATTACAGTAAATCATTACATGCTCCAAGATGAACTGGCACACGATTGCTGTGAGGAAGGATGGAGCTATTCTCACTTGTGCCATTTTTTGCCAGTTTTTATCTAGTGAGATTAATTAGTACTTTTAGAAGTGCAAGTCAGAGCTATAAAATATTAAAGGATATTCCATCAATGGAGTGGAGACCTGCTTAAGCAGGGCTTTTAAAACTTTTGGATGTTCACGGGTAGATGAGAGTTGGAAGAGATAATGAACAACATCTGATTTTGATTTTTTTTTTTTAAGAAAGGTCAGATTTATAGCTAGTGGGACTGCATGAAGCCTCCTTTGTGTGCTATGGGAATACTCAGAGGAGGACATTAAAGTTTATCACTGAAGTTCAGGTGCCAGGTAAGCAAACAGTTTCTCAGGCCAAAACCAATCATTTAAGGCAATTATTCCAAACAGAAAATCAACCAGAAAGTATTAAATAACCTTTTAGCCTGGATCCCCTGCTGGGAGGGGAACATTTTCTGACATTGGATGGCAGCCTAGAATCTATGATCTGGCCTAGAAATGGCTTTTTTTTTTCTTCTTCTTTTTTAATTAATAAGCTATAAATTTTCACCCCAAATGACCACTGTGGAGCTTTCTGTCTTTTTAGGCTGTGAGAGGGAAAACCACTAATTCACCTACATCATCGCTTGCCCAGACAGAGAGTCCTTTGAAAATCCTCTTGCCTGCTCTGTCTGTTTTGAAGCCCAAAAGCTGAGTACTGAAGAGGCACTCCAGGGACTGTTTATACAGTTTACCCAATAATTAGTTCTTAGAGACATTAATTCATGGATAGACACTTCCTCTGAGAAATTATTCCACAGCTGAAATTCCTCCCACAGCTGGATGAGGCAGGCTGAGCACATGGGGCTGGAGATTTTGCAGTCCAACAGCCAGAGCTGGGGAGGAGCAGTGCTGAGGGACCTGCTGCTGACACTGTCAGTCTCTTGCTCACAGCCCCACTCTGAACCACGTGTGAAATCTCTCGCCTGAACCTGAGTTCAAGCAGGGTTCAAGTGGGGCCAGAGGGGCCAAGGGGGCTACAAGGAGCCACTTTTGCTGGTGCTGGTAAGCAGCCCTCCCACACAGCCCTGCTGGGGCAGACTGAGAGATGCCAGCACTGATAGGCCTCTCCTGCTTAACACAGCAACCTGTTTGTCCAGAAGGACAGACAGGATCTCCCCTGGCTCAGTGGGAAAGTGTCCCAGACTGTTCCGGAGCAAAGAGCCTCCACACGCCCCCAGGACATGGACAGGGGTGACAGTGGGACTGGGGGTGAAATGCTCTGCTTGGCCACATCACATCCAAGGACATCATCCCTTCCCTACACCACGCTGTATAGGGTACAGGGTAGACCATGTGTCCAATAGCTGTTCATAATGGGTAGAAAAATCAGGTGTTTGTTGGGTGGGGGGATTCACAATGGATATCTCAGGAAAACCAACCTCATCTCACTGCTTCTCCTAAAGCAAAGGTAAGGCCACATTCACACAAATCCTACAGGGAAGTGAGACCTACCGTACGAGAAAAGCATGAGTGAGGGTTTGCTGACTAACCCCTCGTTAAAGGAAACAAATTGATTTATTATATGAGCATGACAAATTGAGGCACCGGTCTTGCAAGTTGGGCTGTGTGAGCAGCTCCCTGTGTCCACGTGGCTCTGATACAGCCCAGCAAGGCTGACAGCTGGGAGTTGGAGTTGCCAAACCGGGAATATTGCTGGCTGGATCGCAAAAGGTTGGAAAGTTTGTGGTTATACTTTTCTGACGCGCCCGAGATTTGGGTGGGAGCCATGGGAGCTCCAGCTCCTCTGCTGAGGCACAAGGACAGGCAGCTGCTTTGTCAGCCTTCCCCAGCGTGTGTGCTGGTAAGAAAGCACGGCCTTTTTCTGTTTTTAAATGAAAACAAATTGCTTTTAGGACCTTGGATCTGAAGAGGGGAGTGTCATCGTGTGTCCAACACAAACAAAAAACCGAGCTGAGCCAAGACCAGCCCAGTGCTTCTTTCCCATTCTCTGGCTGTAAACACAAGAGACTCCTCTTGGCTTGTGTGAGAGTGGGAGGGAATGCAATCACCAAGCAAAAAAATGTTGTTTCTACTTGATAGTTTAACGTCATGTAGGCAGGAGTTGTGCTTTTCTACTGAGCACACTTTTCTACTCCATGGAGTCTTTGACTGGCCTTGTAGTAGAGGAAAATAAACTGAGATAAAGTGCAGCTACTTTTTTTCTGCAACACAGATTATTACACTTCACTGGATTTTGTCCTGAGTGGAACATACATACCAAAACCAGCAGTGTGGTCCTTAGCCATCAACACTGATGTGTTTGGTGGGAAAGGGCTCCAGTCACTGGGGCATAGAGAGCACAGGGGACTGGGGACAGATGTTTAGATCATGGATTTCGATCCAGAACAAGGTGGAAATGAGTGCCAGTCATTACAGACTGGGAACAGGACATTTGCCTGTGTGCAGTGAGCCTGTGGATACCTCTACAGGCCTCGGAATCACAACGTGAGACAACAGCCACTGTGAGCATGGCCTGGTGTCCTGCTCCAGCCAGCACCACCTGGCTCTGCCTGTGCATGTGCTTTCTTAGCCACCACAGTAACTTTTTCATGTCCCATGTTCTGAGTAATTTGGGAAAGAAGCAGGAAAAAGGAAGAGAGCCATATATAATGATCGTAGAGTTAATGGTGGATTTCAAGTTTCTAGGTGGAGGAATAATGGATTAGTGTTGGAAATCTGGTTCAGTTATGTATGTTCTGGCAGACACAGCTGGAGGAAACCTTGAGGTGTAGATGAAAAGTCCATTTTCACTTTGTAAAGATGTATGCACACCCTTAACTTTAAAGGTATAAATTTTCCCGTTGACTTCCCTGGAACTATTCATGCATTAAACATATGCATGAGCCTTTCTAGAAATAGGGAATATAAATGAGGCTACCAAAATAGTTAACCAGAAATACTTTCTGTACAATGGAACAGAAAAATTTACAAGAGGTGTGCACACAGGAGCTCTTAGGAACAGATAAATGCAGGTCACACTGTTAAAGGACAGGGCATCATTGCTGTGTATGAGAGGGTGTTTTCAGTGACCTACAGAGCAGACTGGAGTGCAGTTTGCTTTCGTTACATTAATTAAGCAATTTACTGGAATTTAGCATGTGGCAGATTGGCAGGAGGAAAGTTTAACTTGGGTTGTGTGGCTGAGATCCTTTCATTGCGTTGACAGCCTCGAGTCCTGCCAACAGAGCAGCACACTTGGTGCATTTCTGCTGGTGGCTTCTGTGCTAAGTCCAACTTAAACAATTCCATTGGGGCCTGACAAAGGGAATGGATAAAAATGAACAGGATCTACATTACTTGAGCAGTCTGTTGTGAGCAAGGTATCTCCAGTCTGTTTATAAGTAACAAATTTTCATTCAAGCAGTAGCTTACCTGGGCTAGCAAGAATTCTGTTAGCTATTAGCACGTAATTATTTTTTAAATATTCACATGGAAAATGTTTTTATTTTTATTGTCTGTAACCGTTTCTTCACATTGTTTTTCTTGACAGGTTTATTGTCTAGGTTATGCTAGTCATTAGCACTTAAATCTGTAGGTTGTTCTGGAATTGTCATGGCCTGCTTGGGAAGGTCAACTACACAAACTTCCAGCAAATAAGCAAAATTGAGACGAGCTGGTGGTTGGAGAACAACATGAATGCACCCTACAGCACAATCAAAACCATTAAAAGCCAAAGGCCTCTTGTTTGGCAAAGCTGCTGCCCTATACTCAAGCCTTTTAGATCTGTGTTTCTTAAAACACCTTGAAACAGGCCTTTAAGCTTTGCAGTTTTCATGGCAAGAGCCTGGGCAAGTCCCATCCTCAATCACCTTCTATGTTTCCTTTGATGAATTAAATGAGTACTTGAACAAGACGGTCAACTAAAAGTCTGCAAAAAAGCAATTCCTTATTCAGGAGTACTTAAGGCTTTTATACAGTTTCAGAGGACTGGGGGGGTTTGGGTCTTTGTATCAAAACTACGCTCTGACCTCTCTTTTCTTCTGTATTCAAAACCTAATGTCACCCTGCCCAGGATTATCCGGATCTGCTTTTCAGTATCAAGACCAATTAACTGGTGAGAAGGAAAGCTGTGGGGAAACAAGGCAAATCCAAAATGAGATGAGGCTTCAGTCTCTACTCCAGTCTCCACTTGTATTTATTCTGGTTTCCAGCAGGCTTCTTTTGGCAAAGAGAGATTTACTGCTTGAGCTTTGGCACAGTGTTTCAGACAGGGAGGAGAGCTGGGACAAGAGACCACAGTGTAAGAAAATGTACCTCACATTCAGTTTTCATTAAACAAAAGCATTTCTCCATTGCCTTTGAATGTCCTCTTCTGTGTCATGATGGCTTTGCAAGATGAAATGCCTTCTGTCCTATCCATGTGTTGCTGTTGTTCACAAGGATCCTGGTGGCAACTAAATACATGTTACTCTGTGTATGAATTAACCTTTTAGTTTTAGTATATCCTACTCCATAATTATACTGAATTGGTTTTGGAGAGTTTGAAAGCCTACCTGCTTCCCAAATATAATAGTTTTGTCTTCAAATAAATGACAGGACAACAGTGACACTGAAATCATCCAGAGCAGAGAGTAGACAGGATCAATTCTACATACTGAGAATTCAGCAGGTTTTGAAATTTTGCACTGATATTTGATGATTTCTTATCCTAACAGAAAGCACTTCTGTTTGTGTCACCTTTATTTTCCTAGAAGCTAAACCTTGGTCTTAGAGAAAACAGGTTGTAGCATCAAAAGATCTAGAAAACCAGCCTATTCTATGTCTGCATTTTTATCATCTTCAGGCTCTAATTCAGCTGTGCTGCACATGTAAAAGTGCAAATGCAGAAGGAATAGTTCAGAGTTTGACGTTTGGATTTCAGATCTGCAGAAGTTTCTTCATGAACCCAGTGAGTTCATTTAAACACCTGCCTGCAGCGCCGCCTGCTCTGTGTTTTAGCACTCCCTCCTACTTTTCCCATTGTCCATGGTATCTTTGATCAATCCATGAGTGAAGCAACACTGTGTTGAGGAATGCACAGCCCAAACCAGAGTATGTTTTTAGTTCAAAAAATAAACCCAGAGAATGTTATTTTCTTGCCTTTGGGGTAGGATACCACACACACTCTGTCTTACCAGAAAAGGAAGTATTGGGAAATTTTGTTTCCTAGAAGAGCTATTAGAAGCAGCAATAAACCCCAAACCAATGAAAAGAGAAAAGCCTGTTTTGTAACTTTGACACTCTGTTATGCTGCTCTTTCTCCTTATTATTTGGTTCACAGCCAGCACAGCCATGAGGGTGGGTTAAGTATCACCCAGACCAGTGGATGCAACCTCTGTCCTTCATCCAGAGCAGGAAAACCACCTGAGTTTCTTTACAAAACAGAAGTGACTTCAACACAAAGCACAAGCACGAATCCCACCAGAGCAGAGCCATGAGCAGAGCCATGGAATTTGATGAGAATGAGAGACAGGGTTTGCCTTTAGTGATGTCTGTACTCTGTGACAGTGGTTAGGAGCCACTGCCACCTCATGTGAGCATTGTGCAGCTCTAGAAGGGAGGAGAGCCAGCTCTCCCTGTGCCTGGAGGGATGCCAGGAGCAGTGTCCTGGTCCAGGAGCCGTGCTGCACCTCCCAGCAGGTGCCTCCAGGTGAGTCTCCTTCAGGCTGAGCTGTGGTGCTCTGTCACAGCAGTAAATGACTGACATCAGTGTGAGCTGATCTGCAACCAGCAAAGACCTGAGAATGTCAGAAATTCCCATTTCTACCACGGAGAAAGGCTGATTTGCTGCTGTGGCATGGTGAAAATCAGGCTTATTAGGATTCCCCTTCTGAGTCCAGGGGGGCCTCACTGGCTCCTCTGCCATGGTGGGAGATGGAAGCTTTCCTGAGCTTTTAGCAGCCAGCAGTGGATCATGGACACTCTCTGGCAGGCACGAGGCAGCTGAGCCCTCCCTGCCTCCAGCTAGCACTGACTGCTCCTTGATTTAACCACACCTGTGGGAGCAAAGGAAAGAGCTCAGCCAGTTGTTAGGATACTTATGGAATCCCACAGGACATTTCCACAAAATTGACAACTGTGCTAGTAAGTACTTTTTTGTGTCTGCTTGAGGGACTGAAATGTCTAAGTTATTATGTGGAGCAGGGACTTCAGGCTTAATAGACTCAGAGTGCTTGTGCAGGCCATACAATCAATGGGAAGGGGCATGTAGTGTCAGCCTGCAAGATTTGTTGTGAACAGGATTGCAGAATAATCATATTTGGAATGCCACTGTGGATTTTAAAGAGGGTGAGCCCTTTCCTTTCACTGTGTGGGTTATTCAAATTCCTGCCTCTATCAGCTCCTGTACCTTCATTGCCTATGCAACTGGTCTATAGCATTTGCTTAGGGGATTCATAAATTTCTTTAAAAGCATCATTTTTTTCTGATGGGTGAAAATACAAGCACCTGTATAATTTCACGAAATGTGATTTTATTGTCAGAAAAGTGCCACTGATGCATGTGGTAATTGAAATGCAAGCAGTGCCAGTAGTCTCACTGCAGAGCTACTAAGTTAATGCATTGAAATAAAGGATGAGGGAAAGTTTAGCCATGACCTTGTAAGTGAATGCTCTTCATCATGGGCAAGATTGCTTAGCAGCAATGGGGACAGGGTGGCCTCCCACCAGTTTCCTGCTTCCCAGAAGGGGTTGAATGGTGTCCCATCTCCAGCTGTGACAGGAGCTTCCAGTGGCAGTATGTCCACCAGGACATGCTCACAGGAATTCAGAGGAGTAGAACAGCAGCTCTGGTGGTGTCTCCTCTCCAGTCAGGATTTCCTCTTTATGGTGGCTGCAGGCTGCTCCTGCAACCCCCTGACCTTTTGAGTGTGCTGGTTTTAGCTAAGCCATTCTTTGCTACTATGGATATTTTTCTACAGGCTCTGGAGAGAAATGAAGGCCGATGACCAAATGGCTCTCCTGTTTCCCATACTTCATCAAAGCCTTAAGGAGTTTCCTAAACAGCCTCCCCTTTTCTCAATCCCTCCCCCTCTCACTTCCCTCCTCACAGAGATATTGGGATGGAGACAGAACTGTCAGTGATGGAGCCTGAAATGTGCCTCAGAGCCTGCCCACCACAGCATGGCCTTCTCCATTAGCAATGTGAGAATGTGCAGATATTCTAAGTCAAAATTCCTATTCATCCCTTGACAGGAGATGTAGTCTAATCCTTGACCTTTACCAAGCCATCTTTGGGGCCTTGACTTCTGTCTGCCACTGCAGGAACCTCACAGCCTTGCTTAGCCCCTTTTTGGAGCAATGGCCTAAAATCTTGTCCTTAATATTCAAACCCTAAGATTTCTTCTCTTTCCTATCTCCCCCACGGCTAGGAGGTCTTTAGCGCAGGCCCAGTGAGATGTATGAGAAAGAAACCTGGCAAAAGGTTTAAATTAACTCTAGTGGTTGTGCCAACTCCTGCAGAACGAGACTGCCAAGATCCAAGCATGGCTGCTCACCAGCATTTGGCAAGGCGGTGACATCTTGTCACCGCTATCCTGGAGCACTGAGGCCCACACAGGTACAAGGACCAGCTGGCTGGGGCACGATGCAAAGCAGGGTGGGAAAGCAGAGGGAAGAGTGCCAGACTTTTCCCAAACGAAGTCACAGCCCCGTTTCTTCAAAATCATCTACTCAAATGTGATTTACTCCTGATTGCCAACAGAATCAAGCCTCCACAGCTACTTACCACTTAACTGATGTGTCACATGGGTTCAGGCTTCCCTGTCTGGGTAGCCCAGTCTGTGCTAGTAATAAAGAGTGCACATAAACCCTCAGCAAAGGAGAGAAGGACTCACTTTCAGTGAAACTTGCTCCTGCCACAGAAAGCTGCAAGAGTGCTCTGGAGATAAGTGCTGACTGTTGGGAAGGTGCCTAGAGCTGGAGGGAAAAATCCCCCAACATAAAATAAAAAGTCTGCTTTTACATTTAATTCCTCCTGGGTCCAGAGCAGAGGAGTTTTATATTTTCATTATAAATAAGCTATAAAGCATCTACGTAGTGGAATCCATATTCCCAAGTGGGAACAACATACAGGCCCACTCTAGTCAACCTTCTCTTTGAAAGTATTGCCATGCCAGACAGGTCAGTGAAGTTCATGGGCCCTTTTGTCACACTCCATGTTATTCATAGCCCAGTGCCACTCTGCTCTTTCACACACAGGGACGTCCAGACCTTTGATTTCAGGGACTGCTGCAGGGCATCAGTTCTCTATCCAGATCATGCACATGCATTGTAGTCATGTTCCTTTACCTGTCTGAAAATTTTTTCCATTGCCAAAGTCTTCCAAGCCCTCTCAGTGCCTCCCCTACTGTTGGACACACTGCACCTGTCTGCAGCTTTTACACAGGGGAGAATTCACTGCAATTTCCTACACCAGCTGGAGTTTGGTGCTATGGCACAGCTTTATACTGAGGTGGGTGTTGAGTTTGGCATCAGGCTTGGTAATGGCAAAATGACGTTGCCCATCGCCCCAGTATGGTATTTGTATATCAAAAGTACATTTGAATAAAGAAGTTCAAGAGACACTTTATTAGAGCAACCACAGAAAAGTAAGAGGTCATGTTCCTCTTCAGACAGAGATGGCTTCTATACAGCTGCCATCAAAGTGGTGTTTCTTCTTCCTTTGTCCATTACTCTCCAGGAAAAAAAAAATTGCAGGTATGGTTCCACAGGAGAACATTTATCTTCTGCCATTTCCAAACTCCAGGAAAAATTAAGTTTCTGAGATCAGTTATATAAGAAAAAGGAAACTTGAATTTTATGTGCAAGTGCAAACTTAAACCAAGCAAACTGTTATTAGTATTTTATTTGCTCTATAAAAAGCCTAGGAATACAAAGAACTTTTAACTGAATATAAAACTCAACATTTTCTTTCCAGGTGTTCGTAGAAATACCAGTATAGTAGAAAATAAATATAAAACCTGCAAAATACCTTAATTTGGTTTTGCTAAGAAGCCCTCTTGTTATGAAAAGAATGGGGGAAAGGGTGAACTAGTTCCTCTTTATTTCAAACTTGCTGCTTTAATTCCATGTTGCATATGAAACAACAAACAAAATTCTAAGGAATGTAAAAAGTTCCTGTGTCTACAAAAGCCTTAATAACATCACCCTGAGCTGAAGAACAATGGCACTGACATGAAAGGATTTTCATTTCTAAGAAATACCTTAAATCAGAGTTCAGGAATACAAGTATTCCATGCTCTTCTGCAGGGCTGATTTAAACCAGACCTACTAACCCAAAATGTGCTTCCTCCCTGGGAGACTGAGCAGCAGCAGCTCAGGGCACCCCAGGTGAGACAGGGTGGGACCTCAGCTCTGGGTGAAAGAGGAGAATCTGCATTAAACTGAGTACTCCAGGTATAATGCTACATTTCATACACTGTTCCTAACTCACAGGGATGGACTGCAATCTCCAATAACTACAATTGGTACAAAATTTGGAAAATTCTCCACTTAGAAAATGGCAAACCCCATGTTTAATACCCACAGAGCATTAAGGCACAAACGAAATTGCTGCTTTCCATGTTCTTTATCACTGCATCTTTCTGAGACTTGTATCCTAAAGGTTCATTTTTCCAAAAGGCATAATTTTGGCAAAGGATGAGGTCAGTGAACTCTCAGATTATGTACTGCCTATCTCTCCTGCAGCATTACAGGGGTATGCAGATGCTCAGCACCTCAGAAATCCTTGCTATGTAGCTAAAACAAATGTGCAAAGCATGAATATTACAATTACCAGACAATTAAAAGAAATCTGTCTGCATTCAAAGTAAAAATAAAACTGGGAAATTTCAAAATTTCCTGAGGTGCTCTTTTTGATCAACTAGAACTTTGGCTTCATTTCAATTTAGGCATTTCTTTTATAGTACAATGCAAAATACAAACTACATTGTGAAGAATATAAAAGCTTTTTTTTTTCCAGATGGGAATGCAAGAACACATCCATTATTTTTTTTTTCTCAAGCATATTCTTTAGCAAGTATGATTTTATGAAGAAGTCAATCATCAGTGGAGTTGTATTCTCCAGTGGAACGGGGGGCTGGTTTTTTTTGATTTTTTTCTAGTAGAAATTACATAGTCCTAGAATTTTCAGATTTTTAAGTTCTCAAGTCCTACTTGAAATTTCCCATTCTTTTTTACAAAAAAATTCAATAATGCCCTTTATCATAATTCATCATGGATGTGTCTACTTATAGTAAACTATCTAACTTGGGTCCACACTAGGCTGAATGCTTTTAATGTATTTTTTCATGTATTTGTGTACTTATGCAGGTTTTAAAATAAAATACATATTGGTGCTGATGGATGAGAAAGCACAAATGAAGTGACAGTCTACAAAATCATCAGCTCTGGGAGATGTGGAAAAGGCAAAGCTTGCTGATGTGTCAGAGTAGAAGAACTGATGGTGTGAAGAAGTGATCAGATTAAAGGTTTAAAATGAGAAGGGAAAAAGAAGTTTTCCCACAGAAAGAATAATTAAACTGAACTCGTTGTGAACAGACACAGTGGAACCCAAGAGGGTAACTGAACTATACAAAGCTGGGATTCCAAACATACATTCAGCTTGAAGAAGCTGCTTCAGAAGTCAGGAAATTCAAAGGTAAATATCTCACAACAGAGTTTTTTAGGCATCTTCCTCAAAAAGATACTGAGCTAGATACTTCTTCTTAATATGCATTTTTGTTAATAATCTCTTCAATCTAAACTATAAAACGTGCTGTGCAACATGACTGAACAAACATCGCTGTGAGAAGTATTTCCCCCTTGTTTGAGTAATTTGAATTTGTAAGCTAATGTAAGTTTTTGTATTAAATAATGTACTGTGTGCAATTTTCTTTCTTGTAAAGTACTTTGAAGCTTTCAAAGGGCACTCTAGGTTCATAAATAATGTGGTGTTCTTTGCCAGAACTGTAGGGCATTTCTCATAAGTTCTGAATCTTCTTTGCCAGAATTGCAACATGTTACATGCCAAATCCTGCACAAATGTTCTGCATGTGGCAAATACATATTGGTAAAGAGGCATGGCATTCCTGGATTTCTTAGAGAGACTGGGGAAGGGAAAGAAGTGGGAAGGAATAATGAGGAAGGGCAAAAATGATGAAAAAATGACTTATGAAAAAAGTATGTGATGAAAAAATGACTTATGAAAAAAGTATGTGCATCATTTTAAAAAATGATAAACAACAACAACAACAAAAAAAAAACTCACCTCCCAAAATAACCCATAACTTGCACTTAATTATTTTCAAAAACTAAACTGTTTGTTGCATGTAGCACAAACCCACAGGTACCCAGAGCTGGGTCTTTACTTTTCCTTCAGTTATGGAAACCAGGCCTCTATTTCTGTAATAGCTGAAGATTCTTCAATGCCAGACATTTGTAAGGGTCAGAACACCTGCAATCCCTGCTCCTCTGAGCACCTGCTAATGTAAATGGAGAGGCTGAGAGCCAGGAGAAGCAGCACAGTCAGGATCACCACTATTTAATAGGCTGTGAAAATGAATCCTCTTCTTCTTCAGGCAAAATCAGCATTTCCTATGCCCAAAGCCACAGGGAATAAACCAAGGCCAATGTTTATAAAGCATGAACTCTGGCCTCTTTGCAACCTCTGCCACAGAAAAGTAGGCTCCTACTTCTGGAGCTTGGAAGAGGAAGAGTGTAAAGGAGCAAGATCCAAAATCTCCAACAGGCATTTGGCCACATAGGTCAGACTGCTGAAGGATACCAGGACTTTAATGTGTCTTTGGTTATCATTTTCTTAATTAAGCACAAACAAGTAATGTCAACAGTCCTCTATAGTTTGGATGGAATTGCTGAAGTAATTAAAACATTTTACCATTCCCTGCCCTTCACTGAATTTCAAGAAAATGGTGACAACAATTATTAACCAACCAGCAACAACCAGCTAGTTGAAAAGTTACGAGAAGGTACTTAGGCCTAATCAGGCCTTAAGCACCAGGATTTGACAAATGTTTACTAAATAAACTGATGTTAAAACTGAACTCCACATTCTGCAACACTAAATGAACGTTTTACTATCTGGTTTCTTTTGAGGTGGCAAGAAACTACAGTAAAACCTTTGCTGTTGCCAGAATTACACTGCTTAGAGAAGAACATCCTGTGAGTTACCATTTGCTGCCATGATTTACAGAGATATGGTCTGTAGTCTGTATCAGTTTCATGTGGATGTTTTAAAGGTAAAAAGCTTTCTGCAGAGTTTGCAGATTTCTGCATTAGTGTCTGTGTTGTTGCAAAGAGGATCAAGTGGTGCTGTGTCACAAGCTTTTCAAGGAAGTTAGCACATTTCTTCAGGTTCATCTCCTGCAAGGTAAGGCTCTCCCCTCCATTGCTTCTGTCTATCCAATAAAAAGCTGACAAACTGTCTAAAAGCAAAACACAGAGCGAGGGGTGAGCACAGAACAGGTTTTCTAGGGAGTGGAGAGTGAGGAGTAGCTGAGTGCTACTACTGCAGCTCACAAGGAAGAGCCTTCCCAGGCACTGCTTTATCATTTCTTCTGTCCCTTGTGCCAGTCTGCTCTCAAGAATGGTGACCAGGCGGAGCATGTCAAAATGGTAATCGGTGTCAACAAACATGACTTCTACTTCCAGCCCTCCCTGAGCTTTGGGAGTGATGCAGCGGGCTAGCAGGTGATAAAGCATTTCTGTTTTTCCTGTGCCTTCTGGGCCATGGAATTCAATAACATCTCCTGTTCAAAAACAAAGCAGCATGTTGTCAGGTAAGAGCATTTATAGCCCAGAGTTGGTTCTCAGTGTTTTCTGAACCAATACTATTGCACAAATTGGGAAATGCATTTTATTTGACATTCATAAAACTGTTTAAATCCTGGCTGGTATCTACCAAAAGATATTTTAATTTTCAAGAAAGGCCTCTGAAGTGAAGTTAATCAGCTGTGAACAAAGGTTGAAAGCCTCTGTCAGCACCATCTAGGAGACTTCCATCAATAAAAGGTTGGCAACTGGATTTTATCTATATCATTACAGGCAGATAAATGCAGAAGAGGAAGCTGCTACATAAAAGTGGCTAAGAAACCATCTACACTATGCACACACAATAAGAAATAACAAAGTAGAGGACAAAACAAAAAAAATTTGACATATTAGAGGTCACATAGATGCCACATACTGCATGTCACAAGACTCCTACAGGAATCTGTGGCTGGTGAAGAGAACACCAGTAAGTTTATTTGGCACTTATATTCTTCTGTGGTGATAATAATGTGAAACTGCTTCTTTTGACAAGGGAGACACAGGGATTCTTTCAACTCCAGGCAAGGTTTCTGTCTAAAGCAAAGGATCTCTGTTCATAAAAGCATTCAGCCTAATTACCTCATCCATGTGGGTCATAAAATATATACCATAAAAATTTAAAATGTTAATTAAAAACAGCATTACGCTTCATTAGGAAACCAGTTCTTTTACTGGATATGAATGCAAGATACTCTAAAGCCTTATCCAAGTCTTCTGATGTCTTGTATCAGAGCAAGACCTTAGAAGAAGTTAATTTATTAGCTGCTCTTTATAAATTTCTAATTTTGGGAATTGGATTATTTATTTATGACATTTTGGATTTTATAGGCAGAAGGGTAACCCCATGCAGTAAGGAGAATCACACAACTGTAATTGCAGGAAGGTGAGAGATTTCCACAGCCTTGGCAAGTGCAAATGGCATAACAGCTTTCCATAGGGGGATGCGAGAGTGGAGAATTGACTGCAACCTTCCTTGAACATGTTTGTGCCTGCCTGAGTTAACAGGGCTTTTCAAGTCACCACTCAGCTTCCAGTGGACGTCCTCATTCACAAGTGCCTACAACATCAAGATGCAGCTTGGGATCAGGGGAGCAGGATGGCAGAGAAGAAACCAAGCCCTTCTCCCTCTGCAAGTGTTAAAAGCAATTTACACCTGATGTGACAAGTCTGTCCATTTCCAGTGACACTCAGAAATACCATTTATATGAATTTCTGATCCTTTGAAATCTATTAAAAAGCTTGATTGTCACCCAAGCCCTTATTAAGCTGTTCTGAATGGCTCCCTCACTTCTGAGATGAAAGATAACTACATGTCCTGGGACATAAGTTTTTATTTTCTCTTCCTGTCCAGAGGTCACAGTGCCCGACTGCCACTTGCAGCCAGTGGCTCTGCTGTCACACAGCCTGTGCCAGAGACATAACCACACCCTGGCAGGGTGAGATACCAGCTTGGAAGAACTCCTCCTAAAAGTGCTGGGTAGGTCATTCCCTCCTATTTTGTCTCCTGCAGTATTTTAGAACAATTGTGTAAGGCAGCTCTTGATAAGGAACAGAGTGTATCTTTTGCCACTGCCTGTGGCACAAAACTTCTGCCACCCTGATTGGCATTTCTGAATCCAGACCAGTAACAAGTGGGGCCAACAGGCAATAGACTGCTTTACCTGCCTTTATAGCAAAATATGACCTGCTGGATTCAAAAATTACTCTGGGAAATAGATGCTTCACTTTTTCCATTTGAAGACATTCTAGCAGGATATCTGTGTGTTACAGAATGACAATGGATGAGTTTTGGTTTTATTACTTATTAGAGTAAAAATTGTAAGTTGAATGACAAAAATCATTCTCAGAGGTTTTTGTGGTGGTGGTTTATAAATGTGAACAGCAAGACAGCCAAGCACCCCTCAAACTTTGTTCAACATTGCTGAAAGAGATCCACAGCTGCCTTGTAGTTTGACCAGGACACTTTAGTTACTCTGAAAACAGCAACAGCTTGGACTGCAAGAAAACCTCAAGAGAGCTGGGGATTTCTGTGCCTTCCTGATTATCCAAGAGGCTGCCCACAAGGAGAACGGGTGCAAACAGGAGCAATTTATAGCAACATCTATAAATGTAGGGTTTCATTGAATTAGCAACCAGGCTGTTACAGAAAGATAAGAGGGGAAATTCATTTCTCTGGATCAAAGAGGACAAACCATGACACAGCAAAGAGGAAGTGAGGCCAGCAACATTTTCAAGAAGCCTCTGACACGCTGACAATAGGTCACAGAAGAAACTGAGTGATCACAACTAGCATCATCCATTAATGTCAAAACAACTTTGAAAGGAGGATTAGTAAAAAGATACTGTCACAGGATGAGAACAGGCTGAGAGGGAGAGCAGGAACAGCACTTTAACATGGAAGAAAGTTAATGGGAATTTTTTCTATTAGAATTGGTGTTGGCAGACATTAAACATATCAGTAGATGAATGTTCCATTAGCTTGGCAAAACATGCAGAAGACAAACTAATTGGGTTAATAAAAACTTAAGTTTGTGAAGATTTAACAGATGGAGATGGATGAGTAGAGTGATTTCACGTGAAATTCAGCACTAGTGAATTCAAGAGTTAGGTTTTAAGGAGTCCCCAAACCCATTGCCTGGCTCAGGGCAGCCTGAACTGGCTCATTATGGGCAGACTGAAGAGAATAACAGTCCACTCCCACAAATGGGCATGCAGGATAAACTAAATGATGCTGAAGAAATGTAAACATTTATGTAAGATTAATATATTTTTAACTGAAACACCGTGTTCAGTCCTGGTCATCAGTTTGGTGTTATGTCTTGAATGACAAAAGCTTTATTTTTGTCTGTAATCAATCCACCAGCAAATGCTGGTTAAACTATTTTCTGACACTGCAGATACAAACAGGCTGTTGGAACACTCAGCAATAACTTTGTGTTTCACATTGTAGGCTACCTTGAAGTTCCTGAGCTGGTCATTTACAATACTGTGCAGAAGTTGTCACTAATATTTATACCATTTATAAGTGAAGTAGAAAGGCCTAATATTTATTTCAAGGTAATGTTGGGTGTCATGCATTTGGTGAACATCAGAGCCTTACACTGACACCCACACCTTCATGCCAGTGGCACAGGGGAAATATGACTGGCAATAGTGGAAGATTATTTAATGCTTGTGTCACTTTTGCTCCATTCCAGAACAGCTTAAATGGTATGTAATTAATGTACTTATGTGCTCTTAAATATGCAAGTCCATCATAATTAGAAGCAGTGGTTAGAGTATCACATTAATACCTATATTACCTGTCCCTATTTTACAGTACCCTGACATGCAAGTTATGAACACTTAACTAAAATGTAACCTTTGGATAGTTTATTGAAACTTCATGTATTTGTTTGGTTTGAATTTCATCAGAAATAAAGAATAATTTAGGTCTTTGCATTGCTTTAATCACAGCATTTTAGATGAAGAGCTGTTCAGTATTGACTTCATTGGCAACATATTACAGAATTCCACAGTGACACACTAAAAGTCAAGTCCATGACAAATGGAGAGGTAGGCCTTCAACAGGGATTTAAGGCTGAATAATGTGAACACACATCAAAATAACACATGGCCTCACATGAATACTGTGGTATTAAAAGACAAAGCAAAAATGCAATAAAAGGTGAAGTCCATTTATATATATACAGCTAAAGGGCTGTGCTAATATGTTAGGCAGCTTCATTAATGTCAGCCAAAAAGCATGACCAATATGGGTAATAATTGATACCATTTGTTGGAAGCAGAAGAAAAATACAAGTGCTTCAAAAGCTCAATGAATCTGTTGGCACAGAGAAGTCAGTGATGAATTTTAGAAGGTTTCCAGCCATCTTAGAACTGAAGTTCTGGAACAGTCTTCAGACAGACATCAACAACCTATAAAGCTTTAAGAGCAAAGCAGATAATTTGACATGAAATTATGTAATGCTATGGACTGCAGCAAGGGCAGTTAGTGATCCCCAAAAAAAGTCTTAAAATCTGTTTGATCAGCACATAACCAGCTCAGCCTCAAAGATTTGTTTGTTGTATGTAAAGTTGACTAAAAAATACCAAACATCCAGACTAAAAGATTGTTCAATATTTATGTTTTGAAAAAAACAGTAATATCTCATTTTCTAAAAAAAAATAAGAATTTGAGAGTCTTGTGAAGCATATACCAATTTCACTCCTGGCCCTTAATTCTTCTTGTGAGTTACACAGCAGTTCAGAAATGAGAGTATTTAAATATTCTTTTGTGCTCTGCTTGCACTGGTTTAGCAGTATTTCTCCACCCTTTATCACTGTTATGTCACACTGGAAGCTTTCAGGGCAGGAATCATGTACTGCTAAAGCCCACATGTGTTTTCTAGTGCTGCAAAACAACACACAAAGGGTCTCACAGTGACTGTGTTTGAAGACTAAGCATCATCTCTCATCCAATTATCCTGATTCTTTTTTATTGCTTTTTCTGCTCTTTATTCTGAACATTCCATATTTGTGGGAATTCAAACTGCAGATAAGTGTGCTGCTAACCACTGAAGCCACATACTTGTCCTATGAAATCCACTCAACTCATACATAAATTCCACCACAGTAGGACCTCTCCACTGATCCATACAATTTGCCACTCATATGCCTTTTTTTCACATACATTTTTAGTCTTGTGTAATCAGAGTTGTCTCTTCCATGGTGAAATTCATGAAATTTCACACAATCTGGAAAATCAGTCTGACTTCCTGAATAGTGTGTTCTTTTCTGTTTAGTTCACTAATTTCTAGAAATTAGTTCACTAATTTCTTCCATTAAAATATCCAACCTTGATCTTAACATTTCCTGTAGTGGTGTCACTGAAAGGTTATCCCACTTCTCCCATCTGAAATTCTTATTCATTCACTGAAGGTCTCTAGGAGCCATGTTGATCCTGACACTGTGAACTCATTTAACTAATTAGTACCTGTGGCCATAATGGAATTGTTTATGAAGTTCTATTCTAAGTATACTTTGGATTGTTCAGGTCAAGACTGAATGGCTTGATGTCTTGGCTTCATTGAAAAATACTGTTTGCTCATGCTCCTTATCCTAATTTACCCAGACAACTCTGTATCACTGAACTCTTTGCTATTTACTGAACCTCATGTTCTTTGCAAATTTCTGCAGTTATGACTTGTGGTGGTTGTCTAGACCACTGATTAAAAAAAAACAAACAAAGAGGTTTAATGACAGACTCTAGAAAAAATTGCTGGAAAACTACTGACACTGACCAACGTGCTTGGTATTTACTCACCTACACCTCTGTTTTGATATGCACAAAGTACATTTTGAGGCATATTTAATAATGTTTGGAAGGGTAACTTTGCATTATTCCATTTTATCTAGTTTGCATCGAACTACAACAACAATTAAAATTCTGATCTAGAGCAAAATAATTTACTTGTATGCTTATCTCTGAGAATACTTTTACATGAACATTTTTCCATAAATGGGATGAAGACACATGAAGACACATGATTTTACCATGAACAGGAGATCCTTCCTCAGGAAACAGACAAGGTTCAAGATTCTTCAGAGAACTTCTGCCCTCAAGTCGTGCAAGCAGCTTTTAAAGACAAGACAAAGAGCCATGCTGTTAACTTTAAATAATGAACCTCAGGACACAAAATTAAAGGATTCTAAGAACTGACAGTTTTCCATGACAGTCCTGTTGAAAGATTAGCCTGACTTTAAGAATGTTTTCATAAATACATATGGAAATGTATAGTCTGGACTACAGCAACAGAAGGTCCCAGCCTTACAAACAACAAGCACACAGACTGAGTGGCCGTGAGGACTGCAGATATGAGGAGAAATAAAGTTTAAAAAGCAAAGGCTGCTCAGGGACATTAGTGAGAGGGATCACCTCCAGCACACATCAGTGCTGTCATTCCAAAGAACAAAGGGAAAGAACATCATTTGTAACAACCATCATGGCTGAGAGGTGAAACCTCACCCATCAACAATCCCCTGAGCCAGCCTCTCTGAGCATCTGTAAGTAAAACCATGTGCATTTCACCCGAAAAGTTACACAGGACTCCTCTGGGCTACAATCCCATTATATCATAGTTACTTGTTCAAACAGAGTATGGATTAAGAATGTTCAAAAGTAATTAGTCACCAGTGGCTCTGCAAGAGCCTTTCTAAAGCAAGCTTGAATATGTTAAGCGAGTTTTCCAAAGCCCCTCGTAAACTAAGTCCATTGTAAAACTAATTAGTTCAAAGATCATGGACAGTTTCTTAAATTGAGAGGTATTTGCATAGCAAGTAGACAGGTATTCACAAAACCTGTGTTATTAGTAATTCTGGCACACTGTGTAAAGCAAGAATAAACATTTTCCCTGGTACTAGAGCTATTACTCCTTACATACATGGGAAAGGACATTATTGGGATGCTCAGTGTCACCAGAGCACCTACCCTGGTGCCAAATACTACATTCTCCAAGACACCCAGCTGTCATTTAAAGATCTGAACAAAACAAGTCCTGTTCAGTTTTATCCCATCCTAAAGACCAAAAGAGAAGTGAGCACACACCTTGCTTTCCTCTCTTGCTTTCCTCCTTGTCACATCCATGAGCAACATTTGCTCTGAATGATCTTAAAAGTTCTTTGAACAGTTGTGTGTGTATGTGTGTTTGCCTTTAAGAGTAAAATAAAACTTCATTACATGGTCCTGAATTTGCTTCAAGTAGTCACAATGGGAATCTAAGTGTGACATTTTCATTGACACTTTAGGATTCCCTTCCATTAACAAAATGTCAATGTGTTTGCCTTGGCCTCTTCATGCCTATCCAGGAGAGTTTTCTGACTCGTCCTCTGAAGGGCCAAAAAACCACTCAAATTGACCTTGCTCTGGATCACAGATCCTCCCATTGCACTTCACACATTTGTGCAGCACAAAACACACAGTGAACTCCTGGGAAGCAGCAGGGTTCCATGATCTTGACAAAGCAAAAATCCAGATGGATATATGTACATAATAATACAGGAACTTGGGCATATAAACGAGCAGTTCTCAACCACCAAGAGGACCTTGGCAGACCCTGCATGTGCAGCTCTTCTGCTGCCAGGGCCTGGCCACCAGTGAGGAGAGGCTGCACCCACTGGGGGGAAGAACCAGGAATCTCTCACCCCTTTGTCAGCAGTGGAAGTTGAGGGGAAGAGGAAAACCACCACAGGCTGCTGCTTTCTGATGCTCTTCACTTCTAAGCAGAGGAAGCACTGCTGCAGCACACAGGGATAACAGGGCTCAATGATGGGCACTGCTGGGGCCAGCAGTCACAACTACTGCAGGCCTAAACACATTGCTGCAGCCTCGTGCTCCTAAATTAATTTGTACATTAACAAATACATCCTCTGCAGTTTATTTTTTCTGGAACAGTGAGCCCCTGTGTCCTCTTAGACTATCAACTCTTTAAGTTTACTGAGAGTAAATTGATCATATCGTTTAAATATGAATCTGTTGTTATTTAAATGACAAGTTTATGTATTAATTTTAAATAACTACAGGTGCTTTCTCTGAGCACTGCTCATGAAGGTAATTTATGGTAATTTGCTGATGATAGCACACCTGTGTTTTTATCAGGCTTGTATTTACTTCCGAGTTCTGAAGCAGAATCTCCAAAGGCACTTGCCTCATTAGTGCCACGCTGGGAGCAACGGGGTTCCTGGCAGAAACAGCCAACAATTTTCCTTCAGCTCTCACAAAGGTTTGTCCACGCTGCAGCAGAAGTGATGGAGGCAAAGCTGAGATGAGACCCTGCACAGGCAGCCCTCACCTCTGCCCACACTGCAGACAGAGACAGCACAGGCTGCTCCAAACCCAGCAAGAGCCACCCTGGCTCTGCTCCAGGGGAGGCTTTCCCACTTTGCCTCCTCACGTGTTCTTCTGGAATATGAGAGCAGGAGAAATCTACAGCAGGTAGAGGGTAGTGTGGAGGGTGGATGTCAGGTGTCCCAAGCTTTGTCACAGACAATGTACAGAACACAACAGGACAGCATCCCTGGAGAGAATCTTGGAGTGGGAAGAGCTTAGAAAAAATTCCCAAGTCAATTTCAAATCCCATATTGGAGACTTGTGGTTCTATAACTGAAGTGTAGGTGCTCATTTCTTCCTCCATAAGCCACTCTTCATCTTTTTTTACACAAAACACCACCCTTTAGCAACCTGCTAGTGGTAGCTCCTCACTCTTAGGTATTCTTTGAAAATGTAATTATGTCAGCAAGAAACTGTAAAGATGTGCAGTTACATGTAGAGAATAAACTGTACAGCAAAAGTTCAGCAGCAGCTGGGTTAAATGTTATTAATGACAAAGCTGATGGGACTCAAATATTTCAGCTGTGCCTTTTATAGTTTATTGTCCTTTTAATAACCAAATATGCATATGGACAGTCCCACTGTCCAGTGCACGATGTGCTCGTGCTCTGCTGGCTTCAACAGAGCACACACATTGGTCTTGTCAGGAATGAGAGATTACTTCATTAAAATGTTAAAGAAATTCAAATTAAATACTCCAGCTCTGGTAGAGGCTGTGAGCTAACCTACAGGCTATTTACACATACAAACCTATCTCGAGTTCTAGACAAAATTTAATTCTCAACCACCATAACCGCTCTGATTGAGCTTTTGTAAACTTTGGGCATGAAGACATATGCAGGCTATTTATCATCACTTTTATTGTGATAAAGCAAAGGTGTTTTGCAAGAAGTTCTAATTTGTTGTATTAATTATATTCAATAATAAAAGCACAATACTGAGTATAACTCAGTAAAATCTGACTTTATGCACGAGACTATTTAAAGAAGTATTGGTTTAAATTAAGTGTTTTCTGTTTCAAGTGCTTTTACCATTTTTTGTCTGGACACTGTATTCATACACTGACTTTTCTAAACCCACTGGTTTTCAACTCCCACCTTGTTCCAGGTTGGATATCCATCCACTGCAGGCAGGTGATGCCATGAGCATTCCGTGTCAGCACCACTCATGTGGGCAAATAAATGCATTTACCCCTTGGACAAAGAGCACAGCTCACGTCCTTAATTCGTGTCTATTTGCCAATAGTGGACATCTGGTACTAATATTTTTTTTTAAGTGTCAAAAGGGCTTAAAAGCCCAAGTCCCACTAAAAATTACACAGAGCTTTAACAATAAATATTATCACACTTTTCTGTTTCACGTGAACTATTCAGCATATTCTGGTATAGTTACACACAAATCTCCAAGCAATTAAGCTGCTGATCAAAAGTGGAAGTCTCTAACAAAATACCCAGTCTCTAATAAAATACCCAGAAATTTAAAAAAAAACAAACAAAAAACCAAAAAAAACCAAAAAAACCCAAAAAACCCCAACAAACTAATAAAACAACGCAAGATCCCAAAACTCAAACCTCTTTTTTCCTAGTGAGGAGGAAAGCAATTCCACCCTACAAAATGTTTATTTATAGCATCATAAAGTTGGAAGAGACCTTTAAGACCATCAAGTCCGAGCCTTTAAATGAAACCTTCCGCACAGGTCTCCTTCCTCAGGCATCCCCTGCAACGCCAGGGAGGGGAGCGCCAAGGGAATATTTATAAAGGAATTACCGAGACACCCGAGCCAACCTCCCCCCGTGCTGAAAGAAGCGCCCACCCGCATCCCGACACAAAGGCAGAACACGGACCAGGGGAACCCCGATCCCTCCGGGACCCGCGGGAAATCCCCCGGGAAAGCCCCCGCGGCCTTTCGGGGGCGGAACTCCCTCCCCCCCGCACCGCCCCCTCACGAGGCCCCGCGGGGGCTCGCCCGCGCCGTGGGGGTGAGCGGGGGAGGCTCGGCGCTGCTTTTTTCCCCTGGCTACAGCCTCGCCCAGCCCTCCCCGCCCGTGAGCCCGGCCCGGGGCTGCGGGGAGCGGCGCGGGGGCCGCGCCTCACCTGCGTGCCCGACTCCGCCCCGCCGAGCGCGTCACCCATGGCGGCCCCGCGCCCGCCGCCCCGCAGCGCCCCCGCCCGGCCGCGCCCTCTGCGCCTGCGCGGCTCTGCCCCCCGAGCGCGGGGTGGAGCCTGAGGGCGGCGGGGTCGTAGGTTCGAGTCCCGCCTGCGGCTCAATGCACGGCCGCCCACACGCCCGTCCCTCGTAGGCGGGCTGGGATTCCTCGGACACGGCCGAGAGAATCACAGAATCAAACAGGTTGGAAAAGAATTCTGGGGTCATCGAGTACGACTCATGCGCTAACACCACCATGCCAAGCGGACCATGGCACTGAGTGCCATGTCCAGTCTTTTCTTAAATGTTGTATCACGTCTCTTAAATATTGTATTGTGTCTCTAAACCAGAGATCAATCTTACACTTAAGCAGCTCCAGGGACAGTGACTCCACCACTCCCTGGGATGCCATTCCAGTGTCTAATAACTCCTTCTAAGAATAAATTATTCCTGGTGCTCAACCTAAACCTCCCCTGGCACAGCTTACAACCATGTCCTCTCATCCTGTCCCAAGTTGCCTGAGAGAAGAACCTGACCCCACCCGGAGACAAGGTGTTTATTTATTTTTAAGGACTTGTCTTTCTACAGGTGTGTGTGGGTTTTTTCTGGTGGCTGGGCTGGTGTGACTCAGGGATGCTCCTTGGTGACACTGGGTAGCCGTGACTCAAGGGAAGCTCGTTCGCGTGGCTGCCATTAAATCTTGACGCCTGCAAAATTGCTCTTTGCTAAAGCCAGCTATCAATTATGGCTGAAATTAAAAGGGGTCTAGAGTATTTTTGAGAAGTCCCTGGAATGAACGGGGCTTGTGTGGTGCTCTGAGGCAGGAGCTGATGGTCACAGCAGCCTGTGGGCAGCAGCAGGACCTGCTCCTCCCGGACCACGGCCCGTCCACCGCAGTTGTGAAACCTGGGCAGGCAAGAGGGATGGGCACAGGGAGAACACAGGAGAACCTGTTTGGTTTTTCCATAGGCTGAATGCAAAACCAGCAGGATAAGAATAGCAGCTCCCAGTATCTGCATATCAAAGAGCAGTAATGATACCATCCCTTCGGGCCTAGCCAGGTTATCGGTGATACTGCACGTCCTTACAGTTAGCAAGGAGAAACTGGTGGTGGAGTTCTCTGTTTCTTCAATGAAATCATGTTTGTCTATAATAGAATTTCTAGTAGCATGTACCACAATAAAAAATCTAACCTCACATGCAAGGCATTAGCTGTGTTTACTCTTTCAACCCTCTTTCAGCCCAAAATAGAGACCTCTAATGCAAAACACCCTGCTGCTGCCACTTGACTAACTCCAGATCGATGGCATCAGATAGATTTAACTCAACTCAAACTTGTGTCCAGTCCTAATTCTGCTCAATAAAGTACAGAAGGGAGATGGTTGTTCTGCACAGCCTGCGTAGTTTTTGTCTTTTTCTGGGTAGGAATACATGTGCAAAATTATCAGGAGCATGGAATGTGGTTCTCTGGTGAGAAAGACTTGGATGGCCATGAGGAGGGCACAAAAATGCAACTACAATACTTTTGGTTTCATTGTACTGAAGGAAGTTTCTTGTTTGCATTTTGGAAGAAGTCAACATAAAGGACAGACAACTTTAAGAGCTGTGTATCTGAGTATTCTGACAGTACCTCAGTGGTCTGGGCCACCTGGAAGAGTTTAAAAGCTTTGTTAATTAGTAGTGATTGTCCTTGAAGCTGACTGAGGAGTGACCTAACCCAAGAGTGATGACAAAGACACTACTCACTGCATCAACCACATGATATTTTTTTTTTTGTAATTATAGGTTCTTTGTTGCTCATGTCCTCTAATTAAAGATGTTGTACTAATTTTTAAAAAGTGATTGCTAGTTGAATTTAGAGCCATAAAATGTACAGCACAGATAAATACCAGTCGACTGAAGCCCACTCCTAGCTCATCACTTACTATTGTGAGAGTCCCAGTAGGGTTCTGTGGGAGCTCTTCCCCTGCACAGCTGAACACAGCTTTGGCATTACAGCCTAATGCAAAATGAAGTATCACAGTTCAATGCAGATCAGGCAGCAAATATTTGAGAGAGAGGTTAAAAACATAGAACCCATCTGAGGAAAAAAAAAAGATATTAAGGATATTTAATAACTTGAAATAGTACTTCATAATTAGAAATGTGTAAATCAAATACACTGGTCACCTAAATAGGCAGATTGCACACCAGCAGTCAGTATTGCAGACATCTTACCACATTTCTTAATACTTTATCAAAGCTGTCCATGTAGTTCTCATAGTTCATCTTTATTTTTTTGTTTGTTTACTTTTCTTCCTGCATGGCAAACCTCTTCACTGACCTTGCTTCTTTGGAGAAAAACAGTAAGATAGGTAAGGAGAGAAATTCTTTACCATTGCTTTCAGCAGAGCAAGGATTTTAATTGCACCCTGTATTTTTCTGGTGGGCTTATTTATCTATTTATGTCTTTATTTATTTATTTATTTATGATTCATTCTTTCATATTTTCCTGGAGCATTTCTGAGTGATAGTGGGCGATCCAGGAGTACAGGATCCCACCCACCCCTTACTCTTCCTTCTCAAACAGCAGAATCCTCCTTAAAGCAGCACGGCTCTAAGCAGCTCGTAGCATCCAGGGTCTCCATGCCCCAGCACTCCTGTTTCTGCAGGCAGAAAATTACTGTTCCTTTGTTTGGCATGAGGGGAGCCCGAGGGGGCCCCAGGAGCCACAGCACTGCTGGTGTAGCAATCGAGCAGCAGGAACAAGGACTTTCCTAAGAGCAGAAAGATCAGACTCTAGGGGTGAGCATCTCTGTCTTTATGAAATGTGTGTTCCGGAGAAAATTCCTATTTTCTAATCTTGATTTTGAACATCTCCCATGCTGCGATCCTGTATTTGCCACTGCATGTGTTTAAGACCTGCATTGTAGTGAGGAAAAATGACAGTGCAAAAGAGAGGGAGGTATTTGAAGTGGATTTGCAAAATTATTTTTTATTGTAGATTTAAATTTTTTTTTTATTCTTTATACATTCACTATTGTTAATTTCAGGCAGCAGAAGGAAACTGGGATGGGTTCTGGAGAAGGAAGGACTAGCTCAGGTGCCCCAGGGATGCTGAGAGTCTGCTGTATATAAAAACATTTAATTTATTTTTAAGATGCAAAGTCCTAAATTGCCAGTTGGTCTACAAGAGTCTCAAGAATTTGATTATTAGACTTTAGATGGCAGTCTGAAGAACTAACACCCTGTCCTGGAACAAGGCCTGAGGTAAGAGCTTAAAGAAAAAGGGAAAAGCATGAAGAAAGCCAAAATGTTGACAAGAAAGTTAGATTGTGTGAGGATGTTTGCAAAAAAACACATCAAACTTTTATATTTAATTAAGTAATAGCTAATTTAGAAACTGGAATGTAAATGCTTCCTCCTTTGAGCATTTGGGTTTTTTTCCCAGCTACAGAGATTTTGCTCCAACATAAGGTTCATAATTTTCAGTGTATTGTCACTTAATGTTCCCTCACAAGATTTGTGTGGGTGACATTCCAGCACAAACCAGCTCCAAACAGATCTTCTAGCTTGAAAACAGTTTGTTCATATAGTTGAACTAAACTCTGTCAGTGAAGTCAGTTGTTGTTTTCCTAATTAATGTCCAGACTCTTAAATACCCTCATTCCAAAGGTGACAAACTGACTCTTCCAAAAGTCATTACACAAAAGAATCACTCCTAGAAACAAACCAGAAAGGCTTTGAGTTTTATCTCCTCCTTTGTGTAGTAATGCTCAGACCCCAAAAGGTTTATCAACCAAAGACCATCTCAAAGTTGTAAGCAGACCTAAAAAGGGTTGATAATAGTAACAGAAGTAGTAGTGGTAGTAACAATTAAGACTTAAAGGATGTGTTGAGTCTCCACGTAGTGAATGCTATCAGATTAGTTGCAACCTCTCTGTTTTGTGACTCCTCCAGTTTCATAGAGCTGATTTCAGCCTTACTGTTCCAAGTTTCTCTCAATGAGTGAAGTGATCTGTCACTGGGTTTTATTAGATTTTTGCTTTTATTTTTTAGAGCAGATGGCTGATTCTTTTTACCTGGAGAGCTGCCACTTTCTTTAGATGCATTTGGGCTTTATGGTAGTCTCATTTATCTGTTTATTTGAGAAATAAGTAACCTAAATTGCAAATGTGTTATAATTTCACTGACCTCAGAAAAGCTGATAGATTTCCTGAATTTTGTTGAAAAAATAAAAAAAAAACACCATAAAGAGAAAATAATTTAATCCACTGGTAGCTGGACAGCTAGCCATGAAACAGCAAGTCCAGGTCTTCATTAGTCCTGGCATCTCTGATCATGGAATCATAACGTGGTTTGGGTTGGAAGGGACCTTAAAGCTCATCTAGTTCCCATCCCCTTGCCATGGGCAGGGAACTTTTCACCAGACCAGGTTGCTCAGAGCACAATCCAACCTGGCCTGGAATGATTTCATGGCCAGTTGCTGGATATTCTGCTTTACCTTTCATCTTGCAGACATACATCAGAAATAAACTTGCTCTGTGTAACCATTCACCTGTATTTATGTCTAGATTTCTTATTGCCTTTCATCAGCTTGTATTCCTGAGCTGGAGTTACTTCATGTTTGTTTTTACCACATTGTTCTTTTCCTGCAGCTATTTCTGTCCTGCCTGAATGATTCTGCACTGGCTCACTGCAAAGTTGCTGGATGCCCCTTGCTTGGACTGGGTTTGTGTTGGTGACCCAGCCAGGGGTAATTTCTTACTTGTCTGTGGGCACAGTTTCAGGTTAGCAATAAGTAAGTAAGGCTTACAGAGAAGAACACGTGGTTTGTAAAGCCACTTTCATAGCCAGCAGTGACTGCAGATGAAGTTTCTCTTTGAGTACTTGAGCTCTGACCTGCAGCCCATGGAGGGAGAGGTCTTGTGTCTGACCTTGTGAACCTCCCTCTCTGCTCATATCTCACTGATGGGAATAAAACTAATTTTGCCTCAGTCAAACAGGCTTGTGAAAATGTCCTCTGCCTTCTACAGTGCTGTTCAATGAAGTATGGATGGTTTTTCTAAATTCGGCTCTTGTGGGTTACCCTTTGCTTGAGTGTTGATGCCCTTACAAGCCCCAGGTTTTCCATAGAATCCAAGCAGGCACTATGACCCTGCTGAAGAATTCACACAAATCCTAGGCCTGTCAATAAGAGTGAATCAGTATCTTAATTAATTAGCTATTTATGCTCCCCTAGGCACATTGCTAAAAGGGCATCCTCTAGTAGGGTAGCTGGCACTGAGTTCAAGCTGACTGGTATTTCTTGGTGAAGACAAACCACAATTTGCCCATGTGGAACAGAGAACTAATGGTACATTTCAAATGTGCAAGAAAAATAACTGCATAATCCGGGCCATTTCTTCTCTTTTTTCTATTTTTTTTTAACTGACTAGGGAATCCCCATTTTATCATTTTTACACAAATTTAGCATTAAAGTTTCTGTTTTCTGTAATCCCCATGGACCTCCTGTCAGCGTGGAATATACATCTATTTCTTTTCTTTTTGATCTTAACACTTGTAAGTAATAAATAATTGATTGCCCAAGGAATTCTGGGAATATATTCAGCCTTAAATTGAGCACTAAACTATTTGCAAATGTGCTTAGGCACTAGCCCAAAAGATACATCAAAAGAATGTCAATGGATATTGGGAAGTGAAGTGCCATCATATGTTGGAATTAGGAAGCATAAAATATAAGTAGAGAGATAACACTGTCAGATCTGCTGCCAGTAGTAATAGAAAAAGGTATGTTTTTATAGAAGACTGTAAACTGTTGTTCAAGCCACACCAGACCTTTACCTCACTCCAGACCCTTTTCAGGGAATGCCTTGTTTCTGACTGTTGTCTTTAAACTGGGACTTGACAGTGCTCTCATCCCAGAGATACCTAAAGCTGAGCCTGAACAGCCTGTGAGCTCCATCTGTCAGAGAGACCTGGGGTACATTTACTGCAGTCACTGCCCATCTTTGGCACTGCACACAGGTTTTCTGAGGCAGTCTGATTTCACCATGGCTCCAAGCCCCCACAGAAGCCTGCTCTGTAAAGTGACCAAGTCTGTCCTACTGTGGGTAAACTGTCTGTAGGGTCTGAGCTAACCTCACTACACCTGCACTGCTGTGCTTGCAGCAGCGTGATACCCCAATATCTGGATATCTGTGAATAAATTTAAGTGCTGTGTGATATTTGCCTTGCCACTACCCCTGAAGCTCAAGTCTGTTCTTCATGGAGCACATCCTTTGGGAATCCACTTAGAAACACACAAATGATGTCACAGATGGTAGTGACAAGGAAGAGTGAGGATGGATTTATTTACCAAAGGTAAATTGTTCTTGACCAGCCTGGTTGCTTTTTGTGGTGAAATGACTGGCTAAAAGCATGAGAAAATGGATATAATACATTGTCTCTTCAGTAAGGCTTCTATAGCATCCTTATCTGGAAGATGAGGAAGTACAGCTTGGATGAACAGACTGTTAGATCAGTTGAAAACTGACTGGACCATGAGGTTTGAAGAACAGTTATCAACAGCCTAAAACTCACTAGTTGTGTACCCCAAGATTAGTGGTGTTCAATATTTTCATTGTGATCAGTGAGAATGCAAAATCTAAAAACCTGAGTATGATGCTAAACTAAGGGAAATGATTAGCACCCTGAACAACAGAGCTTCAGTCCAGAGGGACTGAATGCACCTGTGGATTGGGCCCTAAGACATTCAGTAAGGTGTGTGAAGCCTGGTACCTCAAGCAGAATAACCTCATGCAGCAACACAAACTGGAAACTTATTGTGAAATGTGGAAACTCGGAGCAAATTTGAGGGCAAGGGCCACAGTTTTCATCTTGAGAGACTGAAACTGGACATTAGCAGAATTTCTTCAGTAGGAGGAGAGTACAGCACTGGAATACATTTTTTGGAAGAGTTGTGAAATCTTGGTCCTTGAAGGTTTTCAAGATTCAGCCAAATAAATCCATGTCTGGTTTGATGTAAGTTGGTGACAGTCTGTCTTTCAGTGGGAGGTTGGTTCAAGTGGCCTTCAGCAGCTTATTCCTGTTTCTCTGATTCTGCAATCCTTGTTTCCACACAGCAGCCTGAGGAGTCTCAGGTGAGTTTGCTGTGACCTGCCTGGGGTCTGTAGGGTTTTCCTTGCTTAGAAGTTTCTCAGAAGTTCCAGTCTGAGCAAACTGGACATCTGTGACCATGGCTATAGATCAAAAGATGGGTTTGCAATGGCTTTTTCAGAGCCTTTTCAGTCTCCTGGTACTGTGGAAAGCTGCATTATCCATGATGGATGTTACATCAGCCACAGACAGTCTCTTGTGTAAGGCAACTGGGAGTACCTGCTGTGAAGTTGCACATGTGGAGAGTTGCAGAGAACATCCTGCACCCTGGTAGTTCTTCTGTCACGAGGAAGGAAAATGGTCATGGGAGCAACATAGAATTGAGTCAGCCAACAGCTTAATAATTTGTAGTTCTATCAGAGAATAAAGTCTGGCAGAAAACAAAAATTCTCTTGTGGACTCTCTTGGCTGAATCAAAATGGGTTGAATAGATATCTCATCTTCAAAATCTCCAGGCAGAAGTGTTTTGGAAGTTGCTGAGACATCATAGGTTAACAATTTGAGTGTGAAAACTGTCCCAGGAAACATTTTTTCTGCTCTTAATGTAAAATACACTAAGATATTTCAATGAAAGGAGGCCATAGGTAAAATGAAGGATTTAAAAAATGTTCTTGTTAGCTCAGCTCACTGGTGAATTAGAGTACAAGACTTTGCTCTTTGGATTTTGAAATACTGAAACTCCCCCAGGATGAGAAACCTTCTCCTACTGGTTGCTAAAGAAAATAGCCATCTAATATTCTGTTAGGTTAGATGGCTTGTCATGGCCTGGGAACATTATTCTGTGTTTTGGTTTCCTGTATGCATTGTCCTGACACTACTGCAAAAATTCACTTTGGGATAATTAGCATTTCTCTAATTTTTAAATGTGTTCACTTTGCTTGTGTTCATACCTATTTCAATGCATTTCTGCACATGCCCTCACAATTAACTGCTGATAGGAATGTTCACCGAAGCAGCAAATTTGTAAGGCAACATTCAAGTATATCTGCAGAAAATTAATTATCAATAAATAATTCTAAATAAGTATACATTAAATATATATAAACCACATTTTTTCCCATGAACTGTATGTTCTGTGTACTCACATAAGCAGTGATGGCCTGAATCTTCTGATGTTGCTGAGGGACAGGTTACAAAAAGAGTTCCTCTTATAGAAACATTTGGAAAAAAAGTTAAAACGGTGATTTAGTAATCGTAGTCTCTGGAGGGAAAAGTGTGTGATAATATCCTTTCTCTTCAACTGGGGTTTTCTGACATACTTTCTCAGCTTACGTAGATCATGAAAACATGTTCACCTCTTTCACTGCCATAACCTGTGATAATCAGCGCAGCAAAGAACAGTGTTCTAGCAAAACATTAAACACTTCACTAAATCTTAAATTACCTGAGTAATTTGAAATTTTCAATGTGCAGGCTAAGGTTGCAATTGCCTGATTGCTTTAAAACACAAACTCCAGCTGCTCCGGGAAGATGTGAACCCTCTCTGGGCTGCATGTTCTTGCTGTCTCCTTTGGGCTGTGCTGGTGGTTGTGCACTGAACCAGGTCAGCCCTGAAATGCTGCTGGGACCTGATGGAGGTGATAGGAAGGATGGTATCCCAGTTTTGATGCTCAATTCCCTGGTGCAGAGATGGCATCATGAAACCAGAAGTGAGAGAGGCCAGGCCATGCTTCTGTATTTAGGCTGGCAAAAAGCGACTACAGTTGCAGGGAGACCTCAAAGCACTGTTAAATCTCAGAAATTAATTTATCCTTTGTCAGATTTAGTCTCAAAAAACCAGCGTGAAATTCTGAAGCATGCAGTGAAGTGTCCAGAAGAAAATACCCTGTTGCCAGACCACCTAGAGGTGATCCAAAATGGTTTTTGTGCCTGACTCAACACAGGTCATTTCTACCCTTTCATTTGTGAGGGAACTGTGATAGATATGTAGGCTAAAATTATTTCTGGATAAATCCTCTGATGGCAGCAGAATTTCAACAAGAGTGATTTCATACATAACAACAGCAGCAACAAGTGTGTTATAGTGACCTGCATGCAAGCACTTGCTTGGATTGATTAAACAGATGGTCAATAACAAAGGAGAAGATCTAGGACAACTTGGAAAGTTGGGAAGTGCTAGCAGACTTGTGGGAGCTGCACAGCCCTTGACCACGGATTTCTGAGAACTTCTCCATGTCCAACAAGTATTTCAGAAGTTAACTGAAATATTAAAATTACTACAAGGATCCTATGCAATAAAAGCAGGATTTCTGACACCTCACACCAATAAACAAAGGTCTTGGCTTTCTAAGAGACTTATCTGTGTCTATGGTAACTGGAAAATCTGCTTCTCAGCATGCAGTTATAGAAGGAGAATGGGACATGGAAACATCTGTAAAATATGTGCATCACTTCAGTGCAATCACTGGTCTGACTGGTACTGAGGATGCTGAGAGCAAGGGACTAGGAAAGAATGGGGCTGGTTTGCAACAGAGGGGAAATGGGGGCTGATGTGGTCAGGACTCTGAGATTAACACCACAGCTTCTAACTGAACGTGACAGCCCCTAATATTGCTGGGTTTTTTTCCCTGAAATTAAGGATAACAGGGATTATTCAGAGAGTAACAGAGTTGTGGGACCCCAGAAAAGCTCTTCATACCCCATAATCTGGTGGCTTCAGCAGGCTATTTTGTTTGCCTGCTCTACTAAAGTGAACCTAATAGTTCTTCAAAAATAAAATAAAATAGCCAGAATCTTTCTCTCTATTCTCTTTTCCCTCTTGCCATTGGCAAAGCCTCAGCAGGCCAAAGACTTCACTAAAGTAATCCCCAACCCCACAAATTAATGTAAAGAGTAGCATGGAGATAAAAAAAAAAATAAAGGCATAATTTGGTTGATTTTACCCATTATTACAGCTGCAGGAGCAAGTGTTGTCCATGCTATCAAGAGATGAGGTGCCTCTGAGAAGTTAAATAAAGATGCCTTAGGAGCAGTAAAAGGGAGCACAAATAGGTCATTTGCTTCCCTTGGAGGCAACTCTGCTCATGCTTTAACACAGACATAAATGAGGGCCTGGAGAATGAACAGGAAACAGTGCTGATAAGTTTGAGTGATTGTGGAAGTATCTTTTGGAGGCAGAATTCAAACTTTATCTGTATCTTCAATATTGCCCTCTTTCTCTTGGGATCCTGTCTTGGAAAAAAAATCCCACTTCACATCCAAGGGAATTAGCAAAGAAAAAAAAATTATAATTATTACATATGACCATGCATTGACCTCTATATGACTAAATGGACTGTGCCACCACTTTCTTTTTTCATTTTACCACCTTTTATTTTCAGTCCCTTTTGTCCTTATGGCATGTTTTCTCACTGTGCTTTGCCTGTGGGATATTTCAGTCCAGGTAGCAGCCATGTGCTCCCCTCCTCACTGGCAGCTCTTGTGTCCTTTCCCACCACCCACTCATCCCTCAGTGGCAGCAGTGACTTGGCACAGAAAACGATGCTTAGAGGATTACCAGAGCACTGTCTTTGCAGGGGCAGCCAGGTGTTGACCACAGGAGAAATAAATGCCCATTTTCTTTTTCTCAGGCTCACCCACTCCCTCTCAGTTAAACAGGAGGTGAACCAGGCCCTGCCAGTTCTTCGATGCCTGCTGATGTTCTCCAGCTGTGCATTCCTCATCTGCCTCTGTTCTTTATGTCCCCCCACCTCCGTTTTGAAGGATGAAAGTAATGACAATGTGGGATTCTAAATATAATCGAGCTGCTTGCAGGTTCTGTGATTGCGCTGTGGGCTGTGTGAAATCCGAGGCAACAGAACGCCTGCTTAGAGCATTGCTTTAGGTCAGAATCTGTTCAGTGCCCTCCGACAAGGCTGGAGACATCCAAAAGCCCAAAGGCCAACACACTGAGGGAGATGTTGGCAGTGGTTGCCTGAAACCCTCTGTCTGTTACAGGTAATGTCCCCCACGGAAAACATGTTCAGTGGCAGATCTCCATTACAGCAAATTAGGTATTTGCCAGTACATGAAGATTTGTCAAGTGAAGCATTTCAGGGAGTGAGCACATCCATCCTCACAAGGGCACCCCAGGAGTACTTGGTCCCAGTGAGGGAGTTATTTTTTTAGGCTGCAGGCCTCAGAGCTGAAGAAGTCCCTTCTGCTCCCTCACCTCCTCCTACTTCCAGCCACTTCTTCCCACTCTCTTACTCCTCCTTCTGCTACTCTGGCACAAGCATTTGGGCATGTGGTGAAGTGCAAAGGGAGAGCTAATCTGACTTAAAAAAACTCTGGCTGAAAAAGAAGAGGTGGGGGGTTATCTAGCTCAGCTCCCTGCTCTAATTTATTTGCAGCAACCTAGGAGGTACAAGGAGAAACAATGTAGGAGCAGGGACTCCTTTAGCAGACAAAGCTGCTCAAAATATTGCTCATCAGGCTATGATAGGATTTCCTTTTTGTAATGACTTCTTCCTGCCACCTGCGAGGAGACAAGACAGCCCCGTGGCAGTTTGCTTGATAAGGATGGGGAGAAAATAACCTGTTCACAAGGGCTGGCTGCCAAAGTGGGCATCAAAGGGGAATTTGGGAGAAACTGTCAAGTGACAGTCAAGATCTATATTCTACTTTGACATATAGTTCAGTTTAAAATAAAAGTTTTGAACTAGTGAAGCTCTTCATGGTTTGAACCTCCCTACCTCAAAACAGAGGAACTATCATTTAGTTCAAAGCACTGATAAGAGAAACCACTGGACCATTAGAGAATCCTCTACTGAAAGGGAAATATATCCTTGGTTTATATCAAGGAGTTTTTCATCTGTAGTCCAAAACTTAACAGTTTATGTAATTTGTAAAATATCTTTCTATGAATTTTTCTTGTGATGTTAAATGTTATCATTGTGTACACAGATATATTTATATATATCTTCTTGCCTCTGTTTTTCAGTCTTACTCACCTCTTGTCCTCTGGAGATAACTGGAGGCTGTAGAGAGTGTTTTCAATGAGTCAGTTTGAAAGTGACTCTGGGGATCTGAGGTTGCACAAGTGCTTTTGAAAACACAACCAAAGACTTGATATATCCAGTAGCTTCAGGCATTAGGTTAAAGTGAAATAATGCTTCAAAACTAATTCCTGGCCATCAGGCAGTGATTCCAAGTGAAGACAGATAGCTCAGAGGCCATGTCAGTGTGCTGGAGGCAGTAACTCTCCTTTTGTTTGTAATGAATCCATGGGATGATGAAGCCTGTGGGCTGAGGAAGAAGCTCCTGGCACACATGATGAGATGAAGATGTGTCTGAGACCAGATGCCTGATTTGGGACTGCCTGGGGCTTTCTCTGTCCCTTGCAGATCAAGAATTCTGAGCTCTAGGAAGGTAGGTAATGATAGGTGGACTCTTAAATGGAAAAATACAAGCAGCCACTGAGTGGGAACCAGATTCCTGCTTTCTGGAGGTGCTCAAAATTAAGGAGTCAGATTGGTGCTTAGCTTCTCAGTGGCCCATTGAATGTTGTCCTCCTTGCAGCTCAGTGAACCAGCTGTCATAGGAGATGCACAGGAGTGGGGCTGAGCAGTTCCTATCCTGATGGCTGGAAGATCTTGCTAGAGAAGTGGGAGCTGTGGGAAAGAAGAGTAAAGGACTCAGGTCTTTTACACCCTGGGAGTGTGCTGCAGAGACTGAGCTGTGATCTCCACCTGTGAGCAGCAGTGAACCCCTGTGTAAGGCTCACTTGGATATACTAAGGTCATGTTTTATTTTACTTTTTTTCAGGGAGATCTGCAGAAAGCAAAATTATGAGGCAGCCTTTACGGGCTCACTATGTTTCTTCTTTTTCAGAGCTCAGGTAAGGTTTATTCCAAAGTGATGACAAAAGTTGATATTGATGTATATACATACATACATACATACACACACACACATGTTTATGTATACAATAAGTTCCTCTGGGAGTTATTTGGTACTGCAGTAAGTGGCCAAAATCACTATTTTGAGTTCCCTAAACTGGCTGATTTGCTGGTAAATGGGGAGGATCTTTTTTTTGTTTTTTAAACTTAATTGTATTAGAGAAGTCAATACAGAACAAGCCACTTGTATTTTGCTTTTTTCAAATCCCAGCAGAAATGCTGGTGTCTGGGGTGTGGTGCACAGAGATGACCCATGGCATTGTCATTAAAAAGTAAGTTAGGGTTCACAAAGTGATGATGCAGTGACTGTCTCTGCAGTGTGCCCGACAGACTGTGACTGCTGGATAATCTTTATGGCCTCATTCTATGGAACTCTCACCTCCTGAATTACATTAGAATCTCATATTTCATCTACAAAACTGTGAAGCAGATACATTTTTCAAACAGTATGAACATTTTTCTTTCCTATTTTTCCAGGCCGGTTCCATACCTTTCCTGAGGGAGCCACAGTGTCTGGCTAAGTGGAAAAGTAACAGTGCATCTGCAATGAACAGATAAGATAAAAACTTGCTCTATTGTAAAGGGTGCAGCTGCTTGATTGCATCTGCTTATTTTGTCAGTATGTGATTCCCACTTTCCTCTTGTCAGGCTTTGAGATTATTAGCACTGAATCTTCACCTCACTGCTTGCATCTGCTGATAGTCTTTCGTACTTTGAACCTCATGGTGTGATAGCCTGAGCTGCTGCAGTGACAGTTTCTTATGTAAAAAAACTCCCCACAAACAACAAAACAAAACCAGCTGAGGAAAGGCATGGCACCCACACATGTCCCAAAGAACTACTTCTTCCTTAGCTGCTCTGAAGAGTTGCTACAAGCCTTTCTCAGAGTGGGAGTACAGGCAAGAGGAAATCTGATATGCAAGGATTTATGGTACAGTGGCCGTGCATGTCTGACTCAGCTGGGGGTCTGCTTGTAGTGTGGGTAAGTACATTTAATTTAACTTTGATCTCTTTGCTTGGGCAACAAGCAGGGTGAGGAGATCAATGCAAGCGCCACCCACTTGGTTAATCACCCCCAGCCCACTCCGCGCGGCTCCGTCACTGCTGCCCGTGGCTGAGATACAAAGATTAGCAATGCTTTGCATATGTTTACAGGTGCTGCAATTGTATTTTTATTTCCAGTTGCAGAACAGACCTGTTGCACTATGGTGTATGTGAAGGTGGTGTGTGAAACCAGGTGTCCACAGACTTGAGTCTTTGTTTTTACAAACGTCGATGCCATGATACAGAGACTCGGGACACGGGGGTTGCCTCTGCACAGAAGTAGTATCAAAACATTTTGTTATGCATTAGAAAAATTCTATACTTTGTGGAAAAAGACTAGTTTATCTGCTAGTTGATAGATATTTCAGTGCCCCAAAACAAGTGGAGATGGATGCAGGGAGGTATGAGTGGAGACACAAGAGCTGAGGGGGAAGCAGCAGCAAAACATTTGAAGAAAATTATCTTTGTCCATATAGGAGAAGATAAAAATACTGCTTTGGGAAGATGGGTTTCCCTTGATATATTATGTAGGGAAATAATAAGTTTTGAAAATGACTGAGCTTATATAACTTTAAAATGCTGAGGCTCGCATAAACCTTGAGGGTGCTTGAGGTAGAAAAGGAAAAAAAGGTGTAAATCAATGGACAATTACCACAGGTCTGAGCACTTTGCAGTGAGTGACAGCTGCTGGATGTTGGACCTGTGAACTTAGAGTCAAAACACCACCTCACACTCAGCATTTTTACTGCTAAATGGATGAATACTGTCAGTGAGTGAAGTCCAACTAGAGATTCTGGGGAATTTTAATATGCAAATGCCCAATAAAGATGTATTTGCTTGAGTTAGCAGTTAGGTCTAGCTCCAGTTTTTGAGAATATTTTTGTGGGAAGGCCTTGGAGAATGAAGCAGCCCATTTCACTGTTGGCAGAATGAATATCCCAGGATTTTCATGTAACTGAAGAGAATTAGCCCCTGGCCTCCATGGAAGGCTGGGTTTCCACCTCCAATGACTGTATGCCAGTACCAGTCTCAGAGCCCTTCTGGTGTGTGACTTGTTGCAACCTGAAAAATTCACAAGTTTTTCCTCAAAGGCTTTTTTAAAAATAGTTCTGCTGCTTAGGAAAGTTATACACAGACTCAGAGAGATAGTTGGTCTAAATAGCAGGGGTTTAGGAGATGAGGAATGGCATGTTGCTTTTAATGGTGCTTCAGACCAGCTAGTGCCCTACTCCTGCAGCAAAGCTTGGTCAGACCCCGTTTTGTGCCTCTGGGGCTGATCCTGTCACATGAAGTTTGGATGTCTGTGATTTTTGAACAGCTGTATTCAGCTACAATAAATGTTTTCTTAAAGCCTGATTAGATCAAAATGATGTTTGTGTTGTGTGTGACAGTGCTAAGGTGACTTCGAGAACCAAAGACTTCATCACAAAGAGGCTTCACTGTATCTCTGGTTTGGCTGATTAACAAATGCATTTAGTAACTGGAAAAAAAAATGTTGTTGCTTTGTTGATGTGTCAACTCATTTGATGTATTTTAAAAGAAAACAAACAACAAACTGCTTGTCCAAACGAGTCTCCTGACATGTCTGCAGAGGTAGGCTGGGCTGGAGGATATCGTCTCATCAGATTATTGTGATCTCTTGTTTGCTTCATGGGCTGTATGAAGAAATCACTTCTCTATTACCATCAGGTCTTCTGGGCCTCAGAGGAGGTTTCAGATGGCATCGTTGTGACAAACACATCTATGCTTCATGGGAAACTTAGCAAACCACGAAACTTGAGCAGGTTTGATATTGATAAAAACCACATTGCATAAAAGTTATCTGAATGGTATTTTAATAACTCAGCCAGTAATAGAAGAAAATATTCCATTCAGTGCACAGGAGACAAGATGTGCAGCTGTCAGTCTAGTGTAACAGAGGCTCAGGTCAGCTTGCAGGAGATTTTATTTAAGGATGGAACCATTGGACAGGAGGTTCAGCACACACATATGGGTGATGCACTTTTCAGAGCGGGGGTGCTTCTATATCATGTGGAGCTGGGTTATTATCTGCACCCTGGAGTACCCCTGCATGAACTTAAATCTCTCTCTGTCTTGGTGTTTTTTATTTGGGTGGCCATACATGCTCCAATTCATCGCTGTGTTGCTCTGTTCTGTGCCTCTCTGCTGGGTTTCTGTAGCTATTTCAGGAAAAAAAAGCAAATAGTCCTTTAGACAGTGGCACCTGGGAAGTTGCCTCTGCCATGCTAACTTGTTAATTTGTTGTTGTCTAATAATAGAGCTGTGCTGATGCTGAATCTTTCTGTGAGGGTGATATTGGCCTTTCCCTGTAAGATTCTCAGGAATTTTCTTCACACAACTCCTGAAAATCTTTCAGGCCTCCACCCCTGGCTCAAGTTTGGTTGAAATTGCCCAGCGAGTTTGTTGGAGGGAGGGAAGAAACTATCAGATAATATAAACTTTTTTCCTAAGAATACCAAACTGAAAACCCAAATGAGGAATTTGAAAGTGAACACTTGTGTTTGTCAAGTTTTTATAGTAATTGTAACTATAAAAACTTGACAAACGCAACTGACTCTGTGCTATTCCCATGTTCAATATGGGCAGACTTATTTTTTCTCCCTTAAATTTACAATTCACTAGTGTATTGCTGGGATTGCTAAGCAAGATAGGATGAATGGAGTAGTTCAGACCTTCCCTAGGTACTGGCTAGACTTTCTGTTGTTCGCCAGAATTCTTCAGTAGTGCAGGTGTAAAATCCTCTGATGTAAAAATATGGCTTCTGGTGTACTCTTTTTAAAATTAGAGCTGCAATTTTTCACAAATTTCATGGTGCAGCATCACAAAGTACACAGAACTGAGTATATAGAACAAAATTGGGTGTTCTGTTTTAAAACCATGTGACACAGTTATGTCATTATATATACATATACACCTCAATATGCAGACTTAGACTGCACAGGCAATAATCACATTTTGAGGTAGATGGGCACGTTAACATAGGTGAAACTATGGAGGAACTGCTGCTTAGTTAATTAATTATGAATGTTCTATATGTTCTATAATATTTCTCTTTGAATATGAGAAACATAAGTGTATTATTTACATAGGTGAGAGTTGCTGCAGCTGATATTCTCAGCTAACACTTGGTCCCAAGTGTTGGACTGGCTTCAAATTACAGACAGTTCCTTGCAAAGTGGAAAAGGGCAATTTCTCAGCTGGGGTAAGATGAAGTTGAGAGAATTCAGTTTTAAAGGCAAAGAATCATAGTGGTTTAAAATAAGCTTTGCATAGTCTCTACCTCAAAGGCACTTTCTAAGGCATTCAGCTACCATGGTGATGAATGTGATATAAATAGAAAATAGATTAGATAGAATCCAAAACGTTTCTGAGTAGATCTAAATTAACAGTGGCCATTCAGGAAAGGGAGGTAGGAAGTCACTGTGCAAAATTTAAGAAAATACACACCAATAGTAAATCTAGAGTGGCTTATAGAAAGAGGGAGGTAGGAAGTAGTTGATTATCTCATGGTTGGTAGTACAATATCAACAGGAGTATTGGATTCTGATTCTGTTCAAACCTAGCACAGAAAAAGCAGACACAGGAGATGTTTTAGAAACTTGAGAAGCACTGAAAAATTTTTAGCTGGGAGACAAAAACTTCTTTTGAACAGACAGATGCCAGTAATGGCAATGTTCCCCATGAATCTATGAAGCACACAAGGGATCCCACAACAGTGGAATACACAACTAGGAAAGACACTCAGAAATGAGACACTTATTCTGCAAAATGCATCTCTGTCCCCCATCAACCAAACCCTCTTTAACTTGTCTTGTATCATAAGACCCTGATACAATTTGAAGACAGCAAGTCCTTTTTTAGACCATTTGCATAAGCAGCTTGTAGGTTTTTGCCACAGTATATTAAGGTCTGGTTGGCAGGAATTAAAGGTCTTGATTTGCAGACTTATTTAAAGGACATAACTTCAGAGACATGGATGGTTCTGTTGTTTTCAGTGGGAGTACTCATGTACTTTAAATTACAGGTGAAGTACCCTGCTGAAGAATGGTCCTAGAAATAGCTGTGCACAGGTATAAATATGCAATAAGCTAAAAGTGTGCATTACAGATACATCTTTGTATGAACAGTTCACACTGTGCTACTGCTCTTTTTGTGGGGCTTTGCAGCCAAGGGGAAGGTTTAGCTCCTCCATCCATTTACTTTCTAGTGACTGAGCAACACTGTGATTGCTGGTGTGTGAACATCATTACTTGGTGACCTCTCCTAAGTGATTGTATGATGACAACTGCGTAACAGCTGCTCTTAAACCAGCCTCAAGTTTATGAAGATCAAGGGATTAAAGACCTGGTTTTTGTGCTGCTGCTTGCTGAGCTTCTGAAGTGAGTCTTTTTTGTTGTCATCACTTCTGATAGTTAGAGAACAAGGAGGGAATTCAATCCTGTATTTGTGACTGAGATGTCAGCACTGGTTTTGGCTGGTATGATGAACAAAATCAGAGGGGATAGTTTATCTAACTCAAAAGTAATTCACTGAATATGATATGATAGCAGTTCTCCACATCAAAAATCAAAATTTAAAGAAAGAATGCTGACTGGACATGTATCTAAAGACTGAAATTTTAGATTTGAAAGTAATTTAAAAATACTCCAAAACATATTACTTTGGATGAAGCATGATAGCTGGACAGCACAGAAACTTCAGGGGACATGTTGTAGTGTTTCCTCATTCTCAAATTACACAATTCAAGATATTGGTGACCTTTCTGTGAAGAAGCAGAAGTGCAGGAGAAAGTTCTTGGGGCCTCTATGAAAGTGTTCAGTAAAAAAGAAGATGTACACCCTGACAACTAATCCTTTCAACTAGAATTTACCATGAACATGCAGGTAGATTGTCTGGGCAATGTGAAGACCCACAGTGCCAGCAGCACAGTCCTTCAGCAGATCTTAGGTGTTATCAGCACCAGTGAGAGAGCAGAGTGCTTTTACAGAGCAGCTCAGCAAGGAGGAAAAGCTGACTGAAGCAATCTCAAGCAGGGGAGAGGTTATGTAAACAAAGAAAACCTTTTTTTGTAGTCTCATTGCTTTGAGGGTATGCAAACACTGTGGGTTAACCTGCTAATTCATTTGGTGATGGCCCTGGACTCTGAGCTGCCACTAATCTCGTGCATTTGCTTTGTTTAAGAACCCCTGTCTCCTCCTGGCAGATTAAGATGTAACCAAAGCTGAATTTCCACTACCCCGTCCCTGAAACAGCAGCATGGCTGGGTATGGCACTATTACCTTTGGAGAAGCACAATCTAGAACACAGTGTGCAGTTCATCTTCACACAAAGCATCACAACAATCCCCTTCACATGCTGGCTTCTCATAGCTGAGTGCAGATGTGCATTTTCAAAGTTATCTGAGTTTCTTGAGAACTGCTCTGTTCGTGTTGAATAAATTCTCATGGGAGTAAAGGCTTATCAAAGCTACACCACCTTCTACTCCCTTAGGTTGCTTTCTTTGTTGTAAACATACAGTAACATCAACACTTTAAGATAAAACCCCTAAAATAAAAAGTAAACCCCAACCCTCTCCTGCCTACACAGTTCTGCCTTTGAGCCTGAAATGAAAGAGTGGCAGATATTTAGCCACATCACTTAACACATTCCTGGAAGGCATTTGGATGCTGTGGTGAAAAGGGGTGTAGACAAACCAACATAAGACAACAAAGCTTAAATTATGTAACTTGTGGTAGGCACTACAGAGATCCAAACTGAGACCTCCTTGGGTGTCCATTTCCCTTCCAACACAGCTTAAACTCAGCAACTGCAGTGAGCTATGCAGTGTTGAGAGCAGAAGGAGATAATGGTATCTGTGGGCTTAAAGCATGAAATGACAATTACAAGGGCTGTGTTCCAAGGGAGAGGCCAGGGTATCCTCCAAACACTGCATGAAGATGGATTTGGAAGAATCCTACACCCTATATCTTAGATCAGGGGCCTCATTCTTTCTATTCTACCTGAGAATCTAGTTATTGTTATTGCCATTTAAATAATCATTACATACTGGGTTTCTAACATGAATGGAATAATTCATTCATCCAGGATGAATGAATGTTTTCACATTTCCCACTGCTCTAAGGTCATCAGCTGGCATTTGTCATCACACTTTCATGGCACAATTTCTGTTCCAAATACTCCATGGACTAAGTTATTTAAACTACAGACAGATGTCATCTCCTGAAACAGCTTAAGATGTTACTATGTCTTACCCCCTCACTTCTGCTAACAAAGCAACTTGTTTGAGTGCTCCCTAACCCACTTCAGGCACAATCAACACAGTTAGTGTATGGCTCCTATTTAAATTGTTTGAACTCAGCTGATTCTGCTTGAAGTGGGTTAGGGAGCACTCAAACAGCTGGGAGAGCTAGCCGGGTAGTAATCAATGCCCAAGGGACTCTATAAACAGCTTGAAAAGAGAACGGCAGGGCACAAATGTTTGAAACCTCTGCAGCTGTTTGCAAATTGAATGTCTACAGAGAGCCTGTAAGCTGCACGTGAGCTGTTGCAATACCCCTTTCCAGATGAGGTGTTCTCTCTCCTCAGCTGTAACAGCTAGCAGCCTCTTTAAAAAAATAAAATGAAATGAAAGTTGCAAATGATAAGAAAGTTTATGGTGATGTGCCCATATAGCATACGAGCAAATATTCTCCGAGCCCAGTGCAGCATATTGTGCAACAGCATGGGAGAGGGGAAATTTTGGCCAGGAAAGTCAAAGCATATTCTTTCTTTTATCTGTTGGATGCTAAAGCAGCGCCTTCCATGTGCTGTTTGATTTCACTGGCCAGACGAGGGGGGGCAGACAATTTCCATCACGCTCCAATCCCCAGCTCTGGAGGTACTTATTAGAGTCTGAACATTCGCTGTTTCAACCCACCGATAAGGGAGCCCATCCAACAAGCAAATTGGGCTCCCTTCCATCATGCTCTGTATCTTCCAAAATCTCCAAGGGGAACAGAGCGAACAAATATGTTGAGCAAGTGTGCTCAGTTTGTGGCAAACAGCAGAACAACCCCCCCAGGACATATGCACAGTCTATAGCCATCACACCAACACTGCGTATGAGGACCAGAGGATGCATCTCATTAATTTTCTTCCACAGGCCTTCAGTCAGCACGAGCTGCTGGTAAAGTAATGTGGAGCTGGGAGTGGGGGATAGGAAACTGCCCCCTCATGGGAAACACGCTTGCTCTGTAGTTCATGCTCAGGCCAAGGCATCTGGAGGAGCTATTTCTGGCATCACCACGCACTGCACTCGCAGTGTGACCAGGGCTGAGTCACACATCATTATCCCGTATGCAAATTAGATGTCAACAACTTTGCAGGTGATGTTTGTTGCAGCCTATTTTTTTTTTCTTTTCTTTTTTTTTTTGTTTGTTTGAAGTGCTCAAGTGCACCAGTACATGGTATTCTGGGCCGACCTGGAGGATCTGTGGGCTGAAGGGCGGCCACCTGTGTCGCATGTCCCAGCTAGATGGTAAGGACAGAGCCCCTCTTTGAGTTGAATCCCAGCTACCAGTGGAAGCACAGAGTGGAAACAAAAGAGCAGCATGGTCCTGGGGAGGAACTTGGACAACTTTATTTGATGGCAAAACTCCCCCTCCCTACCATCCGAGGACAGACAATGACTTATAAACGGGGGAGGTCTCAGGGGAGGATACAATCTTTAACTAATCAGGAGCACTAGGGGTGAAAAGCAAGGCGGGGAATACAATGTGTAAACCAATAAAGAATTTCAAGGGAGGAGAACAGCTTCAGTGAACTAATGGGGTTTGAAAAAATACAAAACTGACAGGAAAGTTTCTAGGGGGAAGGCAGGTTGGGGAGGGATTAACATGTAATGAATGGAGGAGTAAGGAAGGTTCTGGGGAAAGGGCAGGGACAGGAGGGGTTAGCAACTGGGAAGGGGTTTAAAACTTGACAGGGAGTAGCTAGGTAACAAACAAAAAAACCCAACACTTAACTAAAGCAAGTATCAATGAAAAAACAGGTCTAGTTTTAAAAACATAAAATACAAAATGGGAAACCTGTGCCACTCTAAAGGCAGGGAAAGGACAGCATAAGGAAATTACAAAATTACAAATGAAACAATAAGCATACTAATAAAACAAAAAACCACATTACAACACACCTGCACCCAAAGAAGGAGTGTTTTGTGTTTTTACAAGTGATTGGTTCCACCTCAGTGTTTTTTCCGGGGGCAAACCCCACCTTCACTGAGACGTGAAGCGAGGCAGGTCTTGCTCTGAGGGGCAGCAGCATCTGCAGCATTTGCTGGAGGGTGGTGAGCCTTCTATTCCCCCTGCAACACGCATTGTAGCCTTTGCCATCGTGTGGCTTGGAAGAAGCACAGAATATCCTGAGTTGGAAGGGATTCACAAGGATCATCAAGTCAAACTCCTGGATCTGTACAGGACATCCCCAAGAGCCACACCATGTGCCTGAGAGTGTTTCCCAAGCATTTCTTGAGGTCTCTCAGGCTGGTGCTGTGACCAGTTTTCCTGGGAACCCTGTTCCAGCGCCCAGCCACTCATTGAGTGAGGAACCTCTGCCTAATATCCAACCTGATTTTTTTAATATCTAACGTAAGAAGATTTTAAGCTGATGAAATCCATTGTGTCAGGCCATGTAGCAGGTGCCCTGGTTGACATGGGCTCTCACAAGCAGGAGAGCGAGTGTGAGAGCTGTGCATGATGTCAATGGTGTGGAATAACAAATAGAACATGTTGGCTTTAGCTGGGGTTATCTTCTTCATAGTATCTGGTGGCTGGTTGGGATCTGTGCTGAGCACAAGGTTTATAATACAGAGATATCCGTTTTGGGCAACAGGAGTTCAGTTAGGAATGGGCAACCCAGGCAGGTGGCGGAGGTGTTTTAGAAAAGACATGCTCTGGTCGTGCTGGGTGGTAGTCTGGACTCGAGGACGTCCGAGCTCGTTCCCAACCACATTGACTCGGCAGTGCCGAGCCCATCACCCATCCCCGAGCCCGGCTCTCCGCCACAGGCACAGCCCCGCACTGGGTTCCCCCTCACACGGTGCCCGCGGGTGGGCCCTGACCCGACATGGCGGCCGGGGCGCGGGCGGCGGCGCAGGCGCGGGGGGCGGCGCTGGCGGCGGCCGCTGCGGGCCCGCCCGCATGGAGCCCGCGCCGGGGGAGCCGGCGGCCGCCCGGATGGTGGCGTAGGGCCCGCACTGCCGGCCCCGCAGCATGGCGAGCTGCCTGCCGCCCTGCGTGATCGACGGCGGCACCGGGTGAGTGCGGGCAGGGCAGACCGGCTGCCGGTGCCCGTGCTGGGGACGGGGGGGTGTCTCCGCGCCGCGCCCCTCCGCCGCCTCCCGCTGCCGGCGAGCGCTCTTCGCACGGGGCCGCGCTGCTGCCGTGTGTCCCGGTGGCCTCGCGGCTTGCTGAGGGTTTCTCTCCCTTCCGGCCTTCAGCGGGCTGGTGCCCATCGCTCTCGTCCTCCCTCTGCCCCTCCTGCCCTTCCATCCCGCCCGAGCGCGGAGCGCGGCAGCCCCGCCGCGTCCCCGCCGTGCGGGTTCCTGCGCGCCCTCTTCGCCTCTCGGGACCCGTTTTCGTGTGTGCGCTCCGGCTGTGAAGTACTGCATGATGCAAGTGCTAAAATTGGGGACGGCTGGTTTCGGAAGGGGAGAGGAGCCAGGAGCCCGCGCAGCCAGGGGCGATACCTGGGCAGGCTCTCGGAGCTGCCCGAGCCGGGGGCAGTCCTGTCGGTGCCGAGCCCGGACACAGAGCCCGGCGAGCCCAGCTCCCTGCCCCGGGCCGCTCTCGGTGCGGGCTCCTGCCTCCTTCCCCGCTTGGAACCAGCCGTCCCCAATTTCAGCATTTTCGGCTGAGCTGGGAGCGCGCTGCCTTGCTCCGGTGATGCGCTCGGTCATTGGGTCACCCCTGCACCTTTCTCTGCTCAGTGTCAGGTTTATTCCGTACTTAACCAAACCATAAGTTTTGTAACTCAAGTCTTTGAGGGCAGGAGTGACTCTGAATTTCAGAGGCTGTTTCAGGAGCGGGTCTGTCCTACCTCTGTGCTAGAGAAGACCTGAGTGGATATTCAGCATCCAGTCCTGCTGTGCCTTAGCGGGGGAGGTGTCAGAGGGAGCTGTAATTCAGCTGTAATGCTGAATTTGTGCTGTGCTTTTGCTAATTAATACCTTTCCTTTGGCCCAGCAGTTACAGACAGCTCTGAGGAGAGGAAGTGAAGCACCGGTCCATGAGTAACTATTCGTGCAGTAGCTTTGCTTGTCAGACTCGGTCTCACTGATTGCATTAATTTAGCCTTTCCTCTGCAGGGAATTTGCAACACTATTTTTATTTCTTTAATACTTGGAAAGTTATCTTTAAAATTTCCTGAAGTGAACAATCTTTGAAAAACCAAACCCCAGACTAATCCAAAGAAATCAAGAACCCCCAATCCCAAGGTAACTGCAGGAAGCGCTTTCCAGTGCTGTGGTGCCACATTACCTTCTCCTGAAAAAGTGTGTCACATTTTGACATATATCTATATTAAACTGTCATGAAAGTTTTAGAGATCTTTGCCTGTTTCTGCTTATACTTTAGCTTACCAGAATCCAGCTCTGTTCCGTCAGTGGGGAATACTGGAGTTCACAGCTGGAGACTTGGGAAGTAGAATAGAGACCAGGTTCTACCTTGTGTCTAATTCTGCTTGCTCTTTAGATTCTTCTTGGTAGTTTCCCAGGTTTCTTCTATATATTTGCTGAAGTTACTGTAAGTATCTGTTCTCCACAGGTCTGCTGATATTACAGGATTACTTCTTGATAGTTTAAGAGAGAAATGGGAGGTCTAGGTGGATCCTTTAAAAAGGGTACAGTAGAAACTGTAAAACCCAGAAAATGCATTAAATGCCAAGCTGCCTTTTGCAGGAGACCCCCTTGGCTTTCAGTTTGTGGAGTAATTGGAGTAATTCCAATGTTACACTAGCAGTAGATATTGCTGGCCAACAGTTATACAAAATAAATAAGGATAGGACGTTGCTTATTGTGCCCTTTCAAAGAAATAATAGTTGAAGTAGAATTTATAAAATCTGTTAGGTGCTTGCATGGGTAAGGCTGATGGGTTTTGTGGAGGAGGGACATGTGTATTGTTTTGTTTCAGGAGGAGATTGGATAGTCCCCAAGTGATGCACATTTGTTTTCTCAATGCCTCCAAGTGATCTTGATTCACAGGAGACAACATGATATCTCTGCTGGTGGAACTTGTGCTTGACTATGTTGTAGGGCACTCAAAAATGGAAGACTTTTCAGCAAAGAGACTACTGAATGTGAAATAATTTATCTTGCAGAATTCAGGATGAAACAAGTCTGAACAAAAGCAGCCAGAAGAAGTAGCTTGACTCATTGATACGCAGTCTCTGGAATTTTCCTCTGTGTGGGCTGAAAACCTTCTTATTGTTAGAATGAATCTACTTTGGGTTACCAGATTCAAACAATTCATTCAAATTATTCATGAAAGGGTTTTCAGATGAAAAATTGGGAAGAGCATAGCAGAAAGGGAAAGGTATATGCAGACATGCATCATGGGACATGGTGTATATAAAATACACTTTTCTACTTAAATCTCTGCTATGGAATGGGGTGTTCTGTCCAGCCACTAATCCATCTTTTTTTCATATAAGGGGTTTTTTAGAAGTCTGTTAAAAGAATGGTTTCGTTGTTGTTTTGTGCATAAGGAGGCTGTCTTAATTTACTGTAATTTGCAGCCACATGCCTCAGTCCTGTAAATGCCAGAATTCCTCAAAAAAAGTAAGAACACGTGTATAAAAAATAGTTACAGACTTTCAGTGAGAAACATATTTTTACAGCAGGAGAGGATAACATTCCTTTAGTCTATTGGATGTAGGTGACTTGAATTTCCTTTGCCATAAACTGTTCACTCTTTATTCACAAATCTTGCAGAAATAGTTAATAATTTGCTATAATATTTTCCATTAGTATTTGCAAATGACTTGACATACTGCAATTTTGATGCACTACATCTTGATTTTCTCTGCATGAGATTCTCCTCGTGATCAGTTTACACATTGCTGTCACTCTTTGTGGAGAAGGGCATGCTATTTTTAGTTTCTTAGGATTACCAGGCCTTTTTGTGTTGCTGTTTTAAATAGCTTTAGACTTCACAACTAGTTTTATTAATTGGCATTTAGCTGTTGGACATCAGAACAGTAGTAGGTGGGTGAGCAAAACAAAGGTATCTTAAAATACCCCTATTCAGTGTATTTGTAGATGCTGAGGAGTGCTTCTGGTTTGGGTGTATTTTATTGAAGCCATTCCTTTCTAGTAAAGAGAAAATACTTTGGCAAAGTCTTATAGATGAGTTGAGAGGTAAATATTTGATTTCTGGGAGAAGTGAGCTGGACTGGGTCTTGAAGCTTCAGGTGTTTCTGATGATGTTGCTAATTAAAGATAGCTGGAGCCTCAGAACATGCTATGTTTTCCCTCTCTTACTATATTTCTGAGCAGGCATTATTGTAATTGCTGTTCTGGGTCTAAAGAGCTTGATTTAATTAACTGTTGTTTATAATAACAGGCTTCAGTCCTGCAAAGTGCTAGACTTCCTCAAGAAACCCAATGGCTCTACTGTACTCTTTATTATTGTGACTGATGGTGCTCTTGGGTAAATTGTGCAGACAAAATGGATTTTTTTTTTCTATTTGATAATTTCTCCTTCATGTCTTCTTCATTCCCATCCCTTGATTTCAAAAGTGCTTTTCCAAATCTTCATGAAGAACTCGTGTTGCAAGTTCCTCAGACATGCTTGTAACAATGATAATAGAGTCTGCTGTGGCAGCCTGGCATCACAGGTGTTCTGGCAGCAGTAGCCTGGTTATTCAGCCTCTTAGCTGTCAGGGAAAGTGTTCTATTTACAGAGGCTATTTGTTTGTTTACAGGACTTTCTCAAAGCATTCTGCTATTTTTAGTCACTTCGTATTTATCTTTTCCAAGGGTTTTTGTGCGAATGTAACACATTGTTTTAGAGATGTGGACCAAAAAAGCAATAGAGAATGATCAAATGCTAAAATGGTTGCATTTGGGCTTTGCTCTTTTGCATACTTGTATAGAGAAAAATTGGATGTCTTGTGTTTTCAGATGGATAAAGCGACTGCTGGAGTTTGTGATTTGTTCTCCTGTTTTGGGAAGAATTTTCCTAAACAAATCTCTTCTCTCTAAATGGTTGAGGGTGCAGCATCTGCTTCCAAGTGTAGTCCATTTGTATATCTTTGGAGTTGATTCTTGATGTAAGTTCTTGCATCTTTCCATCTTGGTGGGACCTCAGAAGAGAACAGGGTTGGGATGACCAATGCTCATGCAAAGGTTTGTGAGACTGGTTTGTGTATGAACTTGTCACCTGGTCAAAACAGTATGAAAGAGACCACACTATTTTTAGAAACTGCTTGTTTCAACAACATGTGATTTCCAGAGATTTAATACAAAATGTGTAGTCCTCCAAATCTCCTTGCATGAAATAGCCTTAGTCTATTGGATCAGTTTTCTGCTAATTTTTAGTGCAGTATCCTATATTTTGGCCTGTTTCCAGTAGGTTCCTATCTCACTGGCAACAAATTGCTGCTTTTAATGAAATTAAGTTGGAATACTGATTATCTACACATTCTGCTACAGCTGTCTCTGTAATTTTACAGATCACAAGATGTTGCATTACCATTAGTCTGCTAGGCTGTAACTCAGGAGAAAGAAAACTGTGTTTTAGATGCTTAAATATTCATTGGAGAAGGGACTGGAGACCAGGTACCCTCTGTAACTGTTCAAGTCCAGAGCCTTTCTGCTCAGTGAAAATTTAAATACCATGTAGGAAAGGGAGTATTTTCTGTAGGAGGTGCTGGAAATGGGTCACCCAAACACTTTAATGTACCCTTGAGAGGTGGAATGAGTTTGGGTCCTGCTGGGCACAGCAGAGATCTGGGACCAAGTCTGCCATGTCCTGAGGCTCCTGGATAGCAAAGAGCTGCACAACTGCATCATCTATTTTCCTTCTCTTCCTGCGTGGTCTTGGGAGAAATGCGAGTTTCCCTTGCATTTGGTTTTGTCAAAAATACCTGAATGTGGTTGCTTGTTCCAGTCTTGTTAGATCCTAAGTAGATTTTTTTTTTAACAGATTTTGTTTTTCTGCTTATTTGCTTCACCATTGAGCTGAGAATTTAGTTATTCTCTTTGTTGTAGTATTAGTCTTTCATGGATTAGAAATCTTTCCATATGTTACCTTCTGTGAGATTAATTCTTTGGAGAGAATTTATTTCATTATACTGAGAAACAAACTTATTTGGTAGTTTTTAGTAGGAGAATTAACCCAGGTTAAAAATTAATCTCTAAAATACTGAGCTGTAAGGGTTTGATAACTTTACAAGTTACCCTGCTATGGGGATCTGTTCCATTCTGGAGAGGGAAGGTGAAGCTCTTGCAGACTGGTAGCCCAAATTGACTTTTAGAGAGTGTTTTCTTTTTTTAATACTGTGAGTGGGTGTGAGTTTAGCATGTGTGTTGAGGGGGAAAAGATGGCAAACTGAACTCACCTCTTGGCCAGACTTTAGTTTAAGGAATGAGTTCTGGTTAGACTGCAGAAACCTTTTCATTTATTCATGCACACAGATATATAAAAATTGTATGAAAATATATATATGTATTTACATGTATGTGTATGTAGATATTGTCTTTGGTTTTTGTCACTGAGGCTTGAAAGGCTTTTTTTTCATGATCTTTCTGCCTAACTGTCATTTCTAAGTCTTGAAACTAGGTCTTTTAAACAAATAAAAATGTTTTCCTTGGTTTTCATTATGCTCATTTAGCCATGATTCATTTCAGAGAGAGAAATAAGAGGAAGTGGCCTGTACTGGTCTTAAATCCCAGTGGAACTCCTGTTGTTGCTTGTTATGTTTTAACAATATTCCCTAGGTAGGCCTCATTCTAAAATGTGAGGAATCTATGCAATAATAATCATAAAAAGAACTTTTACTAGTAATGTCCTCCTTTACAGTCAGTCTAATTTAACATCTTGATTATGTTTTTCTGAGAGCCACAGCAAGTGTGCATAAACAATTTGGGTTAGACTGAAAGCATATGTCTATAATGATGATTAAAAACCCAGCAAACCCTTGCCTGCAAAACACAGTCCTTGGCTTTTTAGCCTTGGGGGAATGGCTTTTTAACTATTGTTTGAAGTCTATTGAAGCTATAGCTTTGAAGAGAAGTTGAAATATAAATATTTAAGTCCAAGGTCATTGATAATTCAATTTAGATTAATTCCTTTAGCTAAGAAAACTGTGATCCTTAATGAGTATTTTTATACCAAATACTCTGTAAAGAGGAACCTACTTTTCAAGCTGCTAATGAAGATGCAAACCTCTGCTTTGGCCATGGCATAATATTATTTGCAAATATTGAGAGTAGGATGCAGACAAAGACTTTAAATTCACTTTAGGACCTAGACTGGGATTGGTCTAATTTAACAATATCATGGCTTTATGTTTCTTGTGTAAAAATGATGTGAACAATGCTGATTCCCTCAAATCCTGCTGCTGCTGTACTTCTGTTTGAAGCTGATGGCAGTACTCAAGAATTACATCAGTCTCTGCAAGCATTCAATCAATTTAGTTGGGTTGGTTTTTCTTTTAACAGTTTCTGATGTCGGTTTTGTTGTCATTGTGGTTTTTTTTCCTTTTTTTTCTTTCCCTAGGAAATCGAGCTGTTTTTCATAGTCTGGGATGTTAATTATTTCTAGTTGCTAAAGACCTGGAGTAGCTTGCAGCCACTAACACCTGTAGAAATTTTTAAGTTTTAGGCAAAAATTTCTTTACTCCCCCCCCACCTTCTTTCCTCTCAAGCCTTTAATTGTTAAAATATATCTTACATGTATATTGAAAGAAATTATCAATGCTTTGTACCATCTGCTGCCCATTTCTAAAACATTTAATCAGTGTAGGCTTGCTTTGGTGTAGTATTTGCCTTTTATCACACACAGATAACATACCTGTGACAAAGTGAGTGCTTTGTTCAAGGCCTGAAAGGGAATTGTATCAGGATTGTAACAAGAGTTCTCTCCTGTGGTTTACTTGTGACACTGTATTACTTCTTTTTTTCCTGTATTTGAGAATATTAAACAGCTATGTCAAGTCTATGGATCTCTTTGGTCATGGTAACTGAAGGGTAAAATTTGCATGGCTCTAATTTTACCCAAAGGGTGCAATGTAACCTGCCAGTCCTTTGTCATAGCTGGTCAACAAGATGGAAAAAGTAAGAGTTGAGTTTTCAGACTTGATAGTTCTGAATAACACTAGCAAAATTTGTAAGCTGAAGTTGCCTGAAAATAAATTAACACCTATAGTATTTACCTAAAGTAAAAAACTTTGAGTTTTGTTTTTAGCAGGATGATACTTGAAAGCATAACCCAGAAAATGTGGACATGGCATGTGATGCACGTTTCACCTTCTCTTTAAGAAGTGGAGTGAATTGAAAGTATTTTTTTCTTCATGTTTTTGCATCTAAGTGCATCTAATGACCTCTAATGACCTGGTGATCTTTGTTTTTCCCCTAGGTATACGAAGCTTGGCTATGCAGGAAACACAGAACCTCAGTTCATTATCCCATCATGTGAGTTGATTTTCTTTTTGTCCCTCCAAATTGTAACATACACTGCTGTTACTAGCACTTTGAGGATTAAATGACGTGCTTCCAACTCCCAACTCAGCCCTCATAGTCCCGTGTCCATCTGGGAAGTGATATTCACCCTGTTAGCATCCTTGGCTGGAGTGTAGCTAAACAGAGATCCTTGCCTCCAGTTAGCTAGGACTGTTGCTCATTAAACCAGCTCTTGGTTGCTATGACAAAGATGAAGAGAACTCCAGTCCAATTTCCTTTTTATCTCCATTATTTTTTGGCCAGGACTCTTGAGTAGACAGAATGCAATTTACCTCCTGTCTACCTGACACCATGGTTACAGCCTGGATAATCTGGGGGAAGGATCCCAATCAAATTAAGCACTAAAGTGCAGGTGGTGTCTGCCTTATTTACATTGTCTGGGACTGTAGACAGTTTAATATTCAAAAAAGTTGTTCCTATTAGAAAATACTCCTTTTGGGTGTGTGTTTACCAATTAAAATCTTCTTGCACATTTAACATGCTTTTGTTGAACAGATTTACTCTTTAATTTTTGTGTGTGTGTTAAACTTGTTTAAAATGTTATGCTTTTCTGGTGTTCTTGATTTTAATTGACATCTTAATAGTTTTTCTGAAATGCTGTGTATATATATGTATATATAAATAGTATTACTATGTATTTACATCTATAATGGCATCTGTTACCTCCATTTATGTTAAACACTGCTTTTTACTTTTTGTAAATCTTTTCCAATTAACTCCTTATTAATGCATCTAGACTACCTTGTAGCTACTCATGGGAGAAAGTATGAAGATAAGGAAGTTGTAAAGATGATTGGTGGCCAAAGAAGTGAAGGGGACACAGTTCTTCACCAGGTGTAGCTGCAGTACTACTTACAGTCTCACTATTTTAAGTATTGTAATATTTGAACCCTAAACCACTGATAAAGAGTTGAGTGTCTTACATTAAAGAAGTGGGATAGGAGGGATTTTCTGTGAATTTGCTATAACTCCTGTTTTATCCAACTATAAACCTGTTGGGGGATAGATGTTTCTCCAAAAAAAATTGTATTCCTGTGAGTCATTTTTTGGTGCTAGTAGTATTTGGTGTGTTTGTGGATGATGCCTGCCTACTCTGCATTTTCTGCTATATGTCATTTAGACCCTGATTATGACCTATTAAAATAAAACTATATAAATAAGGTTATGTTTTAGCAGTATTTCATTCCATTTTTATTTTTAGCTTGCCCCAGATTTGATTTTTGCTGTCTCATCTTCTTGCCTACAGCAGCCATCATCTAATAATTCTAGTGATAGTTGAAGGCTGCTAATGGGAAGCATAAGTGTCTCCAGAGATTTCTCTGTAGCCCTGCAAATTGATTTCTCCCCTCCCTCTCTCCTCTTTCTCACCAACCAGGATAATTACTCCAATACTTATTTTTGAATACACAGTTTATTTTCTTCTTCTCCTGTGCTCATCCTCTTTATTCTAGAGCTGGAACTCAGAAAGTCATGTTGCTTACTGGAATGCTGCACTTCTACAGGTTTAGAGACTGTAGTGTACAGCAAAATGGATTTTCAGTGTTTTCTGTGAATTGTTAGGTACAATAATGAGGGATGGGTGACCAGAATCCTGCAGGATGCAGTGAGAATGAACTCAGCTCTATGGGCTTGTCAGTAGATCACTTACATGATTTCTACTTGTTATATCCCAATTTTTATTTCTGGAAAAGAATCCTTAAGTAAATAAACATTCATTGCTTGGTATTTAGCTGTTTTAATTTTGCTTTGATTTGTTTTTTGGGTTTATTTTTAAGGTATTGCAATCCGAGAGTCAGCCAAAGTGGGGGACCAGGCTCAGAGGAGGGTAATGAAAGGTGTTGATGATCTGGACTTTTTCATAGGAGATGAAGCCATAGATAAACCTACCTATGCTACAAAGGTGAGCATTCAGGAGACTTTGACAGCCTTTTCCAAGTCTCACATTTTTATGATAAAATGTTCTAGGACTTCTGGATAGCCATTCAAAACACGTTTTCATTTTTTGTGAAGTTATTGCTTTTTGAGAACTGCATGATTTGGTTCATGGCTTTACCCTTTTTCATATATCTGTTTTACTAGTGCTGTCTTGTGTGGTTGGTGTTTGTGTAAATATTCATTGATACAGTGCAGCTGTTCAGTTTTCAAAATTCTGAGTTATTAAAATAGTCATATACACTGAATATTTAAATTCTTGCTCTAAGAGTACCCTTTTAACATGGCTTACAAACTGGGAAATGTGTTGGATACTTTTGCTTCAGGGAAAGTCACAGTTGTTTTGTGAAGGGCTGTCTTCAATGCAGCTTTTCTGTGAATCATATTTTCCATACCCTAGTAAAGGACTTCTTGTACTTACAAAGCGTTACTGGCTTATGAACTTTGTGCAAAAAAATCATATTTTATACATCCTTCTGTGTTACTTAAATGTCAGCTGTGTTCTTAACGTTGAACAAAATGTAAACATCATCCCTGCCAGAAATTTTAGGTGAAAAATATATAGCCTATATGGTCTTTATTTCTTTTTATAATATGGAAAGACATATTGAAGCCAAGTATGCTTCTCAACTTTTTAAGTGATCAAATTTATACAGAAAGAGGTTAAAACACAGTTCTACAACAGACTAACAGGAATAGAGTCTGGATTCTGGCTGCTAGTCCTGCAAGGTAGAATTGGGCTTGGGAGCAGGAGGTAAATTTGAATTGTGCCTCTGAATTAAAGTCAGGATGGAGGGTTTGATGAGATTCCAGTGAGATGAGGTGTCAGACTGTTCCTGTGGCTGGGTTTCTTTGTCCTTGCATGATCCAGTGCTGACAAGTTCTGCTCTTGCAGTGGCCTATCCGACATGGAATTGTTGAGGACTGGGACCTCATGGAGAGGTTCATGGAACAAGTCATTTTTAAGTACCTTCGAGCTGAGCCTGAGGATCACTATTTTTTAATGGTGAGTTAATGAGGCTTGGTAAAGAAATAGTTTTGGAAAAGGAAAAACAAATACCTTTCCAAGCACAAGTAGCTCTGCTGGAGGTTTTTTCTCTGTATGTCTTATTTCTCTAGCAATGACAGGGTTTGGGTTGGGAGGAGAAAAGTAATATTTAAAGCTGCATTATAACTATATTCTTTTAATTTTGTGATGCAGGCTACTGCAGGTCAGCTATTGCTTTTGAAAAGCTTTAAACAATGTTTAAATTCTGTTTGAATTTTTTTATTTTGGGTGTGCTGAGGATTTTAAAAGTTTGATTACCAAAAGTTTGATTAGCATTGTACCGAACTAATCAAAGCAGGATCTTATCGAGGTGATTTTTCAAAACTCTTTTTTTTTTTGCAGACAGAGCCTCCACTGAACACACCAGAAAACAGAGAATATCTTGCAGAAATCATGTTTGAATCATTTAACATCCCAGGACTTTACATTGCTGTGCAGGTGAACAAAGTGGATGCATTCTTTTAAGTAGAAAACAACCGCAGTGTTTTGGTCTTTCGTAGGCACGTGTGTAAAATGTTTGAAACAGTACTTTTTGGGAGTGTAAATTAGAACACTCTGCCTGCTTCTAAATACAAGCTCTCTGTGCTGCAGGCAGTGCTGGCCTTAGCTGCCTCCTGGACGTCACGGCAGGTCGGGGAGCGGACCCTGACTGGAATTGTCATCGACAGTGGTGACGGAGTGACCCACGTGATCCCCGTGGTAAGGAGCAGGCTGCCCTTTGAAATCAGCCCTGCTTTGGACAGGATGTGTTTACTGTAAATTTAAATGAGAAGTGTCAAATGAAACCTTGTTTTAAAATTTTTAGTGTTGTCTGGGACTTCTTTCCTTGCAAAAGTATGTATTTCAGTATGTATTAATTCAGCTTGCTGAGTACAGCAAAGTCACAGTAAAGAACCATCAATCCAGCTTTTAAAAGGCTATTTCTGTGTAAAACCTTACCTTCTGTTATTGTGTGATGCCTCAGTTCTCTTAAATATCAATTATTGTCATGGGTTTATGCCAAGTGTCTGACAAGAAATGTCCTAATTTGAGTTGTGCCTCTGCATTAAAGAGGCACCCTGCATTTGTTTAATATAAGTGGTAATGTGTGCTTTTTATATGATTTATTGTATTTTATTGTTTCCACTCTGCTTATGTGGAAACAACTACAAATTTATATAAGTACCTGTTGGTATACATGGTCAATCTCATCAGTTTAGTTACGTGAGGATATTAAAAATACAGAGATATCTCTGCATACTGACATCCATTGATGTCATTTTGTGTCATTTTGGACCATACTGTGTCCTTGAATGATCAGGTATATTAGAAATGAAAATTTGATTCCCTTTATCTTCATCTTGCATTTTGGTGTTAACTTGATCTTCTCAGCATTTTGTCATGGGCAGTGCTGAGAACAAGCAGCATTTACTGAGTGAAACTCTGAAAAGTGTAAAAAAAAGCAAGGGAAGAAATAATGTGGCTCAGCAATATCACTGTTTTCAGTAAATACATCCTAAAAAAAATTCAGCAAGTAGATTTCTTATTTTTGTTGTGCTTATTGTAAGATCCTATTTCTGTTTCAGTTTTCTATTCCTGTGTGATTTTTCTTGTCTGAGAAATTTAATTTTATTCTTTTTTCCTATGAATTTTCCACTCTCAAACAGAATACAGGTAGTTTATTTATATTACGACTGCTTTTCTGATGATACTATAAAGGAACCATCAGATCTGAATAATATGTACAGATCTGACTGGTATGTTTATCAATTGTAATATCTGTTAGATAGTCAATATCTGTTTAGATATGACAATCAAGGTCTTTAAATAAAAATCATACCCACTTTGCAATGGGGTGCACATTTTTAGAGTGATTTTGAAGTTTCAAGATTTTACTTTCAATAGCAAATCAGAGTATTATAAAAATGAATGTTAATTATTGATACACAGTAAGTTTTCCCCTTAAATATGTCTTTTCCTCTCCTCCTACATAGGCAGAAGGCTATGTAATTGGAAGTTGCATCAAACATATTCCTATTGCAGGTAGAGATATTACTTACTTTATTCAACAGCTTCTAAGGGAAAGGGAGGTAGGAATTCCTCCTGAACAATCTCTGGAGACAGCAAAAGCCATAAAGGTACATCCTCCTTTATCTCTTAATAAATACATAGTAAATCTCTGTGAGCTAATTTTTTGGCTCTAGCAAGTTGCCAGTGGCTCTCTTAAAAATGCAGATGTAGGCAGTGTATTATAATTACACCATCTTCTGGTGGTTTATCCAATCAAGTGTGGGGGAAGGAGAAAGAGGAAGAAAATATTCATGTAGGCTGTTTATGAGTGAGTATGTTCAGCAGCTTAAATCAGAATTTCAACTTTGGAGTTGTTTAAAATTTGCTTTGTAATATAACTTAAAAAAAAAAATAGGGTGATTGTGTATACCTGCTCTTGCAGTGAAAGCTCGCCCTTGAAATTCTTTATTGTTGGTGATGTTTTTATTTTGGGAGAGGCAAATATAGCTGAGTCAGTGTGTGCAGCCCTTTGGAAGCAAATGGGCCCCGTGCCTTGTGGGGCTGAGGCTCCAGTAGTGATTTGGGTAGCAAGTCCCTTGAACAGCTCCATCTGTAAAAAATGCTCACTTTTTTTTCTTTCCTGATTGTGTTACATTTTAATTGCACTGATGTACTAATGATTTCAGCTATTTTTACCACCTGGTGTTTCTCAACAGGAGAAATACTGTTACATTTGCCCCGACATAGTGAAGGAATTTGCCAAGTACGACGGGGACTCTCGCAGGTGGATCAAACAATACACGGGCATCAACGCCATCAACAAAACCAAGTTTGTTATAGATGTTGGTTACGAGAGGTTCCTGGGGCCAGAAATCTTCTTCCATCCCGAGGTAAGAGCAGGGAATAGCCGTGCTATTCCCGGTGCCTGGGCGCCATCCCGTGGCAGTGAGGGGCCACTGAGTCTCCTGAACACGAGCCAGGTGCGCTCACAGGTAACATCAGCACTGCACAAAAGTGGTTTTGTGGTGTCCACTCTAAAACATCTTGTTCTGTTCCTCTAAAGGCAATCTGAACTGTTTCATTTCACAGTTTTTGTATAGCATTTTCCTCTTTCAGCATCACTTTCAACAAGTCTGCCTTTCTACTTTCTATGCTGCCCGACCCTTTGGGCACTACTAAGCATGGCATTGATGATATTCTAAATGTTGGATTCAGAAATTTGATACTGAGTCAGTTTGTAAGGCATGGATGATAAATTTATCCTTGAAGGAAGTCTGTTGAAATCTCTCTTGGTGTGGTCGTAAGTAGTATGTACAATTCTGGGAAAGGTTACTGTACCTCATTTCTCTGATTTTTGATAGTTCAGTTGGAGGGAGTTTCAGGATATTGTTGAGAGGAAGGAGTCAGGTTTTACTACAGGTCCTCTCCATTCCTGCACACTTAGTTGAACTTATTCAGGCACCCATAGTCTGTAATACTATACTGTAATATTAACAGTATTACAGGCTATGGGTACTTGAATAAGTTTAATAAAAGTCCTTATCAACACTGGTGAAGTTTCTCTTTTTCTACCCTCCTCCTTGGAGGAATATTAAAAAGCTTCTCTCTGCCACCTTTTGTCTGAATTCCAGCCTTTATCTTCTGTGGTCAGTTTGCAGCCATCTGATCTTCTGCCAGTATTAAATCTCTGAGCTAAATAGTTTTTCTTCCCTGCTGTTTACCAGTGTGATTCAACAGAGAAGCACTGAATCCCATGTCAGACATAATTTCAAGAGTTTCTTTTTCCATAGTCTCTAAAAAGACTTGGGAATGGAATAAAGAACCAATTTCCATTTTTTTTTTCATTTCATGATAGTTTCTTGACTCTGTATTGAAAAAATCACCCAAACCAGAATTGATTTCCTAGACAAGAAAAACATAATAGATGATGTGTACTGCGTCCAAAGAGAATTTCTTCTTGTGTTTCATTGACTCCTCACTTCAAAGTGTAGCAGCTTAGCTAGGTAAAAAGTGCCATTGGTAAAGCTGTCTTGTAATCTTTTCCTATTTTCAGTTTGCAGAATTTGTTCTGAAGTCTTTAATACTCCTGAAGTTAGGTCTTGGGGTTTGTAGCTATTCAGATTATTTCTCTACTTTTTAAATTAGAGATTTTATTCGCTCTTCTCCAACCATATCATATTGGCTGGCAGACTGTAATTTTCCATTCAGTTCTGTTGTCCCTGTTCTGGGATGATGTTATACTCTACCTCTCATTCCTACTTATTCCTTTTTCCCTGCTGTTTTATCAATATCTTTATGGAGAGCTCAGGAGTTTTCAGGCTGTAGTTCATTCAGATGAAAACTTGGTGTGCAGCAGCTTCTCTTTTGGTTTATGTGGCTTCATTTTTTTGCTTCTTGCATGATTAATTCTTACTGTGGAAGTTAGTTTGAATTCTTGGGAAGTGCCCCCATCATTCTTAGGTCTCCTGAGCTCCAAGCCAACTTCCTTTGCTAATTTTCTCTCAGTTCAGTGTACACTTGTTATGCCTGATTGTTGTTATTTGTTCATCCGTGTAGATACCTCATCTTGTTTTGAATTTAAATACCACATACTTCTACACAAAAGCTTGTAATATATCTACACTAATATAGTATCATGTATTGATAATTAATTTATTTTTTTAGAGTTTAACCTCTGAAAGGAAAAAAAAAAAGGGCTATTACCAGTTCTTTAAAGCTTATGTTAAGTTTTAAGAGGAAAATTTCCACTAGTCTGTTTTCTAGCATTAGCAACTCTTGACTTTCTAGTTTTATAAATGCAGAAATTTACATCAGCATTGTGTTCATATTTGCATTGATGGGGGCTTTCACTCAAAATCTTAGACTATTAATGCTTTTTTCAACATTAGATACTCCCTGGGCTTGGGAAAAAAATAGGACGTCTTGCTGGGAATTTAACTGAAGTATTTTAGTAACATTAAAATATTTTTGCAGGGAAACATTCTGATTTGCTGGTGTTTTTAATCTCACTTGAAAGGAAAGGCAGCACCACAGTGAGTGGTAACAGTATGTTTAATACTGCAGGGAAACTCAAACTCATCTTGAGGCAATAAAAGTTCATAGTGCATAAATTGTAAACAATGAATTTCTGACCAGGGAAGGGAGTCTGAGTTTTTTAGCAGAAAAATGAAATTCTCATTTCCCTTGCAGAGAAGTGTTTGTTTTAATGTGGAATAAGTGATGAGCAGGACTTGAAACTCCCACTCATCCCTTATTAAAAAGTCTCTCCACAGTCATATTTCTGCTTTTTTTTATTTCTCTGTTCTTTGGATGAAAAACCTAATGGCTGTTCTGTTTCATTTTAGTTTGCTAACCCTGATTTCATGGAGTCCATTTCGGATGTAGTGGATGAAGTCATACAGAACTGTCCCATCGATGTCCGGCGGCCGTTGTATAAGGTATGGCCTTTCTCCTGCAGGATTCATCTCCTTTATTTAAGGAATAAATACCAGCATCGTGGTCTTCTGACCATGTGCATGGCTACCACTTCCTCTACAATGAGAAGTGTGAACTTTGGGTAGAAGTTAAACAAAGTGCCACTTCTGAATGCCACTAGATATTTGCTGCTTTTTAGTTTTGAAAGAAAAGTTTCTGTAAAGGCTCAATACTTAGGTAAGTATTGTTCCTGAGGAGCTGTGCCAGAAAGATGTTATTTGTAATATGAATTCCTGTGCATGAAGGACTTTTGGTTTTGCCCATTTTGATGGTTATACTGTGGTCTTACCCCTCTCACCACCCTTCTTCCTCTGCTTTATTAAGTAGTGGTTTCCAATATTTTTTTTCATTGTCTGGTCTTGCACCATTGTACTTGTCTTGTCTTGCCCATTGTCTGCAGTGTAGTCAGTACTACGTCACTCTTAAAGTACATGAAAACTGAAAATATTTTAGGAGAGAACAATTAGGCCAACTTAAACCTGCTTAAACCCAGGGTGTAGTCCAGAGAGTACTTTCAGTTTCTGATTGTTTAAGGAGTGAAAAGTAAAGTACTGACCTGCAAAGTCCATGGCAGCCTTTGTCTGTATTGGCAGCACATTCCACATCCCATGGTTTCCTTTTTTCAGTTTGTGCAGGAGCAGCACAATTTTGGAAATAACAGTGTAAAGCTATAGCATGCAGAGATTTGCCTGCTCATGTAAAAGGTGGTAGTGTTCCTCACCTGGTAGAATGAGTATTAAGTTCTAACTAAGTCATGTCTCAGGATAATTTGTAACTATTAACATTTTACAGTCTCTTCTCCTTGGTTGATAAACACTCTCTGTAATCTAGAATGAGATGTAGCCCTGCAGAGCAGATCTGTGGGGCAGGTTGAAAGGGGAAGTTGAGCTATTTAAGAGATTAATATGTCAGTTCTGCAGTAGATGACTTGAATTACTTCAGGCTTAGGTAGCAGCAGAGTTTAGGAACCCCTTAATGTGTGGTTGTGCTTAGGGGTCTCTGCTTTTTATCTGAAAGACCAAAGCTTCCTCAGAGCAACAGATTCTTTGCTTGGTAGGGTAGGGTTTGGTACTGATTGGAAAGTGGTGTTTAAAATTTGAGGTTAAGTTACTTCTGCCTCATCATAGTCAGTAGACAAATAACTTTCCCTTGGCTTGCTACTGATTGAGACTTTGTTTTTCCTTTTTCTGTTTTTCATTATACTTGCTTAATTAAAATAAGGTTTCACAATTACCCGTGCAATGTACTGAGAGATATCAGTAGTTATTAATGGTAATAATTGCTATCTTCTTTAAGCAAGGTCACTTCAAAGGGATGAGCATCCCTTGTTCTCATTGTTTAAAAGTGTATGGATGCAGAAATATTCACTCATACGTTCTCTCTGAGGTTTATGAGTTTCACTTGCCCATGGTGCTCAGTGGTGGCCAGCCAAGGGCCTGTGCTTTGGAGCTGAGTTGCCATCAAATGTATTTGGATTCTTCCTCAGTGTTCCTGCAGAAAGTACCTAACAGTACCCTTATTGCAGGTTTTATGTGGTATGTAGCCTTTGAATGATGGTTGTTCCACAGCCCATCTTGTGATGTCCATGGTATTTCTGAGTTTTACTGCCAGTATCCCTGTTTCCTAATCTGATTAACATCTCTCTCACAAGGCCACTTTATCTTGCCTCATGTTGATGTTTGAACCAGCAGAACCTTGATAAGACTTTAGCCAGATCTGTGACAACCCAGCCTAATGGGAAGAAAGCATCTAAGATTTGTAAATGCTCATTGGTCAAAAGAAATTACAAAGTCAGAGTCTGAAAGTTTTATTAATGAATTACACACTTGGCATGGAAATTGGTCTGTTAGTCTCTGATCTGCTATCAAAGCACACAGCAGTAGGTTTTGAGTAAGGGGGTAGGGTGAAAGAGAAGACAGGAATTAAAGAGGAAGAGATGGATTAAAGAAAGAGAGAAAAAGGAAGCACCCGTCCTGGTTTCAGTATTAATGCAACTGCATCAGTCTCGTCAATGACATGAGGGGTCCCCCTGGGTTTGGGGTGGGGGTTCCTTTTTATGGAGGGGTTTCTCTGCCCCAAATATGGGTTTCTTGCTTTCCATGTAAATTAGTCACCATGTGCAGTCTGTTCTTTCAGGCCTTTCTGGAAATGGGTTGGAGGGCTTTGGGGACTTTTGGTGGCAGTAATCCCACCCTGTAGTCCATGCCAACTTCCTCCCACTCATTTCTTGCACTGTGTTGTGGTTTGTTCTCATGGACAAATGCCCTACAAGTGCCTGGCCCCTCTTCTCCAAATCCTGTTCTTCCTCACAGTGTGTTAATACCAATAGTCCTTGGTTGTTACCAGCAATTCTTGTCTGCTGTTTCCAGCAGTCCTTGGTTGGCTCCACAGCCATTTATTTAGTTGCTGGTGTTTGAGACATAAACATGAGCCCCTGATTTTCTGGGAATTGAGAGCTCAAAAGAATTCCACTTTGAACTGCTGTTTACAGGACCAGTAGAGAGTGGGCTTTAATCATAGTACTTTCCCATCCTGGCCACAATTTGAGTTGGTGAGTTTCTTTGAAAGTTCAATAACAAAAATACTCTTTCACTTGAGTTGCTGTTTGGGCAAGAAAAAAGTTTCTAAGGCTGTTTGTTAAAAGACAGGTTCTCACTTAACACCTGTTAGTTCTGGGGACTGACAGTGTTTCTGTTAAGCTCAAGAAGGGATTAGTTCAAGTGCAGTTTGTCAGGGCTGAGGTCTAATGAGAATTTCTCAGATCCCACAGGGGCCTGGAGTGGGGGAGATGCACCCCTGAAAATCCATCCCACAACTGAAGTCAGCTTCTCTGTGTCTCCACAAGATCCCATAACCTGTAGCTGTTCCATACTAAGCACAAACATCCTTTCACACATGATGAAGCCTTTTTAAATTGTACAATGATTGCCAGCAATGCACTCTCTAATTCCCATGATTACATCATCTTAATGTGATTGCTTGGAAAAACTGATTTGTATTCTCTAACACAGAGTTGAGAGATCTGGATTGCTTGGGATGAATTGCTTTCTGCTAAAACAGGAAAAAATAGGTATGGGTTTGAAACAGGGGACTTGCATTGAAATTTGAAGAAATGGGGTGGGCTTTGGTGGGTTTATTATTTAATTTTTTTTTTCAAATGCAGAGCTTCAAAAAGTAAAATGAAATTTAAAATCAGTGCTCAAATGAAATGAGAAACGACAGAGGAGATAATTTTTGGATCTTATTGTATGGATGAAACAATTTGGCATTCTGGCTATGTTGATCATTCCTGTGTGTTGAATTCCACTGAAAAATGACCCATCCTGCATGCAGCTAAAAATCCTGCATTTGTGGGGCTCCGTGAGACATTCCTTTAGTGTTTTCTGGGAAGAATGGTGTATAGTTCATCTAGTTCTATTTTTTTTTTGAGAATTTCTTAGCTTCCTTTTTTCTTAAAATATTGATCCACAACCTTTCCTTGTACTTACCTCATAATTATATGAATACATAGTACAACTGATGTCTTAGAAATGGAGAGAAATTACAGGAAGAGTGCAGTAGCATGATGGTGATCTGCACAAAAATGAGGCCCATCCCCAGCTTTCAGGTTCCTGTGAGCACATCAGTAAATTCTGTGTAACTGCTGCACACCCAGCTTGGATCAGTGAGGAGCATCTGCTCCTGTGGGACAGCTACAGCAGGTACTGGTGTGGAATGTTTTCAGCTCTAGTTGGTATTTAAAAATCTCTTTTCAACCTGAAAGTGCTCTGAAACTTGTCCTAACATTTGTCAGTTAGGACATGAGTTTTTGACATTTAGTGTCAAAAACTAGTCTCCTCCTGAATGTAGTTACAATAATTTCAAAGGTGGACAAAGGACTTTGAAAAGTTTTTAAAACTGCTTGCTATCCTAATAAACAGTATTTTTTGTTAGTAACAGGTTCAGACACTATCACTTTTATTCCATGCTCTACTTCATCTTTCTATTTCCTTGTCAAGGGTCTCTCCCCAGGTACTTCCAGAGTTAAATGAGAACAATATTAACAGTTCTGAGGTCCTTGCCTTCTCCCAGTACAGAGGATAGAAGTGTAGGGTCACTGACTGTCTCAGCAATTGATTTTTTTTCAACTTTTCTCTGCTGTGTTTTTAGCACAAATATCTGAAAGAATATAAGATAAATGACATCTGAAGCCAGGTAAATTCTGTCAGGAATACCTCTGAAAGGTCCTAGCCAAGCATGCTTAAGCATTCATGTTTGACATCATGCTGAATCAAATGACAACGTCCTCAAACTTCTAAGCAAACTTCTCAAGTTGAAAATTCTGCGTGACGTGGGGGACTGTAGGATATTACTAAGTGTGATGTTTTGTTGGAGATGAATTCTCCAGGTTTTCCATGGAAACACAGGTGCATGGAGAGAAGATTTTGACAAATTGGCTCTTTTCCTTAGAGAAGGTGACTTCTGCAGCTGTTGTGGGCTCAGATTAGGCTCTCTCAAAATGAAAGCTTAGTGAAATAGTAAAGTCAAGGTCATTGCTACATATAAGACTTGTGCTGCCCTTGTTGTGTCAGTGTTGACTGAGCAAGTTAGACTGCCAAGCCCAGAAGAGCCCATCCTCAAACACTGAAGAGGTCCTGGATGCAGGGACAAACGGGGTGCTAAAAACCCCCTGATATCCCTTCTGACTTCAGCTGTGGAAAATAGGAACACCTGGTGTGAGAGCAGCTCCAGCTGCACAGCGTGGTGGGTAGATGGCACTGTAGGACCGGCTTTGCTGGTCTGTGCTCCAGCAGCACGGAAATTCCCTGTTTCTGACCCACAGCACAGTGGGGAGGCTCTGGGGTGAGGAAGGGTGGAGACACTGCCAGGCCATGGCATCTGCTGGCACCATGACAGGGCATGGGGAAGGAAAAGCATTCCTGCTGAATACTGCAGTATTTCTGTGGTATTTAAATGAAAGGCCCAAGAGATTCACTCTGTCATTGTAGCTCGGGAATACTGAGAAGCCCTGTTTATTCCTATCACAGCTGTAAATAAATTTGTAAGATTACTCCTGCTAGTTGGTTTAACAATAGCTGAGTGCATCTGCAGGATTTTCTGGTTCCTTTTGTGTCTGAGGCATATTTCTGCAGAATGGCACCACCATAAGTCATGATGAAATCTCTTGCTGTGAATTGAAATGTGAAATGAGCATTAAATTCATGATTTTAAGGAGAAAGAAATTATTTCTTTATTATTAGAAGTAAATGTATTTTTAAAATAGTGTCTCTCACAATAAATTTACTTCTTTGTGCTGTATTTATTGTTTGGTATGAACAATATTTATCCTTACACTTTCCATACTGTGTTGGCAAATAATGCCTTGTTTTAACCAAATTAACAGAGACATGTAGCTTAATTGATTCACTTGCTAATGAAGTACTTGGCTTCAGCTTATGAACCTTCCTGGTTTTACCCATAATAATTTTTATTAACAGTCATATATTGATCTCATTACATGTCTCTGGTGGTCTGGTCACATCATGTTAACTTTAATTTAAGCTGTCAGCTGGAAAGAAGGGAAAATGGGATGTGTTCTTACTTGCCAGAAAAGCAGGGGATGCTTTTCAGGTTGGTGCTGCAAAGTCTGCTGTGTCCAGCTGAGAGTGTGCTCACACCACAGTGCAGTGTGAAGATGCACAAACCAGTTCAGCACCTTGTATTTGGTAGTGCTGAGTTCTTCAGGAGCTAATTTCCCTCTTTGGAATTTTTATGTGAGCTTCATTTAGTCAGAGATTTCTGTTGCAGGAGCTGGATTGCTTTGTTGGGTAATTTCATGTCTCTGCAGTGTTACATTGTACAGGCATAATACCAGAAATGGTCCAAGGAGAAACTCAGCACCACAGAGAAGAGAAGCAAAAGGTACAGATGAGAAGGGAGAAATTTCTTGCCAACCCTTTGAGGTGATCTTGATGACCTTAGGGGTCTTTTCTACCATGATGATTCTGTGATTGGTATCCACTCCCTGGTCTCCTTCCAGAAATAGCCTACTTCCATTTATTTGCTTGTTGTGGTTAAATTTTTCAGGTGTTTGGAAGGCCTTTGTCCCTCTCTGCTAAGGGAACAGATTCTTTCAAAACAAGTTAAATATTCAGCCATTTAGCTAAAAAGTGAAACCAGCTGGAGGTTCTTTCCATCAGCAGGTATGATAATTGGTGTTAGCTGAGAAACATGTGGGCTGCTTGGAGCTCTTAAACCAGCCGAAGTGTGTTTGAGCAGAGTAAGATCAGAAGAAGTCTTTTTTAAAGGAATCAGCTGGAAATAGATACTGAAAGCCTAACTTCTTTGATGTCTTTCTCTGGGAGGCCAGAGGATTCTCTTGACAGGCTGAAAACCCAAACATCACTAGTAAGCTTTCTCCACAGGTGTATTTAGCATGCTTTATTTTTATGATTTTTAAGTAGTTACTGGAATTACTCAGATTTATTCTAAAGAAGATATTTTAGAGGTCGGGGTTGAGGGAGATGGATGGTATCCTCTTAGTTGTTTTTTGGGGTTTGTTTTTGTGTTTTTTTTTTTTTTTTAATCTGACCATTTTATCTTACCTTTATTGTGCCCTTTGTAAGTGGTGGGTGTGGCGTTTGAGGGGTTTGGAATGGATATGCAATCTGCTTTCATTTTAAGTGGGAATTACCTGGCTTCTGACCTGAGAACTTGTTGAAGGCTGTATGACAAGCCTTCTACTAAAGAGTTAGCGTGGGTTTGGTCTGGCACTGGCAATAGTGCAGGGAGCAGGGGAACTGTAACTGTTTAACTAAACATCTTCTAAATGCAGTTGGTGTCACCTAGTTACTTATATCCAGAATTTTGCTTAGCCTAGCTAGTCCAGATCCATGATAATGAGGTGACTCATCTTTTCAACACTTGTACCTTGGTGCTTCTGGTCTCCTTGGGCAGTGTTATTGTTGAACTGATTTTGGTGTGTAGAAGTACTTGAATAGTCATAATTTGACGAAGATGTAACTTCTTAGTCTCTCACCCTGGAATGATAACTATGTGGAAACATCCTCTCAGTGATGCTGCTAACTCTGTAGTTACACTTATTGGTCTTGGTTGTATGAAAAAAAATTATTTGTGAGTTTATTCTGGAATCTATTTTTAGTGATAGCATTGTCCACTTTATGGAGTATGCTTGAAGTTTAATTTGCTTTAAATAGAATTACTGCTTTCACATTCTTTGCCAACTTCATTATCTCCAGGTAATATTTTCTGATGACATCTTTTTAATTGCTATTTCATCATTCAGGTTGGTTGTTGTCTTTTTTGCCCATTAGCAATTTCCTTTTCCCAAGTGGAGTGCATGACCACTTTGATGCAGGGGAAGAGATGTTCTTGTGTGTGGGGAGAATAGGGGGAATCTTCCTACTGCTTTAACTTTAGGATCAGCTGTGATTTCTGGCTCCTTTCCTCTCCTCTGTCCTCCTCTTTTCCTTTTGGAAGTGTTTCAGTAATATTATGGGGACTTGTGCTTTTGTTTTCTCTAAAGCACACCTGCCTTGTTATGCATTCTTTTATACTGTAAATAAACTGAAGTTGTGAAGAAATTACTTTTTCCTACTGTAATGGTTTTATAATGTGTAGGGATTTTTTTTTCCTCATGAAAAACAAACAGCTTTCTTCTCACTTTACAAGGTACAAACAAGTTTTCCCTGATTATTTGTTGCTTAAAATCCAAGCATTTCTGCACCCTGCAAGTGTGAACACTTATTGTGCATGTCTTTGACTCTTCAGATCCATGTGCAGGCTGAAAACAGTGATCAGGGATTCTTTCATTATGTGCACAGTCTTGGTCTGTAGTGTCAAAAAATGTTACTGAGAGATAATCCTTGGACCTGTGCACAGTGAACTCCTGATCCAAGTTCCTTGTGGACATGTGCCAAAGGCATGTGAGTGCTTTCAGCACTGTGCAAAGGCATGTGTGCAGTTTTGTCATGTTGAGTTCTTTTTCCTGACCATGAATTGCATTTTTGCTGGCACTGATGTTGTGTTCTAGTGGTCCTGTTTTGAATCCCCCACCTTTGAAATTACTTCTGTGTTAGTCGGGGATGCTGGAATATTATCAGAATTTGGGATGGGAAATTCTAAAATGTCTGTTTAAAATCTAAGTACAAGTCCAGGCTAAGATACATTTGGCTCTGCTCTGAAAACTGAGTAACACCAGACAAGCAAGGGAGGAGGCATCATACCTTCCTCTGTGCTGCAGTTCTCTGTGAAGGTGTGATTCCTTTTTGAAGAACTCTGGAAATTAAAAAAAGAAAATAGAGTTCTAGATAATTTTCTAGATTTGTAGCTATGTAATATGATGAGACTTGAGCCTTATTTAGTGTCAGGGCTAAAACTGCTGTGAACATCCCCAGAGAAACTTTTTGGTGTAGTGTCCTATTTCTGCTGCTGTGTGTATGTAGGGTACTAGCTCATGATTTTAATGGAATCCTCCTTTGTAATAACCCATTCTACATAATTGTATTTAAAGGAGAAAAGTAGGGGAGCCATGAAGTTCCTATGATTTGGGGGGTACTGAAATTGTTCTACCTGCTTTGTCAGCTTCCTAATGATGCTGAAATTCAAATAGTCACCTCTGCAGTGTTGGCTGTTGGGAAACTTGCTTGAAGATGGATTTACAGAATGTGTCTTTGATTTCTGTACAGAATGTGGTCCTCTCAGGAGGCTCCACGATGTTCAGGGACTTTGGACGACGCCTGCAAAGGGATTTGAAGAGAGTGGTGGATGCGAGACTGCGGCTCAGTGAGGAGCTCAGTGGTGGTCGGATAAAAGTGAGTGTGTGTTTCAAGTGCATTTATTACATGACTAATGACTAAAATCAAGTTGAAAGTTCTCACCTCACCAGTGAAAATATGCTGTAAAATCAGTAGGATTTGTGTATGTGTTGTTAAAAGCACTGGTAGCCTTGCAGTATATGACATCTTTATAGGAATCTTAATTACTGTGAGCAGTTCTGGTTTTCCAGAAGGCCAGTAGGCAAGAGGGATTTAACTTGGTGTTCTTCATCATAGTTATCATGAAGACTTTTATGACTTAGTCTCCTAGGGGGAGCAAATCTGAGTAATAAGTGATGTGAATGAAAGGTTGAAGGTGTCTGGTTCTGACCATGTTAAGTTTGAAAACAATGAAATATGAACTGTTTTCCTTAGCCCAAACCAGTGGAAGTTCAAGTGATAACACATCACATGCAGCGTTACGCAGTTTGGTTTGGAGGTTCCATGCTGGCTTCAACAGTAAGTCTTCATTGCAGTTATTCTTAATTTTTATTGCATGTTGAATTCTGGGTCTATTTGAGCTGAGTACTAAATTCTAAACTTTGTCGTTGTGACAGCCTAAATTGTGTCACATTCTGGAATCCTTACCCAAGTTTTATCTCAGTAGAATTTGTACAAGGCAAATGGGAGCTTTGCTTGAGTAAGGATATCATGAGTTGACATAAAGTTTTGATACTGTAGTTCCAATATAGTGCCTTTATTCTTTAAATCAGCACTAGAGATTAGTTAGGACTTCAGGAATATAGAATCCAAATCAGTGATCCTAAATGCAAGAGAGAAGCAAATACAGGAAAATGGGAGTAATTGTTGTCTGCCAAGTGGGATTTCTTATTGCTGTGTTTAAAAGAAGTCATATGACCAGACAAGCTTCTCTTGATTAGTTGTATTCATATGCTAATATTTCTAATTTTTTTATGTTTCAAAAATGCAATATGATGTCATAAAGCTGCAATCTACAAAAATGCCAAGATGTTATTTATTTGTTGGTTTTTTTCTACTTATGTTCTTATGCTTTTGGGGGGACCTGTTTTGTATTTTTATAGCCAGAGTTTTTCCAAGTATGTCACACCAAGAAGGACTATGAAGAGTATGGCCCTAGTATTTGTCGTCATAATCCCGTTTTTGGAGTCATGTCATAATGTTCATCCAGTGGAAATAAGATCTCTGATACTGTGCTGGTGAAGAAACTCATGCAGTGCAGAGGAAGGCTGCAGATACTGTAAATACTGAAACAAGATGTGGTTAACTCTGAGGCGTTTGGATCACCATTGTGCACTAAAGCACAGCTTACAGCCCCAAGTCATTTCAGTACGAGCCATTTCTCTGCTGACTGCTCAGAGCCTTTCCTTCTTTCTTCCTAAATGTGAGGTAATTGAAAATAGGTAAGTCTCGGTTTAGGAGGTTGTGCAAATACTACTGAAACTGAATCTAGAAGAATGAGGCAGTGTTTTACTGCTTGTGGAAAGATCTAAACCTTTCCCACTTGTGCCCTGAGTTTGCAATCAAACCTTTAGCAATGGAGCACTAAATACCACATTGCCTTTAGGGGAGCTGGAATGGATACAGGTACCTACCCGAATGGAATGGATTGCAGGATTTGGGACAGTACTTTGTAAATGTAGGTTTTCATACCATTTTGTATTTTATGATATTGGTAGGGTGAATTGATGACTAGTTCTAAGCATGAACAGCTGTCAATGTCATGGAATGATGTTATGCATTTCCAGGTGTGAGGCATGTATTGAATCAGTGCTGGTATATTTTTTGGGGGAAAAAAAAAGCCATGTATGATAGAAATGGATCTGTTCATGTTTGGATGATGCAAAGTGATTTACAGTATTGTATGAAGTTTATTATAGCCACTGTTCCTTTGTTTTGAATTTTCTGAAACTGTTTTTTAGGAGATGATGTTTTGTTTTGCTGTTGGTGAGTGGTGGATGACACATGGGCCTTGCACCAGTGAAATAAAAGCTGTTAACATCTTTATGAATGTTTGTGGTAGTCCTGATTAATTCCCCCACTTCATCTCATGGGGTTGGCTTTGCATTTGTATGTCAGTTTGTGTGGGATCTCATACCCTGAATGTGTAAAGGGACCTCTGGAGATTCTGGTCCAGACTCTTGTTTAGTGCAGGGCTCACTTCAAAATCCTCTCTGTTTGCCCAGGGCCAGTCAAGTTTCTGTGAATGGAGGTTCCTGAACACCTGGGAAAGCTGTTCCAGGGCTTAACTGTTCTGTTATGGGTACACATTCTTGTCTTATGGACAGAGCTTTTGTTCTTCTGTGGTTTAAATCCAATAGAGTAGGAAATCCTTGCTTGCCCCTCTGTTACCAGAGGTTTTATACAGTTTGTGTAGCCCAGTAAGAATTTTAGTAAGACAAATAATTTTGATTTTAGCTTGCATGGAGGGATTGAGACCAAGCAGTTATTTCTTCAGCATAAATTAGAAATTAGGCAAAATGAGACTGCAGGACTCAACCCTGCTTCTGAATGCTTTTGGACTTCAAGCTCAGCACTCATGGGAAGAACACTGAAGCACAATTTGCTCAATCCTCTCACTAAGAAATGGATATTCTGTTACAATGTGTACTGTTTCAGCGTGTTCCAGTGTCACATCAGCTTGTCTGTGTTTAAATCTACATTTCAAGTTTGTCAGTGCACTGCTGCCTACTTAGGATTTTGGCCTGTACAGCAGAATCCAGAGCCATGAGCACAGCATGGCTGAAGTCAGGCTTCAGGGGAAGAGTTACACATTTTGTGCACTGAGAAAGTGGCTGCTGAGGCACCAGCACACTCACATGGTGCTACCAAATTGGGAATGCTGGGTAAGTATCATGGGAAATTATGCAAGCATGTGGCTTGCAAACAGCTCTAGGCAGGCATTAAGGCAGCTTGAAATTTTTAGGAGGCAGGTAATTTTTTGATAAAAACTTCTGACACAAGACACAGGCACCCATTTTGTCTTGGAGGAAAAAAAAGCTTTCAGAAAGTGAGTAAAACTTGTAATGAAAACAAACCAGGAAACGTGCTCATGTTTGCTCTCCATGAAAAGAATAGAGATTGTAAGAATGTTCATGATTGAATGATCTGAAGCTGAATTTCCCTGTTCTTCAAGTTTTTGGAAGGCTGAACTACCTGCCACATGACAGACCCTGTGAGTCTATAACAGTCATTGGGCTGAAAAAAATCCAAAGTGAGATTAGGTAGGGGACCAATGCAAATGTGAGTTATTAGCCCCTTCTCTCTTTCTGCTGTTGGGATAATTTGAGCTTCAGGGCAGGTAAGCTTGCCTTTTCAGTTACATTTTATGGATTTGTTGTGAATAGTTAATGAGTAGCCACAGTGACACTGAAAATCATCTCGTCACTTTGTGTTTTGGGTGCTAACCTAAGAAGGAGCACTTGGCTTTGAGTTCTTTTGGACAGAGGAAGGAATTGAGCCCAAGACTCATGAACAAGAAGGGGCAGCAGGTACCTAGTCCAGTTCCAGGCACTTGCACACCAGCATGGTTTCCTAAGGAGTGCTCTCTCTAAACATAATATATTTCTGGAGCTTGGTGAGAGTAAACATTGCTGCTCTTGCAGCTGTTGTTGAAGGGGTTGTGATCCTGCTTTGTCCCTGGTGATCACAGGACACTTCTCTGAGATGATTTGAAGTGTAAACCTTGCAGGCAACTTCACCCCACCCCTGTTCTCTTGAGCACAGTGATCTCTTAGAGTGCTTCACCATGCTTGTGGAAACTGCAACTTTATGAATAGAACAATGAAGCTGGAGCTAAATTGGTCTTGAGTTTTGATGCTGCTTTCTAAATGAGTCTTGTGAAGTTGGGTCCTCTGGTTTGTTTGTTTGGGGTTTTTTAGTTGGTTTATAGAATTCCTTGAAAGTCTTTTTAAAAGCTCTTCAAAGATCTAGATCAGCATGGCTCAGGTGGAGGGCCTGCATGGAGACAGGGCTCAGGTAAGCTGAACTGCAGCAAAAAGTTCAGCCTGATCTGCACAGTTGTAATTGGAGATTATGGCTTTATTGAAGATTTATGATTAGAAAAAGGGATTACCTGCCCCTCCTCAGCCAGTTAGCAGGTGATGTGTTCTACCTTTGATTAGCTTTGACTTGAGTCAGTGCTCTAGAACTGGAAGGTGTTGTTTCCTGCTATCAATCTTCTGAGCCTTTCCCTTTTTTTCAGTAGTATTTAAAAACACTTGAAGCTTTTATGAAGCTGAAGAGCACTGTGCATATGTTCAGTGTGGTACTTTCAATTAACTACAATTAGTGAAGTCTTGACATGTTCTGGTGTACTGATCTTTCTGTAAATAATTCATTCTTTGTGATTGCTGGTTTCTCTCTCATCTGGAAAAATTGCTGTTATGTCAAACAGTGATGGAGATGGAACAAGCAAAAACCTTACTAAAAACCACCAGGGATATTGAGCAGAGATATGCAGCCTCCAGCCTAATTAGAAAGTGTGTTGCATGATATTTAGAAGTGCTGTGTGATGCCTTCAGTTAGCTGCAAAAAATGAAAGTTCAGGTAAAACTGTGAAATAGCCACTCTCATTTTCATACACTGGTCTCCAGCAAGAGCACTTTTGTAAAAGGTAGAGGAAAACAAAGCAGTGAAGGGGAGTGTTTGTATAACTTTCCAGCTTCTTAGGTTTCTTTTCTGCAAGCTAAACCTATGTGATGGAAGAAGGAATCAAAAGGGTATGTATTCATGTCTTGCTTTTGTGGTCACTTTTGTTCTTGCTGTTTCACCTCTGGTGATTCCTCTGTCAAAATCCAGAGCCTGATTCAAAGTCAGTGGAAAAGAATCCTGTTTGGCATTATTGATCCTGTATTGATATTGATACTATTCTGTGTTATTTTCCATTTATTAGAGTCACTTGCCATGTGAGTCTTGCCCATGCTGCACCACTTCAGGCAGGTTGCTTCATTCCTGAATGCTTTTTCCTGACCTTTTCCTAGGGACTGCCTCTTAGACAACACCTTAGCACCCAGTGTGTGTGCTCTGACATAATTGACAAATCCTTGGGTGCAGGTGTCTGACATGGTCACTTGGGCTTCAAAAGTAGTAGAATTACATTCTGAGGACAAGTATTCTCATCCTAGCATGTATGCATCTAAAAGCAGTTGGTTCATTCATCCTTTGGCAGTGATTTTTTCTATTCAGGTCATAAAATTCTATGATATGATGCACAGATGCTGCATTTAATTCTTAAAGGCTCAAAGTTTGAGGAAAAATAAAAAGAAACCACCCTGATTTTGGTCTCTGGGCGCTGTTGGTGCAACACACTGAGGCGGTGTGGCTGAAGGAGCTGTGGAGGGGCTGCTGCACTTCCCAAGAAAAATGCTGAAGGATCCTGCTCTACTGTTTTGGCTTCCAAACAATCTGAGAATTTTTACCTTGATGTTGTTTAAATGAACAACCTGTGTGGTCCTGCTTGTGTGTTCACAGCTTGGCTCTCACTGCGCCAACCTGTTACACTTGCTGCCTGTTTTTATGGAAGAGGAACTGCTGTGAGCTGCAGCTTTCCCTGGTGCAAGGTAAGGGTCAGCTGGCACAGCTTCCCCTGTGTCTGGGGACACACAGAGCTGCCATGGTGTGATCTCCCAGCACAGAGCTCTCAGCAGCTTTCTCAGCTGTGCCTGCACTTGTCACATTGTTCAAGAAGGAGGTTTTGTCCCCTCGAAGCAGTGCTTGTAGAAGTGGCATTTGTGCCTTGCAGCTCTCTCCTGCTGGGCAGGTGAAAGGCTCTGGAGGAGCCTGAGAACCCATCTGCTGCCTTCAGCTATGGCTGAGGTAGAGGTCAAACTAAATCAGGACATTTGGATTATTTTTCAACTTTCCATTGAGTGAAATTGGGAAGAAGAAGGAGAATTTGGTAACTCTTTTAGGGGTTTAAATGAGATTTTATATTTTTACCAATATACTACAATAAAAGCCTCTCATACTGAGGAGAGGCGTGGGGTTCACATGAGTACCTGTAAATAAACAAACTTCCTGTCACCTCTCCTGCTTTTCTAGTGCTATTTCCCTTTAAATCCTCTTGAGTTCAGCTGGTGAATATAATAAAGCTTTATTAGTAGTAATTGTTTCTTACTTAGGCCTAGTTTGAGGGTGGATGCTCCTTTACTTCCAATTCCAGGAATGTGTTACATCTCCCCAGTTGCTTAGACTGTTCTAAAATTAAAGACTTTACATTTCCTCGTAACGTATAAGATAACGATGGTATCTTCTGTTGTTAGTGAATATATGGAAAATCATTAATGAATTTCCCTCCCTCATTTTCAATTTATCTTCCAGGCAAGGAAGTGACAGAGCTGTCAGTCAGGGGAGGTGTTTCTCTGCATAGGAAACAAAGTGAGTGGATGTGGATTTGAAAAGTCAGTAAATAGAGGATATTTATGAGAATTATTGCCTCCATGTATCTTGAGTTTGTGATGCAGTTAAAAGAAATGGTGCCCTGTTATGTGTGTTCCTATCAGTAAATAAAGGAGCAGAATGGTTTAACTGGGAGGCTGTGTTCCTCTCAAGCAAATTTTCAGCAGTTTGCTGTGCTATTGTTTTTAACAGCACCTTGTAGGGTAATGACAGGAGTTGCAGCCACTTTTACAAAGGGAAAACTGTTCACTGCCTTTGATAAGGTGGTATGAAGGAGAAATATATTTTTAATGTAAAGGTGTATTGCTTGTAATTCTATTGCTGCTGATAAGTAGTTGGGTGTAGTTGGGTTAGTTGCAAAGAGAATTAGTTAAAACAAAGATGTGTTGCTGAGGTGGTGGGCACCTCCCTGGCCCACAGAGGAGCACAGAACTGACAGCTGGGTGTGTGCTGTCTGGTGTGAGTGGTCTGTTGTGGTTTCACTCCCTTTTGGACTGAGTCAGCATCTACTGCAGTGTAAATCCTCATAACTTCTTCCGAAGAATTGCTAGAAATCTATTTCTGCCCTTTTCTTGGTGGTTGAGTGACATAAGTGGCAATTTTTGACAGATTTTTTTCAATAGTTGTGACTTGTGTTTCTAGTCAGGTGCTCTTGGACACCAACTACTGATGCAACAAATCTGCAGAGTGAGAGTGGAAATCCTGGTGTTTCTAGGTTGTATATTGTGGTGTTTATTAACTGTTCCTTGTTTAACAGCCTGCATCCCTGGCTCTGCTGTTGCTTTTGCTGTGGCTCTTGCACTTCTCAGCCCATTTGCCTGTGTGGTTGTGTGCTATGTCTGTAATGCATTAGATGATATTGGCAATTAAAGGATTACAGCCAGGATCTAATTATGGCCCTGTGGAATAAAGTTTTCAAATTATTCTGCTTCAGTCTGTAATTACACTGTGTGTGCCCTGATGCCAAGGATTAATAGGGGGATTACAGGCTGTTTTCCTGTAACATGCAGTTCGTGGATGTGCTGTTCACAACTCACTGGCTTTAAGGAGCTGCTGACCTCTCGTGGGGAATGTTATTAAAGGATACAGTCCAGGAGAATGTTTTGTGTTATGTTATGCTTGTTTGCTTCCCTCACCCTGAGTTTATCATGCAGGGACTGGTCAGAGTAGCTCAGATCTTGAGTAGACAACCCTGAAATTGAAGTATTAAGGAAGTGAAAGCTGACAAGCTTCAGTAGCCAGCCCTGCACTGTTAAACTGACTCCTCTTTTGCACTCTTCTCTCACACTAAAGCAAAAAGATGTGGATTCCCCATTGCTGTGGAATGGAGAAGGGAGCTTTCATCATATATTGTTACATATTTCACAAGTGGTAGGGTATAAACATTTATTTCTGTATATCTGGAAATTACGTACTCCAAGAACCTCTGCAATCAACACTTCTCTGAAGAGCTGCAGTTGTTGTAATGAAGACAAACCAATGCTGCTGCTGTTTGAAATGGATGAGAATGTAACCAAGCACTGTCTTTGGAGTAACAGAAGAGTGCTGAACTGTTGTTTGGAAAGCTTAGGCTGCTTTTTTCCAAATTACAACACATTAACTAAATGACATTTAACTGTGTGAACTTGGATGACTCTCCTAAAGGGTAGTATCAAAGCTTTGATTAATTTTTAAATGCAACATCTTGCTTCCCATATCAGTTCTGAATGGTTGAAGCAATGCTTGTAAACTAAACATGCTCAGAGCTCTGCTGTGGCACTGAGACCCACTTGGGTGACACAGCCTGTTCTTCCTCAGCTCCCTGACTGTGCCAGTGAAGTCACCACATCTGGGCTGCTTTACGGGCTGCTCTCTGCCCTGTGCTGATTCCTGAGCTGTGCTCTGCCATTTCTTGGCTCACTGACAGTTGGCTGTGGCCAAAATGGTGCTGTGGATCATGATTGCAATTTAATGGCATGGTTGATGGCACTCCAGCACCTGGGAATGTTCCTTGGCAGTGTTTAATTTGCCAGCATAAATCAAACCTGTGTCTTCTGAGTAGCAGAGCGATGCTAAATATTTCAAACAGGATGTTTTATTTTCCTAAGACCCAATATCTTTGTCATGCTGGTTTTTACATTAATCTGATTTATGGTTTAGTAGAGTGCTTTTACTGTAGTTGCTGAAGAAATGTGATCCTTGGACTGTTAGATAACAATGATAAAAAAAAGACTCTCCAGTTTATTTTTTCAAAAACATATAGTTTTAAAGACGTTGTTACAGTTTTTTATGTTAGAATAGGATTTAAATGTATGTAACAATACAGGTCAGCTTATACTCCTGACTTTTTGTGGTTTTTGCAGTTTTTCATGGTTAACAGGATTTTTTCCTTCATCTTTTAATTTCATTGTTTTGCACGAGTTACCATCATGTAATCTCAGTAAAGCTGTCATTACAGAGATGTATCTAGCACCTTATTTGTCTTTGAGAATCTTTCCTCCTGATGGGAACGTGTGAGAAAGGAAGAACCATCCTTCCTGACTTTCACATTTCTCTGGATGGCTTTTCAGAACTATCAATTGAACAATTTGTTCTGGAGTGTTGCTGCAAATAAGGCCTGGCAGCTGGAGCCAGCCTGCTGTGTGGATGGCATGAACATTAAAGCTCTTCTGTCTTTCTCTTCAAGCAGAAACTGCTTTGAAACTGTTTTAAAAATTCTTTGTCCTTTTGTGTCTGTATGGTATTTCTCCCCTCTGCCAATGTTTTCTTCTGCCTTGGTCCTAGAAGTTGGCATGGATGTTTTGATTAAATGATTAATGAAAAAGATAAGCTGTGACAAAATGTGACTTTTCAGGGGAAAGGGGAAGACTTTTTGGGCAATTCTGCTACCAATAGTAATTTTTGAGAACAGGGAATACAGCTCTCAGTATTTGGCAAGATGCAGTCTTGTGAACCTGTGCCTTCTTAAATGGATCCAACTGATGAAATAGTAAAGCAGAGTTAAATAACACTGCTAGATGCAGTTGCCATTGTGGTTTGTGTAGCAGCAGAAGAGCAGTGAAAAATAAACTGTTGATATCAGCAGATTACATGTTTAGTGGTGTCATTCTTTCCAAAGCCAAGCATTGTTGCATACAGGTAATATAAAAGAAAGGCCTTATAAAATCAGACCTTGATCTGCTGAATTATGAGCTAGCCTGTAAGTTCCATAAGAAGGGATCAGAGGGATGGGAAGCAGTTAGCACAACACCCTGTTCTGGTAAGAGAACTGTTTGCACCTGCAAAAACAAGGAGTCTTTCCCATGAGAATCCACAAAGAAAATATGTAAACACCCGGAGAAAGAGAGAATCTTAGCATGGACACACAGAAGCATTTTCTAACCAATGAATTGAGTGGCAAGAAAGTTATGAACCAATTAGTGTTATACATGAGGTCTTGAAAAATGTATAAAAATACTGTAACATTAAAGATTGGCTTTTCTGCATGAAGAACCTGAGTCCTGTGTGCTTATTACTGCAACAAAGCATTGCCTTCTTTTTCACAGGTTAGGCTGTATGCTCACAGTTAGAGCCAAAGAAAGGAAATCTTTCACAGAACAGTAATTTAAATCCATCCAGTGAGTTAGAGACTCTGGGCCATGAGTACTCCAAAGTCTTAATATCTGAAGGTAACAGTGAAATTAATTCCCCTTTCCTCTCCTGCTGCTGAATTTAACTGGGCAACAGCTCAGCACAACCATCAGTTAAACTGCAAAGACATAAACACCTGAAACATGAAATGAACTGCAGCACAGCCAGCTCAGTTCTTTCTGAAGGGGAGGTCTGCTTGTTCCAATCGTGATTTGTGCCACAGGCTTTTATAGCAGCACTGCAACAATCTTATAAAAATTGTATTAAAGATCAGCCACCCTTAAACATATTAGGCTTCCAGCTGTGAGCAGATTTGTCACAGAAGCCCAGTGAGTGTGTGTGAGGTTCCTGATTTTTATCTTTCTTTAATTGTGTCTATTATAATAATAAAGCTATTTCTTGCTCCTGGGTGTGTACAGAGCAACAAGCAACTTGCAATTAAATGCATGTTTGGGTCCTGGCTGTAGCACTTAGTGATTCATGAGGCATTGTGTTTTCAAAGACAAAAAGAAAATTTTGCTCTAGAGAGCACACTTTAATTGTTCAAATAGGTACATTAAACTTTTATACTTGAATAATAAATTATATAGCAGAGTTGCTTCCTCCTTGCAGGCACTTTTTACCTGTTCCAGCCACCACCAGAAATCATCAGGCAGACCAGCAGCCCCCTGAGACCATTCAGATACTTTCTGACCTGGGGGTTGGTGTTCCTTGTTCAGGATTTCTCCCCCTCTGAGGGATGGTCTGTAGCTTCTGAAGGTAGCTGTCACTCTAACTAGACACCCAAAACTAAGTACTAATATTTTTGTTGTTGTTGTTTGGTTGGGTCTTTTGGGTTTGGTTTGGGTTTTTTGTTTTGATTTTGTTTTTTCTTTAAAGGAAGGATTTGTTTTCTCAGCCAGAGTAGGTTAGTCCAAGCACCAGTTTTGATAAAACACTTTTTCATGACAGGCTTTTTTTTTTTTTTGGTGAGGAAAATAAAGTATTTCAACCACTAAACTGAAATTGTTCTTTTCCAAATGATGCTAATAAAAGTATTACACATCAAATGATGATTAAACTGCACTTTTGCTGTTATTGGCTCTGGTTGGGATTTTCCTTTCCTTTTGGACTACAAGGAAGTGCTTCCTGGATTTCTCTACCTTTATTTTTTTTTAATAAGTTTTCATCTGAATCCTTTAAAAAGTTTGACCAAAGTGCTATTTTGCTTTTGTTAGCTCCAAGGATTCTAATGTTTTGACCAGTATTGTGTACTGCCAGAGATGCACTCAGCACTCTACCAGGCCTCCATGGTGGTAATTAACAACAGATACTAATTTTATTCAATCCAGATGATCTCTGATAGCATCATGGGAATGGTGAGTGCTGACTAGGAAGGCAAACATATGGCAGCCTGGCACAGCTGCTCAACATGAGCATCTTTTGCTCTGGAGCTCTCAGTTTCTTGGTCTTGTTGACCATTCTGTTGGGTTCTCCAGCTCTGTGAAGGGCAGCAGAGTGGAGCTAGATGTGAGCAAATCCTCCTGGAAGAAGGGGGTGTTATGAAAAATTTACTTACAATTTTTCCTCCTCCTGAAGATGTCAACTCTTCTGTTAGGAAGGTATTTATCACATTTGATATTCCTGATTCCTTAGTGGATACTCAGGTAGCTCAGTTTTGTGCTGAGAAAACAGGGTTATAATCTTAAAATGATGTGCTGTGTTTTAGGACAGAGTTCATCTGTTCCACTTGATAATTCTCAGATACCTGAACCTGAACTCATCAGTTTGGTTTCTCTTTGTAATCCAAGGAGGGAAGTGTGTGCTGCTGAGTGCAGTTCACACAGGTCTGAAATAGGTCAGAGCAACAACTCCATGGCACTGCCTGTTTCTTCCCATGCACTGAGATCAAGACATGCAGCTGGAACTGAGTGAGAAGAGTTTTCTTCAACTCAAATCTGTGTCACAAACTTGGGCTTAAATCTGGTGGTATATCCAGTCTCTGACAAGGACAGACACGTGTTAGCCCTTCTTCAGAAACAGCAGGTTTTTTCTGAGTCCTGAGAGGGTCATGTTAGGACTACAATCCCTGAAAGGCTGAGAAAAAGCTGTTTACTTCTAGAAGCAGAGAAAGAAAGTGCATTTCCTAATGAAATTTCTGGTAATGTTTTCGTGCTGCTCTGAATTTTGAGTTGATTCAGACATCCATTTACCAATTACCAGCTGACGGTAGCACTAAATTGAGTGTAACCGTCACAATCAGATGAACTGTGAGTGTTTATTCTTTCCATGCATCCTTTCTTCATTATTCAGTGGTACTGTGTGATGCTGTACTTCAGCTGCCCCATGTAATTTGTGTGAGTGTGATTATTACATTTTTTCAAAGGCGTGGGGTTGATGTGCAGTGTCAGAGCTGAGAAGGTTCATTTCACATTGTTGTTGTTTGTGACAGTGCTGCTTATGTTTAAAGATCTTCTTTTGATGTCTTTGAAATCATTTTACTCCTGGACTGTAGCTATTCTTGGGTCCTTCCGTATTTGTGTTTCATCAATCTGTTTTTAATGTTATTTTGCTTCTTATCTTCACTGAGCTGTCAGCATCTCTTCCTTCTAACAAACAGGGCAGCAATGACTTGCTATACTGTGATTTATCGGGGGCTGGGGACATCAAACAAGGCATTTTTTATAGCTTTGGAGTTCAATAATGGGGAGTTCAGACACAGGGAGTCAGCCTTGTTATCCTCAAGGCAACTGTTAGTTCATCAATGTCCTGTTTCTGGGTCTGCATTTCTTGCCACTTAAAGACCAAGCTCCTAAATAGCTTTATGAATTCATTTCATTTCATTTGGGATTGCTTTAACCTTTCCCAAACCATGAATTAGAGCTTCCAAGAAGAAGCAGATAGATGGAGGAGGAGAGCAATGTGTTAAACTGTGAGCACACTGAAAGAAGATTGGGACTGAATCCTGACCACTCCTATGGGGGAAGGAGGGCAGGCAGTGGAGCCTGTTCCATCAGTATTTGTTTGCTAAATTGATGTCAAGATAGGAGGTGTCAAAAGGATACTTGAACCCTGAACCTGATCTTTTGTTTTTATGATAATCTTGATGGGAATTCCTAGACCTGAGACAGCCACACCATGGCTTTGCTGCATGGAGCCTTTTGAACAGCTGGCCTCTTCCTTTGGACATCTCTGGTTACCTATGGTATTGATGAGGAACGTGGCAATATTGGCAGGGCTTTCAATGACCATTCCCAGCTCAGTGGTCCTTCCACAAAGGTGATGTGGTGCCAAGGGTTCTGGTAAAAAAGCTGTGCCGTGGTTCCTGTGGTGTGGGCTAAAGTCCCTGTGTGATCTGTTTGCTGTTGGTGTAGCAGGAGCAGAAGTAAAGAACTCTGAAGTCACAAGCATTACCTTTATATAAGGGTTAAACATATAAAGAGTGCCCAATCCATTGGCCAGAAGTTGAAATAATCCCATTTAGCCAGTCTGAAGCATCTCAGTGGTCAGTCCAGCACTTGCTGTTCAGGACATTTGGACAAGTCCAGCTTGGTGGTGTTTTCATTGGTGCTGTAAAACTGGATGTGGTGCTTCTGTTCCCTGCTCTGAGCTGCTGTGTGATGGCTGTTATTATACAGTGCCCATCTATCATCCCAGCCATTCAGCTGCACAGTATCCAGCTATTTGTCTTGCACACTGAAAATTACTGTCAAGTGTCCTGTTGTTCCAGCCAGGTCTGCTCCTCTGCAGTGAACAACAGCAATTGCCTTTGACATCAGACATTGTGTGTCAACTGCCTCAACATTTTGAAGTGCACCCCAAGTCTCTCATCAAAAAAGATGTGATTTGAGTGCTGAAGGTAAATTAACCCATTAGGATTGACTCCAAAGAAGCAAAAGGCAGGTGCTCTTATCTACAATTATTTGTGCCGTTCTACGTGCTCTTCAAGCCACATCATGAATTGTGAGGTTAAAAAGGACAGGCTCACAGCAGAGAACAAATTCTGTGTCACAGGAATGACACCCTCCACTTAGATGTGGGTTTTATTTTTGAAGTCAAGAATTGTGCAAGGTGGCTAAATTTTGATGGCCTCAGGTGGGGCAGCGAAAGCACAGGACAGTAAATGACTTGCTGTAGGAAGTACAAAAGGTGGTGGTAAAGTTTCAAAGTAACCTCTCCAATCCCACCAGAGCATTTTCCCTGCTCACACACAGGCCTGTCAATATTCTCTTGCTCTGGGCTGCCATTTTCCTAGTACGTTACTCTGAGTATAGCCTTCTAATTAAATTTTTACAGACAGGTGATTTGCTGGGCTACCTACACTGTCTTTCTGCTGTGATATACCCAGACTAGGAGTGCTGGGCACATCACAGGGCCTTTAGGTTCTTTGCAGGAAAATTTTCCCTGTGAGCACACCAGAGAAAATGAAGCAGCTCAGTCTGTGCTCACCTTTCCTGAATCAACATGAGCAGCTCAGCTTTTGGTCCTTTTGGTCTATAGTGATGCTTTTCAGGACAGCACCATTTTCTACATCTGGAAATCCATCACATGGATTTCCCATGTTCTCTAATGGTGTCTTTTGACTGGTGTCCCACAGTGGCCATGGGATATCAGTGGCTGAAGCAGACCAATATTTCATGGGTGAATGCTCTTGAATAATGCTCATTTATTTGTTTATTTGTTGGCAGCTTTAGAGCAAAGTTTGTGAGACACCAGCCTGCATGCAGAGGCAAATGTCTCTTACCTCTTTGGCTGGGAAGGATCCTGACAATAGATGTTCTGGCAGCAAGGGATGTTTGGGAAGGAGTCACCTATAGAAAGCGTGCCCTGTGGAGAAGGCAGCAGCCAGGATCAAGCAATTTGTTTCCTCCAATCTAAAAATAGAAGAGCAACAACAGTGGCTGAAAACAGGATCTCCAGTGCCTCACTGGTACTGGGAGGGTGTTTCAGTTTATCCTCTTGCTTGGGAGCACAGAATAATTCTGTTAGTCAAGCTGTTTATAAATAGTCAGGTGTGGCTGCAAGGGCTTTCTCAGGGAGTCAAAATCAGTGTTAATTCACTCCAAATGGCTGCATTAGTCTGGATTGAGTTGACTTTTGAACACAAAGGGTTGTGGGGCACAGAGGGATGGGGAGGGGGGTCGTACTGACATTTAATCTAAAGCCCATGGCACCTGATGCTGTTTTGGTTGTGTGCCTTTGCTCCACAGGTCCATGCTGTGTGCAGTTCTGTGCCCACCTCCTTTTGGAGATTTCTAGATTTATCACAGCACTACCTTGTGTCCTGCTGATCACTGCAGTACTTCTGGTGGTCCTCAGCAAGAGCCTGAGCTGATGTGCAGGTTCATAATGTGGGAGAAGATACACTGATTTATTCTGTGGGATCCATAGGGAAGGTAGGTTTTATTGCTCTGTAATTTTCTCTAGGGAAGCTGCTAAAAATTCAAATGCTTTTAAAAAGCTGATCTACTCGTTGTTGTGCTTAACTTGGATAAGAATGTGAAAACATTTGGTTTTCCTAATCTTGATGAAAAAAAGTTTGTATGAAGAATTTCCCAACAGCCATCCACCACTACCATCATGAACAGTCTGCACTGACCTGTTGGCTCCTGCTTTCTAGTCAGTTTTAAATCCTACTTGTAGTGTTAGGATTCTGTCATTACACCTGATAATTTAAAAAAATTCCAGGCTTTTGGCCAGTTCAATGCATGAAGTTTTAACTGATGCAAATTTATTATTCCTCGCCTAACATTTGTATAAGCAAATGGAATTTCACCACTGCAGTTAGCCTACAAGATGAAAAGTCATAGATACTGAACAGCAATTTACTTCATTACTCTGATTTTTGTGTAAGTAAAGTGCTTCTGGTATATTGCCAACCATTTTTTTTCCAAGGTCATTTCTATTTAATGTATCATAGTGCTTAATTCTGCTGTAGCTGTGCCTGAGTTGAATTAGGAATCCCTATATGCTGTAACAATTTATTTTGAAAGGATGCCTTAGTAGTGCTTCTCAGAAGAGTGAAATGTCCAGGTATTAATAGGTACTTTTTCAAGGATTTTGAAGATGGTAAAAAAGCTGTCATACACCTCAGTGATCTTTGCTGAAATTTAACTGGGACACTTGATGGAAGTGTGGATGCAGCCCCAAGTCCTGGGCTTGGTTTGCTGTCTCCATTACAGAAGTGAGTGAGAATCAGAAGAGCAGAGCTTTCAGGAGATGTCAATATTTGGGAAACTGATGGACAGATGCTGCCATTTTTATATGCTTTTATACAGTCAAAATATTTCTCATCAGTCCTAGCAGGATCCTTAGCTGTCAGTAATGATCCCACCTGTCACTGTCCAGTGCTCCCTGTCCCATTAGAGATCAAATGCAGAATATGATGTTCAGTAGTGATTTAAACTGGCTCTGGGAGGGCTGCTTGGTCCTCATCTTGTAATTTTGTCACCTTCAGAAGAGCCTGGTTTAGGAGCAGTGGATTCAGTATCCAAGGGGATCTTGCAGGTTGTCTGGGACAGAGGGGTCTCAGCTCTTCTCTGCTGCCTGTGTAGCATCCTGAACATGGCAGGTGTTAATTAGCCACTTCACCTGATTGCCAGTGCAATCTGGAGCAGCTGGAACACAACCCAGTGTTTGATGCATAGCTACAGTTCACATCCCACTGAGTTCACATATACAGTAGCACTCTATGTATAGAAATGCTACAGAGCACATAGCCCACTGCACCTTGTCCCAGCCACAGGATGATGCATAGCTGTTGTCTTCTATAATTAACATTTGTGTATTTGGTTAGAACACATCTAGTAAAAAAAAACCCCTTCAGTAAATGGTTAGAGGTAGCAGGGTGGTGTGTTTTGCTTTTTTTCAGAAAACTGATTTTAGAAAAAAATCAACATTCCCAGGCCAAGACATTTTGCAGTGAGCAGCACCAAATAAGCAGGGAGAAATAGCCCAGTACGTCTGTAGAACAACATGTCTTAGTTCTGCCTGCATGTACCAGCCAACAGCTCTTATTTACACCTGCCCTGGAGTGTGTCAGTTTTGCCACAGACAGAACATGCTGTCCCCGGGGTTGAACAGTCTCTCTGCTGTTGTGTGCTTGCAGTCACCTTGTGCCACTTGTCACCCCACAAACCACACTCACCTAGCACCTTGTCAGCATCCAGGTCCCAGGCCAAGGGGCCTTCTGTCCCAAAAAAAGATCTACACTGCCATCAGAATTGTGCTGCCCCTCCTAGGATCCCCTCTGGCTTTCAGTAAATCCAGTGAACTTTGGGAAAGCTGCTGAGTGACAGGAGTTTTCTGTTTGCTTTGCTGGGCTGTGCAGGGAAGGAATGGGAGGAAAGAAAAACAACAGTGAGTGTGAATTTGTGTAAGATAGTTTCTAATTTCTTGCTTTTTTTATAAGTTTCACTTTTTCATAGTTGGGTACCCAGGAAGGACACCAGACCGTAGCATCACTGAATGGTTTGGGTTGGCATTTTAAAGGTCATTTAGTCCAAGCCCCCTGCAATGGGTAGGGACATCTTCCATAGGTGAGTTTGCCCTTCTGGGGTGCTTGACTTGAGAGCCTTCTGTGAGGATTTGATGCAGTTAAAGGAGACTATACCAAATAACCAGAACCAGCCCAGATTTCCTGAAGACCCTGTGAGTGAAGCAGAGATATTCATTAAAGCCTTTTCATGTATTTGAATGTCTTACAACAGCCATATTGTTTTCAAAATATTTTTGCTCTTTTTTGCCTACTTCTTTTCTCCTCTAAAAGTACTGTCCTAGATGACAATTGTAATGGGTTTAATTTTGTAGTAGAAATACTCCTTATAGCAGTGTTTGTCCATCACTGCAACACAGTGGTTTACCCATTTGCCCAGATGCTCACTGGTAGATCTCTGTGACTGTGTGAATTAAAATAATCTATCAGCCAGCCCTAGTTTGTTAGTTATGGAAAGGGAATTAAGGTACTAATTGGAAATGGAGTGCATAAATTTGGCTGGCATGGGTAGGAAATGCCTGAAGAAACTGACAATCTGTCTCCAAGATATGGATCCTCAGAAATTCTAATTAGAGATAGCAACTGGGTCCTTTGAATTTTTTTTTCCATGTGCACTCTAAGAAACATGAAACCAATTAATTTCCTCATTGCATTGATACATTACTTATGTACAGAACATAGTGATAGAAGAGATTTCCATTTGAATTCTTGCCTTTTGGCCTTTAACAGAAAATCAGATAACTGCAATTTATTGGACAATTACAGATGATATAGGAACACAATTTTTTATCTTTTTTCTACCAGAAAGGAAACCCTAGACCTTTCTACTTCTAGAAACTTTTTTTTTTTTTTCCACAGAGCTTGTGATTTCTCAGCAATTTTCTAAAACCTGATAAGGATGCACATTAATTAAGTTTAGATGAAGGAAACTTTTTTGCAGTTAATCTCTGAGTCTGACTGCTGTTCTGTTCTCTCCTTGGCTGGGAGTAGGTATTTAACCAGGATTTTGTTTGGAGGCAAGGCTGGAGTGTGGGCACTGTGCATGTTCACACACAGGATGAGCTATTAACTAAAAATAAGTGTATTGATCCAGCTTGGGATGATTAATAAATTCAGCTTTTCCAGTTCTGACTTTCTTCTGTTTAGATAGGACTTATTTCTGAGGGAAAGTTGTATAAAGCTAAAAATGAAAGTTTTATGGTGATTCTAATTACATTGCTCTAGTGAAGAGAAATACTGAACTGAGGCTGGTGGGGTGTTAGGAGGAGGCAGGAAAAGACCTTAAGACACTTACTCTCAGCCTTACTTGCATTTACTTTCTTTATCAGTCCTTCATTCAAGGCTCATAAATCAAGAAGAAGAACCATGATGATTTCTGTGAAACAGTGTCTGTTTGGGGAAACTCAACAAAGGGTGAAAACTGTCAGAAACTGGAATACCTGGCACTGTCTAAATGTGGATTTGTGGTGTAAGGGACCTCCAGTCACTCCCCATCATGGTGCTGCCAGTGCTCCATGATGCAGAAGGAGGAAGAGGCTTGCTGCTGCCATTGTTGGACCCTTCCCCGCTGATACCACAGCTCTGCCCAGCTCTGCCAGATTTCCAGACCCAGCTCGCTGTTCAGACATCACGCCCAGACAGCTGCAGCTGACTGAGAAACCAGTTTCCCTACTGCTCAATGAAGTAGAGCAGGGCAGCTGTATATTATTTTCTGCCTAAGCTGTGCTGAGGTCCTGGCAGTGAATTAAAGCCCAGCATGAGCTTCCAGCAAAGGTGCAACTTTGCAAGTGCTGGGTGTGGGGAGCGTGGCCCCATCGCTGTGATCTCCAGGGGTGTGACCTTCTTTGCCCTTTGGAAAATCAATGTTTTCATCTCCTCCCTCACCTCCCCTGCCCTTCCAGCAGCCACTGCAACCACTCTGTGGCACCAACTTCTTCCCTGGGCACAGGGAGAAGAAAGTGGGGAAGGTGGGGTGGCTGCTGCTGCTGCCCAACAGAGTGCAGGGCATGTGGGTGTTGAGAATCACCAGGGACAGTAACTCAGGTGCTGCCAGGTGCATTTCAAGAGGTCCTGCCTGCAGGGGTTTCAAGGAAATCGAGCAATTTCTATTCTCCCATCTCTTCCTAGTGAAGCTGCAGAGCCAAATCAGCTGCTTTACGCAGATTGGCAAAACAATATTGAGAGTTGTGGGGGTTTTCTTTTCTTTTCTTTTCTTTTCTTTTCTTTTCTTTTCTTTTCTTTTCTTTTCTTTTCTTTTCTTTTCTTTTCTTTTCTTTTCTTTTCTTTTCTTTTCTTTTCTTTTCTTTTCTTTTCTTTTCTTTTCTTTTCTTTCTTTTCTTGTTTTTTTTTGGAGGTTTTTTTTGGTTTTGTTTTTTGGTAAGATTCTGTGAGAGTTGCAAAAAGTGGTAAAAACTCTTCTAAAGCCAGGTTGGATTTAACATTAAGGAAAATGAAAGTCTTGGGAAACTGAACTTAATATCTTACTGGTTTGTATTTATTGTTGTTCTCGATCCTATGGGAGTGATGAGAAGTGGATTTTCATGCTGTGTATATTCTGTACTGCAATACTTTTCTGTAAATCCAACTCACATATGTGCAGTGTTGCTCTGTGGTGCAAGGAATAGTTCTGTGGTACTAAACACTGTTTGATGAGCTAGAGGGAGCTCTTAGACAAAGATATGTGCTATTTCAGCCTTGCTTTTTCTCTTCAAAACAGTAATTTTAATATCACCAACCTGTCATGACTATTGTTTTCCAAACTTATGACAACACTTAAAGACTTAGAATAGGTTTTCTGTGTAAGAAATTGGGTTTTGTTGAGCTCGTTTGCCTGTCTGATCTCCAGGAAAAATTTGGGCACCTTGACAGAGGAATATTTCAGCTTCCCTTACAATGACTTCCTGCTACAGTGGAAAAGGAAGAAACCTGCTTAAAAAAAATATCATTTTTAATTCTGAAGTCAGCAGAGCTGTATGTAAGAGATGATTTCCAGTAGGAAGCACATCGGCTCATGGGATGCTCCCATGCTCAAGGGCCTGCTCCTTCACAGCCTGTCCCAAAGCTCTTTGCTCTCTGTGGGGTGGCACTCATTGACTTCAACAGTTTGACCCCAATTATTTCTTGCTGGGACTGTGGTTTCATACAGGAAGAATTCTGTTGTCTTGAAAAGTTTGTGAAGACTGTGTAGGTTTTCTCTTATCAGACTTCTCCCTGCTCTTATGTCTGGGTTTGGTAAAAAGGTTTTGGTGATTCATGAATCTTGAACTATCACTTTTCCATGTTCAGATTACCTTTCAATACTTAGTGGAATAAACCCTGCAGGATCTCACAAGCCCAGCAGGGCTTAGTCTACAGGTGGAAGAACTGAGGTGCACTGTGAGCCAGCTGAGGGAACATGCAGGGATTTCTGTGGCAAAGCCACTGAGCCCCCAGACCTTCCTGCCTTTGCTGTGTGGCTTGGATTAAAGGGTTTGCAGGCTTTTAGATATTTACATGTGTATCAAGACTAAACTTGCAACCCTTTCCCCCTCTGGTCAAGAACTTTGCTGGTTTATTTCTGAATATCAGTTTTTCAATAACATTCAAATTTCCTGGCTGCCCCATACCTCAATGTCCAGTTTGTTGAGCCAGAGCAATAATGAGATGTCTCAGGTGGATTTATACTTGTACATCTTTTACAGTGAGCTGGTACCTGGCTACAATAATGCTACCTCTTAAACCTGGACTACTGGCATTTGTAATTCAAGGCAGGATACATTTTTATGTGTGGAGATAATGGAGAACAAGTCTCAAAGATTCCTGCACAAAAGCAGCACTAAAATCAAGTGGAGCATGGAGTCCTTTTCAGTACAGATGAAATCAATGGCTCTTTCAGCTCCAGCTGCCACAGTGATGTCCCAGCCAGGTCTGTCTGTGCAGGAAGCTGCTGATGCTGGTTAGACTTTCACAGGCAGAGGGTTAGGTCAAGTGTCTGGTTTTGTACCTGGAGGTACAGGAAGAGCTGCCTGTGTAATTTCACCATTGCCATGACCTTTCTTTCCCAGAGAACAATTTGTTCTGGGCAGGACAAGACATCATGTCCGTGTTTTCATTTCAAAATAAATACATTCAGGGTGAAAAGTAAGGAGAAACCCCCCCACAATAAATAATTTAAAAAATACTTTAGAACCCTTGAAAACTACCTTATTTTTCCATTTCAGGATGTTTCAAATAAACTCCATTCACCCCCATTCCCTGGGCCAGGCCATCCAGAGAGGTTTTTACCCAGTGAACAGAACACTCATCCATGCCATGGGAAACCAGTTTCTCCAGGAGAATGCTGTGTGATAGCACTCCAGATGATCTCCATGACTTTCCTTGGCACTGAATCTGTAGTTCCCTGGACTCTCCTTCTGGATTTTCTTGTGGATGAGCATTACATTTTCTGGCTTTCAGTCAATTGGGACTTCCCCAGTTAGCCAGGACTTCTGGTAAATGATGGGAAGTGTCTCAGTGAGAAATTCCTGCAGCTCCCTCAGGATCTGTTGGTGGATACCATGGGGTTGTGTGTGTCTTTAGTGCTGTACCAAGGTCCCTGAGCTTTTCCCCCTGGATTATGGGGGCTTCATTCTGCTCTCCATCCTGGTCTTCAGCTTGAAGCAGGGGATGCTGAACCTCAGCTCTGAGAATCTAAATCACAGTTTGAAATATTTGCTCTGAAGAACCTGGAGAGGCAAGGTGTGGTTTGCCCTTTCCTGTTCCATAGGTGCCTGCAGCAGGATCTGCTTTTTCGGTGCTCTTTAGGAACATCAGTCAAATGCTTTGTTCTGTAGGGGAACACAGATGAAAATGAAATTTCCTTATCTACAGTCAAGGATGCTTCAGTTGGCAGCTGTTGCTGAAGTCACTTCCAATCTCCTCTTGCAGAAATATGCTGCCAGTTAACATGCACTGGCTGGCTTTTCTTCCAATACAGATGCAGCTGCCAGGAGCTGGGACCAATCCCAGTGGGCAAACTGGCCAGGGAGCCTGCAAGGCAGTGTGTGCATAGAACGAGAAAGGGAGAGTGAGGAGGTGCAGGAATGTTTTTTACATATGCATCTCAGCTCACAATGGGGATCCTGGACCTGGCAAGGCTTTTCCATGTTTGTTTGTTGCTGCTGAGTCTATTTTGCCTGTGGGTGCCTGCCCAGGGTCTGCCCTTGGTGTGTGTTTGTGCAGAGCTCTGCATTTCTGCAGCACAGGGAGTGATGGCAGCAGTCTGGAGGCTGCTCAGGTTGCGTGGGTGGCAGTGTCCACATAAAACCCTTCCACAGGAGAGAGAGGGTGTTAGAACATTCCTCAGAGCTTTGTCTGGGGATAAGATTTAGAGGCAGCAGGATCAGCACCAGATGCTGCAGCATATTCCCACATTCCCTGATAAGGACACAGCTCTGTAGCTGCATGGTCCTCCTGCTTGTGTCATGAAACATGGAGAGGTCAGGAGGATTGCCAGTATCACTATAATTGTTTTCAGGCTGGTGGAGCAGTGAAACTGCTCCCCAGCTTCAGATTTAATCTTTTCTAAAATTCCGAGGCCTGGGATATCTGCCATTAAAAAATCCCTGGCTGAAAAGTTCCTGCTAATTTAGTGTTTTCAGGTCAGGGCAGGAGTATTCTGAATTGTTTGCCTGAGCTGTTTTAATTACTTATTATAAATATATATGGTGTAAATCACTAATTTTGGGGGAAACTCTTTTGGGGAATGCAGTCACTGAGATACAAGTGGTGATGGCTTGAAACTGTCCCAGAGGTTTGAGTCCACCAGTTCAGTGAAAAACAATGAAAATTACATAGGGATCATTTTGTATCTGGTTTAGATTCCTAAGATTTTGTGGCTACAGTGTAAGCATCTGCAGGCAAAGGAGATGTCTAAGCTCTTATAGCTGATGAAGATGAAGGCAAAATATTCACTGGAGATACCTGCTTTAAGCTGAAGAAAATAATTCTCTAAATTCTTGTTGATTGACTGTTAACTATATTGGGATCTTAGGCACTTGGATTCCATGTATAGAGCTATAGGTAGGTACTTACATAGAGGTTCATTCTCTGGAGCTGAATTCTGCTGTAAATTAACAGAAAATATAGCCTGAAGAGATTGAGATCAACACTTGCTCAGCCTAAATATGAAAAGACTGAGAAGGAGTAGTTCTAGTCTTCCAATACACAAAGGACTGTTACCAAGAATAACTTGTTTTTCAAGTTCCAGCAGAATGTGATGAGAAATGATGGATTTTTGTTGCAAAAAGGAGAATTTAAAATCGACATCATAAAAAACTTGGTAATGAAACACTGAAGATAGATTCACTGAGAAGGATGTAGAGCTGTCAGCATCTGAGGTATTTGTCATCAAATATCTGGTAGAGGAGTTGGTTTGGATTCCTTACAGTTCAGTAACTGAAAGATAAGGTCTCTTGACTATTGTAGTGCAATTGAAAAACAATGTATAATGCACTACACAAATCATGGCTTCATTTACAGAAACATTTCCTGCCCTGGAATTGAGGATGTCACCAGACTGGGATGTTCCCCATGTTATTGGAGGTTATTGACTGTGCTTACTCCTGTGGGGTCACTAATGTGGCAGCAAGAACAAAAGAGTCTTTCTGGAGCAATTCAAAAGGAGTTTTGTTTTCAAGGGCTTAAGCTACTTGTAAAACAAGTGGTATGAGCATTTCTGCAAGAATTTTTCCTGTTAAAGGTATCCTATGCACCATTTTGAACCTCTCAAAATCAACCTTCTCCATGTCCTGCAGCTTCTGAAGGTGCAAGAGTCCTGTTGCAAAACCTGCGAGCTCTAGAGCACATGGCACCTTTTATGTTCTGTATTAAGGCTGAGAAATTGCAATAGACACATTATAAATGCTTGGATACTGGATTTTTCTGGCAAAAAATAGGGAGAAATGAAATCTTCAAAGGCATTTGACACAAAGTAGTTTAAGCCTTGTGGACTGCTGAAACAGCATGTTTGGGTAGGGCTATCTACTGTAGCTATTATAAATATCAAGCACTACATTACTGTGGCTGTGTTATCTCTGACAAGATTAAGTGCATTCCTGTCAGAGAGAATTTCCCGATAAAGATTTCATTGCCTCTTCCTCACATACAAAATGATAAGCGACCCTGATATTTCTCTGCTCCACTTTATCAATAAAAATTGTTCTGCTTGGATTATTTCTGTTTGTCTCCTAATGAAGTGACATTCTGTGGTGTGTCAGTCAATCCTGGATTTGAGAGAGACATATGAACTCAAGAAGTTGTAACCATGCACCACACTCTGAAATGTGCTGTGCTAGGCTTTTAATCTGCTTTGCTCATAAAACCATAAATCACCAATTAAAAATAATTACTGAGGTGAGGGAATAGATTATTTGATGAACCAGATTGCTCACTGTGAATCATTGCATCACTTGCTGAAGCAGACATACAGTGGCATGGACGTGGAGACATCGAAGCTGATTTAGGAATCGACACCAGCAATGTTAAATCAAAGTTACTGCTTGGAGAACAGAATTTATGGTTTGCTGGGTAGACATCCTGGAGACCACATGGAGTCCCATGAATATTAAATATTCCATGCTGCATGTGAAAAGTGCAACACAATGGTCTAAAATATACACAGGGACCTGAACTGGTGACAGTGCCATCGTGTCCTTTTCCTCACTCCCTCATCCTAATGCATCCATTTCCATGGAATATCAGCTGTGCTGGGGTGAGCCCTCCACACTCAGTTTGGCCCAGCACAACCAAGAGAGCTGGGATTTCCATGTTGAGCTTGCCCAGAATAAAAGTTATCCTTTGACATTGTGTGGGTTGGAGAAACTCCTGATGGCTGAGGCTGCTTTCCAGAGCTTCCTGGGAAGTGTGAATGCTATTTTAAGAATATTTTTATCAATGGAGGTGGCTTTGGGAATGATAGAAGGAGTCAGTGGCCAAATAGGAGCTCAGAATGCCTGCCCATTCCTGGCTTGGAGTGTTATGGATCTGCTGCAGGTGGTGTCTGGTGGAGATGGAAACCAGTTCCACCTACACTGTGAGCAGACAAGGGACATTTTAGTCCCCAGGAATGAGAGGAAGAAGGAGGAAGAGCAGTTACAAAAGGCTGAGGCTTGCAAGATTGCATCTGATTTAGAGTGTGGAATTTGCTACCTAAACTGAGGCAAAGAGCCAAGAAAAAGGATCTGTGTATAGAGAAGTGACAGCATGGCATGGGGGGGATCATTGATTCCCTTCATCCCAACAAAGGGCCATTGATTCTTCTTACACCCATGGCTGTTCTGGGGGCACAACACCTTAGTAGCAAGACCAGGCACTGGGCAAGCTGATGTGAATCTGCTGCAGTCTGTGCCAGTGGCTGTAAAGGATCTGCAGCTGTTTTCATAGGTGACATAGTTTTTATTGCCCATTATCATGTCAAGTGTGTTAAATTTATGAGGCAGTGTGTTTATTTTAATGTGCAATGTCTGCATCTCACCAGCCACATACATTTCAATCTTTAATGCAGCCATCTCTTTGGATTATAACACTCTTGCATATTTACTCACACTCTCTCTGAATGGAGAATTGAGCAGTATCTCATGGCATTTTACTAATTAAATAGATTGTGTGTTTTGCTGGCAGTGTGTTGTGAACATTAACTTCTGAAAGCTTTTTCATTTGTCATTGTCTCATTCCTTGGCATTATGATTACTGCAGTTTTATATGTGATAAGACTGTACAGCAAGTTAGGCTGTACGTCAGAAATTCCTGCCAGCAGCAATCTGCTCTGTGAGATAGAAGTGTAATGGGATTCATAATGTTCACTCACACTCTCTTCATCAGCATTTCCTCCCTCCTCTTGACTCTGGGTGTTTTATTTGTGTTTCTCCCTGTTTTATTTGGACTGTGGGGAGGGGGGGCAGTGCTCTTCTTTTTTGATTTTCTGCTTTAACCTTGACTGTGAAACACTTTCTTATCAGGAAGCTGTTAGATGGGGTTTCACAAAGGTCAGGGTGCTGGAGGAGCACATGGCTGTGAATTTGTGTTCTCACAGGTACCATCAGCTCCCCTGCCTCTTTGGCTGTGGAAGAAGCTGCTCCAGCCCTAAACCTCCAGCTCAGTGGCACTGCTCTGGCAGGTGTGAGGTGTAAAACCCCACTGCTGAGCACTGGCTTGCTCCTGGCACTGAATGATATTTACAAGTCCCCTTGTTGCCTTTATATTTGGGGCTGCTGTTGCAGCACAGTGGTGTTTGTACCTGTTTGGGCCCATTTTCTACTGTAGAAAAGCCATGGCCATCAGTGTGAATGGTGTTTGTATCCCCTAATTTAGAATGTCTCCATTATTTATCCAGTAAATAGCTTATCTTTGGAGCAATATTCTAGTCCTGATTTCAGAAACTGCTGGTGAGATGCAGATTTAAATTTAGGGCTTGGTAAACTCTCAGATTGAGATGGCTGGTGTGAGCCACGTGCTCACATTTTATTCCATGAAGAACTTGTTGATGGAGAGACCAGATTGCAGAGAGTTGTTCAGCTCTGTATGAATGTAGGATGAGGTTAATACTTCCTAGATTTCACTAACTGGACAGGTTGTATCCCTCTGAGTGTAATGTGAGATCGTCTGCAGATGTCTCCAAGTGACAAGATGTGCCTGGAGGTGACAGTGCTGGGATGTCAAAGCTACGGTGACGTCTGTCCCAAGGGGTGGCAGGAACCTTGAAAATTGCCTTCCCCAGGCTCCTCATCTGAAGAGACCCCTTCTAGAAACGCTGTTGAAGTGATCCCAAGCTTGGAAATGCTTCTTACTTCCTTGTTGATGCTTCCAATGGCCACAGCTGCCTCCCACCTGAGCCATGAATTGCACACACAGCAAAGGTGCTGTGCTGCTGTTTCTGCAGGATTATTGTTCCTTGATGCCTCTTCTCAGCTGCATCTCCAGGAGCCACCAGTCTGCTCCAATCTGATGAAGTACATCCATCTTCCTCTGTCTCCTGGTGGCCTCATCTCCTGATGACAATGCCTGTTCTTGTGTGGGTGTGTTTGGAACCCCTCTAAGCACACTGATCTCAACACTTTCTTAATGCTTGTTGGGCTCTTCTATTTCTTTAAGGTAAGGAGCTGCTCTTGTAAGTTATACCTTTTGAATTGATCTTTTTACTGGGGAAAAATAAGATCAATCAAATCATATGGCTAATAAAATTGACAAAGAACCAATAAAAGCCCGATGACACACCATCTGGCCCGCTGAAGATGAATGAGAAAACCAAGCCACTGCTCAAATCTTAACCTTCCCTATCACATTAGAAGCTCATTCACACTTCATAATAGCCCAATATTTCATTTCAGCTACTGAGATTAATGCCAAAGAATACATAATCAGACAATAATTCTCTGTATCTTTCCATCCAGATGCATCGAGTGGAGTCATCAAAATAAACAGATCAACTGTTTATTCCTTCCCACCATATTCACTAGCACTGTAACAGCAGCAACCAAAACAGAACCTCTGCAGGAACTGGGCATCCTGCTGTTAAACAGAGGCAGCTGGAAATAACAGCTTTTCCAAAGCATCAAAATTATTTAGGAGGAGAGCCCCTGTTGAAGTCCACGAAATTTCAAGTTGTAACTCAGGGAGCCTCCTGCTGTGGAGCCATCAATGAGCCTTTGATATTTTCACCTGACCCTGCCAAGAAGGGTGTTACCACAGAATATAAAGTAGAATGTCAGATGGGGAGCTGAGGTGAAAGCACCACAGTGCAGCCAATGGAGTTGTATCTTACCAAGGGCTTTCAAACACCAGAAAGAAACAGAAAAGCCAAATAAGGGTTACAGGAGGTCATAGCTCTGAACAGCCACATCTATAACATTGAGTGACCTTTCAGAAACTGAACATGCCCTTAACATGGATTGTGATCCTGATGCACCCTGAAAATATGAGATATTTTAGCAAATATTGACAAATTGTCAGTGTAATCCTACCAGACAGGGCTGGAGATTTGACTGCATATCTGAAGTACAGATTGCTGAAGGCTCCTCAGCTCATCCTCCCCACTGCTGAGCATCCCTCTTGTAACACAGGGTGTCTTGTACAGGTCTGCTGCAGCCCTGTGAGCTGTTCACAGTCCCAGTGGCAGGCTTTGCTCATCCATCACCCCGAGTCCTAATCAGAGCTGCTCTGCCCGTGATGTGTTGGTGCAATACATCTGCCCAGAGACAGGGCTGGATATTGCAAAGCCACACATCTGCAAAGCACACGTCCCACGTGGGTGTGGATGTGTGTGGAGGGGTGTGTGGGCACACACACCGAGCCTGTGCCCTCTTTGGTGTTGGATTAAATCTGTGTTGATGTCTGCAGGGTAGCACAGGGCTCCCAAAAGAGAGTTGTGCATCTCTCAAAATGCCTGTGTGCCAAAGTAATCCTGGTGTACCTGCCCACAAGGGATGATATGAATTGGGAACAATACTTTGGTGGGAGGATGACAGCAATTGTGCTCAGTGATATTAAATGGCCATTAAACCATCTATTAAGCCCCACAATAAATGGCATACTGAATCATCTGAACCATGCAAAATATCTTAAAGAGCTGACTAACCAGGAGAACTCAGTGAGTAGTTACACACAGGGTGTAGCTCAATACACTGCATTTTTTAATGATACAAAGGAAAATATAGGCTCATTGCTAGCAGGGTTTGTGGTTTGGAGCAGCAGCTGGCAGTGGTGAATAATGGTGAGGGAAGGACAGTTATACAGAGCTCTGTGATGTGGAATGATTTAAAGAACCAGCACTTTTAATGCACCCAAATGCCAACGTGTGCCCCTGGGAAGTGGAGTTGGGCCTGGAGCTGGCAGGATATGGGGCTTCCTCCTGGAAATCATTGGCTTGGGGAGAGGATGGGAGGTCATGGTCAATAAACAGTGTGCAATGATTGTCTGATATAATTGTGTGGCTCAGAGATCTAATGGGAGCCTCAGATGTAAATCCTGGGGAAAATGGAATGAAAGAAAGTGAAATTACTGCTGTTTGCTGCTGTAGTGTGTTCGATAGCAGAAATTACCTTGGAGTCTGAATGAAGGTGCAATGTCCTTACTACAAGAATAGCCACTTACATTAAAAAAAATTATCTGAGTTTAGGCAAAAAGCCTAATTACAAGAGGAATGTTACTCATAAATATATGTCTTACTCACAGACTGTAAACACCTATGTGGGACAGAAAATTACTGAATGCAGAGGGCTGGGGAAATGAACAGGCAAAGACATGGTGAGATGCTGTGTCAGAACTTCAAGATGGATAAATTCAGGGTAAAGAAACAACACTTTTTACAAGCTAGCAGCCCTGCTAATATTCCATCTAATGATTTTGTGGATTCTGCATCACTGCTGGATTTCTCTTGGTAAGCTTTATTCAGTTCAAGGAGAAATTATGCAGGAATTACCAGGTGAAATGTTATGCCCTGTATTACGGTGCTGTCATACTCACTGATCCTGATGTTCCCTCCTGGCATTACAAATCTGTGAACCTAAGAAACACATGACTGAAGGGCAGCCATGGTGCAGCTGCTGCATTCTTAAGTGGAGAAAGCTATCTGGGTCATATCTTGGGGAGGGAGATTGTGCTGTGCTGGGGAGACAGGCAGAGGTGAGGACTGACCTTTGGCTTGTTCTCAGTGACAGGAATTGCAAATACAGGTTCTTTGCAAAAATACACCGTTCCCTGCCAGTCCTAGGCAGCCTTACTTCTGCAGAGGTCTGCTACAGACAGTCCTGGCTCTGCAGGAAGCTTTGGGAGGGATAAGAGGGGAGCATTTTTGCAGGGGGGCATACTTAGGGTCTGCAGAGGAAGAGGGCTGTTTGTGTGGCCACAGAGTGAGCTGGTGTGGTACTCCCCCATTCCTGCAACAATTCAGACCAATATTACCCATGGTTAGCACTGTGCCATCCCCTGCAGTCAATGCTTCTCACAATGCAGCCCAAGATACCATTTTCCTTCTTGGCTACAGGGTGCATTGCCATTTAAATAACTTGTGCTCAGCTTGGTGTCCACCAGGACCCCCAGGGCCTTCTCTTGGTGTCCACCAGGACCCCCAGGGCCTCCTCTGCCAAGCTGCTTTCCAGTCAGTCAGCCCCCAGCTTATCCTGGTGCCTGGGATGCTCTTACCCAGCTGCAGGACTTGGCACTTGCCTTTGCTGAGCTGCATGACATTCCTGTTGGCCCATTTCTCCAGCCTACTGAGGTCCCTCTGGATGGCCTCTGGTGCATCAGCCACTCCTCCCAGTTCTGCATTGTCTGCAAATTTTCCTGGCTTCAGTAGCCAAGCTGCTGCTGGACATTCTGCCACATGGAGTTTCTATCAGGACTTTCACCAGCTCAAGGAAGGCATCGTGCCCAGGCAGCCCAGTGTGCCCAGGGCTGTGAGCTGAGTGCCACGTTTGGGACACCTCTACACAGAGCAGGTCTGTGTGACAGCTGCCCCTTCACCTGCACCAGGAAGTGACAATCTGTGGGCCTGGTGCACAGGTGTCTAGGTAGAGGACTGATGCCTCCTGTGCTTCATTTTTTTGGTCAAAACTGTCTCCTTATCCCCGTGAGCTCCCTTTTAGTGCACAGCTACACTAGGAGACCAGCACTTGATCTATCCTGCCTCTAGACACATCCACTCCTTACAGCTGATTTCACTGCAAGCACCAGTGAGTTAATGTGGAGTTTTCTGCTGGAGACACAGATCATGTGGGCCATTGAGTCATGCAGAGATGCTAGATCAGACCCCAACAGCTCTTCATCACTCTTAGCACAGCAATAAACCCACACTGGTAATCTCTGACTCACAGCAAAACTGATGCCCTCAGAGGAGGGGCTGGGCTGCTCTGGAGCCTGGGTGGCCATCCCTTGCTCTGGCATTTCTGCTCTCTTCATCATGGTGTGACCTAGTTGCACTCTTAGATACTTTTCAGATTCATTAAATCATGGCAGTTCCTGATTGGGAAGTTGTATTCTCAGCTCCCTGGAAAATTGTTGCTATTACATTGTCACACCAACAGCTGGGCAGGCATTTTTACAGGCAAATAATACCAGATCAGGTGGGGACATTAAAAGGTGTAACCAATAAAAAGAGCAAAGCAACAGGGATGAAAAATTCTTGCAGTGCAGATTAACAGCAAAGCACTTACAGATGTAAAGTGTAAGTCATGTAAGTCAGGAAGGGAAGAGAGAGCTTGACAGACAACGAATAAAATGCAAAGTACAGGAACAAATGCAATTTCAACAGAAAGTTTATGAGGAATTATTGCTCTGAGGTAAAGAATCTGAGGCTGGAAGAAATAGCTAATAAAGCAGAAGGGAAGTAATTTATTATTTGAAGAGGTTAACATTTAGGAGCAAAATCTGTGACAGTCCTTTAATATCTGCAGAGATCTGAGTGCCATTATTCCCATGGATAACCTTGAGACCTCTGGAGCTTCTGCAAACTACAGAATGACACCAGCAATAGCCTGTCCTGCTCATGAAATAATTGTGGGTTCTTTCTCCATTTTTCAGAGGAAAACTCAGAGGCAGCAAATGTGAACCTGAAGGGTGAATGAATTTGATGAACACTTAACTTGTGAAATGCATTGCCCTGGGCTGTCGTGGAGCTCACCACATCGAGACAATTCAGTGAAATAATGGTCACAAGGAGAAGGCTGCACTGTGGTGACAGTTTGACATCACAGCTGAGCCAGTGTGGCCTGCTGAGCTGGGAGAGGCAGCACACACCTTTTTTGTTCAGCTACCAGGCAGGTGGTGCAGCCACCACCTGCTCAGTGCAGGCAGCAGCTCCTGCAGTACCCACAGGGGACACTTCTGTCACTGAGGCTGCTTGACAAGTCCCTCTACAAAACTGTCGTACTAGGTTGGTAATTTTGCTGGACATTAACACTTGGAGAGAGATTTTCTTGGATGGGCAGTTCAAGGAGGATGGGATTGATGATTTTGTCTTCCTCAGCTTCTCCCTCAGCCATGCTCAGCTCAAGGCTGGGAATGTGACAACAGGCTGGCTTTGGGGTCCCCTTGGAGCAGCCAAGGCCAGTTGTCTTCTGTGGCATTCACATTCTCTGAACATGATTCTTTCACCCAGGAGTTTTCACCTGGGAAGCTGAAAGGCAGTGAGAGGTCTCAGAGAAAAGAAAAACAGTTCTTATCTCATTTGCTTCTCCTGTGTTTTGCTCAACTGGAATGTGTTTGCAGATTGTTTACCCACAGGTGATTGCTTGATTGGACTCTGGTGTGAATTGTTTTGACTCATTGGCCAATCAGGGCCAAGCTGATTCGGGATTCTGGAAAGAGTCATGAGTTTCATTATTATCTTTTTAGCATTCAGTAAATATCTTTTCTGTATTCTTTAGTATAACATAGTGTAGTTTAGTATTCTTTAACATAATATAGTATAATAAAGTAATAAATTAGCCTTCTGATAAGACGGAGTCCTCCTCATCATTCCTTCCTTTGTCGGTAGCCCTGCACTTAGAATAGTCTTCAGCCACTGGCATTGCCTTCAGCTTTCTTACTGATGTGCAAATTTTCCTCGTTGGTGCAAAGGGTTCCAGCACACAGTTCCAGAGGCTGTGTGTGCAGCATTTGTGTTTCTAGGAAAAGAAGAATTTTGTGTCTTTTCACCTGGTAATTAATACAGAAGTTTGAAACCTTTCACTTATAATGATGCCTATCCAAAGTGCTCTCAGCCAATGTCAGTCTTTTCATGAAAAGTGTTTTATGAAGATGTTTGAAAAACCTCTGAAAGATTGTCAGTGTCTTGCAGACTTCATGCTGTCCTATACTGGGTGAAGGTCCCTGGAGAGTTTACACAACTCCATCATTTCATGTGTAAATGTCTGTCTTATATACAGAAGGGCTTTCTGGGGGAAAATAATTATTTATACATGTCTGGTTTGTTAACTTGACCATGTAATAGGAAGAAAACCACGCTGTCAGTCTGAAGGGGGATGAAATAGTTTCTACTGAATGAACAATTCATAAGAACATGAGAATGACCATACAAGATGAAATCAAAATCCATCCAAGCCTGTGTTTTACATGGCCAGTAATGTGTCAGAGGGAAAATGTAGAACAGAAGAGCAAGCAAACAGTTTACCCTCTTTTCCACCAACACTCTATGATTTTCTTATAAATATTTTCTGTGTATGATTTATTCTTTTGCCTTCACAAACACAGATCATAATCCTGAAGTCAGTAGCCATGCTACAGATTTGTGTAAAAATACTTGGTGCTCTCATCAGGCTGAGGTCAGTAATGCAAAATATGGCAGAGCTGCTGATCCAAAGCCCTTTCTGCTGGAGGAGTCCAGGACTGGAGCTCTTGGTGGTTTAAAGACCAGATAGGATTGACTTGCTCTCTGGAAATTGAGATACTGATTTGACATTCCGTAAGAGTAAAGATAGTCCTGGGATTATATTTCACTAATAAATTCACCTTGGTAGTGAATTCCCTCAAATAAATAGAAGATTCACATTGGTATTTCAGTAAAAATCAGAAGCTTTGATGGTACAACAAAGCTGATGTACTGAAGTAAATGAAATTTTTACCAGTGAATGCTTGAAGCACAAGTGATCAGTTATTTAAAATCAAGAGCATTTATACTTTTCATTACTGAATTTAGTCATATTATAGCAGTAAATACAAAAATACTTGCTATAAATTTTGCTGGCCTTGTATGGTCACATTATTTGTGGGAATAATTGCTACATGGACTAGAATTACATTACCTCAGGTTATTGGATTACATATCATGTCCTGCTGAATTGTAATATCATTTTGTTTAAATGCAAATGCTAAAATAAATGATAGCTTCTGCTTTAGGGCTGTGGATTAGTTATTCAAGATGATCTTACTATTAACTCTGCAGGGAAGATAAATCGGTTAAAGGAAAAAACTTGACATCTTATCAATTTTTTCTATATAGAGGTTTTAGTGGGAAAAACTGCTTGTTGCAGCAGTTTCATTCTAGTTCCTTAATCATGTGTTAAGTAAGCCTCTACTAGGAGTTTAATGTGGAATTAAAGTCCTTGGACCTAAGGAAACCAGGCACTGATACTATGGCAGCAGCAGGACAAGGTGTCTTAGAGTAGGAATAACCAAACAAGTCATGCTGATGTTCCTCCTTCCCATCAAAAAGTTTACAAAGCTTTTGTGGCACCTAATGGCAACAAATTTGGCTGCCAAATTTGGATTCACAAGAGAGGCAGGTTAGTACTGTGTCCTCCCAAGACCCCTTTCCAGTACTTAAAGGAGACCTATAAGAAAGATGGGAACAAACTATTTAGGAAGGCCTCTCGTGGTAGGATGAGGGGGAATTGTTTTGAAGTGAAGGAGGGCAAATTCAGACTAGATATAAAAAAAAAAAAAATAAAAAAAATGAAGGTCGTGAAACACTGGCACAAGTTGATCAGAGAGGTGGTAGATCCTCCATTCCTGGAAACATTCAGGGCTAGGTTGGGTGAGGCTCTGAGACACCTGGTCCAGTGGGAGGTGTCCTTACCTGTGGCAGGTAGGTTGGACTAGATGACCTTCAAAGTTCACTTCCAACCCAAACTGTTGCATTATTCTATAACAAAACGTACAAAATTGTTGAGACAGAAAACTGGGGAGATGGTTGGAAAAACTAGATGAAAGGCAAATTAAAGAAGAAAAACTGCATAAACTCCAGATTTAGAGGAAGGACCAAGAGCATGAGGAGTAGTGGGAAGGGCTGGGAGAGCAATCATGGGTATTGTGGCTTGGAGCAGTGGGATGAGGAGGCAGTGACTTCACTCTGGTGGGCCTTTAATCTTCTGGTCTTCCTGGGCAGGTCATAACTGGGACACACTGATGGACAGGATAGAATTCAAGCACAGATAATAATAAGGCTGTAGAGCAGGATTTATGAAGAAAAGTTAAGCACCAAATGTGCCCAGTTTGTCTCTGTGACAGCTTGACATTAGAGCAGTGTAAATACAGATGAAAAGGAAGATGTGTCATTTAACATAATAGAAGGGTGCTGTGAGCAAGGGCTTTACAAACGTCGTCACTTCAAGGAAGTCTGCACATTAATGAAGACAAAACTCAACCCCTTCTGCACGCTTGGCTGCTGCTGAGATTCCCACCGCCCTCAACTCCTCAGCCTGTGCCTTATCCCTCCTCCCTGCAGGGAAATCAATCACTCCCAGCCACATCCAGGTGCAATAAAGAGGAATTCACTCTCCTGGGAGTCAGCAGAACTCCCTTCCCATTTCCCCAGAGGGTCAGAATAAATCCCCTTAGTGGATGATGTGCTGCACACAGTCCCTGCTCTCCTGTCACCCATATCTCAGGCTAGGTTTGAGGTGTAGCTGCTGAGTTACCTGGGAGCTCTAATCCAACACTGCTCTGGCACAAACAGTGTGCCCTGAGGAACCACTTAGCCAGGGAAATGGGATAAAAAGCTCCCAAACCTCAGGTAAACTTTGGAAACCATCAGGTTGAAAGAAAAACCTGTCCAGAGGAGCTGTCTGCAGCTTTTTTCTGATTCCTCACTCAAGGACAGCAGCTGTCTGAAAGCTGCTGCAGCTCAGGACAAGGAAACTGCTGCTCAGCTATCAGAAAAGCACCCAGAAGTAGTAATTTCCCATTATTTCTTGGATTGCATTTTAATTATTGACAGGCAAGCGGCCAGCATTGGATGGCGATGGCTGCCAAGAGCCCAAAGGCCTTCTGTATAGGGGGTTAAATTTTGTTAATGATCTGAGTTCCTGCCAAACTCACTGCCACATATCAGGAGTGACACTAAGTAGACTTGGAGGTTGTTTCATTTAAGTGCTTGCATTTTATTTGCATGAGCCATTTCATATACTGCTGCTCAGAAAATACAGACGAGCACAGGGAAGGAATAAGGGTGGGTGAGTACCTGGATAGCTGACCAATTTCCTTCTCCACATTGCAGAGCTATTTTTCTGCAGCTGGGGAAGAAATTGGCCCTTATACTGTCATGTTGATTTAAGAAAACTCCTTCTTTCCAGTCCTACCTGCCCTTCTGCCTCTTGTTCCAGGAAAGAATTTTACTAGAGAGTTTGGAAATTTTTGCACAAGAGGAATGTTGTGATTTTTGGGTTCCTTTCTGAAGTGCTAACGTGTCTGTTTTATTTTTCTTAGTGCTCAAGCAGTCACACAGACAGTTTGGATTGCTTACCTTCCTTGAAAAAAGTCTTTCATGACCTTCAGCTGCCCTGCTAACTACCAAATCTGCATGTCCCCATCTTCTCCCTTATTTTCCTTAAGGTTGCAGATCAGCTCATCTGTATTTCACTTTTGTCCTTACCCCTGGTGTATTAAATTCAGAGACTCATCTACCCATTTCAAATTAATTTTCATCCTTCCATGTTCCACTTCCTGAAAACCATCTCCCATGCACTACTCAGGGGTTTCCAGGAAACCCTTATGATATCCCCTCTTCCAAGAACTCTTGTGGCTCCCATGCCAAAGAGGACAGTGCTGTTGCCATCAGAGGATTTTCACTGCTACCGCCAAATTCTTGGCTGTGATGTTTTTCCCAGGACTTCATATTTTCCCACCTCCTACATTAAGAAGTGTGGCATTCACATTCTCTAAAAAATTCCTTCACCCAGGATTTTTCTCCTGGGAAGCTGAGAAGCCTCAAAGAAAAGGAAAACAATTCTTATCTCATTTGCTTCTCCTGTGTTGCGCTCATGTGTGGAATGTGTTTGGAGATTGTTTACCCACAGGTGATTGTTTCATTGGATTCTGGTGTGAGTTGTTTTGACTCTTTGGTCAGTCAGGGCCAAGCTGTGTCAAGACTGGAAAGAGTAATGAGTTTTCATTATTATATTTTTAGCATTCTGTAAGTATCCTTTCTGTATTCTTTAGTATAGTTTAGTATAGTATTCTTTAATATAATATAGTATTATAAAGTAATAGATTAGCCTTCTGAGAACATGGAGTCAAATTCATCATTTCTCTCTGCCATGGGGTTTACCCACAAATACAATACAGAAGGAATGAACGAATTCATTCCAAAGGAATGAATGTGGCACTGCCAATCTGTTCAGCGGGTGACCTGAATGCACAGGAGTGGTATTGCAACACAAATATATGCTGACAGAATGGGAATTTCAGCTCTTCATTCTGGTGGCCAGGGGCAATGTCAGGCTGTCCCCTCCTCTGTCAGCCTTGCAGTCAGAGCTCCTTCCCTCTCCTGGGAAGAGAACTCTTATGGCTGTGTTCGAGGGTCTCAGGATGAAGGAAGAGACAACAATCTTGACTCCATGTTTCAGAAGGTTAATTTATTGTATTATGATATGATATGATATGATATGATATGATATGATATGATATGATATGATATTATATTATATTAAAATGCTATATGTATACTAAAAGGAAAGAAAGGAAGGATCCATCAGAAGGCTGGAAAAAGAAAAGAAAAAAATAAATAACAAAATCTTGTGACTGCTCACAGCCTCAACACAGGTGGCTATCATTGGTTATCAAGCAAAAACAATTTCACATGCTAGGTAAACAATTCTCTAAATCACATTTCAAAGCAACAAAATGTGCAGAAGCTGAAGCTTCCCAGCTTCTCAGGAGAAAAGATCCTAACAAAAAGGTTTTTCATAAAATATGTGTGTGACAAGCTCTGGACATCTTTGCAATATCTTTGCAATACCTTGTGAAGTGATTGCTTGGGGACTGCAGAACATCTGCAATGTGTGCCCACTGCTTATACCCAAACAGCTTCATGGCACACACAAAACTCTTAAGCAGGATTTAGGGCTGAGAAGTACAAGAAGTTATGTGGTTCCTTACTCTTAAGTCAAGAAAGCAATCACCTGTCAAGGCAGTCTGTCTTCCCTATTTTATCTTCTGAGAAGAAATGCATGGCTGATAATTTGTAGAAGTTAACACAGGCTGGTTATTTTAAAGGAAATATTCACCACCCTCAAGAATTTCCTTCTGCTCAAATTTGGCTGGCCCCCAAATGTCTTGCAGAAAGGTTATTACTGAGGGTTTTAATTCCCCCTCCAGGCCTCCACAGCTATGAGTTCTTATTTCCCTTCCCTTCCCTTCCCTTCCCTTCCCTTCCCTTCCCTTCCCTTCCCTTCCCTTCCCTTCCCTTCCCTTCCCTTCCCTTCCCTTCCCTTCCCTTCCCTTCCCTCTTCTCTTTTATGATTCCACTTCTTATATAAATAAAATTCCAAGTGGAATGCAGCTCATTAGTGATTATGTTTCATATTAATTGAGGTAAACCAGAAGAGGACATTGTATAAAGCACTCAGCTGAGCAACAGGCTGAGTCCCAGCATGTTGGATAAGTAGGAAAACAAATTCCCAGGAGGATCAGTGCTTTGTGTTCAGCTCACTGCCTTTCCCAGTTCTCTGTCCTGGCAATAGACTCCCAGTAATGTAAAATAATGCTTAATAAAACTTACACTTGAAAATGTAATTTGCTTGGGCTATTGATTTAATTAAATTGAGTCCATTTGTTTGAGCACTGTTTGTGGAGGAGGGAGAGTTGGCAACTTGACATCAATGGGCATTTTGTCTGGGATTGGTTTTCCTTGTTATTCAACAACAACAAAAAAAGGCTTTAAAGTACCATGAAACTTCTCAGGCTTTGTAAACCTGATGTCTACTCTAGCAACTGCCTCTCTTTTTCTGGTAAATTTACTCATCTCTATTATTTTGTAATGCCAATTATAACTTCAATTATTACTTATTTATATAATTACAACTTCATTAACCATGAGTCACACTGTTTGTCAAATCTGAGGGACTGTGTTCTAGAAGGCCTCACCTGTGAAAGATCTTGGTGAGAGTTGGAAAGATCCTTCTATTTTGGCATTTGTAAAGTGCTTTTCTTCTTGGTTTAGTGCTGGGCAATAATCTACAGCTGGAAGAAAGAGCAATAAATCAGTAATATTAGGAAACAGGTCTTTAGTGTTAGAGCATATAGCTAGGTTGCCTTGGATCTATGATTGCTAATAAGGCAAGAGAAAAGATCAGGCATTTCTTTTTTTTCTGTGTCTTTTTAAGGCTGAGGTGTGGACAGTGCTACTTTCCACTTGCTTATTCTGAATGGGGAGCCAGAAGTGTTCTGCAGAAGTGTCCCGGAAAACTCTAGAACTGATTGAAAAGAAGATTTTGAAAGATTTGAATTTTTTGGCTAGTACAGAATAAAAATGTTGGGTTACAATTGCCAGTTGAATTCTGCGACTGCCTGTTGAATTCTGTGCATCACTCTTGTGGGCATGAGAATAAGGAATTACCATCACCCTAAATTACTGAACTTCCTTTGTACAGAGAGTAGAAAGTCAAGAATATCTTTATGCACTGCAGAACAAGGTATCACAATTCTCTCATCTGGGGACCCTGACAGGGCCCCAAAGAATGGCCACATCACTGAATTTTTGCCTGGAAGGCTCATCAGCCCTAATTTCCATTCAGAAAATCACCTTTCAGGTTCACACTCAGATTTTGAGGAATATGGGTGGTAGGAGAAGCTGAATGGAATGGAATAAAACCAGAAATATTTTTATAGTTTTGTGTTTAGTGCACCATATTCTTCATAAAGCTCAGAAGATGAGTTTGATTTTCTTCTAGCATGATATAATTGTGTATTTTGCCCTGAGACTTCATTTCCCTCCTCAGCCACAGAGCTGCCATTTTAAACCATCAAGTAATTGTTCATTGTTGTTGAAAAGGGGAGGGGAATTTGACACCTCCAGAGAAATCCAGAAGTCACTGGGTGTCTGTGGTTGGGCTCCAGTAGCCAAGGGTAAGCTCTGCTCCTCTGGTAGTCAAAGGAGACATTCTCCATCGAGCCAAGGAAGTACAAGTAAATAAACAACCTCATTAGGTTTTGCAGTGAGGCCCTCATCACTTAAGTTATTGATATTTCAATTAATTTGGAGAACTCAGGATCCTTGTTGCTTACAGACTGCTGACCTTCATGGTCAGTGATGCTAATGCTCAGTTAATTATGAACAGGTTAATGCCCTGTTAGTTATAAGCAGGATCATGCTCTTTAAAAACTGCAAGTGTGTTTGCTGTCTGAGAAATGATCTAACAGTCAGTAAAGGAATGGACAAGAAGAGCTCTTAGTATTTTTTCCTCTTCTTCATTTAGTTTGTCATGGGTTTTTAAGTGTTTTGATTAGTTTATTAGTCCCATTATTAAATATTTCTCTGCCTAAGAAGAAAAGCAGCAAGAAGACGTGATTTTTTGTATCTATTTCCTAGCATGAAAGATGCGTCATAAATTTTTAAGGTTGCAAATCCAAATGTAAAGAAATTAGTAAATCACAGCCACAGCTCTCCCTCTTTGTGCATCATTTGGACAGATATATATGGGAAAAATCCATATGAAGATGCAGTTAAAGAATCATAAAAATATAGAATAGTTTTTGAAAGGAACTTTTAAAAGTCATCCAGTCCAACCTCCCTGCAATAAGCAGGGACTTCTGCAACTAGACTAGGTTGCTCAGAGCCCCACACAGCCTGACTTTGGATTAAATCCTGGTGCATAGAAATCTGCTTGCTTTCTGTGGAACTTCACAGGGCTTTCTGATCAGAAATCTCCCTGCACAACCACTGGCATGGCATCCATTCTTCCTCCTGAGCATCTCCCTGTCTTCCTCTGGACCTCTGAAATCCTAGTAGGTGCAGATACTGATTTTTTTATAGCAGCATAACAAATATAATGTATGGGCTGTAATATGAGATGCAATATAACACTACAAATTCCCTCAGCTATTCCATGTTCTGTGATTCACTGTGCCCCTCACCAGCTCACCTGTGAAAGCACCATTCACAGTGCTACTGGCTGTGCTGGGAAGCATCTGTCTTGAAACTGTACCAGAGGGTAATTCAAAAGGGAGATGGGGGACTGTTGGAACCATATTGATTATTCATATTTATTGATAAAATACTTCTCACTGCTTCTCAGTTCTCACCATTGAGAATAAAAGAAAGCAACAGACTTTAAAAAATACTATTTATTAATATTTCTATTAATTAAAAATTAATATATTAATAAAATTATATTAAACATACTGATAGCTCTTTTATTTTTGTTATTTATTAATTTTTAAATAGACTTTATGATCCAGCCAAGCAGTATTTTTATGGCCTTAGTGAAAGGAATAGTAAAATCCATGTGTCCTTTTCTGTCCCATTATCTCCTTGTTGAGCTATCTAAGAATCACTTGGCCAGATGCTGAAACAGGCTGATGCTTTAAAATCCAGGCTGTCCATCTTGCCATTGGTTGCAATCAGTGAAGACAAGAAAGTTCTGCAGAATCAGCTTTTTTAGCTCAATACAGGTAGAAAAATTAAAATCCTGTAGATTTTAGCTGAAGAATTCATTCAGTATGTTCTTCATTTAATCATAATCAAGCCAAATTTCTATTAAAACTCACTGTGCACTTGACTGCCCATGTAATAGGAACCAGCAAACAATGAGGTGTTAGTTGTCTTTTCCCTTTCCTTTTCCTTTGACCCTTGAATCTGTACAATATCCATGGAGTGCAACTAACTACAATCTCCGTATTTAATCTTAAAACATAATTAAAACAAAGAAGTGTGAAATGAAAAGCAATCCAGTCAGAGCACTTCTGTTTTAGAAATATAAATTGGACTGATTGCATACTTGGGTCAGCCTAATCAAAGCAGTACTGGAAACCCAAACCAATTTTTTGAGGAGAAAACACAGATATAATTGTTAGGTTTTTGGGTCTATAGAGGACAAAACCCAACCAGGATTACAAAAGCCTTGTCCAGCATTGGGTCATGTTGGGAGTACAGGGATGAGCCTGTGCTGGGAGTCCATGGAAAGGCTCTGCTCAAGTCCCAGGGGAAGTGGCAAGTGCCAGCCCTGCTAGTTTTGGTCATCACTCTGCAATTACTGAGTCAAAAGTTGTAACAGTGGCCGTGCACTCCTGGCCAAATTAACAGCAGCAATGCCTGCTTTGGTTTGGCATCTCACTCAGGGCAGTGCTTAGCCTTATCCTCTTTTTATTTCTACCTTATCTGATTGTCACTGAGGAGGCTTTGCTGCCATTAAACAAATAGTTTAGTGCTTAATCCTGTCTGAGTCAGCATTCCCAGCCTGCAAAACAGAAAAAAAAAGAAAAAGTAAAAACAAAGAGAAAATAATTCCTGGTTTTGGGAACTCTTTGGGCAAGATTTGTCTCTGTACACATACAGAGCTTCATCTCACCTTGACTATTTTTATGGCACTGGGACCCATATAATGAACAGTTTGTGGCCATGCTGTAGATCAGCCCATTTGACTCAAAATTTAAATAATAGTAATATGAACATCAAGTTCAACAATGAAGCACTTAGTCAGTTTATCCAGGAGTGCTTTATGAAGGTGGCCAGGTAGAGCAGGTAGACCAGTCTGCTCCTTCTCAGAATGACACCCATCAGTGTCCATCTGTCCTCATCCATGTCCTTATTATGAACTGGCTGAGATATAAACTGTTCAAGTGGCAAATTATTTTTTCATCAGCATTATGTACTGTTCTACAGTAGGACAGAACCTGATAATCCTACCTAAGTGGTTTTAAAACAAACCTACTCTGTGTCCTCTCAAGAACTTACATGGAAGGATCTCCATCAGCTGTTTCAGGTTTTGTTCTATTCACTCTGTATTTGGCCCATATCCACCATCAGTCTTTGGCTAAATTAGGATCAGTTCAATTTGCTGTGCCTCTTGGGTGGACAGTGCAGGAGAACTGTCTTTCTCAAGGGAGATTTTATCTCTGTTTGAATCAGGACTGTGAAAAATCTCACTGCTGTGTTGTCTTTCCAGGCTGCAAATCTAATTAATGTGAGCCCAAGAATCATGGGTGTTAATCCTGCGTTTAGCTATTTTTAGGTGTTGAAGGTAAAGTACAGAGAATGCAGCAGCAGCAGGGAGAAGGAGAACTTCATCACCTTGTCCAGGATGGTACACCTGGGGTCAGGGAGGACCCTGGGAGGGAGAACTGCTCCTTCCCAGCCAGCACCAGACCTCACTTAACTGGGAAAATCTGCAGGAACTGGGAGACTGTAGGAGAGGAGGTGACCAGGAAGTTCTGAGGGGAGTGAAGTGCCATATTAAAGAGGAAGGAAGGAAGGAAGGAAGGAAGGAAGGAAGGAAGGAAGGAAGGAAGGAAGGAAGGAAGGAAGGAAGGAAGGAAGGAAGGAAGGAAGGAAGGAAGGAAGGAAGGAAGGAAGGAAGGAAGGAAGGAAGGAAGGAAGGAAGGAAGGAAGGAAGGAAGGAAGGAAGGAAGGAAGGAAGGAAGGAAGGAAGGAAGGAAGGAAGGAAGGAAGGAAGGAAGGAAGGAAGGAAGGAAGGAAGGAAGGAAGGAAGGAAGGAAGGAAGGAAGGAAGGAAGGAAGGAAGGAAGGAAGGCATTTTCTACAAATCTTGAGGGTTGCAGAGTCCATTGATCTTCAGAAGCCACTGAAGGTTGCTGGGCTAAGAACCAGCTGGAGAGAATGGACCCAACAAGTGAGGGCTGGGACAGATCTCTTCACACCTTCTTATTCTCAGTCATTGCACCTGTAAGACCCAAGTTTGATCCACCTAAAAGTTACCTACCTCCTTCTAGAGGGTGCTTTGACAAAGTGCAGAACTTGAGTTTTTGATGGGGAAGATTGAGGCAGAGGCCTCCCTCAGCCTGACCCCTCACACAGCACTGGAGAGCCTGGCCAGGCGTGTGCTGGGGCTCAAGCCACACTGTCCAGCAGTGATTCCACCCTCAATCTCCCCAGCACCAACCTAAGAGCATCCCTGGCACCAAGTGGTGGAGGATTGGCACCTTGTATCTTGTTTTTTGAGAGCACCATGTGCCTGCAAATGTTGGGAAATAGCTTGGTGCAGCCAAAGTTCGGAACACGAACCCAGACTTTCCCTGGTAGCATTGAGCAGAGAAGAAGGAAGCCCTGAAAATTATTAGTGGTGCTTCCCATTATAATTTCCATGGTTTAGCAGGAAGATCACTGTGTCTTTCCTCATGAAAGGAAGGAGAAAAGCAGGAGAAGTCCTGTGTTGAATGAAGTGCTGCTCATCAGCAGGGCATTAGCCACTAAGAGGAGAGTGTTTGGTGAGGGCTGTGACTTCCCACCACTCCAGTCTGACTACAATACAATAACGCAGATGAACCTGTGTTCTTCATTCCTCCTACTTCTGATAGTGCTCTTCACTCCTTTCCACTCTTCAGTTTTTCCCCTCTTTGATACTCCTCTCAAACTTTCATTCTCTCAGCATTTTCCTCCCTGCACTGCCAGCACTCTCTCCTAATTTCTCCTTTCATGGCATTTCCCTCTTATCTTCTTTTGAACCAAATTAATTTTGTTTTGTACCACCCCGTTTTCTTTCACCAGCTCTATTCTTCCTCTTCATAACCCAAACTCTATTTTCCCAGGGGATCTGGCTTATCCCAGCTCTTTGAATTCAATTAATTGATCTTCATCAGCCAGATTGCCATTGGCAAAGAAAACCAGCACGCTGACTGTCTTTGTGCTTTAACTTCTGTTTTATCCTCATTTAATTTGTGCCCTTTGCAGCTTATTGAGCCCTAATTACCTCTGCTGCCACCTCACTGTATTCAATTATAGCCTTCATCTCACTGACCTGATGTCTCTGCCCTCATCAAATCTCACCTTCCTGACTTTGCCCATTAGTTTTATACAAAGTCAGTACCCTCCATGGGGAGCTCGGTTCTTCCAATCTCTCTTCATTTTCTTGACTCCTTCTAAGCACTTCTGCTGTATTTCCCTGCCTGCACTTCTCCAAGTTATTATGGGATTCACCAGAGCACAGACCAGGCACTCAGGCAGTGGTTTCAACCAGGGCACCTTGACCTGGCTTGAGCAAAATTGATCTATACACCAGCATCTCATAGTAAGTCTAAAAAACATCTCCCACACCCACAGCACAAGCCCTCAGATGCCCATTCAGGGCTATTTAATACATTTTGGCTAACATTTCTGATGAAAATAGTCCCTCTGCTGCCTGGGTACCTCCTATCCTGCTCCTTTCATTCCTGTTCCTATTATCTCTTCTCCCACCATCCCATCCCAACTCTGTCAGGTCATGATCCTCAGATATGCCTCTTTCCAACAGCCTGAATTTCCCATATCCTTCACTCCCTGACCTACTTTTGTGCTGCTCCTGCTCTTTTCCTTCCTACAAATCTGGCCATAGTGTGGTGCTGACCACAGCAGTCACACCTTCACTCTCCCTCCACTCTCTCTTCGTTCTGCTTTGTTTCTTTATTCCTGATTTGGTTAACTCCTCTGGAAAGGCTGGTGCTTTCCTTGTAGCTAACATCCTCTCTCTTTGCCCCATTTTAATTATTACCTTTATTTTCATATTTGCTGTCTCCCTTGATGGTGATTTCTGAATGTTTGGAAATGGGGATGGTTCATCACTTGAAAAACTCTTAGCCACAACCCTGAAATTCCCCTGAAAGTTCATTTCTCACTGAGTTACTCCTCCAAAGTGCTGGGGTTTGATCTGTCCAGCCTTTTTTGCCTCTTGCTGTGAAGCCCCTTCATATGGCTAAGTTGGGCTCTGGGTGATGTCTGTGATTCTGTCCTTGTCCACCAGCAGGTGTCTGGTGAGTGCTTGTATCCCTGGGGATCACCAGCATCAAACTTCATCTACTGGTGGCACTATACCATGATGCCTCTGATATCTCCTAATTCCATTTACCTCACTAGTGCTTCTTTAAAAAACGAAATTCTGGCAACTGCTTCCACCCCTGCCCATGTCAGGGGTGTCATGCCAGAAGGTTCTGGGCATGAGGACTTGCTGCAGGAGCCCCAGCCTGTTAAAAAAATGCCCATTTGTGTGATTTCTTTCTGGTTTTGTAATCCATCTCATAGGTGAGGAGGATCTGGGGAGGATCTGGGCAATTGGTCTTTCTAGGTTGTGTGAGTCCCAAACTCATCAGTCAGAGCTCTGATTCTTCCCAGTGTTCTGATTCCAGCTCTACTCTCAGTTGGATGTTTGACCTCACCATTGATCCCAGAAGCTGCACTGCTCTACTTTGGCTGAAGTTTTCTGTTTCTCACAGTGCTGGTGCTGAGACGTGACCTTGAGGAAATTTTCAGACCAGGGGCATTGCGTTGTACACAAATATACCTGCCCCAATCCTTTGCTGTTCACAGGGAGTCAGCTGAACCCCACTCAGGGAAGGTCTCCAAAAATGACCTTGATCTTTCCCACTGCGAGATCTATTGCTCTGGGTTGGGAGGGTGGCTCCTGAAATTATATGTAAATTCCCCAGTCATTAGTGCAGCCTCAGATGAATATTTCCCTGCAAGGGAATAGGCTGGGAGACTTCCCCTGCTTTATTTTCTCACCTGGGGCTTGCTCCAGAGGCCATGAGCAGAGTTAGTGCTCTATCTCTCACTGACAAAGGAGTGAAGCATGGCATGCCAGGTTCCTCCTCTGACCTTATGTTAGAAGAGAAAGTGCTTTTTAGTACTTTTTCTTTTTGACATGACTGTACCCCTTTGTCTGCTTCCTATTCTTCCTGAACATTAAAATCCCTTCACAATCCCCTTGTTAACGACAAAATTCCTTTTTCCCTTCCTCCCTGTTTTACTCTGCTGTGTTACTAGAGAGATAAATGAAAATAAAACAAAAGGAAGTGTAAATTTGGGAAACACAGGGCTGTTTTGATTATCTAGTTGCTTTTGTGCCATCCTTGAAAATTCTATTTCTGTGAAAGAAATTGTTTTAAATCAGAGGAGAACTTTCTGCCTTCACTGCTCATTGAGATGTTTTGTGGTACACACAGGTACAATAATATGACAGCAGAGCTTCAGGTATGCTGAATGATTCCCATTTATCCCAAAGCTTTGCATGAAAGCAAATTATTATGAAATCATTGAATAAGTCTCTTTCTAAGGCTCCCAGAGCAGGCAGTCTGAACCCAATCCCTTCCAAGAGTACATTGAAATGAGATCTTCAGCCCTATTGCAATATTTATCCCAAGGCATCAGACGGAACTACAGAGCTTAATACTACAAGGAATTACAGCAGCATTTTTTATCATGTCCAGCTTACATCTCAGCCTTGCTTTCATTTACTTACCTTTAAATTCAGTGTATTTGCTCTTCAAATGTGCACTGTGGCTGTTTCTGCCTGGTAAAAAAAACAGATAATGTGTGTGCCTACAGCTTGTTGTAAATGTGTACAGAAGCACATTATGGGGTCAGATTTCCAGGAGACACAAACCAACACAATTTCTTTAATGTGTTTGTAATATCAGCCAACTTTCACTGCTTAGAACTATTTACAGCTATTTTCCCCTTTACACAATGCATGGGTTTCAAGGTCACAGTTACAATAAAACAGAAGAATTGGGTCAGACTGGAGTGTCTTCCCCCACTATAAGATAAATGAATAAAATTTGTGGTGGTGCCACAGGCCTCAGCTGACACCTAAATTGGTGAGTGTTAAGTGTGTGAGCTTGGGAACTTGGTGTCTGGAAGGAAGAATTCAGAGTTTTACTGCCTTGTGGGGTGTGCTGTAAGTGAAGCAGAACAAATGATGATGATGGTGCTGGGTTACTCAAAGTGTTGTGTGATTTGGGGCACATCCTTGCCCTGGACACACTCTCTGTGCTCACTGGGGTGAAATAAAGGTGCTGCTCCTCTCCTCTGTACTGAGAACCTTAGAGCAGAGCAGCTTTTATTGTCTAATATAAAGCCCTCATTGAGAAAGGCAGGTTGGATCTGTAGGGATGCATTGCCTGTGGAGCTGGGCACTAGAGCTCCTCTGATTTGATGATGGATTATAAAAAGTCCCATAGTTTTTTGGGTTCCCAGGGCAAACAGGCAGAGGCAAATCTCTACGACTTCCAGGAATACTAGGGTTTTTTGTGAAATCTGCTCCATCCCTAGCCTGGCTAAGGGAGGCTCTGCCTTGCTATCATGAGAAACACTTTTCTGTGAAAGTGCCTTTTCCCTCCACACTCCTGTCAGTTTTCTTTCAAAGCTATCTCAAAGTGGTAATTTGGGAAATCAGGCTTACAGTTTCCAATTCCTCTGTTGACAGACCTCTTTCAGACTGCAGGTCACTTCTTTAGTGGTGATTCACTTTTTGCACTCTGAGCTATAGGTTTCCTATTTCCTAAACTCAAAGTTGCCTCAGAGTGAGACCTTCTGTCCTCACGTGGTGGTGGAGCTGCAGCAGTGAACACAGCAGCAAACCCCAGCCCATCTCCTCTCATTTAGGGTCCCTGCCATCCTTTGGAGCAGATGGAGGGGTGCTCCTTACTTTTTTTGGACACATCTTCTGCATTTTAGGCAGTTGTCATGTCTTTGGATAGCTGCTGAATTTTCTGTCCTGTTTTCCTTTTAGGGTGGATGCATGGGACGGGAGTGCAGGTGTGCTGAACATGGGGTTTTACTGCTGGGATTGAGCTGGGAGCAGCAGCTGCTTATTTCTCTGGAGCTCAGGCTGGAGTGGAGACAAGATGGGGAAAGTGGGTGTTTGGAGATGCTAAGGATAAAAGGGTAAGGAAGGGAAGTGGTTGTTAATCAAGGAATGTGGTCCTCTGTGCAGAGCTTCTCATGAAGACCATTGCACAGGGAAAGGGACTGTAAGAATTGTGAGAAAAATAGCTTCATTTTTGAATAGGAGACTAAAGGAGGGTATTAAAGCCACTGATGAGTGAGAAGAAAACACTTAAATCAATTTTTTGTTATTTGTATTCATTATTTGTGTCTATGTCTTTGGGATCAGGCAGGGATTCTGCCTTGCTTTTGTGCTTGGAGGGCTGCAAGGGCCTGGGAGCCAAGACCTCATTACTCAAGATTCCCTGTGCCTGAAGGACAGATTTATCCAATCTGGACATTTTGGGTATCTCATGTTCTGTGTCCAGCTGAGAGGAGTTTGGATGGCCTCACCTTATACAGGTGAGTTCCAGGTGCCTACTCTGGTCTCCCTCCCTGGCTTCTCTCAGCAGGTGGCTCAGAGGTTGGTGAGTCAGTTTAGAGCTTGTTCATGCTTTTTCAGTGCTGTTACCAATAATGATTGTAAAAATTTACAGGTTAACATGCAATAGAAGAAACTCTTCCTGGGAGCTTTGTTCCAGGACCAGAGGTAATTTCTCCGAGGCTGACAATGTTGAAAATTAATAATTCCCCATTTGAATTAATTAATGTATTTTGATTGTCTTAGTATTAGGAATGTAATGAAGAAAAAGTGGATGAGGGGGAGGTGAACCCAATTAAAATGTAATTGTTTCATTCAATTCACAATCTTGCACTAGTGAATCTGTGAAAAGAAGATTTTATAATTAAAAAGGAAAGTAGGTTTGATGATTTCCACTACCACATTCGGAGTCCATCTATACTACAACAAAAAGAAATTAAAAATGTTTGTGTCTGGAAAGAGCGTCTGGTATGTAGCCCTCCTTTCTGACTTGCTAAGAGTTTATTAATCATTTACATGAGAATAAAAAAAGCCATTCAAAAGAAGAAAATATGTAATGATCCTTTACTGCCACTTCTAATACTGGAAATATGTAATGTATCATAGTGGGGACCCTCCTCCAGCATGGTAAGGTTTAAAAGCTTGATGAAATGACTACCTACTTACTAAATCCCATCTGTTCCAAGTACTCCAGGAAGCACTGTGCTGCACTAGATTTTGGCAAACAGTTATATGAGGTTCAGCCCCATATTAGCATTTTAATTGCTGCCTGATTGCTTTTATGTTGCAAAACTCAGCTCGAAACAGTGTGTAAGTTGCAATTAGTTTTTACTGTGTGATTCATTAGCTCCTCTAAAGCATGTCGTGCTGCAACATTTGGAAGGTAATTTGCTAGAAACATTAGCACTGGCATTCAGGGGTGGGGAGTGGCGCTGGAAATGTGGCAGTCCTGCCTTTCACAAACAGAGCCCACGTTGGCTGGCAGGATGTCTTCTCTCAAATGAGACTTGGCTTAACAGCTGCAGATGGAATTGTCTCACAGTGGTGGGTTTTCCATGTAAAAAATCACCTTGGTCCTGCAGCCTGCTCTGTGTGGGTTTACATCTGCCTGGGATGTGAGGGGACTTGGTGGAATGGCCACAGAGTTCCCTTTCTGGGGGTTTGGATGCTGAGCTCAGCCTGGTTGGTGACGCTCCTCTGGGGCACTTTCTGAAGTCTTCTTCATGCCTCAAGGATGTCACACTTCTTTTGGAGATGCTGTCATGTTCACATTCCTTATGATGGAGTGGATGTGTGTGCTCAAGTTACATTAATCAGTTTTGCCTTGGGAAAGGGGAAGAAATTAAGCACCATCTTTACAATTCTGCTACCTCTATCATCCTATATTCCTTAGGCAAAAAAGCAGATATTTTAACTGGGTTTAAAACCAGCCAAGACTTCTTAGTCCCATTCTCTTAAGAACAGTGGTTCATTTTGCCTTCTTCCATCTCTTTTGAAAATTGTTATCTCTGGCAGAAAAAACCCAACAAATAGTTCATGAGGACATGATCAGTGAATTTTCTACCAGTACACACACAGTGTGAGAACTTTTTTGAGTATCCATGTCAGTCATGTTATTTTCTTTTCCTGACTGGATGAAACTACCCTGGAAGGTTGTTCTGCATGTGGCTGCTGGCAGTCCAAATTCTAAATCCTGGCTGTGAATGGCCTGTCTGGGATGCACACACCACACCTCACACTTCAGCACTCACTGCTGGCACCTCTCTGAAGGTGTAAAGCTCAAAATGTAGCCTATGATTTTAAGGAGGAATTTGAATTTTTCTTGACTGATGAATAAAAAATGGAAACAGAAAACAATAGCTAAAACATCTCCCCTCTGAGCAGTTTCCTAGAGGATGTTCTATGCTTCCTTTCTTCTGTTTTCACAAACTCTCTGAAGATTTGAAATCAAACTTTTGTGCATCTTGGCTGTCAGAAGTTTTGCATTGGGAGCATTTGCCAAATGAAGAAAAACACTGCTCGTTCCTGCAGAAATACACTTAAGTCAAATTAAACTGCCACATTTGTAATTATACAACAAATTAGATGAAATAGAAAGTTTCAATACTTCAGCTCAGACTGTAACAACTCACTCAGTTTTCCAGCATATGCTTTACACCTGTAGGAGTCAAAAGCACCTGCAGCTGTTTAGTCTTCCCCGCTGGTTTGGTATAAGTGGCAGCTTCCTCCCAGCCTTGATTTTCATCTCTCATTTTCAGCATCTTGCAGCTCACACCAAATTGTAATGCAGAGTGTGGTCTGTGCTGGGAGATTTGAGATGCATGCTCTAGTTGTGTGTTGATAACTCTGATTATGGAATAAGGGTGTGTGAATTTCTTTCAGCTCAAGCTGTACAGTGTGTTGTTCTGTGTTGTGCTGGGACAGACTGGCTGCTGAGAGCATTAGTGCAGAGATCAGCTGCCAGGTGAAGGTGTGTGACTCCAAAGATTTTGTGCTGGGTGTGAGTCAGAAGTGCAGGATTTATGCCTCATTTTGTGTTTCTGCTGCCTGCAAAGTGAAAGCCATGGGAGGTGTACTGACAGCAGCAGAGGCAATGTCAAAGTGGGAAAGATGGAAATCTTTCTCCTGCTGCCTTTTCCTATTTATATAGTTTTTAGTTTGTGGAGCCCAACCAGCCAAAATCTTCCCTGAAGGCTTAGTTGGTAGTCACTGTTGGGCTGCTATACCTGCACTGCCTGTGAATAATTTCTGTTTGAATTTCTGTGGAGTGGGAGCAGGTGGGATTTCCCAAATAGGAGTTTTTCTTGCTCAGGTTGGGGACTAAGTCCCACTGATGGGCAGCTGCTCTGACTGCAGTGAAATATGAGTGACTTTGCTGTGTGTGTTTGAAGTGTTGCTCCAAATATAACAGTCCATGAAGAAAAGGCCAGGGAAATCAGGAGCACAAATTGCTCTGCTCACCCACTGCTGGCCCACACAGCTGGGCAGGAAGGGAAAATGAGATTTAAATGGTGCAATGGCTTCTTTGGTGTCTGACATGCAGGAAGATGGGCACAGTCTGGTAACTCTGCTGAGCCTGTCTAGTTGCCCTGGATTTAGTCCTGTAGTGTCCCCAGGCTCTCCTGGGGATGGTGATTATTCACTACCCAGCAGAGCTGATCTCCAGGAGTGTGGCTAAGACTTGGGCATCATGACAATGTAACCATGCAAATATAACTCCTCTGTTGCAGAGAAAATATTTTTCTTCACCCCATCTTAAACTGGTTAAAATGATAAGCTAAGCTGGAAACAATGTCTGTATTACACTTAAATAGGACTGTCTGTGTGGTGTATGTGTGTAAGTAACTGTAAGTAACTGAGAATTACATGGGATATTGTAGTGATCAAAATTTACTGCAGAGGCAAATCCTTAAACCAGAGTCAATAACATCCTTTTTTGGACAGCACGGCTGGAAAGAGTTTTTTCCAGTAATTTTTTTCTGTATAAACTGTAATAGAAAATGGTGACTTTTATACATTTGTATTCAAGAAATAAGCAAATAAATTAAGACTTTTCTTTAAATGCAAAATTATAGATGTCTTTTTTTTTTCCCCACCTTCCCCAAATATTTTTTGGTGATGGAGGGCAGGATGGGAGGGTTGTCAAAATGTTTTCATCCCAGCACTTTCAGTGTGTGATATTTAATTTCAGAGGTTTCTTCTTTCTCTGTCTGCTGTTAAGAGCTGACCTCAGAGATTCCCTTTGCCCCTGGAAAAAAAAAAAAGACACATGGAGATAAGGCATTTGCTTTGTGCAAATGGGTAAAAAGAGGAATAAAAGCTGATGACAATATAGGTCTTGGTACATACTTAAAAAATATATGTCAGCCTAGTGCTGCTCAGATTTCCAGCTTTCTTCTCCTATTCATTTTTCTTTTACAACACAAGCTGTAGGTGGGGGAAGTCTGAATGAAGCTGGTAGAGGCATTTTGTGTGAGACTGTGCTGCTTTTAACACACCCCATGTACCCTGGCAGTGTCAGCCAGCACTGCTGCTTCTGTGAGACTTTTGATGGTGACATTGTGGTTTGCTGAAAAGGCTCTGAAATCCTGTGGAGAGACAGATTTTCTATTTCACTGTGTTTTATGGATTGTCTTCTGCAAATATGTTTTAAGGTTGTCTTCTGCAAATATGTTTTATTCTGGTGGATGAATGAAAAACTTGACGATGTTTAAATCGCATGGCATTGTGAGGGGCGAGGGCAAGTGTTCCTAGTCCAGATTTTCAAAAGGAAAGTGGGTGCAAAATGTATATGGGAGAAGAAGATTTGATCCTTGTTTGGATGCCTGTGGGCTGGAGGAGGCATTGGGTCAAGAGAGTGCTTGATGTCTGCTTTCCTCTGCCAGGTGCAGGGAGTGGAGATTTCTTCACTATTGCAACATAATGGAAAAATTCAGTGTAACAGCCAGCCTGGTGTTCACAGGGGCCAGCAGGAATATCCTGCTCTCCCAGAGGAAATGGGAGCAAAGGAAACTGTACCTTAGTGGAGAATTTTTCTGCAGGAGTGACAGATCAGAGATGACAAAAAGCAAATGTGTAAAAAAAAAAAAAACCCACATGCATCTGGCTTTGGAGTGAGACCAGCCCTTTTCTTTGAGATGCCACACAAGTGCCTAGTGATGGCAAAAGCTGGTGGTAAGACAAAAATAAAAATATGGCAATCACTTCCAACCTATCAAGTTAGCTGACATCAGTGGTGCAGCAGATCAATCAATGGTTGATTTATTTATTCCTGTATTTCTCTGGCACACCCAGCCCCTGTTTCTGGAAAAGGAAAACATTTGTGTGTTTGCATATTGTAGGAGTTGATTTGTCAGTAGAGCTGCTCAGGATGTTGGTTAAGTGAAAAATAATTTTGTGTGTTTTAGTAAATGCAATTCATCAGAAGCTGTGCAGATTAACTGGGTAGAGCTACACTGAACACCATAGCATCTGCAGATAAAAAATTGATAAATTATGATATTGCTCCTGCTCTGTGATTCATTGGGAAGAACTCAGAAGCCAAGAATTTTCTTCAAAGAAATTATTCAATGAAGACTGAGCAGCGACTATAAAACAACAAAACACCTTCTTTGCAATGGTTTTAAATATTGTTGTACATAAAATCTAATTTATATGGTATTAAAGGCTTTTCTTTGGACTACAAATCATCTTTGAAAAATGCATCCTGTAAACGGTTCATCAGATGCATCTCAAATACTTTTATGATTATTAGTAAATGGAATTAGAGCACCTTGTAGTAGTTTTATTACATTTTGCACAGCTGTAATGGATTACAGAGAGGCTGTCACTGCTGTAGCTCAGGCTGCATAGCAACTTCTGAGTCAATACACGTTTTTCATAGGTTCTTTGTTTTTTGGGTAGATACACCACTTTGCTCTGAAATGATCCATGCCTGATGCCTGCTGAAAGTGGGAGCAGTCAAATGGAGCTGCCTCTGTTGGTTGAGAAAGGCCATGATGTGTGTAAATGAGTGGCCTTTGCCATCTGGTTTTGTTTATTGCTCTGCCTGGCAGGTGGAAGGAGATCTGCTGCACCCCAAGGAGGTGTGGGAGAGGGAGGGGTTCACCTCAGGTCATGCTGGTGTTAATTGTGGGGTGTTCAGGGTGCCACCAAGCTCCCATGAGACACAGTGGTGCTAAGGGAGCCACTCCAGACCCGTGTTATTCTGGGATGGCATTTGGGGGCCACCTGTGACAACACAACAGTGCCCAAAGCAGTGCTTGGCCCTGACGTTTAGGGGGCTGGATGTGGCCCCCTCTCTGCAGCTGAGCTAGGCAGTGCAGGCTGGGCTGGAGGAAAAGAATGTGTTTAGGGCATGAATTATTTCAGCTAAGGTGCCAAGCTTGTGTCTAGTTAGTGACTAGACACAACATCAATATCTTCCTTAGTACAGAGAGGTAGCTTGGGTGGACATGAATTCGGTCAGATGAAACTCAGGTGTTTAATCTAAACTGCTTGTGTGGGGTTTTCCAACAAAAACAACAGAAAAACAGAGCATGGCTCATCCTGCCCTTATTGAAACCTCCACATGGGGTGGATTTATAGAACCAGTAAGGCTGGAAAAGACCCCTGCTAACCCAGCACCACTGTATTCACCACTAAACCATCTCCAGGTGTCACATCCATGTGTTTTATGAACACTTCCAGTGATGGTGATTCCAGCATGTCCCTGGGTAGCCTGATCCAATGCTTGGCAACCCTTACAGTGAAGACACTTTTCCTGATATCCAATCCAAGCCTCCTCTGGTGCGGCCTGAGGCCATTTCCCCTTATCCCTGCCATCTACATGTGCTCTCCACTGACTGCAGGCAAATCCTGGGTGAGTTGTTTAGGCAGCAGAGCTTACCTGGGGCCAGCTCAGCTGAAACAGGATAAATCTGAGCTTTACAGGCCTATAAGAAGATTTCTGCTGCCTCAAGTCTGCAAGTTTTATCCAACTGCATACCATGTAGTAAAGAATACTAATTCCTCCAGAACTTGTGTATTTTATGTCCTTAACTTGCCCTAGTTACAGCTCTGTGCTGAGGTCTGTCTAGAAACTGGTCTTAGCATCTGATTTATAGAGATACTTTGAAAATATAAGCCATTATCCAAATAATAAAGTATCTTATCCCAGTAGTGTCTGGCCCAATAGCACTGGTGAAGTTCTCAGTGCTCCCATGTTTTTCCTTGTTCACAAAAGGACCCATGTGCTCTCTAGATGAGTGTTGAAGTAAAGCACTAGCACATAAGTGCTTTGCTGAACAGGGATTGATTAAAATACATACTTTGGGGCCTTACTTAATTATGTGTTGGGGACTGCATAATTGGCACGGTACTGAAGAAGTTTAATAGCTTTCTCCTGATAAATCTGTACATGCACTGCAGTCCTGAGCTGTAATTTAGCATGATAATGCCAGCTTCATCAAGGCCCGTGGAAAAAAGCAGAAAGACGTTTGGCTCTCTGCGTCCTTGTGAGAGGACTGAATTAGTGATTGCAGCCTCTGATCTGATAAAAAGCAGCTTCAGTGTATTTTTCCACTGAAATAGCTTCTTACTTGAGTAGAATGAAGGAGGCCCTGCTAGGCTGGCAGAGACTGAGCTCCCTAAGGTATCCAGGTAGATTTTGAGCCACTAGTCAGAGTTGGCTAGCAAAGAGTGTCACAAGATAAATTCACTACAGGACTTAAAGAGATTATAATGCTCTCAGTTTTAAATAGTAGTTCAGGGTCTGATGGGAGATATAGAAGCTTGGTGTAGTAAGTGTCTAAGCCCTCTGGTCTGTATTTTCAGGGCTGATAGAAAGCTACGTCAAAGGAAATCTTAATCTCAAGCTGCATGAATAGAGGTTGGATGTTAGGAAGAAGTTTTTCACAGAAAGAGTGATAAAGCTCTGGGATGGCCTGCCCAGGGAGGTGGTGCAGTCACCATCCCTGGATGTGTTTAAAAAGCCTGGATGTGGCACTGGGTGCCAAGGTTTGGGGCTGGGTTGGACTCGATGATCTTGAAGGTCTCTTCCAACCAGTGATTTTGTGAATTCTACAACACTACCAGAAGCTTCACAAAATGTCCATGTTTAGTAAGTATCTTTCCTTGAGAACGAGTTGTGACTATTTGGTTCTTCTCTTTGTTGCAATACAGAGGGAAAAAGACAAACTCTTGTGCTTTCAGACCCAAGCAGAGAGACCCTTTCAGACCCAAGGAGAGACCCTTGAGGAAGGGGCAGGCTGTGATCTAAAGGCTGCATGGGTCACTCTCCAAACTGAGCCCTGGCTGTGGCTGCTGGCTTGTCTCTCCCTGTCATGGACAGGCTTTACAACTTCTCCTCCTTGCTGCTGCCTTTCTTCTCAGTCATCCTCCAGAGCAGCTCCCCTGTGTCTGTGCTGGTGCGATCATTGCTAGAAAAGCTTGTGTTGTGTTGGGAAGAAATGTGTTTTTCTTTGCAACCCAGAAGGCATTAAATTTTATGTTTGAGTTTTCCTGTGTGTTTCTGGAGCTCAGAGTGTGCTGTGCTGTGTAGTGCAGGGAAATAAGCTTGTGGAATACTGAAATCCCTGTGTCTGTGGCATTCAAGGTGGGTGCAAGGTCCTGTCTACCTCGAAGAGTTTCCAAAGCAAGAAGTCATGAGATGTTTAAATTTGTTAAAAAAAATGGCAGTTTGGAAAGCAAAACCAAGCAAAGCTTTTGAAAATGCATCATAAAAGCATGAAACATTTGCTCTGAAGGGTGAGTTTCTACCAGCCAGTGCTTCACAGCTCATGGGAAGGAAAGTGTCTGCTTGCCCTGAGGTCCAGCTGTGGATATTTGCCCTGGGGTTCATCCCAGCAATCCATATCCAAGGCTTTTTAAATAATTATTTTTCCACTGGGGAGAGCTGATATCTTCAGCAGGTATTTCTTTATTGTTCATTCACGAGAAATGTTAAAAAAGCCAAGTTCTAAACATTATGAAAGTATGCAGTGGAGGTTTTTACTACAGGCATTTTATTATTCTGCAACAGTCTTCTCACAAAATGGTCTCTTTCCTCACTCAAGCTTATAGTGAAAATATTTGATTTATTTTCAATAAATCTGAAGGCCATTAAATACTGAGGTATTTGGTTTATTTTTCTGGGGCCTTTCCAGTGCTATTCTTGCATTGGGTTTGTACTTTGGTAGGAACAATGCATTAGAAGAGGTTAAATAGCTTTTGTTTATAAACATGCTGCTGACATAAATATTTTGATATCATTAAGTGGCTGCTCCTCTTCATGAGAGTGCTAAATATCATGCAAAACTGAAATAAATGTTACATCAGGGAGCTCTAGGGAGCAGTAAGAAAAATAAGAGAACTGTAATTTATGTTTTACCTGATTCTGTTTCCCATGAAATTATCTGGTTTTATAGTCTAAAAAGAGTAATCTTGTCCAAAGGGGAGGCATATTTTACTAAATTGTGTCTTTACCTTAAATCAGGGCTTATTGTTCCTTGAGCAAGGTGGAGCAGATGTTAGAACAGCCTAAAAGAAAAAAAAAATCTCTGACAGCCGCCTGAAATTAAGCAAATGACAAGCAATCGTTCAATGGAATGTAAGAAATGGGAAATAATTTTCAAGGGTGGCTTCTTTAGGGGTAAATCCCCTTAACAACAAACAAAAAAACCCGAAGAACAATTTCAGGAGGTTTGGGAAGGGTGAAAGCTACAATGCAAAGAGCTCTGTGACTCCTTCATAGCCAAGAGAAGCTCAGCAGAACAGACTCAATCACCATCACAGAGTATCTACAACAAGAGACAGATTGTGTTTGTAAGCTCCTGCCATGGGGAGGAAAGGGATTTTGGGCTAATGGCTCAGCTCCAGCAAGTTCCATCTGTGGATAGATGGGAAGTGTTTGGGCTCTTGAGAGAATTCTTGTGTTCTTGAGTGAGTTCTTTGGCTCTTGAGAGAAGAGGAGTAGCAAGAAGGTGTGTAGGGAGGGCTCAGGGATGTCTCCATGTCTTTCTCATCCCAGAAAATTCCCTGGGTCCCAGCATTCCCCATTATTGCATCTCTCAGCAGGAGCACACAAGATGAATGTCAGACATCTAAATTTAATGAAGGGTGTACCACGAACAAAATGTGAGGCATATAAATTTGTTGAGAGCTAAGGAGCTAATAGAGAATCACAAAACTTCTGGAAATATACAGAGTTGAGGATTAAAGAGTTGTGAATTAACTTACTGCCATGAGATGAGAGAGGCAGGGTGCAGTTGATCCTCTCCACTGCTCCTTCCCTGCTACATGTGACTTACCCCCACTTCAGATTATAGAATCTGCCATAAAAATTAAATTGCACTGCTAAGAACATCCCAAGGACAAGGAAAAAAACATTGGAGGATGCTCCCACCCCTGAAGATGCTGGTGCTCCACATATTGACTCAGCAGTTCAGATTTGCGCCTGCTGCAGGTGGTGACAATCCCATTGTTCCTTTGGTCCCTGCATCTCCCTTGCAGAGTGTCCCTTCTGATACTTTTCCCAGGACAACAAGTCTGTGTAAATGAGCACAGCTCCATCAGTCTGATGCATTCAGCTGCAGCCAGCCCATGTGAGATATTCACAGCTCTCACACAACCCTCTGGCTCTGTGTCACCAGTTGTCCCTGTTGAAATTGTCCCTCTTCAAGTACCTGGATGATGTTTCCTTTCTCCAGCCAGATGGGATGTTTTTGCCCAGCTTGGCCATGAGAAGGGGTCAGGTGCTGTTGAACAGATTCATCCCCTGCCTTAGCTGTAAGCTTTTAGGGTACAAGAGAGCAACCAGCCAGACCTGTCTCTTCCTGCATCCCAGCTACCTGCTGTGCTGGTGAATTGAATCTATGAATAACACAGAACCTTTTATTGCCAGCTGAATTTTCAGCTGTCTGCACATCCTGCTGTAGCCTGAACTGCTGCTCCCAGCCTGGCACTGAGGTGCCCAGACAGGTGGTGCAACCCAGGGCTTGCTTATGGGACACGAGTTGGAGTTTGCAAGACTTTGATTTTCCCCTGCCTCCTGTGCTTTTCCTTCTCCTTCATGCTGCTGTTACCAAAAAAGCAGAGACAGGGGTTGCTCCTGCAGCAGATTTCAGGCTGAGAACAGCCCATTGACAAATGGTGCTAAGTCTCACAGAGCAGTTCTGTGTTCTGCTTTGCTCAGCTGCTCTATCAGCTATCAGTTGTTTCTGGTTTTAGAAATTGTTATTATCAGGCTGCTACAGAGACCTTAGCATAAGGGACAATGTAAATTAAAGACAAAGAAGTGTACCCAATCATTCATAGCCTCACTTCTAATTTGGCATTGAGAGAATATCACTTCCTGATACAACATTTGGTGCCTGGCCAAACACTAAATTTAGGTATTTGTTGTCCCCTGTTTACTATTTGCATGAGGAGAGAAATATTGCTCATTGAGTCACTGTTATTACCTTAGAAATAGCTCAGCTGCCCTAAAAGCTTACCCCTTGATTGAAATGGGTAAAAGGTGTGGCAAGTACAGAAAGCAAAGCAGCTACCAGGGGATGCCATGCCTTTTCCTTGCACACAACTTGGTTAATTCTCGTTGTTTAATGCCTGCAGGAAACTGTTGCAGATCACTTCTAGGTAAATATTGTAGGGCATGACTTAATTCTTAATACTGGAGACTATGACACTACATTTCTTAGCTATTTCAATTTGTTTTTCCTGGCAGGCACAGATCCCAGGGTAGTTTATCTCACAAGAACATTGATAATGGGGAAGTACCTTCCTTGGAATAAGAACTCTTTGTGGGAATATGAACAAAATAACTTCCCCTGAGCTCTGTTCCCTTCCCTCACTGACTCTGACAAGCCAAAAGCAGAGGTGGATCACAGCTTTTGCACAAGATTGTCTGCAAGGTTCCAGGGCATTGTGGGGTCTGTGGGAACCTGTAGCTATGGGTACACCACAGCCATTGCCCAGGGGTTTGACAGGAGAGACAGGAATATTTGTCTCTGCTGCTTCATTCTGAACACCTTCATGCACTGATACAGATGTTCCCAGCTGCAGTATTTAAGTCATGAGTAAATCCTGGACTGGCCCAAGGAGTCAACCCAGCTGGGAGTGAGATTCATAGTGGGTAACCACTGCCTGTCCTGCTGGATCACTTGGGCTCACTTCTGCCTTGTACTCCTGCATCCTTTTGTACCATTCCAGCTCCCCTTCCACACAGCACACCCACCCCTTGGAAAAGGATCCTGTATCCCATCACAAGGGCTGTGGTTTGCTTCTCTCCTTGGTTTTCCTTCAATATTTTTGCCTCCCTCTCTGCCTCACACTAGCTGCCAGGCACACGTCACTTCCCTCAGCACCCTTATTCACAAGATTTACTTATTGAATTCCTGCTCAAAGCTTTGGATTTGGTTTTTTCCCTCTCCACTCCTCCAGTTATTCCTTGTTGTAAAGATTCCTGTACAAATCTTTGGGTTTGGGTTTTTTTCCCCTCTGCACCCCTCTTGTTGTAAGGATTATCTTTGCTCTGTGTTTTTGCAGAGCCACAGATAAGGCAGGTTGGTTTGACAGTGGCTCTGGGTACTTCTGTACATGGCTGAGCCACAAGTGGTCCCTCCAGGAGCCAGAGGAGGTGGCAAAGCCTTGAGCTGGTGTAAAAGCACAGCTGAGGCTGTGCCTGTATCCCTGATATTTCTTTTCCTTGCTAACGTGCAGGAACTCTGCTAAGAGGATTGTACAGCTTGGGGGGGGGTCAGTTTTTCAGTACTACTACTTCAGTTTGTACTACTCAGAGATGCAAAATGAATTTTGTTTGCAAACCACATGAGCCTCTTGCTTGTTTTTCTGGCAGGTGCAGGGAAGACACGGGCCACTTGTTTGCTTTCCCATTTCTATGCAAGAGCATGGTGACATCTGCTCTGCTTGACATTGTCTGTGCTGTGTGCAGGATGCTGAAACATGGATTTTATGACTGCTGCCTCTCTGGGAACTCCAAGAAAATTAGATATTTGTCTCATGAGGTTGATCTGGTAGGGAAAAAACATTTAAATAACTGCATGAGGCTGCAGTGATGCTGTTCTTTAAAGAGAAAGCAGATTGCTTTGCTTTTGTGCCTGGATTTTGTCTCATACCCAGGCTGATGCTTAGCACTGACAAAAAGAGGACAGGTTGATTTCCACAGAGCTCTGGGCAGCATTTATTCCAGTGCATGTGTACCAGCCTGAACACCCAATAAAAGCACTAGATGGAGATACTTAAATTTATATGAGCACCAGGGAGCTTTGGTTTAGCTATGGCTCTTTCTGCACACACCTGTGCTGCTGCACGTAGGCCTGGAAATTATTTGCCTAAATTTGACAGAATTGGCTGTGTTTGTGTTAGGAAAGACCCTTCAGAGGAGCTGATGCTGAGTACCCCCTTTAGCCTCATACTATGATAGATTTTATTGCAAACCAAACTGAACCTGTTGCTTTGGAGTGAGTTTTTCCACTTTATAAGCAGCCTGGAGGTGTTCAAAGAAGCAGCCCTTGGTTTGTAACCCTACACCCTCTTTGGGAGGGGGATTTGTACTGGTTTTGGTGAACACCTGGGGAACAGCTTCTGTTGTAGCTTCCTCCAGAGGAGATTTATTTCACATGTGTCAACACTGCTGCAGACCAAAATGATGGGAATCCACTTCCCATCCATATAAACCCAACCACCATAAGTTAGACACAACTGGGAGTTTTTCCACATGTGCCCTGCCCATACTAACCAGAACAAATCCACCTGCTCCCACCTTCCCTGTCCTTTGGCTGCCAATGGGAAAAAGCAGATTAAGAAAGCTTTGGCACCTCGAGTTGTACTGGAGGTGAGTTGTAAACACTTTCTTTGTGACTGGGCTGGGTGAGCTGTGGTCTTGAGCTGAGTCACCTCAAAGATGTTGGGGCTGGGCAGCCAAGTCTGGGATCTGGCCGAAGAACAGGCCAGAAAAAACAGCACCAAAATCTGCACTAGGAGCTGCTGAACCACATTAAAACCTGTATTTCTGGACAGATTTTATAATATTTCTCTCTTTTTCTTTCTTCCCACTCCCCTTTTAATTCATAGTGGTTTAGGCTTTTCATTTAAAGTTTGAAATTATCCTAAGAGAGTGCTTTGAATGAACACCATTTTCCAGTAGAAGGCCTTTATTAAACCTTTTTGATTAGCCTTTTTGATTGTTGAATTTTAAAAGATTTCCTCTTGGCATGGTAATTCAGGCTTTAAAAAGGAAATTTCTTCTGAAAGGACTCAGTGGTTGCTTATAAAAAAAAATGCAAACAGATGTGGTTAGCAATAAAATCACACCATGATGTCTTTTAATTCCATATTAATATGTAATTGAGTAATAAAATAGTGGCCTAATGTTTTGCATGCTGTAGTTTTACATACTCGTAATTTATCCTGTAATATTACCTGGCTTTCTTAATCTCATCACAGTATAAAATTGGAATTTCATTATTGGAATTAAATTCTATTTCTGCTGCTCTTTATATCTGAGTCTGCCAGGCAGCACTGAAAACCTTCAGGACAATTTACTAGAAGCTAAAATTGCTGTTTTTCTTTCAGCATAAGGCACAAATAAGACAAAACTGCATCTTCCAGTAATGTGGATAATATACAGAAGCTGAGCTCTGTTAAAAAAAAAGGTTTTATTTATAATTAGAGTAGGATAACCACTAAGCCTATAAAGCCATCACCCAGAGTTGATAGTGGGATTTTTGTCACAGATATTCTGTGTTTTTTAGGAATCTGTAATCATTCAAAAGCTGTACAAAGCCCTGGAAGCTCTCTAGGAGAATTGCTTACCAACCTATTGTGAATGCTTTTGAAATGATTTAATTTACAGTGATCTTTCAGCAAAGCTTCTCTATAGATTCAGTTCCCTCTGGCTTGCTCTTATATCTAAATCTATCTTACAGAACAATCTTCCTGGTTTTAATGATGCCCAAAATGAATACATAATTATGCTTCTTCCTGTAAGTCATGACCATTTCCATAGGATGAAACAATGCAAGTGGGATTTGTCTGAATTTGATGACAGCACAGTCACTGTTGCAGCTCCAAGTGCTCTGCAGACAGAATGCTTTTGAGTTCAGCAAAAAAATTAAATTAAACCCACAAAATAGAGACCATCAGATGATTCCAAGGCTCTTTTGTTATCTCCAAGCTGGGCTTTTTTAGAGATGCCTCAGCAAGGCACAGGGTTTCTGAACTGTACATTTTACTCATTTTCAACAGCACATTAAGAAAAAAACACAGAGCAAATGTAATATGGATACTTAATTTGTGGGTTTAGCAAACCATAAATGTTGCATTTAAAAGGAGAGGTAGATTAGCATTTTAGCAGGAGCTGGTGTTATCTGAAAAGTTTTACTGGAAAATGAGGTTTTCTTTTGAAAATGCTCCTTCAGCAGAGCTGTGTTGGCAGAGGCAAAGGCTTTGGGAAGCACTGGGGGCTCTGTGTGCAGCCCCAGGGGATGGATCCTGGTCTGATGTGTCCTCCAAAATGTAACCTGTGACCTTTGGGGCCTCACTGGCTTTTTGCCAAGAGAGCATAATGAACACCATCATGAGAAAAACCCCAAATTTTAGACATTCTCCCGGGAAAACAGCATTTCCCTTGGTAAATCACGTATATTTTTATCTCAAATGTATATTTCTGCTGCTTTGAAATGTGCTGTCAGTCACCACAAGCCTCAATTTATTGCTGAAAATGCTCCATGTTATCAGTTTTTATACATTTCAGTACATTTTGTTTTCGTAAACCTAGTCATAAAAATCCATACCTCTCCCACTGACAATTTTAATGGAAGTTCAGCCTTAGCAGAATCCCTATTCAGCAAGATGCTGCATCTGCCCAAATCCTTTCACAGAGAAAAATATTCTTTCTGTAGCTGCATTAGAGATAGGAAAGGATGTAATAAATTCCACATGTTTTAAAAAAGTTGAAGAAAACTGATGTTGAAGGTTCTGGAAGATTGTGTGTGCTCACTGCACTGAGCCAGTAGGTACAATGTATTTCCAAAAAAAATCCATGTTCAGATCCAACCTTGTATTATGATTTGGCTTCTCAGTGTCCAGGACCTTAAAAGTCAACTTTTTTTCTTCCCAGAGAAAAAGACTGATTCAGGGTAAGTTTATCTTATTTGCTATGAAATTGGGTATTCAGGAGCCAACTCATACCACAGAACGAAATAATTTTTGAGATTTTTTTCCCCCTGAGATATTTTTAAATAAGTTGCACATCTGACTAAAGAATTTATTCTGTAATTTGGTTTTGTTTTTGTTATAATTTGCTCTTCACTGAATCTTTTGTGTCACAGACTTGAGCACATCCCAGATGAGACTATTCCACTCCTAAGAGACAGCACCTTGAAATTTTTAGTATGCAATTTTAGCACATAATTACTATTCAGTCAAAAGTGTCTTTCCACTATCAGCATCTTTGTCTCTGTGAAGAAAATGTAACCCTCACCTCAACGCTATAGAAAGAGGTAATTTTTGGAAAATATTTGAGGTCCCTTCTATATACATATAATTATCTGTGGATGTGCCTGAACATTTTGCTGTGCTGAAAGCTGACAAATGGATTTCCTGTAATTTTGAAATTCCCCTGGCACATGACAAGGGACTGAAAAGTGAAGTTTCATAACTTCCAGATCAAAGGCTGCTTCTCTCAGGGTGCTGTGCTGTGTGATGCTGTGTGAGAATGAAGTACCTGATTGGAAGCAAATATTTATTCTTGTTTTCCTTTGAACATCAGACATATTAAAAATAGCAGCTCCAAATGAGGTCGCATCCTTGAAGTCTCAGCCATTTATTTGACTTCAGTAACCTTTTTGCACCAGCAATTGTTCCAAATGAAGTTTCAGTGCTGCCTGGCAGATCACCAGACAATGGATTGTTTATTTTTGAAGCACAAAGAAACAAGCAGATTTGGGAGTCACTTTTGTATATCCATGATTTCAAGGATTAGTAGCAGCAGAGAAAGAATAAGCTCTTTTCAGCTATTTCATGAATTGGTTTTCTTTGGTTGGAAATGGTTTATATACATGTGTGAGGTATATGGAGGAAGAGCTGATAGATTTTGGCACGAAACTGTGAAGATGCATCCTTTAAGTTGTGTTCTCCAAGGTTCACACTCCACCTTGGCTGTTGTTTTTGGGGTACCCATATGAGTGACTGTGGGCAACCTAAAGGACACTTCTATCCTTTCTGCAGCCTTGTCATTTTCTGTCTCCTCCAAGGACCTTGGCAACAAAGTGTTTCAACTGTTTTGCTGTCAAAAACTGCAGAAATTTTAAACATCTGCCCCATTTGCATGCTGCCTTTTGATGATCCTCCATGAGCAGCCGAGAAACTCTGCCTGCCAAAACTGCAATAAGCCTTGAGGCAATTATTGCTTCCCTCAGTGATCCATGGAAAATCATATCTCTGCTCATTTAAGAAAATGCAAAGCTTTACCTTCTTTCAGGGCTTATGTCTTGCCTTGCTGATGGGATGGTAACACCTCTGGTGTTGGTCATAAGCCCTTTAAGGCTCTAATGCAACCAAGTGTAAATAGATAAATAATCCACTTCATCTGCCTGTGCTCCCTCTGTGTCAGCTTAGAGCTCCCCAGGCACTCTGGGATTGGTGCTCAGCATGGGCAGTCAGCTCATGGCTGAAATAGTTTTTGTAAAGTAAAAGAGCGTGTGCATATGGTAATATTTATTTATGCACTAATCTTCTTTTCTGGCCAGGCTCAGGCTACTCTAAGAAATTGTCTCACAGTTGATTCTTTTTTTCTTTTAATATGTTAGTGGCTGAAATTTCATCAGTTTGAAGTTTCTAGTGAAGTTTATGATCCATTGTTCTTTAAAGTGTTGCATGAATAAATGATTTTGCCTAGAATCTAAAATGGTGAACTTGATATTGAGCACTAAAGTGTCTTAGGGGCATATTTCAGTCTTTCCTGAAGTCCAGCTTTCTGTATGTGATAAAATTATCAGATGAGTGACTCCTTCCTGATAGTCACCTATGCTGTAACCTTTATTGTTTATGTCTTATATTTTTAGTTTTATTTGAAAAGTATCAGTAAACTTATTTTGCTGCCTACAATGTATCTAATAATTTTAGGTGACATGCAGGTGTCATCTGAAGAGGTGGACACTGAAGAAGGAATGAACAGTACTCCCTTTCTGGCAAGGCAGGCACAATTTTTACTTCAGGAATCTTAATGCAAATTGAATGTCAGCAATGGATGCAACCTAATGGGATATTCTCCTGAGCTTCCCAGATCCACAGATGTTTCCATCTCCTGATGTCACCAAAGGTTTTCTAAGAAGGAAAGGACACAGGTGAAAAATTCTCAGAGCTACTGAAGTGGTTTCTTGCTAAAAATGCTTTTAAATTTAATAAAAAACCTGGGTATTAGGACTCTAATGAGGGAAACTTCATGGAAACTGAGATGAGCTGCAAGTTGGTCACCAGCAGGTAAGCTGCAGAACTTCTCTCAGAAATAGAATGTGTACTCATAAAAACAAGCACTAATGGACTGTTGGGTGAGTGCAATAGATTAGATGAGGATGGACAACAGAAAATAACTTGGTGAAGTTGATGGGTGGAAGGATTCCTACTGTTTCCCATATAAATACTACAGAAATTTTCTGTCCCAGCAATTATTAAAATTATACATTAAATCAAGAAAAATGAAACCAGAATACTGTTAATATCAGCAATATATGCACAGCAAGAGAAGATGTTGCCTTCATCAGAAAGGAGCCTTTTGCTATCATCTTCTTAACTCCAGATTTCCCAGAAGGACAAGTTGGACCTTCACAGGTAAGAAATGACATCTAAGTACCAGAGATGCTCTTGCTTTCAAACATATCACAATTATGTTTTTTTTTTTCTTTTGCAAAATTATCAAGAGAGACAAACAAAAGTAGTTCATCAACCATACCAGAAGTACTAACAAATTATTTGATTGATACCATAAGTAAGTGCAGGTGAAAATAAAATCTACTGAAAGAACATTCTGCTTTTATTTGCTCTGTTCCCTAGTATGGTTTTTCTAAAAACTGTGGTGCCATCAGTCTCTTAGTAAATTAATGAATTAACTGTACTGTTCCACAGGATTTAGCTATTGAAACTCAGGATTTGTTTCATAACAAGATGTTGTGTTTACAAGAAATGTTAATCTTGTGTGTTTGCTACTCCAGCTCTGAGTAACTTTGGTAGAACAGAGAGGTGGGAGAGTATGGGTGTTTATTTTACACTGAGCTGGATAACTCTGATTTCTTTACCTGGCTGTTAATGCTGGAAAGAGTAAACAGAGAAAAATAAACATCACAGCACTGTATCTGCAGAACAAAATATTTAGGGAAATATTTTTGCATTTCTGCTTTACAGATACCAGAAAGAGATTGCAAAAACTGAGAGGCAGCAAAGGATCTGCATGCTCACATATATTATTTGAAATAATGTATGTATTTTAAGCATTTCTGGAGATCAGAGCAAAATTCCAGGCTCTGGAGGTTTATTCCTGTCTCACTGGAGTCAGTGGGTGTTGTGCTATTGATTCCCACAGAGAGAAGGCTGAACTGTCCAGGACACAGCTCTGCTCTGCCCCTTTGCTCTTTTCCCAGTGCTGGCAGAGGGATGATGTGGATGAGAGCAGAGAGGGTGATTTGAAAGCACCAACTGAGACATTGATTTTAGTTTTAGGTCAAAAATGACTCTTCTCTAGGCACCTAATGAGAAATCCTTATACTATGGCAGACACTTGGCTGGGGTTTAACAGACCATCCTCACTGAGGAAAAATACAGTGCACTTCATGAAGTGTATTCCCTGGGTGACTCCTGCTGAGATAAATGGGACTAAAGCAAATAATTAAACTTTCTCTTTGCAGCATTTTTTCAACCTGACCAATGTATTTGGTGGCTACTGAAAATATTTTTTTAGCATGGGGTCCAGGTACAACAAGCTTTCGTCTCCTTGTACTTCTGATAGCAACTTTTCCCCACTGTAATTCAGATGTGTCTGAGGAAAGCCTCTTTAATTTGGCAAGAGTAAAAATCCGCAAAAGTATTTTAATTACTTTAAGATGAGTAGTCATAAAGGCTTTCTTCCAGTCTCCTTAGGGTTTCTGTTTAGTTCTTATCACCAAGAGAACATTGTTCTTTTACCTTGAAATGGAGAACAGAAAGTTTAGGACAGAAATAATGAACTTTAAATTTCTTCAGTTTATTTTTTAAGCTTAAATATTACTGTAGTGGATGCTTTCCAAGGCACTGATAATAACAATGAAAGATCAGCCATAGATCCTAGAATATTTTGATGTAATGTATAATGTATTAAACACATTCAATACTGCACTTTCTTTTATTCTGAGTCAAGTTTAAATTACATGTGACATTCAGATCAATGAAAGGATTTTGAATTAAATGTCTCATAATGGGACAATAAACACTAATGCAGGTGTTCCTGAGTGGTAACTCTCTTTGGAATATGGTCTGGCTGTAGAATGTTTCAGTTCATAACAACATTTAATGTATTTCTATATTAACACCAACAGACACAAAGGTAGGGCAATCCACAGCTGATCTTGAGGTCTGTGTTAATCCTGGGTTTAGCCTGGTGTTAACCCAATCCTCATTTGCTGAATGAGATGGAAGGAATTGAATTCTTGTCAGTGCAGTTCCCCCTTGGGTATGAGGGGTTCTGCCTGTGAACATTGTATCATGACAACTTCAGTGAACTAAAAAGGAACTTAAAAGGAGCATATAACAAACAAACAGGGAGCATATAATATTTCAAAAGGAGCCTATAACAAACAAACCTTGTTTGTTACAGCAAGCACAAGGCTGTCCTGTGAGTGTGTGCAGCCTCTGCTGGTGCCTGTTAAACCCACTGAGCCCACAGCCAGTGTCACATCTCCTGCTCAAACTTTGCTCACTTCATGTGCTCAGACCTTTGCTTCCCTTGTAAATTAAACATGCCTGGACTGCTTTAAGCTCTTGTCACAGCTTGATTAATGAGTATATAAAACTCAGATCTTGTGAGACAGCAAGAAGGAGTGATAGAAGAATGAGTGAGTTTCTGTCAAAATGTGTAAAGCAGAGCTAAAGGAAGTTTCTATCAGACTCTGAAGCCTTAAAGGTTTAAAGAAACATATGCACAACATCTGTTAAGAATCAGTGGGAAAAGTCTCAATTTCAGCTGCATGCATGGATCCAAAGTGATTTCTCTTGATAAATTAAGGGCTTGGGTTTGCTAAATTGATTCCAAACATACCAGGGTGAAGAACAGCATCTTCCCTAATGAAGTTGTGTAAATGGCTGAAGAAAATTGTCACTGGGACTTTATTTAAAGAAGTGGGAGAAGAGTTTGACTGAAAAGCTAAGTACACACCAAGATATGTAATTAGGAGAAGATGAGTTAATAGTGTTTATCTTTTCTTGCTTTAATTTGGATTTCTTGTAGCTGGGGAAAGAGGGGAAATTTTGTGGGTTTTTTTTTTGTAAAACTGGAATGTACCAACTGAAGCTTTTGATTCCACAATTATTTTCCATTGGAGCTGGCATTTTGAGTGTTTCCTCTGGCTGTCAGTTTGTGCTGCAGCTCTGTGTGCTTCCCTCAGTGCAAGTTTGGTGTTTTGGTGGTCCTGTCTCCTCACTGAGTACCCGTGAGTGTCTGCACTGACTTTAATCCACTGTTGCTGAATCGATGGCCATCTTAATCCCCTTTGTGCTCAAATTGAGGTCAATGGATTCTGAAATGAAGAAATCAATAGGCAATTGATGTCTTGGAGGAGATGGAAAATGAAACTTGACTTGTGAAATAGTGCTACAAGATATACATAAATATGATGGTGAAAATGGCCTTAGGCAAAGCAGCTTCTATCAATTTGCTACACCTTTACCAGAGAACTGCTTGCATGTTTGCTAGATCAAGCAGAATTTGCTGATGGTTTTGCACCATTTCTTAGACAGGTCACAGTCTTTGCCAGTGTTTCTGTCCTCTTTTTCTCAGTTTGGTGTGTTTTAGTAGGTTTTTTTATTTTTATAATTTGCCTGTTACTATGACACCTCATTGTTCTGAGCCTGCCAACATCTCCTCCCATCTCACAACTTTCTCTTTTTATCTTGCTTCTGGCATCCTTCTGCTTTTTGTGCAGTACTCCACACTTTTTGAATCATTATCTTGTGTGCTAATCCTTCTTAAAATCCTTATCCTTCTTAAAATCTCATATGCTTTCGAAGTCTCTAATAAAAATCCCTCAGGCATTAACCAAACCTTTTAAGATTGGTTGATGCCTCTTGTGTTGACAACGGCAGCTGCTGGATGAGTCTTATCTGCTTTCCCTGAATGTTATAATTCATTAAACTTGAAGATATTGCTGGTGAATACCCTTCTTGCAACCCTAAATATAAGTAAACCTATTTAGGGTTTGCCTGCAAACCCTAAATATTAGTAAAATTGGCTTTTGGGTTGGTGTGAGTTAATTCACTAGTGCTGAACCCAAGGGCCTTGAGAAGAGCTGCAGAGGTGAGATCCAAGCAGGTCTAAAAATACAGCAGTGTGCTCTATGACTGAGGAAACTGGAATCTTGGTTTCCTGTGGCTTTATATTGTGTGGCTGGATTATCTTCCAGCAAATTATGTGCAGGCTCTGACTGAAACTTTCCCTGAATTTCTAACAGCGTTTGTAGAGCTGCTCTCAGGGGGATTCTCTGATGTCTAACTCCATAATTAAAGTAGTGCTGATCTAATTTCTTTCCTCTGCATTGGAACCTCTTTTCACAAAACTTTCAGGATCTAAATGTGTCTAAGCCTTCACTTCCTCTCTTCAAATTTTCACTGAAAAGATTCTGATTCAATTTTCACTGAGTGGTTCTGATGTTAAGGGAATGCACGATGGCAATGGGATTGCCCAACCCCTTTTTGTCTCAAATCAACCTTACACAAATGGTTGGAGCAGGATTCCTGGTTCAAATATTTTGAAAATTGATGGCTATTTCTTAGTTATGGGAGTGGATGGAGAATTGTCTACAAAAATCTCTGCTTGTCTTTTGGTGTAAAGAGTCAGTAACTCTTGAGAGAATTTTCTGGTGGTCATGCATTTGAAACCATCTTGGCGTGTCAGAGGTGCAGAGAACAAGGCTAATTCTTGTTTTACATGTAGCATGTTAAGGAAGTTTCATTCTAAGCAAAAAATGGGAAATAAAACTTTGTAGCAAAATTAAAATATACCTACCCTTTCCACAGATACTTATTTTATAATTACTATATAATTATTCGTTACAGAATTAGAAAATCAAATTTGTTTATAAATTATGTAAAAAAGCAAGAATGTAATTTTGGAAATTATTAGAGAGAAATCCAGATTTTTAAGCAGCCAGAGGGCACTTGTACATTTGATTTAAAAGAGATTCTGCTTATGTGGGTAGAGTTCACATCTGGCTTTCACAGTTACTGGACAGCTCAGAGGAACCTTCTCACTTTGATTTAGGAACTTGCTCTGAATGGGGAAATCACAAGAGGGGTTTGGCAGAGTTTGGGTACTGGCAGAGAGGGGGAAGGAGTGGGTTGCTCTAGTGTGTAGGTAGGAAATAAAATACTCATGTCTGTCCATCTAAGAATAATGACTGTGGAAATAGTTTTGTACTCTCCGATGAATCCTGGTGATGGTGCAAAGTTAAATTTTCCCCATTTCTGTGTATTAGGCTTGAATGGGCTATGAAGCAAACCTTCCAGTGCTGAAATCCCAGCTGATGATTAATGCCATGGTGGCTGCTGTGAGGAATCACTTGGAAATCAAGTTCAGAGCTGCTTTTTGAACACAGCATTGTTTTCCTCTGCAGAAACGCAGAGAAAAAGAGTGCCTGTAAATGTACATTGGGATTTGAGCAAAACTGTGTTCCATTAAGTCTCCCTGAGTTATTTTCCCCAGAAAATTGTAGGAAGATTTTTTAATTCAAAGGGGTGGTCGAAGGCTTTTAGTAATTTGTAAGTGTCCTATAGTGATTTGTTATTCTCTACTAAAAATTTGCTTTCATTTCCTGCTGGAACTTGTTTCACTTTGACATTGGACCTTGTTATGCCTTTGTCTGCTGACCTAAAGATCCTGTTAAGTCAGAAAAATCTCTTTTTTAGAGTCGGTATTTATAGACTAATTCATCACTTAAGCCAAACTGAGTATTTTTAAAACTCCTGGTGGAAAGTTGATTTTACAGACTTTGAATGATTTTTTCCTTACCCTTTGTGAACCCTTGCTTGACCTCTGCACTGTGGGAATGATGACAGAAATGTAATGCACTGATCTCCACTCATAAAGTCTCCATGGTCTCAAAAGCCAGCAGTTGTATATTCCCATGGGATATTTCTATTTTTAGATTTCACAGTTCTACAGCCATCCTAGATGTAGTTAGCCTGAGTTATAGAGATATGTATATTTTTTTTCTTAATAATTCAATGCTTTGCTTCTTAAGATTCACTGGTACTTTAAGGTGAACTATAACATTTTTCTATTCATCCTCTCTTGTTTGTTTATCTGAAAATTTCACAGAAATTAACTTTTAAAGTGAGCAGTACATGTTCAGAAATAGAAAAATATCCCGAAAGGATTTGCGTTCCACTCTTTGTTGTACCCCAGCCATGTCCTAAAAGCCATTTAGGAGCAGTCTCAGATTCAGAAGTCCACAGACAACTACTCATTATCCCTCATTATTTCATTGTGTGTTCCTTATTAATTCTTCCTTTTTTTCAAAGCACTTCAGCCCAACACACTCCAAGAAAAGGATTCAGTAACAGAGTTCAGGGAGCTATCAAGTTTTTCCTCTCTATGGGCAACAAACAAATGTATTTTCTCATTATTATTTTCTTTTTGTTAGCACATTAATCTGAAACCAGAAAGAAAAGACCAACAAGTACTAAGGGTGATAAGGGATTTACTGATGTTTCATGAAAGCAGCTAAATTGCAGCAATACTGCTGGGAAATAGAAATACTAAAGTCTGCTCTAAACTCTATTTCACAATAATGACTCATAAAATATCAGTTCTTTGCTTTAAGATATTGTGGCTGTATAGTAACTATGCATTTCTGCAGAAAGCATCTCTAAGTTGAATACTAAGACTAATTTATCAAATTGAGAGGAAATGAGAGAAAGTGATTATTTTTTTAAGCTCAAATGTGATTTTTCTGGCCCTAGATTTTTGAGTAAAATTTGAAGATAAATCTTAAGGAAAGAAAAAAAAAAAGTGGACTATAAATGTAATAACTTGCCAGAGCCTTTTAGGAACCCTCAGTACAAACAATATTTCTTGTGATAGCTTTGAAGATGGAATTTGGGCCATATTTCATGTGCTGATGCATACAACAGTGGCTGTAGTACATGACAAATATTTCTTTTTTGTTTTTTTTTCTTCCTTAAAAAACCTACATCCCATCAGTACAAAAACCTACCACCTAGAACTCATATTGCACTTTTTCTTGTTCACTATAAATCTGCAAGTGTTTTGCTGAGGGGAAACAAAGAACAGTGGAAAAAAAAAAAAAGTATTATAATCTTTCATTTTAATTGAGATCTTTGTTGTACTCATTGCACTCCAAATGGACTCTAGCAATGCACTTTGTAATGAGTCCGTGTCAAAGAGCCTGGTGTTTAATTCATGGGGGTAGTGGTGCCCTGCAGTGCAGCTCCACAGAAGTCAGCAGAGCTGCTTCAGACAGCCCCAGAGGAGGGTCTGCTTTATCTGCTGGTGTCAGAACAACTTAACACAGTTGGTATCCCCAGGTTGGTATCCCCAGGTTCAGTTTTCTGTCCAGTGATTGAGGTATTTATCTCTGGATGTCTGTAATTGAGCCATCTGCAGCCAAACCCAGACAGCCCAAGCTCCTTTTGGTCAATAGGTCAGGTGAGTTGGACCATGAAAGTGTTTGTTCCATGGAGCTGGATGAAATAGGGCTCTCAACTTTGAAAAAGGGGGCAGAACACAGATATGTGTAGTCTTTTGTAGATGGTTATCAGATTGTGTGGTAATTTCTGGGGTCCCCACGACAGAGAAGGAATGATTGAATCTGACTCCATGTTCTTAGAAGGCTAATTTATTATTTTATGATAATATATTAAAGAATGCTATACTAAACTATAGAGAAAGGATACAGACAGAAGATTTAACAAGGATGATAATGAAAACTCGTGACTGACCCAGAGTCTGAGAGCTGGACGGTGATTGGTCATTAAGTAAAAACAATTCACATGAGACCAATCAAACACCCACCTGTTGGACAAAAAAATATCCAGACCACTTTCCAAAGCAGCAGAACAGGGAGAAGCAATCAGATAATTATTATTCTCATTCCTCTCTGAGGTGCCTCATCTTCCCAGGAGAAGAAATCCTGGCAAAAGTATTTTTCAGAAAATATCATGGTGACGAGCTTGTTTTGATCTTGATCCTCTCTGAAAGAAATGAAAGAAATGTTAATGTGAATGTGTCCTGCTTTTGACCTGAGATATATCACCTGGTGCAATATATGGACTGGTGTAATAAATTGGCTACCACTAACCCCAGCCCAGCATGGACCCATGGTGAACCCACAGTGGTGTTGGGGTCATTTTGGACTCAGTCATCTTAGAGCTCTTTTCCAATGATTCAATATTTTTTCATTCTGAGATTTACATGTGCTGATAGAGCCATCTGGGTGTGTGGCTGAGCCTGCACTGCCCCTGAGCTGTGCAAATCCCCAGTTGGGTGCTGTGGGCTATGAGCAAAACTGCTGCAAAAGGGCATTCTGGCTATTTTGACCCTGCAGAGCACTTCTGTGTTTTGGCTAGCACTGGAGCCACTTGAAGGTATCTGTCACATTCATATTTTCTGAAAAATCCCTTTGCCCAGGATTTTTCTCCTGGGATGCTGAGAAGCCTCAGAGAAAAAGGAAAACAATATTATCTCATTTGCTTCTCCTGTGTTTTGCTCCTTTGGAATGTGGTTGCAGATTGTTTACTAACAGGTGGTTGTTTCATTGGGTTTCTGCTGCGAATTATTTTGACTTGTTGGTCAACCAGTGCCAAGCTGTGTCGAGACTCTGGAAAGAGTCACGAGTTTTCATTATTATCTTTTCAGCCTTCTGTAAGTACCCTTTCTGTATTCTTTAGTATAGTTTAGTTTAGTATTCTTTAATATAATGTAGTATCATAAAATAATAAATTAGCCTTCTGAGAACATGGAGTCAGATTCACATTCCTCCCAACGTCGAGGCACCCCACAAATACAATAGGTATGCAAAAGGGGGAAGGAGGATGCTCCACACAGAATTTCCAGTCCCCAGGACAATGACTGGGAGACAGCACACAGTTTTCATTTCTGGTTGCTCCACATCTTTTCCTTTCCCTTGTTTTGCTGCTATGGAGCTCCAGCTTAGGGAGGCTGCCCATGCCTTGTGTTGCTGTTGAGCCTCCACCATCCAGACGCAAAACTGGCTTCAGTCAGGAAAACAAGTTCTGGCTTCTTGTGATTTCTGCAGCCTAGTGAAAGCCTGGAACAAGCTAGGAAAGCCTAAACAAGCCTGGAATTTGTTGTAGATGTGAAGGGAATATGAGGGAGGCCTGCCAGCTATCTTATCACATCTCCTTGTTGTTTGTGCTGTTTTATTTTGCTGCTCCTCCTAATCCACCTCACGGTGGCTGCCCAGTGAACATGTGCAAATACAACACAGAGCTCTTGAGGAAGGGAAGGAATGCCAAGAGTGACCTTCCGTGGCAACAAGGAAAACACTGCTGTGGGCCTTGCAATTTGTGGTGATGGGCAGCATCAGTGTCATAAAATTTGATTTCTTTTTTCAGGAGGAGATCCTGGGCAGAGATGACTGCAGCAGGCTTTAAAGGAAATGGTCAGGGTGGCAAATACTTGGCTGGACAGTGATTTCTGCACCACATCACCCTGGTGCCTTCTCTGTCTTTCCCAACACACCTCAGGAAGGGTATGAGGGAGAAGAAACATCTGCATCATGGGAATCTGTGTCCCTGCCAGGGCTGTGACTTGGGACAGTGGTTCCCATGCTGAAGGAGCAACGTGAGGATGCCTTTGTAGGGACAGCTTTCAGCAAATTGTTGCTGGTCCTGGCTGTGCCCTGAGGCACTTTGAAACCTGAAGTCAGAAGTGCAGAGGTGCCACAAAGACAACCTATCCCCCTCCTGTCACCTTCCATCCAATACAGACTGTTTTTCCAAAATATATCACTTGGAGGAAAAAAGCAATTAACTTAAAAAGTCCTTATGTATGTATCCAGAGATGGACTAACTTCTGCACTAGAATTTTTTTTTTGCAATAGAATTTCTGCCTTAGGAACTGGGCAATAATCTAAATTGGTCCAACATACAGCAGCAAAATAAGGAGAGGAAAAATGTACATCTTTTTCCTCAGCAAAGACTCCAAGAACTCCAAGACACCGATAACATTTAACCTTCTCTCTTCTTCTGTAAATATCTGTCCCCTGAGGACCCTGACAATAACTGAAACCCAATTGTTCAGTCCAGCAGAGCTCTAGAGACATCCTGCGGTTCTAGAATTTTAACTGTGAAACAGGATGGCAATGTCTCATTATAAAAATTCCCTGTGATACCATTCCTAAATCAAGTTAGTATGCAAGAAGAGTCTTGGAGCAGAAGAGAGGCTTTCCTGTTTTTCATCCCCTCTGATATTGTCTGTGTGGGAGGCAGCTGTTGGAAGCCTGCAGGAACCTGAGATTTTGACTGAAAGCCATAAAATTGTAGAAATGCATTCAAAAGTTTTGTACAGTTTCTATTGGAATCTGGGTTGCAAGTTTATGGTGAAAACTGAAAGCTTCATCTGCCTATTATCTTTTATGATATGATTTTTTTCCTGTGAATATTTTGGAACATCTAATTTGAAATATTAAAATATATCTGTAAGAAAGAGGTGTAAATACTTTTCTGGAATCAACTCCCATGCAAGAAATTAAATACAGAAAAGAATTCTCTTCAACATCTATGCCTGCATATGTCTGTTTTCATCCAGGGCTGCTGTTCATTGCTATTCAGAGGTGCTTTACACCTGTTTTATCATATTGTGTTAATTAAGATGATGTTTTCATTAGTTTCAGTTCACATATTGTTGGAATCTAGATTTTTGAAGAGAGATTTTAGCAGATAATGGAACGTGGGCAGCACAGTGGAGGCCACAGGGAGCTCATTACCCTTTCCTCAACTCATTGTGGTTTCATCAGTCATTAATTCCACTCGAAGTTCCCTGTTGTTAGAATGTACATTGTGAGTGACTTTACTTTTCATATTCAACAACGTGCCACTTTCCATCCATAATACAAAGGTAGACAGTAATTACTGGCAGCATTAGAATACTTCAAAAGATTTACAGATGTGGAAGAAGGCTCCCTGAGGAGGGTGTGTTTGAGAGTGTTTGACAAAACAACACAACCTTGTAGGGCTGGAGACAAAGGCAGTGAAGAAAAAGGCTGATGTTGAATTTGTTCTTCTATCACAAAGTGAGAATGAATTAGGTGGAAGAATCTCTGGTCTAAGGCCCTGCTTAAAGCAGGGCGGACTTCAGTGTTGGGTGATGTTGCTCAGGGCCTTTTCCAATTGGGCTGTAAATGTTTTTAAGGACACTGATTTCAGGCTTAACTATCCTCAGGATCTTGAGCTTTTACTTATATTTAATGGGACTTATTGTCTTGTAACTGGCACCTCTTACCCCTTGTCCTGTTGCTCTTCACCTCCCTGAACATTTTGTGTGTCTTCTGTCTATACCGCCCCACTAAGCAGTTAAAGACAGTAATGAGATCCTCCCTTGGACCCTCTTTCTTCTCCAGGCAGAACCAAACCAGCTTTTTCAGCCTTTTCTGGTACTTCATGTGCTCCAGGCTCTGGAACATCTGCTGTACTCTCTTGTATGTCTGTGTCCCTCCTGTATACAGGAGCCCCAACTGAGACACAATACTCCATCTGCTGTCTTGCAAGTGCCAAACAATGATGAAAAATCACTTCTCCTGACTAGTTCTCTATGCTTTTACCCAGTAATTGCTTGTTTGTATTTGCTGCAGTGGTGCACTTCTCACTTGCCCTTGATTTGCCCACCAGCACCTGTGGAGCTGCTTTCCAGCTCCTTGGCCTCTAGCCTGTGCCAGTGTCCAGATTATTCCTCCCCATGTACAAGGAATTTCCTGAATTCTGGGAAATTTCTCCCAGCTTATTTTTCCAGTCTGTTAAGCCCAGCTCCAGCTCCCTATTGCCACCTTTGAAGATGCATCTGATGTTTGACTTGCTCAAGTCATCACAAGCCTTCCCAGCCACCATGACTTTTCAAGGACATAGAGAACAGATCCTTAATGCATCAGCCATCACCCTTGGGTGCATCCTTCCTGCTCTCACATATTTTGGTACAGGCTTGTGTAGTCCCTCCTTTGATCTTCTACCACTGCCCTTGGCTTTGCCCTCAGCACAGGGGTGTGGGAGGAGACCTTTCAGTAGACACAAAGGCAATGAAATAAAATACCAAATACCAAAAGAAACGCCAAATACCTTGTGTATTTCTATGTGGAGGCTCAATGGCCATATCCATTTAGATTTACACACTCCTGTGGATTATATCCATCACCTGATTCACACACATACAGAACCTTGTGCCTGACATCCTTGTTTCCTTGTACAGCTGCAAATGGACCATGTGCACACTAAGCCTCACACCTGGGAGCTGAAGCAAGCTCCCCAAAATGGATTGAGGAATCAGACTTGTGGCTGGGCTATTGTTCAGTTAATAGATTTACTGCCCTCTTTTGGTTGTTTGCTAGGTGCCAGAGCTTGGGCAGATCCAGAAGTGAAGGCTCTCCCTGGAAAAGTGAAGTGATGGCTGGCTATAAGTCAGCTCTCAAGCAGATGCATGCAGAGAAAGGTAGGACAGAGAGCTACCAGCTATCAGAAAAGCTGAGTGTAATCCTGGCACAGTCCTATAACTCACAGAGCATATTAGGTGCTGAAATTCTTATTCCTCATTTTCTTGACAAATGATGCAACAAGAGCAGAAAATGGCTAATATGAATCTTGTCTCAGGACTGTGATTACAGTGGTAATAAGCAATGATGTAAACTTAACTTGTTCCTGTTACAGAGTGCTAAGGAGAGTGAATTGGACTTTAGGAGCAGTGTGCAGCCAGAACAGAAGCTGGCTATGAAACAGGACTTTAATAATCCTTTTTCATGATTTTTGAATTCCATTTAGCATGCAGGGTTCTTGTGTGTTACTCAAAGCAACAGAAAATAAAAGCTTCTTTGCTGGACCTCTTAACCATCAAAGACAATTTTATTTACTGGAAGGGTATATTGTAAGTATTTCAAGCCCACAGAATGGTTTGGGTTGGAAGAAACCTCTAAAGGTCATGTGGTCCAACCCCTCTGAAATGAGCAGGGACACCTTGAACCACATTAGATTTCTTAGAGCTCCTTTGAACCTGGCCTCAAATGTTTCCAGGGATCATTGACCGTGTCTCTGGACAGCCTGTTCCTGTGTTTCACTGAACATTATTGTAAGATATCAAATGTAAGAAACTTCTTCCTTATATGTAGTCAAAATTTACTCCTGCAGGACATGAAATGCTTCTTCACAAATAACATCTAGCCAGACTCTGTGTGGGTTTGCTTCACTTGAACATGAAATCTTGCAGCAAACACAATACATGATACAGAAATCATGGCAAAAGGAGGCTTCAGTTCCTGGAAATCTCTATTTACTCTATTTTACTCCCTTTCTATACTTTCTAAATAAACCATCATTAAATCGGTAAGCTCTGATAAATCCAGTAACTGGTATAGCCCTTTAGTTTGCTTTCAGGCAAACTTTCAGTGTCTTAGGAGGGGGAACAATCTTTCCAAGCCACTGTTTTGCAGCCCTCTGGGGCAGCAGTGTGCTGAGCTGTCAGTACATGGATTACCAGGTGCCTGGTCCTTTCACTTCCTTCTGTCAAAAGGCTTCCCTCAAAAGCTTGAGTCCTTAAAAGTCTTGTCTTCTTCTCTCCTTAGTGACTGTGACTGAAATGATTCTTTCTGGAACATAATAGCTTGGCTTAGGACTGTCCATTTTACCAGATTCTTGCTATTTTATACTATGAAAACAATTTCCTTCATTTATTTTGTTTTTGACATCTCTGTTCTTTTGGTAATTTAGTGTTTCTTTAATGCCTCAATTTATCTGTGGCCAAATGAGAACTATCTCATTTTACTGGGATTTTGTGATTCTGGTATTCATTCTGATATTTTTCTTTCCACTGGTGTAGAAGTTGGTTTGTTGAGCCTTGAGAAGCATCCCAGACAACAGTGTTAGAACTTTGATATTAAAAACATGCACACAGGCTGATTCTCTTCTATTTGCAATGTTTCTTCTTCAGTGATCTGCTTCTGGTTCATCTGCAGGCTTGCAGATTCAATGCAAAGCTTTTTATCATGTTTGCATGCAGGTTTACTGCTGGTTTCAGATCATTAGCTGCTCTTGAAAGTGTTTGTGCTATTACTAATGGGACCCAAGCTGAACCTTAGTTGTGATTAAGTACTTCCATATTTGCAAAATCCTCTTTGGTGGTATCTGTTAGTTTCTCTTTTGGGTCTTACAGCCAGTGCTCATTGATTAGTTTCTGCTTTGAAACTGCAACTCTAGGGGAAGCTTGAAAATGTTATTCATAGATACTTGCTTGGGTCAATATAGCAAGTGCACCATCTATTTCACTTTGTGTACACATCTTCAAGTAGCTCCCAAACCTGTGAGTGTGTAAGAGGCTAATAAACAGCCTGCTCTGTGATTCTGCAGCAGTTCTGCTCCCAGCCCTCCCTGCTGCTTCTGTAAAGAGAGTTTGATTTATTTCAAGAGCTCAAAAGTGGGTGTTTTCTGCTGATGCCAAGAGGTTTTTCTTTTTTGGGTTCCTCTTGTGCTGTAGCCTCCATGGCAGTTTGCTAATCCAGCACAGGTTCTGTGGGCTTTGCAGGGGGCTTACATTTTTTTTTTTCCTGATTTTTGAACCATTTAATAGTTATAACCTGTCTGCTTTTTTAATAAAAAAGCCTTTTATGACCCCATCTTCAGATAAAATGTTCTTTAAATTTGCATCTTCATTTTGTCTCTTCCAGTTTTTCAATAAGTAATGGACAGTGCTCTAGACTTGCTATGAATTTGTAAATGCATTTCCATCTTTGCTGAGTTTTTGTATTAATGTTCACAAAATACATAAAATTTGGGATGAAGGAAAAAAGGGTATGTGAGACTATCTTCAAACAACAGGCAGAAACCTCATGTTCACAAGCCCTGAACCTCATGGTGAACTGGAACCACCACGATATGTGCTGGAAAGGGCCAGCAGGACAGGCAGTGCAGCAAGTTTCTGATGACAGCACTGAGCAGAGCTCCTTGACTCAGGTGATTGAGGAGCTGATGAGTGGGGAGACCCTGCTGAACCTCAGGCTGACAGTGCTGGGCTGTGTGAAGTTTGGCAGAATCCTTCATGACACTGACTGCATGAAGGTAAAAGTCAGGATTATGAAAGGAGGCCAAAAAGCAGGATCACAGCCCCAGACTTCAGTAGAACAGACTTTGAGCCTTCAGGGACCTAGGCCTTGTTCTGTCCAGTTTGAAAATCTCCAAAGCCAGTGATTCTCTGAGCATCATTTTCTCTGTGAATGTCTTTTTCCCTCCTCCATTGTCCTGGCTTCTGCCTTTTTATGGTACAGCTGCTGGATCATCCTGTCTCTGTCCAGCTGCTAAACTCCTTTCACTGAACTGTTGAGGTAGATTGATCTGCTATGGTCAGCCATGTACACACAGCTTTCTGTCTCACTGGGTTCCTGTCTTGTGGGATCTTCTTTTCAGTGAGCATTTCAGTACTGCAGGTCAGAGGGGTCATAATGGGCTGAGAAAGGGCAAGGGTGAGAGAAACAAGGGCACAGCTGGTGCTATTTTCAGCCCTTTCAGTCTGAGATCAGTACAGGGAGTGACAACACACATCTTGGAAGTAAATGCATGCCTACATACCCAGAGGTCTTTGTTTTCCTCACCTAAGAATGATGTTTGGCAAGGGGATGAGCAGAAATGGAGACCACTGAAGATTTTTGACTTGGAACTGATCAGTCCAGAAGTAGCATAAAAGATGGTGACTTAGGTGGGCAGAAAAACCAGGCTGGGTTGTTCTTCACAAAGTCATAGGAGTGAGAGCACTCACTGTAATGCAAAAAGGATGATGAACAAGCAGAAGGAGCTGTAAATTTTAATGCAGCTTAAATCTTAGTTACCCATATATCTGTTGCAAATAAAATATATTTCAGAGAGAGCCTGTTCAGCAAGTGCTTTGAATGTGTTTCTTGTGGACTTTGGTAGAGTTAATTAAGATAAGAAGAATAGGGTGAACTTTGATTAAATACTGACTGATGAAAAAACTAATTGACAATATTTAGACAAAGATCATGTTAGTGGAGAATGATCATGAAATGATATATTTATGATTCACAGGACTTGAAGGAACATAAGCAACAAAACAGTAACAATGGATTTCAATTAGGAAGGCTTCAATACTCACAAAATTGGAAGGTGTTGCCTGGGACACAAGACTGATGGAACAGGGAATTTAAGAAAGCTGGCAGTTCCTTTAAGAAGAATATTAATAAGGCTTTCTCCTTGTGGAGGAGAGATAAGAAGTCAGTAAAAGATCAACTTGGCTAAATTATGAGCCTTTCACTGACTTCAAACACAGGAGAAATGATACAGAAAGGAGAAACTAGGTCAGGTTACTAAGAAGGAGAATAAAGGCCTTGTGAGAGCTCTCAGTGACCTAATCAAAAAGGTTAAGACATGAAGTGAGATGAAATAGCAAGGCACATTACTTAGGAGAAGTCCAAACGTTGACACTTAATAGACAGAAGATTTGGAGAAGCCTAAACTGATGAGTGCTTTATTCTGTGCTGATCTTCACTTGCCAGCAGGTGGACAGCACTGTTAATACCTGTAGCACAAAGGAGTGAAATGACAGCCAGAGCAGGAGAGCAAAACAGCAGAGGGAGTTCTCAAACTTTCCAAAAATGGAAAGTTTTTCTGTTAAAGGAATTTTAGCAGCCCTTAGCAACCTTTTTTTTTTTTTCCCCAAGGGAGTGCCTGGAGTGTGTGAGTGTAGCCAGTGGGTGTAAAACGTGGATGGACACTAGGGAAGTGTGGTCTAGAAGAAATTATTAGATTTTAGACTGATTAGTTCTTTCAGAAAAACAGAACACAGGAGCATTTCACCTCGAAATGAAGGATATAGTCAGTGAAGTCCTTCAAGATTTCCTCAGGGTTTGGCTGTGACCAGTGTTTTTTTTAGTGACCTGTACAAAGGAGAGGATCCTGAGATGAGAATCCCCATCAGAGCAACATAGACCATAATTCAAAATGATTTTGACAGAATGGAGGTATGACCTGAAAAATGAGAACATTATTTAATAAGGAATGATTACACTTATGCAGGAATAATCAAGTAGAGGAGTATAGGATAAGAAGAAAACTCTCAGGACATTCTGAGATGGGTGAAGAGGCTACAGAGAACTGCAAAATAGACAGAGATGAATGATGGCGAGCTTTGCAAAGCACTTAGTGTCACAGGGAATGTGTGAACAGGAGCACAGGCTGCCCTGTGATGTAATTACTTCTGTGTAGCAAAAGGATGGCCTTAGACAGAGAATTGTGCCATTTTTAGTGCTGTCCTTCAAGACAGAGATGATCGATTCTTTAACTGAGAACAGTTTGAAACATGACCTACAAGAAAGTATTGAAAGAATTTGGCTTGTTCAAGCTAAAACAAGAATGCTGATAAAAACATACGATCTTATTTATTAATTTTCATATTACTTTTTTACTTATTTTTCCTCTTTTTTCTCTAGTTAAAAAAAGGAGAGTATCTTCTCTAAATGCATTTTTAAAATGGAAAAGGAGGAGGTTTGACCTTCAGCAAGAAAGTTTCAATTTGAGCTGCAGAGATCTTGTCTTTGGGGCTGACTTAATTGACAAATATTCATCAAGAATGTCAGGAATGCCTTGGGCAGGGAGATGAGCGGACCAGGTGATGCTATGGATTGGATTTGATTTCTTCCAGCCTGATTTTCTGTGGTGTGAGTGAATGAAATATTTATTTGCATTACTATTTGGAGACAGTGACCCTTCTCCCTACTGATGCCACACTGGCTTGTGAGCAGAATGACACGAGGATGAGCAGGAATACTGCTGGCAGTAATCACTTGTTGCTGCCCTATCTTTACTTTCAGACGTCTAGTCAGCAAAAAGAGGGATATTATCCCATGGCACAGCTGATTTTTCCCTTTCACAGACAGAGAGTGAAATTCCTATAAAAACCTTTGATTGAAAACTGTTTATTTCGGTGTGATGTGTAAATACCACATTATCACTTCACAATTTATGAGTGAGCAGAAGAATAAACATCTTTGTGATCACTTGTTTGTAATACAGGCAAATCTGTTCACATTATGAAATGAAATAATTTTGCCAGCTTTTGAATTTTTTTTTTTTTGTTTTCATTGTTTGTCATGCTTCAGAATGAAATAAATCTGCAAGAACATTGTGGAAAGGCAAAATGTAATTGCTGAAGAGAGAAATTGGCAAGGAGTTAGGACTTGTCTATCATTTGTCATCCATCAGTTGCAGAGGAGGCATAAATGACTCTTGTTAGACTCTGAGATGTTTTGTATTAAGACAGAGTTTGTTGTGTTTAATAGCATTTAAACCTTCCATAAGACAATATGTTTTAGCCTTGTATACTCTCAGTTTTTGAAAATAGTTGTAGACAGAATTCCCTAGAAATAAATGATGCTGTGGGTTGATTGATACATATGAACCCAAAGCCCCCAAAGACTGTTTGGCAGCTAAAAAAAAAAACCACTGAGGAACCAAGGCAAGAGTAAGATTTTTCTTTTTTATAAATCTGTTCTCATGAACCATAAATAATTCTGATATCTAGGACGATTTTTTCAGGACAGAGAGCATCATGTTTTGGTGTTTGATATGGTTCCACTTACATGTCATTTTTTCCTGTACATAAGAAATAGCTGTACTGGTTGAGGGATCTGGTTTTTATACTGTCAGAATGAGTAATCAATGGAGTTTTGAATATTCTTTTTTTTTTTTCACTTGTGGGAAGTTATGCATAATGCAACATGTGAGAATACCTTTAGCAGTGCTGCTAATGAAAATCCATTTTTTAAAAAATCTCAGGCTTTATTGAATGCAGGAATGTGTTATTCCTTGCAGACATTATTTTGAAGATTATCCCAGGTTATTAGATTTGATTAAAGGATTTTATGCTTGGCTTGCTTGAGAGCTGAGGATTAAGCAATAAGGAGCTTTCTCCTATGCTGTATCTTTGGGCTTATCATTTCAGTACCACAGGGCTTTGATTACTTACTCAATTTTGTAAAACATACAGATTTTGTTAATTTACAGCTTTTCAGATCAGTCAGAGCTATTAAGCCTGCTGGGTGATATGCTGCCTGACAAGCCCTATCACAGGCTAGGTTTGCTTCTGCTGGCTTGACCAATGTCAGTACAGAGCACTCAGCCCTTGTGGGGATCCCAATCCCTCCATGCAGGGACTTCAGTGCCCTTGGGGATTGAACTTGCCCACCTGTTTGCAAAGTTTTGGGGATCAAAACCTTTTTTTTTTAAACTTCTATGGAGGATGTGAGGTCCTTCAGCTTCCTTCAGAGACAAAGACAGGTACTAAGATAGTTCAGGGTGTGCCTGTCTGGATTGTTTGCCTACTTTACTGTAGAACTTTCCCTGATCTGCCTTTGCAGCACACCAGGCTTCATCTGATGCTTTCTTCCAGAGCCTTTGGAGGGAAAGGTCAGGAATCCAGATGCTCACTTCACTGTTACAGTGGTTTACAGACAAGAGGACAAATGTGTTTTCACTCCATGGATGCTGCAGACAGAGGATGTAAGTGTGTGTGTCTGTTTGTCCTCTTCTGAGGGCAGTGCAGAGCTGGTCAGAAGTGCATGAGCAGGGTCAGAGGATCACTGTGAAGTACTCTCCTGATGATAAAACCCCGTTCTGTTCATGGTTCTGCCTCCCAGATACCAGGAGTTAGGCTGTAAGAGTTCTTTCCTGCACCAATGGGTGTGCCTGGCTGTTGTGCTGTGTCTGTGCTCACCCCCAGCCTGTGCACTGGGGATGTCCAGGTGGGAATGCTGTCACTCATCCTCCAGCCAAACTTGCAGCACTTTCAGCAGGCCATCTGCTGCAGATGTCTTTGCAGCCCAGCTTTCCCATATGCACTGTCAAAGGGCAGGTAAAATTCAAGGATGTGTGTTTGTGTTTTGGGTTGGTCTTCAATACCAGTAGATGCACTTCACATAAATATGGTCCTCGTTCATGGCAAAAGACTTTCCTTGCCTCTAAACAGCTGCCTGAAGGTACATCTTTTGTTTCTAAAGCACTATGTTTTGCTGGTTCTTCAGCTCATTTCTAGTGTGGGATGAAGGACCTTGGAATTTAGAATAAAACAAGACCTCTGCTTCTTCAGCCCAACTTCCCACAGACAGATTGCCAACAGAACGAGTCCAGCAGACTGCCCAGGCTACTTCTTGGTATTTCAAGATCCTCCATGTCTATATATTCCTCAGATGTTCTTTGAAATATGGGGGCTGGTAGTCACTTTGGTGTTAAAATTCAGTGTACAGCAGCAGATAAATACAGGAACTGAGCTTTCACAACCTCTAAAGCATTTAATTGTTACTGCTCTATCTGACTTGATGTTCCCACTTTGGTCTATGATTTTGACTTTCTTTTCCAGCCTTGACCTCTTTTCCATTATCAAGGAGCTGAAAAAACAGACACCATTCTTTTACTTTTTATTCCCTGGGGTCAGTTCATAATTTATTCAGTGTATTAATTGCATGTTTCACAGTGCTTGGCTTATCTTTCTTCAAACAATTCATTTGCAGAGCTGCAGTTCAATGTGGTTCCAGCTCTTGTTTGAAAGAAATTATACTTAGATTGAGCAGAAATCAGTCTGTAAGTGTTAACCCATGGGAGTCCAGTGAAAGCTCTGGACTGCATGGCTTTTGTCAGCTTTTATATGGAAGGTGATCTGGGAGGTGGTGGGACAGAATTCAGTTACAGCAATGCCAGAGGGGAGGTATGAAAGGGAGCCAAGACATTTCTAATGCTGTTGATGGTGTATATTCCTTTGCTTTCCTTACTTGCTGTTTCTTGGCAGGACCCTCCTTTTTTACATACTGTCCTTGATAGAAGAATTTTGGCAGGTGGGCTGGTACAGGGGTGAACGTCTCAGAGTAGTCTGCTCAGCTAATTTCCTCTCAGTTGTCCCTTGGCAAATTTGGGAGGTGTGGACCTGGGCAACCTTAGGGAACAGTAAAAAATTTCCAGTGACTAATAATTCAGAAACCCTTCCTGAATTGCTCCTGTTTTGGTGTTGTTTTAATCAATCAATTGAACTTGCTAAAATGTGATCCATATTCAGACATTAAAAATCTTTCACCTAAATTAACTTTTGATAGAACCATTTTATTAGTGTTCTTAGACCTCCAACGAGGAGTAACGATGGTAAATCATTAATATATATTCTGCCATTTTAAAAATTAAATCTGTGCCCTGATGTGTTTTACTGTTTTATAGCTATTATATGAAGCCCCTCGGGATATTCTCATAAAAGGTGCCCCATAAATTTTATATAGCCTTGTACAGCATTATATTTTATTGCAATTTTCCAGCTTTCCATAAAACCCCCAAAGCATCATTTTTTTTTCTGAAGGCCTCCATGAGAGAAAGACATCAAAATTTGTGTTGGCAATTTCTAGTGAAAACACCTAATATTTGCAATTGTCATCTCTGTTCTCAGTGACATATTGCCTTCTGTCGTTTTCAATGGAAAAAGCTTAGGTGTAAAAGACACAAATGGAGATGGATCTATAGGAATAAGAGGGATCTATTTTGTATGTACTTCTGTTTGTGATTACACACCAGTTGGTTTCTCTCTGCTTGTTTTACCCTCCTGCTGAGCTTTCACAGGCTCTCCTACAGTTTAGGTACTTCTGTAAAAACAGCCAGGGCCACATCCTACAGGGGGTGGCAGAGGCAGATGCTGGGTGGGGTCCATATGCTCCCAACTCCAAATGATGGTCCCTGGGGATGAGTAAATGAGCCCTGGGGCTGCATCCAAGCTTGGGGATGTTCCTTGGGATCCTCATTGGTAGGAACAAAGAGAGAGGGCTGATTTTGTCAGCCCTCTGGAGATTTGTAGTCCCTACAAAGGAGAGAAGGAATGGTCTCATGGATAGCAGCCTGAAATTTAGTACATGAGGTTAATTCCCATATATGCCACAACACACTGTAAAGCATTGGCATGTTGTTAGAAGAGAGCATTTATTTTGTTATTTTGAAGGCCTAAAGATGCAAATCCTCTTTGTGTGTAGGGATCTTAAATGTTCTGGGATGCTTAAATTATTAAAAATGCAAGATGGGCATGTGGAGAAGACTCTGGGACAGATGTCATCTCACTCTCAGTGTGCAGTGCCCAAGGCTGTGGTGCCTGAAGGGAAGGAGTCCTTCAGGAAAGCCATACTGCTGTTCCAGAAACTGCAGCTGCTCCCTCTCCAAACTCCAGTGAGGAGGGACTGCAGAAACCCAGCAGCTCAAAATAGACTGTTGCAGACATCGGGGAATACAGAGGAACTTCCTCCACACTGTGAATGTTCTTCAAAATCACATCAATTGTCTCTTAATGTGGAAATGATTTTGCTGCTACAGTTTTGCTCAAGGATTGAATTTGGTCCTTGCTTGAATTGCTTTGGGGCACACAGAAAGGAGGTACTTTCCATGTCTTTCAATTTCTTCAAGAGCCATCAATGCTTTTCCTTGAAGCTTTTCTTGCAATGTTTCTCAGTTATCAAATAAAATGCTCTCCTAGATTCCAAGTTAAGATAAGAAATACTTAAATCAGAATGCTTAAAGCAAAAGATAATTTCAGAAAGGTCCCATGAGTTTTCAGGCTTGTGATGTTTCTGAGCATTTTTCATCCTCTTCAGTTATTTTTGATGGGACCAGCAATGTGCCAAAAATTTTTGCCTGTCAACAGATCTGACAGCACAGGACATATCAGAGTTCTGCCTCTGAGCAAATTACTTGAGAGCTAATACCTTCTAACTTGTGCCATTTGAATGATGCATGTATCTTCTACCCCCTCTGACCCCTACTTCATCTGTAATCTGATTCAAAGAGTGAAGTTGAGTGAGAAAAGGAAAGAAAGTTTTGAAACACAGTCACTTCTTGTAATTTTGCCAACTGAGTTCTCCTCTTGGGATCTGGTTTTGTTCTTGTATTAGGTGTGCTGCTGGTCCTAATGCCTCTATAAACCCATTTACTGTCTCACTCCTTGCTGTTTGATCCTGTTCATCATTATTATCCACCCTTGTCAGCAATTTTAATCACAGTGATGAAACCAGATTAGAACTATTTAAATATGCTAATATGCTGACAGGCAATTGAAGGGCTTCTTATAAATGACTGAAAATCAAACATAACTTCCCGTGCTTTGCTGCACCTTATTAGCTGTGATATTTCTGCTTGTCAAATACGTTATACTGCCACTTACCTTCTTTGTGGTCTGACCTACCCTTTTGATTGCTCTCAGTCTATTTCAAATCCTTCCCAGATTGTATTTGTGCATTTCTCTCCTCACCAAGGTGGGTTTGCAAAACTGCACTACAAATTACTCCCAATTGCAATGGATGATAATCTACCAGAAAAGCAGGTGATCATCCAGGAAGAGTTAAACAATCACTGGAGAACTTCATTAAACAATCACCGGAGAACTTAAAAGACTGAATCAGGAATTCTTGTTGTCTATTTTGCAGCTATGAAGGCAGGAGGTTTAAATGTAAGCTTTAGAAACCACTGACCAGCACAACATAGGAATAGAAAGCTTTCACAGAGTTGTCAAATCTCCTGGTGAGGGGCTTTCAGCACTTTCTGCATGTCACATAGAGATAGGACAAGAGAAAATAGTTTTAATGTAAAAAGAAGCTATTTAGATTAGAAGTTAGGAAGAAGTTCTGTATTCAGAGGGTCATGAGACACAGGCTGCCCAGAGAAGCTGTGGACCCTTTACATGGAAAAGTTCAAGGCCAGGTTGGGCAGGGTTTTGAGCTACCTGCTTTAGTGGAAGGTGTCCCTGCCCATGGCAGGGGAGTTGGAATTAGATGATCTTTTGGGTCCCTTCCAGCCCATACCCTTCTATGTTTCTGTGATTGTTACAGGACTGAATTTATTGCCAAGCTTAATTTGGTCAGCTAGAAGTATAACTTAATTTCATGCTTCTGACTAATCTAATTATGGTAGCAAAACATTGAGATTAGCAGTCTCCAGTGTAACCCTAAATGAAAAAGACAGCCCAGATCCCAGTAGAGATCCTGGCCTGTGTTATAATTCTGGCAGAGTGGGAGGCAGTGGGAATAGAAAAGCAGTGTGTCTGTTTTGTGGTTGCAGCAGAAGTGCTTGTCCTACACAGGCTTACATGGGAGATAAAGACTTTGCTGGAGGATGGGGTCTCCAGACAGCTTCCCCCAGGAACACGTGAGGTTTGACCATGTTTACAAACCAAGCTAATAAAGAAACTGTTTGCAAATTTGTAACAGAAAAATTGAATATATTGATTTTTTTTTTTGTGTCTAAATTGCATGTTAATGAAAACTAATTTATGACTTTCTAGAGGGAAAGTTTTTCCAGATATTAGCATTTCAGAAAAAGAAAGAAAACCTAATTTTATGCATACCTTTTTCTCAGTTCTTCATGACCATTGGTGTACTATGCTATTGCACACTAATACGTAGGGCTGGGAGATGTCTGCACAAGTGATATTTGGGAGAGACTGGAGGTCCATGTACATTGTAGCAGCAGTGCTGAGATCTCAGCTGAGTGTTACAGACACAGATTAGTGAGACATTCAAATCAAATCCTGAGCAGTTGTAGAGACCCTGAAAAATTAAAGGGAGAGGAGTAGAAAATGTAACCTACATCTTCAATTTACTAAAAATAGAGAATATGAATGCCCTAGGAGCTGGACAAGAAGTAGTGAGCTCAACCTCTAGAAGAGGAAGTTCAGGTTAGAATGATACTGAAGTTAGGAAAAGTCTTTTTGGAAGATCTGTGGAGCCGTATGGGAGATGTACAATTTCCACCACTGGAGGTCTTTCAGGAGCACTCAGCTCAGCATTGCTTGGGATGATTAAAACATGGCAAATCTTCAGCTGGGATACAGCTTATAGATCTGCTGGTGTCACTTTCTTTTTATTTACTGCATCAAAAAGAGTAATAAGAAAGTATAAACTCACAAAATGACATTATAATTTATAACTTCAAATAAAATAGTAAAAAATAGAATATCTAAAAGGCTAGGAACTGTTTTACCAAATGAATTCTCAGTTCTAGACTCTGGATAAATGAATTCTAGATGTATCCCAAGATAAATTTGGAAAGTGCTAGAGAGATTAATCACATACATGTCATTCTTTTCAAAGCAGAATGTCATTTGCATGTTTTACATCAAAACAAATAGTATAAAACTGCAGTGCTTTGCAAAGCCTGTCTTCACTCAGACAAGAAAGTCTCTTACTGTCATGCATTCCCAAATAAACTCTTTGAGAGTGAACTGGGAGAGAGTGAGTGACCTTCAGCAGAAGAAGGCGGTCATGTGTTGAGGATGCCTTGGGATGCCTTGTCTTGTTGCATCACCACTGCAGGCAACAAGGAAAGCTTTTCAAGAGGTAACAAAATCCAGCTCTTACAGGGATTTACAATCTAACATGATAAATCACATTTGCTATCCAGGCATGAGAATAGTCTTGGTGCTATTTCTGCTACTCATAAAATCAGAAGCTTGCTTTATGTCAGAGCAGGCATTAAAACTGGGCTAATAATTCTGCCCTGTTATGCATAAATATGGCAAAAATATCTCTACGTCCAAGAATGCCAGATTTGCCTCTGAGTTTAAAAAGCTAATGGAAATAAATCAGTGTGTATAAAACCAAGTGGGAAATGTAATTAATGTCTTTCAGTGCAGTCTTCTCCACATAAGATTCCCCTGGCAAAAACTGCACCTGTGATCATCTGGGTAATGTGAAGTGTCACTTACAGCCATCACTAATGGAGCTCTCAGTACGTAAAATGATGAGCTCCCAGCCACAGGGTTTATTGAAGATGTTAAATAGTTCAGAGCACATAAACACTCAACTCTCAGCTCAGCTTTGCCATGAGATCTGCAAAAGGAAGTTTGAAATGGGAGATGGCAGAAATCTGCTGCCCTGGATCCTCTCACCCTCCCCAGCCAGGGCAAGGATCTTCTTTAGAGTCTGTTTTCTAGTGGCTGTCTATAATCTCTGATTGAAAAGAACAAATCTGAAGTTAGCTACGTGTTGTTGAGTGCTGAAATGTTGTTTTTCCTTTGTTGAGTTATTGTTGTCATGCTGAGCTAGGGCAGCCAGAGGTTTATTTCTTTTTGTCACATAGATTTATTCTGCAGTATTCCGTGATTAGAGCAGGGGGGAAGACGCATTTCAAAATCTGCCAGAAATCTTAATGTAAATGGACTTTAAAAACATCATGCCTTTTATCATAATTTTACTGAACTGCCCTGAAATTATCAACTTCAGCTTTGAATTTTTCTACTTAATTTTCACCTACTGATGTACCAACATGTAGCCTGAATAAAACAAACCAGTGATTTTTTTTTTTTTGTTCCTCTCATTTTGTACATCCCAAAAATTTATTACCAGGGCCCAGCAAGGAAATGTGGCCATTGATTTAAGTTCAGCTCTCTGAAAGACAGAAGGTGGTTGTGGTCTTAGAAGATCTGCTTCCCTGAGGTTTGGTTTCATATGTTGGAGGAAGCTCTTACATCTCTAGGGATGAACAGCAGTAGCCACAACAGTCTTCAGGATTTTAGTAAAAGCAAATAGTAATTAAAAAATGCTAAGAAGAACATAATTACAGAGCTAGTAATCAGCATTCACAATCAAGTACTTTCCCTGGCATCATTGTTAACAATGTTCAGCTAATCCTTTGGAAGAGTTTTTTTCCTTAAACCCAATAGAATTTATTTTCCATTTTCACTTCTATTTATCTGTTTTTATGATAATTAATGCTTAATCCACCATTCATCACTGGTTTTACTATGATCCATTTGTGGACATTTAAATCTGATTACACCAGTGATGTATCTCAGGGAATTAGCACAGCAAAGTGTGAACAGCAGGACATTATCTGGCTCTTTATTTTTGTGTGGCTAACATTTCTCAGGTGGTGTTTTTAAATTTTTGTAACAAAAATAAATGAAATGACTGCTGAAGGGGAATGTAGGAGAAGGAAGGATTAGGCTTAAGGTTAATAACAGCCAGGAGAAGGAGTTTTGTGAGAGCTTATCAGCATCACTCTCTCCATGAATGTAAGAAGGAGCCTGGATACTGCAAGAATTCAGCTGGGGATGGTTCCCCAGTGCTCTGGTGATTAATTTTTACTGGTTCTGTATAAAACCACATAATTCAGGGAAACTTAAGAAAAGAAGATATGAGTAATGCTGTCAAAAGTGATAAGTAACAGAAGAGACCAGACATGTTGTTGATGCTACACCAACAATCCAAAGCCAATGTCTTGGTGATTTCCAGGGAGAGTGGGGCCTGAAGGTTGGTGGTTTTTGGCCAAGGTAGTGATGGGTATTTGCTGATACTGGGGAGGAGAGGTCTCTGCTGCCACAGCTAATTCCTGCCCCATAAACAGCAGAGCAGAAGTGTCACATGTGCAACACAACCACACTGCAAAGCTTTTGTCAGCACAGTTGTTGGTCACAAATCACAGCTTACCTGGCTGCAACAAGAATTGTAGCCACAGCTGGTGGCAAAGGTGTCTGCTCCAGGCCCCGTCCCACAAAAAACCCTCCTGCTTTAGCAATTCTGGCAAGACAAGAAACCCAGACCCTTCCTTACACCAGTGTTGATGCTCTGTTAGGTAATTATAGAGCTATTTCATTACAAAGTTGCTCCATTTAGTTGTGCTGGGAACTAGTTTTCAAAGTTCCTTTGGTCATAGTTGGGTCAGTTCCCACCAAAAGTTTTTAAACCTCGCCCAAGCCTTTCTTTGCTGTTCATTCTTGATAGTGATATGCTACTGAGGTGTCAAGCAATGGAAGTTTATGAGAACAGTATTGCACAATACGAGAACAACACAGGTTATTTGTTACCATGACAACTAATGAGGTGAGAATAATTACTTTTTACACATGGAAATTAAAATAATGGCCATTTCCCTGTAAAGTGTTGTAGTTTCCTGCTGCACAACCCTGCTCAAACGCTTCAGGACTTAAGGAGAAATCTGGGACAGGTGCAAGTTTTGTGGAGTGTAGCAGCATGAGAGAAATTGTAGGGAAAGAGATCACCTTGTAGGCAGATTTATGCAGGACATTTAAAGAATAGGTGGAAGGTCTGCAGTTGATCTATTAGAGAAGAATATCTGGATTCTACTCTTGGACAAACAGTAGGAGAGGAGATTTATAGACCTCTCTGGGCGATGTTCGAGACCGTGGCTTGTTGTATGTCACTCAACCACCCTGTTTCCCCTGCCCATTCCATACTGAAATATGACCCTGCTGAGGAGGTAATGGAGAGTGGCCAGAGAACCTACACAGAAGGTGGAGGGCAGCTTGGGTAAGGCTGATGTGAGTGTGGGTAATGGAAGAGGCAATAAAAGAGGTGCTGGGCTCTTGAGCCAGCTAATCAACACCTTTTTGTAAAGCTAAAAACTCTTAAAGAACAGTCTCAATTTTATAGGCAGAAGGAAAGAATCCTGCAAACTGATTAATCTTTCCAAAAGAGGACTAACAGCTCATACTAAGGCAGAATTATGTCCCTGCTCTTGTGCCACGAGCCATTGAACTTCTATTGAAATATGAAGGTGCCATTTTGGGCCAGATTGGATTAGTAAAACAACCACATCTATTAGCAAAACTTAAGGAACTGTGAGATATAGTTATCCTATGGAAAAAAAAAAATGTGCTGCAATATAAATGGTAGGTTCAATTGGCATTCTTGAGACGTAAAGTCATTGAAACTGCTTTTGTTAGAACAGCACAGGGGGAGGGAGCTTATGAATAGGAACAAAAAATGCTTTTATGCTTGTATTAACTGTGAAGTGACTTAGGTATCATGCAGAACACAGTTTTTACTTCCTTTCCTTCCTTTTCCTTTTCTTCTTTTTTTTCCATCCTTCTGAATGAGCTTCTTCCTTCATTGTTATGTTGACATAAATAGAATGAAAAATAAATCTTAGATGAATGGACAACTTGCATTCCAGCACTGTGTCATTTAATTTTACAGTGACCATATACCCATCTGGGACAGAGGACACAGATACCTCAACTCAAATTTTCAATTTGGTTAAAATTGAAAAAGTTTTTTAAAAATAACACTATTACAATCTCGTATTTTTAAATAAACAGGCATTTTCAATAAAAAGCATTTTCATCCATACATTAGAGGTGGGTACTCAGCTATGACTGAATTTACCACAGCAGGTGGCTTCTGGGGTAGGGCAGGAAGAGCTGCCTTGAGCAGGTGGAGAGGCTGGGTCTGCCTGGAGAGCTCCATGGGGAGCCCCAGTAACAGCATTCCATGTAAACACCACAATGGATCCTCAGATCAATACTCCTTTGGTTTGCATACTTGTAAGGCTGCATGATTAATTGAGCAAACAAATGTAACAGAATGACAATTCCCTACTGGAGATTGTTAGAGGAGCAGCATGATTCCCTTTCCCATAAATCTGGAGGCTTGTGTGTGTTGTTGCATCATTTTCAGAGAATGCTGCTTAGGTCTCAGCTGAAGAAGAGCTGATGAGAGAGGGACTCATGGTGCTCACACATGAGGGATTGTATGACCTCTCTAGTCTTGTATTTCCACAAATTTCTTGTATTTCCTTGGATAAGGAAATGGGACAGGGCTTAGCTCTGCCTGCTGAACCCTCCTCTGAAAATGGCCTTGCTTAGAAATTCCTGAGCCATATTCATGCTTTGGGCTCATTTTCTTTTTTCGCGCAGCTTTTGGCACATTAGTCATTGGTCAGCTGCCCCTTGAGATGGAGAGTCCAGAATTTTATGAGTATTTTGTACTCTCCTTTCTAAATATTTATAGTCTGAAATTCACAGAATCATAGAAAATTTCGGGTTGAAAGGGACTTTCAAAGTTCTTCTAGTCCAACCTCCCTGCAACGAGCAGGGTTGCCTTCAAATAGGTGGAAAACATCATCCAACCTGACCTTGAATGTTTCCAGGGATGGGCCACCTTTCTGAGCATCCTGTGCCAGTGTTTCACCGTCCTCACTGTAAAAAATCTCTTCCTTATTTCTAGTCTAAATCTATCTTTTAATTGAAAACCATTATCCTTTGTCCTACCACAACAGCCCCCACTAAAAACTTTGTCTCTGTTTTTCGTGTAGCCCCTTTAGGTACTGGGGGTTGCTCTGAGGTCTCCCCAGAGCCTTTTCTTCCCCAGGCTGATCAAGCCCAGCTCTCTCAGCTTTTCCTCATGGCAGAGGTGCCCCATTCCTCTGATCATCTTCATGTCCTCCCCCAGACTCACTCCAGCCTGTCCATGTCCTGCTTCCTTCTGCCTTAAACATCTCATTGTATTCTTAGAAATCCCTTTTCTCTCTGGGACACAAGGCTGACAAAGCCACTTTCTATGAACCAAACCAAATCACACCAGGACCCCTGAACTAAGTAATTTCAGCTGTGCCCACTGAACTCCTCACAAGCAGCCTTGTGCCTGCAGTTGATCTCATGAACCTTGGGTCTCAGAGTTGGCAGCTTTGACTCTCTGTGGCTTTCAGTAGGTGAAAAGATTGAGCTTTCCCCTAGAAACCAATTTAGAGTAATTTTCCCTTTTCAGTCTTTTCCATGGGGCATTGTGTCCCATAGCATCCCTTTTCTGGAGATGTTGTCCATCTGTCAGAAGATGCTATCACTCCTTCCCACCACACCTTCCCCTGGGCAGCTCCTCAGCATCTCTGCTGTCAAACCCAGCTGCCCTCAGCCCTGCTGTGGACTTTGGAAGTACAGACTCAAGAATGTCACACAAGGGCTGTCTGACACTGAGTTGCATAATGAAGGGATGACAGGGGATTTGCATTTGTTGTTGGTTTCATCCTCTGCTCAGGGTGATTGCAACCCTTAGGAAATGTAATTCTCAATGTAGAAATTGTAAATACTTCAGTGGCATTCAGTTTTCAAGAGGAGAAAGGAAAATGGTGGTATTTGAGGCACTTGTTATGGTAAGTTCTGCACTCTCCACAGAAATGAAGACACAGCAATGTGCATGTGTATTTATTGCCTCTGGAGGCTGGGTGGAGCTTGTCAGCTTGTACTTTGGCAGAAATAGGTTCAAATCCCAGCTTTGCCTAGCTGATAACAGTGCTTCCCTGTCCTTGTCATCCTGGATCTGGTAGAATGAGAGCTGAATTTATCTCTTCAGGCATCCAACTCTACTAACATCTGTGTTTTCCCCTCCCAGCCTCTGGTGTGAGCTGCAGGAAATGGCAGAACCCGTGGCAAAGTTTCCTTCTGATCACTTCTGTACAGAGGAAATATTACAGAGAGTTCATTTCCAAGGCGCTTGGAAAAGTGGAAATAGTACTTTCCAATTAAAGATTAAATTGCCACTTAGGTAGTCAGAGAGGCGTTAAGCCACCTTCTGAGCTCAAGGAAATGGCTCCATGTCAGAAAGAAGGCATAAATCACCTGACAATATGAACTTTAAGTGACTTGGTGGATTGATATATAGAGAACAGCTCTGCTAGCTGTATTTAATTAAAAAAACCAACAGGAATTACTGAAGGGATATAATTAAGACAAACACTGTTCAGCTTGATGCAGGAGTATCTTCAATAAAGTCAAGAAAATCTGTGTGCAAGTGACACAGGAGGTAAAAGGTGATGTAACTGGTCTTGGGATGTCACTGCCAGGGAGTGGGAGGAGAATCTGAAATGAAATTTGTTTTGGGAGACACCAACCCATGAATGTCAAAACTTGAAGCAAACAATCAAGAGTTAAATTCAAAACAGGAAAATAATTGCATTTTAAATGCTTTTTGTTCTCCAGTTGAAGTCCATGACTTTATTGAAAGATTCAGAAATACTTAGCACAGGTCACATCTCTCTCACTTTGCTAATAAAAAACTATTTGTTCCAGAAATGCTGCCATCCTGAGTCCCTGCCCCAGTGATCTGCTCTGTGGATAAATCCCAGAGAAACCACATTATACCAGTGGAGGAAAGTAGGAACAGAAATATCAATAAAATTGGTCTCAGATATCTGAGGATTGAAGCAGAATTCTAATCAGAAGGATTATATCACCCATGACCTTCACTCCCTCACCTTATCCTTGGTGGGTAGTGCATCCTCTGTGTCTTCCCAATAAAACCAAAAGTGGTTTGTTTTCTCTTTGTGTGTGTAGGCCAATGGCATCTGGGGGTTGAAACAGCTCCTGGGCTCTCCCATGATCAGGCTGAGACAATAAGAGCCTATCTGTATTTTTTTTATGATCCATGGTAGAAAATACTTTCTTGCAAGTTGTCCAGAGCCATTAGCATTTCAGTTTTATTGGTGCTTCCTTCATGCATGTAATCACAGCCATTGCCACTGCTCCTCTTAGACTTGTGAGAGGAAATAATTATCAAAGGGTGAAAGGAGACCTCAAGGTCAGAATTATACCTGAGTGCTTTGTATTTCAGGCACCAGCAGTGTCACAAGCCCTGTGAGAAATCTCTCATCTAAAAATAAATTTTGTTTTGGTGGAGCATGACTACGTGTGTCCACCATATAAGTAGAGGAAGTTGAGACATCTGCCTTGTTCTTGTGACTTCCAGAGAGTTCCATTGGGGTGAAATGAACCCTTCCTTCAATAAGTAAAAGGAATTTTCTCTGCTCTTCAGACAAACGTGTCTTTCAAGGAATTGGTGGGTTTTCTGCCAGTAGGGTTTCAGTATGCCCAATACAGGTCAGCCAGACTAAAACCTTACAATTTTATATGTATTTTTGCAATTTAAAAGAAATTATCAGGTATGACATTTGTCTTGATTTTCCTGTTTGGGGCTTTGCCCACTTTTTTGGATCTCTGGAAAGTGGAAACAAACTTTGTTATTCTAAGAAACACTCATCTCTCACTTGTCAACTGTAGAAATATGATGCACAGAGGAGGAGAAAATTTATACCCTTTAACCTAATATATGGGCATGAAATAGTCACACTTCCTTATATGACTGCTGCACAAAAAGATGTGACAGCCTGTTTTTCAGTCACCATTAAAACCTCCTCCTTTTTCTATAAAGCTTCAAGCTGGACCTTCCCTGGGTAGTTGCCTGTCAGTTCCTGTGCCTATTGCCTTTTAGTACATATTTTTCTCTTTATATGTCAGTCAGAGGGGTGGGAATTTTCATAAGAAGCAAATGCTGGAGGAATTTTTGGTAACTTTTTGTGGACTTTTCCAAGCCAAAGTCATTCTTCTTTCCCTTCATCTGAGGATCAGTGAAGGTTGCCTTAAAGATCTGTTGTTGTTTATGGCAACCCTGTGGAATAGCAAGGCTTGAAACTTCACTGGTTTTTCTACCACTGTGCTCCAGGAGACGTGCTGTGAGGATAGGGACTTGACATAACATTTCTTCTCCTGTCATCTCTGATGATGCAGATGCACAAACGAGGTTCTAGTTGTTTACTCGCATGTTAATTTTAAGCTTAATTAGTAACACAAGGGGTGCAGGGAATTAGTGTTTGACAAATAGAAGGAGACACATTTGGAAGGAGAACGAAGCAATGTTTGTTTTTAAGCTCCTAAGGGGCTGTTGCAAACTATGAGGGGAAAAGGAAAACAAAGTTGAACTACAGGAAAAGTACTTAAGAGTGTGTCCTTTCAAGTATTCCTTCCTCTAATTTAAAAGGGCAATGACTGCAGATATAAAGAGCAGAGCAAAATTTGTCCTGTACTTAATTTTTTAGAGGAATAAGAGCCATTACGAGCCTGGCTGTTCATTCTCCAGGGAAGTTAAGTTTAAGATTAAGGAAGATTAAATTACAAAGGAAACATCAGTTATAACCCATATAGTTTTTTCCACTGGCCCCTCTGTGATTTCTGCAGTTCTTTAATAGCTTTATTCTAGCCTTATGTTGGTTAAGTAATCAACAAAGAAATTGTTTCCTCATCACTATTTAGGCATTTCTGAGGCACAGGGAGAATGGCTTTAAGGACCCCTGCCAATTTGTTTTACCCCTAATATTTCCTATTCCCAGGTGAAAAGCAGCCTTTGTGGAGGATCTCACCTTCTGTATTTCTACACCCTTTCTTAGACTGCAAAATGGCACCAAGGGTCACATAAAAACTGATGGAGAGTCAGGACCAGGTCTGAGGGGTATGACCAGTGTTACAAGCAAGAGCACCAGTTTTTCAGGAGGTGAGATTTACCCCTGGCTCATGCTGTACTGTCGTTCCCAGTGTGTTTAGAGGCTTCCTTTCCTGCTGTGCATCACTCACCTGGAAACACAGAGCAACAAGATCAAAGCAGCTACGCTGCACTTACAAGGCACTTTAAAGTCTTGTACCTCTGTTCTTGGTGTCAGCTGAGCAACCTCAGGGTTGTTCATGGGGGCCTGGCTCCACAGCTTTTGATTCTCAGAGTCTCAGGAGGGCAAGCACTTTATTTAGAATTGGAGAAAATCAGTAAGAGCAGGTGAAGGGTGGGAATTACTGAGCAGCTCCTGCACGAGAGCTAAGGGGTCACGGCTCCTGGAGCCTATCAGCTTTGAATGATTATCTCTCTGGAACAGTGCTTTGCACAAGAAGCTTGTCTCAGGTCCTCTGAGCAGCTGGAGACCCTTCTGGTTTTGTTTAGTTTAAAATGTCATTTCAGCAGTGCTGATGAGTGAGGCATTGGAGAGGCCACAACGCTGTCACCCATCCTGCAGGTCATTGTTGGGACCTGGGTACTGAGAATTTTAGACTTTCTGTGTTGAAAGGCACAGAACCTCAAGAGAACACTGCATTTGACCTGAGGCTGTGGAGAAGGCTTCCAAAACTGAATGATAGGACTGGGATTATGAGTGTGTAGTTTGAATAGAAGTGTGGAATATCACATGGTGGAAAACTTAAGAGTTTAAGATTTTAGAATATAGTAATATATATAAAGCTAAGATGGAGGCTCTAGGGCAGTGGCTGGTCCTTCTTCTTCACCTTGTTCTTCATGGGTTTGGGTGGAATTTTGTAATTGGACAGAAAAGTCCACATTACAAGAAATGGGTGATTAGTTATTGGGTTAAAAGTGATTTAGGTGTCATTTCTTAATTGGATAGTTTTTCCTTAAAAGACCTTGTTGATATAGTTACAGGGCCATTTTGTAACTTGATAGTGAAATGCTGGAAAACTCATGACTTGTGGGACTGTAATGTAGATATGAACTAATGAACATCTGAGTCCAAACAAGAAATATCACTTCAAGATCTTTCAATCCTGGCCCTGACCAAGGCAGAAAAAGAAGATAAAACTCGACAGGTCATGAGAAAGAGATCTGCACTTCTCATCCCCAGAAAGGCTCCATCCAGCCCTGTCCTCCAAGGGGTTCTCCCAGTGCCTCTGGGGCACCCCTCAGAGTTGGTCTGCTTTTCCCGTTTTGCTGTTTTGCCTGGACTACACTTGGTTTTCCCCTGCAACTGTGCCAAGTGTGCACAGAGAGACAAGTACAGCACCTCCTGGTTTTGATGGTACCATGGAGAATTCTTGTAGAGACATTGGGTCCTGCTTCCATTTCTCCCGCTCTGTCATCAACATTTGAGTGGCTGTTTATTGCCAGCCTTGGCTAAAAACTTTGGCATTTGGCACGTTTCTGCTTGCATGTACAAAGAGTTGAAGAGTAAATTGTGAGTCTCTGCCAGTTATGTTTGGGTCTTTTTTGTTGGTTTTTGTTGTTTTTGTTTTGTTTAATTTAGTTTAGTTTCGGTTTTTTCCCCTAGAAAATTACAGCTCTGGCATTGGGCTCTCTTCTGTTCCCTGCTAAACTGGTGAGCATTTAGAGAAATTTCAGTGTGACTGGTGGTAAAATGAATTTACTCTTAAGTTTCTGAGCAGAGCAGCTGGCCCTGCATAGATCTGTCTTCAATGCCCTGCATGAGCTGGTCTATACAATTTAAATTGTGCTTTTTTACGCCTCCCCTGAGAAACAATTTGCTTTTCCTTGAAATAATAAGGAGTGCAATGGAAGTTGGATTGGTTCCCAAATGCCATAAATCTTTTTCCTGGTTTTGGCCTGATTTTTCCAACATCGTTAACTAAACTACGAGCAGAATTAAATACATATTATACACTTACAAGAAATCTACCTTTAATATTTACACAATGTCACATATTTATTTCTTTTTTTTAAACAAAAAATCTATTACAACATTTCTCAGAGTTTTGAGTTGTTAGTGCATTTGGTAGTTATTTTTGGATAAATGTAGTATATGGGAGATGTAGGGAAACAGCAACCTTCAACGGCCCTGTGCTCAGTTGCTTAAAAGGAAAAAGCCTGTTTCACATTTTAAATTTATCAGCTTTGATAAAAGTAAAGGGCACAGAGAGACTTCTTCCTCCTTCAGACTGAGTTGAAGACAAATATTTTCTATCTTCCACCAGGGACTAAGTGAAGGATGTTCAGATCTTCCTCAGCAAGGTTTCCTCAAATCACAGGAGAAACTCTCCTTGTCAGGAATTCAATTCAAGGCATCAGCAAAAACCCTGGTTCTTAAATCAGCACACAATAATACTTACCTTTTTGTAAAAAGTCAGCTTTCTCTAGATCAAAGAGGAGTTTTTCCAGAACTAAGAGGCATGTAAGGATACATGTTCTGGTTATATTCTCTATGCAGAAATTATCTGAAGTTTTTCTAAAATATTTCTGGACTACCGCTGCAATATTTTATTGCAGTCTTTTATTTTTCTTTTTCTTAGCATTATCAATCAACCTGGTTTGTTTAAAAAAATGTCAAGATGAAAATCATAAACCTATTTTCTTCTTCTACCAAAAGAAAAAAAAAGGGTAGAGTTTGATATTTAGTTAATTGATTATTAAAAAAAAGGTATCAGGATATAGCTTCTATTTTGCTGTCAAAGTTTTGGGTCGTATTCATTGTTTGAGTCCATGGCTATCATAACTGAGTTGAACCTGACAATTTTTTGGCAGTCTTCTGCAGCTGAATAATAATTCCTTTGAGTTTCATGTAATAATTCAATCCCGCTTCACTTGCGTTTGTCAGTCACTCATGCTCAAATAAATCTTATTAATAGGACATAATGTTCCAGACATGTGCTGACTTTGATCCTTTTCTTCCTTAAGGACAGCTCCTGCCCCTTTCCCTGTGATATCAGTTTCTTGTTCTTTGTGCTGCTACAAATAATATACTTCATACTTTTGAGTTTAGTCTTTTTGCTGTACTTTGTTTATGCATTGTTTTTGTAAAATTGTTCTCCCCACATGATTGAGATTATTCTTGCTCAAGCCTCCTTGCATTTTTATGAAGGTTAGCATCACTCCCCTCAAAGAGACTCATCTCCAATTTCCACAATAATTTTCCTATGCACTTACATTCTTCTCCCAGAAGAAGAATTAGCATCCTCTCTTGGCCTATATGTTAAGGTTTTTGTTTTGTTTAATATTTTTTAAATTGGAGAATGAAAAACCATCATTTAAGTAGACCCAGATGGAAAAATACCAAGTTTTTGAAATCCAGAAGACATTTCTGTGGAGTTGTTACCGAAACTCATCTTTATTAAAGATTTTCTAGTACTTGGATACTTATTTATGGAGTGTGTTATGTCCTCATATTTTATAACATATGTGGAAACAACTATTCCCTCACTGGTAAATGCAGTGCTATATTCAATTTTGTGCATTCGTGCCCATTCTTTAGTATCTTTTAAAGTTACTTATGGAACAGGATTTCTACCTACTTATACAAAAACAAAAGTGATATTTTCTTCTTTCTTTGACAGACTGCTTTGCCTCTTGATGGAAACCTAGCTGTTTGCACTACTTCTCTTCATGCAGGAATTGTTTCCTTTCTCAGTTCTTATTTTAAGGGAGATTTGCTGGTTCTGCTGTGTAACCCAGTAGTTCAAGTGCCTCTTGTTAGGCTGGTTGGCTCCTCTCTTGTCTCCATATGGGTTGTCACAGCAGTGCTTTTCAAGACGAGAGATGAAAATCCTGGCCATGTGAGATTTAATCAAAAATAGTAATACATGGAAGGGAGGATGAATTAACTAAATTCAATTAAATAAATAACTTCTAGAATAGTGACGTTTTCTGGTCTACATTCTGTATGATATTCCCCTTACAGAGAAGACATTACCCTCCCATATTTCTTTTTTTTTTTTTTTCCCTGATATGCCTCCTTTTCCTCTTCCCACTGAGGTGCTCTGTGTCTTTTTCCTGTGTGGCTCCAGAAAACAAGGATCAGGCTTCAGACACAGTTTTGCCTTGAAGAAGGTTGTGAGTGGCTGGATTTCTCTGACTCATTGGAGAGGCTGTGTGTGTGTGAGAAAGGGCTGGCACTAGGGTGGGATAGCAGAGCCTTCCCTTGGAGGTGAGATCTTTTGGGAGGGAATGACCAAAAGAGAGCAGAGCCATGGAGCTGGGATTTCAATTCCCTCAGGGTAGAAGACAGTCAGAAAGAACCGAGAGTGTGATGTTGAACAGTCCATAGAACATAGAGCAGGCTGGTCTTTCTGTTTACCCCAGCCCTGAGCCACTAGAACACACTCACCTTCTGGAGCTACACATTTTATAGGTAATGATCCTGCTTTGTGCTTTGGCATCATGCCTTCCCTGGGACAAAGTTAATTTGCATTCACTTTTGCTTTCCTGCACTGCTGTTTTTCCTGATCATGGAGGAGCTGTGGTACTTCTCCAGTGTCTCTCATCTGATGTGTTGAGGAGATCAAAACAACAGCACCTCTGCCTAAATCTTGTGCTGTCACAGGTAGTGCTCCAGAGGCAGACATAAATCAGGCCTGATGACTTTTCCTTCTCTGCTGCAATACACCTAGCTCCATTAACCCCAGAACATGAGGCCCCATCTTTCAGAAACCATCACTACTTTGATGTGTTCAGGGCCTGAAGTGAAGAGCCTGGTGCTGAGGAAGGAGGGAACCCACCAATCTTCACACTATGTTTTCTTGCCTGAAAACACTTGTGTTTACTGATGTTGGTCATGAGCCCAAGGCAACAAGGAGCTCAGCAAGAGCTGGAAGAGAAGCAATTTTAAACAAGATACAATTTAGAACAATCAGCCCTAACATGTAACTCGTGGAGCCAATGCTCCTTTCCCATGCCATTGGCAGCACGGACAGCCATGATGACACAATGCCACTTTGCTTTCCAATCTCCCTCTGTGGATGAGTGGCTCTCCATTTTGTAGCCATGACCAGTCCCAAAAAGGCTGGGAAATGAACATAGACCTGGTTCAAAGTTGCTGCTGAAAAGGCTGCCACTGAAAGGACTGTTGTTCTTTGAGTGTCTTTCTCCAAACATTGGGTTTGATTTCTTTCTAGGAAATGCTGACTAACCATTAAAGAGTGAAGAATGCATAAATGTCTGGCTTTGTAGCACTAAAAAGAAATACCTCAGCAGAGTAGTTCTTTCCCCTGGTGTCCCACCTCTGTTATCTGAGGATGTTGTTATAAGGCAGCTCGGAGGCTGACTCAGACTTTGCAGATATAGATTGTCTTTCCCTGCAGTGCTGCAGTAAAATGTGGTTTTGGGAGGAATCTCTTGGTTTCCTCTGTGATCTCTCATTTCAATCTTCCCACTCTTCAGCTCTAGTTAGCAATACCTCTAAGCTTTGGGGAGGACTGAATGGCCACCAGAGTCACTTGCTCACATACCCTAAAGTCTTTAGACAGATATTAGAATTCATATTGAGCATTCCAACATAGAAACTGTTTGAGTTTCTGTGCTTTCTCTCAATATTCTTTTGGTATTGGGACACAAAATAAGTTTTTAATCCATCTGAGGACTTTCAACTACCATTTGCTGATGAACACATCTATGAAGAATTGCAGTAGGACACTTGTATCTGTGCTTTCTTCACTGTATTTCTGTGTTTGATCTAGCAGCTAAAATGAGTAGTGCCACAGCATAGATGGAGCAGTGTTATCAGGGCACACTAATTTGGAAGCACAGCTGTCCCATGGGGCTGATGTGATATGGTGTTGTGCAAGGACAAGAAACGGTCTGATAAACCCTCAAATGCCTCTTGTGTATTAAAATGCCTCCAGTTTCTTTTGAAGAAGCATCTCCAAGTCTTTCCAGACTCACTGATGACTGAATCACCTCATTAAAGGAGACTACCACAAGCACATCTCCAGAAGTGCTCTCAGCACTCGTGTCAGCAAAAGAGCAGCAGTTTCACAGTCTGAACAATTTGCTAACTCAAAAAAATTTACTGCTAAAATGAGTGGTTAAAAATGACAGCTTAAAAAAGGGAATCTCATAAAAGTAAATTGAGTTTAGACAAATGAAATAGGATGGTCTTTTAGCTTTTGGCTTCCCCAAATCCTGTTAATTTTGGGTCCTGGTCAGTTAAGTGTTTTACTTAATGAGATCACTAAAAATAATGAGGTACATGTTGCTGATGCAAAGGAAATTCCAGCAGTGATTGTATAGAAACTGATAAGGATTTGCTGCTGGTGGAGTTCTTGGAAACAGGAGTTGAAAAGAGGATAATTATTGTAGAAATTTTATTGACTTTAGTCAGTGGTTATCATAAAACTGTCCTGATCTGTTAAAAGCAAACCTTTTTCCTCAGAAATAAGGCAATATTTTCCCAGCAAGGGTATTGTTTGGCATTGCTGATGTCATCCATCTAAGAAAAACCACATTCCCTTCATAGAAGGAGAAATGTAACAAGCTTCCTCTGTACATGTGGAGCTATAATTTCGATAGGACTCTGTGTCAGATAAAACAAAAGGCACCTAAATAATCAAAGCTGGGCTCATGACTTTATGAAATTCTTATATCTTTCTTCAATTGCCAATATGACAAAAGTGCATCTCAATTAATGTCATTTACAGTATTGTGAGGGGCTGGTGGTTTGTAGCTACCTCTGAGGATTTGGGGATCTGGGGGCAGAGGCTGAGAGGCTGTGGATACAGGTGTTATTACAGAAATCTGTGGGGCCATGATGTGTCCTTGGGACCAGACATCATCAGCACAGGATTTGGAGGACAAGACAGATCCATGGGAGCTCTAGGGTGTGGCCCTGCACAGGCAAAAGGCCAATTCTCCATGGTGCCAAATTTGGGGGCACCAAGTCCAAAAAAAAAAAAAAAAACCCAGAAGAAGACAGATTGGATTTTCCCTGCTAATGTTCTTTCAAACAGCTGTCCCAGAGGGTGATTTGCTATTAATTTGGACTTTGCTGGGGCCAAGGATAACCCTGCACACAGGTTGGTGTCTGTCAGGTGAGCCCCTCCATTCCTTCTTGTGCTGAGGTATCAGGAGGGCTGCAGGCTTGGGTGTGTCCTGCCTGGATGCACAATGAGCTGAGTACTTTTCCCTGGATTTTGGGTGGATTTTCCAAGTAAAGCATAGCTGTTCTGCCTCTGCTGAGGAGCTGGACAGTAACAGCTCTGTGAAGGGGACACCTGGAGACTCCATGGGGCAGAAATATCCTCCTGGCAGGTGTTGTCTCCATGAGAGAGTTCTTTCATGGTCCCTCTGCTCTTGCCTGCTACCAACTGCTGATCTTGGTGTGACCCAGAGAATTCTCAACCCTCAGAGCTGGAAAAATGGCTTTCAATCCTCTAGTCTGCTGCACAAAAACTGTTTTCTTGTGCTGTCAGCTTTCACACAGACTGATTACTTCTTGCTGGTTTCAAAGCTCGAATGCTCGATACTTTAGGGGGCTTAGGTTCACCTTGCAGCAGATAATTGTGTAATCAGTGTCACTGAACTCCAGATTCTTAGAATGATTCAGTTTGATTCAGTGTTTTTCCATGCATTCAATACTATGCTATTGTTTGTTTCACCTTTCCCCTAGAAGCTTGCACACTTTCAGAAGCAAACGCCAGGTAAAATGCTCTAGCTGGAGTGGCAAAATGTTCTGTTCAGTGAGGGTGTTAAAAAGATATTGCAAGCAATTTCACTAGCACTAATAAGGGTAATTGGAATTTTTGACTTAGAAGAAGCATGGTGGGTTTAAAAGCCTAAAAGCTACAGAATTCTGTGAATAGAGAGATCCTCCTCAAAAGGGAATGGTTTCATTTATTATAAAGGTATAAACTCCTACTCTGGACAATAAGTGCTGAAAACAGCAGGGTTAGGAATGTTATGGTTTTTAGAACAACTGGCCCAATACTTTGAGTCATGGAAGAGACTGAACTTTTTGAATCCTGGAGTTCAGAAAAGCTTTGTGCAATTCTTTAGAACAATTTCTGTTAAGTGTCCAGTTACACTAAGCTCATGCTTAAAAGGAAAAAAGGAACATGAGTTGAAACCCTGATTTCAGCTAGTAATACTGTTATTTATGTAAGTGAGAGAAATTGCCTCTGAGACTTGTCTTGGGAGAAGGATGATGTGGTTTACAGTTATTCTAAAAAGGGATTTCTTGTATAAAATTAATACAAACTGTCAAAATTGTCTTTCTAAAAACCAGGAAAAAGGCTGTTGGAAACTGGTCTAAATGTTAGTTCATAACTGTGTCATAAAATATGACTGTTTATCTGAAAAGATAAGAGAAGAATAGCAGGAATCACTGTATTGGGAGCACTCTAAGTCCTGGTACATGTGAGATAATGAGCTCTTAAACTTCTTCCACTGAGATTAAAATAAAGAGTATTGCACTGTACTTGCTGTGGGCAGCAGTGCCTGTGGATGGTTATCAAGGCTCAGTTAGCCCATGGTAGCTGTTTCTCAATCACCTGAATGTACATGTTGAAAGAAAAAGAAAAAAAAAAACCAAAACCCCACAGGTCTGAACACTTCATAAAGCACCAGAGGTAGTGGGACTGGGATTTTACTTTACCATTATGTGGAGGATCAAAGCTGCTGACTGTCTGGTTTGTCTTGCCCTCTCATACCATGGCAAGCAGCCCATTTACCCCATAGGTAACTAACAGATGATCAAAAGCTTTTTATGCTTTTTCCGACTACATCAGCTAGTCTAATAAAAATAGAGTAATCTTTCCCCATTTTTCTTTGGATCCTTAAAAGCCTACATCATTACCACAACCCTGTCCTTAAGACATTCAAAATGGAGGAGGGAAAACAGAGGAGGAATGGGAAGTTAACCCTGTATCTTGTGTGTCTGATGACAACCCTGTACCATTCCTGCCCAGTCAGTTAGAACAGTCATCTAATAATTCTGACTCTATTTTAGTGTTAAAAGAGTATTCAGGTTTAATTGGGCGAAGTATTGCCTTTTTGATATTACTTCCTTTGCTCTGGTCTGACCCATGGAAGTCAGAAGCTGACTTTATCAGGGTCCAGCTGCTCAGAATTGTGTGCAGTTCAGGTAGGAGACACTCATGTCTGTAAATATTGACTTTCTCCTCCAAACCCTGCTGTGGCTGACATATGCTGTTCTCTGTTCCCTCTTTTAAGCCCGATTAATAATACTGAGGAGCTCAACATAATCCTGACTCCTTTTGTATTACTGAGCCAGTGACTCCTTTTCTAATATTGAGCCAGTTAACCTCTGATCTATTAACATTAAACTATAAAATTCAATAAGTAAGGGATGGGCTTTAAATAATTGAGAACAGGCTACAGGGTAATTAGATATTATGAACTGGGGTTGAAGATGAACTAATAATCTGAGGAGAGATGCAAATCCATAGTGAAAACTTCACTGGAGGATTACTCCCTTTTCATTTAGGGGCTGGTAGGGAGGCAGGGCAATACATATACTTGCAAATTACTCTGTCAATACTGAGTGGGTTCAGGAAGAAAATAAGTATAATGCTGACATGACCAATATGGAATAGGTGGCAGAGTGTAAGTAAGTTGGATGAATATTTCTTAATTAGTGTAGGAAACATGTTGTAATTGAGATATATGAACACTCTTAAGCATCTTCATGGTTTATTCATGGCTATTCCTAGCTGCTATGGAAGCAAAGCTTGACATAGTGCAGACTTCTTCTGTTAATAGTAAAACCAAATACTCTATTAAATAACTCTGTAGAAAGTCCTGATGTGCCATAGGATTTTTTTTTTTTCAGGCAGCACAGAGGGAAAAAGGTTCAGATCCCAATGGATCTGACAGAGTTAGAAGGCTTACTCAGATCTTATAGGATCACTGGAGACCCTAAAATTTAGGGCAGGGACATAAGGTCCCTTGATAGCCACCAAAGGGCTCCTTTTGACACAGCTGTGTTTAAAACCAAGTTTTGTGCTCATGAAAGCCACTGATGTTTGAAGCTGAACATTTTCAAGGTAATCTTGAGAAATTTGGGAAGGAAATGCTTCTGGTTCTTCTCTCCTGATGTTTGCAAGCCTTGCAAGAGCTGAGTCAGTTTGCCTGTGCTGTGGAAATTGCCTATGATTACCCACCAGTTTGCAGCACTAACTCAAAACGGGACAGAACAATATTTCAGTATGGCTAAGTCAAAACAGAGTCTTAATGGGCTGAGCCATTTTGAACTCAGTGGGACTGCTCATGTGGTTAGAATTAAGTTACTGCTCCAAAATTAGTCTAGATTTCACTATCAGTTTATTCATCTCCATTTTAAGGGAGTACATTTTAAGGTGTACAAATTGCCCTCTCAATAAGGAGCAGTGAAGGGCACCCCCAAAGAGTAGCTTTGAATCTTTGTCAGCACTTCATTAAAAAAAAAAATTGATTGGAAAATGGGCTGTTTACTACTCCTGAACAGAGCAGTTCATCTTCCTGAGTACACACTGTTCATAAAGTGCAGAGAAATTCCTCCAGACAGTTGAATTATTGACATCTATCACTAAACCAGTCATCCTGTGCTGCTGCCACAGTGTCTGAGCTGAGGTGCACTGAATATCTCCATGATTCAGTCTACTTCATGTGTTTGAGGTGCTACCAATACTCATTCCTATAGCCAGCAGCATCCTGGGAGGTTGTGCTTGAACTGCTTGCAAGGGAAAGCAAAGGAGAATTCAGGCTTATGTAATTTCCTGCTTCCTTACAATCCTCTTTTTGTCCAGGGTTCCACAAAACAAATGGGGAACTCTTAATTTTCAGCAGGGAAAGCACAGCTTTAATGCCAATATAACAGCTAGTCTGGTTCACCTGGGCCATTCGGACAATATTTGTTCACCTTCAGAGAGTATTCACGACTGCCTTGTGATCTCAACACCAATCCTGAATCCCCTGGGCAGCACACAGGGCAGAACCTCTTGTGTTAAATTAATTCTGTTTGAGGCTTCCTCTGGAGTCCCAAGTAAAATCAGAATGATGTCAATGTCCCTGGAAAGCATGAAGAGGCAGTTTTGGAGGTCAACTCAGCAGCTCAGCTCAACTTTGGCATTTATTCATTATCTGGCAATTCCCAGTGAGGGTCTTAAAATGTTCTGCCGGAAATACACACAAATGGAAATTCTCTGAAAGAGGGAACATAGATGCTGTTTATAGACTAAAAGTAGGTTATCAGGAAATTAAATTATTTTAGTGAAAATTTGGCTGAAAATCATCAAAGTCTCTTGGGTTGAGATAAAAATTGAAAAAAATTGCTCCAAGTTATTTCTCTCAGTAGTTTCTGATGACTTCAATGGTCTGAAGAATTTTGTCCTTTCTATCAACAACATCATTACAGACAATGATTACAGCCCCAAATGAAAACATGGGGCTCAATTTCTGAAAAGCAGACATAAATGCTATAAAAAAAGAAAGAACACAAAACATAGAAGAAATCTCCCTCTTTAATCCACTTTATATCTATGCTACAAGCTTTGCTGCAAGACACTTCATTGGGATGAGTCTCTACCCTCCTTTCACAGCTAAAACAGAAAAATGAATAAATGATTCAGCTTTTAATCCCCCTCCAAATACAAAGCTCATCTGCTTGTTTGTGAATCCTGTTTTTGCTCCTTCTTAATTGCATCCATGTGTATCAGCAATCACTAATGTCTCTAATAATGAGGGAAAACTTGCAAAGGCTGAATGCTGAGAGTGGCAATTCTGAAGTCTGAGTCTGCTTGTGTGCTGTGTTCTTGGTTTTTGTTATGTGAGGGTAGGATTTTGTTTTTGCAATGTGCTGCAGAAGTGGGGTCCCCCAGGGATGAAGAAATTGCTCCTTGAAACCCTAGCCAAAAGAAGAATGAGGAGTAAACAAGAGGGTTTTTCCTTTTTTCTTTTTTTTTTTTTTAATATTATTTCAAAGGTTGATTTTGTGTGAAATAAAAAAAACTTGCAGTGTGTGTTTAATGTTATATTTAAGCAGATAAATGTGTCAGGCATTGCAGTTTGGGGTGATAATAGATGTCAATTTACTTCTTTATTCATTCCAAATTTGTACATGCACATTAATGGAGAATCTCTTCCTGGATGTAGGCAGCTTATGAGGCACATAAAAATCCAACAAAATTAAGACAAGAAAGAGCACTAACAAACTAGGAGAAGCCCTCTCGAACACAAAAAACAGCTGTCTGCAGAACTGACATCCTTCTGATCCATTCTTGTCTGATTCCTTCTTCCCACATTTCCTTCAGATCATCTCAATCCCTATGTGCCAACACATCCCCTGGATCTCTGAAACCCTGTAAGGGCCATCCCCAGAGGGATTTTCATGTGCCCTCAAGAGCACACCCAGGATCCATTGGAAGCCAAGATAATGAGGATTACGAGCTGCAGAATTCTCAGAAAGGATATTCCAGCAGTATTTTCCATTCTTATTTTCCAAGCAAGGTTCAGCACTTCTGTTGGTCTTATTTGTGGGACCATGGGGAGAGAGAGTGCATTGGATCAGAAAAAAGCTGTGAAGAGAAAGTACACTGGTACAGACATGTGGAAGTGGTGTCTAACCCTGAAAGAAAATACTTCAGACTATGTAGAATTATAAAAATGCACCCAGGCATCTTAATGGCATACTGGACATACTTATCTTTTATTTCTATTTTTTTAAATAAGAAATCATGCAGAGCTCCCACATTACCTGTATGTACACACATTTAAAACCACTCAATTGCCAAAATCAATATCTCTAAAAATTAAGATATGCCAGTATAAAAGAATGATATCTAGTCTTCTTTTCATCACTTTGGGCATATGATGCTACAGTGTGTAATTTATAATTTGTAGGCATAGATTGTAGGCATTGATATTTTAATTTCCACAGGAATTTTACTTCTGTGTTTCAAGACTAACAGCTTTCTCATTACTTTTTTTCCCCCTTAGGTGTCACCTGGAAAGAGAGGGAAAGTTTTGCTCATCTTCTGCAATCTTTAGATACTTCTCAGTACAATCAGTACATTCAGAAATTAGATGCATGTGTATGGTTGGACACCAGCTCATGTTCTAGTCTATAACCAGATGCAACCTCTAAGTTCCCATGATCATCTGAGTTGGAGTGAAGGAAAAACTGAGTTTTTCACTGACTATGAGGGGAAACTTCGGAAATACATGCCATAGATGGCTGATGCCTGAATATTTTCATGAGCCACGTGGTGTCCTGTATGGCTGCTTTCTGAGGCACAGAGCCACTTCCAATTCAGGTGTGATTTACAGCCTGCTCTTGTTTTCTTCCTGACCAACTGCATGAACTCTGTAATAATTTGGGCTGGTGTGTTCTTATATGGTAAAATGATCCCCTGTATTCTTTATTTCACTTAAAGCAGGTACATTTTCTGTGCAGCTCTTTAGTCAGAGAGTGAGTGAGAAATAGGAATGTGACATGCGGTCACATCTGGTGGCACCATCAGAGGGTGTGCTGGGTGTGCTGGTGGCTGGAGAGGGGGTGTCCAGGTGTCAGGTGTACAAAGAGCAGCCCAAATTTGCAGTCCCCTAATTAATGACAGCACAGCCCCATGGGAAGAAAAGCCTGAAGTGGCCCAGGAGGTACAAACCTGCAGCTCTCAGCTGATGGGTGGGCTGCTCCTGGTGCTATGTACAAAATTCCAGCACCCTGCAGGGGTTAAAATTGGATGGTTTTTGTATCATTTACCTTAGATCCCTCTTTAATAGCTGGTCCCTGAAGATGATGATCTTTCACAGGGAAATTAACAGTGAAAGAGGGATTTGAGGAGAGCAAACCTATGTGAAGGTGTGGCAGATGAAACTGGATATCAAGCAGAATTTCTGGCTGGTATTGTGAAAGTAGCTGGAAAATATGCTGTGGTGGTAGCAATGTCAAAATGAAGAATGCAATGAGAAACTCATAAAAAAAAAGAAGCAGAAATATGAATTCACAAATTATCTAACCTGAAATACTCTGAGGTATATGAACAGCAGGCTGTGAGAGTTACCTGTCCACACAAAAAAATCTTAAAGGACTATCTCTCCTTCAGCTGGACCAGAAACAGTGTGTAGTAGAACATTCTAATCCAGTTAGGATTCACCTTGAACCTCTTGTTAAAAATGTAATTTTGTTTCTAATTCTCTGCCCTACTACAACCCAGCAATGCTCTTCCCCCTATGATCAACAATAAGATCATGCAGCTGGAAGACTTTGACATCCAAGAGACACTGAGACACCTCATGGAGAGGCTGCTTCCTTTGTTCTGTAAAGACTTGGATTGGGCAAGAACAGCTGGATGCTCATCATGCAAATGACATCCTTAACAAGTCTGTGCAACAGAAAATTTCTGTTAATTGCACCTATTTAACCCCCCACAAAACTGCCCAGAATTTCCAGCACAACTCACAGAAGCAGAGCCCAACCTACTATTTGGCTCTGTTCTCTTTTCCTTTTCCCTTTATTCTATGTGCTTTCCTCTATGCTCCAAGCCCACCTTCATATTCTAGAGCATGTTGAAGCATTTCATAAATGCAGGTTAATTAGCAGTTTCAAACCAAACTGCACAAATAAGCAGGAGCCTTTATCTAGCACAAGACTGGGTTGGTTTGCTGTGTCTGCTTTGGATCTGAGGGACGATGGCTCTGCTGGACAAAATGGGCATGTGCTTATTGAAGCTGACAGGAATGATGTTTATTCTCTGGTGCAGGGTGAAGCTTAGCTACCATTTTCTTAGAAATCTCTAATGATGACAGCCCAACCCCTCCTTACCATCTATCCCAGCTTTTGACTGTCTATCTCCTAGCTACAGCAGGCATGAAGAACACCTTATTACTGTCTTTTTTGTTTTGTTTATATCTTTTATGTTGTTGATGTTTGTGTTCTTGGTCTCTTTTTCCAACTGAACTGAGCCCCAAGCCTTTCCCATAGGTCACGTTTTCTAGAGCTCTTGTTGTTGTTTTTCTCTACTCTCTCTGATCCATGCATTCCTTGAACTGTGATGCTCAAAGCAGAGGAGTATTTTCTTAGTGATTTGGTTAACTTTGAGTTGCAAAGCAGAAATTCTGTTTGTATTTCAAGAGTTGTTTTATGTTTTTAAATTTTTTTTCTTTTTTCTCTTTTTAAAGCAGTTTGACATTGGCTTCTCTTTACTTTGTGGTCCTGTAGAAACCCAAATCCTTTTTGTAGAAGAGCTGCATAATCAGTTGCTTCTTATCTCTTATGCAGCTGATTATTCTCTGAAGTTTGTACTTGTGCTCTGCACCACATCCCTTACAGGCTGCTTCTGCAAGGGGACAGTATTATCAGTTTTTCCCACTGAAAGGTAGAACATAGTTTATAGATAGGTTAACCTGTTATTCTGGCTGGTTTAAAGTCCAGAGAGTGTGTATCTGCAACAAATAGGGAAAATAGCATATAATATTTCTTTTCCTTGGGCATCTTTTACCCCATTCATGCACAGGACATGTACCTGCTGCTGAGTACCATCACAGAACTACTTTGGAACAGAGCAAAGTTCAAATCTAAAAGGATAAGGGAGAATGTAGTTAATTGGAGCACTTTTTTTTTAGGAGAGTTTTTATAAAAACATTCAGAATTTGTTGTCCTGCTATTTCCTGAGGCTGAAGTCACAGACTGTAGTATTCCCCACCAGTTCTAAATCAGATCTAAGTTACAGTAGGGCTCCTTTCACATGCCAGGTTATATAGGAGATTTAGGAACTTCATGCTGCCTCTTTGCATGAGCCCAAAGATGCTAAATACTGGTAATTAGAAACTAATGGAAATTAATATATGACTATTATGAGGGAATAATTTAGGTGCTACTTACATTCTTCTGAGCAGCACTTGCACTTTCATGGTTGCTATTATCACAGTGTGAGCTCTGACAGAATAAGAGAGCTGGGAGCATAGATCAATTTGCAATAATAATAATAAAAAAATTCAGTCTGGAGGAAAGCAGCTCAGTGATTGAATTAATGGAAATGCAGTACTGTTCATTCAGTGACTAAGCCAAGTCGATGCTGTGAAGTCAAAAGTCACAGCTATCATTGCAACTTCTATTAGGACAAAAAAACCTTCAAATAAATTATCTTCTGCAATCTGCATGGTCTCTGTCTAAATTTTCGCTTGGTTGTGGCCCTTTCTTGGATGTGGTTTTGTGTTCTGATGTGCAGCCCTGCCCTGAGCTGGTGGTTTCAGCCAGTGCAAATCTCTTCTCTGAGCTCCCAGGGAGCTCTGTGCTGTCTGCTGGCAAAGAGCAGCAGCAAATCCAGTCACTACAGCCCTCGCTCAGGCCAATTAAGAGTGATCCTGAAATGGGCTGTGGTTCACAGCCTGAGAAACCTGACAGCTGTGTTATGGAAAGCAGGGAGATTAGCTTTTCCCTCCAAATCACCGAGCAATCCCCAGTGACATGGTATTTCTGAACAATGAATATAAATAATATGGCCGTTTTTTACACATATGTTTTAAAATATACAAACAGTTTAGGAGCTGGAATTACATCTCTAAAATCCCTGTGAACTTTGCTTTACTTCTTCCCTTCTCAGTAGCATAAATCTTGCCTTGGGGAAATATTTGCAAGCCCAAGCAGGGGATTTCAAGGCTGTGTGAGCACCTCCTGCCCATATCACAGTGGATCAATCAATACCACAGCAGTGTGATAATGCTCTGCATCAAAAATTCTGCAGAAGCCTTATCAAGACCTACCAGGGAATGAAACCAGAGAGTGTTATTTTGAGTGCAAAGGCTGACCACACATTTTGAGAGTAAGGTTGTTAATCACAGCACTGTCAAAAAGTGTGGCACCTGGGGAAGAAATTAAAAAATAACGCCAGCTTGCTTTTGTTTGTATATTTACAGCTGGGCAATGCAGTATTTTATTTTCTTATTCCTGCTTCTGCCTTCCTCAACAGAATTCCCACACTGTGATGTAATAGGTCAAGTTAATAACCAATAATGCCACTTGGTTTGACAAGATGTTGTAAAAATATTTTTTTCCTTTCTTTCTGTATACTTTTGCATGCCTGTCCATTTGTGGCATTTATCTTTTGCAGATTATCCTGCAGGACTTGGCTCCTGAGGCAGAAGAAGGACAATATTATTTTGGAATATTCATATCACCTATGTATGTTTGAAGCTGTCTCTCCAGAACCTTGTTAAGATGCAGCCACTTCTCCCCTGAAAATCAGCTGTAAGTGCCTACTACAAATGCAAATAGCTGCAAGAGCATGCAAGGCAATACATTATCTGGCACTGTAGCAGTAAAATTTTGAGGGGGAGGAAGAAAAACCCACAAAGCATGGCTTGCTCTTCCTTCTGTTTGAGAAGATATCATCATAATCTCTTCCAAAACCACTTGTATTAATCTCACAGCATTTATGTTAATCACAGCCATTCATGCAATTCATGTAGAAATCAAGAACCTACAATGTCTCTTATCACAGCATCAGTGTGATGGGTAATTAAAAGCTAATCAAGTGGTCTCCAGGAGTTCTGGGCCATCATTTACCACTCTAGCCAGCATGATGGATTAAAGCAGTAACTCAGCCTGAAAAGATAGAATCCATGTTATTTTTCCTCATTTTAATTCAAATGGTAGAATTTCATCCTTTTGGTAAGATGGATGATGCCATTTCAAAATATTGTATGTTTGTGGGTGGATTTAGGAGGGTAGGATTTAATAAAAGGAAAAAGGAGGATATAATAACAGGAAAAAGAGAAACAGGTTGTTGATTGAACAATAAAATACAGACAGCACAGCAAGGAGGGCAAAATAACAATCCTGGAACTCAATCCCTTTTGAACACAAGCTGCAGATTGGTGCAGTTCAGCCTGTGGATCCTCACGGATGCTCTGAGAGCTTTGCTGAGTTTTTCTTCTGACAAAAGGATTCCAATATACCTTCTTTCTCTTCACCTCCTAAATTCCTACTTCCTCTTTCCTACTTTCTTTCCTCTGGGAAAATCTTGCTCATTTGAAAAGCAAAAAGCCAAAGCTCAGAATCTACAGGCTAGCTGGTGTAAATCATTAAAGCACCTCTGGAGACTTTGTTAGCCATTAATGTGCTCTGGGACGTGTCTGTGAATTGTAAAACTCTCTGGGTTGATGGGGACACACATGAAGATTTGCACTAATTATTCTCTTGGTTCAGTATTAATTTGGTACCCTGGGCTGTTCTCTATTAGCACAATTAGAAAAATAGAACTAAACCCTTGAGGCTGTTGCATTCAAGAATCTTCTGCTTAAGGTAAAAACCCCACAGTGTAGATCAATCACAGGAAAAACAAATTTTTAAGAATTCTAGGTTCTTGAAGACCTTTGTGAGGTGCAGTCTCTGACAAGAACCTGTCTTTGCTGTCTCTCTTTAAAGCCCTGTCCTTGGGCTGGTTGTGTCAGTGAAGGGAAAACCACTCTCTTCTCCTCAGCAAACTGTCAGACTGCCAATAAAAATGATGCACAGCACTGACAAGTTCAGGGTGGTATCAGTGCTTGTTTTCACTAAGTGGTGTGACCTTACATTTGCCTCTATGACATTTGCTATTAGTGATAATTAGATGTGTTTTGCATCCCATAGCTTCCATATTTTCTTTACCCAAATTTTTCCTCTTCATTCTTCTTCACTTCCTGATTTTCTGGAGCTCTTCCTAGAGCACATTGCACCAGACACGCATGGTTATTTATACTCAAGCTTCTGCTTGTATTTGATGAAAAATATGAAGCACATTTTTAGCTTAGATTATACTGAGGAAGATCAGCTATTTAATGATCAGCTGTAGGCCAGAGCAGAGGTTCATCTTGCTCAGTACTCTCTGAGAGTGGGCAATAGCAGGGGCAAGAAACACAGAGTGACATTTCCCAGCACATTCTTCCAGCCTCTGATATGTGACTCAGCAAATTCCTCAGTCAGAAGTGATAGATCTTTGCATTTAGCACCTCTTTCTCCATTAATTTGTATTTTTACTTTGAAATGTGTTTGTCGTGTACAATGATTTATAAAAATTCCAAAGGCTGAACAGCTCCAGGTGGTGTTGGGGGCTGACCCTTGTGCCCTGCATTACTCCAGGAGGAAAGGCTGTCTCCTGTGGACATTGACTATATTGGATTTTATGGTACAGTGAGGGAGTTGAGGGTAGATTTCTCCCTTCTGCAGTGCTGTGCCAGCCCTGGGCCACCTTGCATGGTGGTCCCCAAGGGACTGACTGTTCTCAGGCTTTCACCTGTGTGAGAAAGAAGCTTTTATGGTAAAGCTCTGTGCTGTTCCAACAAACTGCACACTAGTTTCTCAAATAATTTATTTTCATTTGTTTAGATTCTGTACTGATTCTGCAGGATAGCTGATTTTATGCCCTTCTATAGCAGTGTCCAGTCTCTTAACAGGTAACAAGAAAACTTGACCTATAGCTCATTTTTTCCCCCCAAATAGTGATTGTATTTTAACGTGGAAGGAAATGTTCTCATGGAATACATTTCTCAAAAAGGAGCAGTAATAAAAAAAATAAAACAAAAAAGGAGACAAGAAGGAATGGAAAGAAAATGGGACTAACTCTGCTCATTTTCTCCCTGTGACCTGACAATAATTTATGGGCAGTATTAAGTGAAGGAGAAGTTACCATATAGTTTCATATTGTTTCTTTCTTGAAGGAATAACAATTGTAAAATGGCAAAACCCAGACCCCGTTTGCTGTTATAAATTGATTGCATGTATGAATAGCTTGTGGAGGTAAGTGGTGAAACTGTAGCTTATGAAGGTGTTTGTTTTATATTGCTTTTGTGTGCAGGGCAATCAGTCTCCACTTGTTTATGATTTTTATTAAATATGATGTCCTCTTATATTTTATGAGAAATGTTTATGCAAAGTATTCTATTTCATTCATCATCTGAAATTTTACCTAATGAATATATATTGCATATGATTAATCTTCTATTTCACTGTTCCAAGCATTTTTAAAAAGCAAATGTTACCAGGATGGGCAGCTTCATGCTATCCAATAACTGCAAATGAATAGACACCTTTTAGCAAAGGTGTTTGAACTTGCAGCTCATGGCTGGCTGGCAGTGTTTTGCTTTCAGACAAAATGAGTTTTCTCAGAGAGTCTTTTTCTTCTCCTTGTTCTCGACTAAATGGAACTGAAATGCTTGACTTGCAGTTTATATGATTTAAGAATTTGAACTGTGTAATTGGATGGGGTCTGCAATTTGTTTCCATCCTTTGGTTGTGATTGTCTCTTCTTGTTTCATCAGGTGCTGCAGAGGGAAACAGTATCCCTCTCCACAGTGAAACAGAAAACACAAAAATATTTATAAGTTTGGGCCCCTCTAGCAAAGCCTTTTTGTTCTATAATATATTCTTATAATTTAATGCCCCAGAAGCTGTTTTTTTTTCTGTCTGTTTTATTAGGAAAAATGGTGGACTTCCTTTAATACACACTGGAAGTGTCTCTTAATGACTCTCTCTCTGGAGGTTGAATTTTCATAAGCTCTACAGACAAAGAGTGATATGTGACACTTTTTTTGGCCCCTGTGTCTTGGAATCAAAGATGTGTAAAGGAGCTTTTGGTCTGTTTGTTCCCCTTCTACAGCTTTTGGTGCAGGTGGCCATTTTCACTCAGTGATGGAGTGACTCTGTCCCTGCCAGCACTGATGAAATCACATCTTGGCTCTTGTGGTCAGTTTTGTCCCCTCAATACAATGACATTGAGGTGCTGGATGGTGTCCATAGAAGGTCAACAAGCTGGTGAAGGAGGTGGAGCACAGGTCCTGTGAGGGGCAGCTGAGGGAGCTGGGGGGTCAGCCTAGAGAAAAAGAGGCTCAGGGGGGAACTTCTCACTCTCTTCTCACCTGAAAGGAGTCTGTAGCCTGGTGAGGGTGAGGCTCTTCTCCCAAGGAACAAATGATAGGACAAGAGGAAATGGCCTCTAGTTATGCCAGGGGATGATTAGGTTGGGTATCAGGAAAACTCTTCATCAAAAGGGTTGTCAAGCACTGGACCAGGCAGCCCAGGGAAATGGTGGAGTCACCATCCCTGCAGGTATTTCAAAGATGTGCAGATATGGCTTTTAAGGACTTGGTTTAGTGGGGCTTGGTAGTGCTGGGTTAACATTTGGACTTGATCATTTTCAAGGTCTTGTCCAACCTAAATGATTCCATGAGAATGAAAGACCTTAATGATACCTTTAAAACTTAGGTAAGCAGAGGACAAAAGAAGGAACCAAAGGGGACACCAAAAAAGGGGAGACCAAAGGGACACCAAGGCAGGAACCAAAGGGGACAGTCACTTAAAGAGTCATTTATGGGCTCATCCATCCCGGGCACAGGAGCCCAGCCAGGGCCCACCAGCCACAGCACATGAGACCCAAATTGCTTTACTGGGAGGAACTGGAAATGCTGATTGGGGTGGATGGGAAAGAAGGCAGAAAAACTGGCTTGTGAGAGAACTGCAAGAAAACTGTGGTTTTATCTTTAGCATCCAGCTTTTGTATTTTGGAGCTGGATGCAGTTTCTGAGATGGTTAAGGCCACGCTGTGAATCACTACTGACAAACAGGACAATTTTTGTTCATGACCTATTGCCAGGCAAGCTGTCAGCTTGGAGCAATTGAGTCTGTGGCAAAGTCAGGGTGATGGAGAAGCAGAGATGCTGATTAAGATATGATATTATCCCAATGCATAGGAAAGTGAGGGAAATAATCCCTTTTTCCATAGGCTGGAAATTTGGAGTAGTATATCCCATTATATCCACACCTTCTATAATTTTCATAGAAATGCATGGCAGTTTGGTCTTGTAGATTGTTTGGGGTTTTTTTCCCCCAAAGTAGGTAAGAATATTGTTATTAAAAAATAAGAATTCTGGGCTAGATTAAAAGCAGGTAGAGTCCAATCCTTTCTCTGTTTGTAATCAGTGATTCCCCTAGGTGAGGATTAACAGGTTGTAAGGGAAATTGTTTTTGTCTGGTATATTCTACCAGCTTCTGGCAAACAGCAGTTCGAGGGATTTCTGAACCACCATTAATCTGCAATGACATATTCTCTATCAGTGAGATTAAACTTTTTTATAAATCAGATTTTTTTTCTCTACAATTTCCTGTGGCAATGAGTTACACAATTTAATTATGAAGTGCATACAAAATATTTTCTGTTGGTTTTGGGTTTTTTTTACCTTCCTTCTGATCATTGCATTTCACACTGGCTGCTTCTTGGGCATAATGAATAATTATTGGCAGTCTTTCTTCTCTGCACAGTTCCTATACAGACCTCTCCTATTTTTTTCTTCCCTCTCTCTAATTCCTATAACCTATAATTTTGTATGTGTGGTTATATTTTTTTTTCCCCAAATGCATTATTTTGTATTCATTAGTATTGAAATTTAACTGCAATCTTATCACTCTGTCATTCAGCATTGTGAGCTCCTTTTGTGAGTCTTTGAAATCAGCACAGAATTGACTGTTCTGAATAGGTTTTTATTATTTATTCCTTTCCTTGAACCATTTATGAATATGCTGAGATGAACAAATGCTGGGACAGATCCTTGAGGGACTTCCCTAGTAATTTTACCTTTCTCTCTTTTTCTCTCTCTCCAGTTTTTTTGTTATTCCTTTTGTTTCTTGTATTTTAATGTGTGCATTAATCTGTAAGGACATATTTATTTTGTTGGTCTGTCCATGCCTGTGGTTCACTACATTATTTCCCATTTGTATTCACATTGTCCTCCTCCAGATGAGTTTTTTTCCTAAAAGGCAGACCTTTCCCATTGATTACACAGCAATGAGCCGGGAGCAAAGCCATTGTTGAGTTAGAGGCAATGCAGCAAACCTAGAAATCCCACTGATAAAGGAGGTTGTGATGCCTTTCTCTTTCCTTCATCACCACTGGAAGAGAAGAACAAGCCCTGCTACTACACTAAAAGCAGCCTGGGCTCAGCGCTGCGTCAGGAGAGGGCAAAGGGAGAGCAGCAGACCTGGCTGGCCTTAATTGAACCTGACAAGTGTTTACATGAGGAACCAGACTGGCAATGCCCTAAATGCACTGATTTATAAGGCTATTGATTAGCACTGACCAGTCAGGAAAAGCAGTGGCAAACTGCTGCTTCAGCATTGCCCTTAAGAGCCAAGATCAGTGCCAAGAGCCCACGCCTGTGCATTTATAGCAGTGCCCATGCTCTCATTGCCATCCCAGGCTTCCATTTACATATTCATACACCACAACATCTGTGCATGCACCACACCCAACCCATGCTCTGTTATCCTTCCTATTGATTAGGTTTTTACACACATATTGAGACAGATGTGCTAGATGTACTTGTTTTCAGCTGATACATATTTAGAAAGGAAAATGACTAAGTGTGTGCCTGTGGTCACAGTTTATCTTTTGCTGCCTTGCTTTCTGAGGGATACAACACAGCCCTCTTCAAGATTACTTCCTTTTTTATTGGTATCTCATCTTCCACACTGAAACAGTCTCTAAAGTCCTTCAAATTATAAATATATCTTAATGCTCCCTGATGTAATGCATCATATTTATGCATCTCACAACCCAAGTAAGAAATAGCCTCTTCGTCTACTCAGGTTGCTGTAGATGGAATATTTTAACATGGTAAAAATCAGTTTTTCTCAGGCAAATATTTTTTCATTGCCTTAGTATTGGAGTACTCTTTTCAGATGTGTGAATAAAATTTGGTGCCTTAAAATCCTCATTTATACCAATGCTTTTGAACTTAAGATGCAAATACAATGCAAAATTAGGTTTATAATTTGCCCCTTTTCTGATAGTACAGAGAAATATTATATATCAAATCCAGTTTCAAGTCCAGTGACCTTTCTCACTCAAATGTCTTCTGTTCTGATTAACTTACATCTCCTGAGAGTACAGAAGCCTCTAAACAGAAAATTCCCTACCAGTTCTCCTGACATGCTCTGGAACTGAAGCCCTGCCATTTCTTTTCTCCATCTGAGCTGTCTCTATCTATCTATCCAAAAAATGATGAGAAATATCATGGATGCAGGTCCCAAATGCATTGGTGCCCTAGGGAGCCTTCTCAGTAATATCAACCCTCCTCCTTTACACAGCTCATTCATATCACTTGTTATTAATATTTATTATTTCCATCCCTCTCTTTGCAAGGCTTGGGAATGCTCCACATCCCTGGGGCTGGTGGCTGTGGAACCTGGAGTAGCCAAGGGGAGCACCAAGAGGTGTAATGCACTTCTGCACTTCCAGGTTACCCCTGACCATTCATCTTGCAGGAACTGCTGCTTCCCATCACTAGGTGGAGAAGTTTTTCCTTTCTGCTCCTTAGGTGGATCACACCTGACTTCAAGAGACCAGATTTCCATTGCCATTTTGTTTCTCAGTCTCTCTTGGAGACCTTTAGCTGCTGGCAGGGTCTTCTGGAGAGATGGTGGCTGGAAGATATCTGAAATCTCAGGATCTTCCTTTGTTCAGTAGCATTGTGGATCCTGAAGCCATGCAGAGGCAGGGGAATACCCAGTGCAGCATGGGCACACTTTGCTTCCTGGGCAGCTTTGGAAATATCTGCAACTGCAAGCAACTCCTCTGTCACCACACTGTCCTTTCAGGTTAATTGCATCACCACAAAACTTCGCTTGAGGCACTCAGAGGGAGCTGCTGGTTCAGGTTTTTTATGGCACCAGGGAACTTTTGGGATGGGTGCTGTGAAGTGCAAAATGAACAATGTCCTTCAGCTAAGAGCTGAGAGTGCAAAGGAGGGCAGCCATCAGCACAGTGCCATGAATGCCATCTAGCAAAACCAGCCAAAGTTTAGGTCTCTCTGCTAAATAAACAAATGAATTAAAGCTTTTGGCTACCAAAGGCCTCATCTGTACTGAAATGGTTTCTGGCCCTCAGCATGATGCTTGCCTCAGATGTTGCAGAAAGAGAACACTTAAAAGACTGAACTGTGCAAATGGGCTTTAGAAGCAATACTATCTGTGTTTGTAGAGATCAATATTACAGCAATACTTGTAGCTATCCTCTCACTGGGCTGGTCAGAGCCCCTGAAACAAACCCTCTTTTTTTGCCCTCTTTTGGTCTGTTGTGGCAGCTCTCTCAGCTCCAGATACAAACATCCATTAGCTGGGTTAGCCCTCACTGTGACCAAGGTAAGACTGATCTGTGAGCTGTTCCTGGCTCCTCATCCCTAATTCTCTTTCTCTGCAGAACTAAATGAGCTTTCTGGGGACTGGCAGGAGCCAGAGCTGCTCATCCATGGTCACAAGGACCCTTTCTGCATTTCACACTTCTACTACTTCTACAAGAATCTTTGTAGGAAGTTGTGAGTTCTGCAACTCTATAAATTGTCCTGGCAAGAAATCAATAAAGACTAAAGCCTAATGAACTGGGTTTCCATGAGTGATTTTATTAACAACCCCAAATCAGCCAGGTGCTTAGAAAGACTTACCTTTAAGCATCTGATGGGTCTTACTTTTAGTCAGCTCTCCTCTGTCTTAGCTCCAGGCATGCAAGCAGCTCAAGTAAAGATGTCTTGATGGAATAAGTTTATGTGCATGATAAATCTCAATAATGAAATACGTGCTTTCTGCTTTTCTGAGCATAAAAAAAGCCAGAGAATGGCATTTTCTGGTTTGTTTTTGCTATGAAAATCCTATGTGTAATGATGTCTGTTATCAACTTTAGGTGTTAGAATTCCTTGGGCTGTATGAACTGAGTAGTAATTAGGTGAATTTTCTAATCCAAATTATCTTTACTGCTGGGTAAGGTTCAGGGACTACAGCATGGCTCTTCAAGCATCTGTTGTGAATGCTGTTTTGAGCACTAGTAATGAAGAAGGCCTGGGTTTCACCTCTCTACCCCTCTCCGACTCCTCCAGCTTGAGAGGATGATGGACATAACTTCTGATCTTGGAGGTCATTTTACACTTAAAATCCTTTCAACCTTCAGTAATCTCTAGGAATCAAAAATTATATTTCTTATTATGCCCTCAGAGAGCCTCAGTTTCCTTGACTGAGACAGTTTTGGAAGGAGACATGATTTAAATGAACATAATGAACAGAACTGGAATCTAGAAGCTTTCCTAGTCTGCAAGGACATTTAGCTGTGACTGTTTTGCATATATCATTCTTGGTTTGCAGACAAATAGCAGCACAAATGGATTCACATGTAAATTTGTCCCATGATGTTGTTGTGTAGCAGAAAAGAACAAAAGTCTCTCCAGGGCTTATCTGCTCCTTTTTTGCTATCAACTTTGTGCAATTGCCAGCAGCAGACATGGCACACATGTCTTTAAAATACAGAGTTAAATGTATAAAGGAGTAAGGGGCAAATTTCTGTTAGGGATTTCCATCAGAGCACCCACACTTCAGAACCAGCACAGTCCCCAGCACCGTTTAATTGCTGGGGCTCATCCACCAGGGTGCAGAGGGCAGGCACTGCATGACTATTGGGAGCAAAAAGCAACCCAGTGTTTGCAAAACCACACTCAGCTCTCCTGGGCTGAGTGATGACACGCTTCTGTCTGCAGGATCATTTTGTCAACTCCCCCTGAAACCCAACTGTTTGTAATGGAAATGCTGATATCTTATCTTCAGTGGCAATAATGGAGGAGCCATGAAATATGCCCAGGGAGCCCCTTTATTGGCTTTAAAGTGACAACAGAGGCACATTCACAACTGTAATCTGCTCAGGACAGAAATTTGCTCCTTGTTATCTGTGGGTCCAAATTTAATGTGTTTTTAATTGCCTATTCACTGCACCTACCAATTAAGGCAAAATGATATCTCTTCATTTGAAAAATGTATGAGCTTTACAATTAGAAGTAATTGTCCTCGTTAATTGAAAGTGCAGCTTTATTTTCTGTTGATTGTATTTTTTTTTTGTTAAAGGATTGTAAAGGCTTTTGAAATCCCATTAAAGGGCAAATGCTATCATGTGCTTCCACTACAGTCACAAAGGACAAACTAGGGGGTCAACTCAGCACTTGGGGGCTCTTTAAGCTCTGTGAATATTCAACATAAAGTTATTGATGTTTAAATATGCTAAACTATGCCAAAGGGTAACTTTCACACTGGACATCTTTTTCTCACTGCTATCAGTAGCACTCAGATTCTTGCCTCTTGGGACAATGGCCATCACTACATTATGTATAATTGCTATTCCAAGGAAAATAGTGCCAAGCTCTTGAGTGCTGCTGTTTGGTGAAGGAATGTTAAATATATCTGCACTGCGTGCAGAAGAAGACTCTTGGGGAACACAAAGAATTTTGGAGAGTCCAGAATTTTGGACACAGGATCAGCAAATCCATAAGTGGATCCAGGCAAAACAGAGCACAGCACATGAGCCATAGCTGGTGTTCAAATCAAGGTTGCAGAAGATTGGTCTGATCAATCTGTGTTTCAAATTATTGTCTCATTCAGGAGACAAGGGAAATCTCCTGCCTTTAGTTCTCATATCTCATGCTGAGAATGTTCAGAGTAAAGAAAAACAGTAAAAATTGTGAGCTCAGATGAAAATATTGAAGAAAATTTTGGGAATGGAAACACCAGGGCAGACCTTTTACATTCTGAACATCTCATTACATATGAAAGTTATTTAGCTGCATCATGATTTTGATAATGGCAACACACCTTCAATAGCAGAATTGGGACATCTTCAACTTCCAGGCTGCTCTGCCTGTCAGTGGATGCCAGAATTAAATTTCAGTGCATGAAATCAACCTCACTGCTGTGCAAAGATCTTGCCCAGGAGCCTCAGAGTCCCTATCCCCCTTCAGCAGAGAGCTGGAGCCTGCAGAGATGCACTGACTGACATGCAAAGACATCTTTCATCTTTTCCTGTCCATGCTCTTGCAAATGGAAGCAAATGGACACAGCCAGCACTTTTTTTCCCCTAAAAACTCTCTGCCTTATTCTTCACATGACCTTTAAATTGCTGCATCCTGTGTTCCACAGAGCAGCTCAGAAGAAAGACACAAGGCAACTGCTTCATTTAACACTGCTTGACAAAATGATCTTGCCTGACCTCCCAGCAGCAACCTTCTCACTCATTTTAAGTACAGTGTAATTGCTGGGTGTCTGACTCACCTTGCTGTTTTTCAAGTGCACATCTATGGCTACATTTTTAGTCATGACTTTAAAATACACAGTTAAATGCTACCTGTTCATATTTCTGTATTGCTCTGGTGTTCTGGCTGGGATGTGTGTCAGTCAAATGGATGTTTAACCTTTTCTTCAGAGAGAAGAAAATACTGTGGGATAATATTGATTGGTTTGTGTGAAATGAGCCCTTGAAAGCTGCATGGCTCTGTGTATTTGTTTGGGTGTAATCAGATTTAATGGGACAATGCTTGGATTGCTTCTCCCCAGACCTGGCACACAGCTCAGCACATTGATTGGGTTTTTCAGTCAGGGACCAGTTCAGTTTGGGTGGTTCACTGCCTCAGCAAAATACTGGAGATACAGACCCACTGGCAAAAGGAAAGCTCAAACCATGGTTGTATTCCACATTAAAGCACAAATATATTGGTTGGGCTGTATTCATGTTCAGAAGCTCTCAAAATAATGGTCCTGCTTCCTGCTGAGGCTGGCAGGGAGTGAGAAGCATCCAGAGGTATTCCATCCTGTCTTAACAGCAGTGTCTGGGCAAGGGGCATGTGTTACTTTCAAGACCTGTCTCTTTTTCCTTTAACTGTAGTGGAAAGTCAGAACACCAGCAAAGCTAAATAAAACCAATTCCCATCACACTGTCTATATAACAACTGTGTGATTAATATTTTGGAAATACCCCATGTAGAAACCCACATTAGTTCTACAAAGGAAATTCATGCTGATTCTTCTGACATTTATCTTAAGATGGGCTATAGACCTCTGCAGACATGCCCCTGTCCCCATTCAATTCAAGGAGCCCAAGAGTGGAATTCCAGATCCCCAGAGTAGTAAAAGCAACCTCAATCCAGCCTGGTGAGCCATACTTGGCCATCTATTCCTTAGTTATAGTTTTCATGTATAGTTTATTTTTCAAGTCCTTTTGAGAATACATCTAGAATTTAAATATATTAGCAGAAAACTAGAATTCACTAAAACAAAATTTAAAAACACATGGATAATATTATCTTAAACTTACTTCAGGACATTATGGCTTGTGCTACAATTTTTCACTAAAAAATTTGTCTTTAAAATCCATTGTTACTTCTAGATTGTGTTGAAGAAACTGTGAAATTAATTTGGACCTAAGGAACACATTCTTGATGGGTGCAAATGGGTGCCTGATCCTGTCATCCAGTTGTCACCGTTGAGCCAGAAATGACACAAATTCACTCAAAGGCTGGTTTGCAGGAGAAGGAAAGTTTAATACAAAAATCCTCTCTTTTATAGACAGATTCAACATGTTCTACTTGATTGCCTAATTAGCAAAAACATCTTTCTCACAAACAGTCCTTGAGAAGAACAGAAAAACAGAGTAAGAAAACACCACTTGCAGGTTGCTTATACTAACAAGTTATCATCTTTTTTCTACAGTTCCCTAAAGAGTCTCAGAAATGCACTGTGAGAAAACAAAACCTGTTTTCTGAATTTCTGACCAGGCTGTTGCATCCACACCCAATATCTGTTGTTTTGTCTTAATCTTGAAATTAAAATGGTTTTCAACCCCAATAACAATAACAATAACAATAACAATAACAATAACAATAACCCCAAGAACAAGTAGTCCAATGCACAGGGCACTCAAGAGAAGTCTTTTCTTCTTGTCTTCACTGGTCTGCTGAGGTTACTTAGATGCTGCACTTTTCTCTTAAAGTTCTTCCAGGCAAAATAGATCCATCAAAAGCTTTACCCCATGGGGTCCATAGGCTTGTGGGAACCATGGAAACTAGACCCACCTTCAGTGGTCCCCACATGCTGAGTGCCCTCCAGCAGGGAGCTTTTAAAGAGGTGTTGTCTCCTTCCACAAGTCCTTGTTGATCCTGATTGCCCCAGTGTTCCCTCCTCGGATAAATAAGACCTGATCCTTAAAACCAGAAGACAGTTTTGTAAGACAGTGGTTATTACCCACGGCCTTGTTTGCCTTCAAAATTTTTAAAGTATGATGAGAATTTGGAGTGAAACTGTTGTGCTACCTGATAAGTCTTGAATGGTGTCTCAGGTGAATTTATATATAGCTCATTCCCATATTCTAGAATTCATATGCATTTTTATTTAACCTTCAAGAAACATACAGTGATGTGTGTTTTTATCTTTGTGTCTCCTGCCTTTCCCAAGCTGATAAGTGGGGAGAAGGCATCTTTGATCCATTGGCTGGCAATTGCCATGTCTCTGTGTAATTTGGCCATGAGCAGTAGGATGTGTCTGACTCAGTGCAGACACTGCAGCACAGAGACACCACTTGACTGAAGTTGCCCAGGGTAATGGTGCGTGCTGGTTTAATTTTCTTTACAGTAGCAACATGGGGCTGTGTTTTGGCTTTTAGAGGCTGGGATGGAAACATGCCTCTTCTTGAGCCTTTCCTGGTAGTGTTGTGAAGACTAGGGCCAGGTTCATTAATTTTTAAACTATTTTTAGAGAAAGTTTCTTCTTGTCTATATTTTTGCTCATTCTCATTATCTGTTACATGCTGAACTGCTTTTACTTCACTCACATTTCCTTTCTCTGCACTGCTTTTCCCTGTGCTACACATCTGTTACTCTGCCTCTTCCTATTTATTTCCCCTTCCTACTTTCTAAAATCACTAAAATCCCCCCCTCTTCCATTTTTTTCTTTTCCAGAAACCCTCAGGCTTTCTGTCTATTGATCTGTTATCCTGCACTTTGTCTTGTTTAATTTTGTTGACTTAAGAGAGAAGCTTAGCTGTGCAGGGGACTTGTCAACCAGGAAAGCATTCCCAGTGCTTGCTCCTGCAAAGCACACGACAGCCAAAATGGTATGAACATGTTTTGCAGTAATAATCACTTATAGAGTTTATGTTTGCAAAATATTATTAGAATCAAGTTAGAGGCATAAATCCTGAAAATCTCTAATTATGTGGCTACAGCAAAGAGCTAAAAATATTGATGACAGTTCTGTTCCTCTTGTGTATAATGCAAGAAAAGAGGTAGTAGAGACCTGTTACAGGTTTTGCCTTTTACAATCCTCTACCCTTACAAGCAGAAGCATCAGTACTAGTTTTTTTACAAATTGCTGAGATCAGAGCTGTACAGCGTCATACAAAGCAGGAGCAGGTTTGTAGTCATAGTATCATGAAGCAGAATATCAATAAAAAGAGTGGAGGCAAGAATTCTTTTTGTACACTCACCATGTAGAAAACTTGAGCTCTAAAGGTTTGAAACCAGTATTTTCTTCTATAGCAGGTGCAGGTAGAGCAGCAATGGCAGATCCCATATTGTCACTGTGTAAGTGGTGACACATGTCACTAGTGAGATTTTCAAATGTGCCTAAGGAATAAATCTTTATGCAAGCAGACTCATAAACATTCAGGTTCTGCTAACATAAAGTCCAAATAAAGTTTGTGCTGGCACACATAAAAGCAAAAAACTTTGTATCATAATAATGTGGGTTTTTTCTTGACACTTGCGTATCTAAACAAATCACTGAGGTATTTTTTTCTAACAAACTGTCTCAGCTTAAAAAAAATAAGCATAAAAAATTCTGCTTGCATCCATGCATGAGTGATGCACACATGTCTGCCTGCCCTGCTATGAACACACACAGGAAGGAGGAGGGAGAGGATGGAGAGGGAGAAGATTCTTTTTGCACCATTACTCTCAAAGATGTTTTGGAGCAAATTCAGGCAGAAATTAAGTTTTGTCTGCCACATTAAGTCAATGTGTATTAAAGGCACAATAAAGATGCAAAGATGCCAATGAACACAAGAACCATGCAGTCAGAACTGTCAGGCTGGGGACTCTGGAATATGTGATTTCTTCCCTTTAAAGGTGTTTTGAAAAGTAGCAGTGAGCATAATTAACTGTCCTAGCAAGATATAAATTGTTTTCAGGGAAAAACACTGAGCTTTTGCCTACATATTTCATGCAGCTGTGATTATAGAACAGGAGATTTTAGGAGACTGGCCTCCTCTGACTGCATCCTTGTTATAAATATGTTCATTTCCATTTCTTTTTTTTTTGTTACAATTGCAGAGGCATTTTGTGATTTTAAAAAAATCAATTAATAATAATTTTTAATCAAAACAAATGTGTCATAAGAAAGTGATTTCTTTTAAACAAGTTTCCTTTCCCAAGTTTTAGTCTTTTAACTGTTAATTTTCTCTCTCACCAGTGATTCTTGTCCTGATGCTCATGATGGGAGCAGATGTGTCTGCAACACAGAACAAGTGATGGGGGCTACTGAAATATGTTCAGATATGGCCAGATAAGTCTGTCTGAAGGCGCTGAGGTATGCGTGTACCTTTCTGAGGGTAAAATTAAGCTTTTGCTATGTTCTGCATGGAGCCAATACTGGAAGGGTTGTGAGTGGCAAGATGCACAGAGCTGCAGCAAATGAAACACATATTTTCAGGTCACAGTGTCAAGGATCACAAGTTTACAGCTTACAGCCTGGATACACTAATTTTCTTCTATGGGCCATAAAACTATTACAGCAGCGATTACTACAAGAGATGCAGCACTGTGAAAAATCCTGGCCAGTCTCTGGGTCAGTGTAAAGTTTTGCAATACTCTGCATCCACAGCTGCTTCTTAGGCATGGCTAAAACCCTGCTCAATCCTCCTTTTTTAACTGATAGGTGTGATGTTTCTATTTTCCTAGATTCTCTGTAATTATTGATACATTTTTTAGGATGTGGTATGCAGTTTGTTGCTGATTCTGAAGTTGAAATGAAGACTCATGTTATACTTAGTAACATTTTCACAACAATGCCCTTGGATAAGTAATTTAGAGCTGAAAATACACACAGCTCTTCTGTCTTTTACTAATGGGTTGGGTACTTAGTAACAGTACAGATTCAGGGATCTTTTATTTTAAGACAGCCAATGGGGAAGTCAAGGATTTACTTTTTATTATCCCCAAACAATGGCAAATCTTGAAACCTTGAAAATAAACTCTTGCTAAAAAAAATATCTATGGCATAGAATCCAGAGGCTTTCTTAACCTGAATTCTTAGTAAAGTTAGTATAATGCCTCTATTGTGTAGGGAGATATACAGAAAAAGCAAATCAAACTTTCACTCCAGACAATCAAAAAACCATTCACAATTCACTCTCTCTGGACAAATTGAGTCATAAAATAAATTCTCTGCTTGCAAGAGATTCCCCAGAGGCAAGACATCATCTCAATAACAACACGGCAAATATGGTCTTTCTTCAATGCTTTTGCATTCAGAGAATTTATAAATGCAGGTGTGACAGAGTGTTTTACAGCCTCTCACAGTAAGAGCAGAGCAAAGCTGTGTCCATGCCAGGTAGGTAGGCAAATAATTTACCATTGTTTGACACTAGAAAAATTAGAACAGACTGAATTTGGAGTTTTGGGGATGTTCTTAGCTACTTCTGCCTCTATTCATTTGCGAAACAGTTGTCTTTCAGCTCCTTGATGAGAAAAGACAAGTTCTTTCTGGAAATGCTCCATAGTCTGAAGAGATTTTTCTGGTTTTTTGTACATAATGAATGGCAGTGGGGAGATCTGTGCTGAGAAAAGAATGTCTGCTTAACTGTAATAATTAAAGATGTTGTCCAATTCAAAATTTTTTCTTTTAATCTGAAAATTTCATTCATCACAAATACAAAGAAAATGTTATTAGGGGGTGTAAGCCTCTGGCACATATTTTAGTACACAGCCATGTCATGGGGAAATATTGTAAGGAAGGTCCATTTATGTTCCACTTACTGGCTTTTACTCCTTGGAAATATTCTTTAATGATAAATGTGTTTAAAAATCCATTACAACTGGTACATTGGGTTGTTTTCAGTTGGAAAGGGGGAGAAAAGCAGCATAAACAATTTTATATTTCAAATGCATTTTGTGCTGAAACATTCTGCTGTGGCAGAATTTAAACTGCAGACAGATTGGAACAAATAATGCAGAACTGCTTTGTTTTAAAATATTGGTACAGATAAAAATGTATTATTCAAGGGATCTCTTTGGAATAGTTCTGAAATAGCAAAGAGTGAATGCAGATGGTCTTAAATACATATGTAAGAGACAAATTTGAGGGAGACATAGCACATGGGACCCAGCTGTGATCCCATCAGATGCTCTGTGGGGATGCTCTCTGGCTTGTAAAGTTTATTTTTCCTTTTTGCTCCTTCAAAGGCTGTGGTAAATATTTTCCGTCTTGTATCCTTTATTCAGCCCACCTTACTTAATCTTCCCTTTCCTCTTTTTTTCTTAGACATCCTTCATGAGAATATGATAACTGGTCAGTTTGCTTATACTTTAATTTCTTCTTTTTTCTGTCTTTTGAGGTTTTCATCTGAAACTAGTCTTGAGTAGCCACACAGAAGATATCTTCTCTGTACCCTGCTCTGGCCATCTCTGTGCTTCATTAGAGTGCTTTTTAATTGCTTGGAAGGTACTTGGAGTAGAGTTTGCTCTGAGGCCTCTGCAGCACCCTCATGTTGTTGGTTGATGGGAAAGGAGCCAGTCTCCCTCATAATACCATAGAATTCCAAGGTCTCCCTTGTAATATCGTGGACATTGTTTATATTTCTTGATGACCAGACTTCATAAAATGGTGGCAGGAAGAGCTTGTGTGTCAGAAACAACTTCAGGCACCTTGTGTTTGCCCCCAGTGGAAAGTCCATCAAACAGGTGAAGCAGGTTGTATTCTCCATTTTGAGAATGGTGCTTTTCAGAGCTGTGGGGATCACTCCTCCTGCTCTCACACACTTCACAAGCAGCAGTGACACGCTATAATTCTGCCATACAAGCAGCTGGACCTGTTGCACCCTGTGATTTTTAAAGCAAGGATCAATAGCGTTTTATTTTGCAGCCAAACACTTCAAGGGGGAAAGCAGCAGAGAGCAGCTCATACCTTGTGCCCACTTCCAATAAATATTTAGCCTGGGGCTCATGGAGGAGATGTGCAAGTTGTTGATGAGGATTGTGTTGGGGTCGATGCTGTGTGGTCAGAAAACAGAGACAGAGTTTCTGAAGGGCTCATGTCCCACTTCAGGCCTGTCTGCTGCCCTGGCATTGCTGGATGGCACTGTCAGAATTCCAGGCTGGTAAATTGTGGAAATGCAGCCTGCAGCTTCCCTGCATGGCTGTTAGCACTCCCTGCAGAGCTCTATGCACTCTCTGCATGGATGCATACAGTCTGTGCATGGCTCTATGCACTCCCTGCATGGCTGTATGCATTCCCTGCATAGCCCTAGGCATTTCCTGCATGGCTCTATGCATTCCCTCTATAGCTCTATGACTTCCCTGCATGGCTGTATGTACTCCCTGCATGGCTCTATGCACTCCCTGCCTGGGGCCAGCTGCAGCTGGGCCCGTTCTCTGATGTCCAAGCACATTCCCCTTCCCATTCCCAGCACAGACACGGTACTGGGGAGGCAGCTGGGCTTTAATCTTCTCCATCACAGGCATCAGAACCAGTGCTAACAAACTGGCAGGGCTGCACTGCCTCTAAAGAAGTTGTGAAGGGCACCCAAGCTGGCAGGACAGATGAGAGGGAGTTGGAGACAGCCTCAATCTTGTGCCTCCATGGAGACAGGCTGAGGGTAATGCTTCAACAAAAAGTGCTGTGTTTTTGCCTTCAGACTCCCTCTGGGAGAGGTGGAAGGCATCTGCCACATGGCTGACTGGTAGCTTTTCCACTCTTTTTATGTCCAGCCGCTGTAGTTGGGCAAAATTATCCCAAAACCTACAGCTCTCTCTGCCCCCAGCCAACATCTTGATTTGTTTGTGAGTAAATCATCGAGGGGATACCTTTAAGCAAGTGTCAAAAATGCCCTCAGGCAAAAGTTATAGTGATCCTCCAAGGGAAGCATCAGTCATTGCCCTCTGTGGTAGTCTGAGTTTTAACTTTTCTATCTCCTGTCAGTAAATGACAGCTAAGGTTTTCTGGCCACTTGAGATGCTCAGGACTAAATTAATCCACCTGCCATTAGAATCAATCTTGAGGTCAAAAATATAAGGCCAGTGCTTTAGCCAGAATAGGTGTGGAACATGCTGTAGTTTTGACTCACCTGTTGCCATGTACTGACATGGGATGAGGTTCAATTTATTCTGGGCTGGTGTCAATGAGGGGCTTGGCATTTTCAAATGTGCCTGAAGGGAGCTGGAGCAAGGACCTGCAAACCTTGCAGGGAGTGTGTCTCTGTCTCCACAGTCAATATTGTCATATTTGTAGCTGAGAATCTTGTGATTGTGTTTGTGTGTGAAAAAGAGATGATGTGGACTGAAGCACTGGTGATAAAAAAATCAGCAAGCAACACCACAGAAGAAGAGTATAGTTAACTTCTATGCTTGAGAGAACTGGGGATGGGAGGGACACTTCAAAGCAAAGACTGCAAAAAGGTATTAAATTATTTTATCTCCCTGATGAGTTTTGCTGTATATTTTTCTTCCACCCCTTCAGCCAAGAAAGCTGTATGTCGGATGACATTTAATATAAAAACATCTCTCAGTAAATAACCAGATAAGATTGAGGGGTATCTTTTATATCAGCAATGTGCATAAGTACCTTTAATAAGCACGGCACTAGCTGTAGAAGTGACTGCTCCTTATGAACACCTCAAATTGGCCTATTCTCTAGGATCCTTTTGATGTGCAGATCTAATCTCTCTTTGAGCAGTAATTGTGCAGCTCACACAATGGTATTAGCATGTAGCCCATGCAGCTCGACTCTGTAAACGTGTTCTGGTGCAGCAGATGGAGTAGCAGCTTGTTTTTGAGACTGAGATAAAATATAAAAAAATACAAGAAATTTTAATTTTTTTTAAGGGAGGGGTGTGTGTGTGCTGTAATTTTGGTAGATGCCAAGATAGCAAGATCAAACACCTGGACCCTCTTTAGCTAAAACTTTTATCACCATGAGATACAAATGTTGATTTATTCTTCATAAATAAATATCAGCATTTTCATTTTCAAAAACAACCAGTTATTTATGGTGTCCCAGTTTCTAGTTTCCTTTTTTTTCCCACTATACAGAGACCTATTTTTGCTAAGTGACACTTCAGAAATCAAGCCTCTTCAATGAGATTTAAATTGGACATGCAATCTCCTTAGTTATTTGGAAATAATTTCAATCCAGATAGTTCTAGTGTAAATATCCACCATTTATCCAGATCAGAATCAGTTAATATCAGAGAAAGAGTTGCAACTGATATAAATTCATTAATGTTTTCTGTGCATGTGAAAGGAAGGAGTAAACTATGCTTTCTGCTCACACTGGGCAGAAAGTGATGAGATTAAAAACAAAGGTTTAGCTTAGATCAGAAGAGCAGCTGCCTACTAGCAAAACAGTCAGCACTTGAATAGTTTATTTGGGAGGTTGAGCAACCTCTGTTTTTTGAAGATTTTGTGAAAAGCTTCGGTACCTATCAAGCAAGTTAGATATGGTCCAGTTTTGCAGAAAAATATTAACTGGTGAGATCACAAGGTCTTTTCTAGCCTCATTTTTGTCAATGTATATATAATTATATATATTTTGTATATATATATATGTATTCAGAATTCACATATATGATTTAATAGATATAACTGATTCTTAATCAGTTATATCTATTCTTAATCTATCTATCTATCTATCTATCTATCTATCTATCTATCTATCTATCTATCTTATATCTATATTTATATCTATATTTCTATATTTATATCTATATTTAATAGATAAAACGGATATGTGGTCCCCACATATACGCATATACAACACACTACACCAAATATATAGTGATAGTTTATGGACATGGCCTGATGATTTATATTTAGATTCTTAGTTTTTAACACTGTGAAATGAAAAGCTAATCAGTCTATGAATAATGAAGGCTGGCAAGTGCAGAGCAGATGCAGAGGTTTTGCTAAGGAGCTCATTCTTCCTTTTCAGCTCCAAGAAAACTCTGCAGATGGGCCACAAGGTGGCAGATGAGCTGCAAAGATTACAGTTTATTAGTTACAAAATAAGAAATAAGATTGCAAAGGACAAGTTAAAAAAAAAAAAAGAAAGGCAACAATTAGGGAGGGAGTCTTTGCCATGCTTTTGGGTGCTATTCTTGCAATTCAGCAATGCTTCTCATTTTCATCACTTAACAAAGTAAATGAAATATCCCCATCCCCACTGCAACAGGTTTGGGTTCTGATTATTCTTGATGATAGCAAAATAAACCACAGTAGTTTTTTTGGGTAGGCTCCTTGCCTTGGGCAGCATTCCAGAGAAATTACTGATTTTGGCCTTTCATCAGTGTTTGGACTGAAACAGCTCGAGCATGAATTATTTTACATCTGATGGTTTGGAACTGTAGTGCAGAAATTTCCTTGAGACTGGAGTGTACCAAGTGCACTGTGTGTTTGTGCTGGAACCTTATCCTCTTTTTAAATGCCTTGGTGTATCTGCTGAGTGTAGCAGAAGAGAGAGGAGTGATAAAAACCTGGCAGCACCTGTTTGCTGCAGTTCAGAGCTGGTGATCAGAATCAGTGAGCAGGGGATCCTGGCTCAGCTCTGTGGCTCAGCCACTGTCTGGAAGATCATTCTCTTTCTGCTGGCTCACCAGCTTATTATTTTTCTGAACTACAGACAATCTGCTCTGCACACTTATAACCGATATTAAAAAAAAAATCTTCCTGAACTGCTGTAATTTTCCTTCTGGGATGGACTAAATTATAGTTATTGTCTGAGTCACTGCCCACCTCAACCAACATGCAGCAGACAGGAAACAAGCTCTAATTAATTTCATTCTTCATTTCAAGAAGACTGAGTTCTCTTTCAGCTTTGTCTCTGAGGCTGAGGCCTGTTTTTGTAAGAGCCTTTTGAAGCACAGATCAGCCCTCAGAGAGTGACAGCCCCTCACTAACAGTAAAAAAACCTAATTGGAGCAAAGACATGCTGCTTCTTAATGGAAACATTAATAACGGTTCCAATGCTTTTGTAGTTTTAAATAATTTTGCTGAATAATTAAACAAATTTATTATTTTTGTTTTGAAAGCAGTCCTCTCATTTTACAGCTTGTGTTTGTTATGTTGTTGATTTTCCTGTATTTGATCTTATGTTTGCTATAAGGATATATACTGGAGTACTTTTAAAATTGCAATAAATGAATTTGAAGGCTGTGGTGTTACATAAGGCTTTGCAATTATACGAGTGAATGTTTTGTATAAATAATTCAGCCAGTATTAATCAAAATTCTTGTTTAATAATTACTTGTTTCTATCTGTTTATTAGTTTTCTTCTTATTAAAATAGTCTCTAATAAGTTATAGGAACTCTCTGAGTATTTCTCAGAGATCCAGTGACAATCAGAGTAAGTGGCTGAAAAAAGATTCCTGTCAATGTTTTTTTCAAAAGCTCATTGTGTTTCTGTTACTTTTCTTACCTCATTGTCCTGAGATCAAGAATGGCCAGATTTTCAGAGTGCAGAAGAGAAATGCTTGCAGTGATTTTTGCCTTATGGTTGGTTATGGTGGCATAATCAATCAATACTATTTAATGATTTAATTAATGATAATTCTTCAAAATCAAAAATTTATATTTTCTATGTTTTCAAAGGAAAAGTATAAACTATCTTCTGCTATAAATTCCAAATTCAGCTTATAGTTAGAGAAGGAAGGAAAAAGGATTTTATGAGATTGTCCTGGTTTCAGGTGGGATGGAGTTAATTTTCTTCCTAATGTCTGGTACAGTTCTGCATTTTGAATTTAGGATGAGAATAATGCTGATAGCACACTGATATTTTAGTTGCTGCTGAACAGTGCCTACTTTAAATCAAAGTCTTTTCAGCTTCTCACACCAGAGAGGAGGCTCAAGGGGCACAAGAAGCTGCGAGGAGACACAGCCAGGAGAGCTGACCCAAACTCAAGGGGCCATCTCAAGCTGCACCAAGGGAAATAAAGGTTGGATGTTAGGAAGAAGTTTTTTACAGAAAGAGTGATAAAGTTCTGGAATGGCTGCCTGGGAGGTGGTGCAGTCACCATCCCTGGGTGTGTTTAACAAAGCCTGGATGTGGCACTGGGTGCCAGGGTTCAGTTGAGCTGCTGGGGCTGGCTTGGACTCGATGATCTTGAAGATCTCTTCCAACCCAGTGATTCTGTGAATTCTGTGAACTGGTTAAAGGAATATTCCAGACCACATGGCACCACAGCATTTGAAGTGTGGAGAAAGCTGGCCAGAGGCTGCTGGCTGGGCATGGGTTTGTGGGTGGAGAGCAATTGGATTGTGCACTTCTTATGTATCATAATTAGTACTGATCATTATTATTCTTTCCCCTTCATTTTCTGTCCTATAAAACTGTCTTTATCTCAACTCAAGAATTTTACTTTTTTTCCCCAATTCTGTCTCCCATTCCACTGTGTGAGGGAAGGAGGCAGTGCCTGTGTGGTGTTTAACCAGGAGAGATGGGTTTTCTGGAATCTCTAAGCTGAACCACATGATTGGTGAATACCCAGTCTCGTGGTGATGTGAGCATCCATCACTTTGGCTGGTTTTGGGGGAGCCAAAGGCATTCAGAGCCTCTCAGGTGTGGGCACAAGCCCTGGAAGAATTAGCAGAAGGCTCTAATGGCTCCTTGCTGGAACTGGCACAGTTGATTTTCTGATTTGAAAGCGCTGATTTGCTCTCAGCTATAGCACTTACACTTAATGAGACAAAATAATTTGATTTAGATGATATTGTTCACTCTTCTCCTTTGCATTTCCTGATTTGTCTTTGTTAGTCATTTCTGTCCCCCCATCACTGCAAAGAAGGTGTTTTTACAGTTATCACAAACCTTATACAAACAAAGTGCTCTTTTTTATTCAGGTCTTCTGCTATTTCTCATCAAAAAATGAACCCACTGGGGTTTGCCATTTAATAAACTCTTCTCTTAGGGGAGAATCACATATGTTTTTAGCTGTGCTGAAAATTTTGAATATTTAAAAGTTTAAGCAAGGGGAAATGACAGTTAAGAAGGTATGAGGAAGGCATAGTTTGTTAAGCCTGCTGGACATTTTCAGTGTTTTAAATCACATTTCTAGTTTTGCCTGATATCCTGAACAAGGTCAATATTCTTTTGGAAAAACTCAAGCAGGAAGATTTGTTGCACAAGAATTACTTGCAGGGATGACTCTAGCTGAACTTGTCTTCCTTGGTTTCTTTTACAGGCATCAGAGTCAAAACTTGGGACTCATAGGGTGCTATTCTACTTATCCTAAAATAAGTTAATCACACACTTGAATAATTTAAGTCTTCCTGATGACCATAAAGAGACACTCAGATATTTGTTTGGCAGCTGACATCCTTTCTGTGGATGTTTAAAGTGAGATGAAATCCCACCCACAGAGACTTTGTGAGGTAAGGCAGGAAGAGTTTGTATAATGAGGCACTGTAAGAACTGCAATGGTGTAAGGCTGAATTCACTGCATGAGTCAGTGAAGCTGTTGTTGAGGTGTGTGGAACAGCTGGATCAATATAGTGATAACAGAATTGGACAATTTGCATATTTCTAGTTACAATACCATGATTATCTACACTGTTATGCCATAGTTACAATAGTAATAATATCATTAGAAGTTATTATGCTGCAATGTATTTCCTAGGAAAAGGAGGAGAAGCTGTCTCTGGAAAACTGAACTGAAATCATTATTAACTGAAAAGTCCATGTCCTTTCTTTGTGGATTAGGTTTAAACATAATGTTTGTAATTTAAAATGGGCAGTTATGAATTTTTGCTCAGAGTCCTATCTGGGGATGTCAGGTATTTCATATAATTTTTATAAAATGCTAATATGAGAACTTGAGAATTAAAGTAGAGAAGCTCTGGCTTTGTGGTAGGTGTAGCTGAACATTATCCCCATTTTCTAACCTATTTTATGCTAGCTACACCTGAGTAAATGGATATTGTACTTGGAGGAGAAGTTTTTTTCTGCCATTATAGGCCTGAATATAAGAAAATCTGTTTTGTGAATGGACAGTGGGATGGGGTGGAGAGAATACAGAAGACGGGACTGGAAATCATGGCTCTTGACAATCTTGGTAGAAGACATCTTGAAAATGAGCTTATTGCTAAATCAAGGTAGCATCTGCATTCTTACATCTGCTTACTTAGAAATGAGAGTGCAGGAATCTGTGAAAGGAATGGAAAATGTTACAAGAGACACTTAGTAAAAGGCAAGGTGGAGGTGATGATGGGCTGGGAATATGTTCCCACTGACCCTGCAAACCTATACCAGTCAGAATCTCTCATTAGAGAGAATTTCTTGCCTCAAACACCCATTTATCTTCCCTGTAAGGAGCCTGCAGGAGAATACTCATGGTATATTGCAGCAGATGAAAGGCTGCCTAAGTTGATTAGCCAGAGTCAGCCTCCTCCATATGCTTTTATTGGAGTTCTGAGATTAATTTTATGTCCTTTGGTATTGCTGTTTCTGTCTCTTCCAGTGACAAAAAAAACAAGAGAGGGTGTTTTCAGAGATGTAGGGTATGTATACTTTTTATTTGCTATCTTCTTTCTGACTAGTTCCTCCTTGCAGTCAGTAATTTTTCACCCAGGTATGAGCTGGAAAAGCTCTACATGAGTCACTGTTGTACAATGCTGATAAGACACTATCAAGAGCTGAAGCAGCAGCATATTGGTTTTTCTTCTCACATCCTACACTACAGATAAAAGATACATGTCAGTTGAAAACATGTCCATTTGGAGGAAATGTTCTTATACATTTCTTTATTATCTGTTCTGGTTTTTAATTTTTAAAAAATTATCATTGCAGTTAATCTTTTCCCTGAAACCTTCTCAGACTAATGTTTATAATGCAGGAAATATAGACCAGCAATTGCAATATTCTTCACTCTAGTGCACCTGGCCACTCTTAAAAATGCAGCAATGCTACTTGGAATTGACTTTAATAGCAGCAGTTTTCCTCTGATACTTGGAACTGACTTTAATAACAGCAGTTTTCCTCTGGACTGGATGAAGATGTGCTGGGAGGCTGACTCAGATCCTTTGCCTCCAACTGTTTGGCACTGGCAGGATGTCCATGTGACACAAACCAGTCCATGTGCATATTGCCAGGTTCTCTTATGTTCCAAAGTAATCTACTGGGAATGGTCAAATCTGCCCAGGAATCTTGTGGGAATCCAGAAGATATTGGGCAAATCTGCCCTTGGTAGCCTTCTGTCAGTGTACCAGGATGAACAGCATTTCAGAGTCTGGGGATATTGCCTGGCATATTTCAGTTTAGTAGCAGAGATATGGCTTCTTCAATAATCAGAGTTACATATATTTTAATATCACAAATGCCAGTATTCAAAAAGCTGTGTCTATCAGCAAACTTAGAGTTATGCACCATTTATGTGCTGTCAATAAAAACCTGGGTTTGTAGTCTCTAAATTGGAGATTTAGAGGAAGAATTCATTGTTCAAGAATTCAGAAACTAAATTTTTCCGTTAGATATTATTCATTTTTGACAAATCCCTGTAAAAGGCAGAGTTCACATTGTTCCATGGCTGTCTCCATACACAGATACAGCTGACTCCCTTCAAACATCCTGAATATTGGTGGGAAGTGAATCCATGACCTCGGATAGCAAAAGAGTAAGGTGGGAGCCAAAAGAGTAAACCTTTCAGCTGTAAGAAATCAGTGGATTATTGCAGACACTGAGGCTTGCTCTTAGATGAAGACATGATTATACACTAAGCCAGAGTATTATTACACTTTCATTTTCTCTCCGGAAAGGTCTATTACCTTTTCTGTAGCATGATCTGTTGAAGGCAGTGTGAGCTTTCCATTGAGTTTAAGTTTAATCCATCGGCTCTGATTCATGATCTAAATTTGTGAGTTTGTTCATACCAGCTAGAATTAAGCTGAATATAAGAAGCATGAAGAGGTAATCTTTAAAATCTACTTATTTACCTCTAGATCTGCCTCTCTATATACATCTGTTTTCCATGTAAACATTCAGACATAACAAAATATCCATCTGAAGATGGTAACATAATGTGTGAAAGAATCCAGTCTAAATTTAATTAAGTGGTTTTAAAGGGCAACTTTGGTAAAGCTGATAGAAAGAAGCAGCAGATTTTTGAGTGAAAGGAAAAGAAAATATAGGGGTTCTCATGAGTAACCTTCCCAAAGAAGGGAAACTGATATGCAGTTTCATGGTGGTTGGTTTTCCTTCTGCTACTGTGAAAAACTCAGCTATCCTAGATCTGATAAACACATTGTCTTAGAACAGGCTTTTTATAATCAAGATTTTTTTATCATCAGCATATATTTGTTTTGTTTGAGGTTAATTTCCTACTTTTTCTTACTCTGTGACTGCAATGAATATATTTTGGAGGTTTTTTTTTAATCTGAGTATTTTTCTCAGATATTTTTGTCATTGTCACCAAAGGCTGGTTCATTGAAGGTAGAGTGAACCCAACCCAAATCCATCAGCAAGGAATCAGCCCTCTGAGACTGTGCAAATATTATGGAAAATATTCCCATATTTTTAATCTTAAAGCATGTGAAATCGGCCCTAAAGTCTGAATTTTTATTTATTTAAAATCTTTACCAGAGGAAAATGCTCTGATAAGGAAAAGACTGGGACTTTAGGGCCAGGAAAGGGCTCTCAGTCATCTTCAAGTATTTGACCTGAATCTGTTAATTCTCATTTTACTCCTGTATATATGAATGTCCACACTGGTCAGACCAAAAGGCTGTCTGGAAGTTCATCCTGTGGCTGATATTCAGTAGGTGCTGATATCCAGGAAATGTTTAGGAGACCAGCATAGGTGGTACACAGAGCTGTCCTGCAGCATGCAGCCCCCATCTTCTCTGAGTCAGCAGTTCTGCAGCTTGCTGAGCTCCATAAGTTTTATGTTTTACAGCCAGTCTCAGTCCTCCCCTCTGGTGTTCTAGTAAATTTTCCAGCAGAATAGGGTATTTTGCAATATATTTCTTTCTTGACAACTCCAGCTCATTTGCATGTATTTTAATGGTAATTAATTCATGAGAAACTAAGTTAGACTCCAAAAGGGACTGTGTGTGCTACAGTTCTGCCCAACCCCACATCTCCCCACTTTCACTAACTGGTACAACTGCACAATGACAAATCTTCATTGTGACAGCCAAAATTTCCACCAGTGGGAATTAGCTCAGCTGGAAAGCAGGCAAGGAAATTGTCCTGCAAATTGTGCTTGATTGCCATAAGGAGTCCATCCAAATGGAGCTCTAGTTGCTCAGCAGTAGATGGATCACTTTAAATCTAAAGTATAGATAAGGGTAGACTATAAATCAGCAAAAATTCTTGGTGGACAAGCTATTTCAGCCACGATTATTTCTTGTGGTGGAAATTAACATACGTTAGATGTGTGCATATGTAAGGTGACAGGATACAACGACTGGGAGAGCATTACATGGGATATGGCTGTGGGCTGCAGACTGCTGGGAGAAAATTCTGCTTTGCATCAAACTCAGGAAGAGACTAACACCACTCAAATCTTCCACAGTTTGTCACTGCCAGTAGAGAAATCACCTGGTATTATACTCTCTATAAGCAAAGGAAAACTATCGTCAATCAGCCACTAACTTTTAAAATAAAAAATATATATTTTAGTAATAACACAGTGCTGACAACTTTGAGCTCTCTGAAGGGCTCACAGACTTGCATCCAAAACCCTCTGCTGGGAGTAGAAATAGTCTAAGGATTTGGGGCCAGGCTTACTGAATTTCCCTATCTCCCCCTTTATCTTCCGGTCAACCGGCATCAACATCAATTCCTGTGCATGGAAATACTGCTGGAAATGAGAATACTTTTCATATTTTAATATTGGTCTATAAATGATATTTTGATTCACTTAACCTAGAAACTCAAAAGAGAGGCTGAATCATGTGTTAGGTAGCAAGAAGACAGGTGTAGAATGGGGAACGCTGTGGCTTGTGTCTCTATTTTCTCCTGCCAGAGGAAGGGAGTGGCCATGGCACAAACCCAGAAATCTTTCCCCTTGGAGGTCCCCATGTTTGCCCTGCCAGAAAACACTTTTGAGGATTTGGCTCCATCCCACAAATTGCCTCTTTGCCATCCTTCTCCTGTCTCATGACTCTTCACTACTTGGTCCAAAGAGGCAGAAGAACAGAAAGCAGTGGGAGGAAGCTGGAAAACACATTGTCTGGAGGTCCAGGACATGTTGTGTGACACAAACTGTGTGCTTTTTGGGCACCCTGAGCTGTAGGATGTGTCTGTGCTCTGGACTTGTTGATCTCAGATGCCTTTTCCAACCTAAATGATTCTATGATTCTCTGTAGGATGTTCTACTAGCCCCACAAACAGCTAGAAAAACTTGGATTGTGACATGGCTAACACCAAACCTGTGGATGAACATTGCTTTTTTGAGAATAACAGGAAGTTTCTACTATGGAGAACCAACTTATTAATTAAACTTTCTCCTGTAACAACAGGACATCCCTAGGGAGCTGGTTCAGACAGGAAATGAGGAGAAAAAGGATGAAATAATTTAGGGCAACAGTAATTTTTTTTGACATTCCCATTTTGGTGCACTTAGCAGGGGTGGGCAGGTTGTCTGATCCAATTTACATTTGACCTAATGACCTCAGTCTGCCTTAATATCAGTGGAGAAAAGAAAGCACTGCAAAGGTATGACTCATCTCCTGAAAGCAATCATCTGAGCCAAGAGAAGCCCCCAGAAATTCCTATTTCTATCCATTGATTACACAGGTCAGATATAAGTGCTTACATCACAGATGTATAAAGATGGGGGTTGTGAAGACATTGCAGAAAAGCATTTCTACCTGTCCATCCATCAAATATAAAATAAGCCAATCAAAAATATGATAAAATCTTTTGGGCAGGAAATATCTTACTGACATGCTAGTGCAGGTAAAAGTCTGGGAATAGCAGTAAAGGCTCTCTAAAATATCAGAAGAGAAAAAAAATTATGTGTCTTATTCCCCAGGGTGGAAACTCAAGCTCTACAGTGAGTTCTGTCATGGGATGTATGAAATATGACTGACTCTAAAAGAAAGTTAAAAAAAAGGGTCATTTGGTAACCTCATAACTATTCTAGGTTAAATTAGTTTTTATCATTTTAGAGGAGTAGGTTTCCACATAAACTTTTATTTGCTACAACATCTTTATTACTTGACTCAAACAGAGTCTAGTTTTCTGGATCTTATTTTGGTCTTGCAGAGATACTTAATTTTATTAGATTGTTTGATCTTGTCTAAGTGCAGCTGTTAATCAGTCCCTTTCTACATCCTCCTTTCTTCCTCCGCCTTTTCTGATAAATTATTTCTGCCATTAAGGCCAAAAGCTGCTAGTCTTAGTAAAATTAATTTTGCCCATTGCTATAATAGGAAAACTTAACATGATTTCCAGATGCTTTTCAAAGGGCATCTATCAGGTTTATCAAGGAGGACCTTGGTTTTTTGGGCAGCCTTTTCAAACTTGTTGAATTGCAAAGATTTTCTAAATATTTTCTGTCTTTTTAATGCAAAACTAAAAATAGTCTGCTAAAAAAAAGGAATGAAAATGAACAGGTATTTGTTCTCTATAAATAGAAAGAAATAAAAAGTTGTTTTGTTGTTTTCCAGATTGCTAGTTATCCAATGCTGCACAGCATAGAAAGATATTGCCAATTTATGCAGAAAATCAAGGAACAAAAATTAACAAGAATGAAAAGAAAAATTGGTGTTGGACTGATCTTTTCTTTCAGCATCTACAGTCCAATCTTACCTAAGTCCTAATTTATTTTTACACCACCCAGGGTATAAAAAGCTAAAAATGGAGTTAAATTAGCTACTGTACATTCTATAACCCACTATAGGTATGTATAGTTTCTAAGAAAACCCCAATGTTCAGCATATACACAAAGATTGAAAGGTACAGTTGAGAGTCTGCTTTCCCAAACTGGATTATATTCAAAGGAGATAGTAAGGTGATAGGAAGGATGCTCTAGAGCTGTTTATTTTATATTTATTGTCGACCTCCAAGGACCCCCACAGGACATTGTTATTGGATAGGAAGTCAACCCACATCATCATCTGGTTCTAATTTTGTTCTTTGTATCAGTGAACCCAAAAAGTGACTGCAAATATGTAATGGCTTCAAGAGCTGCTGGAATTTGTGGTGGGGTTGTGTAGTGTTTGTTTTGGTGTTTCTTTTCCATTCACTTTTGTTTTGTTTTTTTCTAATATGATGCAGTTTCAGCAGACAGGATGTAAATAGCCGTATTTTCTAGCTTGCTCCTCAAATAAATCAGAGTTTTCCCTATCACCTCTCTGTTGACCTATGGGGGTAGTGAAATCTTCTTTGTATTCCTGGCTATTTCCATGCCTTATTTGTGGATGGTTGTGTTAAGTCAAGTAACATTAACTGGGGTCACCAGCAGCACCCATCCTTTTAATCTGGTCCACTCACAGCTGTGCACCCTTGGGCCCACTCTGTGTCTGGGACTGCAATTTTCCCCTGATTTTGGTTGTTGGCAGCATGTTGACTTCTAGGATGGAAGAAGTGATGCTCAGCAGCAGTGACCCAGCAGTGTGTGCTCTCCTCTCAGCAAGTAAATCAACAGAGAGTGTCTCTCTCTTCCAGGCTGTTCATCAGCCCATGGGCTCTTGCAGCCCATGTCATATGGCTCGTGCACATAAAACACTCTTTGCAGCTAAGAATTGGGCCTGAAAGGAGAAATTGCTGCCGCAGCTCAGTGACATTTCTTCTGTAGCTATATTTTTCTTGTCCTTACCAGTTCATTACCCTCCAGAAGTTCAACAGGCTGAGCAGGACTTTGAGTTAGAAAATCTCAGTTTTGCAAAATGCGGTTTAACAAACTCCCCACAGAAACAATATTAACTGTACATGATAATTAGAGCTATTGGAGCCTGATTGTTAATTGGGTTGTTACAAATGAAGCACATGGATCATTAAAAGGACATCAAACATGGTGGCTTGCAGTAGGGACATCAGGCTTTGGCAAAGACAAATTGTTCATTAAGGCCATATGATGACTGTAAGTAGCAGTTGTTAACACCAAATTTTACTCTAATGGGATGCTCTTTGGTGCCTGGCTAATTTCCCTTCTTATCTTCTTGTGCTTCTTTAATGGGCTTTTTTATTGCTGTGTGTTGTCTCTGGCTTTGTCACTGTCAGCTGTGCTCAGTGGCCCTGACAGTCTCCTGACAGGTTTTCTGTTTGCCTCTTTGTTTGTGCAGCCACTTCTTAGCTAAGTCACTGATGTACACCAGACACATCAGTCCTTTTTAACTTGGTGGGAGCACTCCAGTGCACATGAGAGTCTCCTAATTTCTCTTTATTATCCTGGTTGTTTCTCTTTTCTGTTCCACTGTGGTTACCAAAGTACCAGACTTAGAAATACCTTTTGCTCTACACCCAAACCGAGTGAGCAGAAACAATCCCACCAAAATGACAGAATATATCAACATAAGCAAAATCAGGAGCTAGGCCTCAGTGAAAAGATCCTCCACATGTACTGAGGTGATATCTAAGATATCTTAGTGCTCTAAGAGAAAGTTGGCTCTGGGAAAACATTTCAGCTAGGATATCTTAGGAGTTTTAGACCAATTACAGGATAGACCTTTATTTTTATGATATTTAATTTCCACGGGAGCTCTGCACTCAGCAGCATTTGGCATTAGTCTTCTGATGGACAACAGGCAGCCTGCTCATTAGTCCTGTATTTAACTGGGTTTTAGTCACACTCTCTAGATTTCTATTCCTTCAGTTCTACAGATACTTTTATTGAATTTCACTTTTTTTTTCTCAAGGCCTTTCCAGAATTTTTTTAGCCCTTGCTAGGAAAGAGGAAGCCTAAATAAAATTTCTGAGGGCATGAGGCTGGCCAAGAGAAGGGTTAAGAGGTGAGGGATGCTCTACTCCAGCTTTGTCCCAAATGAGTGAGGGAGTACCTGAAAGTGCCTACAAGAATGTTGGAGAGTGACCTTTTCCAAGGGCAGGTAAAGACGGAATGATGGGGAATGGCTTTAAACAGACAGAGAGTAGGTTTAGACTGGATATTAGGAAGAAATGCTTTACTGTCAGGCATTGGAACAGGTTTTCCTGAGAAGTTTTGGATATCCTATCCCTGGAAGTGTCCAAAGCCAGGCTGGATGGGGCTCTGAGCAGCCTGGCATAGTGGAAGGTGTCCCTGCATAGACGGGGAGGTTGAATATAGATGATCTTTAAGGTCTCTTCCAACCCAGATTGCTTTAGGATTCTATTCCATGACTTCTGGGGCTCATGGCAACATGCTTTCAGTTTGATTCACCCTTGATCAGTATCTTATGCTGTATTTTCACATCCAGTGGGATCTGGCTGGGTGCAGCCATGCCAGGTGATCACCTGCAGACCCAGTGCAGGCAGCTTGATGAACTGACCAAATGCTTATGCAATCTGCATAAAGGAAAATAACCAGGTAATTGTGCAATCCAGATGAAGAAAATAACCAGGAACTGCTCTGGGGAATGGGGCTGCCAGTTTGGCATGCATCTCTGCTTGAAAAGTTAGGCTGAATAAATTCACGCAGATACCCTGTCAATCAGCTGCTGTAGCTGTGTGGTTCTGAGGAGCCTGAGGGTCATTTTTGTCCTTCAGAGACAAGCCTGAAGCACACACAAGGTGTGATAATGGCATCTATCTCCAAACAGGCCTTGATTCTGCTGCTGATTTTGTCAGCAGAAGGGTTTTCCCGTGAGGAAACCCTCTGACATCAGGATTCCCCCAGGCTGGGCAGGGCCACCTGCAGACAGGTATTTGTACCATGGTGACCTGTGCTCTATAGCAATAGAAATCATTTTGGTAACAGACTTACTTTCAATAAAGACAAAGTGACGCGTCTCTATTATTGGCAAGATTAATGTATTATATATATTCTAAACACTGTCTTCTAAGCTGTCTGGCTTGAATTTTGGGTAATGCAAATGCTATTTTTTCTTCTTCCAGCTTACGGTACCCTTCAGTTGAAGAAATAGCTTTTCAAAGGAGAGATCACGCTTTGCAATGCTTTAATCTTTGTAAATGTGGAAATCTGATCTTCATAATCACTCCCAATTACTTCTTATAGCAGACCTTTCTAACCCTAAGAGGTTATTGATGTAATTGTGTTTCCTTCTTGTTAGGCAAATGACATCCTGTAAAGTGTCTTGAGCAAAATTAATGGCTCCATTTTTTATTGATCTGTTTGGCTCATGCAATTGATTTACCTTTCAGTACTGATTGGCTGATGATACTCACAGTCAGAGCTGATAAATAAATCCTTTTCTAGTACAAAGCATCATGAAAGAAATTGCCCACTGAAATCTTTCTCTTTTCAGTAGGTCTTTAGCTGATGCAGAAAGGAGATTTGTCACAATGAATAAAAACTAAGGTTTGGTTTTTTTTTTAATAGTGGGAGAAGATAATTCCTCACAAAAGAATCTGCTTTTTCTTGTCACAGGCAGACTATTCCCTATGAAAAATATCCTTTCTTTGTAACTTTAACTGATCATCAAGTTCACTAAACCAGTCAAAGATGAAAAATGGACAATGCATGTGTAATGATACAGGATGTGAAGCTTCTCTTTTCTGTGATGTTAGCAGCAATACCTTGGTGTCATCCAGCCAGGAGTCCAATATGGGACATTTACAAATCAATCTTTACCCCCACTGAAAGGGATCTACCAGCCTGGAAATGCAAAGGTGAAACTTCTTTAAGATGCTGGAGAACCACTTGCTCTTTCTTTTTCCTCTCTATCATCTTCAGGACTATCTTTTAAATGCTGAATATATCAAATGCATACAGATAAAGATTTTCCAAAAGTGTAAAAGACTTGAAAGCAAAGCCTAGAGTGTCTTTTTGCAACATGAGTTTTGTTATGAAATGTGCTTGGATCCACACTGGCCTGTGCCGATCCTGTTTTGGGGGACAGAAAGGGTCTGGGAGACAATTGTCTTATGAATATTTTAACTCTCTGGTCTCAAGCAGCAGGCTTGGATAAGGTGTTGACAATTTCTACCACCTCTGAATATGAATAAAAGGTCTTTGTGTTCAGTACTCAAGTTGTTGGCAGTTTTTGCACCTGTACAGCATCAGAGGGGGTCAGAATTACAGAGCTAAAGAATTAGATACCATTGACATGTGATTTTAGGGAGTGTTATTGTTAATAGAGAGCTATGCTGTCCCTAGAAACATACCAGGACAATCAGGACCCCAAACTACCTTCCTCACACTGACACCTTTTTTTGCAGGAGCAGAACATGAGAAATCTGCTTCCACAAGAGTTGCTGAAGGTTGGGAATGATGAAATAATCAGAATTTGGCCCTTTGATTTTTTCTGCTGTTCTGTTCTAACCTTCTAACCTGCTGCTTCTTTTCATCAGAAAATGCAGAGCAATATTAATTTCTCTCACACAAACCACGTGCTCTTGTTGAACAGAATCCTGCACCTGGCTCGTGGCTCCTCGAGAGCTCCTTTGCAAATCCCACTCTCTAATTGCCAGACACAGTGACCTTCAAGTGCTTTGTGCAAAATGCTGGAGAATGACCAAGAGCAACATTTTAATAACTTCACTAGCATGTTAAAATGTATGGGGGGAAAAATCTACTTTATTGTGTGGAACAGCTGGTACTCATTTCAATAGGATTTACAGAAAAACTTTTTTGCTTCTGGGTTTAGGATGACTCATAATTGATCCCAAGAGGAGAGCTCAACTAATCTCTGAACAAAACATAATTATGATAAGTATTTTGGAAAATTTAATTATTCTGCCCTTGGGAACTTACAGCCTTTAGAAGACATCCGCTTCTTACCACATTTTCTTGGACTAGTGATTTGTAAAGGGACAAATAACATTTAACTCCCATCATAAAACAACTTTAATTTCGGCCTCATTAAAAAATTAATCAAGGCACGTATACATTATTCCAAATGGCATTGGTTTGGCCAAGACCCAGGTCCTCAAAGGTATACAACTGTCCAGATAGGAATTAGCCAGCTAATATTCAGTGATTTTGATGGAATTATTTACTTAACAGACGTTGTGGGTCTGAGACTAAATCCTGGTGGGGAACTGGGTACCAGCTGGCATATGTGATGCTGCATAAATGCTGATGTTGCACAGCAGTGACTGAGATACTGAGAGCAACTCTGATTGCTGATAAATGTGGGAGATGATGGTTTGGGCTGCAGAGGGGGAAAGCAATGTCAATGCCATCAGGCAGAGAAAGGAAGATTCACACAAGGGGAGCAAAGACCCCACTGTCTCAAGCAATAGAAGAAGTTTTCCATAATTCACTATTTCTCCAATGTTTCAGAGTATTGACAAACATCCTCTCATTGGTTTCATGTTTTGTGCGTTCAGACATTATCTGGAGCAGCTGGCAAAAATATAGAGGCAAAGTTCAGAGCTAAGGGGTTACACATTAAAGTTAATAGCCAATTTTTCAGAGTCAGGTAACATTTGGATTTTGGTTTCCACAACTCCTGTTGGAGATGTGATCTCAACAATTAAAGTTTCATTTTTCCATCAAATGGTGACTAGAACAGTCAGTATATTCCTGGGGTTTTTTGAGAGGGAGCTCTCAGAGTTAAATATGGCTTCTGCTCTTAGGTTCCAGGAAAGACAGTATAGAAATGTTTTAAATGAAAAAAAAGAAAAGATTACTTGATACAAGAAGAACCTTTAAAATGAAAAAAAAAACAACAAAAACCAAAACTCAAATCCCATAACCAACCGAACCACAAAACAAAACAGAACAACAGCAAGGGAAAAATAAAGATACTTCCTTCTGACTTCAAATGAGCATCTATTCTTTCTGTCTGTGATAAAGCAGTCAAAATAATTGAAATAATCTATCTTGGTGTCCCACAAAAACAATGTCTCCTGTATTTAAACAGTGCAAATACATTTTTGCTGGCAGGGAAAAATTATATTACAAGTCTAGACTATTTTCTCAATTCCCTGAGATAGCCCTAACAGGACCCTGAAGCTAAACAAGTACTTACACATATCAAATTCATTTTCTCTACATACCTGGCACAGTAATGCTTGAGAATGAAGACAGGCTGATGGGTATCAGTTTATGCAGTCTACTGAAAAGTGTGGATTTAAATATTGTGTCACTAATTTTCACCATACAAAACTTCAGGGGCTTATTTAAGTGATAACATTGCCACTAAAAAGGTTTGGAGTCAAACTTGGATCCTTGTGCATCACTGGTGCTGTAGGGATGGTGTGTGGGAGGCATCAGCTGCACAAGGTCAGATCCAGCTTGGGCTGCAGATGTGGGAAAGGACAATGAGGAGCCAGGTGTAGGAATCTCTCCTCTCTCATAGACACAAACTGCACTTTTCTTTCTTTCTCTTTCTTTTCTTTCTTTCTTTTCTTTCTTTCTTTCTTTCTTTCTTTCTTTCTTTCTTTCTTTCTTTCTTTCTTTCTTTCTTTCTTTCTCTTTCTTTCTTTCTTTTTCTTTCTTTTTCTTTCTTTCTTTTCTTTTTCCCTTCCCTTCCCTTCCCTTCCCTTCCCTTCCCTTCCCTTCCCTTCCCTTCCCTTCCCTTCCCTTCCCTTCCCTTCCCTTCCCTTCCCTTCCCTTCCCTTCCCTTCCCTTCCCTTCCCTTCCCTTCCCTTCCCTTCCCTTCCCTTCCCTTCCCTTCCCTTCCCTTCCCTTCCCTTCCCTTCCCTTCCCTTCCCTTCCCTTCCCTTCCCTTCCCTTCCCTTCCCTTCCCTTCCCTTCCCTTCCCTTCCCTTCCCTTCCCTTCCCTTCCCTTCCCTTCCCTTCCCTTCCCTTCCCTTCCCTTCCCTTCCCTTCCCTTCTCTCCATCTTTTCTGGAGTTTTTTTATTGATGCATGACACTAATGCATGACAGTTGTTTACATGAATAATTGAGTGGATTCAGGTTTAAATGCTGATTAATTGTTGAGGAGTCTAGGTTCAACGTGGGTGGCTGCACAAAGGGCTGGCACACGTGAGAAGGGAAATACACCAGGAAGGAAAAGACCATATTTATTGTGTGGTTTTGTCATAAATTACTAAAAAAGCTTAAAAAAAAATTACACTATAAGTTTTTGAGCTCCAGATCTGATCTTGCTGTAAGAAGAGAATATAATTTTCCACATTATACTGCTATAAAGAAGGAATGTGACATGCCCAAGTTTACTGGCAGAGAGGCAAAGAAGATCCAGCCACCACATCCAGATGTTCCTGCAATACCATTGTGGTGCCTGATTGTCCTTGAATACTGGTTGCTGTTTGAAATCCAATCCATTTTTCAAACTGTACATTCCTCACCAGTCAGATTACAGTTCTCCCAAATGATCAAACCGTGAATGATTCCTAATATCCATCCATATGAGAGTTTGAGTCTTTGAATTTGTGGCACAGTTATGTGGTCCTGATGGAAAACCCTCATCTGAAACAAACTGTTCTGTTAAAATCAGGAAAGTCACAGTGGTTTAGAACAAAATTGGAGTAAATTTTCTTATTTAATGGAAGACAGAAATATCCTGTAGGATGCTGCATCCCAATGGATCACTTATTTTAGGAAGCAGCAGAAACTCTCAGTTGCGGATATCCCTGCTATCTCCTGCATCTCCATTTCTTGCATCAGCAGGTGGCAGCTGTGTGACAGGGGCAGTTGCACTTCTGAAATCGGGAGATTTGGGTTAGATTTACTGTGGCAAAAGTGGAATCAGAATTTGGTTTCCTCTTTTTAAACCTTAGACACGTGTGAGTGTTTGTTAGATCTCTGCCTAGATAGAGACTGGCCAGGGAGAGCTGGGTTTAAGAGAGAGATAAAACCAATTCTATCAGTAAGCAGGAAGAAAAAGCAACTCTTCTACTTGCTGATCTACACAAAACCCCCCATTTTTCTTTCACAGAAAAACCCAAGGAAGTGATTTTTCATTCTGGGCGAAACTGCAGAAACGACATGAAAAGTGCTTTTTGCAAGGATTTTTCTCAGAGGAAGATGCACCTCGCATCCCAATGATGGCAGAGGGCTGGTGTGCTGTGCAATCCCCATCCTCCACAAGAGGATGGGGTGTATCAGTCCTGAATTGCAAGTGAACAAGCCATGTCCTCCTGCTACATTCAGATCAGGGTGATCTGTCTGTCCATCAGTCTCTGCAGTGCTGCTGCTGCCCATGGTCAGGATGTGTCAGCACTTGCCATGCAAAATTCCCTGGCCACAGCAGTTTTTGACTGCTCCATTGTAATTCACTTCACTATCAGGCTGCAAAACCCATGTGGCTGAGAGACTCAGACAGAGAATTAAAGAAGCTTTTCTGTGTGAAATAAGCAGAAAATCTCTGAAGTAGTCATCTGTTTTGGTGTATCTGTGTGCAAGCCTGGACATTCTGTTTCTGGTGGCATCAATTTATTATATCAAGAGCTGTGGTGTCACTGTCAGAAGCTCCAGATGCTTCTGTGTCTGCATGTGGAAAGTCAAAGCAAGGAGGGGATTCTGGCTTTGATTATTTTTTATTGCACATTTTTGTTGGCAATGGTGATCTGAGGCAAACATGAACTTTAAGAGGAAAAGTAAAATTGCAGAGACCTGTGCTGTAGAAAATTCTTCTCTCAGCATTGGGTAATACATTTCCACAAGTCAGTGCATTGGCTTCTAAGAGAAGGGAACAAACAGAACTGTAAGGATAGGTTTTTTTTTTTTTTTTTTTTCCTTCCAGAGAGCAATGTTTGCTGCTTTGTAGGCCGGTTTGTAACCCTGCACAAGAGTCTTTATTCCTCACTTGGCCAGTCCCTGGCTGGTATCAATGCCTCGCTTGCTGGAGCTCTGTGCTTTGTGCCAGGAAAGATTGGCACTGCTGGGATGAGACACAGGCAGCAGGCTGGAGGAGACACAGCTCTGAGGAGGACAACCTCAAAGAGGTATTTGGTCTTTTCAGCAACCAGACAAAAGCCCTTTGTGTTTGTGCTTTCAGATGGTGACCCCATGCCTTGTGATTTGATAAATCAATATCTCCAGAAACAATCTGGCCAGGCCTGGATTTCAAACACCCCCAAACAGTAAACTGCTTCAGAGCAGTGCTGCATAACAGGGGTGAGTGGAGAGGTCATTTGTTTATATCTCTGCGATCAAGAAGTTGTGCCCTAAAGCCCTACTGAAGGTCTTAGCACAAATAAACTCTCTAATCCCCAGCTGAGAACTAAAAAGCTGCAGTGAAACTTGACTGGTTTTAAAAGAAGCAGAATCAGACCAGCATTAACTGCTTCCTGAAACTTTGGCTTCCCTTGAGCTTTTTTGACAATTCAGAATCATTCTTTGATGTGCTACCAGCATAAATACTTACATCCAGTATTAATTTGAAGAAACAGCAATTTTGCTCTCATGAAAGAAGCACCAATGATGGCTTGGACCTTTGCAGCAGCCAGTGCAAGACGTCACAGGACTGTTAATATAAGAGTGATCATAATAATTGGAATAAAAATTCTGTTAATCCTAGCAGTGCATCCTGCTACTGCTTATCAAGCCCCAGTGCTCAGGTCCTGCAAATCCCTGAGGTGGAGGGAATGGCTCTGGAAAAGCTGTATTGGGAGCACTGAGTTGAGGGACTCAGCCAGTTGTGTTGTGTTTTCCAGCTCTTCCCTGCCACATGAACAGCAGCCACCCACAGCCACTGATAATTCAACCAATGCTTAACTATGATGGGAGTCAAATCTGAAACAAATCACACAGTCTAAGATTGATTTGTTTTTCTTGCACCTTTTACTAACTTGACTGGGGAAACTACCAGGCTTTCAGGCTTTTGCTATCCCAGGTCTCTCTGTAGTTCTTTCATTTTCCACCTACTACATCCTTCTGTTCTCAAGAGAGCTTTAAGGCAAAGGTTAAGTTTTGCCATTGGTATTTTGGCTATTTCATCACTGGGCTCCATTAGGAGGAGGGGATGCCCTGGTCAGTAGCTGGCATTGACTTCTTACTGTTTGTCCCAGCACCTCTTCTGTGATTATTCAGTCTCAGACAGACCTACAGGCTATACAAGACTCTTCTCAGTTTCTTCTACAGCTAACACCTGTACAAAGAATTTATTAGCTGCCAGGCAATGGCCTTTTCTTTCCTGAGTGATCCTTGTCCACTGGGATTCTCAGCTGGCCCTACAGGCTCCCTAGGCAGGCATTTTGATCCTTGTGTATTGGAAGAAGAAATTACTATTTGTTTTAATCTTTTATTAATTTGATTCTCAAATAGTTTTTTCTCTGAGCTTGATTTTATTTTGTTTATATGTAGTGGTTTTGGTTCACCAATTTGTGATTTTCCCAATTTTAAGATTTCCCAGCCCAATGTACCTCCCATGTCTATAAAGAATTTATCATACCTCACTAGTATTTTTTTTATTATTATTATTTGTTTTGGGTATAGTTTCAGTTTGTGGAATGATGCCTTCTTAATTCTAAGAACCTCTTTTTCTTTGTTGTGTCATCATGCTGCTTTCCTGTTATCATTCCTCAAGATTTCCTTAGTGGGTGGTATTCACTGTGCTTCCAGTTTCACATCCTTCAGCAGTCTCCGTACTGCCTAAAAGGTTTTCATTCCCTCAGCTGGTTGATTTAACTTTTTAACAAGCTTCCTCATTTTTACCAAAGTTGTCTATTGGAGTTTAGCTCTACTACACTGGACTTTTGTTGTGGTGGTAGGGATATTGAATCTCACTTCGTTTTAGTCTCTGTAAAAGTGGGGCTTCCACTGTGCAGGTCTGAATCAGACCTGGTGCATGGCTCAGTGTGAAGGCAGGGGTTGCTTTTCATCTCACCTTCTGCCCCAAAGAACTATTGCAGATAACTGAAATCCCTGAATATATTGAAAAGATAATTCCTATTTCACTTCAGTCATGCAAAAACCACTTTAGAGGATCCACTCAGGGAATGTGCCAGCATACAAAGCTGAAACCTGTGCTCCTGAAATTATCCATTCACCACCAGCCTGTGTGGAGAACAACAAGGTGGAGAACAAATTGAAGAATGAATGGAAGCTACCCTCAAAATTTGGGCTATAATTTCCCTTTGAACACGTTTCAGTTCATCAACAGCCAGTGCTTAGTCTTTGCTGGGAGTGGGAACGCTGATCCTTAATTCACTAATTCACCACTGATTTGCCAATCCCTTCCAGACAGTCTGGACCTGCAGGTGCCTGCAAGGAAGGGGAGGAGAGGATCTTATCAGAGGCACAGAAGGAAAATCTCCTCCAACTGCAAGGCAAGCCCAGTCTTTGGGGATGTGTTTGTACCATATGGCACCACACAGCTCTGAAAAACAAACCTGACAGAGCAGCCTCTGAACACACAACCTCAATGCGGCATCATGCTGTTATTTTACACTTCTTAGGTACAGCTCTGGGAGGTCTTCAGCACATGCCAACATAACCCAGTTATGTAACTCCACTTTGTCTTTATATATATATATATATATATATATATATATATATATATTTTTTTTATTTTTTTTTCTAGGGTTGGTAGCATTAGGAAGAAGCTTTAGAGTGAAAAACTGACATCAAATATTTCTCATTCTGCCATGCGATAATGTGATATTCTAAGAAGCCTATTTCCTATTTTTTATGCATTGTATTCTCTGTTGTGTATTCATTCATGTTTGTAATGAATTTACAGGTGGTTTTCGGAGGATTACTGAACAGGATTGGTGTAGTTTTCAAGGAGAGAAAACCACATTTCTTAATCATGAATGCAGGGAGTTCCCATCACAGATGGTGGCTTTTACTGTGCTGTCAAACCCTGCTACAAAACTGGATCCAGACACAGCTGTGGTGGAAGTAGACTGATGCCTGCTCAACTTCTGACTTTTTTGTTCTTGCACTGTGAATATCCTTAGGTGGAATGAAAACTTACCAGGGACTGAAGACTTGGTGTTGTCCTGCTGCTAAAACCCAGAGCAAGAGGAAAGTATGCAGGTGGAAGATGATAACTGAGGGCATACATTATTCTTCTTCTGAAAATTATTACTTTTTTTGGAAAACAAAAGGAAAAGCTCCACACTCTGAGCATAACACTAACAATGATGTATCACAAGTGTTTACCTCTTCCTAAGATTGAGTAAAGACAATTCCTCTCACTGAGTTGCACTCCTGATGGTTTTGGATACAGTTTGGCAATGCATTCACACTGCTGGCAAGAACTCAAATGAACAGAAATCCATGAAGATACCTAATGACAAATATAATTTCTGAATGTGTTTGTTTCATTTCTTATTCATTCCTAATTATTTATCCTGCTGTCCGGCCTCACCAGCTCTCAGCACCAACCAACAGCCTTTGTAGCCTTGGCCTCTCAATGAAGCATAAAGGAGTGCAGAGATCTCTGAAACACAGCTAAAACACAGATTGGAATTCCCACTGCATCTCCCTGGGCTGTCATATGACAAATATTTAATTGGCTGTGGATCAGTAAAGCACATATCCCACCTGCCAACATTACTTGGAAAGAAATCATTGAGAAGTTTGGCCACTGCAATGCAACTCTTGCTAAGAGCACGTAGGAATGGGACAACATTTTATGGCAGTCTTATTTGCATGCTTTTGTAATTTCATTAGGATTTGATTGTTTCTCCTAGACAATTTTATAGACCCTTTTTTTTTTTTAAGTTGCTGTAGATTGTTAAGAGAAGATGACACTGCCCCAGCAGATCCTACAGCAAGTGCTCTTATGAACTCTGGATGCCACAGACACTATTGGGAGCTTTTCCCTTTTATGGTGAATTACAAAGCTGAAATGTGAAAAACAAGTTTGCTCCCTTTATTGCTTCTTTATGATGCATAAGGGCAGTTTCAGCATCTATTCTGCCACTGGCCTTTCAACACAAATATCAGACTCTGAATACCTGGATTTGGTCAGGAGCTCTGGGAGAACAGGTTCAGCAGGACAGAAATATCACAACAGACAAAGCAGAGCCTGCATTTTATTCCTTATTCAGTGCCTGAACTGCGTGACTCCAAACTCTACTTTACTTTTCCTGTGTTGGGATCTACCTCTTTGCCAAGATTGATTTCACCCAACTTTAGGTGCCATCCTTCTAGTTAAAGGAAAAGAAATATGTATATTTAGGGAGTGGCTCATCTGACCCATCTTAGATATCATCTTTAGCTTGAAAAGAATCACACCATTGATCAAGACATGCTTCATATTGTCATATAAAAGAGCAATGATGGGTCACATGAATCACTTAAACTTGGAAGAAAAATCACTGACAGGAGAACTTGGTGCCTCCTTGTCCTTATTTGTACATAAACACTTCAACAACACAACAGAGAGAGCCACTAAGGCCACAGGGACCTTCATTTCTTTCCTGTGATCACATACTGAGCAGCACTATCTGATTCTGATGGCACAGCTCTGCTTTATTTATGAGTCTAGTTATTTTAAGGCAGAAAAGAAATCAGAGCTTCTGAAGAAATTCTCCAGCTTTTCATCCTAGACTAAGATGCTGCTTGTAGGCAAAGAAAAAACATCTTGGGAGATGGGGTATGACAGTACTTCCTGACTATATTTAAGCATCAGAAAAGCAGTTCTGGATGTTGTGTGGATGGAACTGGCTGACAGCACAAGTCATGGTGAGCTTAAGCCCTTACTTTAGAGATAGTGGAAACATTCTAGAAATAAGAGATGGTTCTCACATACCACTTGTGTTTCAGTCTATTTTGATTTCCACCAAATAGGCCCAAGGCTAAAAAAGAAGCAAACTTACTTATTCTTAGGAGATAACAGGAAAAAAACTCCAGCCCTGTTGTGATTAAAGGACTTGAAGGGACATGGTGACAGGCATGTGAAGAGATTGACCTAACACTTGATCAAACATTTCTAATATGTTAGAAAATATATTCCTTCTGAACACTGATGCTGATATGCCCTTGGGACACTGAGCAGGGATCAGACTTGAATATAAATGTGTGCTGGAAAGGTTGTTCACTGAACAGGGGAACCTGTGCATCGTGAGTGCCTCCCATGCAGATCACAGCAGCTGCTGGGGGCAATCTGCTGAAGATAATATTAATATTTAATATATCCCCATATCACACTCTTATACAGACCTATACTTCCACCAGTATTTTACATTCCTCCACTTACACAGAGAGGGGAAAAAGTGTTGGAGTGTTGGGTGTCATCTTTGTCCAGCTTCCAGTGGCTGGTTATGCTCCCAGTGGGTATCTTTTAAGGATAATTGATTCCACCCACAGATAGATCATGTCTGAGTATGAAGAAAGCCATGAACATTGTTTAAATTATACAGGTGGTGTGGGATCAGTCTGAGAACAAGCTCTTCCTCCCAGAGACAGGAACCATTTTATCTTACTTTGTTTCCTTTTTCAGTCAATTAAGAGAAAGGAGCAATTTAGAGGATGATGTATGTGATTACTTAGCCATCAGCTTTAGGGTGAGATAATTCACAATACAGATTCTCTTGACTGGGCATGGAGACAAAGGTTGAGTCATGTTTAAGTGAATGTAAGCCAGACCTTACTTAATAATTTCTGCCCCAACTCTTCTTCCTGCTATGCATTTCTTCTTGCCATCCCAAGGGCAGTAGTTAATGCAGTACAGAACAGTGTCAGACTAGGAAAACAAGCAGCCAACCCAGCAGTACTAAGGCATCACCTTCTAATAAAAAACTGGCAGGCAAGTCTGAGGAACAGGGCTGTGTGAAAGATACCCATCATACTGAATTTTAGAGGCAGCACTGGAGCATAGCTGCCTTGGAAAAATAAAATATATGTACTTCAGATTTTAGATTTGGGTTGAAAAGTCAACATATGTATCTGACTGGAACTAGTGGCTTCAGTTTGCTATGTTCACCTCTGGAAAATTGTTGCTCATCCAACTGTGAATATGACAGAGAGCCAGGCTCCCTGAGGGAAGCTCAGGACCAGGCAGTTTCAGTGGATGAAGTATATCACTGGCACACACACACCGTGCTGGGGAGACCCACTCCTGAGTGATGGCAAATAAATCAGAAATAATATCCTAGGCCAAGGGACTGCAGCTCTGGAGATTGTTGTGATATGGTTACATGGACAGAAGGTGAAAATGGATGGCTTCCAGATGCAAGGACATTTAGGGAGGTATCTGGGGTGAATGAGGTGACTCCTGAAATGGAGAGGCAGCACTCCAAAGGCCCAAAGGGATACAAATAGCAGGTGGCACTCACAGGCACCATGGAGATGGGATCAATATGGTTGGAGGGGGATTAGACTAGATTTTGTGGCTGTTTGATGCTTTTGTGGCTGTTTCATGAGCAAGGTGTCTCTGGATATGGAAGAAGCCAGAAGAGAATGGTCTGAACCCTGGTGAGACAGCAAACAGATCAAGTGGAGGATAACAGAGCTAAAGACACACCTGCAGCATGAGCCCTGACAGACTGCAGCAGCTGAGAGTGGACCTGGCAGTGAGGTGATACTGATGCAGAGGCACCTGTGCCAGCCCAGGGAGAACCACTCGTGCTTGCACAGAAAGGAGAAGGGCACAACAGGGAGAGGACTGAGTCTCAGGCTGACCCAGCTGCCTGGATGTCACCCCTGGGGAGTGACAGACTCAGTTCTGTGAGGCACTTCCTTTTCTTCCTTCTTACCTACCCCTTCAAAAAGCTAAAAGCTTGTCCCAGCAGGGAAGTCTGGAAAAGCCAGGATATATACACAAGATCTAGAACTTGTTTTCCCACACTGATGAATATTAGTTAAATGTTACTTGACCCACTACTTGTTACTACTTGTTACTTGACCCAGCCCAGCTAGTGTGGCTGTTGGAGAGCCACAGGGGTGATACACTGCACAGGGACCCTCACAGGACCAAGCAGAAATTGAATTAACCCTTTTAATTAATCCAGCCCAGACCACAATTCCAGCCAGCACATCCCAGCATGGACATTATGTCCCATTCCAGTGGAGCCAAGGAACAAGCCTGTCATCCCTCTCTAATACTGTTGGCTACATGTTGGACAACTCATGCTTCTCCAGTTTCCTTCAGAGCAGAAGTCCAAGGAACCACAGCTGATGCCCTGCTTTTGTCACTCTCTGCAATACCTGAACAAACTAGAGAAAAAAACAACAAAAATCCCAGCATGTCAGGTGAATTCCAGAGATCACTGTGTGCTGGGAAGCACCATGGGAGGGCCTGGAAGTGGAGGGGAGCAGGCTGCCTTCACACAGGACCTTCATCACAGCAGCCCTTCGTGCCCACAAAGAGCTGTGTTCAGTATGTAAAACCATCAGATTCATGTGAATCCAATAGGCTAAGCTATAAAATTCTTAATATGATATTGAGGTGTTACTCTGATGTAATAGGCCATTTAGAAAAAATGGATATAGATTTTCTGTCTTTTACCTGATCCATTTCCTTTCTCACAAAGGATCAGCTAAGGAGGAAAGTGCTGTGCTCTTGTTTCATAACCATTCCTCTGATGCTTATGGTGATGCTTTAATGGAGATGCTTTGAATCATTTGCTTTATATTGCTGTTACCTGTTATTTTCATATCCGCTTTCCATTACAGTTAAGCCAAGCACCCATTTACTAATTCTTACCCAAGGCCACGAGCAAACAATAGTAAGATATTTAGTGTTACTAAAAGCCCAGGGAAATTATGTGTCCATAAACTGTTCAAATATGTTTGTGAACCAAATGAATTTGCACACATGGCTGGGATTTGTGCTCAGAGCTGTAGATGTTGTAGTTGTGCAGAGTTCTTGGCATCTGTGCTCCAGGAGTGGGAAATTTCAGCAATTTGTTATAAAATGCTGCATTGCAAAAAGCTTGAGCACTTCTTTTATTCAAAAGATTGAGTGCATGTTGCATATCCTTCCTGGCACCTTGTCTGCAGGGAGGTTGGGCTCACAGCAACCACAGGAAGAGGCAAATCCCTTGATGAAGCAGAAAAACTCCTGGATTTGACTCTGTCAATCCTTAGCACCAGTCAGAGCAAAGGAGTGATGGGGCTGCTTCCAGAGTTAATTGCAATTTCCTGTATTACGATAGTCTGTAAAAATTTTGTGGGTTTACCCAAATATATATATTAAAAGCAAGAACAACAGATATCTATCATCTCCAAAAACATTTTGCTCAAAGCAAATTAAATTCTCTAAACCTCTGTCTTTCCCTGTGACACACGGCCTCCCCCTGCCAACCTAATGAAAGGGTTTGATGGCAGCCAAACATTCTACTTTTGACATTTTCTGAATATATCATTTTTCATTGTGAAGTCATCTTATACCTTAGAATTTGCTAAACCCTTGACATATTATAAAACCCACAAACAACAGCAAAGAAGAACAGCAGCAAAACAACACATACTTCCCTGAATCCTTTAAATAAAATTGTTCTTTCCTATTTGTCTTATAGGTTGACTGAGTTGATTTGTTGTCTGATCTCTGGTTGCTGTGTAATGCAGGGGGTTTGGGAGAAGAAAGGGTTCTATTGGAGGTATTTAATTCAATCCTTCGTTTTTCAGCTTCTGGTAGTGATGCCTTTAATAATTTAATTCTTCAGACATGCCATTGTGGGTATATATGCAACACATTGTCACTTACCTGCTTTTTACAACCCAGAGGTCTCAGAAGAGGGAGCCTGAACAATAATGAGAAGCTATATTGTATTATTTTGTCCAAAATATTGTACAAAGCAAGGGACAAATTCACTGTCAGCCACTCTGAGGGCAGAATCCATCATCAGGGTGTTGTGGAAATGAACAGGTTACATTCCCTGTTCTCTGAATGTACCTCTTCTCTTACACTAAATTGGGTGCTGAATGCAGACCTCTTCCTAAAGTTAGAGAAGAGTAAGCTGGACACAGCCAAATGCAACTTGAGCAAGGCAAGGGAACTAATGATTTGTAAAGTCTGTGTTTAGTAAATAACAAAGCAAATATTAAGGGACTGTCAAAAATATTTGGTCCTAAAATCAAACCCTTTATGTTCTGCTAAATAATACTTAATCATGCTTAGTATTCATTGAGTATCCTGTGGTTTTGCCACTACCTTAACTCTTAATTCAGTGAGACAAACCTAGCAGGTGGCTGACTGGGTAGTGATGTCATTAGAACACCATAAATCATATTGAGCCAGTGTTAAACAGCTTTTTGGTTTCAGTCCTTTTTGAAAACTTGAACTACTGGGACATGACTCAGTGGAGATGAGGGGTTAATCTTTACTGGTTTTGCTTTAACAAGATTGTATAAAAAAAAGATAAATTTAAAAAGCATTTGAATCACAATATAGTGCTAACACACACACTCCATCCTGTCCCCCAAACTCCAAAAAAGAAACCCAAACAGGAAAAACACAAAATAAACTATTCTCAGCGTAATTGTTGGTGAAATTCTAGTGCCTGGAGCCACCCTGTTTCCTGTATAGTAGGAAAACTGTGCTGGAGTCATGAGATACAAAATCCTTGTTGCCCTAGCTGTGCCCAGCGAGGATCACAATGTACTTGCTCCCTAATCACTCCTAAAAAGAGTTTTTTGGTCTGATCCTTCAGATACTCCTGAATGACACAACTTGGATTTCAGTGTCCTCCAGCAGTTCAGTTTCTACCAAAATTTCCCCCTGAATGGGGAAATGTGCCTTTCTCCTGAGCAGGGTAAAGATTGCTCCATACCTCACTGATTTATGCTGTGTTGAGAAAAGCTCTTTTCCCTGGAAGAGTTTGGTGCAGTGGCAGCTCTGGATTCTCCTGGGACATCCTTGCTCCTGTGGCATGTGATGGAGAGAATGCTTGGATGGGTGGCACTCCCTCAGACTGAATGTTTCCCTTGTTGCAACTCCCAAGGAGTTAAAATTTAAAGGATTGTAAAAGAACAGAGGGGATAACTTACATTCAAGAATTTTAAAGGAAGCAGTCAAAGTACCCTTAAGTTCTTTAAAACCGATGGTTAGCAAGACCATGAAACTGCAGGAAAGTAAATACTGATGTTTTTAAAGGATAAATAGTATGACTAGGGTAATTATAGTTCTTTCAGCATGACATTGATTCCAGAGAAGATAATGGAACAGTCAATCTGGGATTTGACTGATACAGGATTAAAAGACAGTAATGTAATTAATGCTAATCTACCTAAGATTATTAGCAGTAGATCTTGTCATACTAGAGTGGATAACTTTACTTGATAGCTTTACAAACTATGCTGATAAGGGGAGTAATATCCCTTTGATGGACTTAGGCTTTGCTAAAAAATTACATTAGTCCCACACAGAAAAGTAGAAAAACAACTCGGATGCATGGAATTGATTAAAAGCTGCTAATGGGAAGAACTGAAAACATTCCTGTAAATTAGAGATCATTACTGGACAGGTGACCTGCTAGTAAAGATTGCTATTCAACAGTTCTGTCAATGCTTTGAATAAAATCCTATCTGGTAAAGCAAGGTGGTGACACTAATATTGAGGAAGTGATAAATAATGAGGGGAGGCGTGATGGAGATGGAATGATCTGCATTTATTGCCCAGCTGAGCTTGGCCAAGCAATGTGTCTTTTGCAACAGCAAATACAGTCATAAACTGAACAAAGAAAAAAGGAATGGGTGCTGGGCAGAGGCTGCTGCTTGAGAAACTGCTTCCCTGGAAGGTCTGGCCAAGATGAATGAAACTGACCCACTGCAGAGTCCTTCCTTGGGGGCCTCACCAGTGGAGTGGAGAGGTTCCTTGGATTGTCAACTAGGGGACCAGTCAGTCAATGTTGTGAGGTTTGAACATTCTAAATTCAGTTGGTGGTTGTTGTAGGCTGTTTTTGTTTTATCGTATATCTATACATAACCAAAGTCTTAATTCAGCAAGTTACCCAGGACCATTTCTTCCATTAAGCATATGCTTAAATAGTTTGCTGAGCTGGGGACCTTTGCCACAAGATACTCTTCCATTACCTTGTGGTTGTTTCTCTCCCTTGGTTTCATAAACTCATTTGGATGCAGTGGTTTTCTGTGGTTTAATTTACTTTCTCTGTGTTATTATTGTCTCCAAACTGTGTATATTTACAAAAGGAATTAAATGAGTACTATTTATTTTACAGCCTGTAATGGCCCTTTTGGAGGGAAGCCATTATGTAGATACTTAGAACATACATCTTTTCACATTAGAGAGCTCTCATGACATAAATACAAGAAAACAAATATCAGGCTCAGTCCTGGGAACAGTTTATTGCAAAACAGGCTTTATTTCCAAGAACAGCTCTGTAAAAAAGCTGAACTATTCATTCAGCTGGCAGTGTCTCCTGATTTTTCCCTATTAAAGCAGGAGTTTTGTTATAGATGCCTGGGTAAAATTGTCATTAGAAAATGAATGTGCTTATTTGTGAGTAATTGCATGTGCAGAAATCACAACCAGTTTCAGTAGGACTGTTCCTGTTGCTCCCAGTTTCAGCTCAGTTAAATGAAGGAGATTAAAAAACTCTTTTGTGTTGCATAGTCAGTACAGAAATCTTAAGTAGAAGCTGAATCTGGACCAGTGTAATGAAGGTTGCATTAGAAAGGAGAGGAGAGGAGAGGAGAGGAGAGGAGAGGAGAGGAGAGGAGAGGAGAGGAGAGGAGAGGAGAGGAGAGGAGAGGAGAGGAGAGGAGAGGAGAGGAGAGGAGAGGAGAGGAGAGGAGAGGAGAGGAGAGGAGAGGAGAGGAGAGGAGAGGAGAGGAGAGGAGAGGAGAGGAGAGGAGAGGAGAGGAGAGGGAAAAGGGAAACCACAGGAAACAATTTAACAGAGGGAGAGAAATGCAGGAACTTGCTGGTAGTGGGTGACTTTCTCCACTGCCTTGTGTCAGGGACATTGGTAACTGTTCTTTCATATTTTGTTTGGGGGTGGTATTATGCCTGTTTTGCCCAAACATGCTTCAGCCTGGATGAAATTGTTATTCAAAAAATGACTCTACTAGAGAAGTTTTGTGGGGTGAATATTGTATCTTCTGCCTCCAGTCAGTTTTGAAAATAAATGGTGTGTGTTTAAATGCAATTGGTCTACCACAGCTGAAGCCAAAGGGTCTTGTATTAAACATAAAAATTGTCTGGATGTATTGACCTTAGCAGAGCAGCAGTGATTTATCCCAGCTGAGAATCTCTCTCTGCATGTTTATTTATTTCCTTTCTTTTTCTTCTCTTCCTTACTGCTCCTATACTTTGATTATCTCATCTCTTCCTTCTGCATACAGACAAATATATACATCTAGACTTGATTCTCATTCACTTTCTTTTTAAATTTTGCTAGGAAGTTTAAGGATGATTTCTGAACACAGCCAGAAGTGTTTTACTTTTTAAGCTCAAGAAATTTTTTATCTCTTCATGCTAATCGAATCCAGCAATTTGTAAAGGATAAAGGAAAGCTATGACTAGCCAGGCTCAAAGATTACTTCTTGACAACATATTAATGCCAAACATCTCAGCTGTTTTATTCTGGTCATTGCTGTTCTATGAACACAGGAAGATGATTTTATGTATGTCCTAGACAATCAGCATCTCTTGCCAGACCTGTAAAGTTTCCACATGTTATGTGGACCCAGGTTATGTGTAAATATTTCTTTTAATGGTGCCATTCATTCAAGACTGCTTCCTGCCCTTCCAGAACGGGGAGAGCAAGGAGATCCAAACTTTGTAAACTCAGGGAAGTCATAGGCAAGCTGTCATCTTGCAGACAGGAAACAGACCAGAAAAATCTAAAGTCTTAAGGGGTTTGTCTTCTTCTACCTGTTTCACCTTCTCTTAAATCCTTGTAGAAAATATATAGTCCTCCATGCTTGTAGACATTTGTGGGCTTCATCTTTCTGCCAGCAGCACTAACATCTCCATTTATTTCGTGGCCAGAGATCTGTGTGGTCAAGAAAATAACAAATGTAACAAGTTAACAGGGGAAATGTTGTTTTTGCTGTCTCCTACAGCTTTCAAAGACTGGATACTATTGTGCATCTCTCACAAACAATTCCAGTAGCTGTTGGTCATCTGCCTGGGAAAGGGTTTCAAGGCTCCCAGATTTGTCTCCTGCATACATTTCACTCAGATTTGAAGTGAAAGGAGGGATGTCTAAGATGCAGGGATTGGGCTGTGGATTTAACAGGCAAACACAAGGAATGGCAAGATCTAAAGAGAAGGCTTGGCATGAGCTTTGTTAAATTATCCCCCTTTTTGTTTTGATTGTGAAGTCCAAGCTTGGGTTATGGTTGCTCTATTGTGCTTTATGGGTTCAAAAGGTACCTGGCATTTATAAATGCTTGATGGAAAATCAATAGTTACTGTTTATGTTCAAGGTCATGGGCTGGGATGTTGGAACCAACCTGCAGCCAGAAGAGTGCCCTCAGCTGAGGAATTTTGGAAAGCTCTGAGAGAAAAGGTGGAGTTTTTTATAACGATTTCTGGGGGAGCACCCAATCTCTGAGCAACAGCGAGAAATGCTTCTGCTGCTCTGTTTTTGTTTTCTTTAATGTATGCACTGCAAATTAGCACAGCCTTCAGAATTTTAGGGAAAACAGTCATTAAGAGGTAACCATCCCACATTTGTAGGATGGCTCACTGGCAGCATTTGCTCTAATTGACCCATTCAGGAGAGTTATGTTGGTTGTGTGAACATAATTGACCCAGAGCAGATTATTATTTCTGTCACAGTGTTCTCTGCAGATGTGAGAGAAAGTAACTTAGGCAGGGGCTACAGGCTTCAGGGAATCTCATCAGCCTTCAGCAGTACAAATACTCGTATGCTACTGAGATAAACATGAAATACAACATTCATAAATACCAGGCCCTTGGGCTCAGAACACCCAATGAATGTGGAATGTGTTTCTTATATTCTAGTAGATGTGAGGGAAGTTGCATAGTAACTGAAAATAGAGTGCTATTCATGAAATATCCTTCATAAAAATGTTTATTTATGTTTATCTTTAATTAATAGATTGCAATAACATCTGTTCATATAAAATTAAGGAAATTATTGACTCAAATGCAAGTTATTTGAGCAATTATAATTCTCTGACTGACAGCTTGCTGGAAACATTTCCATTTTATATCTGTATCATGACAAGTCTGGCAAATTGTATCTTACTAGCCCATTAATATTTAGCAAAATGTCAAATAATGTCCTTGTTGGAAGAGATTTTTTAAAATTTTTGCTGTCTATCATATAGAAACCAAACCCAAAATAAAGTAAGACTTAACTCAGTTTGCCATGAAAATATATACCTATATAAAATGAACTGTAAATGAAATGTACTGAGGAGATTAATTAAACAATATCTCTTAATCTTGGACTTAAGTATTTTCTCAAATCATGGCATGTATATAATCTTGCATTTATGGTAGCGGTGGGGAAATACCTTCAGTGTTCCACTACTAACAGATTTTATAGAAGCTGTGTTTGGGCAACAGTTCCTCAAATCCTGATTGCATTCTCTTCCTATCCACCATTAATACATTACCAGAAGTTTTTTTGTATTTAAATTAAAAATTAAAATGCATGATATGCAAACTGTAAAGTAAGCTGGTATATGAATCATTTAAACTGCAGTATATACCACTGCAGAAACTTGTTTAGATTCATTTCTGCAAAGAAAATAATTTTAAAAAAATTACACCTTCTTATTCATAGAGTTGTAGCTTCCTATGTTTATTTCAAAAAAGTTGACTAGTTTGGTGACAAATACACTTTTTTACTGTTGGAGACAGGACAACTGTGCAGCAAGAGGAAAAAAACTGTGCATTTGACTCTTTGTGTGTTAGTACCAAAGTCTCTTTATTCCAAGAATTTGTTCCCGTGCAAAGACATTGAAATCAATGTTTTATTTAAAAAAAATGCCCCTGGGAGCAGTTAAGGCTGAAAAGCTTCTGTAATGTCTACGAAATTAGTTGAAGATTCCCAGCTTTTACCTCAGACCTTGCACACACCGAATAATCAACAAAATGGAATTTCATGCAAAATCCTGTCTTTATGGAGATGCCATGGACACACCTGAAATTTCATCACTGACAAAGCCTTTAGGCACTGAGTTTTGATGTGAATGTGAGCTATGACAACATCCAAGGAGGAAAGGATGAGGAAGAACAGGAAGGGAAAAAGTGAAGGGAGATAGAATGAACGCAAGACACATAATTTTGAGCAGCTGCATCTTTAGGCCTGGCAGGAAGAGACTGGAAGCCTTTTTATTTACCTGCATATGAGATAAACATGACACTGCACAGCCAGGCCTCCTGTCTCACCTCTTCTCAATCCTCCTCAGGCTCCAAGGATCCAATTAAAACCATCCTGGGCCAAGTGTGTGGAGGGTGTTTTGGGATGAGGGAGGTTTAGCTATGAGAAGTGAGCTCTTGGTAGGAGTACAGGGCATGATGAAGAGCCTGCTGAATGTCAGGCTTGCCCAGATGTAGCCCCTGGCACCTTTTGACCTGTGAGAGTCACCCAGGCTGTGATCAGGTACCATCACTTTCAGCCCCAAAATGCATCCTAAGAGGATGTGTGTACCCCCTTTGGGTGGCACCTCTGCACACAAACTGCTGGCTCAGCCAAATTTGTGATGAGCAGGCATGCAGCATGGAAAGACAAGCAGAAACTCTGGGATGTTGGTCTTGGGGGCTTCAAAACCTTCAGCATAATTTTTAAAGGATTCAATTTCTCTTGGGTTTTATTTTATTCTCCCATCAGACTGATACTTAAATTTATCTGGACTCCAGAACATTGTACTCGCTCTTGGGAGGACTTTTTCATTTCTGTGGAGTTTGAAACTCCTGCAGGAGGATCTACTGAGGTGAAAAGACTTCATTTAAGTCTGCAGAAAGGCATGTGACTGCATCAGCAGTGACATGTGACACACTTTATGGTATTTTGCTTTTCTTTTGTCTCCTTCAAGAGAAAGTGTTTAACTGGAGTAGTCCCATGTGAAAATGACTCAGCTCCTGAGTCCATTTCATTTACAAACCACTGAAAAGTGTTAAACTCAGAATCTCACATTGGCATTAATGCAAACCCACTTTTAGAGCAGAAGCTGACATTACCAGGTGCCAACTGATGATTTGTAAGAGCCACTGACAAGTGCTATTTGTGGAGAAAATTCAGCATATTAAAATTGTAGAGAGCAACAAACAGGGTTTACTTGTTTTTATCAAGTTATTTAGCATAAAAACATCAGTTTTGCTTCTCAGACTTATTTGTCTTGTTACTGCTTAACTTGAACAGATTAGGGCAAATTTGTCTACGGTGCCATTTTGACTTGAATTAAGATAAAAGCCACTTTTAATCAAGTACCTCGTGCTCTGTATCTTCTCTGCCATTCCTCATCTCTTATTGAGCACATAATCCACTCTGTCATTTTGATTTTGTATCAACAATTGTCAAGATTGGTTGTCACTCTCCTCCCTGACCAGCAGCTACTTGATCAGAATAGATTTAGGATGGCCAGACTCTTTCTTGCTTTCTTTCAAAAGAAGACAGCAAAGATTTAGAAATTTTTCTTAGGGCTTAAACTGGTCCCTAGAGGGTCTTTTTGCATATGAACAGAGTTATGTTTTTTTTCAGACAAACTTGTAATTTTCCAGTACATTTTCTATTTCCATATGAGTTCAATGTCTTGGCTCATAAAGTGACAGAATTCTGGAAATGTTTCTCTAGAGACAGTTGAGAACATTCACAGTCCATCCTTCAGAAGACCAAAAAGAAGACCCATTTTTTCAGAATGAAACTGAGAAGGAATCAGTCCAGCCAAAAGCTTGAAAAAAAAATCAACCTAAAATCAAAACCAAGCAAAAAACCCCCCAAAACCAAAAAGAAAACAAAACAAAAACTCCATACACACACACACACAAAAGCATCTTAGCAGTTTTTAGCTATTAGATGCTCCATCCAGTTCTTAATAAATGGAACATTTCTGATTTTGATGTACAGTATTTAAACTCTTTGATCCCTAAGATGTTACTTTAGGAGCCTGTTTTGTTCTTGACCAGTTTTAAATGTATTTGGACCAGGCAATGAAAGTTGGAGGGCTTCATTTAGATAGAGAACTATGAAGAGTCTGGGCTGGAGATGTGCAGAAATATGGGCACAGTCTGATTTTCAGTCTCTGGTCACCTGGGGGGAAAAGGAGGGTAGGAGTTTAAGAGGGAATCTGTTTATTTCTTAGGGATCCTGAAGGAGAAATAGGTAAAAAAAATGCTTAGGGGTTCCTGCCTCTGTGGAAATGCCTGAAGGTCTGCCAATTAGAGGTGAAAAAAAAATAGAAGAGCTGAAAGCTATAAAAATAATAAAAATACACCAATGTTGGAACAGCACAGCATTTCCAGACCCTGCTATGAATTTCCTTGCTTCCAAGGGATGCTGAGTGAACAATGTGTAACAAATAATTTATTTGACCTGTTTGTTTGAGTTTTTTTCTTCTTTTAATCTGTCTGTATATTAATCACAGTTTTCAAACTGCCTCTGGGTGTGTTTTTAAAATGAAGGCCCCAATGCTCAGTTACTACTGAATGTGGCTGGGTGAATTCTACTGTGCCTGACTGAGCAGCCCCAATGCTGCAGGGTCTTGGAAAATTGAGTGAACTTCAGTGTGGAAGAGGCCAGGTGGGATTTGCTTCACAGCCTCACTCCAGGTCTGAAAGGCTTTTGAGAATGTTACAGTGGGCTCTGTGAGTGTAGATCCAGCTTGTACAGACTGAAGGCTCTATGAAAATATTTACAGCAGCCCTATTTGCCAGGCTTTGTTCATTCACTGTCAAGTGTGTTTGAAGGATTAAAGGTGTTGCCAGGATGTGTGATGAATTCATAATAAATGTACCTAATTTTAAATAATTTTAATACTTTGTACATGAATCTCTTTATATAACACCTCTTTATAAAAACAAACAAACAAACAAACAAACAAACAAACAAACAAACAAATCCAAACAAAGACTCATGCTTTATAGACAAGCACATGCATAAAGATTGCATATTATTATAAAATAATGTAGAAAGTGTCCCAGTATTTTATTTTGTATCTCATATAACTAGGACTCCTGAAATACTTGTCATGGGGTAACAATTATTGTGACCCATATATTGTCTGCTTCACTTCTTGACAGCTTGAGCACAAGTTTATTTGAATAAGCAGAGCTCTTGCTGATGGGAAAACTATGGCAGGAGGCTTCAATTCTGGATCCTAGTGGTGGGTTAATCAGGATAGTGCCAGAGGTTCTGGGAGAGTTCATCACCCAGTTAGGGTCCTCCACTGTGCACACGGGAATGGTGGTGAAGAATCACAGAATCACAGAACTGTTTGGGCTGGAAGGGAGCTCTGGAGATCATCCAGTCTCACCCCCCTGCCAGACAGAGTAACCTGGAACAAGTGTCCCAGGAACTCCTCCAGGTGGGCTTGGAATGTCTCCAGAGAGACTCCATGACCTCTCTGGGTCATGTTCCAGTGCTCTGCCACCCTCAACAGGAGGAAGTTCTTCATGTTGAGGTGGAAATTATTGTGTTTTACTTTGTGGCCACTGCTCCTCGTTCTATTGCTGGGCACCACTGAAATGGGTCTGGCACCATCCTCTGACACCACCTTTGAGATATTTATGTTGATGAGATCCCCTCTCAGCCTTCTCTTCTCTGTACTAACCAGGCCCAGCTCCCACAATGTTTCCTCATAACAGAGATGCTCCAGACCCTTTATCATCTTTGTGACCTGTTACCACACTTCTCTTCACAGACAAAAGTAAGGCACAATTCTTCCCAAGAATATTTCTGGGTTTCACATTCTCTGAACATCAGAGAAAGAAAACACAATGCTGTGTGTTTATCTCATTTGCTGTGCCTATGTTGTGCCAAAGTACAATGCAATATGCTTACCCAAAATGATGGTGTTTTGTCCCCTTGGCTTATCAGGGCCAAGTGTGTGTGTGCCTGGACTGTCAGCTAAGAGTCACGAGATGAGTGGAGAGGAGTGCAGGAGTGCAGAGTGAGTGCTTGGCAGATTCAGTTTAGATGTATTTAATATAGTATAATAAAGTAATTAATTAGCCTTCTGATAAGATAGAGTCCTCCTCATCATTCCTCCTTCACTGGAGCCTTCCCACCACAATAATAGTGATTCTCTGTTGGACTATTTCCAAGTACCCCATTGTCTCTTCTGAGGATCCCAGAACTGGACAGAACACTCCAGATTTGGCCTCACCAGGGCAGAGTAGAGGGGCAGGACCACCTCCCTTGACAGGCTGACCACACTCTTTCTGAAGCACCCCAGGACACCACTGGCTGTCCTGACCAGGGCATTGCTGGCCAACTTGTCACTCACCAAGACTTCCAGGTCCTTCTCAGCAGAGCTGCTCTCTAGCAGGTAGGAAGACACAGTCTTATAGTTACCTTTCAAAGCCTTTCTTCTGGAATAAAACCGTGAACAACAAATGTACAGTTTTCCACTTATAACTAATTTATGCAAAAGAGACTTCTATAGGATCAGCCCTCAAGAAACTATACCAGAAATATCAGAGGTCTTTTCTGAGAGTTTTGATAAACCTTGGGTCTGACTAAGCTGGCTACATCATGATAACAATCTCTCTGAGAGTAATTTTTATTCTAACCATAGACAAATGAAGGGCTATAATCTAAAAAATCATGCAAGTCCACATTATTTTTAAGTCTGGCTTTATTCCTCCTGCTGGATATCAGCCTGTGTTCTTCTTGGCTCTTATCTGAGCTACTGCCAGTTACCAGGCAAAGACCGCACTCAGCTGTTGGATTGATTTATTAACAGAAATGACAAGAGGTCTGCATTTGATCTTATATGTCACAAGTTTAACTTCTCCTGACAATCACTCAACTTTGACCTTAAACAATTTGAAGCAATTTGCCCAGTATTCCTCACTGTAAGTGAGTCAGCTCTAGTCAATATGTCTATCTCTTTGAGGGAAAGTGTTGCAGTTTGCTCTCTGTGAAGGAAATCCTGCTACTATTTTCACTGGGGGAAAGAAGGTCCTGCATAACATAACATAATTTATCTGGGAGAGATATGATGAGGATGCTATTTTTAATGATAGCTCAGCTAAAATATAATGTGCAGTGACTCTAGGAGGTTATAGTTTGAAAATCAGAATCTCACAAAGACAGAAAAAGGGCAGCATGAAAAATTGATCATAGGAATGCCTAATCTCCACAGAAGGCACTTTCAAAGGGGAACACCTTTCATGCTTTCAAAGGGAGCCTTACCACCTGAAAAGGCATTTATCAGAGACAGGAAACAAGACTCCTGTGAAACTTGCAGTCCAAAACTGGGAACTGCAATAACAAGTTCCATGTTTTGTTGCAAACTTGCAGTTTTGGCTATATTCACTGAAAGCTCTGGGTAAATTTGTACTATGAGTGGATCTGGGTGTGTTTACAGGTGTTACTGAAGACTAAACAGTGGCAGTAAGAGAATATTTTTGTTTTCTGGATTTTGAAACTTCCTCCCCAATTCACAAATCTTCAGAGAATTACTGGTCTTAGCACTGATGTTTGAAAGGGTCTTTAAAGGGTATTGGAAATACTGCCCTTTCTCTTTTGTGAAATGCTTGGAAGTACTAAAGTGGCTTAATTTTTACATGAAAACTATGCCCACTGAAATCCATAAAAGCAGAAAGAACTTAAGAACCTCAGAAAAGAAATTTTCTCTTCTTCACATAAGTCTACTTTAATTTTGAGGCAATAAAAAAGTTAAGATAAAACATGGACCTCAGATTTCATCCCAAAGCCAAAGACACCCAAGTCTGTATATCTCAAATAGTGCTCTGTTCCACCAACCCAAGTTGCCCAAGTCTTTTTGCTCAAGCTTGAATTTTTAATCTTTAAAACCCACTTAGATTTTCCTCTCTGAGCACATTAGCAGTTGTGCCAGTCTGGGCCATAAAACTTCCCAGATTTTATAGCACTGCTGCTACATGTACTGCGAGGTCTCCTGGAGATGCTCCCAGAGAGAGGACGTGGATGTGTGGGATTTTAAAGGCTGTTATCAATAATGTTCTGGAGCTTGCTGTGAGCCCAGTTGGCTTCTTATACTTGTACACTCATTCTATTTTTTCTCTGTATTTGGTTTGGACTGGTAGAACAACATTTGCTGATCCTGGCCATTTTTTTGTGTCAGGTGGAAGATGCTGTAATTACATGCATTTCATGAATATCTGAGCCTCTTTTGCATTACAGACAGATCAACACTACCTCAGCAAACACCCCAAGGATTCATATCTCTGTGCAGAGGACAAGGGCTTTCTTGAGCCAAGCTCACATTCTGACAAATAACAGAATTAATGTTTTTGCTTTGCACACCATTGCCAGAGTAACTGATGCAGCACAAGGCAGTGACCTACAACTTGTCCATTCATCAAAACCTGAACTGCACAACTTTGTGGTGTTTTCTATATGGCTGGATAAATGCTTTGATCCAAATACCACTGGAATCAGTGAGAAGATTGCCTTCATGTTGCTGGGACTTAGGCTGAACTCCCAGAGGTTAGGGGTTTTTGTGGGGAAGATTTTGTACGGCCTTTTGAAATCCATCCTTTTAGAGAGATATCCTAGATTGTGTGCTAGAGGATTAACAGTACAAATCATCACAACTCATTAGACCACCATATAGAGATTCATAAACTTTTCTAGGGTTTGCTCAGCAGGCCTAGTTATTTTATAGTTTCTAACACCTGTACTGGACACTTAAAAATCCTGTGAAATGAATATATTCCATTCAGCTCCTGGCAGTCTGCACCCTGCTGAGAATACAAATGGTTTGCAGTTGTCTCTGTGCCTCCTGCTCACTGCCATGTCAGGAAGTGAATGCAGATGGACTCATTTGTTGACAACCAACAACATGGTTTTGATATAAATTGCAGCTATGACATAAATTTGCTTTTGTATAGAACTCCAAAATCATTGAATATTTACAAAAGGCCAAATTCACCTCAAGGACAGTGCTGAACTACATTTAGCAAAGGCACAGAGAGAACAGGAACAAGGATACATGACTCCTGTTTCTCTTTAATTTTTTTTTTTAGTGTAAAGCCTGCAGACCAATTCAGATCTTCATACAAGATACAGAACCTTTGAAATCCCAGAAATTCTCATTATGAAAGTTGGTGTCTTTTACTTCTGTGGTCCCATCCCATCACTAGAGTTGTTTAGAGGGAAAGCATTCCCTCATTGTGAGTGACTGGCTGAGGGTGACTGCTTCTCTAGTCTGAATTAGCACTCAAAAAGCCATGGAAACATGGAATGCTGAGAACCAGAGTCAGGAAAATCACTGAAGTTTCTCAAATCAACCAGGCAGATGACGAAGGTTGGGTTGGGGTAAAGTGACAGCACACCAAGTCTCCAAAGCTACAGAGCAGGCAGCAGCTGACCTTCAGGTTGTTGAAGCATCTTCAAAACTAATACATCCAGAAAGAACTCTTTCATTCCAACAAATTGATAAGGTCAAATATCTATTTATACATATGGCATTGATCTCTGACTGATCAGTCATCAGTTTTCTTCTTCACCTGTGTTTCAGAGTAAGGTTAATTTTGGATCTCAGTCTAGTTTTAGACTCATCCTTCTGGGACCACAGATTCAGACTGATGGAAATTTGTCTTATTTCATTGATTCTCAAAGGATAAAATATTTTTATTCCACCATTGTTTAACTATTTATTCTTCCAGCCTCCTTTACTGCATCTAATTTTTCAACTTTATGTGCTTCATTCTAATCTATAGTGACTTCCTCATGTGCATCATTTGCAGCAAGACTGATGTTTTACTATTTTAAACTGTAAGGAAATGTAGAGAAAAACATAGTGAGAAGAAGACAGAAGTGTCTGGCTCATCTCAGAAGCCTCTAAAAAATCTGAGACAATCCGGGTTCATTTTTGAAAGTGAGTGATGTAAACGCTGGATAGCAATGCCAGCAAACAGGAGCCACATCTCCAGGCTCCTAGCAGATGTAAATCCCTGTAATACCAAATTGGAGAAAAGAAGGACTAGTCTTAATCCTTTCTAAAAAGGTAGAGAAGAAAAATATTTTGCACTTTTAATTTGTTGCTTTCAGACTGTTAACTGAACAAAGACATATAGGGTTATTTAAGCAGTATTTTCATTTTACAAATGACTAGACTATGTGTTCATTTCCCCAGAAAGAAAAATGAGATGCTTTCTGCTCCCTTTTTTATCCTTTGGATAAAAGATGTGTGTATACACTATAGGAAACTTGTTGCCTGTGAGTGTAACAGAGGAGAAAGTAGAAGTGAGGAGAAAGAACAGTTTCAGCCAAAGGTTAGAATTGGAACAACACAAAATTGCTATAAATTTTTCATGAATTACTTTAGGCTGGATTGCTCCATTCCACAAATCTACCTTTCAGGCAGTTGAGTAAGGGCAAAGCAACCTGTCAGCTCTTGAAGCAGAGCTCTGTAAGCTGGCAAGGCAAACACCATGACTCAGTGGCTGCAATGGGAGCTCTGCAGCAGGGCCTGCAGCTGGTGGCATCTGCAGAGGTCGTGCTGGGAAGGACCTTCTGCCTGGCAGGGGACAGCCTGCAGCACAGTTTGACTGCTGGGCACAGATGGCTCAACTCATTTCCCTGGACACCTGTGGCACCAAGCTGCTGCTGCCGTTACACCTGGCTTGTCAGAAAATGTCATTATGACAAAAGAAAATGACCTTTTCCTGAGCAGAGTATGGGTCAAACACACCTGGGGCCAGCTGAGGTGTCCAAGGATCTCCCACCCAAACAGTGTCACTGCAGGAAGCAAATTTCTGTAAGTCTTGTGTCTTGTCTGCCAGACTCACGTCCCTGATGCCCAAGGGAATTTCACATAGCAAGTACACCTACATTTAAAAAACTGATTATGGCCCTACACAGAGGTTTGTCTGAATAAATCTGGATATCTACAACACAGACATCTCTATGAGCTACTCAATATGTCCATTGACTACACCCTGATTAAATCTATTAAGTCAGTGAAAGCCACTGGTATCTATAGTGCACTTTATCTCATTCTGAAGCAGATAACTAAAATTAGTCAAGTGGCTCTCACCCTAGAAGTGCCAGTTTCTCTCAATTGTCTATTATGTGAGCCTGGTGTGTGATATTCTGATCTAACCCTTCATTTTATTAGCTACTAAAGGTTAAGGGACCTCAATTTCTTTCTAGTTACACTGGTCATGTGTGAACCCGGATGAAGGCTCCCCAAATCCAAGATTTTCTGGCTGGAAGGAGGAGAGGTGAAACTTTAGTAACTTATGATCCAGAGTTTTGTCTGAATTATAGAGTCAGCTCAATCAGCCACAGGGATGGTTGGCAGTTCAGTGACCCAGTGCCTAGCTTAGCTCAGGCCAACTGCAAATGTGAACCCAAAAAGCCCACTTAAATCACCATGGCTCAGGGGGCATTGTCCAGCTTAGAAACCAGAGTGAAAAGAATTCACTAAGTAGTTCAAGTGCATTATTTTCTCCATTATTAACAGTTGTGGTATTTGCAGTATTTAAACACTCTGCAATTTTTTCCCCTTAGGCTATCAGTGCTTGCTTGCAGCCCAGAGAACAGCTCTGTGGACAGGGCTGTTGCATGTTTTCACCAATTTATCCGAGGACAGAATTAACTGATATAAGCAATTATGAGACTTACAAGATGCCTAATTGACCTCCTTTGACTGTATGAGATAAATGGATATGATGTCACTAAACTGCCCTCTGATTATCCTTTAAATCACAAACACTCTTGCAGATAACACTTGGGATGTTATGTAGGAATATAAATATAAAATTCATTGATGGCATATCGATTTCATACTGTGACTCAAAGCATTTATGTTAGCTATACTTATTACTTATCATAACTCCAAGAATGACAGCAGATTCAGCTTCTCACTAATGGAAAACATTGTGAAGCCTCTGAAGAGAGATACAAATCTCTCTGAAGAGAGATACAAATTGTTTGGTAATAGTGTTTTGCATAATCACCTGTTTAAATACTTACTAGCATCATACTCCTGCTGATGTTCTATAATAAACTTAATGGTTTCTGAAAACATTGTATAGCCTTCTCTAACTGGTGCAGACATGTCAAGGTTTTCTGATCTAGCAATCAGCAAGGGGAAGAAATTGTGCTTAGCATGTGTAGGACTTTTTCTTCCAATGCCAAAGCCAAATGTTCTGCCAAACATCTTGCTCATGTGCAGTGTTTTCTGCACATGCCCAGCTGTCACTGCCCTGTGTCACAGAGCATGTGGATTGCTGCTTAGATTATGAAGAGAGCAAAACATTTTGTCTTTGGGATAAGTTTAGTTATTAATCTCCTGTTTTTTTTTTTTTTTTTTTTTTTTTTTTTTTTTTTTTTTTTTTTTTTTTTCCCAGATAGAGTAAATGTGGTTATTGATGCTGCTGTTTGAATTGATGATATTTATATAGTCTTTTCCTGTTAGGGAATTGGGAATTTGACTCCTCAATAAGGTTGAAAGTATACTTAAGTAAACAGCTGTGTGAAATGTAAAGCATGTTGTGATTTTATTTTGCCATTTCTTTCAAAATGAAAGAAAGTTTGCAAAATACATTTCAGTGGAACACTTTTTTTTTCTTTTGCTTTAATTATGGTAGCATTTTACCCTGATGCAAGCCAGTAAGTTTCTACAATGACATATTGAATGCTTATTGTAGACAAGGATGGTGGCAGTGCCATCCCTTGTGTCTCCAACAGCATCAAGCCATGGCTCCAGATTTGACATATTGTGGTGGCAGTGGCATTTCCCTTACTGGCTCTGCTTGCTTGTGCTCCACTTTACTGGTACTTGCACTTTAAACTGAAGAAAGATAAGATGATTTAATTATCTCTCTCAGTTTAGTGGAAGTGAGGTCATTATTTAACTGTTTAATATTTTCCTGTGTCAGCATCATTATTTTTTCCAATAATGTCCTTGTCTTCTCTTGTGCTTTCAAATTCCTGAGGAGATCATGTGTCCTTTGTAGAGCAAACCTTTAAATATATTGACATTAAAGCCTACAGATACAGATGAGCCAGGATTAATGCTTAAATCTCAAGGGCTTCCAAATGTCAATGACAACATGGGTGCTGTGCACAGAGCTGAGCTGAAAATTCCCATGAAATGTGCCTGTCGAAAAACACTGATTTTCACTTAGTCCAGGCAGTTAACTTGAAATTCTCGTTCTCCAAAATTAATATTTAAAAAGTTAGACATTACTTCAGCTTCTGGGAGGATTTGTTACACCACTGAGTGCAATTATCATTCCCAACCTGTTGTGAAACAAAGTACTTAATGCTAAAAGCAGCAGGGATGCTGGGCGTCAGGGGCTGCCTGTTAAAAGCACATCGGTCTGTTCACACTGGAGTTAATGCAGCCACTTTTCCTCCAGGATATATCTTGTGGTTGGCTGTCTGGTGTCTAATGAAGTGTGTGTTCATGGTGCATCTTTTAGTACTTTACAAGCTCTTTTTGTCAGCCAATTTTCATTAAACATCTCTGAGATTTCTGCTCGTGTTGAATTTGGTTTTGTTATAGCAGGACTGTCACACAGTTTCTCTGGTGTGCACACACATACAGAAAAGAGCTGCTTAACGTCCACAATCTTAGAAAAAGAGTTTAAGATGTCTTGGCCGCAAATAATTAAGCTAATTCTGAATTTGCTTGTGGGTTTTGCTTGTGGGGAAATCACTGTTGTAATGGTCAGGTTCTGCATTCACTGGTGGTTGCACGAGTCCATGCCTCAACCTTCCAGTGACCTTCCAGCAGAAGAAGGCTGCCTTGGGAATGTTTGCATCAGCAACCTGTTATGGCCATGAATGCTATTGAAAATAATGTACTGGTTTGGAGGGTTTTCTTTTGCCAAATTAATACCAGTGGATAACACTTCGTGGTTTGTAACCTAACCTGGTGATTGCAATGAAATTACAGCTCGTGGCAGGAACAGATGATGGCTGTGTCAGAACATCTGAGGTTTTAATGAGGCAGAATTTTGTTACCCGACCCTACATCCAGTAGCTTGTCATCTAGTAGTGAGCAGAATAATTACCAGTGATAAGGACTCATTAAAGAGGTAATTCTCTTTTAACAGGAACTGCTGTCTGAAGCCCAGCCTTTGGGCTATCAAACCTCTGAGCGGCATGTGGGGGATGGCAAGGAGATGGCAGTCAGTGTGCAGCTCAGGGGGTTGGGATGGAGCAGAATGGTTTGTAATGTCACCCTCCATTTACAAAAAAAAGCACATTGGATAGAAGTTAGAGGAGTTCCCTTTTGTAAGAACTGCAATAGGACTTATGACACCTGATCCTTTTAACAATAGAAAATATGAGAAGATCAGCAATATCTGACTTCATAGATGAGCACAGACCTCATAGCAGGGACAAAGGCAGCAAATTGGATCTAAAATGAGTCAGAGAGAAGATGCCTTTAGAACAACAATGACTCCAGGAACATCAGGGCTGAAGAGGATTTTGGGGAAATAGGAAGAAAAAGGAAATCCTTTGTGCCTTTTAGGGATGTCTTCACAGCTTTTGTGCCCTTTGAGCTTGTGAAGGAGTGATTTGGCTGACTAGCAGAAGAGACAAGGCTGTGAAAGTTTGCTGGCTTCAATGTGCCTAGGAGGAGCATGAACATCACTTTTTGCCCTCCCATTGAGCTACTTGGTGAGAGACTCACAGCTAAATTCCCTGAGATGCAGTTGGACCAAGAATGGGAGTTTTTGAGGCTGGGAATTAATCTTCCTCCTTGCCTGGATGGGACTGACTGGGGGGAGAAGACTCTAATTTCAAGAGAGGACAGGTTCTCTTCCCTACAGCAGCCTGGGCAGCAGCAAGTGGGTAACTCAGGACAGTGCTCACAGTCCCACAACGTGGCTGGTTGCTGCAATCAGACTGTTCATTTTGTGATGCATTTGCATGCACTAATCAAAGTAGCCAGAGAAGTGGGTGTCAATACTGGTTTGCTATCTGGGACGTGTAATCAAGTTTCTCCACCGCAGTGTGGATAAAAGTTGATGAAAAGACAGCAGTTTCTTATCTTTCATATTCAGTTCAGTGCCCCAGAGCAGCTGCTCTCCTGCCCTTGCAGCACCCAGGCCTCAGGACACTGCAGGGGACATTGCCCTGATAGTCTCTCAGGTTTTGGACATGGTTCCCCAGCCTTGCTCAGCCAAGAATCCTGTTGGTTCAGAGAGCAGTAGAAACTATCTGCTGTGGGACTTTTCTTCTTGTTCTGATCGATCTTCCCTTTGTAAATCTCATTTAAGGATCTGTTTTTACTCTGCCTGCCAGTATGTCCATGGAAAGCACAGAAGTTATATTGAGAAGAGGAAGGAGGAAAAGCTTTGGGTTTTTTAGACAATTTTCTACAAAAAACCATCCAATTTCTCAAGCTCATGTTCACAATAGGCATGGAGAAAGACCCAAAATTATAATAGTATTATATTCTATACTATGTATTTTTGTTATTAATACAATTTTACTATATTAGCAGGCTAAATGAATGGCTTTTTAGTAATTATCTAGGAAAAATTCTGTTCTGAGCTCAGCAGTTATGTCATTTCATTCTCTCTTTATCTGGGAAGAATTTTGATATAGCTCATTTAGGGTGCTACAGGATGATGTACCCCTGCACTCTCCTCTGGGGGCTTTCCTGCACCTTGGAGTCACAGGGTCTATTCTGCTCTGTTTACTGCTTTTACATCCCTTTTTATACCCTTCCAGGGCATGAGCAGAAAACTGGAGGTGCCCAGAAACAAGGATGACAGAACTTAATTTAAATTTCCTTGTGTCCTGGATTGTCCTACTTGAGACTGCTCAATACATTTAATTTCTGTTATTTTAACTATTTTGCAGTTGAGGCTGAGCAGTAAAGATTAAATCCTCCTCTTTCTCTCTCTCTTTCTACTCTTGTGGCACTGCAAAAATATTTCATGGCACTTTTTTGTGCTCTGCCTTAAAAATACAGCACTGACCAGGGGAGAATGGTCCCTGTAGCTCTATTAATGTTAAATGAGGCTTTTCATAAATCATGACTGAATTTCCTGTATCACATTATGCCAGAAATTATTTTCTAAATGCTCAGTAAAATCAAAGTAGCATGCAAGGATTGACATTTAAGTTGCATATCTACCTAAAAATATTTTACACACTCCATTAAAAAGTTGAAGATAATTTAAACACAGTAATTCATATTGATGCCATTACTGGAAAGGAAGTATATTTTCAATGCTGAAAAATGTTTACCTGGCAGCCTAATCAAACATTATAACAAACAGAAAAGTCTGAGGTTTAATTTTCAAATGTTGCTCGGTCATATTTGAAAAAGAGTAAATAACCCTGCATCTCTCTGCCTTTCCAAATAAAAAGGTTGTTAGCTACCAGGGATCAGCAGAAGATTTTTATGTCTCTTTTTGTCTTTCATCTGCCTAAAACAAATAAAATTCATGCTGCACCTATAATGATGGAAGTAATAAGGGAAATGGTAATCAAGCAGAATTAAACACTGAAATTGTCTAGCAATGAATTACTTTAAGTGAATGTTTAAACTGCATAATCATTTTACTGGAAGATTGGAAAATCTCATCAGGCACTGCAGATAGGCAGATGGAGAGCTAAGGATTGTCCTTTCCCATGAGTTCAGGCCTTGCTGATGAAAATGCTCCTCCACTTGTTGCTGTGACTTGTACTCATTCTGCAAGGCTCAGTCCTTGTTTAAATCTTTATACTTGAAGGCTCATAATGTTCATTCCACTTTGGGACTGATTTCTGCACAGCCTTTTCCTCTCACTTCAGACAATGGGTTTAGAAAAATCTGTGCAACTCTCCTGGTGCTCTTGTCCTTCCCTGTCCCATTCCGTGTGTAAATCCTGGCTCCTCTGTGAAGGGAAGGTAGCACAGAGATGTGTGCTGGAGAGTTTACAGGTTTTATTTTCTTGGTTTCAGTTGAAAAAGTCTCCAAGGGGCAAGGCTGGAGGGTACCTGCAAGGGTGAGTGAGGCAGAACCATTGGACTGAACAGGAGAAAGTTGTGCCTTGACTTTCCTTAGTTCTTTGCAGTCATTTGCACACTTATCAGTCAATATGGGAGGACTCCAGGACTGCTCAGCAGGAGGTGCTGGAGAATCACAGCTTGAGGCCCTTTTGTGTCTTCAGACTGCAAATAGCACAGAGTGAGTCTTAGCTAAACCTCCCTGGGTCATTTCAGCTTCTGCCAGTCTGGTGCAAGACAAGGCTGAGCACTGGGGTGTGAGATGAGCAGAGAACTTCTGCAAAACATGGGTATCTCTGTCCTCCCTGCTGTGACTGCCACTACAGGAACTCATTTTACTGAAGGAGAGCAATGTGACCTCAGAAAAAACCCAGTTATTAGTATGGCTGTCAGCAGAACTGTTTTCAGTACTGAGTGTTGGTAATGTTCTCATCCAGTCCCAGCTGCCACATGGCTGAAGCTTTTCTCCTCTGTGTTCTTTGTGCTGCCCTTTTCTGAGAGCACCGAAGAGCCTTCCCTGATAGAAAATTGCTCAGGAACACACAGCTGATTTTGCCTGCCCTTTCCTCATGGTAGCCAAACATCTCTGAGGGAAATGCTAATGGGCAATATCCAATTCCTGTTGCATCCGTGTGGATCCACAAGACAAAACTTGCAACAGAGGCAGGCTGCTCTGAATTATGGCTGATCCTAAATTATGGCTGACCCAGAATTATGACTGCCCCAGAATTATGGCTGACCTGTGGTCATCTGAGACATCTTTGCTCATTTCAGCCATTCACCTGAGGCTGCCAGACACTGAGTAAGCCAGAAGCAGGACCTCATTGTGCCTGACAACAGCATCCACATATCAACAGGCTCTAATAAAACAAATGGCAATAATTTTTTTGCAGAGCATTGGCTGCAAAAGAGAGGTTCATACATATTCCAGAGTTTGCAGACTGTTGACAGTGCACCTGCTCCCATGGCAGCATCTCTGGCTGTGTGGTGGGGGTGTGCTTCTCTGTTCCTAAGCAGTAGATTGCTGTTTGAAAAAGTTCCATGGTCTTATAAAGAAATATTTCAATTGGATGAAGTCTTTCTGACCCTCTATTATTTCTGTACTTGCCAGCTTTCCATGTGTGGGTGAGTCTTTTCTCCTCTCATTCAGAAGCTTAACAAAAGTCATTAAAATTGCCATGAAGTTGTCTGTGAGCAATTCCTGTATGTGGAAGAAAAAAGGACAGGAGAGTGTTGGAAGGATTGTTTAGTTTTTAAAAACTCTTTTCATTTTTCTAATCTCCTTGTCCTCTTCAATCATATGGAGCAGAAGTAAGCATTTAAATAATAAGACATTTGTGTAAAATTACTTTTTCCTTGCCCTTGTTTTATATTACATGAATCTATCCATTTTCTCTGCATAAACAAACAAGATTAATTATTCTTGGATGTTTGAGAATATTTCTGCCTCTTATCATCAAGCCCACTCAAATGATTAAAAGGAATAATAAAAACAGCATTTCATATTGAATAAAACGTCTTTTATTTGGTCATTAATGCACTGTGGTCCTTATGTACCAACACCCTAAGCAATTAAATTCTCATGAGGTAGATTAGCCTTTGAAGGCTAATCAGAAGCTCAACAGAAGCACATTTGAAGGGGCACATATTTCAGAAACTAGCTGAATGATGGATGTTCAGAGGTAGTTTTGAACGTTGGCTGTTCATAGCAGAAAATGGTTTGTGTCTTCAGAAGTGAGTGTGAATCCATTTTCCTGTCTTGTGAAAAACGTTGAAGCTTCAAGGGGTTCTTTGTGCCAAGCCCACGTGCATTGAAGGCCTATCAAAGTGACTGTGTTTGCTTGTTTATTTTTCCTGAGAATGAGGAAGGGGGGAGGTCGAGGAACAGAGCAATCTTGGGAGAGCAAAGAGTTTGGCAGTCAAGTCCCTGTCCTGAACTCCCTGTGGGTGCTCTGCTTGTTAGGAGGGAAGGGGCTCTTTCCATCTCCATTTTTCCATCTTTCCATCTCCCCTCCCTGTCTGCTACCACTCTGAGTAGCAACTGCACATGAGCACATGGGGGAAAAGAGTGATTTGTGTCTCCCCCTCTACTCAGATACTGATTGGAAATTACTGATTTCTCATCTTCTCCAACATAAATGAACTAGTTTTGAGGAAAAAAATAAAAGACCAAAGTCTTGTTGATTCATCAGCTCTTTACAAGGAATATCTTTCTGAACCCTTTCCAATCAATTAGCTCTCCTGTTTTTTGTGTCCACGTCAGCCCCTAACTACTCTTCTCTGTGACAAAAGTGAATGCCCTGCTGTGGAGCAAAGATAAAATTACTACTCTGCTTCTTGAGACAAAGTGAAGAGAGATTGAAGCACAAGCAGCAACACTTTGTTAAATTGGGATGAATCTTGGGCACCCACTTGTTGTCTTGAGAGAGTGACCACACAAGGAGGCAGAGGACAGACCCTTCCAGTCTCCTGGGCCCAGTGAGCTTAGTCTGTATCAGCAGCATTCCTGCCTATGTGAAATATTCTGTTGTACAAACAGGAGGACAACCAGGTTGTCAACAATGGGAGGAAATCAAGATAAAGTGGAGTCTTCTCTCCCTCTGCAGACCACCCCTTGGCTCCACAGCTTGGAGGTTTGCATCTCAGAGGGTGGACCTTCTTGGCAGTGAAGCATCCTTTGGAGTTGTTTTAGCTGTGAGAGAAGGTACAGACAAGTTGATACATGGCTGAGCAATAAGCAGCATTGAAGAGGACCACAGTGACCATTTGGGAAGTGTACCAGTAAATAGACAAATTTCTACTATTGTGAGACCACTCAGTGGGCGTCCACATAGTTTGGGACCATCATCCCAATCAGGCAGGCATGAAAATGTAGTGTTTTTTTTTTTTATTTTATTATTATTGCTACATTTTTTTCTTCTGTCTTACCCGGCATATTCAGTATTTTAATGCTCCTGGAAACCTGTACTGAACAACTCAACAGTGGGTGCTGCTGACTGCAGTGTCCCAGTGGCATTCTACAGCTCACTTTGACACATTCAGAGCTCAAAACATCTTTGTCCTTTGTCATACTCCTACTGGACTTGGTCTAAGTAACAAAGTTGATGTCTTTCTCTTCTTTTAATTTGTTTCTCTCTCTCTCTTGTGGCTTATGGTTATGGGAAATGTTTTATTTGAGTTCATCTTCAGTTCAGTCTTCATTGATAAACACTACATGTGTCATAAATTTACCAGAGAAAACTTGTTCTGCCAGCAGAGGCATTCACTCAAGTTAGACCTGCTTGGACAGGTGGATGAGGGGAGCGTTACGTGGCTGACTTCAGAAGGGTCATTCTGGCAAGTGCCACGGAATTGAATTTAAAATGTCAGACACTTGCTCCCGTTATAGCTCCTGCTGGGCACCAAAGCCTGTTGAAAAACCCTAAAAGACAGCTGGAAAAGGGAGTACTGTAGCAAATGTCACTGTGTTTTAATTGACTGGTCTGAGCAAGGAAATCCACAAAATACCGAGAGGCCAAGTCCTTGCCCTCGGGTAGTTGGCTTCAGGAGAACTTGCAGGTGCCTTCAAAGTGTACGTCATGCATCCCTGTTGTCTAAGAAGATAAGAGTCTAATGCAGCTGGTGAAGTTCAGCTTTGAGTTTGAGAGGTGTTCAGCTCCACGGGTCAGAGGTTCAAACCTTGTTAACGACTTTTGAAGAAGCAAATCTCACACGTCTGTGTCAGAAAGCAGCCCCAGAAGTTTAACACTGGTGAGTTCTCAGTAATCTATTGAAAAGCAATGATATGAAGGAGGGAAGCTTTTTTGCCTTTGAAAATGCAATCTCCACACCCTGCTGCACCTGAAAATGTGCTTTAGCAGTGGGAAAAATGTCACGTTGCCACCAATGTGCATTGGACAGATATGCTCACAGCAGACAGGGCTCATTTGGCAAAATGTAGTAATGGTAGATATTCTCAGCATTCAAAAGACTTCAGCTGAGCTACAGTTGGGCCAACCCATCAGGGAAGGCTGCTCTTATTTTCCTTCATCATTGCTCTCCTCACATTTGTTCATGATTTTCTCCTAAGAAAAGTAGAAAGAGTGGGGAGGTGATTTTCTCTGCAGGGAGAAGACAGGGAATACATATCTCAGGTGTGAAGATGTGTTTTTAGGGAGCTAAAGCCATAGGAATGGGCATATGGAACAGGTCAAAACATCTTGAGTTGCCTTTCAATCAAAGAACAGTAAAAGCTTCTAGAAAAATCTCTCAGGTATCACTTGAGCTAGTGTTACAATGCCTTTCATATATAACCAAATAAAAATAAGGCTAGTGTGCAGCCATTATTTATTCCTCTCATGCTGAGTTTTTGGTCAATTCCAAACATAGAAATAAAAAAGTGCACTTGAGCTTTATTTCTAGTAATGATTTTAGGAACAACTTTCTAATATCTTACAGGGCACCAACAGAGGATGCCAGAGGATGAGAAACATCAGCATAGATGCACCTTCCCAGGACCTGGGCCAGGTGTAGCATGTTGTGATGTTCACTGGCAAAGACAGACAAAATGGGAAAGGGCAGTATCAGCCAAGGGAATTTGGTAGGAGATTTGAAGGGGCTTAAGTATTTTAGAAAGAGGATATGAATACCTCTTCCTTGTGAGGGTGAGGAAAACCTACTCTACTGTAAATCCTCTGGCATGATGCTGAAAGAAGCGAGTGCTGTACCTCAAGGCACAGTCCTTGAAAGAATGAAAAAGATGCTCCTGCTCTGCTGAGGTTTAGTTCAAATAAAGTTCCAGTTTGGGCTTGTGAAGGATCAGCCACTTTGTTCCTTTGCCCTGCTCCTACCTGTGTCACAAAATCCCAGGTGTTCTTCTGCTTGTGACAACACTCAGGACAGGAAGAAAATAGCTCAGGTTTCATGTGGTGGTGGAGGATTAAGACAGAAACAGAACCTGAGGGGGTTGGTATATTTTTTGTGTTGTGAGAAGCATTCAGGCAACAAAAAGAAATGAAAGAAAAATCCACTTCTGTCCCTAGAGATCCAGCAGGCTAAAGAGAAAAGGTATGTGAGGAAAGGGATGCCTGGAGAGGTAAAAGACTGGCCCAAGGTCACAGAGCCAGGGCAGGGTTTGCTGAGGAGTCAAATCTTTCCCAGACGCAGCCTATGGTTTGTCTATTTGTTGGATGTTCTTAAGATGTCCTTTTCAAAGCTGAGTTAGCAGCTGTAATTGCACTCCAGTCATCTTTATTACATTCTGATAGTTTATTCGGGCAGCCTCTTAGGCACAGCACTTTATGGACCTGTGGAATGGCAGGTGTGTGCTCTGAGGAGCTCAGTTTAGGCTGCACTTAGCACTGCAAGGTAATGGCAGACAATAAAGTAAAGCAGACAGGTGGGAGGGCTGTGACACTGAATGTGCTGATATATCAAAGGAAAGGTAATGAAACCCTGCGTGGGTAGATCATCCTTCATCTGTAAAACAGGACAGTTCTCAGCAAAAGGGAATTACATTTAAATGTAACTTTGCCTTCTTAATGTTTTTTTGGACATTGTCCCTTCTCTCTTGTCTGTGTTGTGATGACCACTAGACTTTCCCTTCAATCTCAAGTTTAGTGTGAACAAGAAACAAAGGTTTCAATAATATTTAAGGGTAAAAAAAAAATTAAAACCTAATTGTTTGCCTAGCATCAACTTTCAAAAAAGTGAATAAGGCTGGACCTGGAAGTAAAGGTGTACTGGCTGGTTTGAATGCATGGATGGAAAATACAATGCTAAATGTGAGGTAATAGTGAACATAAGATTGATGTGCTTGGACCTTCTGGAGTATTACTGTCCTGTAATACCTAAAGTCAGAAGGGTGAAATTGCATTCACAGCAGTAACTCTATAAATGTTTGTTATGACTGTTGGAGAATAGTGTTGTCCTTGAGAGAAAAATAAAAAACAAAAGCATGAAAAGTGATAGAGACAATTAAATATTAATAATCTGATTATAATTGTACCAAAAGTTTTTGAATCACTGTGAAAGCAAGGAAAAATCAGAGATATGGAGGTGAGCAGAAGGCAGACTGAAAAACAACACAGGTTTATCAAAGGGACGGGACAGCATGTCATGCTGCTTGATATCTTTCTCTGATAAAGAGATTTTATCTATGGGATTTACTTTGTATAGAAACGTATTTGAGAAAGTGCCATGTGGGAAACTGCAAGTAAAAGCAGAAAACATGAGGACCCGTGCAAGAACTGTACAGTGAAATGACAGAAAATTATCTTCGGTAGCTGACAGGAGCTATGTCAGTCACAGGGAAGTTACTGACAATCTTTTTCAATAATTCTTGCAAAATCACTTAATAGACAAATAAAAGAGAAATGGTGAGGAAAGATCAATATCTTCCTTCGCAAAGTGACTAGGAGACACCGTGGCTATGAGAAGATAAATACCTTGGTAGTCTGCACTGGCACAAGCACATCCAGTAGAGGTAGGTAAGAAATAACATCACTGTGTAGGGCATTGGTCAGGCATCAGGAATTGTAACATTTTTTTCTATAAAATGTAAATGTAAAATTCTGGCCATGTACATTCAAGTGGGGTGAATAACAAGGAATCAGGAAAGCAGAGTGGATAGGAGCAAGAAAGTGTCCTTTATGAAAAGAGAAATGAAGAAATGAATTCTTTAAGAAAAGAGAAATGAAAAGAGAAAAGAAGAGAGCTTCTACAGCCTGTTAAAAGAAAAGATAAGCAAGTGTAAATCTGTGATTGATGAGCAAATGGACAGGTTGGAGACTCAGGTGAAGAGAAGAGAAGAGAAGAGAAGAGAAGAGAAGAGAAGAGAAGAGAAGAGAAGAGAAGAGAAGAGAAGAGAAGAGAAGAGAAGAGATTAATACAGGTGAAGGAACAGACATACACAGACCAGCTTGGGATACTCTTTAGTTGGAAATTTCTAACCATCAGAGGAACAAGGCTCTGGAGCAGTTTCTGGATGGGGTCAGGATACAAAACCAAACTATTTTGAAAATGGCACATACTTTGTGTTCCTGCAACAGAAAACACAAAGGATAGAAACAAAATGACCTAGGAAATCCCTTCTTGCCCTGCACTCTACCTTAACAAGGAATGGATGATGTCATGAGTGTATGTAGGGAACTAATCTCCCCAGGAATTCTTATTCACTGTCCTCAGCTCAGGATATTTTTGTCTCTCATGGCAGTTTGAACACTGACTGAGTTTTGGACGGGATATTTTTTGAAGTAATCTGCAAACCTTTCTCTCCAGCCCTGACAGCGTGTCATCCATCAGGGAATACATCCCTGAACATCCTACCCTCCAAGGATGTGTCCCCAAGAGCTGAGGGGTGATGGGAGAAGACAATGAATCACTGAGGCATGAAGGCAGGTGTGGAGCTGTAGGAGATGCTCTGGTTTATGTGCCTGCTGTGGACAGGAGGAGGTGTGCAAAGTAGAGAAAATAAACTGTGGGACAAACACTGCTGTTACAATAACTAAAAAACTTCACACTCCATCAATTCTAAGACCTCTGGTCTTTAATCCAATACCTGAGGCTTACAAACAACTTGCTGCCATAACTCACTAAACCTTCATGACTCTCAGGGTCAGAAATGCAGCCCTGGTTATCAGGATTCAATAGATCTCCACCTCTTTATACCACGCTTGGGTTTGGCCACACAGCCCTCCTAGTGGCCTTTGGCTTGGACTCTGTATTAATTTAGGTACAGCATTTATGTCTGCAGTTCAGCAAAGTTATCTGTTATCTGAATAATGTCATATGAAAAGGAAATATAATTTCATTTAGAGATCTACAGGGATAATTCAGTGTTCCAAATAGCCCCTTGGCAGATCTGCAAATTAAAGGTTACCTTCTTCCTCAGCTTAACAGAGCTCTCCTTGATGCATCTATCTTAGTAAGAAAATAAAAAAATTCAAAATCTAATTTAGCAACTGTCCACATAGTACTGGGATATTTATAAGTAAATGATATGTGAATTATTTCAACCTTTAGTAAATCTATAACTGTCACTTACAGAAGGAGACACTGATGCTTTTTTTCTGTGAGCTGCAATCAGTGGCCCATTCAAATGTTCCCTAAACACCCCTTAATAGCTGGGCTTCAGAGATCTCACTGAACCCACTGCTAGAGTTGGAACGGAAAGCAACACAGATCTCCATCTCAAATAAAAATTTGTTCTTCTTATAAACATTGTGCTTAAAGAAGAATTTGTGATTTTAATTTGTAAGACTGCAGTCTGGCATAAAATTTAAAAAAAAATTTTTTATTACTCAGTTTCCTCAAATTTCATACTGGTTATTGTGACACAGTTACATTTGTATGATTTAATCCACCACTGATTAAGGAAAAAGGAATCATTTGGTCTTAGTTCATGACAATACTATGTTGTACTACAGAACAAATCCCTAAAACTTCATTAGATGTGGCCTTTATTTTTCCTTTACAGCATGCTTCTGTGTATCAGGCATAGTATATATTTTTAACCACTTTGCCTACAAGTTGGGATAGGTTAGACTGCCTCAAAACACACTTATTTAAAGACATTTTCATTATCCTAAATTAATATCATGCTAATTTATTATGGGTCACAGCTCTCTGCATCCAGGAAAATGAGGATGGAAACACAGTGCTGCTTCCTGCCTGTGGCACTTCCTTTCCTCCCTGGGATGTAAACTCCTCTGGGCCACTATCAAACTGCATTTCTGCAGCCTTTAGCTTCTCTGCTGAAAACTGATTTTCAGACTAGATCCCAGGAAACACTGAACATTTTAAATTCCTGTTGAAAAGGACATGCACAGTGAGAGTCTTAACACCTACTCAGGTCAGGTACTTCTTTGATTCTGCTACAAAAGAGGGAAGCTGTGAGCTTCAGTTCCCACAGAGTGGTTCAGTGTTTATCTCCAAAGGGGTACGACATTTGAAGTGTAGTAACAAGCATCTATCCTCCTAAGCAGACAAAGCTAAATGCAAATTTCACGGCGATGAAAATAGAGAATTTCCATTTCATGCTTGGAAGAAGGGGCAGGTTTCTATGACCTGATCCAATTTCAGAGATTTCCTGAACTGATAGATCTGATCTGATCCAAACTAGCTGCTGCTGCCCTTGAGTGCCTGCAGCCCTTGCTGTGTTGCTGTATTTCTTTCCTGAAATTTGATCTTCTGCCCTTCCCTTTCTCCCAACACTGACTCCATTTTAGTGCTTTGCAAAGCTCCTGCTTTTGTTCCATGTGGGTGCATTTAGAAGCCCACATTACTACTTTAAACTTCTATCTTTGACCACTCCAACCTCTCCAAATTCTCATATCTTCCTATCTACAGCATCAACGCCTCTGTTGACCATCTCATATCAAAGTACTTCCCATGGGGAATAGTCCTGCTGGCTGGTAGGAATTATCTGGATAGTAGGCTGTAGGAAAGACAGCAGACATTTAAACAGATTGATATTTTTTTTTAAATGGTGGGACCATTTCACAAGCTGCTCCCCCACTGTGACACCATCAAGGCTGATCTGTGCACGGCCAGGGGGAGGTTGTGGGTTTGCCCCTTTGGTTTTGGTGGCTATTTTTTTTCCCAGATAAAGTCTTGCCTTTCCCTTTCTGCCAGCAGGTGATCACATACAGAATCTGCTGGCTGGGGCAGGTCCCAGATGGTACAGGGCAGCTACCCAAAGGTACAGGAAGTCTGTGATACAGCAAGAAATCAACCCTCCACCAAAATGGCAAGATTTTTTTATTTTTCTCTAAACTGAGAGCCCAGGCAAAATGCTAGGCCCCATGACTGCTGCTGAGGGGAAAAGAAGGGACTCTTTGCTGACTTCATATAGGTGTTGCTGTCCTTAGAGCAGAGGGAAAGCCTGGGGCTGTCACACAGGGATACAATGACTCTCCAAATCTGCACCTGTAAAACCTTGGGGCCCCTCCATCCTCCAACGAGGACACAGAGCTGCTGTGTGGAGCAGTCAGGAGCTTACCTATCAATGATGTGCACCAAAGTGTGGGATTGAAGCTTTCCCAGCCCCCAGCCACCAGTCATGGAAATATGGCAACTCCAATCTCAGTTCTCCCACATTTTCAGGAAAGGGTGCAGAGTGGAAACCTCCTCCAAGGCTGCACCAGATTCTCTAAACCATGGGTTTGGGATGAGAGGGAGTACAGGAAGGGTCTGTCCTGCCCAGAGTGGCTCATGTAGAGCAGTTCTTCCCACACTATTCTGAAACTTCCCTTCAGGCAGGACCATGCCACAACCTTCAATCAAACACAAGCAGCCATGAGTGCAGCTGGGTCCTCTCACTGCAGTGCATCTGTTCCCACTAAGTGTGAGGTGCTGTCTTGCAAACTATTCCTCTCTTAATAAATTATTGATGAAGCTTCTCCCTGACAGATTGCAAAACCAGGGAGCCTTGGGCAATTCTGCTCCTCCCCCAAAATGTTCTAACACTTGTATTTATCTGAAGAACATATGCTTGTTGTTCCCAATGACTTTGCAGCTTTTTGTGTTGTTGTCTTCTTCAGGAATGCAAATGCTTCGGCTTCCTGCAGACAGGAGAATCACTTTCCCTTCCTCTACACTCAACTTTTTCATAATGTTTTTGGAATTTAATAGGAAAATTCTCTCCTGGGGATGTGACTGGACTGATTACTGATGGATTATGAAGTTTTAACTTTGGACTGACTGTCGGTGCTGGTACAAATGCTCAACAAAGAAGCAAGTTAGCACAAAACTCTATTTTGTGTTTTGTTTCTGTGCAGCTTCACATCTGAGGAGCTTTGGGTTGTTCAGGTTTTATGAACACAGGACGTTCTCAGAACAGTAGGGAAACATGATTTCCATAGATTTTTTTTCAAAAATACAGACTCAAATTGACTACCTTAGAGTCAGCATGGTAGATATGAACATCTTGACAGTGTGCCTGAGGGGGCTTGTCTGCCCTGAGTCATCCTTGTGTGTCTTCGACCAATAAAAACATGAGGCAGAGCCCTATCTTTGCTGAAAACTCATGCCTGAGCTCCCCAGGCATGCTCTGACTACAGCAAGTTGCCTTGGGGGTGTGTTAGCAGCCAAAACCTGGCTTATCTCTACAAGCAGAGTAGCCTTCAAATGGCAACAGAAAATATATTTTACTGTTGGTAAAGCCACATGGAGCCATTGCTGACCCAACCACAACCAAGGCTGAGCTGGGCTCAGGGTACTCTGCAGTTCTTGAGTCACACAGGTGGGCGTGGGGCAGGCATGCCCATGTTCAGGCCAGGTCATGTTTGCAGGGCTGTACTGAGTGCTGGAAGTTGGGTTGCAGCTTTTACAAAGTGGGTTAACCACCAAAGTTCACATTCTTCCCAGTTTCCCTTGAGTCATCTTTCTAAAACTCAGCACCCTTTTACTGTGCCAAAAATGTTTTAAAATATTCCCTTTTAAGTCAGCAGAATCTCCTGCTATTTCCATATTTAACTTCACCATTATTTTTATCTGCTCTGTTCTGTGCTTCTAGAGGCAGGTAGAACTTTTTTTGTTCTCTTTGAAAGCTGCAAATGCTCACCTATCAGTCTGCTTTTGTGTTGGCTCCACTGGCTTAATAGAGAGGGCTCCTTTAAATTCTCCAAGGAAGGGAGTGTAGAAAGGAGGAGGGATGGTAAAAAGTAGGTAGAGTTTGGAGGTTGGACAGCAGTTTTCAGCACTATTTGTGAGTGGTTACATGTGTTCTCCTTGGAAGCATTCAGATCTGTCTCTGTCAGTCCTTGCATGGTAAGAGCCTGAACGTTTAGGGTTTTCATTTTTTAAATTTGACATGATTTTAATTTCCTAAGCCATCAGTTATCATACCCCAATGGTCATTATTTTCTTGCAGTGGAGAAAAATACAAGCCAGTTCTCCTTTAGTACCTCTTTCTCAGTGTGCCAATCCTTGGTTTAGGATATGAAGTATCATAAAGTTTATGTAAGGATGTTGTTTCCACTCTATTTTTCACTATTACTAATACAGACTTTCAAGCAAAGGACATAAATAATAATAAAAAAATTCTGCTTCTTCTATCTGACCTGGTAGTCTGGCTAATTCTTGATATGTGAGTAAAACTTAAGTTATCAATCTATTTAACTCATTTTGGTTTTACATATCTCCTTTGCTACCTGAGACCTACATTTAAAACATTCATCCATTGTGAAAAGCAGATAGGAAAAACATTGACTGCTGGCTAAAATGGGTATTTCTAACCATCAGATAAAATGAATCTCTCTTTCTATGAGATTTCTACATCTTCTTCAAGCTATACCCGGTTCGCCCTCCTTAATCCTAAAGTGCAACCATTTTCTAAACACTTGGGAAAGATGGATAATAATAGTAAAGAAACTACCTGGAGTGTCCCAGGGCAACATCTGTGGCAGCAATTACCTGCCTGGTGAAATAATCCCACCTCTCATCTCTCAAAGGTTATAGTTTTCAGTGACAGGATCTTTTAAAGGATCTTAAAATCTTCGGTCAAGGTTAGGAGTTTTTAGAGGTCTTTCACTCTAGTTGGGGTCTCTTTATGCAACTTTTTTTTATTTTTTTACATTACTAGTTAATGCTTTTTAAGTCACTACTAAAAATGATCATGTGAGGGGCAATGACAGAAATGGGATTCACCTGTTAGAGATCTGGCAAAACACTGTCTCTAACCAGCTGTGAACACGGTTTCTGGGTCCTGATCGTGGGAACAAGAGCTTATTTCTGAAACTAATATTGTAGGATTAATCTGAAGTAAATCCACCAGCCCAAGCATCTCAAAATAAGATATTTTCTCATTTATTGGACAGAGTTTGGAGAAGAGTTTCCAAACTTTCTGGACCCCAGGAATGTCTCAGCCCCAGGTGTACCTCACTCATTCATGCCCCTGGTGAAAGGTTTGCAGAGGCAGCAGGGAAGTGGTGACCAGCAGTGTCCAGATCCTGTGGGACCCAACAAAACATAACTGAGGAGTCACTGTGGCTCATGGACATGAGCTGAACCAACTGAATACAAGCAAATATTGAATGATAGTCATGGTTAAGATTTTGCAGCCTGGAACACAGGTGCTTCACTCCAGGAACTTTTTCAAAACAGGAAGAGTGATTTCACTGCTGGTTTTGTGCCTCAACATCCTCAAATTTGGCATGCTAAACTGTGGGATAGGATGGAAGACAAGGGCCAGCAGTGACCCATGCTGGCACCACACACAGCACAGGGCAGCACTGAGGGGAGATGCCAGCTGTGGCCTGGCAGCAGTAAAGCTGCTCAGGCTGAGGTCCAGCTGCTCAGGCTGAGGTCCAGCTGACCTGTCTTGCATTCCCACAGGATTTATTGACTCGGGTCATAAGAGACCTGCACCATTTCTTATTTATGATACTACCTTGGGCAAGGGCTTGAGGGGCCACTTGGTGGGCAGCACTTAAGGAACTTTTGAGGATGATGCCCTTGGAGCTCATGCTCCTGTCTGGTAGGTATGGAGGGTTATTTAGCAAAGGTGACATAAAGGACTTCTAGAGACTTCCTAATTCACACAAAAACAGTGCCGCTGTGTGTTTTATTTCCAAACTGAGCTCTGGAGCAACTAGTTACAAAAAACATTTGGTTGGTTCTGGGTCATGAAGTCCAGACACCTTTCACCTTTGTGAAGATTGTAAATCCTGTTCATCATCTGACAAACTCTATTTGAGATCATCTAGTTTGCCTTTCCTCTGTTTCAGTAAGGCATTAAAAATCCTCACTCTTCTAACAGAAACTGCAATATGATTCTCAGCCCAAATTTACTGACAGCTAAGTCCTTGTTCCAGCATTTCTTTTAATAGTCCTCCCTCTAGGGTTTATACTCAATCCATCATCTCACATTTTACAGAATGATCATCTCTCTTTCATTTTTTAAACCAAACCAGTTAAACATAAGATAAATTACTTTAGAGTAAGAGGAGATCAAACTTATAGTCTCATAGAATTGCACAGCAAGTCTTAAGCATCTCTTTCAAATAATCTTTTTCGTTCTAGAGTGCAGTGGTCTGAAGTTATATTAAAGTGAAGTATTAAAGGCAGGGATTTGTTTATTCCTGTGGGAAAATACCTGCCATGCTGTGCCATTACTGGAAATATCAGATCTGAAAAGTCCTGGCTCACAGTGATTATTTTCATGCTGAATTCCCTCTTCCCCCCAGCCATGCTATTTTTCTTGTGGGACTATTCCCAATCCAGCAAGCTTTTTACAGTTCCTGCTGTTGGGGTTGAATTTTATGTGCTGGAATTTTTTTCCCCCAGCATTCTGGGCTCGGGATTTTTCCATATCATGGGTATACTGAGATCCCTGGACTTGTCTTTTACCTGGGATGTGACTTAAATCTTTTACCTGTGCTCCATTACTCTTTTGCCTGGGCTTTATGAACAATCCTGGCTTTTTCTTCTTATTAAAGCAATAAACGTAATGCTTATTTCATATTTTATCTAGAACTTTAATTGCCTTATAATCTATACTGGCGTTGTCCCTTTTCTTCTTCTTCCCTCTAGTAGGTAGACACCTTTCACCAGAAATAACTCAGTTTGACTGCTGGGGTTTCTCATCCTGCTGACAGCATTAACAAATCTGATGTTTTGCTGATGGTTCTGAGATGAGGGTCCCAATACATTTTTCTTGTTCAGGTTGGGTTACAGGACTCATTTGCTAAAAGTGAATAAACAAGAACTCTTTACCTATAAACAGAACTTAATTGGTAGTGGAATAATTTAGAGATAATATCACAGTGCCCTTCTGGCATGGGATGCACCATCACTTTCATGCTCATTGATCACTTGAGTGTGTCCAGAGGAGGCAAAGAGGCTGGAGAGGGGCTGGGAACACAAACCCTGTGAGGAACCCCTGAGGGAGCTGGGGGTGCTCAGCCTGGAGAAAAGGAGACTCAGGGCTGCCCTCATCACTCTGCACAGCTCCTGAAAGGTGCCTGTGCTCAGCTGGGGCTGGGCTCTTTCTCCAGGCAGCACTGACACAACCAGAGCACACAGCCTCAAGCTGTGCCAAGGGAAATACAGGCTGGATATTAGGAAAAAAAGTTACGGAAAGAGTGATAAAGTTCTAGAATGGCTGCCCAGGGAGGTGGCAGAGTCACCATCCCTGGGTGTGTATAACAAAGACTGGATGTGGCACTAGGTGCCAGGGTTTAGTTGAGGTGTTGGGGCTGGGTTGGACTCAATGATCTTGAAAGTCTCTTCTAACCTGGTCATTCTGTGAATTCTGTGAATTCTGTGAATTCTGTTTAATTCCCATGGCATGCAGACTGCAGCTTCCATCAGACCTCTGGAGCCCACCATAGTCACTGTATCTGACGTGTGCATCTCATTTAACATCCCTCACCAGTGCCTGTCCCTTGGTTTTTCATCTCCCTGACTCCCACCTTGTGTGACATGCAGGCAGAATTTGGTGGGTGGACAACATCCTGCCTAGGTGTGCGCCTTCCACAGGGCTCTTACCTGTCACCAAAGCAAAATTAAATGGTGTTACTTTGATCCAGTTTAATCAAGTGTCTCAATTTTGTGAGCATTCAAAGTATTTTCATGTAACTCTGACACCTTTTCCCTTTTTATTTTTTTGGTGATTAATGAAAAGAAGTAGGGTGAAATTAAATACCTCTAAAATGTTTTTGTCAGTTTTCCCCCTATGTTCCAACTCTGCTTTGCACTGACTGACAAATAAGATGCATATGAAATTAAAATCACCAATGAATAACGCATTTCTCCAAGAGAGCGTGTAAAGCCAGGAAGATTGTCTTTCCCATTTATGAATTTAAAGCATGAATAATTTAGCAATGTACTGGCACACTAAATATTTATTTGTGGTGCTGCTCTGAGCAGAAAAGATTTAAAAAGGCACAGAAAAAAACTTGACTTTGACCATGAAGATATAAATAGGAGATTTACATGCTGACTTAAGAGGTTTAGGAACATGTACCTCAGTTGCAATAGGATTTATGTTACTAAATCCACATATTTCTTCCAGAAATGTCCTCTAACATCCTCTGTGGTTCCTAGATATTGCCTTGGTTTGTCTGGATGTGCCTTCCACTTCTGGCCCTTTTTAAACACAATATGTGGTAATTTGGAATACTCTGGAATCAGCCCTTCAGCTGCACTGGTTTTAATTATAAATACACTTCATGCAATTAAAGATTAAATCACCCATCCCTGACTAGCTTTTCTGAAAGTGGGCTAACAATCAGAGCACTTGTTTTGCTGTGCACAAGGCAAATCATGATTGGCCCTCCCTGGAATCAGCCTCTGGGGGGAATATGGAGGTGGAAAGAGAGGATAACTGAGTCTATTTGCTGTAAATAGAGAGGAAGGAACCTGGGGATGCATTTTCCACTGTCCAGTGTCCAAAGATGAAAAGCAAACAACACCCAAAACCCCTCAGGCAGCTGTTTTCTCTCTCTGTTCTCAGTTGTCACCATTTGAAATGGTTCTTAGGGTCCTACATCTCTGGGTTACTGCTCTAGATCAATTTACAGCAAGGCATGAAGGGACAGGATGGAGTGGACAAAATGTGCAGACACAGAGCCATTTTTAAGTGCTTTATTTTGTAGTTCATACACCATGGTTTTAAGAAAGGAGCTGACTGAATGTATTTTTAGTTAGAGACAAACAGCACAGGTAAAGCTGTAAAGAGAGATGATATTTTAAATAGGAAACCCCAGATGACTGAGCATCCCATTGTTTGCATTTTGAGTCATGTTAGAAGTATTTTCTCAAAATGTTTTCTTCATATTTTTTTATTTGAGCAGTTTCCTTTTTATTTTTTTTTAAACAAGCCAGTTATATTGTTTTCCTCTGCAGAGTGGTAAGATGAACATTGCATTTTCAAGCTGGTAAATGAGCTGAAATACAGCATTTAAAACCACTTACTGCCAAATCTCCCACACAGGAGAAATACCTTGAGAGCCTAATAGTCTGCCCAGAGCTGAGTCTGGGCAACTCAGGCTTCAAATGCAGCTCCTTCCCAGGAGAGGCACAAAAAATGTGAAGTGTCAATGAGATGGCTTTCTGAAAGAAGACTCCCAGCTAAATGTTGGGTCATGCATGCAGAAGGCATTGTCTGGAATTCTCTGGTCTGTGGAACAGCAGATGGTTGGAGTCAGACTAGATAATAACATTGGCCTTTTGAGGTTGCATGAACCATAAGTGGCATGAAGACAGGAATGTATGTTTGTGCTAATCCTGTAAAAACTCTGAAAACATCAGTAGCATTACAAAATCAGGCAAACAGAGGCTAAGGAGAGCCAGAATTTAGGGAAGACTACTAATTTATGCACAGCCACTGTGATTGCCTTTTAATGTGGTAAATAATGATGCACATTTCTTTGTGATGTGAGGGTTCAGGGGGAAAAAGAAGTCTCTTCTGACCTGTCCTGTCTGAGCCAGTGGGACACCTGTGTCATAGGTGTGCTTGGAACCCCTGTCTTTGAGTTTGGGAAATCTGGGAGCACAGATTTGGGCACAAGGCTTCCCTCTCACAGTGGGGTACAGAGCAGAACCTCCACACCATCAGATTTAGGCTTTGTTCTTGAATTACTGTTCCAGCTGTTAATTCTCAAAGCTCTACCACTGCAGACAGGCTTCTGGTAACACTGAGCCCTGCAGTGCCCCAGCCCATCAGTGGGCCAGACCTCAATCCTCAGGTCCCAGCTGGAAAACAGAGGCAGGAGCATTTCCTTGTTGTACAGGAATGCTGAGAGCCAGGGAAGGTCATTACTGACAGATTGCAACTTGCTCAGACAGCAACACTTAAATAAATGGAAAATGTCTCATATGAACTTGTCAGCTCCTCCACTGATCTTCTCCAGAGCAGAGACTGGTAATTATAGCACTGTAGATTAAATTAAATGGTGAGTTTGTCCAGTAAAGCTTAAGTTAATTAATTCTTACTTATTCTCTATAAGATTTGCACTGAACTTGTGTTCAAAGGCATAAGCCTTAAGTGTTTTCTAGTCTCATTGTTTTGTTTTAGCTACAGCTAAACCCACCTCACTCTGAAGTTTGTATCATCCACTGGCCAAACCTGTAAAAGACTGGTTCTTTTCCCCATTTTTCCTAGTGGTATGTGGCCACATAGCTGAAATAAAAATCATGGTCTTATTTTACTATTCTGAGTATAATCTTTTTCCTGTTTGAATTCCTGCTTTATTTTTGACAAGACTTCAAGTTCTTTAATTATTTGACACAGTGAGTAATTTCATCTTGACTCCATAACTCTATATATTTTAATTTCTTTCTCCCTTTTTTTAAAAAAAGGAAATGATCATTCCTTTTGCCCATTTGGAACAAGCAGTCTCCTGGGAGCTTGAGACTGTGCTCATCCTTTGTGGCATTCACATTCTCTAAAAAATCCCTTTGCCCAGGATTTTTCTCCTGGGAAGCTGAGAAGCCTCAGAGAAAAAGGAAACAATTATTATCTCATTTGCTTCTCCTCTCTCTGTTTTGCTCCTTAGGAATGTGTTTGGAGATTGTTTACCCACAGGTGATTGTTTCATTGGATTCTCGTGTGAGTTGTTTTGTCTCACTGGCCAACAAGTGCCAAGCTGTGTCGAGACTCTGGAAAGAATAATGAGTTTTCATTGTTTTCTTTTTAGCATTCTGTAAGTATCCTTTCTGTATTCTTTAGGAGAGTTTAGTATAGTATTCTTTAATATAATATAGTATTATAAAATAATAAATTAGCCTTCTGAGGACATAGAGTCAGATTCATCATTCCTCCCTGTGCAAATACAATAATCCTTCACCTTCCATCTCTAGCTGGAAACAGGAGCCTGCCATGACCCCCTCAGCAGCACAGGTTGATGCCAGCAGAGCTCACAGTGACACAGTTTTCCACCCCCTCCTCTGAAGCCTGGTTGTTTCCTGCACAGTCATCTCTTCAGCTGGATGAGCTAAAGGCACTTTCCTCAGCATAGCACTGCATTAGCTGGGTGTTGTTCATGGATTTCCTTGGCAGGGGATGCTGTGGCACACACTGCTCACACACACCAGGGGTTTGGGCAGCCAGCTCCTGGAGGGGTGGGGCTATGCAGGGTGACAATGACCTTTTGGGGGAAGAAGGGTTGTCCACACAAATCTCCCTAGGACCCACCTCCTCCCACTGCCAGCTGTGACCCTTCTGTGTCCCCTCCCCATAGCAGCAATAGCCAGTTCCAAGTGATCTCTGTAGGATAAAGGTAGAAAATTCATCCAGCTCTGTGCTCCTCCTCTATGTGCTCAGCCTGGCTCTGTTTCCTGTGCTGTAAACAGTGCTGAAAAGTCCAGCCCCTAGCTGCTGGTTTACTTATTTATCTGTTTCCCAAACTCCAGGTCTCACAGGTAGGCTCAGGAATTACCCTTTTGAAGTAGGAAATTCTATTTTGTCAGACTCTGGGTCTGGTTCTCCAATATGTGCCCAGTAACAAAGGAAAATTGGGATATTAATTCCTAAATATACATGTAAAAATCACAATATATTGCTCCTGGTAAAAGATAATTTCCTTTGAGAAAAAAGAGTTACCTTCCTGTATTTTGGATATATCAGTCTTTCTTAAGGGCAACATGGATTTTGTAGAATGGATGACTATAAACACATGGAAAATTAATATATGCAGTGTTGGGTCAAAGTGAATTCAAATGTGAACTCAAACAACAGAAAATCAATTCCTGACCCACAGTTCATAACTACTTAAAATATAGAGTTACTCCTGCCTGTATAGATAAACATACTTTTCCCTTATTTTACACTGATAAAAGTTTTAATGCAATGGTTTATCTACATCAGAGAGATTTTTTTTTTTCCTGTGGAGGAAGAGAAGTGGTTAATATGCAGCTTTTTATGGCTTTCTAGGATTAAAAGATGAGCAGAATGCTCTAAACTTTTTAGTGAAAGATGAACCAATGACAAAGATGTAACAGAAACCCACAGCCCACAAGGACCTTTCATCAAATACTGCCCAATCAATAAAATGCTAAACAAAATTAGACAGCTGAGGTAAAAATAACACGTACAAGATCATTTTGGAAATTGAACTAAAAATAAAGTTTAGTATTTGTTTTCCGATTCAATGTTTTAATTCTACTTTATGTTGGATTTTTTTAAAAATTGCACGTGGTTTATTTGTTTTTAATTGAGTATTTGTGGTCCTCTGTGGGAGTGACATGTTAAAAAAACAATGTTAATAGCAGGGGACCACAGAGGGACAAAGAGTTCCCAGCACTGCAACTCTCCCTAAACTTCCTCCAGCAAACCTTACTCAAAGCAATGTTTAATTAAGCCACAGCGTCATGCTTTTGGAAAGAGCTGGAGACCTGATTCTCCAGATGTGATAAGTTTTACATGTGTTGTAGAAGCTGGAACCTTTTGGAAGTGTCCAAGAAGCTAAAATTAATCTGGTGATTTAGTCACAAGCTAAAGCAGTAACTGGGGAAGGCAGGTGGGAACAAGGGAGGGGATGAACTTGGCTCACCTCTTCCTTGCCCATGAATGTGGAGGTTGTCTCCAACTCATCAGAAGGAGTTAGGGCACTAAAAGTGCACTGGTTCTGCCACTTTCCAGTCACCCCTCTTTTGTTGCCTCCCAAAATGGATGCACTAGCTAAATCTGATTCTCTTGCAGTCCTGAGAGTTGCAGTTGCTTTAAAGACAGCAGAATTTGATCCTCTGTTGTGGCTCACTACCCTTCTGTGGGTAAATGCTAAATAAAGTCAACTCTTCCAAAAGATTCATGTCTTTCCAACCCACATCCACTAATTGATTGCTCTCTATAAATTGTAGTGGTGTTTGAGATAGTTTTGCTATCTGCTGAGGTTTCTGATTCACTGCTTTATTTGAAGTGGCACTTTCTATTTCAAGGCACTCTAATTCAAGCACTTCTGAGCTTATATTTAAAAGGTTATTTTGATTATCATTGCCTTCATACAAGTCACAATGCTGAGAAGATGCTGCACAGGCTGGGTTCGTGCTGCTGCTCTCATCACCTGAACCATGTTCAAGCATTCCTCCTTGACAAAGGTCTCAGCAGTTCAGAGCATCTAAATGGCTTCCTGTTCCCTGCAGCTTCTGGAAGCAAAGTTATCTTTGTTTACAAGTAGAGATGGAAAGAGGCTCTCAGCAGCTTCTGGCTTTAAAGTGGGGTGAAGGCTCTTGTGTGGAAATACAAAGTGTTCTGTGTGGGCAGTGGAGGATAATGGGCCAGCTGGGGGCAGAAATGACATTGCTCTGGTGAGAAGTAGGTGGTGGGCAGGCAAGCTGAGAATAGACTCTGAAAGAGGTAAGAAAGACAGTGAGGAGGTATCTATCTGATGAGGAGAAAAGTGGTTGAAAAATAAATAGAGTGAAGAGAAAAAGAAATGGTGAGCAAAACATATTGTCAAGGTCTTGTGGGGATTATCACTGGGCAAAATTACATTTGCCAAGACCAGAGGAAAAGATGTTGGAAGGACCATGTGGTGAGAAGTAGATATCTGTCACTCCCCTCCAGGAGCTCCTTGGTTCTGATTATTTTTTCAGTAACCTTACAACCAAACGTTTCTTGTGGCTGAAGTCCTCCTCTCCTGATAGAACTGAAGAGTTGTGGCATAGTTAGAAAATGTGGTATTACCGAGGAGAAAAAGAGGAGGTGAATTGTTATTAGAATGGCATTAAGGTGTGCTAAGGCTTCTCAGCAGTGGTGATGTTTACTTGCACTGTGTGAATTGTGTGCTGCAGTTTTACTGTGTCTACAGAGTGAAAGGAAGACAGATGAGTTACAATTTTCTGCAAGGAAATTGAGTGGTAAGGTCTGTTCTAAACTCCCAAGAGGAATCACTGAGAGAAGTCATTTGATTTCTCAAATTCATAACTATCTGGTATTGGAAAAGACCTCCAAAGTCAGCCAGTACATTCGCTGCCTAGGGCAAGACCACCTTTATCAATGTTATTCCTGTCAAACTTGCTCTTGAAGATGTCCAGTGCTGAACACTCATTCCTTCCCCAGACACATCCCATTCTCTTGCTTATAAAGCATCTGGTTTACAATTTCTTAGCTATCAGTAAAATATTTCAATTGCCTGTTTTGAAAGTCACTTTGTAGGCTTGATGAGATGACTTCTTGTCACAACTGCAAGGCACAACTCTAACTCCTGTTGCAACACATTTGCAACATGTGCTCCACTAATTTAGGGGCCAAGGTTTAGCAGATGTGCCCATGGTGGAGTCCAACACCTGCATGTGGCATCCTACTGTTGTTTTACTGCAATCTGGGACCTTAGCAACAACATCTGTCCCCTAGCTCTCATAAAAAGACCTGGGATTTTGACTTAGTTTTTTCTGAGAAAAACTGGAGGCTCTGCCCCTGCTTTTTTAATGCCGAAAATAGGGATTCAGATGTAAATTTACTAGGGCTGCTGTTGAGTTCCCTGAACCCACTGCACTCCTTAAATAAGCACAGAAAGAAAGCTCTTTAACTTGAGTCACCTGAACTGTGAGAATAGTTGTTTCAAACTTTTGCAGTATGTACTTGTGAGAGTAGAGTTGATCCAGTCCTCATGCTTCTTTCTTTTTATTTTATAAACACTGCTGTAAGATTTCTTAAATATTTCTTAATTTTGTTATTCATGCAGAAACAAGACATTAAGTTCAATAGAATCAATAGATCCTGTTTCCCCAAAACAGCATCTTCAGCACAGAATAAAATTGGAGAAATAATCCTTTTAGCTTTGTGCAGTTATAGGAAGAAATTACTTGTGTGCTTCAAGAAAAAGAGAAAAAAAAAAAAAACAGGGGACAGATATTGATCTTAAGTTTTCATGTAAGATGTGAGCTCCTTGCATCAAGAGCTCTGATTAACTGCATGTCTCCACAGCACCTCATGCAGAGCAGTGTTGCCGTAAATGTATTCTCCTGACCATCATATTAATAATGTCTAATAAGAACCACAAAATTGCTTTTGTATCTCTCCTCCATGATCTAGTGCAGACACATGAAATGCAAAATACCAGAGCAATATACATATTTAATAGCCACTGCTTGTAAGCACTGAAAGGTCCTTCTAAAGCATAAAGAACTTAAGGAATGTTTCAAACACAACTGGTCCTTACACACTTGCCTGGAAAATTGGACATCAGTGGGGAAGCTGAAATAGTAAGAACTCGAGGACTGCACTTTGGGTGAATTCTGAATAAAGAAATGGTAGCAGAACCCAAGAGAACAGGTTAATTATTGTCTATATGATGTCCATGGTTGGACATGTCTCATTTAACCCAAAAATAAACAGAAATATTAATGTTTCCCTTTATTTTGGCAAACTGTGTTGTTTGCTGATGAAAGAAGTAAATAATATTAGTCCTTGTGGTCATTAGCAATGTTATTAGTACAGATTTCACATGCATTTTAGGGAGCAGGAATATAAATGTACACCCACAAAAATCCCAAAGCCTGTCTTTAGGAGCTGATTGCTGTGAACAGGAGGATGGGGAGTTATCTGAATCTGGTTGAATGGAGCTGTGTGTCATGTGCTGTCCTCAGGCAGAAGACTTCTCTCTGCTGCCTGTGGCTGGGACAGAATTCTTCTTTCAAATGGACACTGTGCACTACCAGGATATTTCAGAAGTGTATTGAGACAGTTCATCCTGGAAAATGTGATTTCACAGCCAGTAAAACATTAGACATGGTAATAAAATGGCTCAATATGTGTTGTTTGTCTTGCTGGCAACAGTGTTTTGTTTTTTTTTTTTTTTTTTGAAGCTGAGCAGAATGAAGCCTCTACAGGATTTTTGGAGCTATTTGGTTCTGATTTTCATCTGGAAGATTATTGTTTCCTTGCAGACAATAAGTAAAAAAAATCCACAAACATAACTGCTTCTCTGTTTTTTTTGACAACTACAAGCACAAGCCCCATACACCAAGCTCCAGTCCTGGAGCTTGTCTAAAATACACACCCCAGGGTAGCATCCTCTTCAGGCAAAAAGTGCTGCCTTGCTGCTGGCTTGTAAAACATCAGATAAAGACTGCAGTTTAATTGTTGGTTTAAGACAGCCTAAACCTGCTCTGCTCTCTGCCCCAGAAGCAGAGCCAGAGGACCTCGATGCAGCCAGATAAATGAGGCTCCTTGCAGAGTGGCTCCCGTGGACCGCACAGCCCAGGGCAGTGGGAGGGATGGAACCAGCACTTTCCACAGTGATATCAAACTATAAAACCATGCTTTCAGGCTTGCAGGCAATTAAGTCAGGGCTGCTGAAGCCCAGGATGCTAATATAAACTGTAGCTGGTGGTGATTTACATTAATCTGGGGGCTGTGATTGTGGCAGTTCAGGGGTAGCTCTAAGCTCAGTTTGGATATCTCTGTGGGGAGAGAGGCAGAGAGCCTAAACATCAGCCACCCTTAAATGGACTGTGAAATGCGAGTCAGAGCCTTGATTTAATTCTTTGTTATGGTGGAGAGGTTCAAAGTGAAGCATTACATTTTACCTTGGAGCTCTCAGCAGTGAAGGCAACAGGTTGGCTACAGAAAAAGCCAGGCACGGGGCAGTGGCATGAGAATGTGTGCCTCAAGTTTAAATTAAACATTTTTTCTTACCTGCAGAGTGCCAATTGTCTTCTATGATGCTTCTTATGTTTTCTAGTGCCTTGTTATTTTCCCTGAAAATCGGGGTCCAAAGCTGAGGAGAGTTTTATGCAGTGAAACTCTCTGTACTGTGTTTGTGTGGAGGCAGAACTGGGGCAGGGCAAGAGACTGCAGGCACAAGGAGCTCTCAGAGCTGCAAACCCCCCTTGTTTTAATGTGTAACATTTGGAATCCAATCAATATCATCTGAAACAGGATGGACCAAAAATTAAAAGAGCAAGTGAGGAATAAGGTGGCCAGAGAAACAAAACTGGGCTCACAACCTGCTTCTCTGAAAGCATCCCTGAACAGGAGGACACCCTTCATGCAGCTCCAAGAGAATCCAGAAAATGAGGAGGGAGCAAATCCCTCCAGACTCAGTGGCAACCAAAAATGTCAGAGAAAAAACCCCCAAAGATCCCTTGATCAAGGGCATCAAAGACAGAAGGAATGTCTGAAGGAATGGGAACAGATGTGTGACCGCAATCCATCACCAAGGAGATGCTGTGAGCTCTGGCTCTTGGAAATGCCATCATCTGGGAGCAAACTGAAGTCTCACCTGTCCAGCAAATTTTAGGAAAAAAGAAAGAGGTTGTGAAATCAAAAATGATTTAACATTTTAATTTTAAACATATTTTAACCTTTGTGTTTAATAGCTGCCAGTAGACCTGCCACCCATTAATACAGCTTATGACTAATCTGTTTTTTAATCCATTTATTCTCCTGGCTTCTATGATATATTACAGAAATGAGTTACAAAATTGAAGTGTGGTAAGGTGTTTGGCAGGCTGCTTATTCTTGTGGCCTATTTGTCATACTGTGAGAAATAGTCAACAGCTCACTAAGTGCAATAAGCCTCCCTAGCTCTTCTTTTACTTGTCACCTCAGGGCTAAGAGAGCTCCTGTAGGGTAGGAATTGTGGGGCAGCTGGGATCTTTCACCTGTGTTTTCTACTCCTTTGAGTTCTTTTCTGTCCTTCACTGCACTATCATTTCCTTCGCTGCTATGCACAGCTTTCAGAATACAATAAATCACATTTCATTCATGTTTCTAGCAGGCTTAAACACATTTCAATACTTCAGACTCTCCTATAGAGCTTTGGTTTTGTTCTCCTGTTGTTCATCAGCATTTCCAGCCACAGAGGCTCACAAAATGAATTCAGGTTGATCATCATTTTTTAACATGCTTTGTGTAAGCAGCTTCAGCTGGCTCAACACACAGTCCCTGAAAAGTCCTGAAGCCAGACACAGTTTTACATGGGCATGAAAAAATGTGATTTTTCACTGTTTACCTGTTTGTAATTTATCAGCTTCAGGTGTCTTACCAGTATATAACTTTGCCACTTCATTTACCTTTCTCGGCTACAGCATATAGAGATTTCTCTTCGTGCCACCCTGCAGAAGATCTTTATCTACACCTTTGCAGAAAATGTCTTTCTCTGGCATCTCCTTCTTTAAACCAAAGCAAACGAGTAGATTATTGATTCATGATTAGAAACATACCAGCAACATACATTAGGTGGGTGTGGACCTGTTGGAGTGAGCCCAGAGGAGGCCATGAGGATGCTCAGAGAGCTGGAGCACCTCTGCTATGGAGACAGCATAAGAGAGCAGGGTTTGTTCATCTTGGAGAAGGCTCTGGGGAGACCTTATAGTACCCTGTAGTACCTGAAAGGGCTACAAGAGAGCTGGAGAGGGACTTCAGACAAATGCATGTAGAGAGGGGATGAGGGGAAATGGCTTTAAACTGAAAGAGGAGATTCAGTAAATTCCAGCACTATCCCGATGAGGGTATCAGCTATGGATGCAACAGACTGTCCCTCCTCTCTGAGTGATGGAAAAATCCCTCATTATGGATTGATAGAGAAGTTGAGAGATTATTTAGAAAGTGTACAACGAAAGAGTAGGTGCCTGTAGGCTGAGCAAGGCTCAGGGCCTATTTGTTTATGATAGTTATAAAAATTGAAATGTTACTTACTGTTCACAATAATGCCTCTGAACAAGCAGTAGTGTAAATTCCAAGAAAATGCACATCTTCTAATCAGATATACTTCTCATGTCTACACTTCTTATGTAGCTTATGATTCTTATATGGCTCACTTACACTTCCTGTAGCCACCAAAGAAAATTCATTAACTTTGAGCTGAAAAGAGCTCAGTTATTATTTCTTGTGTTCTAACTTGGGAAGGCTAAACAGGAAGGGATAGAAGGCAAATCAGAACTATGTATTTCCTTGCATTTGTGTCCTTACTGTATGCACAGATGGCTAATCTGTTCATTGCATGCACAGAGGCAGATCTCTGACAGGGCTGCTGTGTGAACCATCATGGTGGCTGGCAGTACAACCTAAAGTTGCAGATCTGAATATATATTCCTTTAAGTGACAGGTCTGTCTTAAACAAGCCCTCTCTTAGCAGAGAAGTGGGGAAACTGAAACATAAATTTTTTATGAAGAAATCTTGGTCAATATCCATTGAAATAAATAGAAGTTTAATGCCTTAAGTTATTTTTCTTAGTTAGTGTGTAACTACGGAAACCTGAGATCAGTTGTTCAGTGTTCTGTAGTCTAGCAGTCTTTTCAGTCCTAGTACCAACAGGACTTAGAAAATACCTCCCAACAGAAATATAGTCCTTGTGAAAATGGTGATGATGACATTGCGTGCTTAGAACACCAGCTTGGAAAAGTGCTTTAAGTTATTACAGAGAAAAATAGTTGAGAGTGGCCCACTGGTGCATTATTTACAATGTGGTAGCTCTGGTGTGCCTGTCCTTCCAAATGAGTAGCCATGGAAATGTTTAGACGTGTGAATGCTTTACTGGGGAGCACTAAATCACTCTGTGGCAGCTGCTTCATGACCATTTCCCAGGTACAGGCACTCCTCTAAGGGGATCTGACAGTAAAGGAGGGACCTGGGGCTAACACACTTTTAAACTTCTGTTCATGGAGGCCTAAAAGCAAAAACACAGGTCAGTTGCTGAAAAGTAACAGTAAAGTGTTGATTTGTTAAACTAAGGAAATGATTCATATTTCTATATCAGTGTTTGTAAAACTATTTTCTAGAGCTACAGAACAGAACTCTGCAGTATATAGATATGCACATCTCAATGTTATGAGATAGATTTGATAGATTTTTTTTCCTTTAATGACCAAAAGATGTATAATTTTGTAGCTGCTGAACTTCCAGAAGGAGAATTGTTACTTTTTGCCTCAATGTGTTGATGGGTCTGTTTTGGGGCTGGTTTTATGGCTACCATATCAAAGGTATTTGGTGATTTCTATTTTGATGCCCAACTGCAAAATCTTCACAGGCTCCTCATCTGCATAGTTTATTGAAAACCAGGCCAGTGAAAAATTTGGGGCAGTTTGCCAAAGCTGCTAGAAAATGGTAGTTTCTGTTTGTAATGGGCATAATTTCACAAAGTTGATGATACAAGAGTGGAAATGTCAGGGGACATTGTGACTTAGACACTGAGCTGCCAGGTGTTTAGATGCCAATTTCTTGCCAGCATCAGGGGGGGTTTCAGGGCAGAGTTTTAATACTCAGAGTGGAACTGTGGTGTGCATCCACCTCATGTCAGTCCTCCCTGGCTGGGGAATTGACACTGGTGGGGAAAAGGAGAAGGCAGCACTATTGGGATAGCTCCTGCTGTCCAAACCTTGGCAGAAGGAGATGTCTCAGGGGAAATGGTTGCAGTAAATTTGACTTGTTCTGGGAATGGCAGGCAGTTAGTCATGTCTCTGCTTACTGAATGTGTTCACTGGGATTTCTAAGAGAGAGGAGAAGGCTTTTAGTACCACTCTGTGCAAAGTGCTCGTTTCTGCCAAGGATAAGGGAGGCACCAATTGGAGAAGTTGGTTCCTCTTTCTTCCCTCCATGTTACATCTGCACTCTGTTTCCTCAAAACACTGGGCTTTTTCCATGCCCAGCCTGATAGCTCTTTGGTTTACTTTAAATGTGAAAACCTCTAAGTTCTAAAAAATTACAAGCTGGATGCTAGCTATGACTGCTGTGCCTATGCTGCTCTGTGTTGCTTTTTTCTCAGTAACTTGAGGCTGAAATGTTCACATGAAGGGCATATTATGTGCTCTGTTTTGATAGGATAGGGATGTACAAGGAGTAATGGATGCAAATAAAAGAGGGGAGATATAGGTTAAATATTAGGAAGAAATTATTTCAAATTAATTAGCAATAAATGCAGTTCAAGACAGATCACAAAGTCGATTCAAAGATCACATGGAAAATCCATTTCTTCTCTCTTTTTATCTTTCTCTTCTTAGTTGTACTGCAAAAGGAACAAGGAAAATGAAGAGCAGATATGCTCAAATGGGATGAGACTAAGATTGTGTTGAAACTTTTCCCCTTGGAGACAAGAATTCAGAGCATGGAAGGGGTTGAGCCCCTCTGATCTACTTAAAGGCCCAAATACCCAGAAACATTTCCATGGCTGTTTGTAATAGATGTATTTTAAAAATATTGCCCCACTTAGAGTTTATGAGCATTGAGCTCAGTGGAAATGAAGACAAAACATCCCACAGCTCAGTGCCTACCAGCAGACAAACTTCCAAGCAGATCCCATTGCCAGATGCTGCCTACTTTGCTTCTTTTATCAGCCATCACCTGCTTTCATACACTCAGTGATTAATGTAGGCCATTCCAAATCCTCAGGCAGAAGTTGTTGCAACTAGATTAATATTAAATACTTTTGGCTTATTAAAATAATAATTTTGCTTTTGCATAATTAAGATCTTTAAAGGATTATCTATATTTTTTCCTCTCCATGTGGCAGCCCTAAGAGCTCAGCAGTTATTGATCACCACGAATCCTAATGGAACCACAAGAGTTTGTGATACAGCTCTGATCTGTCTCTGCATTGCTAATCAAGGCACTTTATGAGAATGAGATTAGCTTCAGCTTTATGTAGTTCATATAGAAGCTTTGAAAATATATGAAATAAAAGTCATCCTGATAATTTTGACATTACTGGAGATAAAAGTCTTATCACGACCTGAGGTAGCATCCTAATTTTTTTTTGAAAGCTGCAAGTGTAAACCTCTGTCTCTCATCCCAGTCAGCACTCCAGGTTTGTTGTGTTCTACAGCAAGGAGAGGTCAGCATGAGATAAGGGACCATGATAACAGAACAACATCAGGCTCTGGGGCAGTGGAAATAACAGCTAATGATGATCATAGGATCATACTAAGGAGTTGGAATGGACCTTAAATACAGTTTAGTCCCAACTCCCCTGCTGTGGGCAGGGGCGCCTTCCACTAGACCAGGCTGCTCAGAACCTCATCCAGCCTGGCTTTGATCACTGCCAAGGCTGGGTCATCCACCAACTGCCTGGGCAATCTGCTCCAGTGTCTTACCAACAATTCTTCCCAATATCCAGCCTAAATTTCCCCTCTTTTAATTTGTATCCATCACTGCTTATCCCATCCCTACGCTACCAAAACACCTGGGTCAAACTCAGCCCTAGAACAGTCTGTATTGTGTGTTCCATTCTTCCTTTGGGAAATAAAGCACTGTTCACTTCAAAAGTGGATTTTTACTTGGAAAAGCAATACACTTTGTTCTGCTTCTGAGTGGAGGGGAAGATTGGAAATAGTGGTTGGACATCTATTAACAGAAAAGGAAAGAGGGAAAGGGGAGTTTTGCAACTTGACTTTCTAAGTCACTTCAGGAGGTTCTCTGGAATGCTAGGTACTCCAAAGGAGCCTTTAATTACATTTCCTATTTGGCTGTGGTGAGATCAAGACAAACTGCTCTGCAGACAGGATCTGGGAGGCCAAACAAGCAAAGTTTGTCAGTAGAAGGTGCAACAAGGCTTGGGATTGACTTCTCTGACAACTGAACCAAACTCCTCAGGCTCCAGATTGGAAAATTGAAGTTGGATAAACATTTATGGCAATGAGGGCTGTGTGATGACCTCTAGTGTGGTGGCAGTTCAGAATCCTCTTGATACTGCCCATGATATCAGAGCTTGTGCTAAGAGCTTGCACAGTCCATGCACATTTTCTTCAACCGTCACTGACTAAAGTCTATATTTTTCACTACTACGTCTCTGGGGTGATAAAAGGCCAAAAAATCCTTAATGATTATCAGGCCTTTGGATATTGTGGTAATAAAGCTATGTTAGTCACCAGAGAATCTGTCAGTAGTTGACTGAGGGGATGCAGCAGGAATTGGACAATAATTTATTTTTAGGTAAGAAGTTTTTTGTCCATTTTAGCAACATTTCACACTAGTTCTCTGAACCCTGAATCTCTAACAAGGACCATTTCAGAAATTAAAAATGTATGGCATGAGGCTATTTGATGCTACCATTAAGGCACTGCACTGCTGTATTCCTGATCACAGGGGAGGGGGAGGAGGAGGAGGGGTGCCCTTCAAATTAGCAGAAGCTGCACATTGCACTGCTGGTGGAGGAGCCTGAGTGTGTTTTACTCAGGGAAAAGAGACAGTGGTGGCCAGAAAGAATTGCCTTACGTAATGGAAATGGCAAACAGCCTTTGGGTGTGCAGTCAAGAGGGAGAGAAGCCTCTGGACATGACATGTCAAAGCACTTAGGAGATTTTGCCACTGGATGCCAGTCATTCAGAGAGCCCAGTGGCAGCAAAGGCATCCCACTACATACATTTAATTTTCTGTACATGTTTATCCATTCTTTGACTTTGCCTTTTCATTCAAATCAGTTTGGCTGTGTTCTGCTACTGAGATAGATTTTCCCTGACTTTTGTGTCATAGATGAAGAATAGTTTTGGAAAAGGCAAGGGCTGGGCTGATAATACACTGCTGTTGTGTAGATGTGCTCAGCACTTCCTTTAAATTCCTGCTGGCTAAAGCATTCAAAGTCAGCTGGCTGGAACAAGGCTTATTAACCCTGCCTTTAAACACTTAAATGCACATGGCCAGACTTCTGAGAAATGATGGGGACCCAAGGAAATTTCCTGTCTTTCTCTGGACACATTTGGGGAATTCTCATTAAAATTTACAGCACTAATTCCCAAATCTTCCAGCTGGCCAGCCCTGAGGGCTTGGCTAATTCCAAAGGACTGAGCTCTGTGACCTTTCTGCTAAGTACAATGTTTATCATATGTGAGCTGGAATGAGGAGCAAGAGGGCATCAGGACAAAATTCATGCCCTGAATCACAAACAGAACTGGAAACACAACACAGCTGTAATAATTTTGTTTCTTGCTCTAACTCTCCTTGTGGTAAAGCATGGCTGATTATGGGTTTTTAGTGCTCCTTATTGCTATTATTTTACTCTACTTCTGCAAAACCAGCCACATTCATTCTTAGCAAGGCTGTCTAAAGGAAGAGAGGTCAGAGACCCAGTGTAAGACAAGGTAAATAACCTTTATTTGTCTGCAGGTGCTGGAGCACCTTCTACAGGAATGTGCAGCTCTGAGCCAATGTCCCACCTGATGGCAGTGGACTGGCTTCTCTCAGGGTTTTGTAAATGTTCCTCAAGACTGCACTCATCAAAATAAAGCTGCTGCAAGTACTACTTGCTGTTAACATCACATTCTGTTATCAGGGGCATTTCCAAATTAGCATCCTGGGTTTTGACTGAAATGTTCTGAATAGTTTAACCATTTCCATGAATAGATTTAGACGAAAGAAGATTAAGTTTATTTGAAGAGAGACAAGAAGAATATCCCTGCTGTAGACTTCAGTAGGAAGATTCCGATTTCTAAAAGATAAACAAAATATTTCACATATTAAGAACTGACTTAAATCCATGTTTAAGTGAGGGATAGCTCACTGTGATAAGATAAAAAGATCATCTCTTCCCAATTCAGTGTGGCTCTGTGATGCTTCATACAAAGCTGCTTGAAGGCTCACAATGATATCACCTGGTGTGCACAATTGCACCCTGGGCTTGGGCTGGCTGAAGTCCACAAGAAACTCTTCTCATGCTTTAATTTCCTCCTGAAATTTGAAGCTGAAACAGCTTTAGTCCTTTCCTTCTGCAATGAGCAATACACAGAATCTGCATTTACTACGAAACTTGTGATATGGTTCTTCTTAGTCCAGAGAGTCCTAGAATGGTTTGGTTTGGAAGGGACTTTGAAGATCATCTCCTTCCAACCCCTGCAATGGGCAGGAACACCTCCCACTAGATCAGGGTGCTCAGAGCCCCATCCAGCCTGGCCTTGAACACTGCCAGGGATGGAGCATCCACAGCTTCTCTGGGCAACCTGTGCCAGGGCCTCACCACCCTCACGGGAAAGGATTTTTCTTTAATTTAAGCCTGGCCTCTTTCAGTTTAAAGCCATTGCTTGTTCTAGCACCATGTACCCTTGTAAAAAAAGTGCCACGAAGCCCTGAAGGATGGGAAGGCAGCAAGGGCTGTGCTGTGACTGCAGAGCTGTTAGCACTGCTGTGACAAGCAGGTCATACTTAGTTAGGCAACCTGTTCATTTTCTCTCTCCCTGAACAAGAGGTCAAGAGAAGTTCAGTGTAATTAACAGAAGAGAGATACAGGGGATGCAAAAGTATGAGGCAGTGTTTATATAAAGAGCTATAAACTTGGTGAAAAAAAAAAATTCCTACCAGAGAGGGAGCTATTAGAATCAGTTTTGTTAGGAATATTTCTGTAATAAAGAGTTGTGACTCCATAAAAGGGTGTAAAACTGCCTGAATATAACCCAAGGAAGAGATTTCTGAAGCCCAGGAGCCACAAGGGGTAGGAGCATCAAGCTTTGTTCATAGTTCCCTTACCTTGAGCTCGTTCATGTGTGGGAAGCTGCATTCCCACAGATGCCCCATTCATACTGATCCACTATTATCCAGGCTGAACTGGAAATTTAGGAGTCCCAGTGAGAAACTGCTGCTCCTGCAGGGGTTGTGTTAGAAATGCTGGAGAGCTTTTACAGCTCATGGAACACCTCAGCACACTGCCCTTCATCACTTTGTTCTGGCTGCAGCTGTACCCGTGGTGATAATGTTAATAACTGTAATGCCATGGCTGGTAATGGTCTTTTCTGTGGGATGACTGATAATGGTGCTTGACATGGGTTTCCCAAGATTCAAATGGTTTTTGTACAGTGAGGCTGTCCTGGGCTGTTTCTCTCCTCCTCTCCTGGGAGCAGTCTGGCAGGAGGGGAATGAGAAGGGTTGGAGGCACAGAGCTCAGAGCAGCAGGGCTGGGCCAACAGTGAAACAAAAATGGGCCAAAGTGAGGGGATGCACAGAGACTCAGGGATTGTGGGGATACTGTCAATGCTTCCCCCTGGATCTGTCAAATAGGGCAGCAAGGACAGCACCTAAATTATCTTTCCTATTTTAAAGCACCAGAAACTAAAAACAGTAATTTAAAAAATGCTGAATTGAAATTATGATTGGAGTAATGTGGTAAGTTTGTGTGACAATGTTTTGGTAGCAGGGGGACTACAGGGGTAGTTGCTGAGAGAAGCTGCCAGAAGCTCCCCCTATGACAGAGCCAATGCCAGCTGTCTCAGTGAAGAATTGCAGCCCATGATAAAAACCTACATTGGGGAAGTTTAGGGATAACTGTCTGCCATGGGAGGAATCTCATGCTGGAGCAGGTAAAGAGGTGAGAATTTGTCCACAGGGAGCAAGGAGCAGAAGGGACAACGTGTGATGAACAATCCCCCTTTCCTGTCCCCCTGTGTTGCTGTGGGGAGGAGGCAGAGAAAATTGGGAGTGAAGTAGAGGGCAGGAAGAAGGCAGAGGTGGGAAGAAGGAGGTAATTATTTGTAAATGTTATTGGCATTAAGTTATTGCCAATCAGATGAGAATAGAACAGTAAGAAATTAAAATTAAAGCCACTCCTGTAGTTCCTCCACAACCAAAACCTTGCCATGCAAACATAACACAAGTAATCACATTTCAAACATAACATGGGCTGAAAAATGATCCACCATCGTTAACTCCTATCCATGGATCAAAGGTTGTTTCTAGTTAAAGAATTTGTCCTGCCTTTGCTCCTTTGAAAGTGCTTACCACAAATTTTGCTTCTGTAAAAATAATAATTATAACCATCCCAATCAAAGGTCACCCAAATGTAGGAAGTAAAAGTTTTATCTGAAAAAGGATTTTTAAAGCTGTAGTTTTTGGCTCACTGTCAAGGAACATTTTCTATTTCACATCATTATATGAGCTTTTGGATTTGCAGGGAATGTACAGATTCTGAAATAAACCCCCTTCTCTCTAAATGCTCAGATTTCACACACTGTTCTTCATCATTATTTCTCAGTGAGATAAATTTCTAGTTAAAGTTTACACAGCATTTTATAAACCTCATAAGATATTTCCTATGTCCCAAAGTCCCCTGATCTAAGGAAAAAAAGCAAATCATGTAGTTCAGGCAATATAGGAACCTTGTCACCTGCAAACAGACCTGAAACCCACCTTGTTTAGAATTCTGCCTCTGACACCATCACAGGGTTTCAGAGGGAAGCCACAGAATCTGGCAGGATACAGGTGGATTTGCTTTCCCACACCAGTCTCTAATCACAGGTGGCTGCTTTAAGTCCTGATGGGTGAGGTTCTAAAATCCCTGAAGTCGCCTTGGGATGGAAAAGATGGATGGAAGGGTAGGCTTGAGGAAAGTGGTGGGGAGGTGGCTGGGGTGCAGACACCACCATTTTCTACACACAGACACTGCAGGAAAGACATTAATTTATCAGCTCAGGTAATCCAGGGATTCTTTTGTGAACCTTGATCAGACCTTGTGTTCTCCACTACATGATACGTCCTCCATATAAGAATTCCAATAATTCCTGGAAATTTCCAATTTTCAGGACAATATTTTCCCCCCAGAGATGAAACCAAGTGGAAGTCTTGCACTTGGTCCTGCTCTCAGAATCACTTCAGCCTGAGCCTCAGCTGGGGAATGTAATTGCTGACATGTTTGAAGTGAAGAGAATGCTTATGTACTTTGGCAGATGAGTGACAGTGCTCAGCACCAGCCAAAACTGAGTGCTTGCACGAGCTTACCTTTGTGGCAGGGCTTTATCATGCTTAAAACCCAAATTTCTCTCAGAAACAGATAATTACATATTTTTACCTTATGAAAATATTTACACAGGTTTACCATGGGAAGCCATAGTGTCCTGTGGTTTGTGTATCTTGTATCCTCTTAAAAAGAAAAAGAGTTTGACTTTGAAGACAACATTTCAGAATATTCACATCAAATTCTCCTTCCTTTGAGGTGCTGCATGACTGTTTGCCAGGTAGGTGTGCAAAGGCTTTAACACAGGTGTGTAAAGAGAAAATGCCAAGTAAACTTTTTTTTTGAGAAAAATATTTTCCTGTATTTTCTTTTTCTGCTGGGTTTTATCCTGGAAAGCAATGACAAGAAAATAGCTGAGTTCACATTTCCATTTGTAGTTTCAAGATCAGAGGAAGATGGAGCACAAAAGTTTTAAACAAGAACCATATGGAGAAGAGAATTTCTATACTAATGGACATGTTGATTCCCCAATATTTGCTTGAACATCAGAATGAAACAAGCTTGTCTTTTAAAATTTCAGAAGTCCTCCAGAAAGCTGATTCAAAAAATTTGGAAAGGATCTTTTTGTCATGATTTCTGTGAAAATAAACACGCTCTTTGGAAGTGTCAGTATTGCAAAATATCAATTAATGAGGAAGTACCTAATTTTCTAAGTCTCCACCAGAATATATAGATTTTTGTATTCCCTAGAAAGAACTCTCTTCCTCTGCTGATTCCTCTGCCAGCCTCCCTCATTCTTCTTTCCTCAGGTGTAATTGAAGGAATAAAGTTACTTGAAAATTAGTGGTCAGCTCCACTTATTACTGATCACACACCAAAGCACTGCAGCTCCAGTGAGCAGAGGGCCTGGGAGATGTGTCCTTCTCAGGTTCTTCTGGACTCCACAGACAGCTTCCATCCCACAGTGCTGGTAGGACATCGTGGGTGATAAGTGTTTCAAACTTGAGTTCTTTTATTTTGCCTCCAATGAGTCAGTGGGAGTTTTACAATGGATGTAGTAAATGTGAGAACCTCCCACTTAACCAGAATTATATTACAGCAGCTCATTATTTCTTTCATCCTGAAATATTTCAAAGGACATTTCCCCCACAATTAAGATATTGTTGTATGATCCTCCAAACAGGCAGTAGCTTCTGTGACTGTGTTTATGAACAGAATAATTTATTTTTATGTCGTTCTCAGCAGACTGTGCAGTTGCTCCTCTGTGGCATAAAGGACTTTATATTGATCATTATAAAGCATACTGGATTTGTGCTTTCTCTAGGAGTCATAACTGTTGTGGAACATCTGAATCACTGTTGCAGAGGGTATATCACTGGTGACAACTGGATGATTGATCCAAAACTAGTTCATTAAAAATTAATTTGATGTCTTTCGTAATGTTGGCTCCAGTGTTGCTTTCTCTGAAGTCCTGTCCCTTTGAAGTTTTGTCACTGTCTTCTTCAATATCAAGATCAAACACTTCTTCTGCATAAGTGTTACCATCCAGGGCAGCTCTGGGTGTGACCTGTTTCCTTGATCAAGATTTTCTGGTGACCTCTGCAATCAGTTTGTGTCTGTTGTGCTACTGAACATCCAGAGCTCAGCCACACAGCCTAGAAGACTTCTATGGGTTTTGGTGTGTTTTTTTTTTTTTTTTTCCTTTCCATTTTGAGAGTTTTGCATTTTTTTTCTTTTTTGCATATCCTGAAATAGTTAGAGAAGTTGGAGTTGATAATCTGAATGCAGCTAGAATGGATTTTATACTTTATTCTTATACTGTGCTATCATGACCTCCCAAGAAAATCCCCAAGTGTCTTGATTGCAGTTGACAAAATATACATCACTTTTATTTCTCATTGGACTCCAAAAGCAATAAGAATTAGCAGTCTGATTTTCTTCTTAGCCTTTTCTCCTCATCACAGAGAGCAAGTTCGCATTTATCAGACTCCCTCCAAGTCAGCAGTGTTGCTCTGCTGTTTTGTAATTTCATCATTTTATGACAGAACACTTACATTATTGTGATTGTTTCTTCAATTTTCCCTTTCTCTGAAAATATTCCTCTTCTGGGTACTTCTTATTATTACTGCTATTATTCTGCAGGTCTCTGTTCAATCACCTTCTCTGATGAGGGGAGCTCATCACCAGTGGATATGAAAACTACAGGAGATAGAGCTGTAGGTGGTAGTCGGAACAAGGAGAATAAATGTGCAACTATGCAGGTCTAGGAACTTACATTCTTTAATTTTTGTTGATGCATTTTTGAAAAAAAATTGCAGATTTAAGGACTTTGAGGATGTGAATGTTGGGAAATTTCATCCCAGGTGCTTTGTCCAAGGTCATGTGTAAAGAGCTCCTGCAAGAGCTGGAGCCAAATATCTTGAGACCTGATGAGCTGCAGGATTATAAGCCTTTTGTTGATTCCCCCTCCTGTGGTCACTGCAGCATCACACACTCCCCTCAGCCACATTCAGCTAATGGAAAGGTTGTCATCTAATATGCTGAGGATGTTGCTTTGTCTCTCATATTTCAAACGTCTCAAATTACAAAGCTAAAGAAAAAGATGTCCTCAGCTCCTCATTTATCATTTCTACTCTCACAGGGTCTGCTGCTGTAGAATTTGTTTCCAAAGTGAGTTGAGGGAAAAATTCCCCCTAATAGTTAAGCTTTTCTGGTTTATCTCCTATTAGTTGCAATTAAACACATTAATTGCTTAGATGTCTGATATTCATTCTCATGAAGTGTATTTTAAAAACATTTCAAATTTAGTGGCATTTTCCTCCTTTCAGGAATATTATGATGACAACATAGGAGAAACTTGCCAAAAATGCTTTCTGGGTGGAGTAATAAATCGATGTAGCAAACACCAGCTCAAGTGATATTGAAGGCAAAAGGCTCTGTGGAGATTTGCCATAGGTAGGTGTGTTCTCCTCCTTGTGGATGCTTTGTTTCCACAGCTCTCATATTTCACGGCCAGCACGTTATAACCTGAGTCATTTTGAGACAATAAAACCAACAGTCACACTCCAAATACTTCACAAATTACTCAATCCATTTTGCCATTTCCTTGGAAAATCAATTCCACGTCTCTATTTTAGCTCTGGTGAGCACAAAGACCATTGTTTGGAAAAGTGCTGGTGTGCCAGGATAATCTGTGGCCAAGTGGGATCAGTACCTGTCAAAACCACAGTGTTTCCTTCCTTAAGTTTTATCCATGAGCACACCTGGCAAGGAAATGCAAGCATTTCTTGGTCTTTGAGGCAAAAGATGTGATGGAAACAAAATTTGGTTACTAGTTTGCAGATCTATGGTTAAAACAGACACTGAGAAATGCACCTTCAAGGTAGGTTTTTATTTTCTTATTATTTTTGTTGTTGCTGCTGTTTATAGTTTTGTTTTGTTTGGGTTTTTTTAATAGCAAGAAGTAATTTCCTCTGGGTTAGCACATGGTGACTCATGCCAGTTCCTGCAGCAATGGCACACAATAAATTACACAACTAACACTTGACATTTCTTGTTGTCTGAAGAACCAGGTTGCAAGATTTGCCAAGATAGTCTTGGCACAATTCTCTACAAATATGCATAGTCATATTTTTTTAGCTTCCACTAGATATTAAAATTATTTATTGTAGTTTTAAGGCAAATAAAGAAACTGAAAGGAATTTTTAGAAGTCTTTTTGCATCCTTGGGGTTCTCTAAAAATGTTAGGCAGGTATCAAAGATGTACACAACACCTTAAGTATGAACTCATTCTCATTAGGCTTGGGCAGCTCCTGTGCTTTCACACTGAAAACCTTCTCTGTCCAAGTACAGATTCTGCCAGGAATTTCAGCTGAAGGAAGTAATTTTCTTTCCAAAAAACTGAACTCTCATATCAGCTTCCTTTTTATTGACTCTGTGCAAAGCAAGGAGCAAGAACCACAGACCAGAGTGAATATTCCAGCAAATAGCAGCCAGTGACCCTCCTCTCCATTCCTTGAGGTGCAGCCAGAACTCAAAACAGTAAACTATGACCCCCAGTTAAATTACATCCACTGCAGCAACAATATTTGTATTGTCGATTTAGGGTTGAAAAAGTGAAATATTTGGGTAGAGGACCTAGAGTTTTCCATCAGGCTGTCTACACTTGTGTCCAGGAGAGGACAGCAGCTCCCAATGCTGCAGAACACCTCGCTGTGTTGAGCAACATATAACAAGATCACGGTCACAGGCAGGGATTTAACAGAGCAAAAAGTGGAGATGGGCAAGCAGAAATAAAAGATGGATCATCTTCAGGTCCACCCTCATGGGTCCATTGTTCTCTCAGACACACAGTGGAGGCTGTCAGGCTTGGCAGACCTCTTTCTCCAGCCCTTTCTTTGGTTGTGATGGAGTCTGTTTCTGTGGGCATCTATTTACACTGTAATCAAAACACTTGTTTTGAAATGTTTGGTTTCATTTGGGTGGGCTGTAAAATCCTCCAGTTTTTCCTCTGCTTCTGAATGGAAAATGAGGCTTCAAAGTGACAAACTCAAGACCTTAATTTTGGAAGCTGTTAAAATGAAATGTTCCATCATGTTAGAAAATATTTATTTATGAAGCTTGAAAACAAAACTACAATATTTCTAAAATCTCTCAATTTTTTTTTCAGAAGAAACAAAAAATCCACAACCCAAAAGTAAACCCCCAAGTTAACAACAATCCTGTTCTGGAAATTAGATATCAATCTACTGGAATTCTCACTTGCATAACACTGCATGCTTCATTCTCACTGAAACTCCTTTTTTCATTCAATTTGGTGGTTAAAAGGAAAAATAAAATAGTCCTCTCCCTGTTTAAGGAGACAAGCAGAAGGGAATGACAACGGTGTCACTTGCACACTGGGCCAGGGACTTAGGAAGTGCCAACACTACCAGTCTCTTTTCCATTTCTCATGGGACTTTGTTAATGGGATTTTAGCCAGTGGGGTGAGGGTGCCAGAAATGTCTTTGAAATAACAGCAACCTGATTTTCAAAAATACTCAGTGGCTGTCTTTTACTGACTGCAGAGGAACTTCACTAAACTGAAAGAATAGAATGTTAGTGTAGGTGTTTAGCCAGCTGACACTCAGGTTTCCTTATCTATGAGGCACAGTTTCTGATGCTAATACACAGTATTTCCCCTATAAACAGTGATGAAAGTGTATTTTGGAAAAGTGGGCAGTCTCTCAGAAAAAAATATGATCTTTATACATATGCTAGAAATAATATTATTTACTGTGTGTGTGTACAGATCCTGTTGGACTCAGTACTATCCAAGCAAAGTCTTGTAGAAACTTGACACTGAGGCAGATGTGTTGTAATGTTCTTTTTACAGCCAGATTTAACAGTTATCTCTTGTTTTCCTTAATTTGTATTAGTTAATTGCTTTTCAAATCAAAATGAATAGAGGCAGAGCTCCTGTGAGACTCTGGGAGTGTGCTGGGAGCATGTTGTGTTACATCTGCTCACTTCACTTTGAATTGCATCAGATTTTGGAGTGTAACAGACTGTTAATGGGTGCTGTCAAACACACTTTGATGCAACCATATCTCTACATTCTGAATTTTCAGCCCTAAACTTGACCCCACTGGACCCAGGAGAAGAGTTTTAGTTCCTTGTGAGGGGCCTCTTTTAAACCTACACTGATGCATTTTGAAAGAGTTCTCTCAGACTACACTATTGCAGAGATGTCACTGGACAAGACTTTATTGTCAGCATCATAGGCTTGTCCCCAAAGATGTCAAAGACAATGGTACATGAATCCATTCATTTGATCTTCAGATCCCTGAGTGCTAGTGAAAGACTCATTTTGCATCCCTGAATTCAAAGACAGTATCACTAATAAACAGCATAATCATGTGTGTGATCACAGTGTGTAGGAACAACCCAAAGACTTAATGAGACACAAGAGGCTTTAGAAGAAATTTCAGTGAAGGGAAAGCGTTAGAAAAGTGAGTGGGGAATAAAACAGAGGGAGAAACAGGAAAAAATGGGCACATAGGGCTGGACTGAATATACAAGTGATATGAGGTGAAGTTCAGTCTGTTCCACAGGAAAAGAGAGAAAGCAGATGGTTCACAGCTACTGCAACTGTTCCTGCAAGCTGGAGTCACATTGGCAAAGTTGCCTCCAAGATCTTGGGTGAGGAGTGATGGAATGAGAAGGAATACGGCAGGAAAGGATCACAGGATTCTTTAGTTCTGCAGGTAGGGAAATGTCTCCTCTGCCTTTAAGGCAGTTAGTCCTTGTAGGGCTGCAATGATACTGCCTCACTTTGCAGTGCCCTGAGAAATCTTTGCTCTCTGAAGACGTGTACAGATACAAGAGAATACAAGCTGAAAACTGAAATCCTAAATTGCATTCAAAAAATGAATTATCTGCTTTAGGGAAGTGAAAGCTATCCTTGGATCAATCCATTCTGGAGAATATTGACCTAGATGTGTAGATCTCCAGGGTGAGATATTTGGTTTCAGCAGAGATGTTCATTCACCCTGAGTCCTGCTAGAAATATGCAAAGTATTAAACTTGCCTCTGATACTTATGCAGTGAACCAAATTCTTGCTTTAAGCAACATTAATTTCATATTGGAGTTAGCCCCTGGAGTTGCTCAGAACTCCAGCTAATGGAAATGAGAGGCACATCTAATCTAGAATCTCATGTGGAAACCAGCCATGTAAATTGAGACATTATTTAGAAATATTTCATAGTCAATACTATGACTTCAAAGCTCAATGTGATCTCAAGTCTCCTGGCATGGATACATGACATTTATTAGTAGAGGTGCTGAAGGACTGGCATCCAGTTGATGTCATCAGACAAATTACTTCTCCATTACCTATTGATTGTTGTTCTGCCCAGCAAAAAGTACATGCTTACTTCTCATACCAATGGGAAAGAGAAAAATTCAATAGCTGACCACTTTAGGTAATTATCCAGTTCTTGAAATGCTTTACTATGGACAAATAGATGCTGTGGCTTTTCCAGCACCCAGGAGTCTGTTTTCTCAGCAGAAAAATGCAAAAGAACATATTGCTTTTGATTTCCTCACATTTCTCTGATTCTTTTCACTAGATGATAGGTTTAATTCATGCTCCAGTCCTCATTTTCCTCAAGTGGGATACAGTTAGTAAAGGATGACTTTACTATATTTGATCCACAAGTTAAGAGAGAATCATTAGAAGGATTTATGAAAAAGTTTGGATGCAACAGGTTTCCACAAAAAAAAAAATATCCCAGTTATTTTAATAGAAATGTGTGTAAGAACGTGTCGGTTTTCACAAAATAGGATAGGAGAAAATCCAAGTGATTTTTTTCTCATTTTATTTTGATGGGGAAAAAAATGCTTTCCTTTGACTCTATTGTGCAGACTTACTTTGTCTAGACTGCTTTATCCCATGCCAATAAGTATTTTTATAGCATTGCAAAGGCAACACAAAATTGATATATTATATCCTTATCTCTGAAAAACATTTTGGCACTGTTGAAATGAGCTACTTCTGTAGTCTCAAAATTAAACAATAGATTCCTGTGTATGAAAAGACTTTTGGTTTAATTTTTTTCCCCCTCTTTTTGTGAAGATACAACCACAGATGTTAAGATGTGTTCTGGTGACAGAATAGTAAGACCTGTTTCCTAGTCACAGTTCAGATTGTGGTTAGAAGATCCAGACTAGTTTGTGTTCTCAAAGTGTTGATTTTTCATGTGGAGGAAACAACCCCACAACTCTCCTTCCTGTGAAATGAACCTGGTGTCGTTGCTTTTCTGCAGAGGTGTTGTGGAGGTGACTGTTTATAAACCTTCTAATAGCATTTGAGATGGGATAGACACAGCACTGAGACTGGAGAGCTAAAGGGGAATTTATCAAGATGGAATGTGATGGATGTTTTCAGAGTGAAGCCCATGGAAGAAAGGATGGAAAATGGCCAAGTGCCCTTAGAATGGTGATGAAGGAAATGTTTCTCTACTAGCACCAAGTCAAAAAGGGATTTGTCTTGTTCTTGTTTAAAGAACCAAGAGAACTCACCAGGCAATTGTGACTAAACTCAGACATTCCAATCCTGCTGCGAGGCACAAGGAGGGTGAATTGAGATGAGGATGGTTTTTTCCCACTGGGATGGGAAAACTGAAATTCATGAGAAATGTGAGCACAGACAGCTTTTTGGTGGCAGATTTCAGCTCAGGAGAACAATATTATTTGCATTTTAGTCCTTCCAAATATCTCTTTAAGAGTGAGGATGTGAAGAGTCATTGCTTTTGGAACAAAGGAACCCCAAGAAAAGACAGACTCCCCTGTACCTCAGCAGTGTTGCCACCACCCCAGGAGTGCTCTACAGCTCTGTGCAAGTGCAGGCAAGATATTAAGATCTCTAAAAATTCCATGGAAAAGACTTTGACAAACCCTACTCTGATTTACATCCCTCACAACTTCAAAGTTTCAGCCAGCTTGCACAGAGAGTAAATTAGAAGAGGGTTTGTCTCACTGGCTGTAGTTGTTTAGCAGCTCTCTAGATTGGCACACCATGGCCAGGGAATTTCAGGAGCCCCTGTGACTTCTTGCAGAACATGAAGTAATTAATAAAAGGTCTTTCTTTAATCTACATTCTCAAGGGCAAAATGGTCACCTACTGGAAAAATGGTGAGTGAGGTGGATTTCATAAATAAAAAAAAAGTCAAATGCAACACCCACAGGTTTTGTTTTCTAGATTTCTTGTAACTACAGCTGGGAGAAGTTTGAAACCTTGCACTATGACATTTCAAATAAATAAATAGAAATATTAAAAACTCAACTATTCAAATCTATTGTTAATATTTACTCCACGGAGAGGATCTCAGTATCTCTGTTTGTCCTACAGCATCCCCCTTTCTCAGACAACAGTGAATCCATGTCCAGCTCCTGTTTTGGTGTTTTCCAAAGCAAAGAGAAGAAATACCTCACCAGTCTGCAGGGAACATCTTGGCTATTTTGTAGTTTCCGCTATGAAATCTTCACGTGGATGTCTGAATGTTGTCATCATTTGTCAGGATTATGAATGGGAAAACAAGACCACCCATAAAAACCTGAATGAAGTTGGAATAGGAGGCAACATGGAGAGGTGGAATTCATTGCTAGTGGACAGCAGTGGTTTCTGTGAGAGGAGAGGGTGAAGGGGTAATTGCAGAGCTACAAAAGGTGTGTGTTTGAAACCCTTTTGAATAGGGTAACTTTTCCTCAGCTAAAAGGACTCAAGTCTTGACCCTTTCTCATTTTCACAGTGAGCTCTAAATGCCCCTGCTGCAGTCATGTACAATTGTCAGTAATAATGAATAATATATGTATTTATTATCTGTGCTCAGGAGTTAGTCATACCTCTCAGTGCTGAGTGAGGTAGCACTCAGGCCATCTTTCAGAAGATAAATAAATGAACAGACATTAGCTTTTTATTACTTCGGTGATATATGTAAGTGCTTTGGGTAAGTGTCTGCTTCAGTTTTAACAGCTGAAAGTTAAGCAACCTTAAAAGAGAGTGCAGTTTTGTGTTCACTGAGGTAAAAAGGATAACTTTTCTGGCATGATGGAGGTTTTTGAATGTTATTACATGCCCTGTGAGCAAGTGGGGTTTTAAGATTACAGTTCCAGAACTGAAACCTATTGAGTGGTACATCAGGGACTTGAGAATGAAACAGAAGCCATGGGTAGGTCTGTTATCAAGGATGAGGCTGTATGGCATCTAATCAGTGTCCAAAACTGGGAGGGAGCATAGCTAGCACAAATGCTTTGAAGAGTGTTCCATCCCATGGAATGCATGTCCAGGATATAAACTGGGGAAATTACCTGGAAGCAGGGACTGATATGGGTTCAGGAAGGGGGATCTGGCATCAGTCAGTGAATGGTGAGCAGCTCATTTGTTGCATCACTTTTTTTTTTTTTTTTTGTGGGTTGTTTTCTTTCCCTGTATTATTATCATCATTACTATTATTATTATTTTCCATTGTTTTTGTATTTTACTTTGTTTTCAATTACTAAACTGTTCTTATCTCAACTTACAAGCTGCACTTTTGATTCTCCTCTGTATTCCACAGAGGTAGGGAGGGAAGAGAGGAGGGCTGAGTGAGTGCCTTCTTGGTGCTTAATTTCCCTAATTCCTGCTGGGTTTAAACCACAGGACTGGTCCATGACTTCCCAGTGCTGTTGGCTTTGTCAGTGTGATGACACCCACAGGCTGATGATTCCCAGGTTTTGCTGTTCCTCTTTGGATAGGGTACATTGCACAGACATTCCTGCTCTTGTTAAATAGCACTTTCTGCAGATGGCTTCCTTGGATTAACATCTTGCCTTTGTTCAGCTGTCAAAAATAATTCATGCAACAGTGAGAAACATATTTGAGGCAAATAATAGCACAATAAAGAATATCAACCACATAGCAGAGCAATGCAGATGAAACAAATAGGGAAGGAGATGAAAGAATTAATAACTACAACTGCTAGAAACAGATTCTCTTTTTAAAGGTAAGCACAGAGTGATAAACATCAGCCTAAAAAGCAAAAGTGTCTGCAGCCTGGAAACAAGGTGTAGACAAGCAGAACACAGTCTCCCCTTAAAGCAGCAGAAAAATAATCAGAAAATGTCTGGCAAGAGAAACTAAGTCATCTCTAAAGACTGCCAAAAAATAATGCATAATGCATTTGCCAGCCTGCTTTGCTCTTTGCATACCCAGAGCTTTTGGTTGTGTTAGAGAGAGATCTGGCAGAGCCAGAGGTGAAGCTCTGAACAGGAATCCAACACATTTTGCTTCTCTTGCATCCTTCCCTGCCCTACATAGGCTTATATGATTTCATCCCCTTGTAAATGATCCCATTATCATCACTGTAACACCTGAAAGCTGATCTCAAATGAACTGATTTGCATAATGTTACATCTGAGCTTATTTATTTGGAGCAGCACTGCAAGCTTGGTTGACTCTTTGGGAGACTTTTTTCGAGTTTGTTTCTTTATTTTCTTAACATAAATTATATATAATATTCACTTTGCAAAAGAGCAAAGCTGAAGATTTATGAAACTCCATGAAAAAGAATTTCACAAGATGCAGACCTGACTTAAGCACATTTATGCAAGTCTTTAAATCCTTCATTGTTTAAATCATCACTTAAGTTTGTGCACAATGCAAAGGATGTTTTTCCAGCCCATTGATCACAAAGTCTACTAAATGTGTTTACCTAGGAATTTTTCCAGCTGCTACAAAAGTACATTTGTTGTGCAAGGTTTCTACTTAAAATAACATCCATTATTTTTTCTGAACAAGAAGTTAATACAAGTGAGGAGGAGGAGTAAATGTGGAAACATCAGAATTCATACAATACAGAATCCCAGCCCTTGTGCACATCCATCATGAAAAGAGGGGAGATAGCTCACATCCTGTTGCATTATTTTCTGGCAATTAGTAGGTTCCCTGGCTTTTGCCAGTCACTTTGGTGGTGCTGGTGAGGGCAATCATGAGAAGGGCCAATCCCAACAGGTTGGTGAAAAACAAATACTGTTTTCCATAAAAGTTTAAATAGCACAAAAGATTCTCCAAAGGAGGTGGTCCATTTTGATTACAGAGGATTTTTAAGTCATTGTATTTTAAATGAATGGAAGAAGTTTTGATCCAAGAACTCAGAAAAACAAAGCAAAAATCCTTTTTTCCCTTTTTTGTCCATGTCCATGGACATCATGTTTATGCCATACTAACCCCTTGATTTGAGATTCCTCCTGGCTATCTCAGGGAATAGGAAATATGAATTTTTCCTATTTTTAAGTGAAAATTGGGCTGCTAGGAGGCAAGGACAAGGGAGAATTGTTATTCTCCATTGTTATTAGAGCTGTCATATTATTACAGCTGTCATAAGGAAGATGTACTAGGTGTTCCTATTGGCATCAGGCTTTTTAGCCCCTATTATGGTGATTTTTCTGCATTGAGGTTCCAGAAGGGATTTTTTTTAGGTTTGTTTTTGTAAGAGTAGGAAACTGGATCTGTTTTCTCTGTAGCATGAGATGCATTTCCTTTCCTATGGAACACAGGACAAAGTGTATTGCAAAGGAGAAGAGGTTCTTCACAAATCCTCTGCTAGAGGAGGTATCTAAAGCAGGGAGGCAGCAGCCACACTCCTCTGCACATTTCTGATGTTGCACATTACTTGTGTGAGTTTGGGTTTCCCGCTCTGTCCTTGGTCAGCATAAGATGGGAGGAAGGTCTGCAGGGTGAGGACAGATGTCCTCTGAGCCAGCTAAATAAAAAATGAGGGTGTGTTATATAGAAAAAGTGGTTTGCCTCTTTTTGTCCCTCACATATTGGCCTTTGTAAAATTGGATCTGAATCCACAGATTTGGGTGAGGAAAGGGAAGTGTTGTCCAGTAGTTCATTTGTGTCCTCCTGACTCACACAGCTGTTCAGAAACAAGAAGTTCTGGCTCTTTTTAGAAGGAGGTGAAAATAATTTTCTGCTAAACCATGCCTTTCTCATTTCAAATAATTACATATATTTTGTCTCCGTCTAAGAAAATAGGCAGACTAGGTATTAAAAAGCATTTTTGCATGTTGGTATTGAATAGGTTTTGTAAAGTATCTTCATGGCTGATTGTCTTTCATTTCAATGCATGCCAGGTGATTTAGAAAATTCTGATAACTGCCTCTCTTACATTTCTATAAATATCTTAAAAATCTCTGATCTGCATGACCCAGATAAAAGCAGATAACACAGTAGCAATCTGTATGCTTTGTGGATGGTAAATGATCCACATGGATTGTCTGGCTCCTCTCCATGCCAGAGTGTCTCCTTCCATTGTTCCCTGAGAAGGACACGACTTTCTAAATTTAATTCAAGTTATAGGCACGAGTAAGGAAGTGGAACTGCTCGAAGGGAGAGGAGAGACTTGTCTGACAAGCAGGAGGAGCCTCCCAACATTGCAGAGGTAACTTGGGGAAATAATCACACAGGTGAGGCATTCACAGTCTCTGAAAAATCCCTTCACCCAGGATTTTTCTGCTGGGAAGTTGAGAAGCCTCGGAGAAAAAGGAAAACATTTCTTATCTCATTTGCTTCTCCTGTGTTTTGCTACTTTGGAATGTGTTTGGAGATTGTTTACCCACAGGTGATTGTTACATTGGATTCTGGTGTGAGTTGTTTTGACTCTTTGGCCAATCAGGGCCAAACTGTGTCGGGACTCTGGAGAGAGTCACAAACTTTCATTATTATATTTTTAGCATTCTGTAAGTATCCTTTCTGTATTCTTTAGTATAGTATAGCATAGTATTCTTTAATATAATATAGTATTATAAAGTAATAAATCAGCCTTCTGAGAACATGGAGTCAGATTCATCATTCCTCCCTGCCATGGGAGTGCCTGAAAATACAATACACAGGGAAGTCCTTGACATCTTCTGGGTCACTTTTCTGGAAGAGAAAACACTGGGAGTGGCTATATTTATCCACATGTCCTGTTCTTGTCTTGGACAGACTGCTAAAATTCAGGCCAGATTTATTTGCATATGGATTTGTCAAGGTGTCAAACAGTTCCTAACACATCATTTGAGGATGCTCAGATAATCTAGAGGCTGTCACTGGGATGGGATCACATCCTGCTGCAGAGGGAAAGACTTTGCATGCTTTTTCCATGGCCAATTCTCTTACATTTTTTGAGACGGTCTTAGAAAATAAAAGTTTAGGAGTTCTTGGACTTTGGGTAATTGTGGAATTTGAGAACTCAGATTACAAAATCCTCCTTGAATTCTTTAAGCCTGCTTTCTTTTGCTACTAGATGTTTTTGTCAAGAGTGATAGAAAATATCATTTGCTCTATCAAAAATTAGGAAATATCCTGTGGAGGACTGAAAGGGAAGTTACATTGAGAAAACTTTTTTGAGAGGCATCTCCAGTGAAGATGCTTTATTTAATGTTTGAAAAAAAACCCCATTTCTCTCAAACTCTTGTTCCTTTTTTTTTTAAAAAATACACTTGGGCACTGCCAACTAAGTCAGAAGGTTGCTCTCAGGAGTTATTAACATTTACATGCCCTTGAATGTTTGAGGGAGTGTTTCATTGACATTGTCATGGATTTTTTTCTTGTTTGATGTCTAACCTTGTAAAATTGGTGAGAGCATCCTGGAAGAGGGTGAATGCTTTGCTTTCTTTTTAATTACTGTCTCCTGTTGTCATCAGAAGCCATATTGTTGCAAGCTGAATGCCTCAGTACAGAAGTGGAGATATTTTGCTTCTTCACACTCTTTTTATTCTTCTACACTGCCAGCTCACGAGTTGGTCTTTGATAATATTTCCCTTCAGCACAACTTTTTACCGATCCTCTTGAGGCTAAAACTTTTCAAAGAATCCCACTAAACTTTCACTGAACATGCACCAAACTGTACATTGATATGTTCCTAGCATTCTAGCTGTTTTGGAGAGAAAAACTGAAGAAGAGAATGGGGAAAACAGAATAAGGAAAATGGGGAAAAAAAAAAGGAAGAAAAAGAATTTTTTATGACTCCTGACAAATCTTTCAGAGATCTGACTTTCTGTCCTTGGACATTCTTATGTCCAGGTAATGAGTACTAATTGTGACTTGTACATATGAGTGTGGGAACAGTGAAGCAAAATAGATGTAAATGAGATAATTAAAGAGGCTGAGTGGAAAAATGTTCCATAGGCATGGCTCAGGATGTCAGAAATGCTCTAGAAATCTTTATGACATGGCTAATAGGAAAATAGGACTAATTCAGCAGGTAGAGATGTGGTCCACAAGCCAGTTATAACCTGGCTATTAAACACTCCTCCCCACCAGATTATCCCCACAAGGATCTGTTTGCACTAATAACCCTCAGTAGATTTTCTGCTGAGGTCCAGTGGCTGGAGAAGAGAGTAGGTAACACTGCTGCTTTGGGCCCAGAGTAATTCAAGCAGGTTTGCATCATTCTCCTGGAGCAGAAGGAAATGAGTTCAACAGACTATAGGGCATTAGGAACCCCTCTCAGCAAATTAATTCCTACTTGAAATTCTCTGTACAAAGTATAGATCCTCTTAGGTTTGAAGGGTTGGTATAAATGCCATCAGAGGAACATCTTACTGTTTCACAGAGGGGAAAATCAGTTCTGCATGTGACTTCATGGATGAGTCTGCATTGGGTGTGGTAGAGTGGTAGAATGCAGCAGGGCTTTTATTTTGGTTCTGTAATAAAATAGCTACAATAAACTCTTATGTAATTATCCCTGTTTCTGTCAGAAATGTTCAACACTCCTGACTTCAAAAGATAAGACTCTTTACCAGGTAGACTAGATCAGTTATGGCTTGCCAGTAAACACTGCATCTAAGATTACATCTATTTTTACCCAAGTTAAAATGATTCTTTTAAGGCATTATTAGTTGCTAATTTTCACCTGAATGTGTCACATTAAAATAAAACATTTAGCATCCAAACAAAGATGTGAAAAAACACAATTTCACCTACAAAAATGAGAACAACAGAACAGGGCCAGGCACTTGCTGATTGGTTCACAGGCAATGTCACAGCCAAGGGCCACGTTCTGTCCTTGGTGCCACCAGTGTAACTGCAACCAGAGCACTGTCTCTGAGCATTTCCATTATGTTCTGGTTATAAAGTAGAACAGTGAATATGATAATCTGGGAAGACTTACCATGTGCTTGAGAACAGGAACCCAGTTTGGATTCTGGAACTGAATGAATTGATGACAAATGTGGATGGCAAAGGTGAATGTGGTTTCTCAGTTGGCTTAAACAAAGGCTGCCATGGAGAGAGCATCCCTTCCCTTTCTGCTGCCCTCACCTGCATGGTTCTTCTCCTCTTTATAGCTCCATAATTTCACTGAGTGAGTGAAATTTTCAACCAGCTCAGTGGAGATGGCTTGTGACACTTAATTTGACATTACCAACACAGCAGAACCAGGGCACACCTTCCAGGTCCACATGCCTTCATTACCCCACGGTGAAGGACCAGGAGAAGAGTTAGACACTCACTGGTCTCTTCTGCCTCACAGAAATGTAGATCTGGAGGAAAATGAAGATCAGAAGGGGACACAACACACTGTGGTAGATCCCCATCTGGACATCAGGGCTGCAGAACCCTGGTGGGCTGGGTGGTCAAGGCCTTTAGCCCTCAGGCAGATGCACAGGAAAGGAATGCCTGAGCTTGTAAAATGTGGTGCACAAACTCTGTGGCAGAGCTGGAGATAATTATTTTAAATACCAGGCAATAGTATCAGTCCCAGGGTCTCAAGATGTCTTTAGCTATTGCCACTGAACTGAACTCAGTCTGAAATAGGTAGGATTGATTTGGGTGTGATGACTTCCATGCCAGTGATGCAGCTTGGCCAAAGATCAAACTAGCCAATATAAAATCACTGTTGGTAAGTGATGGTTTCTAAAAGCCAATGTCTTTTAACATTCCTACCACAAGAGAGATACTGGGATGTGCTTTCTATTTTCTAATTGGGTGAAGCCCATCCTTATTTTACATTATTTCAAAGTTTAATATAGTTTGTCTTCTTTTTTAGGTCACAGGACCCACAAATCAATATGTATTGAGTTGAAGAACCGCAGTGAGATAGTTAATTCTCATCCACCATGATTTGAGCACTACCTGCATCGACTAGAGGAGGCAGAACTGCCTCCTTACACTGAAAAGCAAGGAAAAGCCCTACTAATGACATTGTCAAGTACTAACCCTAAATTATTTCAGTTGGAATTTTTGCTGAATTAAACTATCAGTTCTTCCACACTGAATAATGACTTTGCCAAGCAAGCTCATAGGTATGCATTTGAAGTTTCTATCTGCACTGTGTTTTGTACTCTATGGCCAATTTCAAACACATTAAAGGTAAAAATGTCACAATTTGACTGAAACTGACGTCCAGGTTGTTTGTCTGGTGTATAAATCACTCTTTTTTTTGCATTTCAGTAAGAACCCTCTATATAAAGCCTGGTGCCACTGGTGAAAGTAAATTTACTGCAGAGTATTTGGCAAATAGACAACACCAATATCCCATCTTTGCAGCTTATTTTTACACATAGACTTTAGCAGCTGGTGGCAAGTGGTTATCCTACCTGTAACTCTGTGACAGGGTTTAGCTGTATGAAGCACTAGCTGTCAATGCCATTTTTTTCACAAAGCTCAGAAAACTTAGAATATTTCTTCAAACCCTCTCTGTGATCACACGCAGCTCCTCTCTACCCCTGATTGAGTGTAAACACATTAATGGCTTTATGATTAATGAGAAAAGCCTGGAAATGTCATTATTCACAACTTAGAGCTCAGAAGATAAACAGCAATAATCCCAAAGCAATTGGCTTAAAATTAGTAGAGTTATATGTAAATAATTATAAGTTTAAAAAAAACCAAACACAAACAAAAGCAAATTTTATAGTGGCAGTTATGAATTGCCTGGAAAGGCAATTTTATGGTTCACTAACAGGGTGGGGGAATGTGTTTTCACAGACCCACCATGGCAGGATCCTGAACCCTGGTGATGATTTCTTAACATGGCTACAAGACACACAGATAATAAACTTTTCTAAGAGAAGTGTTCAGAGCCTCAGCATTGTTTAGTAATGCTGAATAGCAGATGATGCCTCAGGGAGCTTTCAGTCCCTTGGGGATTAAATGGATTATTGCTCAAAGCCCTATGAAATTATTTATTTGAGGATACCTACCAGGCAGTGAGAGAGTAGAAATGAATTGTGCCCAGCCTTGGTGTGACATCCCAGGCAGAGCAGTGCCAAGGTGTGACTTGTTTAGCAGTGAAGACACCCAACCCATGGCATGGCCATTCCTTACCTGGAACAGGTCCAGGATTTGCTTTTCCTGCTTTTGGAACCTGTTCCCATGACCAGAACTGATGGAAACACCTGATAAAAGAAGTGTGTGGGCTTTGTTTCAACTGTCTTAAAGCTCCATTCCTTCATTAATTCTTTACAACCCTTTTGATCCAAATTTTCCGTGTTTAGTTCTGCATTAAGTAATTCTGCTCTTTCAGAAATCAGAGATGAGGAATTACCTCAGCCAGCTTCTGTTGAGAGATCTCAATATTTTAAAGTAACTGCCTTTGCAATCTGACTTTTTTTACTGTCTTTTATTTTTTTTTTTAACAGTCTACATGCAGGCAAATGCCATGTGCAAAAGGAAATGAAGTTTCCTTACATTTGCCACTTTTCCAGATTTGCTAAGTACGTCATGGTGAGGTATTTCCCACCTTTCTTTTAGGTTCAGGAACAAAAAAGCAGTGAAAATCATCTTCATGTGATGTGAGACATCCTAATATTCCCAGGAAACAGCATTTTTGATGGAGTCAAACCAAAACTATTTCTAATTCTTTTTTTCCTCGTAAGTGTGCTTAGTCAGGGAAGAATGCAATCTTGGTGCTAATTTTTCCAGCATACCCATATGTCACTATGTTTCTGTCATTCTCCATTTTTACAGTAATTCCAAATGAATTTTGTGTGTTTCATATATGACTATTGAGCAGTTTCTGGAAAAAAAATCCTCTCTCCCTCATATCAAACTCTGTGAAGAAGAAGATGTTACACTCACATCTATTCAACCACCTCCCTAGAAGAGAAGCAGCAAATAAAGTTTTTCTAACTCTAAATAAATGCCTTTAGGTAGGAAGTTATAAACAACCTGTTGATACTGGTGGTTAGGTTACAGTGACAGCATTAGCACCATGTGGCTATGGCCATGTATTCTGCTATTTTAGTGACTTTTTGTGCAGTAAACAAAAGGTGTGCAAAGACCTCTAACAGCCTTACCTCTCATTAAATGTTCTTAGTTTGCTCCCTTCCCGTGGAACTGGTACCTCAGTTAGTTCCCAGATTTTTTTTTTTTGCCAGTTTGCTGGGTTTTTTTGTTTCTCTTTCTGTTTTTTATTGTGTGTTTTTTGTTGTTTTTTTTTTTAACTACAGTTAAATAAAATTTAAAATGGCCAATGAAATCAAAGATTTAGTGTCTTTTCATGAACATATTTGCTTTCCTCTCATAATCTTTATATAATTTTGTAATTAAATCCACAAAGTTTGAAAGTCTGTCCAGCATTTCTCCTACTTTGAAGAGAAAGTTGCTCTCTTTAATGCATCTGTTTCTTGTTTTGGTTGCAGAGAAGATTGTGCATTTTCTTTAAAAGTGTTGAAGACCCTTGTACTGTTTCTTATCACTCTACATCTCCAAATTTTTGACAGGAATGAAGTCTTTGCTAATGGCTCTCTTTTATTATGCACTGTTCTCTTTGGTGTCAAATATGACTATACTCTTCAGGGAGACTTAAAAAGGATGGCCCACTCATTGTCCTAGTTCATAAAGAGCAACTGAAGTGGAAAAAAAAATATCATTAAAGAATTTTCCTGGAGATCTTCCAGGGAAAGCTTCAAGACTGAGCAAATGAGAAAGGCAATCTCCATCAGTTACACCTGATTGTTCAGAGAATTAAGCTTGTTATAGAAATAATAACAAATGCATTTTCTGTCATTGGTAGCTTTGCTGGCAGGGCTGGAGCTGGAGGAAGAACTTTGGGCTGGGCTAAAATTATTCTACTTGGTGATGTTGCAGTTCATACCTGCTGCAGCTTACTTTGAGCTGCCATTCATGTTTCCTTTCTGGTGCTGGCACTCTCCTCCAGCCACAGAAACAGGGAATTCTGTTTCCAAGGTCCAAACCCAGCCAGCAGTTCTGGGTATGTCACTGATCCACTAAATAAAGCAAACCAACCAAGACCTGCCTAAAGGTGACAAAAGCCATTTAGAGACAGTCTTGTCACATCATGGAGAAGAGAGGGGCAGGTGTGTTGTGCAAGGGGCTACAAACAGAGGCAGAAAAGCAGATTTGTGCCTGAATAGCACAGGCTGATTGCAGCCATACTAGTTCTGCTGTACTACAGCTGAACCACAAAAGGATCTGAGCATAGCTAATTTTAACCTTCATGGTTATTATATCTGGTTTGATAAACATCCATAGCCAAAGACAGAGAGCAGCTTTTTATTCCTGTGTCCTGAGTCTGGATAAATCCTACTTTGTTTTGCATCCAAATACAGTTCAAATACTGCAGCTCCATTCTGGGATCAGCTGGCAGAGCTGTGGTGCATCACAAGGGCCCAGTGACCCAAGACTGGAGAGATTCAGGGACAGGTTCACACTGTGGTCTGGGATAACCAGAGTTTCCTGGGATAAAACCCTAACTCTGGATGTTAGGGATGGCAGAGGAAGCCAAAAGAAGGGAGGCTGACACTTGGTAGAGCTTCTGATCTCACTACCACTTCTTCAAGCAAATCATCCAAACTCCAAATGGATGAAATCAGAACCAAGAGCAGCAGAGATGGAATTTTTTCTCTCTCCATCTTTTTTTTTTTTTTAATTTTTTTGTGTGTTTTCCACCAGTCTCTGCAATACTGTTTATGTCTGCCTGCTATGTGGGTCATAGACAGACTTGTCTGCTCCTAAAAAGTCATCATGTTCTTTTATCTGCCATCAGGACCAGTCAGGCTGCTGAAGATCTACCTGCCCCATTCCTTGCTGTGGCTCGCAACTGTGAATTCTTCCAGCTCATAAAATGTCCCATTTTCCTACAAAATTGTTATAAGAGGTATAAATAACTAGAAGGTAGGCAGTTGGAAGCTGCATGTGGATGGGCAGAAGGAGGCTGGAACTCATTTTTCTGCCTCAGTAATTGCTCTGTTTCACCTAAGGGCAGCTCTCCTAAGGCTGCCTCTCTCTCTGCCTGGAGCAGGGCTGGGCTCACCACTCCTAGGCAGCACCAGCCCAAGTCTAGTCCTCTGCTTTACTCTCATTGTGAATATTGGTTAGATTTTTTTTCCTAATCATCTACTAGAAAGGAAGAGAAAGTGTGGGAGCTGCTTTTTTTGGGGGGACAGACACGGGAAATTGTGCGTATTGGTGCTTCCAAAGGGTGTGCAGACTACTGTAAGGACCAAGGCTACTAGAAATGCGTGAAATTCTGCTTATTCAATTATTCAATCAGTGCTCTCCACTTTTTAAAATACTTCTCTGTGCTTGGAGGAGAAAAATACTTAATTTGCACATTAGCTAGAACAAAAGCTTTTGTTCTGAGTTGATGAAATGTGTTGCAATTGCTCCCACATCTTTCTTCAGGCAAGCACCCAGAATTTACCTACTGAAAAACATCAGCACTGGTGGTGACTGTGCACAAGAGGATGGGGATAGAGAGGATTTTGCTGCCTGTGTTCTTTTGTAAAAGCTGATTCCTGTCTTCAGTCTCTAAGGAGGGGAGAGCACTGGTTGAAGGTTTGGACACCAGATTGACCTCCAGCTGGTCCAGGCCAGAACCCAGAGGAGTTTGCTGAGGAAGAGAGGAAATGACATTTCAGCCTTTCAAAAGACATTTGTGCCTCTAGGGATGATCAAACTGTCTGAGAAGTCCTTCTGGCGTGTCACTAGCAAACAGGCATCCAGTCAATCACGTTGTATTTGGGGTGCTTTGCCTAGACAGGGAGAAAGAGCTGAGAGAAAAGAGCAGCCAGCAGAACCCATCCCTGTGTGCCAGCTCAGCCATTCCTTGGGGCAGCAGTGGTCTGTCCTGGCTGCTGGAGGACAGAGCTGCAAATATTTACACTTTGCATGATTGTTACGCCAGGGAGCTGAAACCTTCATCACCAGTAACTATTAGAAGCTAACATCTACACAAACCCTGGATTTGGCAGTGGTAGTCAAGGTGAGAGAAGAAAAATCTTGGCTGATCCTTTCTGTGTCCAAAAATCTCCATGGCAATGTGAGCTTAAGAATATTTTCATTAGCAACAGCACATTTTACAAAATTTTCCTTGCTCCTCTTTTTACTCCAGCATCTTTTGAACTAAGCCTGTTAACAACCTCTGGAGCTGTTCAGAACCTTTTCTGTTGCATATCAAACTTCTTTTTATGGTGCTGTTCACTTCTTTCTTCCAGTTTGCATAGAGGCAGTAGACACATCTGAACCCACAGAATATTTTTGGAAAATTAAAAAGAAAAATATTATGTTTATCTCAAGAAAAAAAAGAAGCCAGCCCACTTTTTGAACAGGGCCAATGTGGCTGTTTAAAATATTGATACTGTTACAAAACCCTGGTGACAGAATGGTATTTCATCTTTGCTGGGGTTTGTCTTTCCCTCTGTTCTCTCATGAGACAAGCCTGTTTATTTCTGCTGGGGGCAGCTTGTGGTGCAGATGAAGGCAGAGAGAATGATCAGTGACCTCTCTGGACAGGGGAGGAGCTGTCACAGCCCTCCTCAGCCCTAGACTGCTGACTTCAATTCAGGCTGGTGCACAGGGATCACAACTGCTCGAGGTGGGAGTGAAGAACTGGCTCTTGAGCCCTGCTGTGCTCAGCTGCTTGGCTTAATAAATCAGCTGGATTTATTCTCACATAGCTTTAGACATCTCTGGTATCATCCTGGGCTTCCTTTACAATCAGTGAGAGGAATGGCACCTACAGCAGTGTTACAGATCTTGTTTCCAGAGGAGCTGCACCCCTTAGACTGTGCTCACACTCCTGCTGAATATCCACTAACTCTGATGGGATCCTTGGATTAGTGTGGGTTAGAATATTTAAGTGCAGGAAGCTACATTTAGCCATCTGAATGCATCCTTAGTGGGGGAAAAAAGCTTTTTGCTGCTATCTCCTAGAAGCTTTCTATACTTTAATGCATGTATTCCTACTTTTTATCTGCAACCGCTCCCTGGTGGGAGGATGCACGAGTAGCAAATTTAAACTTACTGAAAATAAGCTTGTTTTTCTTGTTTACCTTTCTATGACTCTGTAGGAATAGTCTTCTCACTTGCCAGGCTCCATGGGTGACAGAGTATAAACCACCAAGTTTTAGAAAGTGTTTTGTGAATAAAGCTGTAAGAATAACCTGAGTGACACTGCTGGTGGCTTATGGCTTATGGACCAATGAGGCACCTCCAGAGAAGGAAAGAGCAAATTATGGAGGAATAATGAATAAAATTCTGCTCTCCCTACACTGATAGAAATGTGGGAAGCACTTACCTGGCAACTCTCATGGTGAGTTTTGTCAAAGCAGTAGCTGCTGGCCTAATTCTGCTGAGTGAGCCAGGCTTTGACCTTTGTGGCAGCAGAGTTAAGGCAGCCTAAATGAGTACTGCTGTTCCCCAGCACCCAGGTGAGTGTTTCTGGCACCAGAAGTGTTGCAGGAGTCCCAGTAATCATGAACAGTTTTGCTGCACAGTTCTGCTGTGTATTTGGGAATTTTGTTGTCTCCAGCTGCAGCCTCTTAACGTGGAAAAGAGACAGCGCAGGTGGTTTCCCACAAATTTGGTATCTGAAATATAAAGAAATATTTTTTATGCCTTGACTGAAAAGTTCACATTTTTTCTGAGATACTCTGAAGTCCCTCCATGGCCTGCTGGAGGTGAGGAGCAGCTGCTCATGTGTGTCACCTGAGTTTTTGCCATTTGCAAAGAGACAGAAGCATTCTGGTTTTGCCCTGTTAAAATAATGACTCACATAAAGGAAAGGTTTTGGAAAATCAAGCAGGAGGAGTGAGAGTGCATGTGACTGTGTGTGCATGATGCATAAAAGTCTGAGTGAGGATTAATATTATATTAGAAATTTAACAACTCTGAATCACTGCAGTTTCCATTTAATGTTTTACCAAATGCCTGTAACCTTACAAGTCTAATACATGACAGATACACTTAATTACCTCACTGTAAGGAAAATAATGATCAGGACTGTTAAGCAGGAGAAATGAAACATGACTAAGCTGGCATTTGTTACAGTGCCTAGTTTGAGACTTTTCCAAGCCATTTGATAGCAAAGCAAGTCTGTAAGCAGTGGGTGGTTACTGATGACTTTTCATGGTCAAAGTAACACTTTCTGTGCCACTCTCCATGCTGGGTTTGGGGTGGGCTGGGTCATCCCTAAGATGCTCTGACAGAAGAAAGAGAGGATTGGGATGAAAAGAGGGGGTAGAGCCTGAGAGTTCTAATCTGTCTTCACCTCTGACACCATTGAGAGTGGGGGAATCATCTCCTCCAAACAAAGGCCCAGTGTGGGGTGAACAAGAAATTAATAATTTTGTAAGCTTTGAACTAAATGGATTGATTATTAATTTTAAAATTATTTATTATGGCAATATGCAGCAGCCAGTGCCTGGTTCAATATTAAAGTTTCATGAACAAACATAACATGTAGTTTCAGAGAAGCAGACTTAGCTGTGGGCCTAATATGGAGTGCACCACCAGAAGGGAGAGATGATTTTTGGCATAAATTGAGTTAATCTTTATTTGTTGAGAGTTAGTTTAATTAAAAAACAAACAAACAAACAAACAAACCAACCAACCAAACTTGATATTAATGGCAAATCCAATCACAGTCTTCAAAATATATACCTTGTGAATGTTCTTGGGCATCAGTAGACAAATCTTCTGAATCATCTTTTAATGTAGTATTTTTATTTCTCCTTCTTCTTCCTCTTTCCTTAAATTTTTATTCATTACAAAGTCAAAAACTGTTGAGCTGAAAAATGATCACATTTAAATTTCTTTTATGTTAAACATGCCAGTGAAGCAGCAAAGCTCTTTTTGTATTTCTCCATTGTTCATGGCATTTCTTAAAACCTTTTCTCATGATCTACTTCTACCAAATGTCTGGGAAAAGAAAAAAAAATCTTCTGAATGAATTGATTTATGAATACAGCTATGGGTTTTAACACACTTTTTGAGATTTTTTTTTTCTTTCCTGGTGAAAGATGATTAGTCTATGAATATTATTGGTTCTAAAAAGTCTTTCTTATATTTCTCCTACAATCACAGAGATTAGAGAGAGACAGAGATGCTTTTCACATCCTTTAGTGCTTATTGCAGTAATCAATTAAGCAGACTATGGTGAGCATTTTTTTAACTTAAACTCCTAAACCCATATCCAGGAACCAAAGTATGTGCCTGGATTTCTATGTTCCAATGGCCAGGAGATCACATGGACACAGGGCCTTAGTAAAAAAGGAAAAGAGAGCAAAAAGGAGAAAAAAAGGAAAACGAGAAAGAAAAAACAGAGAAAAAAGGAGAAGGAGAAGGGGAAGGGGAAGAGAATGGGAAAAGGAAAGGGAAAAGGAAAAGGAAAAGGAAAAGGAAAAGGAAAAGGAAAAGGAAAAGGAAAAGGAAAAGGAAAAGGAAAAGGAAAAGGAAAAGGAAAAGGAAAAGGAAAAGGAAAAGGAAAAGGAAACCTCTACTTTATGAAGTTGATGAAGTTGATTCATTTAATGTAGTTCATTTTGGAAAAATTGTAGCCTAGGGACATCAAAATTTCCTTACACCCACTCAGGCAGACTTTTAAAGCTAGACACACCTACAGCACTGAGCTGTGAGTATTGGGTATGTGCCATCCATTGTGGGGACAGCCAGCTCCCAGAAAAGTTTCTCCTCAAAGGCAGATCCATGTGAAAGTGATGCTTCTTCATATCTGTCTTTCATTTAGTGGCTGACTGTGTTTTTGCCAAGTATTTTCAGAGGGACAACTGCCAGACCTTGCTGGATAAAGATATGGTTTGCTTTATTTTTTAAAGAACAGCTTGCAAGGTGCAACACCCACACATCCTCCTCCTGCATATCATGCCTGCTTAGAGATAAGCAAATATATGGAAAAAAGGTTAATTGAAATCTACATTTCTTTCTGGCTTAACACCTGCACTGCTCTGCTACCTGGAAGTTGAAGACACAAATCCAGTCTTTCCATGTGCTGAATGCTATGTCTGGAAAAGGAATTTTGGGGAATTGTTAATGTTTGCTCAGGTCTGCGGAGTCCCACATCCCTGTTCACCCACCTTTTGGATAATTGTAGCACTTTCCCAAGCAATTGCTGCTATTCCTTTGCAGGATAGACTTGACTGCAAGTCATTCTGGCTGTTTTAGCTATTAAATCAAAATATCATTATTAGTCTATCTAGATCTATCAGGGAGTAGAGGTAGGGGTTCCTTGGTATTTGCCCTAAAAATACTGTGTTCTTTAGCCAGCCCTCTCTAAATGAGGCTGGAACAGGAGGTCATCAAGAAATCAGACGCAAAATCAGCAGTAAGCAAGATTAACTGAAAAGATGAACTGAATAACAGCTAAGCAGCATAAAGCTGATCTCCTGTTAAAGGAGGATATTCAATAAAGGTTTTTCTAGTTATCTTCATTTTTTCCTATGAATTTCCAAAGAGGCTGAGGAAGGAAGAAATATTGTCATGCAGCTGGTCATCAGTAGGGCACAGAATTCCAAAACTATTTCTGTAATTCAACCTTTTCAACTTGATTTCAAGCAGGGCCCTGACAATATCTGGGTAATTGCAGACTACTTGGAGATATTCCCTTGTTCCCAGTTTAAGGTCTCTCTCAGAAACAGAAGCAACAATAAAACTGCATAGATTGTTACTTCAGACAGTCAGAAATCACTGGTCTGCTTTCCATGATGTTCCCTTGAAGCTCATTACCCTTTTTTTGGGGAAGCACAGTGAAACAACACAGTAAGTGTTGTGGTACACATCTGTAGCGGCAAAGTTTTGAAGGGGGCTATGGGACGTGGGTAGCAAAAAAAAAAGAGAGAGAACAGTGCTTTCTGTAGCTCTTTGTTGCTGTTGCGAATAGCATCACAATATCTCTTAATGAAGCAGATGTTCAGATAAAGAATTTCAGGCTACATGCACCAAAAAATAGAAGTTTCCACACAGCTTGAGTTCCAGCTCTGTTATCCTTGTTAACCAGTTGTCATGCTCTGTCTGGCAAACCATAAGCTCAAAGGCATCTGTTTGATGGAAAGTATATCAGAAATATTTCCATTACAGTTTCTTAAGCACATCTTGCTGTGCACTCTTTCATCATGTTAGATGGAACATTTTCAGACTTATGATCCCAATTGCTATTGCTCATCTCACTCTCATGTGGGGAACCATGGGCCCTAATGCACTGCTGTTGTAAAATGGGAAATAAGTTTACATAAAACAGATGAGTTTTGATTTAATTGCTTTTTTACCCTAATTACGTGTTAGCGCTTGCTAACTGGAACTGTGTCAAACATTCTCCAAAGTCTCACAAGAGAATTGTTGTGTTAACATCCACATTTGGTAATACTCTAATACTTTTGGGACTCTAGCTCATTTTTGGATGTATAAATAAGAAAATTGTGAGGTGAAGGGGCGAAGATGTTTTGGAGGAGAGGTCTGGTTTGCACATTAAGTATGGGTTAAGAAAGTCACACCTCACTTTGGAGAAACCTGGATCACTTGTGGGTATCACCATTCGGAGAGTGAAAGAGATTTGGAGACTACTTTCAAGCACAAAGTAGCTGCTAAAAAGGCTTGGTGAACCTAGAATTAGGTGCAGAGCAAAGACAATTAGTCCACTGGGTCAAACCCAGCATTTGCACTGGGAACATCTGCTCTGTGTTTGTGTCCAGGCTCTCCCAGCCTCCTGCAAGCCAGAGACTGGTGAGTGCCTGTTAGGAAATGTCAGCCAGAGGCATGGACAAAGGAGAAACCCATCCTGTGAACATGGCTTAACAGGATGTGCTCATTTTGTAGCTGCCATGGTTGATGTTGAAGTGGCCTTCTCGGCTTGTTTGACCAGGAGCGATTTGGCAAGTGGAGACATAAAGCTGGCTAATGGGAAAGGTGCACAAATCTCTGCAAAAACAATAGCTGGCTCTGTGCAATGTGGAGGCAAAGCCAAAACCATCATGTGCACTGAGGTATAAAATGAACAAAATAAAAAGAAACATAAGACCATAAAGGGCAACAGCAGTGACTACAGTGTAGTTGTGCTGCTTATGGCCTCCCACAGCCTGTGTTAGCACAGATGCTGTAATCACTCCTCTCATGCTTTTGAGTGGGAGACAAGAATTCTCCTTGTGCTGTGAAAGAGCTGTCCTAGGTGGTGGTGAAAATCATCTGCCAGGACCTGTGTAACTGCCTCCATCCAGCACACAGAGGAAGAGTGCCTGTCCTTGTGACAGTGATACAGACGGACATGAATCCCCTGGCCACCAAAACTCAACTCGGATTATGAAATAATGAAGTTTTGAGTTACAAGAGCACTGCAGTGAAACCTCAGTGGAGACAGCTGGAAATAGAGTAAGCCTACGAGAACAACAACAACAACAATGGGTGGGAGTTAAAGCTCCTGAAGGCAGCAGCATTTGTGCAGACTGCATAAACACACCTGAGCTCAACCCACCCTGACCCCAACTCTGCCACTGAGAGTGGGTTTGTGTCCATGGTGTGAGAATGACATCTGCCCTACAGGACCTGGAGTGGGAAGTGGTGAGGGAAACAAAGCTCAGTTTATCACTCTACAAGGCAGAGAGGAGTCTGAATGTACAGGGTGGTGCAGAGGGTAGAAGTCATGTAGGTGATTCCAAAGTTTGAAGAGCTGATGTAAGGTTTTCAGGTTTGCTAACATGTGTGGATGCTTGGTGGTCCTATGAAGACAGACTGATGTTGCTGTTGTGCTATGGACAGGTTTCCAGCCTCAGCCTCAAGGACAGAGTTGTCTGGAATTCCCAAATGCAGGAAAATGAATTATCTGGCCTGAAAGTAAATTTTTTCCCCATGGCTTCTGCATCTTCAGGCCTTTGCTTCTAAGGATCACACCCCAGTTCTGGGCTAGGCTAAGATGCCTTAGGAAGATGACTTTCCTATGGGAGTCTCTATCAAGAACTGCAGCACCATATTCCCTTTGTTTATTTCAGTTAATGGCTTGAAATTTCCCCAGAAAAAAAGAGGGTATGTGAGTAAAAAGGATTTTGTCAGACCTAAGTATGATTCCAGAGGAATCAAAATAGCCTTACCCCTTCAGATTCATCATGAAGGTCTGCCTCAATGGGACTCTTTGTTGTCAATGGAGATGAAAAGGTAGTTTGGGAGCAGGTCATCTGGCCTGTTTCAGATGTCTCTGTCAGTACAATGATTTTCCTCCTCCTCTGCCCCTCTTCACCAGACCTCCCCTGACTTTAAAGGCAGCCTGCAGTGACCGGCTCATCTACAGCCAGCTCCATTTAGTCAGCTAAATCCACAAGCTGATGCACAGAATCTGGGTCAGAGATATCAAGTGCAAAACCAGGAAAGCAATGAACAGACACATTCATCAAAATCTTCCATTGGATGAAAAGCTGGAGCAGGAGCAGCCGTACAGAGTATTTCTTCTATTTCATTAAAAAGTGCTTAACTTGGATTGATATTCACTTAAAGGTTCTCCTTCACATTTCACCTTTTCCTTTAGAATTAACCTTGGAACTCCCAGAATTTTCTTTGAATATCACAGCCCCTACCTCCAGGGTTAGTTACTTTTTAGCAAAATTGTTCTTGCCTAAGCAGTGCTGTGTACTAACCAGAACTATGTCAAAACATTAATTCACTTTCCTAATTATTTGGTGAGGAGAGGGCATTTGGGATGTTTAAATAATGTTGCAAATCTAATTAAGGAAATCTAAAACACTCGGAGTTTTCCCAATTGACATTATTTCCCTTGTCTCTTCCACTGATGCTGATGTTCCTCCCAGTCACCTCTGGATTCATCAGGAAATGTCAGGCTTTGCAGAACAAGCTGTTTCCAGAGGAAAATTAAAATTACTCAGTGCCATGCAAGTCTTCTGATTGATAATATGCCCAAAGCAGAGTATCTGGGCCTCTTTCTCTTCCTAGGCTGGGCTCTCTGTGCCAAGCTCTGTCTGAATTGCAGTGATTTATTTGTGTACTTCTCTGCAGCTGGGGGGGATGGAAGGATGTTGCCACAGTCTGAGCTGGAAGTGCAAGTGCATTGCTCTGGCCCTAATAGCAGACTGCTGTATTTCTGTCAGCCCAGGCTCTGTCTGGAAGTGCAAGTTAAGATCTCTTCCAGTAATTTATGAGATGAGTGAGGAGCCAGCAATGTGAGGGAAGCTGCCAGGGAAAATCCTCAATAGCATGAAGTGCAGTGCTAAGACAGCATGCAGCCCTGGAACAATGTGACATGTCTTCTGTTCTTCATTTTTGTCAAAGTACTGCAATTTCCTGAAGACCATGAACAGCTTGAGAAGCCACATGAACCATGCCAATCCCAGGGCCAGCTAACTGTCCAGATCATAGTAGGCCACAATGAGACACTACTTTTAATTTTCAGTGACACTTCCAAGAAAGTCAGCACTGACTGACCCCCAAATTTACCAAACTATTTCTTCTCCTGCTTATCAGCTCTGGTTCCTCCTGATGGGTCATAAATCATAAAGTTGCCCTGAATATTTGTGCAGTGCATAGGACAGAGGGAGCTGTGACCCATGGCTGAGGCCATTAAGCTTCTATAAAGCCAGGAGTAATAACAATAATAACAAGAGGCTTGAAGAAGTCTGTGCCTTCCTAGAGGTTCTGGGAAAGACATCTGCTGTAAGCGGTTCTTTCATACAAGATGCAAAGAAGCTCTGTGAAAACCATTCTTGTGATTTGTCATTGATTTCTGTGCCATCATTACCCTTTCTCTAACCCAAATATTTGCATCTTCTGTTGTTCCCATATTGTTAATCCTTTTATTGTCGTTGTTTTCATGGATACAATTTCTCCTCATAAGTGACTTTTCATTGGTGCAAGCATTGTTTCATCACTGTATTGTGTTGTACAGCTGGTATTTTTCCTAGAATTGCATTCTTTGCCTGTAATTTCCTGCTTAGTACTTAGCACAAAAACCTGTTGTCCTTTCCTGTAATTTTTGCTTTTTTCCCTCCCTAGTTCAGTTTTGCTATTGTCTGTGATTCAGCCTCCACAGACTTCTTTCATGGAGTGTCCTTTTCCCTCTCTATAATTTGCATCTTTTGAAATATTGTGTATTCTTTTCTTGTTTCAAAGGAAAGTTGCAACACTGTTAATCAGATTCTCCTTTCCTACATGCTGTTCTGCTTCAGGTCCAGCAATCCTTTCTTTTTCCCCTCCTTTTCCACTATTATACTAATAGAGAATTTCCACCACCTTCCAGAGCAACCTGTTTCAATGTTTGAGCACCCTTTTAGTGATGAAATATTCCCCACTATCCAATCTAAACCTCCCTTTCCTTTCTCACAGGAGTCTGATGACTGAGCACTGCCTCTCTACTACCCTTTTATTCCCCTCTCAACCTTTCTCTTTCTGTCTTTTCCTTCCCCACCTTTCCCTTTTTTCTCTCTCACTGTGTTACAATGCACAGTACCTAAGCACTCTGAATAGTGGGATGTGGATAATTATTTTACTGTCAAATGTTTCATTTTTGTTACCTTCTCTGGACTGTAATTCTTTCCTGAGTGGTCACTGCATAGTTAATCTCAATTCTTTACATGGCTGTCAGAAATCCAAGCCATAGCTTGATATATTCAATCAGTGCCCTTGGCTTCTGTGTAGTGGGCTTTAGATTAAATTGTTATTGTTTGTTAACAGCTTATGCTCCTTCCAGCACAGCCCTTGCAGGGCCTTGGGTTGTTTGGATGGAGAAACAGCTGCTCCCAAGTGTTTGGAGATGGAACAGCAGCAGTGGCTGAACCAGGACTGGTGGCAGGACTCCACTGCCTGGGAGTTGCCTTCTGTATTGTGTGGCCAGGCAGGGCCCAGGGATCTTGGTCCAGACTGCAGCCAAAGCAGATGGCACTGCTTTGAAAAGTCATGGAAATACTTAGTAAGCTTTGAAGCTTGTTGAATTGAGGCTGGAAGTGAAGCAGGTTTTCTGGAGAGAGATAAAATAGATTTCTGGGTTGATTTTCATCCCTGGCTAAAACAGGGAAACTGTTAGGTAAACAACCCCTTCTTCCAAGCCAAAGTAAAATCTCTCACCTTCAAAGCTAAATTAACCTGATGGTGAAACTCCAACTACCTTGATGCTACTGCCTTAGTCATGAAGGATGTACACTGGTATTCCACCCTTGGTGGCAGCCCAGCCTGTGCTGGTGCCTACAGCCTGCACCGAGGACCTGTCAGAATAAGACAAATCTGTATGCCAGCCTAAATATCCTGCCAGCCCAAATACACTGCCAAGTTCATCTTTTAATAACCCTTGCCAACACAGTTCCTCCTGACTGTTTGAACAGAAATGGGCACCAAGGTGTCTCCAAACTACAACAGCTTCATCCAGCATTGCTGAAGAGGATTAAAAACCCACAATTTGAAGTCAACTTCAGTCAGCCTTTTACCTGAGAAACACAGATGGTATCTATATTGTCTGGGCTGAAATTTTGGATTCCCTCATTGGTTTCTAAGAAAAATTTAAGACACTTCAGTCTGCCATCAAACTATCTTTTGAATTATCTTCTAGCAGTATTGAAGTCTAACAAACCATGGTCAGCATAAAAATGGAATCCAAAAAAACTGTGCTATATACAAATGTGCAAAATGTGTTTCTGTTCACACCCCAGTGAACAGAAACCCAGCAGTCATCCCAAACCTACTAAAAAAGAGACAATAACCTCTCAGGTTTTCACCAGCATCACATCTGTTCTGAGGGCACCCATACCCACCCTGACAGTCTGAAGAAGCTGCTTGGAAAGTAAATATTTTGCACACAAACAGTTCTTTTATATTTTCTCAGAAACTTGCTTCAAACCCCTTAAGCTGCACCATATACCACCAAAAACATCATTAAAAGGAAAATACCAAAGAAGAATATGTTCCAAATGGAATCGTATAATTCCTTGAATAAAATGTAGGAAAATTGCCACTATGTCCTCAGTCAAAAATATTCCTGAATCCTATATCTAGGCCCTTCCAAAGCATAATATACTTCACCTGCTACACAACATCCTCATAGAAATTTTATGGCTACAGCAATCTCCATGAGACAGAAAAAAAAACCATGCACAGAAAAAGCAGAATGGCAAAAGCACTCAGTTATTAGCAGACTGAAAAGTTTTTCCTCAAAGACACTCAATTTCCTCTCTCTCAGTCTCTGCTATCCAGGGGAAGCTACAAAACACTTTCCAAAGGCGGCAATCAAAAGGCATTACTCATGATAAGAAAAAGGCACAGCCTCAACAGAGACAAACATTCATGGCACGTTATAGTTCTCCCCTTTCAGCACCACTCCAAATTGCTTCCCAGTGAAACTGCCCGTGTGCAGTAAATTCTTACTCTCTCCTTTCTCTCTCTGTGTATCTCTTTCCAGTGGTAGTTACTCTCATGGCACCTTTTCTTTTGCAATACCCTTTCTTCTCTACTACAGCTATCAAACTTTCTCTTACATTCCCCCACAACTGATTAACAAGACATAATTAAATTCCACCCTTTGTTCTCAGCTCATGCTCACCTTTGAATTTTGGCGCATCTATTCCTGGCTCTGCAAAGAGTTTTTAAGCCCGATATCTGCCTGCTGTTTCAAAGTAAATCAATTAATGTAACAACAGTTGATTTTTCCTCCATGCAAACTTTGCCAAGCTTAATACATAACTTATTGTATTTGTGGGGTTCCCAGAAAAAGGAAGGGAATGATCAATCTGACTCCATGTTCTCAGAAAGCTAATTTATTATTTTAAGATACTGTATTATATTAAAGAATACTAAACTATACTAAAGAATACAGAAAGGATACTTACAGAAGGCTAAAAAGGTACTAATGAAAACTTGTGACTCTTTCCAGAGCCTTGACACAGCCTGACCCTGATTGGCCATTGAATCAAAACAATTCACATGAAACTAATAAAACAACCACCTTTTGGTAAACAATCTCTAAACATATTCCAAAGGAGCAAAACACAGGAGAAGCAAATCAGATAATTATTGTTTTCCTTTTTTCTCTGAGGCAAAGGGATTTCTCCATAAAATATGCCTGTGACATAACTTAGATCAATGCTTAGAAAAACAAGCATGTCCAGATATTTTGTTGCATAAATATTATTCAGACTTGATTTCCATGGCTCAAAATGAAATTTTTAAGAGTTTTTTTCCTTTTTTATTTTTAACAGAGTGGGTGGGAGTTCTAGTGATCTACTACTTCCTGTCTTAACAGGAATTATATGAACTGACTTAAACTTTAAAAAGTGTGTGTAGATCTATATGAATAAATTTGTCTCTCCATCAACCAGGATAGTTTGCTGCAGTAACACAGCTCTTCTTGTTCCTCTTTTAATGCATGTTTAACTGCCTCAGCAGCTCCATGTGAAATATCTGGCTTTTAGAGCCATATGTCTGTGTTGAGCTGTAGATGTGTGCTTGTGCATCACCTGCTGCAGAGTGAGACTCTGATGCATGGCTTGGTCCCTGAGGTTTTACTGCCCAGGCAGCTCCATGCAAGGCTTAATCCTGCCATTCCTGTGGAGTGGGAACTCCACAGGAACTTAAAAATTGAGCTCCTTGAACTTAAAATTGAAGTGTTGCTAGGCACAATGCACAGAGTGGGGAATGCAGGCAGGGCTGGGCTGAGATCCTTCTGGAGCAGGAGTACATGGATCAGAGCAGCACTGGGCTCCCCACTGCAGCTGATCATGGAGGGAAAGCCCCCAGGTGATTCACATATGAGGTCTGGTACTTCACGGTGAGCAGCATCTTTGAAATTGGGAAGGTTTTGCCCTTTCTCTCATTGAGCGCAGCACGTGATTTGAGTGCAGAAACACTCCTGCTGCTGTTTAGGGAAGAGGTTTGGTAGTAAAATAGCCAACAGACATGAACACTTGAATTCAGGTACCTCATTTATGTTGCCTTTGAAATTTAAACAGGATAAGTGGCTCCTCCTGAATTACTCTTATCACTCCATATGAATCTATTATTGTATTTCAGTTTTTTAAAAAAACCAAACACTTGTTTTCTTTCTGTCAGTAAAAGCCCATCAGACTATTTGGTGTTCCTTGTGTCCCTAATAATGACATCTCCCAATCTCTGTGCACAGGAATGCACTAGGGAAACTCTCAGAGACTGAAATTCCAGGTAAATATTTTTCTAGGTGAAGTGAAAAAGGTGGGATGGCAGATTTTACTGAAATATTTACCTTGAGTGACTTTTCAGTTTGGGATAATATGTTCCCAGGCCTGTCTCTGGGTTACATGCAAAGAACTTGAGTTGCAAACCTGCCTAGTAGCACATTCAGTCCTGCTTCCTTCAATATTAAATTAATCCACCAAAGCCCTTATATGTATGACCCTATGGCAGAGTCACTCACTAGCATGCTCCCAAACTGCTAGAAACACAAGGGAAATTTAAATTCTTAAAAATTCATGGTGCTTTTGTTGTTGGTAAATTTTTAAATGTCATTTTAGCATGTAATATAAACAAACAGAGAAAAATCCTAAAAGCTGTGAGTATTTTTGTCAGTTGTTTATGGTAGGACTTGTTCCTGTAAAAGCTACAAGAGGGAGGCTGTTGGGGATTATATATTTATAAAAATAGACAACATTCAGTAGCTCAGTAAAGGCGGGTACATGGTTCCAGTTTGGTGGAGGTGATCAACTGCACAAAACCACTGGCTAGGGAATGTTGGGGTGGGTTTTGGTGCTGCAGAAAAGACTTTGGATATATGTGCAGGTGCTATGGTAAATGGGTCAGTGGGCTCATGGAATTAGGCATGGGATGCTTAAAAATGGAGCCTTCCATTCCCTGCAGGAAAAATACAGACTGAGCTCAACCACAGCATTCAGTCCAGAGCACAGCAGTGATAATGCAGGCCACCTGTGGGAGTTTGGAGGCGTTAATTGGAGTGGTTCAGTAAAAGATGAGGGACATTAACAGCCTTCAGAGATGCAAGAAATGTTATAAACATCAAGGAATAAGCTGCTCAGCCTGCTCCTTGGGGTAGGAGTAAAGAACCAGCATTAGTCAGCAACAATGCAAAGTTTTGTAAGGCATTAAGAAGAACTTTTAAGGTTGCTGAATCTCTAGGAGGGCCCAGCATTTCCACCTTTGAGGGTTGTTATGAAGAAGCTGTGCAGGCACCTGTCAGCAATATGTTAATGATTCTGAGCAGAGCTGACCTCTGAAGGTCTCATTCCAATGAATGGGAAGCCAGTGGTTTGTGTAGATCCCATACATAATTTAGGAAGTCCACAGCTGCTGCCTATAGGCTTCCAAAAACAGTAATGCTCAAAAGTCCTTGGCAGAAGATGCTGTCTTTCTCAGTGGTACCCAGGGGTGTTTGTGGAGCTCATTTCTTTTTTCTGCCTGAGCATCTGAGTCCTCCATTTACTTATCCTTGGCAAACTCTATGCTATCATTAGTGAGGTAAAAGTCAATAGGTACATTTTAGGAAGCTAGATCACTTGTTTTTCTTCAAACATTGGCTTGGCAAAACTGAATTTTTTTCTTTAAACATGGTCAAAATTTGTTTTTTAACAGGATGTTTGGGTTTTTTTCTAATCCTGGTCGTGCTAGCCATCCTGGCTTTCCTTCTTTTTTTTTTTCTTTTTTTTTTTTTTTACCCCAAGTTCTGTATTTCAAAATAAAATATTTAAAGAACAAAAAGTAATTGTACCATGTCATCTTTCCTAGTGATCCACGTCAGCTTTAGAAGCTGGCTGGAAGGAGACAAGTCAAGTATTCCACTTCAGCTACTTTAAGGTGCAAGCAAACATCTGAAAATCCCATTCAGAGCCTTTTCTGAAAGCTGAAGTTTATGGTTGTCTTACAATGTTCATTTCTCATTGATTTTCCTATGCAGAAAGTAACAAAGGAAGCAGGGTGCTCAGGCCAGATCCTGCATTACTTTTCCTATGAAGAAATTATTAGATTTAGATTTGATTAGAGAAATGCTTTACTCTGCTTTATTACTGATTCAAGCACTTTCATAATATCATAATCCATCTTTAATGTGATGCCACCAGCCTGATGAGCTTGACCATACTTAGCAGAAAACAGCACTACAGGACAAGGGATGTGTCAATTTTCTGTCTCGTGGAGGGCTATGAAATAAACTGCTAAAAGACACCTATACCTGAAAGGCAAATTGCCCTTGAAAAATTATATATTCCTTCCTTATCCCAGTATCTGCAACATTTGCAAGCTCACTGAGTAGTTGCTAAATAATGTATTCAGCTTCTAATTATTCTTGCAGATGAGAACAGCTATAATACAGCCATCACGTAGCCCAGCTCTGCTTTTCTTATGAGCATTGATGTTTGCTTAGCAGGTTTGCCAGCTGTGGCTGCTACATTTTTCTTGTTTTACTTGCAGTGAGCGTGAACCTGGAAGATCTTATGATCCTTTTGAAAACCATGAGTGTTTCTGCATCCTGACTCATTTCTGGAGCGAGCAGGAAGATGGAGAACCTCCCAGGGTCAGACTTGTGCACAAACAGAATAATTTAGCATTAAAAACCAGAAAAAATGGTGTTGTATTTAGCAAAATATTTCACTCTAGGATTAGTGAATCTAAGAGGAAAGCAGAGGAAGTTAATGTGTGCCAGAAGGGAAATAAGATCTCTCCCCCAGTATGGGGCTCAACTGAGCAATCAGTCTTGAACATGCAGCTCAGCACGCCCAGAGACAAACACCCTACTTCTTATCCCCTGCAGGAATTTATTAGTTTGAGAAAATTTCCACAGCTTGCTCTCTGTACTCTATTTTCATAGCTTACAAGTGCTCCTGGAGGGCAGGAAACCCAAAAGTGTGTTTTGAGTAATTGTTGCGTTGCTCCTTGAGAGCAGCAAGGGAGAAGAACAGACATCCCATTCTCCAGCCAGGGTGGTTGATGTTCTATGTTTTTTCAGCTGAAAAGGAATGCAGCACATATTTGGTGGAGGTGTCACCTCTAGTTCTGAGCCTGGTGTCCCCTCAGTTTGGAGTTTTTCCCAGGGGAACTGGTAAGTGTGGTGAAGGGTTTTTGAGGTACATACAAGGAGAGACTGAACCAGCACTGCTGTTTTAGACTCATTCCCTCTCATCCCCCTGGGTCTATTGCAGACCAGTCAGGAAATATCTTAATCTTCTAATACAGCACAGCAGAGATAGGAATTGTTGATAATTGCATTCAATACTTTCTCCTTTCACTTGTGAACAAGAGAATGGTGAACAGGAGACTGAGGGAAGGCCTCACTGCAGTTACAACTTCCTCATGAGGTGGAGAGGAGAGGCAGGCACTGATCCCTGCTCTGTGTGACAGTGACAGAACCTGAGGGAATGGCCTGAAGTTGTGTCAGGGGAGGCTTAGGTTGGATGTTAGAAAAGGTTCTTCACCCAGAGGGTGGCTGGGCACTGGAACAGGCTCTTCAGCTAAGTGGTCACAGCACCAGCCTGACAGAGTTCAAGAAGTGTTTGGACACTGCTCTCAGACACATGGTGGGATTCTTGGGGTTTTCCTATGCACAGCCAGGAGCTGGGCTTCAATGATCCTTGTGGGTCCCTTGCAGCTCAGGATACTCTGTGATTCTGCTGGTCATCTCTGTCTCTGCCCAGCTGGCAGCCAATATGACTTGCATTAACCTCACTGACTCCTTGGGCTGGTCTCTGGGGTGGGATCACCTTTCCTGCCTTGGGTTGTCTGCAGTGAAATTCTGAACCAGTCACTCTCATGGCCAGCATGGGTTGGTAGGCACAGGGAAGATGTAACTCACCTAGTCCAGACCTTTCCTTTAGGTGACTCAGTTGAGAAACATATATTTCACCAATGTCTGCAGTGGGTGTCAGAGTCTCTCTGTGACTCCAGGCACCTGTGTTTGGTCAGAAGCAGCTCCACCTGTCCCCTTGTGCCACGTGTGGAACATATCTGAGGACAGGAAACTTTTTCTGCCTTTTATGAAATGCTTAGCCCTGTGAGGAACTGTATTCCTTACCAAGACCACCAGTTCCAACATAAAAGCTCAATAATTAACATGCTGTTGCTGTAAACTTGTGGTCAATAATAAAGATGCTATTTTTATCATCTTATTTTCCATTTGTTTACCAAAGAACTATTCCCAAGGCAGTAGCAAACTGACTAGAAGTCAGATCAGAGATATTGTTGACCTCCATTTGCAGGTGCCACCGCTAAATCTCAAATAGTCATTACAGATGAGACCATGAAATTGTTTCTAACAGCTACTGCTTGGTTTGAATGATGCTGTCATTTTTAAATCTCACTTGCAATGAGTGTTCTCATCCTGACATATCTTTATTTTGTGGAGTCGGTTAAAGATTTTGAAGAACATTTTTCAGGAAGGGATTGTTTTGATGATATACTTTGCACATCATACTTGAACAATCCCCATGTGAAAGCTGAGTTGTTAAGATATCATTTTACTCCCGGTGGAAGCAGGGAAGTGCTGATGGATTGTCTATAAGATGCATGAGCAGGGGAGGCAGATTAAACAACAAGGTCTGAAGGAATAATTATTCTGTGTGCTTATCAGAGGAAATTGATTATCAGACATTCCTGATCAATTCATTTTCCCTACATCTGCTTCTGCACAAGAATGAATACATTTCACTTTATTAAAATTTCATGGTCTAAGGGAGCTTTTAGTTCTATAAACCAATCTACCAATAAGCTGCTAGTACAAACAGTCCAGCCTAGCAGTGATCTGCAAAATCTTCAAATATGGAAGCAAAACATTTGGGAAAAAGAGCAAAACCAGGAACAACTAAATGAAATGAAAGAAATGTGTAGTGAGTGGTAAAATTGTCCTTTGCCTCTTCCTTGTTACTCCTTCATTAGAGTTTTCTGCCTGTATCTCTGTCTGGAACTCTCTCTTTTCTCTAAAATAAAATGCATGCATCAGGTGAAGAAATTATCTAGATTGTCACAATCTTATTTTTGAAACTGGTTTGCAAAATTAATGAAATCTACCAGTGCTCTTACCAAAACTCTGGGCTTTGAAATTTATTCCTCAGTGTTTGGAGCCCACAGAAAGCAGCAGCAATACGGCCAGGAATTCTGTCGGGAGGGCAGGGAACTCACATCTTGGGCTGTTCAGTGCAGTCAGGAGCCATGAGTTCCTCCATCTACACATGTGCTGTGGTTTGCTCCATCTGGAGTGGTGACACAACTCTGCATGAACCTGCAGGATTGACTTACCCTCTTATTTTCTTCCTGACCCTTCTTGCTCTCTTGTCAGGACCTAAAAATTCCTCACTTGGTATGGAGCTCCCCAGCTGCACAGGAGGAACAGAACAGTGGTTGAAGTTCAAGCCGTGGACCAACAAAGCTGAAACAAAGGGACTGACTTCACTTGCCACCTTTCATATAAAGTATTTATTATTCAGAGTAACTCTCTAGGTGGGAAATTTAAACTATCCTGAAGACTTCTCATGTGCTGTACCTAGAAAAATCTTTATGCTTCAGAGCAAATTTTTTCATTTGAATGTGTTGATCAATACCCTGGTTTGGGAATCTGAAGTGTCTCAGGTAGTTCTCACTGCAAAACCAATCCAACTGTATACAGATAACAAACATTAAAAATTTCTTTTTCAGATACAGCAAGGCTCGAAAAGGACAGGTTTTTTGTTATTTTTCTTCACTGCACTCTTTTACTAAGATGATAAATGTTTATCTATGATTTAAGACAACCAAGAACAACCAGAATTGTGCATTTGCAATAGTGGTCGTGTAGGAGCTGGATGTCAGAATTGCACTTTGGGGATTATCATGCAACCCATATGGGTCTCCAGAAGGAGATGGTCTTGCACAGCTGCTTGCAAGTCAGGCCCTGGGTACCACCCAGGCAGCAACCAGACACTGCTCATAAACTTTGTTTCCTCATGGAAGCATTACCTTTTGCAAAAATATCAAGTTTTTGTCAAATATTCTGTTGGTGCAACAGTTAAGTGATGGAAAGTAAGTGAGACTTCCTTATCTGAACAGAGAAAACCAATTTCTACTGTAGTAAATCACCTAATCAAGAAGACAGATATGCCATATAGTATTTAGGAAAATGTATCAAGGTATTGCAAGACACAGTGCTTTGCAGCTGAAAAACCCCTCTACCCACTCAGAGTTCTGCTTGTAATATTATTTCCTCCTCTAGGAAACACTTTCTGCATCAATCTCAAAAGTAAGAATGTTTTCTTCATGAGCTGTAGACCAGCTGGTCAAGAGGGAATAGCAGCAAGGACGAAAGTGATGTCCTTGAATCCTTCATACAAATAATTTAGATTCAATCTGCTAACAGAGGTTAGATGCCAGTACATAATTCAGATCCCATTAGACTAGAACATCAGGGGTGAGATGATATTTAGATAGATCCTACAAACACAAATCTCCTTTTCCTTAATGCAGTTAACCTAACACAAATCACCTTACAATGAAAAATAAGCACTCTGAAGAATCAGAAAAGATGTGTAATTTAAAGTAAAATCCCACTTTCTTTATTAATTTTGGAAACTGAATTACTGTTTGCTTTGTTACAACTGTATTGCATTATTACAACAGTCAACACACATCTGAATTTCCAGGTTAATAATCACAACAATAAAATAAAAGGAAACTCTTCCCACTACAGACTATGAAGGACAGAAGGGCAATCAAAACACTTAATTTGAAAATCCTTGTTGACTAGAATATTGGCTCACTGTGATCATTACTGAGGAATTAATCTAACAGAACGTAGACACATAAAATGCAGGTTTCTGTGTAGGGGTTGCTAGTTATCCTGGGCTCCCTGTGTGGCCATTGGAAACTCAGCCAGGGAATTTTCAGAGAAGTTAAGATGCATTTTATCTCATCCAAAAGATGCCTACAGTCCTGACATGAAAATGTTTCTCTCCACAGACTGAAGAAAACACCTTGGCAGGCTCACAGACTGGAGGAGTGCAGTGTCAGCTTAGGTGGAACATGCATTGCCCATTTGTAAGGAAGAAGCCACAGAAGCACTTGAAAATCCTGGCTGAAGCTGTGAATACTAAACTGGCTGCTGTTTGGAGCCAGGGCTTGTTGGCCTGGTGCTGAACAGAGGGGTCACAGCACCATGAGCCCATGAAATTCCTGAAGAAATCCCTAGGAATGAGAACAAGAACATATCCCTGTCTCAGGGAAGTCTTATAAAACCTTGGTCCTGCCTCACAGTGTAGGACTGTGGGGAGGGGAAATGTTGGGCTTGTTTTCAGGTTGCTAGAAACAGCAGAGCTGTAAAATGTTGCAGGAGGAATTGGAAAACCTCTGAATTTCTGTTAAGCAGTGGGAGCCAGGGGCTAGCCTGACCTTCTGGAAATGGTTCCTTTTGAGAACTGATGAGCTGTACCCATTTTTATGACAGACCTTGTTCAGCAAGTCCCTTTTGCTCAGTTGTAATTTCTGCTGGAGTAAGTAACTAGATTACAATGTTATAGTGTACATATGGTCCTTACAGCTGGTGAATTAAAACTTCCCTGATTCTCCTCAGTCACTGCTGCTGCTGCCAAAATAAAGGTATTTTGCATTGAACACTGAATCTATGACTTTAAATCTGCCTTGCTCCAGCAGCCAGGCTCACTTAAAAAACGATGGTTCAGCCAATGACCATCCTGTTAATTTGCTAAAGAGATTATTGAATCTTGCCAAAATGCAAAAAGAAAAAGAGGAGCTGGGCTTTTCCATCATTGCTGATAAAAAAAGTGAAAGTGATGAGACAAACTGTGTGTACAGGAAATTAAATCTCTGGGACAAAACAACCTGGTTAACCAGAAAAAGAGCCAAGCACCCAGGAGACGGTAACACTGCAATCATAAAATATCCACATTTTTGGCTGCCAGGTTCCTAATAAATGCCCCCTTTGCTTCAGTGTTTTGCTCTCTGCATTCTGTCTATTCATCTTCTTCCCCTGGAATAAAGCTTTCCACTTCAGTTCTGCTTTTCAATTCTGAAATCCAGCTTTCTCAGAATTAATCTGTTTTGTGCTGTGCTGTCAGTAGGTGCCAAAGTCTCCAACTAAACTTCTGCATAAATTTAGGAATGGCAACAACTTCCTCTACCAAGTGTTTTCCTAGGAATCAGCACAAAGGTCCATGTTAGAGTTCCTAGGTCTTGCAGCAGACAGGTCCTCTCTCTTCTCACAGCCAGCCTAATTTGCTTTAAGATCTTGACTCTAACAGTGTAAGAACTTCCAAACTTGGCAGCTAAGATAAAAAATGCAGAAACAAACTACCACTAATGAGAAAAAGTCATCTTAATCAGGAGGACAGAACTCAATACATGTTTTGGCTCAATACTTGCTCTCGCTCCTTGAAGATCACCTTAAGAAAGAAGAGCCCTTGAAGCTTAATTTCATGAAGTCTGGCTTAACATTGGCAAGCAGAGTTATGAGAAACTCTTCCAAAGCAGAATGGTGTAGGAATCCCTCAATCAACATGATTTCTGGGAAATCCTGTAGTACACAACATGCATGTATGTAAAAATGGACCAAAACCTTCCAGGACCACTGCACAATGACCAAACATCATCTTCTGAGCATCCAGCTAGCACAGCAAGGCCTGTGACTCTCACAAGATGTGGTTTCTGAAACCTAAACATTCACACATAGTTTGAAGACTGGTCTCTTCTGAATGCTCATTGTTATCATTATTTTTAATTATAGGGCTTGTCATGGTGAAATGTTTATGAGGCTTCCAGCTTTCACTGGCTGTCAAAGGGAACTTAGTCCCTTCACACCACTGGAAAAACTGGCATGGTATAAAGCCATCAAGTGGAAACAAAGAATTAAATATCAGTGGTTTGCCAGAGCTTTGGTGACAGCCTTCTCCTCCCCTCTTTTCATTGCCACATGAACAGCTGAGAGATGCACAAGAAAAGGCAAAAGAAAAGAAGCCTTTCAACAGGAGACAAAAATGAATCACTTTAGAATAAACATAATTCTTCAGCCATGAAGGGCAATTAAACTTATTTTACTAGTGAAAAGGAGAGCTTAATAAAGTTATGAGTGTTTTAAAGCTCATAAAAGCAATTTTTACGTTCCCCCTTCACGGATGAGCTCTCACAAGTCACAAGTTTGTGAGCTCATTATCAGCTGCCATTCAGGGAGCTGCACGTTGTTAAAGTGCTTTGTCAATCTCTCCATCTCCAAGCCTCACCACTAATTTAAATCTGGGTTTTTTTCTTTCTATCCAAAGAATTAGAACCCAACAATAATTTTGATTAGAACAAGATAAACAATACCTTCAGTTGCCCATCTCTTCCCTTCGTGCCAGCTCTGTAAAATGATCAGCCAAATAATTGATATATTTTCTGGTTTTGTTTCTCCCCAAGTAGCTGTTGAAAACAGGTGGAAATATGAACAAATGATGGGAGGAGCTGTGGTGGAGCAAAACCTGAAATATAAGAGTGATAAGCAAATAACCAATTTTAAGGAAGGTATTTGAAAGCCTGGGCAATTTAACCCTGGTTTATCTGTGGGAATAATTGTCATCTTCTGAGCAGATCCATATCACTTTGAATGTTTACATCCTCTCTGGGGTTTTCTGCATTATTTGGATTTTTCCTCTCTTACTCTGGATGAACTTGACTTGCCATAGATTGACTTATTTTAGTGATTCTGGCTTAAAATTGATTTGAATTTACAGAATGAAATTTCCTTTTCTTTCAGTGCTTATACAATCACATATACAACAGGGGAGGGGGTGAGCTTGGAAGATTCTTCATTTGTTTCTGGTTCCTAAGAGCTGACATACAATAGACACAAACTTTGGTTGTGATCTGCTGATTTGAAAATTCCTGTATCTGCAAATGCTTCAGGAAGTTAAATCAATTCCTAAAATAATAGTGAGTGAAAGCTGTATGTAAAACTCTTGTTTTTTAACAACAGCTGCCTTATGCCAAGCAAAATAAAATAAGTAGTGAGCTGAGATGTGGAGTTTCATTTACATTCTCCCTTTCTCTGTTAAACCAAACAAAATGTACCATCTCAGAGGAAATTTCAGACACTTAAAATAATAGCACAAAGCAGTCACACCCCAGGTGGTGTTTTGGAGGGGCCACCATATGAGAAGCTACAAGGAGCCTGCCCAAAAAATCACCTTTCACTCAGGCACCTCTGTAAGTGGCTACCTCTTAAAAGTCAGCTGCTTTGTTCCTGTGCATAAAACATTGAAAATGTTGAAAAATTCAGATGTTATTTATCAGGCAACAACAGGGCAGGAAAATCACACTTCCTACAAAGCTCTTGACCTTTTGTTCAATCCCACTCTCCTGCACATTTTAATGCATGATTTGAAATGCTCTGCAATGAAAGGGAAATCAGACTGCTGTGATAGTAGTGGTGCAGTTATTTACAGTTGTTCCTGGAGGCTGATTCAGAAATGCTTTTGCTGGACCATGCACCCTCAGGTTTCTTTGAATATCCTCATCAGACTCTCCAGGATCTGGGCATTGTACAAGCACAAGTGTGATGCTTGTATATTTTAGGAAGCTGCTCCTCTTTGAACCCTCAGGTGTCAGGATTATGAGTAACATATTTGGTCTCTGGGACAATCACAACATGTACTTCCTAACACAGGAAACAATTTTTTGGAAAAAAGTGAATAAAAAATAAGAAATCTATCAATTATATATTTTTACAACCTTAGCTCTGCTGCGAGATTAAAACTGCCTCTAGACCTACCCACAGCAATATTCTCTGCAACTGTTGGCAAGGACATGTAGTGATAAGACAAGGGAGAATGGGTATAAACTGACAGAGGGCAGGTTTAGATGGGAGATCATGAAGAAATTCTTTATTATGATGGTGGCAAGGTGCTGAAACAGGTTACTCAGAGAAGCTATGTATGCCTCATCCCTGAAAGTCTTCAGATCCAAATTGGATGGGCCTTGGAGCAACCTGCTATAGTGGAAGGTATCCCCTCCCATGGCAGAGGTAGGAACTGGATGATCTTTAAGGTCCCTCCAACACAAACCATTCCAGGATTCTATAATTCTAAGTTTCATGGACCAGAGAAGAAAAATGTCAGAATATTCAGCCCTCTTACATGGTCATTGGTGAGTAATTTATGGATCAAGATCACTTATAACACCAAAATCAGAGAAGTTACTCTTGTACTAGCTGCCTGTTAGCAAAACAAACTTCTGAAAATAATACACACTTTTGCCACTTGCAATGCTCAGGTTTTTAACCAATTTCCCATTCAGACACAAATTTAGTAAGCTCTTTGTATTCTGTGTGGTGTCGAATATAATATTATTATGTGATACAAACCATTTTACTGTTTTCAAATATAACAGCTCTCCAGAGTGAAATACTGTTAATGACCAGCATAAAATAGTGATCATTTTAGTACAGGTTGTAAATCAAAATTTATTTTGTACCTGGCCTGCCGTGAGGGTATGATTAACTTTTATAAAATGGGCAGGATTTGGGGAGCCATTTGATTGGTCAATATTAGTTCTAAGCCACAGGTATAAATCTTTATGACTAAACAGGTCGAAATGCATTAGTCCTGTGCCCCTCCTTCAGTTCACATTGCTGTAAAGTGGCAAGGAAAAAAGTACCAGTGAAAAAAAAGTGCTTTTTAAAAATTTCCTGATGTATTTTCACCCAGCAGAATGAAAACATACTGTCTGCTTTAGGTCCAGCCTTGCTGCATGATGATCTCTCCCAGTTACAGCCACAGGCTGGCATCTATGGAGGTTGCACAGCTTGGAGGGGCTTGTGAGAGCCAAAATCCTGCAAAAGGTGCTCACCCCCTCAGCCAAGTCCTGGAGCCATCCCTTATCCCTTCCTGTGGCCAAGGCCAAGGTTGAGAAGCACGAAGCCACCTGGTGCTGCTTGGAGAGCCAAAGAGGAAAATGTGGCATGGATTAAACAGAAGTCCCTGAAGTTATCAACTCTCAGCTAAGTCATGGCCTGGAGCAACCCTCTGTGCAGATTCTATTCAAATGGAGACACTTAATTTCACTCTGCTTGTTCATTTTCTTTTTCCCTTCCTCTCCAGGGCACAGACATCAAACTCCACAGGAAACAATTTCAGGACTTCAGCTCTCTTGTGCAGGTGCTGCTTCCCAGAGCCATCACCCCAGCAGAGCTGGAAGGCAAAAAGAGCCTGCTTCTTGATTACTGTGTTGTTCTCCACCTCCCTGCCCAGGCAGGTGTGGATGCTGAGCCAGCTGGTGCATGGGGATGAAAGAGCCCTGTGAGCTGCTCAGCCCATCACTGGGGTGGTGAGGCACATCCCAGTGCCAGCCCTGCATTTTTCAGAGGTTCTCATGGAGCTGGAAAATAATTCATTTCTATACCTCCTTCTGGGCAGGCATAGGGAAATATCTCCATGCCTTGACTGAGATATCTGATTTCTTGCACTAAAAAATAAGGAAGAAACCAGAAGCCTTGCTATGAGGTGTGGGCACCTGAAGAGGTTTAATTCTGCTGGAGACCTGCTTTGGCTAAGTGAGGGTGACAAGGACACACAGACAGGCTGTGCCACAGCAGGAGCCCAGCCAGGACCTTTGTCACTCCTCTGCACCACCTCTCTGGCAATAAATCTATGAACACTGTCTCCAGACAGTTAATGATGTGTTTATGCACCAGAGTTTCTAACACTTTATAAGCGATTCTTATCATCCCTTTAATCATCTTCCTTCAGCCATTTTAAACTGCTGTTCCCATGAGACCTATAAATGAATATTATTCATCAGTGAACAATGTTAGTGAAGGAATCCAAATAGAATCTGGTGCTTTATATGTGCGAATTAAGAGGCTTTATTATGAAAACTCTTCTGCAATTTTAATTACAGTGACTGTTACTTTTGACTGCGCATATTAAAAAAATTATTTATCTCTGATAAATGCTAAAATAGCAACTCCAAAAATGACACCAAGAAAACAACAGAAAATACATGGTGAAATATTTGTTATTTTGTGTCTTTAAAACATTCAGGGCATGACTAGTGCAAAGCAAGATTAGGAAAATAGTAAAACTGCTATTAGATGGGAAAGGGCTTTCTTTGCTTAAAGGAAACCTAAACAGATTTAAAAGAAAGCTTGATCAAAACTGGAATGACTGCATGCAAAACTTATTAAACAAGTTATTATTCATTTCCCGTCTGAGTAGTCAGAGATTTACTGAAGCAAATATCCTCTGAAGCAGATTTTAGCACCTTCCTGACCTGGTGGCCAAAAAGCACAGCCAAGCAGGCAAAAACTGGCTCTTCTCTTTCCAAGTGCTCCCTGCTTCTTGTTTAGATAAGAAATGAGTCATCTGCAGTCTTAGCAGGCAGCACTGCTGGCCTCATTGCTCAGATTTTTTTACTTCAGAGGGTACTTCCCTGTCTCAGACTGTTCCTTCCAAGTCAGGATGCACTGCCCTGTGCCTGGAACAGCATCAAGCACTTGCCATGGTGCATCCAGGGCTCTTCAGAGCAATGTAGCCTGGTTTGTTAAAAGAAAACAAACAGATTAACATCTATGCTGAAATAAAAAGAGTTCCACTAGGAGAGGAATATTTTGTGGACAGAAGAAGCTCTTCTTTCTGAGAATGGATCACATTTAGCTTCTGAGATCCAAGGAGCAACCGCTTAACTGGGACTGATAGAGCCGCACCAGTAAGAACTACTTCATTCCCAGTACTCCTTCCAAATGGTGTGTCTTCTCCTTTAAAGCTGATGGCTGACTGCAGGCTGGGCAGATCTTTAAATGTTTTTATTTGACTTGTGCCCTCCACATCCAGGGTTGATTCACAGTCTTTAGTGCCTTGGTGCAGCCATCTGTTCCCCTGGCCAGCTGCCCGGGGACAAACCTGCTCCTGCCCTTCCCTGGACATATGGTGCCAGCACTGAGCGGGGGCAGCCTGCCCCGCAGGGAAACTCAGGGAAATTCTCTCTGCCTCTGCTCTGACAGGGAAAAAAAAGGGCAAAACCAGGCTGAAAAAATACAGATAAGGAGCCTGAGGTTGTTTGTGCTGCTTCCAGAAGACCCACAGCCAGGCTGAGGGGAGGCAAGGTGGGCGACCACCTTGGAGCAGTTTACCCTGAGGTCTCTTGATAATCTGCAGAGATTTTTGCACTGCCAGGCATCTGTCTTGCTCCAGGCTGTGCTCAGATGAGCACACCAGCTCCAAGGGGAGCTGGGGAGGGCTGGTTCCCCTTAGACACCCTGCCTGCAGACATCTACCCGCAGGTGAGTAAAGTCCCTGCTTCCTCCAGGCTTCACAGCTCCCACAGGATGCTGCAGGGAAAGACATTCTTGGGAGGAGCACAGTCCCAGGGCAGCCACCCTTTAAGGCTGGATTTGCATTTGGCACAGATGGGTGAATGTCATTTTAAGGTCTGGATGCCATAGCATCAAAACCACAACTGCAGCTCTCCTGGGTGCAACTTGTGGAAAGCTGCAAACATCAACAACAACAAACCCCCCCCCAAAAAACCCCAAATAAACAGAAAAACCAAACCAAAGGGGAAAAAAAAACTCAACAAAAAAACCCAAAGAAAACCAAAAAAACCAAAAAAACCCCACAAGAAACACCAAAAACCAAAAAATCCCAAATCCAGCCTGCCCTTAACATCAATTGGCAAAAAATCATCTGACTGATGGTTTCACTAGTTGTGTGCAGGCTGCAGAAAGTGGCAGGTCACTCTCACCACAAGATACACACTGGGATAATGAGCTCCAGGCTTTCATCTTAGGGATGATTAGAGCCACAGAGCTCTCTCAAGGGAGGAGTTATCCTTAGGGGGATAGGAGGTAGCAGGTCCTAAGTGACAGGGCATTAAGTGAGCACTCCCACAGAAGATACTCAATTTGCCATGATTTGTCACGTATGTGTAATTCGAAAATTAATGTGCAGTTCTGCTCCTCCAATTGTGCCTTCTAATGGGTTTTGGAAGGATTTATTTACTACTGCTTGTTGTGACATTTTATTAATTTTATTTCAACATTTTATTACTGACAACAAAAGCTGAGAAAATACTTTGAAATATTGCAACCTCTTATTATATCCATAAACTACCTTTGCTGGAAAGGGAAGTACTTGCTATTTTATGTAGGAGTGAAATGATATTCTTGCTTCATGGTTCACTAAAGGTTTGGAAGACTCCTACACCCAAACTCTGCTTTACTGCTGTAGAGTTGAAAAAGGTGGACTGAAATGAAGTGTTAATTGTAAAGCTAGAGGTATTAACTCAAGCATTCAAATGGTATTCAAATATGAATCCGAGGAATCACTAAGTACTGTTAAACTGAGCCCTTCTGTGTGAGCAATGCAGGGCAATAAACAGAGTCTCAGCGGCAAATATATTATAACCTTTTAAAAAAGCTTTAGGAGTGGTGTGAGGATCCAGAGAGTAGTGGTTATGCCTTTCACACGAGACAAAATAAGTGTAAGATACAATTAAAAAAAAAGAATTAGAAAATACAGATAAAGAAATAACAGGATTTTAATTTTTTTAAAAAAAGGAAGAAATTATGCCTTTTGCATATCCCAGGATTATTTGCAAGTTGCCAATGAACATGAAGATAATGGTTTTGTCATTGCAAGGAGCTGAATTTTAAAAAACTTAAATATCTCACCAAAGACTGTTAAGGGAATGAAATTCTTCAGAGATAAGAAGGAAATTCCTACTCCAGATTAATCACTGAAAGCAATTAACCAGGAATTGCTTAATTAATTAGATAAGAACAGTTTGTTCTCACACTGGAGAGCACGGTCCTACATTAAGGATCTCTGGTAAGGCTGGTGCTGTCTGTGCTCAGAAATGACCCAGGAACAGGGGAAGACACTTGACCACATCAACCCCTGGCTGATAAGCAATGCCAATCTTGTACTGTCCTGCAGCTTCAAGATAAAAAGATGTGTTTAAATAATTTCTGACCTCTGTCCCAGCTCTCACCAGCAGGTGTGTCATGTAGAAAACTCAGACACCTTCTACCTGTGGTACCAGGGATGTCTTTCCTGAAGGAGTACTATGTGGCATGTGGGTGTCTCCTGAAGCCATAGGAGGGATGCCTTTGGAAAATCCTGTTCTTTGACCCTGGCCTCTGGCCAGTGTGTGATGTGTCTGCAAATGATGCAGTGCAGTTTCCTTCCATGGCCAGTGTCAGAGTGGTGCCAAGGGCAGTGGGAAAGAGGAGTAGAGGAAAACATTTGGGTTTATGACTGAGCCTCCCACATACATCCCACATCAGTAATAAAATAAGTCCAACTAGATGGAAAAGGTAAAGCAATGTCACTGTGGAGAAAGTGAAGCTCAATAAACCAAGATAGAAGTGATATGCATATATCAGAAGGAATATTTGTGAAAGTTGATGCTGTAAGTCCTCTTAAATCTATCCCAATTCTTGATAAAATGAAACCTGCCCTTTTTGTGGCTCACTGTCCTAGTGCTGCCCATAAATCCTCCTGGGAAAAAATTTATTCTGAGTTCTTCTTGACATTTTTTCCCCTTTAGTGTGTAACAAAAACAAGTGCTTCCTGTGCTCAGTTTTTAAGTGGTCAGTGTTCAGATTATGAGCTGAAAATTAGAGCACTTGACAGTCCACACTGTGGAAAGCCCAAACAGAGGAACTTTCACCCCAGAGGAAGGGGAGGAGAAGGCATCTTGAGTCCTTCACTACTTCATGTTCAATCAATTTTCCCTCAATGCAGAACCAGTTCCTTTTACTGTTTCCTGTCTTTCCCTTATGCAGGGCAAATCAGTCCCGTCCAGTATTTATGGCAGCCCTTATTTCATATTGATTATTTTTAGCTCTTGGTATTCAGCAGCAGCAGAATCCTCTATTGAAGTTCAATGTAAAATCTAACTACAGCAGCACTCTTGCAATAATTATTTTATGAATTAATTACAGGTAAGTGGCTGTACATAAGGGCAATTGTAATTATCTGTATCACACAGTGAGCTGCAGTCACACTTTTGGGCTTGAAAACTTTTCTTCTGCCTTTTAAGAATAAGCTCATTGAGTCTAAAAGAGCTCCTTGCAGCAGAATTTGGCTGACAGACTGTTGATTGAATGCAATATTTCTGTCTCAGGTTTGTGGGGTTTTCCCCTGAAGAATCTATTAACAACTTTTTCTTTTCTATATCCTTTCTCAGTTGCTGTGTGATGTAAGTTCCAAGGTCAGGCAATATCACCATGGGCCTTCATTCCAACACCCCATTATTTGGGCAGAAATCTCATAAAAATGAATCAAGAAAGAGTGTGGAAGCACCTTTGTAATATTGCTCATTTTTGGGGGGATTTGGCTGAGCCCTGATTAGTTATGTGGTATCTCATGCCTGCTGCTTCACTCCATCCTCAAAATCTTTCTAAGAAGTGTATTAAGACTGAAGCCAAACAATAATGAAACAATACAGATAATAAATTCAGGACTTACATGTATCTCTCCTCACACATGCCCACTGACAGCAGCATGTCTCAGAAACCTTTATTATTTGCAAAGGTCAGGAGCAGATGAGCTGGGTGTTGCTGGTCCATGCCAGCAGGAAGAGTTTCCTTCCCCAAATCTCCTTAGGGCCACTGCCAGAACTCAACTGGGATAATCTGCAGGAAGCTTCTCTGGCAGGAAATGAGCTGAAGGTGCCTCCAGTCCAACCTTCCCCTCCTGTGGTCTCACACCAAGCTTAGACATTATTTACAACTATTTCTCATTCCCACAGGTGCTCAGCACCCCTGACCATCCCTATTTGCTCCCCAGATCCCTTGTCCTTTATCCATTATCCTTCTGGGCAGGGCTCCAGAAGCACAGGGGCATTTAAGCACTTAATTCCAGAGTGGAGCACAGAGATAGAGCCACCACTGCAGATTTTGGGTGAAGGAAACTCTTTGCTCCCACTGTGAAGATCTGTAGAAAAGACATCAGGGTTCATTGGGTCACTTGGGTGTTCAGAAAACATCAGTGTCTTGCACACCTTGTCTGGAGTGTGTGCAGCTGATCAGATGGGTTCTACCACAACACCTGGGAGGTGTAAGAACATTGCTCTGGGGACTAAAGGGTCCCTTTGCTCTCTCCTTCTCTCGTGGGGATGTCTGCACACATTCTGTGCAGCCCACTGAGATCACTGTGCACATTCTGTGCAGCCCACTGGCAGGAAAATGTGCTTGAAATCAGAGAAGGTTCTTTGTGTGGGAAGAAGAAAAGATCAAAGACTAATTTACTTAGTTCTTAGGAAATGAACCATGGCTCAAGCAAGAAAGAAACTAGAGAGATAAGAGAGATGTCAGGATGCAGAACTGAGATCTGGAGAGCTGCAGTACCCTGCACAGTCTGCAGTGAGACCAACAGGTCTGGAAGAATTTCAATAACAAAGCAGGGACACGGTTAAAATAGAAACACTTTTCCACAAAACTGGTTACAAAACAGTCAAGGAAAGCTAGCAGAAGCATAACCTCTGCTAAATGCTCTCTCAAATGTGATTTTTTTTCCAATGTTAAATATAAAATATAAGGAATAGAAACCATTGCCTCAAAAAGTAACTTTGAGAATATTTTGGTTACCACTCTGGAAGGCACCACATATTAATTTCTCTTCAGCCCTGACTCAAGAAGTTCTGAACACCTTCAAAAGTTAGTAGATCTGTAGTTTCTAAATAACTCAAATTTTTTCATGTTTCCTTTTTCTGTCCACTGTAAAGCATTTCCATAAAATTTCTGAACTTCCACAGGGGAAGTAGCTAGTGCACTTATTTTTACCAAGGAAAATCACTTTGTTAGACTTTCTTTCTTCCCAGATTCCCTGAGCTGAGCTAAATAAGAAAATCTTAATTAGTAAAATGCACAAGGAAAGGTTAAAACTGAGCATGGTCTGAAACTCGGCCCTATTGAATCATATTTAAAAATTCCATTGATTTCCATGGGGATGAAAAACACATCTGCTTTGGAGAGGATGAGTTTAATTGTATGATGGGATTAATACAACTGCTTTGGAGGAGGCTCACTCAGCCCTAAATGCTTCCAATTTTCTGACAGTTTTGCAGCCCTAATCTTTGATGTTGAAATCCTTCAGAGGGTCAGAAGTCCTGCTGTAGTTCAGATCCCAGCCTTGCTGAGGAGATGAACCTCATCTCTTCATCATCATTTTCTTCATCAAGAGGAAAATTAGGAGCAGGATTTGGCAGGATGAGCAGACTCTGAGGAAAGAATCTTTCCCATCCATTTTGCAAGAAGTATTTCAATAGATGGCCCTGCCTGGATGTATCTACTGAAGGAAAAGTGTCCTGGAAGTGCCAAGGTGACATTTGGCATGAGCTCTCACAATCTCATGGTCTTGACAAATCAAAGGTTTTGAGAAAGTTATGCCACAAATAGGCTAAACAGCAGCAATTTCCAAACACCTCAACAGGCATTTAAAAAAATTGGGTACTCAGCTTCTCTGAAAATCAGGCAGTGAGACTAAAATTCATCTGCAGTGTAGACATCCATATCTGAGAGAAGTAATGGGGGCTACACAGGGTAGGGAACAGCTGAGCAGCCTGAGACTGTGAATCCAGGGGATAAATGATGTCCCTAAAGTGCCTCTGTCTCCCAGTGACCATGAAGGGTGACTAGCTTGGCTCTTAAGGTAGGTGAGATGAATCACAGCACTAGTTAGCTAGAAAATGGTGCAATGATGTTGCTGAGTTGGTCCTCAGTAAAAATATACATTTCACAGTTTGTCTCCTGTAATTGGTGTGGATGCAGAACAACTACTGAGTCCAGTATGGAGGTGGTTCTTCCCTCACCCTTAAAGACCTGAACTACTCTAAAAGCACAAATGAATGGTGGTTTCCTGAAGTTGAGATAGAAAATAAGGGTCATATCACTTGCTAATGCCATCAATGTTGCAAGAGTCAGGGACTGAACTGTAGTTGTCCTTGCTCTTCATTTCTGTCTCATGTTTGCTCATGAAGCCATTCTTTCTACTGTCCAAAATAAGTGTCAGGATGTAGCCTCCAAAAATGTATTTCAGTCTGCTTGCTGATGATAAATCACCTTTTGTTGTGAAGGGTGGAGGACTGACAATCTGATGTGCAGGCTTCTTAATCATGTCCTTTTGGAAGAAAATTGCCTCCATCTATTCTGAAATGTTTGTTTAAATAAGATGAAAACCAGTGTCCGTGTCCTGGTTTAAGGCTGACACGGACACTCACACAGCTCCTCCCAGTGGGATGGCAGAGACAATTGGAAGACATGTGGGTTGGGACAAAAACAATTTAAAGGCAAAGCAAAAGCCACACACAAAGGCAGACAAAACAAGGAATTCATTCCTCATGTCCCATGGACAGGCAGGTGCTCAGTCATCCCCAGGAAAGCAGGGCTCCCTCAGGCATGGAGGTGACTTGAGAACACAAAAGTCATCACTCTGAACATCTTCCTTCTCCTTGCCCCAGCTTTCTGTACTGGACATGATGCTATAGGGTGTGGAATATCTCTGTGGTGAGACAGGGTCAGCTGTCCTGGCTGTGTCCCCTCACAACCCCTTGTGCACCCTCAGCCTCCTGTCTGGGGGTGTCAGGGTGTCAACACATATCCAAAGCATGGATGGCTCCTGTGAAGGAAATTAACTCTATCCTAGCTAAAACCAGCACAATAAAAAAGATTTTTTTTTACAGGGAAATAAATTTCACTTTTGTCCTTAGACAAACCCATAATCTTGTCATGTACTGTGGTTGAAGTAAAGTTCAAGAGTGATGTGTGGCCATACACAGGTTTATGATTATTTCCTTAGAATCACCTATTTTTTTATGATCTACTTTAGCCTGTTTTAAGCAATATATTTGGCAGCCTCAGTTCTTTTGTCAGGAATACAAAATACCACAAGTGTTTGAGAAGTTGATTCCTATTAATTCCCAACCCTTCCAAAAGTCAGTTTTTCTGCAATCCTTTCAGGTCTTCCTCTCCAAGACCAGGTGCTGACTACATCTGGTGAATTTTCTACATCAAGAATGTTCTGTGAGTCACTCTGGGAGCTGCACAATTAATAGTCAGACTGTTTCAGATGCTTGGAGATAGACAAACATCTCCTCCATCTCCTTATACTTTTGGGTTTGAGTGGCTCTCATATCTCAGCTGAAGTCACCTCTTTACTCAGGAGAGGACAAAGAGTTCTGGTTGGTGTCCCCACGTGATCTTGGGGAAGCATCTAGCCATTTATATCTGTAACACACTGCAAAATTGAATTCTGCAGGGACAGAATTCTGGGATACCAGCAGAGGCAGAGTATTTCTCAAATGTGGGTCTTTTACTTTCCCTTTTCCAGATTTTACACCCTCCTGTTAAGTAAATCACTTAACACATCAGAGGTTCTTTACAGAGTTGTAAACTGAAATGTTGTTCTAAGTTGCCAATTTCCACTCTGTTATTTCACCTTTCCCTCCACACAGGTGAGCTCTAAAGAATCAATTCTCATCTTCAAAGACATTAAAGCAGTTAATGAGATTGATAGGGTTACCTTCCTCTCCAAATAAAACTGTCCAGCTTTTACTCATTGCTCTCTTTGTCAAATATTTTTATTCCCCCTTTAGAAAAAGAATGTTAAAATTCATTCTTGATCCATATCATATAAACATTTGCAATCACAAAGGAAAGAACTGCTGACAGAACTAATTTTTCATTGTTTAAAGGTTTTTATGAAAAGAGCACCCGGAGTTATAACTTTTGAGGGATTTAAGGCTTCCATGTCTCAGTTACAAGATGTGTTTATAGCAGTGAGAGATCTCTGCTGTCAATCTATATTTAATATTTGACTGTTTGACTTTCCAGTAATGGTCCTTTAATCACAGTTTTGTTCAATATTAAGGCTCCTCCATTCTGCTTTGGTTAAAAACCCAAGCAGAACCTCGTTACCACCCAGGGTAAATCTCAGCAAGTGGTGTAACATAAAATAGTCTGTGTCCCAAATCCAGCAGAGTGAAGGTGGCCCTTGGTCATGGTCATTGGGATCAGTGAACTAGAGCAGGAGCTGGTCACTGTTCCCGGTGCAGACTGGCACTGAAGAGCAAGACATGTGGCTGGCCAGAGGGTTTCATGCTTTTCCATCAGTGGCAGGAGAGTCTAATGAGAGTCTGAACCTCTTTTCCATCCACCATGCTCAGAGGTTTTCTGCCAGTGCATCACATGCCTCTCCCTCCCCTTCTTGACTGTTTGGTCCCAGATTTATTTCCCTTTCTCTCTTCTACCTACCATTGCTCATGTCTCTTCTACCTACCGTTGCTCATCTCTTCTTCCAAGCATTTTTTCTGACTTCCTTCCCTTATCTCTAATTTAATTACATTTTTAACCACTGTCTGCCTAGCCCTGCAATTCCCTTTTTCACCACCACATTCGCAGTAAAGAAGAAAAAGCTGTGGAAAGCACAGGGCAGAAATTGGCCACCACTGATTCTGAGGAGCTGAAATGTGTTGCAAGAACATCTGGGTCTGCCCTGGAGCTGTGAAAAGGAAATTCATTCACTGTCTCCATGCAAGCAGAGGTCAGGAGGAGTAAGAGCTGAAAGGCAGGAGGAGCCACAGTGAAAAGCCAAGCCTGGAAGATGTTTGTTGTCAGGCTTTCAGAAGTCTGTACTGATTCAGGGGAAAGCAAGCTGACTTCCAAAAACAACAGCTCAATAGGTTTTCTAGGCACTGGCACAGTTATCCTTGGCATAAAGGTAAATTTAAGTTTCACCTGGGGAAAGGGTACTAAAGCTGCTGAGAAAAGTCTCAGGTGTTGCCTGGCACGCGCAGTGCAGTGGTTGAAATGCTTTGGCAGAGGCCCTGAATCAAAAAGTCATGGAAAAGTCAAAGCACACAAAGCCCCCTTGCTCTACAGGTCTCAAAGCTGGCTGAATAGGAATTGCTACAAGGATTAATTCAGGTGAATTAATCCTTGTAGCAATCAGCCTCAGCCAGGATACACGAGCCCTAGGTGATGGGATTCAGAAAACAGAGAGTGGAAAAGTGGTGGAAACAGCCTCATCTTGCAAATATTTGTTTGAAAAGCAGTGCCAGTGAGCAACCATGATTAAAAAAAAAAAAAAAAAAAAAGGGGCAGCAATAGCAGCCATTGTCAGGATTTTCATGCTCTGCTCAGGCTGCACATTTGATCTGTCACAAAACCCCCAAAGCCACCTGAATGAAGTCCTAGCTCCTGTGAATGGGTCTGGTTTAAAGGAGAAATCTGTTTTTAAAGGACACAAAATTTGATACAGGATCTACTTGGAAAGCCCATGTGATTTGATAAAAAAAAGGTTGTGCTTCACTGGCTTGTCAGAACATGAGTTTCACTGTCAGTGTAAAGGCTTCTGTGATGAAACCAATTACTACATTGGGTAGGAAATTCATAAAGCTTTTAACCCAATTCTTTGGTTGCTAATTAAAATAACATCTAAGAAGCAGAGTTATACAGGCATGAGATATTAGCACAGTGCTTAAAATTAGGTTAATTCTAGAAATCATCTCTTTTAAAAGAAAATTTAACATCCATGAGAGACTCTGCAAAAACCATCTGTGGGATGTGAGATTTGTTATTGTTTATATTAACACTGGGTATAATGGCACTGAAATCAAGGTTTTCTGGTTTTTAGATTATGCTAAAGACCCACAAATGATAATGGGCTTTGAAATTGGACTCTGAAGTAATATCAAATAGTGAATGTGATTAAATATAGATAAACAGAGCACAATCAGTCATGGAACAAGAAACCAAAAAAGCAGTTGTGGAAATGGAAATAGAGTGCTGCAAACTGCCAAGAGAAGAGATTTGTCAAAGAAACAGAAAATGGTTCAGAAAATGTCCTGAGTTTAGGCAGTAACTTTGCTAATGAATGCAAATGGGACGTTGGACTGCTCAGGAATATAATTTGTAAATCAAAAGGAGAGGTAGTACAGCATTTCTGTACAATGTACTAGTTAAAGATCACCTAGAGTAACTGACATTGTGCTTCTGAAACAACCTAATTTCTCTTTACTGGGAGAAATAGAGATGAAGTCTAATATTATGCATCTCAAAGATTTGAGGGCTGAAGGGATTTAATGAAAAATTAGACTTTTCCTTCAGTGCCCAATGAAAAGGCTGTTTTTGTAAACATTCTCACATCAGATTGGTAGCATTGCTCTGAAGAAAAAACACGCGTGGAGAGGTGCAAGAGAGAAGAAGTATTGCCACTTCCAGCAGTATTTATCCAAATCGCCTCCACCCCATGCTGTGCCCCTGCCATACAAGGGGGGTAAGAGCAATGGTGCTCTCAGAGGCCCCTGATGAGGAGGGTTCAGCTCTCTGAGGGTCCTTGGTGCAGCTGTGGAGGTGCCAGAGGTGTCCTGGAGAACAATAACTCGTGTTTTATTCCATTTATTCCATTCCAGGACATGCCCTGCTCTAGAGAGCTTTTGATGCCCACAGAGGAAACACAATCAAGGGAAAAGAGAGGTTTGCAATAATTTAAGTGGTAGGAGTAGAAACAGCATCCCCACACTGCAGTGTTTTATGGGTTTAGCTGTACACCAGTGTGTGTCTGAGCAGCAGTGAAGATTAATTCTGTCCAAAGTTGGTTTTTTTTTTTTAATTTCTGACCCTCAGTTTCCAGATCTGTCTTGCGTCCCTTTCCTCTGTTGGTGCTGCTGTAAATCTGAGCTCTCTAATGCAGCTCCTACATCCACCCTGTGCAGCACAAGCTGTTGTCAGGAACAGAAATAGTTCATGCCTCAACAGCTGTTCAGCAGGAATGTATTGCTCCTTGCTTGCCTGTCTCCTGTTCCCATGACACTGCTGTTGACAGGTTTTGAACACGTCACAGACACAGGGGAGGGGAACAAGATATGAATCAAGCTAAAATCCCAGGCAATAAGATTTCTTGTTTCTAAGGCCTTGTTTTCCCCTGTGTTTGATAAGAAAGTTCATTTATTACCCTGTTTTTAAGTGAGTTGTATATTCTACCTTCAGGATCCTAATTGCTTTTCAGATTGTGAATACCATTAATACTGTATATCTTTATTTTCTAGCCTAGGTAATAATTGAGCATTCAGTCATTGTTAGACTCACCGTTCTGCCAAAATTTATTAAAATGAAGCAATTAACTATTGTCTTAAATGGAGTTTAGAGGTAAGGCTCATTAATTTTAGACCCAATACAATTAACTGGGATGATAAATGTAAACTTTTTTATCACGGCTTTGTACAGAAACCTTTTCTTTATTATGCAGTGTCAGTATTCCCTTTGTGCTGCACATTTTTTAGTTTGTTTGGCTCCTTTTATGAAGACAGCAGCCATTACTGCATTTGACACTGGAATTGTTCTGAATCACACCCAGAGCAATATTTGCACCCCCATGGCTGGTAGGCAGAAGGCAGCACCCTTTGGACAAGACAAGACCTTCAGATGCAGAAATTCACAGCTAAGGTCTGTCACACAGAGTGGCTTGATTTCAAAAGCTGATTTCCCCCCTGCCCTGAGCTTAGCTACAAACCTTTCAGATGAAGTCCTTTTCTAATTAAGGTCCTTAATGCAGATGAACCTAATGATGTAGCTACATGTTCATGAACAAGGTCAGAGAGATGAGGACTCCTGATGAAGTCCAGAAGGAGCACTCAGGAGCATAGTGTCAAGGCACATGATTAAGTGCCTTGCTGAATGAAAGCCTCAAGACCTAAATATACCCAGCCAGATTCCCCAGAGGCCCCACAGCACATCAACTCAGACCCAAAGATGATACAACAGTTTCATTCCATTACATTTTCTACTTTAACACACAACTTCCAGGGCAGCGTTATCCATATTCCTCAGTTTGGCTTATTCCTTCTCTACTGAAACAAGGGGAAGAAATATGAACAATAGGTAAGGTAAGAGAGTCTGAGGGAAAAAAAATAAAAATAAACATAGTTATAAACTCTGCCATTTGGTCACAACTCTGAACAGTACAGCTTTTCTGCACCTTTCTCTAGCAGCTGGACAGAGCACTTGGAAGGTGCTTTCAATTCTTAGAGACTGGGTATTCTTGTCCAGATATCCAAGTACAGTCACCTTTCAGGACATGTCTTCTGTTGAAGCTTTTGTGTCATCTGAGATGTAAATTACATCACCACTTTGCTTTTATTTATTTTAGAAGAGTGAGGAAAGCCATCAAAATGGGGAAGGATCTGGAGCTGGCTGTCTCCACACATTACTACCTTCCTCCCCTACCTCCACAATGAGATAAAAGGGGGACAGCTGGTAAATGGCTCTTTGAAACCTGACAGACTTTCCTTTTGATTCATGACAGCTTTGAGAATCCCTGGGCTGGCTGCAAAAATGCAGCTTTGTAACCTTCACTCTGATCTGCTCCTAGGGGTGAAGGTACACAGCTAAAATCAAGAGGAGTTTGGCTTCTACCTGCAGGGAGGTTGTGATCAAACACCCAAGAAATGCCTGAGATCATCTATTCCAAACCCCTGGCAATGAGCAGCAACATCTTCAACTGGATTGGGTTTTTCAGATCTTCATCCAATTTAAGATAAAATGAAATCCAACAATTTCTGAGTAAACAGAACAACTTGATCATCTCAAGAGGAAAATATTTCAGTAAGGACAAGTACTGTATATGGAACTATTTTGTGCTAAGAGAAGACAAAAATAACTTCAAATAAACAACACTGAGTTTCCATTTTCATTGTGGTACCAGATTAAATCTCAAATCTGAGAATGCTTCTTGGGTCACAAATTTTGGTTTTCAACTTGTTCTTATTTCCTGGGAGAGTTAGTGAGGTAGCAAAGGAGACTTCAGAGAAGTCACAGATATGTCAAGATCTGTAAGTAATATTTCAGGAAAGGTGCTTTGTGATTTTGTCTGGGTGATAGCACTTCAATGCAATCAGCAAGAGAATTTGTGCCTTTCTGGGGATCTTTCACAGAATCAGTTGTGGCCATTCTTCAGTGTCAAATCCTCAGGAGCCAACAGATTCATACTTTCAGCAAACAAATAATATCAACAGTGAATTATCTGCTTCAGCAGTAACCTTCCAGGTAGAAAGCCTCATTTCTCTAGTTTGGAAAGGGAATTTAAATTAATAAAATTAAAAGCAGCCAACTTAAAGTACTACCCCACAAAAGGCCCATAACTGCTTAAAATCATCCTCAATCCCCACCTCATCAGACAGTTTCTACTCATGATGCACCCAGTTTGGTTTTATAAATCTGCAGGGCAGGAAGCCCAGGTCACCCCCAGGTCACACATGTCCTGTGTTTACCCAGAGAACAATGGCACAGGGGCACTGATTTACCAGATTAGACATGACCCCACTTGCTGAGCTGCACAGAAGAGCCTGCCTGTGATTAGTAGCTATCTGTGAAATGTTCAAAGTGAATTGAGACTTAGCAGCCTCATCTGACTCCCCAAAGGTCTGTAATCCCTCTGCAGGGGGGTGCAGATGAGTTGATGTGACGTAATCTGTAATTAAGCAGCTTGAATAGCAGAGGGCCTTTAGGGGATGGGTAAAGTCTGCTTTCTCCAGGGAGTGTGTTCTACACAGTGAAAGGAAAAAAAGAAGCAGCAAAACAAACACATAGCTTCCTGTAAAGCCAAGGAACAGCCACTCACGCTGCTCATGGCTTCTTTGCTTTCTCCTACAAGCAAGGTCTCCTAGGAGCTTCCCTGTGCTGGTTTGTGGCTGCTTCCCCTGTTGCTGATGTGAATATCCCAGTTGTGGCCCTAAAGAAAAGGAAAGCAACACTGCAATCATTCAGAACCTCATTTCATGCTTATTTAGATCACCATTGACTCCAGTAACCCTGAAAGAATTCTATTCCTGTCTCTGGCAGACTTAATGATTGGTTGTCACTTTATTTTAAACATTAATACCATGTTTTATTTCTATAAATAGAAGACCCAGGTGTTTTCTCTGGATTAAAAGGGCTGTTTTCTTGTCTTCTTTCCCTTTAATTTCCTGCTTCAGTTCAGAGAGAGCTGGATTCAACAGCTCCTGACTCTAAATCCTTGCTAGGGTAAAAGAAGTCTGTGCCAGGGGTCCTGGCAAGGACAGTTTCATATTGCAAGTTCATTTTAAGTCACTCTATTGCATTTTCACTATTCAGCCTCCAATCCAAGATTATCTTTGCCCATCTGTTATTTATCCTACTGGTTACATGACCTGTGGATTACCCAGATTTTCTTTGAAAATCTCATTCTGCTTATGTCCATTCATTCCTTGCTGCTTATTTGTCAAAAAAAAGTTGCCAGCCTGCAATTTTGCTTGAGACAGTGGTGGGATGCACAATGTCCAACTGAAGGGTTTGTGCACACATCTGCAGCTGTCTGTAACAGGGACAGCAGAATTTGGGAGAAGCACACAGGTATCTACTGCACCCCCTGAGGAAGTCCAGATGGCCACAAGGGGAGATTTTATCTGAGTGATGCTTCTGGAGAAAACATGTACCCATTAATGTGAGCTGAACATTGTCATTTGATATTTCTACTGATTGTTTTTTCACTGATCTCTGTAATTTTCACCCACAATCACTTAGTGCTGCCTTTGCATGAGCACCTGCCTTGCAGAAGCAGCACCAGTTGACTCAGGGAGAAGTTTTGCCAAGTTTGTTCCTGAACTGCTGTCCTTCTGCCTTTTTGGGTTCCAGAAGGGTTTTGACAATGCCTGTTCTTGCTGAGACATAGTATGGGTGTACTAGCACTAAGGATGCAATATTTGACCAAAAAGAAAACCCTCTTTCCCCCAAAGTAGTTATAATCCAACTACAGCTACTGCACCTGAATCATGAATTAATACATGTACCATGTAAAAAAGAAGCAGAAAAAAATCCCCATGGACACAAGAATAGTTAGAAGAGAGTTGTTACTTTAGGGGACTGTAAGTCATAAATTAGCTGCACAGAGGTTTAACAAGTTGTGTGCATTAAGCCCCATCTGATTTTAAAAGCATTCTATCTTTTTTTAATAATAAATAATTTTTCAAGTGGGAGACTGAAAATGTGATATTGCTGCTGCTGCTGGTATGCACTTTGCATCATCCTGCTTCTTTAAAGCTTTACTCAGGGCTGTGTCCTGTTATGTTGGGAGATGGAAAAGCAGAGGGAAAGTCACTGCTCACCTTAGGGAAATCAGCTTTGAATTAATAACATAAAACAAATAGCTGTGAAAACTTGGAGTTGGCAAGGCCTGGGAGCATGTTATACAAATAGAGGAGAGAGTAATGGGAATAGTTCAGACAGGAGGGGAATATACAGGAAGTTAGACCTTGATTTTTTTTTTCCATCCTAACACCTCTCCACTGCAATCCCTCGGTGTGAAAGCAGAATTAGTCTCAGCTGTTTTGTTGCCATTTTCATGTGAAATATAATAAAATGATCAGGTATAAAATGCTTTGAATTCTTTAAATTGTCTGTATTTGTAAAGTTGTTGATGTTACCTGGTGCTACAGCCATTCTCTTGGTCATGGTGTGGATGTACAAACCAGTGACACTGCTTGCAGTGGACTGTGTGAGCCAGGAGTTGAAACAAAGTCTTCTGAACCCAAACTCAGCATAGCTTAAACCAGTTCTATTGCTTGCTGCTCCCTTTTATGTTTGTGTACAAGTTTTTGCTACCTAAAAGACAAGTAATAATAGCCCTAAGGAAGACACAGAGGTGCCTGGCAGCATCTTTGAGTGATTGTCCCGGTTTAAGGCAAATTTGGGAGGAAGCTTCCAAATGTGTCCCACTAGAAAACAAATTCAAGCAGCCTCTCCCCCAGCTGGTTCAGGAAAAGATTTCCTTGGAGAAAAGTGGAAAAAACCTGTTTATTTAACAAGCAAAGTATTCACAAGCATAAAAACTTATTATTAAACAACAAAACCTCTTGCTGCTCTGAAGAGATGGCAAATTCAGAAAGTCCTTGTCGTGGGGGATAGCTCAGCTCACTCAGTCTCTTATCAATCCCTCCTGTGCTGGAAATGCCACATCCTGGGCCCCAGTGGGCCACAGGTGTGAGCTCCTGGTGTTTTATTGGGTTTTCAGTCCAGAGCACGTTTGAACAATTGCAATAAAAAGAAAAACCACAGTCCAGGGAGCTTCACTGCTTCAGCTAGCTAAAAAAAAAACCCAACAAACTAACTAAAAAGGAAAGGAGAGCTCTCTCCCGCTTCCATCCGTGCTGCAGACAACACAGTCCAGGAGAGAAAAATGCTGAAGATCTCTATCTCTGTGTTGTGAAAACAACCACATCAGACATTCTAGCACTTCTTCTCCCCCGCACCCCATTCACTCTCAGATCTAATTTTAAAGGTGAAAAAACTTATTTCTGGGCTAGACAGACGAATGGTGTTACAATTCAGCATCATAAAGTGACCCTAGGAGAGTGATAAAGAATGGATGGATAGGGAGAAAAAAGACTAGGAAATGGTGCTGTGAGCTGTTACTGATGTTACAAGTGGGCTCTGACTGCTGAGCTCATGGGCATATATTTTTCTATTGCACATGAGGCCAGTTATCCTCTTTCAGCCTTGGGAAGGAAGCAGGAGGCCAGGACAAGCTGCTGTCTGTTCTCCAGGCATGGTTTCCTCCACACAATGAAAAATACTGTCTGAAATGGCTGAAAAATCTTAGTGTATATAGGTGTTATTGGACAACCATGGAAAAGAAATTGTACTGGCTCTGCTTGTTACGTGGTGCAAAGAGAATGGAAATACTTTTTATTCTGAGAAACCTTAGGATATTACTGACAGAAAAGGAGGAGCTGTGATTTCAGTCTCGCAGCCAGAGGAGGATCCAGAAAAAGTGACTGTCCTCATGTTCCCTAAACCCTTATTTTCAAGGGATGTGTCTTAAAATGCTGATTATTGCTTATAGAAAGCAAAGGGACCTCCCGTGTTCCCTTGTCCCAGTATTGTCCATGTCTGGGTTCTGGTAGCCAGGTGCAAAAACAACTGATTGGAAGAAAAATAGATTTTCCATAATGCCAAACCAAAGGCAGCTTCTTTTTTTTTCTTTTCCTAAACAGAACCTACAAGCCATTACCCATCACATCCAGAGTATTACCAGAGCTGTCAAGAGAAAGAAATCAGTGTGGAAACAGCATTCCACTGGGAAACATGAAATGGCAACAAGTTGGTCCCTCTACAATATGTCCAACACTTAATATAAAATGATCTACAACTAACCTGCAATGAGTTCTGCACAGGAACTTTCTTCTGGGATGCTGGCATATGATTTACTTGCTTGCTCAGAAAAATAACTCCTTATAAAAATATATTTCTTTGTTTCCCTCTTTTTCAGCAAAGACTAATGAAGAAGCTGAGTGATTCAGCTGCTAATGTGTTCATGAGGGGGATAAGTTTCAGCATTTATGATGATTCTGTGGTGATTACATCTCTCTCTCAGTAGCTTTCCTTGCCATGCTGTCTTCAATATGAGTAACAAGTGGCTTCAGGCACTTCTGTGGAGGATTATGTGTTATCTCAGTGATGAAGTCCTCTCCTTTCTCATCTGCTCTCTCTCCTTAATGCTTTGTGTAGTTCTCTGCCAGTTGCTTTCCCCTCACATGTTCAAGCCCTCCCCAAAAATTTAATTTTCCATTCCAGCTTTGATTAACCTGTGCCAGTGTGTGGTTAACAGGCCAAGGGAGGGCTCAGGGATGCTGCAGGAATTTCCTGCAAGCATTTGCCCTGTGCTCCTTCAGTTATGATTTCAGCTCCCAGATAGAATCCCTAGACTAACAAACTGTGGCAAAATGGCTCAAAACTGCAGCCCTCTTCTTCCTTTCTTCATTGCTTCATTCATCTTGTCTTTTCTTCCTTCATTCTCCCTTGTTTTTCTCTCTCTGATGTCTCTGCTTGCTCTTTATTCCTAGTTCTTTCCTCCACTGATCAATCCTGCATCCCCAGCTATTAACTGCCTTTATTTCCTTCATAGCTTCCTTTCCTGAAGTGGTCCAGTCCCTCAACATTGAACATTTCTTAGAGAAAAAGCACTAGCTAAGCTGATTTTACAAGTCATTACCCATCACACACAGCCCCTTGCCAGAGCTGCACTCACCTCCTTCCTGTTAATCTTATCACCTCCCTAATTTCCTTCTCCTCTCAACTAACTGGATACACTGATGAAAATCATTAATTCCATTTTATATTCCCCCAGCCATTTTTCTGACTTTTTTTTCACCCAATTTTAGCTTCTCCCTGAACTCTCACTGACAACTCTTTTTTTGGCCATGTCTCCAGATTTCAGCTCTCTCCCCATCCTGCTTAAGCTTCTTTTAATGTTATTATTCACTCCTCTTCAACACTTTATGGCTTACAGTCCCCTAAAGTAACAACTCTCTTCTAACTTTTCTTGCGTCCATGGGGTTTTTTTCTGCTTTTTTACAGACCTTCCTCTTATTGCTTCTGTTCTGTAAATGGTGCCAGCCCCATTCCTCTCTTCCCAATCCCAGCAGTCACCCACATTTAGCCTTGCAATCAGCTTTCCTTGTTACCAACCCATCGTGTTTCTTGTCATTCCAGATGAATCATCTCCACCCTCAATCTCCATGCCAAAAAATCAGACAGGATGATGGCTGAGGAGCATCTTTCCATGAGAGGGCCTTGGTGTTGAGCAGTTTCTGTGCATTTCACACTTCTATGTAAATTCAGATGAGTTATGTGTAAATAAATATTGCCCAAAAGGCATTTTATGGGTTATCCAAGCATTTGTAAAAGCTAGGTCATAAGCAAGCATGCTTTTACACTGTGGGAGAAGTTTTACATCAGAAATATTCCAGGGCCTCCTAGACACTATGTCCTATTAAGATGATCTGTTGTAACTGCTGCTCCTCCCTTAGGACACAGCAAAGAATAATTCCTTATATATTATTTACAGAGAGCTCTAGCCTAGGTAAATACACATGGTAATGCTGACTGTGTCATTTTGCACCTCGCTGTACTCATGCTCTTTTTCTTGCTGTGGTAAAATACACTTGTTTGCAGCAGCTGTTTCATCAGAATATCCTTCAGCAGGGTTAGTGGTGTCTCTCAGGCTGTGGTGCATACATTTGCTGGGGGATACAGAGAAAATTGAAACAGAGAAGATGATTTTTTAAACCCCAAGATGTTTGTCACTTAGGCTGTAAATCAGCTGTGCGTTATACTTATATATATATTACTGCTTTTTAAAGTGTTTGTATTTAAAAATCCACTATGGTGGAAGCTGCAAATTCCCTCTGGACTTTCTGCCATTAGGTTATTTTAATTATGCAGCAACTTCATCCTCATTTGAATACAAAGAGCCTGATTTTCATTGTGTTAAAGACACCCAGGCACTTTCTAACCAGAGCAAAGGCATGTCAGCAGGAGCAGCAGAGACCTCTTCACACTTGCTCCCACCAAGCTGCCAGCTTCCATATGGCTGGGGAGAAGGGGACAGTTCTGGTGACCAGACATGCCCAGTGACAGTGCCAGGCCAGATGCTGCACTCCAGTGAGGCTGCAGATGAAAGGAGTGGCTGGAAGCTCCTGGGAGCTCAGCCCTGACGAGGGGCTCACACTCCCCAAGGGTGGGAGCAGCCCCTGATGCCACCACTGCTGTGGGCACCTCCCAGGGCTCAGAGAGCAAGCTGGGCTGGGATGAGGGTTTGTCCATGCAGGAGGAGGTGGCAGGGGCTGAGCCTCTGCTCTGGTTTTACTAGGAGCTGCAAGCTGTCTTTTCTACTGAGCTTTCTTAGCAAAGCTGTCTCTGACCTGGACAGTAACTATACAACCTTCCTCCATTTTGGGGTGATATGAAGAAAGAATTGTGCCTCAGCCAATGCCTTTTTTAGTCTCCAAGACACAGAAAAATGTATTTGATGTCATTTTGAATGCTGCACAAGTAAGAGAGGAGGGTGTGGAAAGACATCTGCACTCATCCAACCCGCCCTGTGCCTGGTCCAGGGAAGCCCAGGGACTTGGCTGACTCCTGTGTCCAGCAGCCCTTTTTCTCCCCTGAACCTGTACAGTAATTTTTTTAAGTCTATGCAAACTTTTAGCATTTACAACACCTGTAAGTCTGACAAAACGACCACAGCTTAAATATTCATTGTGCAAAAAATTACCCACTCTTTTGCTTTTGTTTTAAACTTGCCACCGCATATAATTTCTAATTATGACCTCTAATTCCTGTATTATGAGGATGAAGTGCAATCACCACCTTGCCTCCTCCACTATGACATGCACAACTTGTATCTTTGCTGGTGGTTCTATTCTGTCTAGTGGCTTATATGGAAATAATTTGTACCTCTGTTCACCTTTGCAACTTCCTCTGAGTATTATCCAATTGTCTGTATCCTTTTCAAGAGGAAGGATAAAAATTGCATGCATTACTTCAAATGTGGGATTATTTAATGGGTTCATACAATGGCATAATGATGTTTTCTGCTCTATTCTTTATTCTTCTCCTTTTTATTTTATCATTTTTGATTGTCAGTGAACATCCAGCTAATAGATGCATGAAAGTGGCTTTTCTAACCTCAAGATGTTTTTCTTGAGTAGTAATAACTAGCTCACAGCCCATAATCATGTATGCAAAGTTAAGATTGTGCTTGGGTTTTTTTGGCATTTTTAAAATGAAGTTCATTACTTCACACTTTGGTGTTAAATTTCATCTGCTGTTTAATCATGAAGTCACATAGTACTATAATTCTTCCACAATTTTTTTCAGTTCACTTGTCTTTTACTAATCTGAATAATAAAATATCAGCAAACCTCCTCACTGACAAAGCTCTTCTCCACATCCTTTGTGTATAATTTGAAAAGTGAATGTGCTGGAACCCTCTATAGGGTGGCACTGGGGACAACCCCACACTTTCCTGCCCTTTTATTCCCACCTTCCAGCTGTCTGCTTGTCCATGCAAAGATATGTTCACAATCATATTCCAAACCAACTAACTTTTTGAGAATTTCTGGTAAAACCATATCTTGAAAGCCTTTAGGAAATGTGAGGAAATACCTCATCAGACTACAGTTTTGTGTGCATAGACAAGTTCCTTCAAAGTACTCCAATAGACTTAAACAACATTATCTTTTTCTTTCTGTGCAACATTATCTTTTTCTTTCTCTGCAAAAGTCTCAGCTTTCCCTAAGATATCCCAGATTTGGCCAATGTGCCTGTTAGTTTTTGATATACTACAGCTTCTACCAATTTACCCAGTGTGGCAGCCATCCTGCCCTGAAGCTTCAATTCCCTGATTCTTCATCCACCATCCTTTAAACCAGCATCATAAGGCCATTTACTCCTTGATATCAAGACAGTTTGAAATAAAAGACCAGGTATTACCTAGCAGCTCACCTATTTAATACTTCAGTATCTATATGTATGTATTCACCTAGTTTTTGGTGAGTACCATCTGGTCTGTGCCTTTTGTTATTCACTTTTTGAGCTGCCTCATCTGGATTCACTCTTTCTCTGAGCTCTTTTCATGCCTTGATCATCTTCTGGCACTAAAGCTTTTTACAGCTGGGGCACCTGGAAAGGATATTCAGAGATTTGAACAATAAAGGGCTTGGTTTGCATTCTGCTTGTGCATTTAGTCTGATAGGAAATGTGCTTTTTTTTCCTTTGGTGCATAACCTCAGCTACCCAAGGAGTGATTTTTTTTCCCCCTTAGCTTCTTCCTCTACCTTGTTCTTTTAACCATATTTCTAAAAAAAACAAAACCAAAAAACAAATTAAAAAAACCCCACCTAAACAAAAACATACAAAACCATGCATTTTATCTGTATTTAAGTATGTTATTTTTTATCAATTTAAACATTCTATGAGCTGCATGCCAGCTTTTTACCTTTTCAGATGAAACGAAAAGCTAAGGGAATAAAATGCTGTAGGTAGTTTGAGGATTGAGTACTGAGACAGGGGATTGATTAGCTAATTTTCAAAGCACTACTTTTCTAGGTGACTTTACAAGGACTCTATGATCTAGACAGGTTATATATACAGTTTAACAGAATGTACTAATTTTTCAACTAAATTTAAAGATCTTTGAGACAAACTTTTCATCAGTATGAAATTGCTGAGTAATCCACCCCTCTGCCTTTGAAGCCTGTGCTCAAATCTCTGTTCCATCCCAGCTGTTTTGTACAGAAGGTGATCAATTGCAGCATATAAAAATTCTGCTCAAGTGAAATAGCAAAAAGGATCCCTTCTCTCCCATATATGGCCAGAAAAACAGGTTTTACTGTTATGAAAAATAACATTAATGAAAGATTCATATATGTGAAAGATCCAGATATGTGGGATCTATAACTTGAATAGAGAGCGCAAGAAGAAACAGATGAACAGGTAAAGCCAAATGATGGTTCAGGTAAAAGATAATTTGTCCTTCAGATAGATCCAGCTGGAACTTCTAACACACTTGGAAGAAAATCCTGAAGCTTGAGTGCCGGGGGTTTTAAAATGGGGGAACAGAGACAGAAATAGAGGTGAGCAGGCTGAGGGTTTACTTGTCTCCCGTGGAGCAGATGCTCTCTCTTCAGGACTTGAGGCAGCAATAGATTCCCTAACACCTGATTCCTCATACTGCCATTCAGCTGATTAAGTAAACCAATAATTAAACTTCTTAAATTGAATGGAGATCAGGGAGATGAAGTTGTATATGAAATAATTATCCTGGTTTTACATTTGTAGCTTTCCTTATCTGCAAACCTTGTTTGCAATCTTACCTCTAAATCCACAGACTGTATGCTTCTTTTCTCTAAAAGTTAATGAAAAAGTGATGAAGTTTGACAGAGCCTGCTTTAGCAGCTGAATTCTGTCTGCCCCACAAGCATTTCACAACCAAGGCCTTCTGTCTCTTTTTTTTTTTTTTTTCCTTCATAGAAAGTCAAGGCTTGATGTCTCTAGGAGTGATGATTTTGGGAGATCTAGGCAAATAATATTCTGTGATCTCAGAACTTTCACCAGTTTGTTGGTTCATTTAGTAATTTTTCTTTGCACTGCAAAATCCATGCATTGGAAATGAAGGGTACAGCTGAACACTGCTGAACCACAAAATTCCTGAAATTCTCCTAAAATAAGAGCTCCACTAAGATTAAAATTTAAGTGCTTCATAACAAGTAAATTATCATCTGAAAAATATAGCCTTTGCTTAGTTAGCCTTTGGGAGGTGTGGGAGTTCTGTTGGTAATAGCTCAGAAAAATTAAGGAAAACCAGAAAAACTTTGCTGCCTGGTCTCATTGTGTAAACATTGGGTGCTTAGCAGGACTTGGGAAATGAACTTTTGTAACGTAGCATAAGGGCTACATCTAAAAGTCTCCACTGGTGCAGGGTCACACTGTGTGAGGACTCTGAATATAAAACTCTGTAACAATGGAGCAGCAGGAATTAGTGAGATTATAAACTCAGTTATGAAGTACTTATCTTAAACCTTCTTTGAAATCAGAAGGATTTTAAATGCAACAGTCCCTTGACTTGAAATTCAATCCTTTCAACCCTTATTGTTTGCTTCTTAAAGTTGCTACAGATTATTGAGTCAGGTGATCATCTTACATATTGGAGACAAAAGGCTTTGATTTAGCTGTTCACAGAGTCTATGCAGGAGCCCAAATTGTAGACAATCCTTAAGGATCTATGCAGGAGCACTGTGTTTCTCCTCTGATGCCATTGCTAAAGTTCTTATGAATAAAGCACGTGGAAGCAATAAACTTGCAGCATCAATTTCATTCTCTTCCTTCTCAGTCAGCTCAGTAAAAGTCTTCCCACAGTGAAGAAGCTGAGGGATTAAACTTTGAATTCCCAGAAAGCTAGGATTGAAAATGTTGAGTTTGGCTTTACAGTAACAAGAATGACTTTGATAACCTGACCTTTGATAACCCAGAGGGATGGGCCATGTAGACACACAGGCACAGCCATGTAGCTTGCAGACACCTCTACATCTGCTGAATTGCAGAGAGCTGAGCTGCCCCAGCCAAAATGCAGAAGCAGGGATTCAGTTGCAGCTAGGAGCCCACATTTCCATCCAGGTGATGCTGGGCAAACTCACAGCTCGTTTCTGGTGCAGTAGATGCAATATCCCAAACACCCACCAGAGCCTCTGTACCTGTGCTGCAGCACAGCTGATTTATTAGAAAAAAAAGACATGTTAGAAAATACCCAAATGTTTTGAACCAATATATTGTTCTCCACTAAAGCAATATTTCCTGAGGAGAGAAAGAAAGAAAAAAGATGATCATAGATACGAAGTCAGAAAGCAAATTCCCCATCTACTTGATTTGTTCCTCATAGCTCTTAGTCCATATTTCACACTGCATTAATTTTAAAAGGTTTGCAAGTGAAAGGTACAAAGTATTCGAGAAAGATGTCCTAAACCAGGACGTTTTGGTTCACCCATCCAGCTAATGGAAGAGATTAGAATCCACTTGGATTGCTGCTGTGGGAGTACTGATGTAAAGGAAATGTCCTGCTTCTGGAAGGGCTCTTTAGTCTAAAAAAGAATAACAAGGACCAGTGTCTGGAGGTGAAGACAAAGCTAAGCTTGAATAAAGGATGTGTTTTTTCTATTAGCACAACGATGTAACTGCTGGAAAAATTCCCAAAGGAAATGATAGATCTTCCACTTGTTTACTTGTTTGTCCTTAAAGCCAGCACAGCTTTCTGAAATAAGTGTTATGATCAAACACAAGTTTCTGGGTTAAACAACAATATCTGTTTGTGAATTGGAATAATGAAGGACACCAAAGAGGACAAAATAGGTGCTCAAATGTTTCATTTAGAAGTTAAAGTCCTCCAGGTTTCTGAAGCTGCTCATATACCTGGTCTGAGTAGGGCTGTAGGGATGCAAGATTCACTCCAATACATTATTTATTGTTACTACATGTTTGCCATTCATTATTATTTATTTGCAATTAGAAAGATGAACATTTTCACTTTAATATTCAACAGCATATTGCATTTTTAGGGAACAGGGCATTACCTTGGAAGGACAATTTATTCTCAGTGCAGTCATGTTTGACATGGTAATGACATGACCCAAACAGGGACTTCAGCTTAAGCTTCCTAAAGAAAAAGGTATCAGAGAAGAATTTCATTCCAGTTTAAACTGAGATTACTTGGGTCAACTTCCAATATTATTTCTTTCTATTTCTAAAGCACATAAATCCTCTAACATTAGGGCTGTCTTCTGCATTAAGAGTCAGGAGTACTGTCAATACAATTATGTCAAGACTTTGTTTTCACTTCATCTCCATTTACTTTAACAAGGTGCCATGCTGGGATAAGATGCATCCTGGTAATGTAGGATTTTACTATCTAACCCTTTGAATATTCTCCTTTCCTCAAAAAACACCCTCTGATTTTCTGAAAGGAAAAGGCATTTCCCTAGAAATCAATAAACTTTAGAGGACATAAAAAGCACCATTGCCTTTTTCTTTTTTTTCAATTTAAATCCTATGAGAAAATCAAAGCTGAATTATTATGATCTGTTCTAAAGTTTATTAACAAAAATGTTGCCTAGCTTCTTTCCACTGGGTTGTAATAGAAAAAAAAATCACAACATAGTATCAAGTGGGAAGCTTGGCCCTAATTCAGCACTGTATAAACAACTGCTTATGACACATTTGCTGAAAAATTATATATATACTTAAATGTGTAGCTGAATCAGGACTTTTCCACCTCCTGTTACAGATTACATTCAGCTGCTTTTCCCAAGCACAGCTAGAGTTTGAATTGAGGAGATGTTTCAGCTCATATTTAACCCTTCTCTACATTCAAGATAATTAAATAAGGTGCCCAGCACTGATGGAAACACCTCTCTCCTCTCGGCATGGACAGCACTGGGGCACAAATGTCCCCAGACTGCCCCCAACCCACTGTCCCCAGGCCCCTGGGAATTTAACCCCCTGTGTGCCAGCACTGGCAGAGAGGCATGAACCCCATTGGGATCAGCTTCCCAAGCCCCAGTGACCCACAAACACCAGCAAATATTCAGGGAGGATGGGAGGAGCTGCTGCTCTTCCTGGCACTCCCTTGCCAAGCCAACATTGCAAACCCTGCCTCTTCCCAAAGCAGGAGTGTGGTTGTGTTCAAGGGTCCCAGGACAAGGGAAGAGATGAGAATCTTGACTCCATGTTTCAGAAGGCTGATATATTATATTATATTATATTATATTATATTATATTATATTATATTATATTATATTATATTATATTATATTATATTATATTATATTATATTATATTATATTATATTATATTATATTATATTATATTATATTATATTATATTATATTATATTATATTATATTATATTATATTATATTATATTATATTATATTATATTATATTATATTATATTATATTATATTATATTATATTGATATACTGAAACTATACTAAAAAGAATAGAGAAAAAGAATTCATCAGAAGGCTAGAAAGGAATAGAAAGGAATGATAACAAAAGCTCGTGACTCTCAAAGAGTCCAACACAGCTGGATCTTTGATTGGTTGTTAAGTAGAAACAACTCACATGGACCAATCAAAGATGCACCTGTTGGTAAAAATTGTCCAGACCACATTCCACACACATCAGATTGTTAATTTTTCAGATTTCTTTTCTGAGGCTTCTCAGCTAGTATAGGAGAAAAATCCTAGCAAAGGGATTTTCATAAAATATCATGGTGACAGAGGAGTCCTTGGAAACCATTTATCCCAGCCCCTTCCATCATCATCCTGTCTTGTTAAGGAAGTTGCTATTTTGCCTGTCTTTTGTAAGGATATTTGATGATAAAACGAAGGTTTCTATGTTCTTACTTCTCCATCTATCTCCACTAGAATAACAAAGATTCAAAAGCTTAGTGCTGGGAGATGAAAATGGATGGCAACCAAACCCTCTTATTCTGATTTTATTTCATGCTCTCTGCCTCCTTTTTCCCTGCTTACTCTTGAGAGTGGAGCTCTGCCAATTATCAGGCATCAACCAAATCAGAAAGTAATCATTGGGATATGTCTGTCTGCAGATTTCCTTGTACTGTTTTCTCTCTCTGTTCTCTGTGTAAAACACTGGCAATTATTTTTTCTTCTCTTTTCTGTCACTGTCTAATTCTTTTTCACCAGTTTCACTATTAATACATCTGAAATTCATGCAGGACACTTCAAGTACCACACAAAAAGCACTGAGCTCTCAAAAGTCAGGGTAGCAAACATACAGTGCAGGAAAAAAAATTGCAAAATATGATTTCTTCAGTGACAAGGTTTGCTCACACTGTGAAATGAATGAACTCCTTTCTTCATTTTAGATAAAATATTTTATGCCTAGAACTACCCCACAGCACTTCTCTTCCTGGTTGAGAATTTAGCTTATGGACATTTAATTTCTGTGACTTGTAGTTCCATTTAGAGCACAGAGTTTCCCTTCAATTGTATTTTGAGTTGGCCAGAATGGAGCTGCAGCTCTGGTGCTCACTGCCTGAGACCCAGTGAAGGGATGAGCCACAAACAAGGGACACATTGCTGAGCTGTACCTAATTTCAGGGACCAAGAATGAACTTCCTATGGGAATGAAATGAAAGAATTAATTTACTCTCCTTTTCATCATCATCAAATTCACAGGAGCGAGCAGAAGGGATGGCATCATTTCCCCTTATTTCAGTTATCCTCCCATTAAGTTTTTTTTTCTCCAGAAGAAAATAATTTTTTTTTTTTCCTTTAAGAGCAGTCTCACTATTACTTTAAGATCTATGTGAGGGACAGTGTTTAAGAAACATTCCCTTTAGTTTATCCTCAAACCTAAACATGATAAAGGGAATAAAGGTTGAATAAAGACCAAGCTCCATGTAAGAGTATGGAGTAAATACATTTCCTTTGAGTAAGAAAGTCTGAGAGTGGAAATGTTCTGAAGAAGCTTGGCTAATATTGCTACTATAAGAGGTAGAAATAGATGGGTCATAAATCAACTTCATCATAGCTGTAGGAAAATTCCCTAGAAAAAAAAAATCTAATGGAACCTCACTGTCAAAATTTCATGAGAAACCTCAGGCAGCCCAGCTGTAGCTTCATAAGAAAATAAAATGTCTGTGTTCCCTAGACCTGGCCTTTTGTCCAAACTAAAAGTTACTGCTTAAATTGTTCCTTCAATATGACCTGCAAGCATAAAAGTGGATGTACACATTTTTATAGTTCCTCAAGGAAAATTTACTTCTGTGCTGCTTGTACACAGATGAAGATTTGATATTGAACATGTTTTTAGTAGAAAATTAATTAATACAATGTATTTGCAATGAACTTGGCTTTGTGAGGCACCTTACTCTACCAACAAGATGCTAGCAAAATTTATTTATAAAAATGCAGTAGACAAAAAGTCCATTCCAATTAACATTTTGAGACCCTTAAATGTACTCATTTTCCTAAAAAATTAATCTAGAAGGTAGAAAGAGTAAAATGGATGGTATGTTTATCAGAAAAAGCACATTTGTAATCCACCAGCAGATTTACATGTTCTCTGCTATGGTAGTATCTATCACGTGATTTGCTGAATGGGAGGCCAAAGCAGCATCTATTTATTACTCAGCTTATATTATAGTTAGCAGTGGAGATTTGTGTGGTTACAGCCATCACACCTCACTAACTGGAGTGTCACTATGGCACCACAGTCACCACTCCATCACCCAGGGTGTTGGCACGCTGGAACACTCTGGAAAAGAGGAAATCCCTGGTGGCACCCTGGCATGGATGGTGTCATTCCAGCTTATGTGATGCTCCCTGCTGACCCCAGGCCATGGCAGGCTGCTGTGCAGGCACTGGCACTGTTCTCTCCATGCTTTGTGGTCCTGGAGGAATCAATTCCGAGCCAAGGCACAGTGCAAATGTGCAGGACTCCTTCAAATCCAGCACCTAACCAAGCTCACAAGCCACAGCCTGTTTGGATTCAGAAGGACTTTTCTGATTCCAACCCAGAACTTTGGGACCCAGGGTCATTGCAGTAAAGATGCTCAGGTTATGCCTGTACCAAGGGATTCAAGAGTACTTTCCCAGTCTTGGTCCCACATCCTGATTGCATGGCACTACCTCGAAAAAAACCCCATCCTTCTCGCCTCTCCCTCATTCCCCACTCCAGCCAGCTCCAGATGAAAGCTTAAGATGTCCTGAGGCCACTCATAGCCTCAGTGTGCTGCACAGTTATCTTGGAGGTGATCCTGGCAGAGAACTTTGTTATCTTGGTCATGATCCTTAGCAGGAACCAGGAAGATGTACCTTGATCTGTCATGGTTGGGAATAATGATCCCAGCTCAACGAGAGCTGGTTGAATGTGGAACTGTACAGATTGTGGTCCAGATCTCAGCCCAGCCAGTTCTCAGGAGGAGCACCAGTGTCAGCTCTAGATATATAGAGTGGCTTTTATTCTGAACAGGTTTTTAATTCAAGTTGGCACAGCCCAAAAATGAATGGCTGTCGGGTACCTGTTGCCTCATCGCTTCCAATTGCAGACACACCATACCCGCTCTATTTCCTCAATACCAAAGCAGACAACAAAATCAGCTACTGCTTCCTCAATTCCCTGACAGAAACAGCCTGCAACTTTTTAATTATAGACAAAGACAGATACAGCATTTTAAAGCTCATTGTTTATCCATTGATTATTTCTACAAATCGAAATGAAAACTATCAGTTTTAGCACAAGCTTTACATCCTCCATTGATTCTCCCAAAAAATACCCCAACAGCCAAGGTCATTGCCTTGCTGCCTCAAACGACAAAACAAATCATGCCAGTGATGGGACAGCACATTCTACCAGTCAATGAAGAAGAGAATATCCATGCCACCTAATTAAAACCAATAAGTTGTGATCAACCCGTGATTGCCTGCAAATTGTGCTGCAACAAAACTATTTCCATCACAAGCATGCTAAACACAAACGCAAACTCCACAGTCATATCCTACCTCTTTTGGCCAAAAGAGTGGAAGGTAAGAACACCCTTAAACACCCTCTCAAACATAAAAAAAGCCCACACTGTACCTACAAAGTGAAAATCCCATCATTTTAAGACCAAAAAGGAAGACAGCTATTATTCATCCCTTCATCATACAAAAACCCATTGCAGTATAGAAAAAAAACATTTTTTCCCAATAAAAGATGAAAATAAAAATAAATTTTTAATAGAAGTCACTATAACACTCACCACCTTCAAACTGACCTAGAAAACTAATGATCCCATTTAAGTAGATCAGTAGCCCCTTAAACAAAAAACTGGAGTGCTCTCATAAAATTAGTTGAAGAACTGTTGCAAAAAAGTCACAACAACCAGTCTCTAAAATTCCCCGGTGATTGTCATCTACAAAAAATCTTCAAATTCATGGAGATTGCTCCATGATCTCAGAAAAATCAAATGGCCTTATTTTTCTCCCTGGAAACAATGGAGCTGTGTCTCCACGTGCTTCCTCAAAGAGCTCACTTAGAGCTGAGTCAGCTCTGAATTTCTAGCATGGAAACCCCACAGCCCAGGTAGCCAAGAGCCAACTGCCCTCAGCAGTGCTTTGTCTTACACAAGCATTTTTCAGGAAGGCAGGAATTCTGTTAAGGGTTGGCACTGTGAACCTCAGGAGAAGAACACCTTTGATGTCAGCTGAGTAAGTAACCAAGTTATACCCTCCGGGAGAGCAGGCCAAGTAGTTAAAAGCAGGAGATACAGATTGAAACCCAGAACAGCAATCCTCACTTTAGCAATACAGATGTTTTACAGGTACAACCGTTCAGCTCTGCACACCTACAGCTCCCACCAACATGATGGTACAAATATTTGCATAAGGGTGGTGGGATTATGTTTGTGATCATCTGAGATTCTGTAAGGGAGACCTGACTGCTTTTTTCAGAGAAAAGAGAGTAGTGCACAAGTCAGCTGCTGTAATGAAAATGTTCATCTTCACATCACACCAGGAAAAAAAAAAAATCACTAGAAAATATTTAGCCAAACCCATGTTCCCAGTACAGAGATATTGGCTCTTAAACAGAAGGTGTAAAACATTTACCTCTGTTTGGAGCAGCCCACATCCCAATGGTCCAAGTTCCTTTGCATCCAGAGAAGAACCCAAGGAGGAATGGTACATTGACCCAAGAGGGAAAGTGGGTCATCAGTGTCCCAGGTTTTGAACTGTTCTGAGGTTTCTCAGTTGAATTTTCCTATGTAAGATTATATTCTTTTTTTATTATTATTCTGATCCTGAATAAAACCTTCAAATCCTCTTTTTGTGTGCATAAAGTACACTGTTTTGTTTCTTTTCCGGCAAGGCTGTCAGCTCCTTTGAGGAGCAGAAAGAGGGAACCCACACAGCATATGGTGATAATTGCCTGCATTGCTGTTCCCAAAGAAATCTGTCTGGCTGTCCTAAAAAAAGAGACAAAACATGTGAGGAGAAATGCTGCAGATTAGCACCAAGGATTACCTCAGACACCACTTTTTTTTTTTCCCTTTTCTTTATGAATATGTCAGAAATACTCAACAGGAGAAGATATTTAAACATATACTCAAAATAGTGAATATTCCTGTGTGACTCACTGAAATTCCTCAATCTGGTAACCTCTCAGATTCTATATGCTAAATAATGCAGTTATAGTAGGTAGGCTGGTACATTCATATTCCCAAGATACCTGGGAACCTGCACCACAACCCTCAGTCTGAGTCCTGACCTGGTAATGCTCATGACACCACCTTGAGCAGTGCCTCAGCTACCCCTAAAACTTTTTGCCTCTTTAGGACCATCATCAGATTTAAGTGCAGTGCAAATGTACCTGAACAGGATTGCCCCAAGCAATCTCCCTCAGGTGTGCTCCTTCAAAGGCTGTGCTGAGCAGTGTTGGTTATGAATGCTCCCTGCCAAGAGTATTTGCCAGCAACACCTGTTTCCAGTCTTGCTGGTGGTCAAATTCCTGACAGGATAGCAAGAAACAAGAGCTTTGCAGCTTTAAATCAAATGCCATTGTGGTTTGTAAGCAGCCTCCTTACCTCTGGTTCTCAAAAGGCTTTGGGAATGAAAAGTTTAGTGACAGACAACAGGAGCTATCAGCTCGGTCCCTGCCCTTTCTCTTTGCAGTGACTCACCTGGTGACCGCTGACCCTCCGAATTAAATGTGGGAGTTGTTAATGTAGCAATTAGTGCAAGAGCTTAGAGCAGGGCAAGATCTCTGCCTAACAGCATGGATAGAGTTCTTGAGAACTTTGCTTATCATTTAAGTGGATTTCCTCTGTGCCTGGTTTCCTTGGTTCTCAGGCAACCTTAGCTACAAGTGCAGATTTAGATAAATTGTGGGGAACTACACATTTTCAGAGATAATTCACCTGATATATTTTAGATGTCTATTCTTCAGTGAGATTATCGTGTCTTAGAGTCCATTGAGTGACAGATAAGTTCTGTATTGACAAGAAAGTGAGGCTGTAGTGTAACTCATAGGAAGATAACTCCACTAGCTAGGCAGATGAGTCCCATGCTAAATACCTGTCCCAGCAAAACCACTCAGTCTGAGTCCCAGGATTTTTGACTCAAGCCACATATGAAAGGTGAATGTGTCTTAAACTAACATTTTGGGATTCCTCTGCTTACATTTAAGTAATATTGCTGTCAATAGATGGAGGGTTGTTTCATTTCATTAAGCAATTGAGTACCTGTTCTGCAGATCTTATATGGGAGAGAAAAGCAGTTAGGTATCCAAGAACTATAAATCAGTTTAATCACTCTACTTATCTTGGTATATGGAGTGGCTACAACAAAGAATTTGGCTGATCATCTTTCTTCAGCTGTCAGCTTCTCTGGAGCAGTGGAAGATTTCTATCCTTTACAAAGAGCTCTGCAGCTGCCAAACGTCTAAAGCAATTCAGGAACCTGTCATAGGCTTTCCTGTGGCAGCCGTGAGTGAAGCCTCACTGCAGAGGAGAAGGAAATGAACTTGCTTTGCTCTTTTAGTATGGATGTAATCAGCATCATTACCCAAGAGAATTGAGCTGTAAATCTGATGTCAGCTTCAAGGTTAGTATCATCCAGAGGACTTCCTAGGGAGAGACGGCTTCGCTGTGATGAGGTATTTTGACTTACTACTGTTACTTTTGACTGTGCAGCCCTGCAGCTACACAAGCTGTTACCTCAGTGGACATTTCCTGCCTGTGGTCCCTTAGGAAGGTGATTTGGAAGACTAGGACTGTGTGCACTGAGAATCCAAATGCCAGAGGAGGGACTGAAGCGCAGTGCTGTGGGTAGAGTGTTTGATTGCAGCTCTCCTTGGACTTCATGATCCCACATCTGAATAAGAATACATCTTCATGACACAGCAATTTCAGGATGAAAACTACACCTGCAATACCAGCTTCTACTCTCCAACCCAGCCTGTGAACTGCAGTGAGCCTGCTTTCCACATCTCCTTATAATGAGATTTAACCTGCAGTGTCCAGAACAGTGACCAATGCCAGGGTAATCTGAGCCAGTGAATTCCTTCATTCTGTCTCCTTTGCTCTGCCAATTCTTTCTTCACCTGGGGCTCCTTCAAGTTTCTTCAGGAAGTTTGAAGCCAGATGTGCCTCCCTCCCATCTCTAGATGCCGGTCTGGGAGTGGATGTGTACTTCCCTCTGGTTTTCCTTTTCTTTTCCTGCAGTTCTTCAGGGAGAGCTGTGATCCCTTAGCACCTCCAGGGCTCCAACAGTCTGTCAGCATCACCACAGCCAAGCAGGGCTCACCCAAAGACCTCACTCCTACTGGGCACAATCTTTCCCACTTTAGAGAGTCTTCAGCACTCTGCCTTCTCTGTCTGCTGCTTGCCAGCACCATGGCTTGATGAAAAATGTCTTGAGCTGACTCTTCCTCAAACAATCCTCAGGATGGGCTCAGACACAGCTCCAAAGAAAGACCTGAGAGCTGTCATAACCTTTCAGTACCAGCTTCATGGTGGCAGACAGATAGAGGTTCAAACATCTGTTAAAACTGAGTGCACCTTGCTGCTCCTTGTTATATGATTGGCCATGGATTCTCCTGGAATGATGGTGTTTCTGAAAGAAGCCAGAGAGGTTCCTCCAGAACTGCTACTCCCAAAAGCTACATTAATTTCCTTATTCCCTTTCTTATGAGTCTGAAACCACACCTTTCAAAATGCCTTTCTGGTGAAGGTAGGAATTTCAGCACTCAGAGATGTTATGGGCAGTGGCCTCATATTTATCTTAGCAAACACTGAAGCAGTCCACTGAGCACAGGCTGTGAGTGGCTACAAACACAGAGAACACAGGACACGGTGACACTCTCCTTGGAACATGGTTTCACATCACAGATCAAAACACAAGGCTGAACAATTTAATCAGAGTGTAACCAAAGGTGCTGTTAAGCAGCAAAACCTCATGAAAGAGACATGAGGGGGTTTGGTTTCCTCTCCCAAGACTGCTGAGTGTGTTTCATCTTTAAGTATGAAATCTGCTTTATTTTACTAACAAATCTCAATCCCAAATTGGCAAAAAGGCTTCAAATGTTATTTTCCCTTTCCCATACACATTCCGTTCCCTTTATTTTCTTTCCCTCTGAATAACTTAAAAGTGAATACTCGTGTTTAAACACCTGTGATTGAATATTTTTCTGTCTGACTCAAATAAATCTATCCCCAGTGCATTATTTTATAGTTGGCCTTCAAATCTGTATACTTGTTGACGTTGAGTGGACATTACAGAATCCTCTGTCAGAATTTCAGCACATTTTTAAATTCTCTGAATAAATTATCACAGTAATTCCTTGTAATAATAGTAAGAATAATAATGATATTAATAATAAATTCCAACAGGACAGATTTTGCCCTTGTTTTATTCCCATGGAAACCCATGGGAAAAATTTCAGTCACAATACTTCAAAGCAAGGTCTGGATAACAAATTTTCAATTTTGCAGAGCTCGCAGGACCAGGTTTCTCTAATCTGAAGCTGGGCCCTAAGGCATATTTATGCACATGGAGGTTCATCCTTGTGCAGTCAAATAATGTAAACTTCCATTTATAAATGATAGGATTTACACATGCAAGGGCTATAGTTGTTCTTGTAAATAAAATCTTGTGAAGGCACTTGCAATTATCTGCAGGAATAGCAGTCTTTTTTCTGGCCTGATGGCTTTTTCTACCATATTTAGGTGAGAAATAGATTTCAGCATGACTTTTGTATAACCCTTTTTATCATAACTGCATGGATCCTTCCACTGTCTTCAGCTGAGATGCTGACTGTGCACCTGAAGATCTTGGACTATTAGCTCTGTTCTCTCTCTAAAGGAAGTTTAACATCCTACAGTTAGGCTGAAAAATGGGTAGCATGCATGTTTCACTGTACCCTCCTAAGTTCAATTTCTGCAATATAAATTCAATTTCTACTACATAATGCAAGCCAATAAGACTAGAAACTGCTTTTGTAGAAAACCAGATAATAGCTTCTCCCTAGATTGCTTCTTGGCATAATAACCTTATTTGGTGGCATCTCATCACAAGACTGATGGGGCCATGCCTCTTTGTGGAGAATGGGTAATGAAGCACTGCAACAAGGCCCTGACATAGTTTAATTGGGAATAAAATGCATTTTATGCTAAGTCATAACATAGAGGACTGGAAAGTGATTTTCAGTGTAGCACAGTTTCCTCTTTCTTTCCTGTTACTTTTTTTGGCAGGCAAATTAATAATCTGCAACATACAATTATAATAATTGGAATTCTAGTATATAACAGGCATGAACATAATTTAAATGAAGCAGAGCTGCATGGTGACAGCAAGAAGTCTCAACTTTCATGGCCAAGTCACAGTCCTCATGAACATGTTTGTGTGAGTTCCTGGAGTCAGTACTATCCTGATATGGTTCTGTGTGTCTGTATTAATTATTGGTGATATTGAGCTAGAACAAATATTGGTATGTCTTTTACCAATATAATTGCCTTTGGAAAGTTTGTATTGCCTCTTGCACTGATTCCTTACAGAGGTTGAATAGGGACAGTGCTGACCATGTCCAGTTTCTTCCTTTGGAAAGGATGACTGCCTTTGGAGAGGTTGGAGCAGTCTGACAGTCTCCCAGGCCCACTTGGCCCATGGAGGATCTGAATACTTGGCCCTTGCCCTGCTAAATGGCCTGGCATCCTCTCAGTGTCCTGTGCAGTGCCTCAGACGGGATTTCACAACCCAAGGAGGAAGGTGTTTGCACCAGCTGGTATGAGATCAGCAGGCAGATGTGTTCCTTAAATCCCCCTCTCCCTATGCTCCAAGCACTTAAAGCATCCCTTTCCTCCATTCAGTATTAATCCCTTAGCTCTATTCTTTCCATGGAAAATACAGCAGAGATCTACACTGCCTTCCAAAGGAGACTGCAGTAGGGCCAGGCTTATGTATGTATGTGTACATTATATTTTTGTCTACATGTGGATAATTCATTAACCATAAAGGACCCAAATCACTTCTGAGAACATGAAAGCCTTTAGTGTTCACTGCAGACAGTGAGCCAGCCAGCATCCTCCTGCTTCTCCTCAATTACTGCCAGAGTGCCTAAACCAGCAGCTGCTTGATCCATGCTGTTGCATCTAGAGGATCTTTACCCAAATGCTGTGGAGAAGCTGCACCAAGAGCAAAGGAGAGTGATTCTCTTGGTTCCTAGCCCTCCCTCCCCAAAAGGAGCCCCATACACTTCCCAAGTTCACCTTTGGCCTCAGGGTAGGAGAGGGACCCATAACAGCCACAGTAAAATAAAGCTGGACCCAGGACCAGCTTTATGGTGGAGTGGGTAAGGAGCTGGTTATTTCTGAAAGATGGAGATCATGTTCAGGCCAGGTTTCAAAGGAATGCCAACACCCAAAGTTGGTTTTTTGCATGACAGCCTCAGTAATGTGCCCACCAGCCCAGGGTGTGAGGGGCAGATGGACACACACAACCTTCCCACGTTCTCCAGCCATGTGTCCTAACTCTCCCACCACTGAGAACTGGGATATCTGGGGACTTATAGTATTTAATTAAACATATTGATTCTTTACCTCCCTGATAAGTGAGAGGGAATCAGGGAGAACTGAGACTTTCTTTGGATCTAGCCTTGTATGTCCCTCACTGTAACTAGGGGAAAAAACCTTCTGCTGTGTAAACACATTGAAAATTGCAAGAAACATAACTAGATGTCATGGTAATTGGAACAATGACTCAGTTGGGCAGAATCAGATTCCAGGGAGATCTCCTTCCCAGAGAAAATCAATCTGAAGCAAAAATCAAATCAAAATCATGAAGAAAACAGAATTATAGTGGAGAAAATTCTGGTCCTCCACTTCCCAGAACCTATAAAATGAACATAACTATTTGACATTCCACTGAAATGGTATTACCTTCTTATCAAACAAACTGAAAGAGAATGAAAAGCCAGTGGTTTTATTTACACAATATACATTTGGGCCTGCTTGGGTTTTCTAGGCTTTTGGTTTTTTGCTGGTTTTTTTAATTTTTATTTTTATAAAGGGTGCAAGCCCAGCAATAAAAATCTCTCGAATTTCAATTTTTTGCTGACTGAAATAAAAGACTGAATACTTGTAATCTCTACTATTTTACTATTTATTTTTTCTATTCAGAGACACTTCTAAGTCACAATTTTTGACTTCCTGAGTTGACCTAAATGAGGTTGCTACATATGTTTACCTGTTTTTTCTGCATCCTAATAACCTTTGCAGCATAAAGAACTTCCTGTTTAGTCAACAGATTCTTCCCTATTCCATCAAGCTTACTGACTTCACAAAAATGCTGGACATTGCACTTAAGCTGTCACAGATGACAGCTAAAAACTGCTTAGGTCTAAAACCTAAATTAAAAAGAGTTTCAGTATGAAACTTGAAAACTAGCCAAAGACAAACTTCATATTTTCTAACCCACCCCACAATTACAAAGGTATAACTCAGTAAGAATAAAAGCTTTGATTAGTCTCTGGAGACCAAAATGGCTTGGACTTTGTCATGCAGAGAACAAATACCTCAGTAACAACTTAATGGGCTGAAATTAGGATCACCCACTTGTAGACTCACAGTAAATCTGTATCATCATCATCCATCTGGAATTAGCATCTTCAGAAGAAATTAAATAGGTACTGGCAGACATGTGGTTGATCCTTCAACTCAGTTTGCTAAATATGTAGATAAAAATATAAATATAGACATAGATAGACATGATTGTGCTGGGAATGTCTCTGTTAATGAGTATACATTGATCTGTTTATCTCAAAAACTTTCTGCAGGAACTGGGCATTTTTAAGCAGATTGGATGGAGAATTAAGAGTCTCAGAATTATTATGGGATTCCTGTAAATAGCTGGCCTGGGAGAAGAAGGATCAAGACTGTAGTAATTCCTTATTGAGGAAAGGGATGCAGAATGAAGCCAAATTTTACTGGAGAACCTAAGCCAAAGACAGCTGTTGCAAACATACCAGCAGCAGAAAATGCTTCAGCTGAGCCTGGCCCTATTCTGGAGACCAGAAAAGTCCCTTCCTAAAAAGCCAGTTCCCATTTCCTTCATGTTTGTGGTGTCTCTCACCTGAATTCCCCCATACTCTTTTTCCACTTATGAGTTTTCTATCTTGGCTGTGCTACATAGTATGCAAGAAATGAAAAAAAAATTACAAACAAGGGGAAGAAAAAAGCATAATCTGGATGTAGATTCATTTTTGGGGAGCTTTTGTTTGGGTTTGGTTAGGGTTTTTTTGGTTGGTTTTTTTTTTTTTTTTCAGTGAGCATCACTTCTTGTGCTTCAGCATTTTTATTTTCCATTGTGTAAATATTTTTTTTGCCAATTTCTAATGCTTAGTTTAGGATCTCTGTTTCCAAGAACTTGGTGAGGCTCTCAGTGTCAAATGTGTGTTTTCATTTATTGCAGTCAATACCTTAGAATAAAGATAAGAGCAGTTGTGTTGCTGATTGTAACACAAAAGCAATTTATGGCTGAGTCACTCTTAATAATCTTTCTCCATAAAACTCAGGTGAGCTGGGCACTCTGCTGATTCAGCTGAGCACTTTCAGCACCTGAATATTGTGAGATCCCATCTGCTCTGGACAAGGCATAGAAATCCTGACCCTTCCTCTGCTTTTTACCATCCCAGAGACCCATCCTGAGATGGCTCTTACCAGAACCTTTCCTAAGGACTTGAAACCCAAAAGACTTTAAAACAACAACTGGAATCTAGTTCTTTTGCAACAAACAAATCTGTACTGCAGAGATTGCCAGTGCTGGGTGCTGCTTCTAACTTTTAATGAAGAAAATAAGTTTTATATTTGTAATATCTTAATAGCATATCCCCCAATCAGTGCTGCACTGATTAATTCTAAATGTAGCAGGTCAGCAAGAGCACTCCAGTGGCTTAATTTATTTGTCAGATTAAGACTGTGTGTGTGCTGTTATGGAAGCTCCCATGTGCAGTGCCAGATTAATGTGTTGGGCTTGACTGCAATGCTCCAGTCGATTGTTTTGTGTTTTTTTCATTTTAAATAACTCATCACTAAAAAGATCAAGTTAACTTTCCCCTCCCCTCCCTAGGCAGACTGTAATTAACATACACCACAATCCCAAAGAGGTTTCACAGTTTTAAAAAGCCACAATGTTTTGTGGTTGCAATGTCTGGTTGGTATTTCTTCAACGTTAATTAGAATTAAGTGGCGCCTGCTTGTATTGCAAGCTTTTTCATCTTGTTTAAGAATTCTTTAGGATGGTATTCTTATAACGCATCTCTCCTGATTTCAACTAGGAAAGAGTTAGTTTTCTTTCTTCTAGTAGGTATAGTGTTGTGTTTTGGATTGACTATCAGCTGTATCAACACCACTGCAGTAAAATCACTCCAAAATCACTAATGAATTTTGGTGATAGAACCAGACAAACACAGTGGTGATGGAACCATAACTGGCTTCAGCCTGCAGCAATTCAGCACTGTGTGTGTATATCAAAAGACAGGAAAGGTGATTGTGATTAACTGGGATGAACTGGAAAATGTTGGACCTGGGCAAGACATCACAGCACAGGATAAGGGGTGGACACTGTTCTGGTTTTGGCTGGGATAGAGTTAATTTTCCTCCTAATGTCTGGCCAGTGCTGTGTTTTGGATTCAGTATGAGAATAATTCTGGTAACTGCACTGGATTTGCATGGCAAGGGTTTGGTAGAGGGGAACAGAGAAATTGTGTGGTGACCATAACCTTCATTCCCTCTGCCCTTGCGATGCTGTGGGGGAGGAGGTAGAGAATTTGGAACTAAAGTTAAACCCAGGAAAAAAGGAGGGGTGGAGAGCAAGTGTTTAAAGATTTAATTTTTATTTCTCATTATCCTATTCTCTGTTTGGTACCCAGTTAATTTTCCCAAGTCAAGTCTGTTCTGCCCCTGATGGCAACTGGTGAGTGGTGATCTCGCTCGTTTAGTATATTCTAACTTTTTTACTTATTATTATTATTACCCTTTCTTTTTCTGTTCTATTAAACTGTATTTTTCTCATCTCATGAGTTTTCTCACTCTTCCAATTCTTTCTCCCATTATGCTGCTGGGGGAGTGAGAAAGTGGCTGCGTGGTGTTGAGTTGCTGGCTGGGATTTGACTGTGTCATCACCATAGTGCAAATTATTCCTCATTGATCTCTTACATGGAGGTGGAGGGAGAGCCTAGACACATTCTGTGCTTCAAAGTAACTGCCTGTTAAATATTGATTCATTTAAGTTAACAAGCACTTTCTTGCCAAGTTTTCTCTAAGCTCCTATGTGATTTTCACTTTTATTTAGAAGTCCATATAGAACAACTTATTTCTGTAAATGGTTTTATAAAGACATCAGAAACAGCATGCAGGAAGAAAAAAAAAAAGAAGAAAAGGCACTTACACCTGCACAGCAATGCATGACTAGTTTTTCTGGTAACTGCTATAGCAATGATTGCTTCATTTGCTGCCCTTGATGCAGGGAGAATCTGTCATCTCAAAGGTTTTTTCCTGCTGTCTATTAATTCTCCTGAATGTATTTTCTGTGGGATATGCCATTTTGTCTTCCCTGGCAACTAAAATTTGTTCCCATGCAATGCCACAATGAATACGCCTAGAAAGATAATATTGTCTGCTTTAAAAAACAAACAAAAAAACCCCACAAAAAAAAAAAACCCTCCCCCACCAAAACCTAAAACAAGCTGCAAGCTTCTAAAAGTAAGCCATAGCTAAACCATAACAGATGTAGGGGCTGGAATGCCCTTTTAAATAGAATATGTTCTAATGTGTATTTTCAGGACTTGTACTACCAGGGTACTTTCAGATATAATAGGTTATGTGCATGTCTGATATCCCTTGGCAGGAGGCTTTACAGGTGTTATTAACTCAGGCTTAATTTGGGAGCCCTGAAAATGTCCCCTGATTGTATTGATGCAAGGGCTGACCTAAGGCACCATCTAAAGTTTAATTGCAGCCACACTTTTTAGGGGGTTTATAGACCTGACCCAACCTTCAGGACTTTACCTGAAGCTGGTTGGGTTGGATGACCAGTTGTAAACTTCTAACCTGTTGTAACCTTCTAACCTGCTGTAACTTTCTGACCTGTTGTAACTTTCTGACCTGCTGTAACTCTCTGCTGGCAGGTGGGAAGCACTGGGCTGAGATGGAATTGCAGCTGAAGAGCAGAGGGGGGAAGATCCAGGATGATTTTAGGTGAGTCTGAACAAAGAGCTCTGAGGATGAGATGAAGGAGAGCATGTTCAGAGCCCCATTTAATCTAAATTCAGGCTATAACAGATATGCTACTAAAATCAGGCTTCAGTAGGAAACGATGATCTATAAGATACACAAAGGTGTTTTATTCAGTGTATAAAAAGTCTTGCTGCCAACACCTGTGCTTGAACTCTTCTGAGGCCAGCCCTTCTGGAGCTGCAGAGGGTTTTGTGGGAAATGAACCTGAGAATGCAAAAAATGTTGTGGCTGATGTGAAATTGTCATCTCCAGCTGCCTTTCAGAGTCCATGTTTGTGATCAAATTTGGCCTCACCATACAGAGCAGGAGCTGCAGTCCTGTGTTAGAGGATTCCTGATCCCATCTTGTGCTACAGAGCCACCAATCCTGCTCTGCTGGCTGCTTTGTCCAGGTGATAAACTAAACTTGCCCCAAACTGAGTATCCAAGGCTAAACCCTGCCCTCTGGTGCTCTGCTGTTGAAGGGGTAAAGAAAACTTTAAAAATCTTTATGTACAAAATCAATGTACCCCATTTATTTCTTGTATTTTGACATGTATCTCTGAGTATTTCCTGTGTTTGGGTTGCTTTTTGCAAGCAAGGTAAAACACTTGAGAAGTGGTAGGATGGAAGTGAGGTGGATTCCTGGACAATCATTCCAAACCTTGTGTGACAGTTTGGGAATTTTGGTGCCGTGTTGCTTCATGTGCCTGCTACAGAGTTCTCCAGAAATGTGATTTTAGGCTCTTTGACTTCTTCAGAGCTTTTGGTGGCCATGATGGGAACAGGACCCCAATGTGGGGTCCCAGCCCAAGGTGTCAGCCAATGATTTGGGTTGTTCCTGCGTGTTGAAATGAGAGATGATGGATATTCCACCCCAGCTTGCCTCTCACCACCCACATCTGTATCAAACCTCCCTGATCAACACAGCATCACTAGAGAGATACCACAAAAAGGGAACACAGATTGATTGCTTCTGTGCAGCTCTTACTATTTAATGTCACCTTCATCAGCTTGTTTGTGTTTCTGTATACCTGACTGTGGTTTTCAAACACTGGAGTTTATTTCAACATCAAATTACCTTTTTTTTTTTTCTTGCAAAAGATGGAGGCTTGCACAGTGGGTCTTGGAAGACAACAGGCAGTCTTTACACAGAGTGAACAGAGGGTTTGTGATTGTCACTAACAAATGGGCAGGCAGCCAGCCAGCCATTAAATACATTGCATGGATGTAGTTAAAAGGGAATATTTTGCAGAAAATTGTATTATCTTAAAGTTTGGGGTTGAAAAGGTTTTTGAATCACTGAGTTTTTTAAACTTTCTCTTCCTTTTCAAGAACAGGAGGGTAAAGGGAGGGCAAAGACCCTTTAAGCCAGAAGGGACTGCCCAGTCAGGGGTGCGGGGGCTGGTTGCCTGCTGGGGGACTGTGGCATAGAGCACTGTACACTGGAGGGACACAGATTTCTCATCCTTTACCTTGATTTCCACTCCAAGCTGACCAAACAAACAGCTAAAAACGCAATTCAGAACTCAGAGGCTGCTATATGAACTCTTCAGGAGCCTAATGCAAGTCTTCTTAAAAGCACCTGATTTTAGGGAGTGAAAGCTTACAGCTCAGCACTTTGTGAAAATGAGGAAGGTCTTTGGGGCTTGTTGTCCAGTAACTGAAGCATTCAGAAGAACTGATCTGGTTTCAAGAGTCTTGCCTTAAAACATCTTTTTACTGTTCCTTTTCATCTAAGCAAATGCTTTAGTTGCCTTGGGGATACTGCATGTCTGTGTTGCACATCCTTCACGCTCAGAAGTAGTTCACACAGAACAAAAATGAAAACTAAGCCTGCCTGGGAATTTTCCATCAAAATTGACCATTGAGAAATACTGGGTTTTCATCCCAGGAAGGGCAGTGTGGATTTCATCACCTCCTCAAATCAAAAACTCAATGGTTTTCTTAATCACCGGGGGAAAGAGTTTAATGGGTTTTTTTGCTGAAGAGTTTTAATGCTTTGATTTCAAAATATTGTTATCCCTTATAAAAATTCTTATTTGGTGGATCTAAGTCTTCTTATCATTCTCTGATGTCCATGATCCACTAAGGAACTGCAGACTCCATACTGGGTTTTTAGTGCTTCTCCAAAAGACAGCTGTTCTGCAGCATCATAGGTGAAGAGTAACTGAGAAGTCCAAGGAAATGGACTTGGATTACTGCTCAAATGAGCAGCTCTGAGACAGCCATTCCACCTACACTTCATTTTTTTTTAATGAGATACTATGGATCTTAATAGTTTATTTTTTTTCATTTAATGATTTTCAATTTTTATTTTTCTTTTTCAAAGATATTCCAAAGTAAAATATCTCCCTTCAGTCTTTTCTAAAGAGAAACTTAAGTAGCATCTAGTAAACTTTTTTTTGTAATTAGTATGATTTTGTGTGTTGTTGGGCAGCTGTCAGAGGTGACCTTAATTTTCAAAACATGTCAGTGGTGACCAGTGCTAGGGCCAGAGATGCTCTTTGAAAGTGTCACTTAATTCAGGAATGACCAAAATGTTTCACTGCCTCATGGTCAGCAGGATTATGGCATCACTGCCAAAACCCCTCTCATTCACGTGCAGGTGAGCTTTAGCTGGATGGATGCCCTCCATTTTTAGTGCAGATATACCAATCTTTCATCTGCTTCACACAGCTTGCTTCTGCTGCAAAGGTGAGATTTGAATGAAATTATTTCTCTTTAATTTATTGAATGAAAAGGGCTCATGTAGCCTTAATCTAGCCTGAAGAACATTTGATGGCAGGGTTTATTGGATGATTTTTCTTATGTTTATAATCTATATAAATTATGCAATATTTTTGTAACATGTCATGTATCATGATGTGATTTAATATCCCATATATATTCTGGTGCCTGAAAGTAATGTGGAGAGATGTCTTTGAAAGGCCATTAAGTATAAATAAATTAGAGTGAGAGCTAGAGTGGTGCTGATGAATAACATTCCTCAATAAGGAGACCTCGTAGACTAAATGGAATGAGTAAATTATTACTTAATAATGCCATGCTTAAAACATTCCTAATAGTTACAGCATTCACCTGGGAGTGTTCATGCATCTGGCCAAAGAACTGCTTACCCAGCAGCTGCATAGCATAAAATGAAATGCAGTTCCAGAAGCAGGAGCAAACCCCAGAAATACTGAAAAGAAAAAAGCCCAAAGAACCCAAACTGTAGATGTTCACCCTGGACATGTGTTCTCTGGCCTTGTAAGCCCTGATTTCTCCACTGGGCAAGTCCAAAACTTTCAAGGGATGAAGGTTTAGTACCTCAGCCAGGGCTGTCTGGTACTCACTGAATTTAGAACCTGTGGGACCTAGAAAATATAAAGCTGAGGTTGGCTGTTTTCTAACTAACTTGGGTGTTTTACTTCCACTAAACTCCTTTACCCAATCTAGCAGGTTGTCTGTGCCCCAAGGGTGTCAGAGCAGCTGCTTGGCTGACCTGCAGCTGGTAGAAAATGTGGATGATCCAGGGAGCTGAAAGGACTCAGTGGATCAGCAGCTGAGCCAACAGCAAAGCTTGGAGCCCACATTCCAGGCTTGTGCTCAAGTGTTTGAGAAACCACTTGCTCATGAATTATGACAGTGGGATGAGATAGGCAGGCAGGGAAAGGCAAGAGGAATATTTTGGGAGAGCACAGGAGTCCAGCATTGTAGAATTAGTTGGTTTTTGCTTTTTAAGCTCTCTTTTGCCATCACATCTTGGGGGAAAAACAGGCCAGGTAAAAAAATATTTGGAAATAGTGAAGACAGGATGGACTTGATTGAGATGAGAGCTGATGTGAGTACACTGAGAGAAACCAGACCAGAAAAATGTGGAGTTTTTTGTGCTCACACCCTTCTGAGATCCTCACTGGGTCAACTTCTTTCAGGGACAGTTTTGCCACCAGTCAGGCCTGCAGGCTGCAGGGGGCTGTGGACATGCTATGAACTGGCTTTGAATGCACAAGACTGAAACTGATCCTTCTTGAGGAGTGGATATTGGACCAAGCTGGGCTCTGTGCTGGCAGCAGCAGCTTGGGATTTATTCTCCCTCTTACAGTCAGCATGGATATGTCATGACAGGATCTGCTAAGCAGAGATTTCTCTTCATGATCAAGGTTTTGGGCACTCAAAACACCTCTTTTTCCTTGCCTGTTGACAAATCTGAAAGTCTATAGAGATGTCTCTGTTCTGGGGAATTTTAATGTCCCCCTCAGTGTTGCTCTACACTGGCATTTTCCCCATCATTACCTTATCTTTGATTAACCTCTACTGTGGTAGCAATGAAAGGAAAGTGGAGACTGCCTCTTTGCAGTTCCACAGCAGAGCCACAGAACGGTGTGGGCAGAACATGTTCAAGTGCTGCTGGGGTCACTCCTGCTTTCCAGAGTTTTGCTGAGTCCTCACCACTCCCTGAAGCACAGCTGCAGTAGGAGATGCTCTGGTCTGCAGGTATCACTTGGCCATAGTTAGAAGAAAATTTGAGAGAGCCCTGTGTGTGCTGGTGGGCTTTTACCCATAGTGCTGAGAGCTCCTGTGAGCCTGCTCTGTGTTGCTGTCATGAGAAGAACTCTAACAATCAAACCAAGCTCTGCACTAACTCTGTCCACTTGAGTGGATTCAAAAAGCTCAGCCAGGCTCCTGGCTATGACTAAACCATCTAATTATAGCCTTCCCGTGCTGTGCTTTTTGCATTCGTTCCTGATCCATCACTGCATTGATTTTTGGAATTGTGTTCTTTAGCACTCCATGGTCTCAATTTTCACATCCTCCTTATCTTCCACGCTCTCCACTTCTCTGCCCTCACTGCATGTTGACTGCTCGTCTTTCTGTTTTCCTTAAACCAGACTTTCCACCACATTTCTCTTCTGAGGTGGAGAGCAAGGTGAACCTTGGTGGTTTTGGGAGTTTTTTGAACTTTGTATAAGTGCCAGTTCACATTTCAGTTTCTGTGTCCCTGTACTGTGGCTTTGACCTGTACAAAACAGATGTGCTTTCCTGGTTACATCATAAGTGATGTTCAAAATTTCTGAGTGGTGAGGTGTTGGACTAATCTCAGGCAGCTTCCTACTGAAAATATTGGAGAAGGAAATCAGCAGGATTGTGCCTTTGCCATGTTATTGAGAAAACCTCAAAACCCCTGGAGTTCAGAGAGCAGTGTTACCATGCCCCAGACAGCTCAAATTTAGATCAAAACAGGCTCCCGGGAAGAACTTAAAACATTAAGAAATATTTCAAAGGTCTTCATCTAAATCTAACCTGGAACTTGAAACTAGTAGCATGTAGCAGTCTTGGCAGTCCTGTGTTTTTTCTTTGAGTTTTGTGACACTGGATATTTCTTCAAAAGACTCAGCTGTTGGAGTCAGGATAACTATGTAAAACTGGATTTCAGTTTTGATTTTCACTCAGCTTTACAGAGTTCATCTGCAGAGTATGAATTTGAAGAACTCAAAAAGTCTTCCACACAATATTAAATTTTGTGGCATAACTTTGGCTTTAAATTTTTGTTTTGTTTTTTGTCTTATGTCATGATTGCATGGATTTCCTTGCATTCATTTTGCATAGCTTTAGCTCAGCTCCAAAGACAGATTACTAAATGTTCCCAAAAAGTATGACTGAGATTCTTTTTTAATACTCTTCTCAGCCAAGCTTATGTATAATCCTTTTCAAAGTGTAAAATGCCAAGGGATGTTTATATGCTACAGCTTATATGACAGTATATTGTTGTTCCTTCACACTTCACTAAGCAGTCTACGAATACTAATCTACAAATCACTTACTTTTCTCACAGGCACTGGAAAACTCTGTGCTGTTTGTGGCATTGTCTGTTCTTTTCTAGATATATAAACCACTCCAGTTTAAAAAACTACAGAATGTGATGGTTTCACTGTTGGTTTTCTGCAGAAGTTAGGGGCCTTCGCTGAAACAAGGGCCAAAGTGATGGTGGACACTGCTTGCCCAGGTATGTCCTGCCTTAGGGAAGTTGGAAGTAGATAGGCAGAAGTGACGTCTCTGAAAGATGAGAAAGATGGTATTGTTTTTTTTCTCCCAGGATCATGTAAAGAGATCTTTTCAGAGTTTGAAATTGAATCAATTTCTCCCAAATTTCAAAGGCTGCACTTCCACCATGCATTCAGTGGCTTCCTTTCAAGACCTAATAAACATCAACATGCTTGCTCCCATTTTTGAAAGCAAGATCCTTTTTCTGTGAATGCTCCCTCAAATCTCAGTTGGAAATTGCTCTTTGCTATAAAGAAGGTAGGTTCAGAGACATAAGGTTTGTTTTGGTTTTAGGTGAGAATGGAGATGACCATGATGGGACAGGTATTAAGTAGAAAAGTGGGAGAGACCAGGAGACTTTCCTTGTGTCTCTCTTGCCAGGGAATAAGACAAAATGTGCCCTATGGTAAAAATACACTCCCTGCCTGCTCTGACTGGTTACAGAATGGAGAGGGGCCTTCTGCTCAGAAATGAGGAATGGAGTGGTATCTTCTGCTTTGCTTCACAACAAAACTGAGAAATCCAGTGTGACAACACTCCCATGATCCATCTGTATAATGCAAAATATTTTTTGTGCAAGAAAGAGAGAAAAGAGTACAGATTTTTCATGTGCTCCATATAGTGGCCAGAAGGGTTTGCCATGGATTTGAAATCTCCTTGGGCAGTTTTCCTTGCCTACTTTTTTTTCCCCCCAAGTTTCTTTTGCTCAGTTGTGCAGTCACAAATAATCCAGGGTCTTCTGCATGTCTCTGTGCAACAATCATGCTGAGAGAGTATAATGATGCCAGACCCCATCAAATATGCAACTCTAAGTCTCAAATTTGATTTATTAACAGGCCTTTTCCTTGGGAAGGTATGAAAGCCAAAGCACTTGAATGGAGCAGTCAGAGTAGGAAACTTCAAATCAGTGTAAAAAAGTAAAAGCCATCACAGATCTGTAGCAGGGAATAGTGATAATGTGGGGTTTGGGGCTGAGCATGCTTGGTAGAGCAGCCAGCACTCACTGCTCACAGAGATTGGTGGGACACTTGTCCCTGAGGGGGACTCGTTGGCAGCACTGAGCTAAGGAGGAGCTGACACTGCAGGATTCAGGAGCAGAGTGTGGCCATTACAACAGGACAGCTGCCTGAGGAGGAGAGACTGACCCTGACAAGGTGCTTCGTGCCCAGAGGGACTTGTTTCTCTGATAAAACCAGTCCTTAGATGGCCACTCTTAAAACCAGCGTGCTCTCTGACAGGGAGGGATGTTTGACCACACAGGGTGGCACTGCATCCTCTCTCCTGCCTCTGAGCTGAATGCAAGTACCTCTAACTAAATTTCGCTTTTAGCTACACTTTATTCTGCTGTCAGCCTTCATGGTGGGCTCCTTACATTTATTTTAGCCACAGGGCTAGAAGGTGCAGCCAGTGTAAGGTGGGCTATTTGCCCTTCAGAAAAGAGGGAGCTGAACTCCTCTAAAGCAGCACAGGCTCTGGGGCAGGACAAGTAGATATTTCTGTTCTTTCTGCAACATCCAGAAAATGTTTTATTTATTTAAAGGTTTTTAAGTATGCTGTAGGAACTTAAAAATACTTGAAACAATCTATTTGGATAGATTAATCCCAAGACAAAAGAAACACTGATTTGATAAGATGAAGTGTGGATCCTTTCAGCCTTGGCTATCCAGATCTTGTTGCTCAAACACACAGTATGTTGGGGTTTTTTTTGTTTGTTTGTTTTCTTTTGCTACTCTGAAAACTGAGTTTTGCCATTTTTTTGTTGCAGTAAAAGAGGAGGTGGTGTCTGGCCTCATGGGCTGAAATGGAGAGGTGGACCGGGGATAGGAAGAATATCCCAATAATGATATCCCAAACATATTTTATGTTGTTTTTTTTTCTTCCAAAAACCCCACAAACTTAAAGCACCAATTTTTTACCAGCAAAGCAGAGCTGCTTGTTCAGCTCTTATTTCACCAAGACGAAAAACAACAAAAAAGGCAAAACCTAAACCCTGAACTCTAGCACACCTGGAGACGGAATTGCTCAAAAAAGTGAGACCTAAATCCTTCAGGAAACACCTGCCCAGCATTTCTTCCACTGCATAGAGCTGGACTCCCTACCCCGAGCTGGGTCAAACCCCAGCTCTGTGGCATCTTTAACGCGATTTCCCGCTGCCCACGCCGGGCGTGGGGGATTCAATAAAATGATGCCGAAGGAGTGCGCGGTGCCGGGGGCGAGGCCGGGACTCGGGGCGGGGAGCGTCCCGCGGGCGCGGAGCGGAGCGGAGCCGAGCCGTGCCGTGCCGAGCCGGGCTCGCCCTCCCCGCTGCCGCGGCGGCCCCGGAGCGCGGGGGGCGGGCAGAGCCGGGCTCGCCTCGCCTCTGCTTTGGAGGGCGGGGGAGGAAAGCGGTGCCGGGGCCGGGGGGGTGTTTGGGGTTTTGTTTTGGAGCCGGGAAGCCGGGAGCGCCGCCAGCGCGCAGACCCCGGCGGACGGGGGCAGAGTCGCCGTGCGGGGTGACAATCCCCGTGCGGGGCGACAATCCCGGAGCGGGGTGACAATCCCCGTGCGGGGTGACAATCCCGGCGCGGGGTGACAATCCCGGCGCGGGGTGACAATCCCGGCGCGGGCACAGCCCGTCCTGCCCTGCCTGCTGCCATCCTCCCTCCGAAGCTCCTCGGAGAGTCTCTCCCGAAGCCCAACTTTCCGGCCCCAGCATGAACCAGACGGCCGGGGTGAGCAACCACGTCCGCTGCTCCAGCAAGGGCTCCAAGGTAAGAGCGGCCGCTCGCTGGGGCGCCGGGGGTGCCCCGTCCCCGTCCTCTGCTCCTGGTCCCCAAACCTACAGCTGAGTGTGTCCTCCCGGCGCTGGGAAGCATCCCTGCGCTCCTTTCTAGTCCCCCGTCACTTGGCCAAGTTCAGCATCTCTGCCCGGCTCCCGCGGCTCCGGGGTGTGGAGCCGCGTCCCCGCGGGGCGCTGGGGCAGGGATGGCTCTGGATGGCTCCGTCCCTCCGCCCAGGGGTGAATCCTTCGGGCCGAGACCCGGGCGGGTGCTGGACCGGGCATTCAGGGTGCTGCGGCCTCTCAGCATCAAGTGCTGGCACGGTCGGGACTCGTGCACCTGCTCCAAACGGGATAAAATGCTTTGGAGGTAAGGGTTTGTGGAGTGAAACGTGGGACCGGGTACTGCTTTAGCCACCGCTTTAACTTCTTGCCACAGCATGTTTGCATAGCCAGCATGAGAAATAAATAACTGAGAGAAAACATGTTATTGTGCACTCTGCTGAATTCAGTAGAAATTCTGGATGCTCATACCTGATCCAGGTCAAATTTGTATTAATGTTTTTTAGGTAGTGATGAACATAGCCCTTGCATCTACAAAACTACTTTATGTTTCAGAGTATCAGTGCTGTAAAGTCAGATGCATGTGTCCTCTTGCAGACAATTCTGTTGATGTTGTTCTTCTGCAACTCTTTGAAGTGTTTCTCTGTGTTTATGTTTCTCTGTTATGGTGGGCACACTACCGTCCCCAAGATTTCATGTGCTTTTTGGGGCTGGTATTTGGTAGAGAGATATGATTCTATAATACCTAATGGAATGCACCTTAAACAAGTGCAAAATTTACATTTCACCACACATGCTGCTGTGCTTTTTTTTTTTTTTTTTTTTTTTTTAATTTTATCTCAATACTGGTGTCCTGTTCCATCCTCTAGACTTGGTGTTGTGGTGTTGTTTGAGATGCTGGTGCTGCAGCTCACCTGGTTGTATACTTCATCTGTAGTTAGTGTAGACCTGACCCTTCAAACTCTTAGGCACACAGGTTGACTTCATACCTACCCTACTGTGCAGTGAATACAGTTGTTCCTCCTTTTTTCATATTGTATTTTAGGATTAAGCCCACTAATCATAAGGCTGTGTGAATATTAAAAGATGCAACATGATGAGGGCTGTGGAAGTAAACAAACAGATTAGATGAGTCTGCTGAAATTATTTACTTAGCTCCATGACTAATCATATATTTGAAGTTGAACCCGTACCTAAGCTCTTTGCATAATTCAAGGGCCCTAAATTAAATGTCCTCTGGATCTTGCCTGTAATTTCTATGTTGGGCCTCCTTCCTTTGCACTTTCTGGTTTTCTTTGAGTTTTGGGTCGAACAGCTAAGGTTATTGCATATCAGTAATAATTTATTGTATCAAGCTGCTGACCTAATACTTTAATGCAGAAGAAAGAGATGGGGCTCAAATGAGTATATTCTTAGCACATGATAATTGATACATTTTTATTTGCCTTGAAGGTATTTTCGTCTCATTTTCAAATGCTGAATATTTTTTCCATTGGAAATAAATAATTTTTTTTCAAGTCACAAGATTGAAATGATTGATGATTTCAGGACTTAATTAAAACACAGAAAGCTCCATGCATGACTGATTCAGTTTCAAGGAAACCTTGCAGAGTTCAGAAATGAGAGTTTATCAAATGGGGCTGAAAAATCAAGTAACTGATAAGTAAGAGGTCTCTGATGCAGTAGACAGAGGCAGAATAGCCAAGTTTTTTGTGACTCTGACTTCTGAAGCATAGAAATTAGAAATGCTGGTCAGATGTTTCATATCTGTGCTTCATTTGTTTGGGGTTTTTTTCTGAATAACTAACAAACAAACAGAACCTCAATGAAAAATAAAACAACAGAACCACAACAAGGATTTAGCTGACTTTCCTAATCACCTAACTTTTGAACTTGCATCCAATTTTAACCAAAATTGACAAAATAAGGGTAATGTTGCTACAAGTGTCATGGAAATCAATTGTTTAATACAGAAGGATTGTTTAATACCTGAATGAAAGAAGAAGCAGGGAGAAATCTGTTCTGCCCTGTCCCACATGGTTGTTGCTATGAGAGCATCTGTCCTTTACCCATCACAGGCTGTGCAAAGATTGGGAGGGAATGGGAGGAAGGAAGAAGCACAGAAGGAACTTCCAGAAGAACTGGAAGTTTATGGAGGCGAAGAGGCAGCCGTGGGTGAGGGCTGAGGTCTTCCCAAGGTGGGAGTGTGTTGAGTAAATAATTAGTCATAAATCACTTTGTTGTCACAGCTGATGAAACAACATGTCAGGGATTTTTTTCCTCCCCCAAAAAAGTTGTTATGCTGTGTCAACTCAAATGCTAACTCAGTGAGGTAAGATCACTCTTCTTCCTGGCTTCTCCTGAGCTTCCCTCTTGCTGGGCAATGGGCACTTAGACTTCACATTTCTTTTGCAAGATTTACAGCTGTGCTCAGTTGTGGTGAGCAAGGGAGCTAGCATTTCAAAGGAGGGATACAATTAAAGCTTAAGTAGATAGGCTTGATTGTAATTCCAAACTCTAGTAATGCATGCCCACTAAAAGGTGTATATATTTTTAACATTTCCATGTAATGTTTTTTAGCTGTTTCTAACCAAGAGCTAGAAGCTCTAAACCACTTGTGAGTGCTTTTGAAAGACTGATTTATTGTCTAGAGAGAACTATTTTTGAGAAATAGTTTGTGTACATACAGCTTCCAATGCTCTTTTTCCTGCCTGTGACTAATCCCTTTGCCTTCCCTAAGATAATTTGTGGGAGGAAAGCAAGAGGATTCACCCCAATGCTGTAATGAAAAGCTATGTCACAGGAAGATTTCTGATGTGTTGGGGTGGCTGGGGTGGTGAGCAGCCCAAATCTGTACAAAACCCACCCACCTCTCTTGTGTGGGCTGGGAGCAGGCTGTAACTCTGGTTAGGGAAGTTCACTTACTGCAAAGCCTCTCACATCCTGCCAGAAGAATTTGGGGGTCAGTTCCAAGCTGCCACATTTTGACAGATTTCTTGAAGCAGTTAATGAGGGCTAAGTCCATATGGGGATTCAGGCTTTTGCAACACTACATGTTGCAGCTCCTGGCTTTTGGCTTTTATTCATCAGTCCAAAGCCCCACACCAGTCAACACATGACACAGAAATTGTGTTTTGAATTTAGCTTATTTTCTTAAATAAATACCAAGGAAGACATTGTGAGAGGGCACTTGGTTTCATGTTGGGACTCCCAAATTCATCTCTCTTCAAGGAGGAAAATCTATATAAATAATTTGGGGTACTTTCTTTAGAAACAACTATACTTGGGGTCCTTCATCTAAGAACCATCCCCATCCTCACCCAGTGAGAAAGGAGATGTCCTGTGGAGCAGGATTTGTGGATCTGGTGTCCTTTTAAGTGTTGGTGAGGATTCAGAGGCCCACCAGCTTCTGTCCTTCTGGAGACTGTTGTACTCATCAGGAGACAGGGTGCTCCACAGCAGGAGCCCTCTCATCTCTCCTTTTGGGGAAGGGGCAGAGCAGAATTCAGGGCTGTTCTTTGGAGTGGGTAACACGGAAACTCACAGTGTCTCCTGGGGACAGGGGGATCCACTGTTATTAGGTTCTGTTTTGGCGGGCCAGGGTTTTATGAGCCTTCAAAAGGGAACCTAATACACCCAAGGATAGCTTGGTTATTACCTTTGGAGGCGAAGAATGAGCAGGATGGCTTCTGCTGCAGTGTTTGAAACAGAAAGGTTTAATAAAAGGCAAAATAATAAACAGAAAATCCGAGCCAGGTACAGAGGTCTGCTCCTGCTAGAAAACACGTTCACAAAAGCCTCGTGGTCCTTTTGTTCTCTTGTTTTCTACCTTATGGCCCAGGCGGGACTTTTTGGCTTCTATCCAATTAGGTGACCCCAAGGTTTTAGTGAAGCCTCTGGGGTTCTATAAGGTGGCTTTTCACCTGATCGTTGGGAGAAACTTCTGGGCTTCTTTCCTTTTTTGGGGGACAAAGGCTAGCTTTGCCACTCTGTCATTAGGGGGCATTCTCCTACACTCCTACACACTGTCTCTTTATTTTGGATGAAAATGCCTTTAGCCAAACCTTTGGCTGACATGCACAATTTGGAGGGCACAGTGTAAACCCCCAGCTCTGTACAGCAACCTCAGCAGTGCATTAGGACGAGTTGTTTGGCACAACCCTGCTGCTATTCAGTCTCTTCTGACTTCTCCCCGAGTATATTTTTGAACAATTGCAGCTGTTTTAGTTGTTTTGTGTGGAACTCAGTGCATGTCTTCTGGATCAGGTCACCCAAACCTGATTCCTGTTGTCATATGAAATGTCAGTCCAGCTCCTTTGCCATCCTCATATGCAGCTTATGACACCACTTACAAATACCCATACTGATTATTTGTTTGGAGGGTTGATTATGTGTTTGTTAGGCGTTTATATCTTTATTTTGTGCAGCCAGGCTCAAACCTTTTCCGCCTTCCAAGCCCGATGTGTGGGTGGGAGACAAGTGTTTTTTTGCTGCCTCAACAGCAGTGATGAGAGTCCCTGTATGGTAAGAGGAAATAAATCTGCATCAAACCTGAACAAATGGGGCTTGTTTCCATCATGGATTTTGTTGGTGTCAACACATGTCACATTTTGGGATGTAGCAAATACTAAAACCCACCTTTCCTCTCTCAGCTTTGATTATGTAAGCATTAAAAAAAGCTTGGTGGAACAAAGTTAGAATATCCACCTGAATAACTGTAGCCTCACTTTTAATCAGCAATAATGAATGCTCAAGCATAACAGCAAATCATTTGGACAAATTATTTGTTTTCTTTCCTTTTAAAGGAGAAACAATTGTCCTAATTAGCAGTATTGGTATGTAAGAATGAGGGTATGAAAACAACTCGATGCAGTAATGTAAAGTGTTTGTTAAAGGAAAGCACACTCAATTAAGCTGAACTGAAAACAGTTATGATTGTACCCCTGGTTGCTCTCTCTCATTGTTTTGAAAAGAACAAATTTAACCCACGAGGAAAACAAACTGCTGATGTAGGGTGTTCTGGCTGTCCTGGTCTAAAGGGACAGGGCAAAAATTGTACAGCTGTGGGCAAGAGGTCCATAATGTCCTTTTAACAGATTATGAGGGGATTTGTTTTTATAGTTTATTTCTTAAACGATTAATAAGAGATTATTGCATCTACACTGGCTAAATCTAATTACCTTCTCTTTTACATGAACTATTCCTCTCACATGAATTCCACTGATTTCAATTGAATTACTGCTTATTTATGTTGGTTTAATTGCAGAGAGATTCAATACCTCCAAAGTTATGGAAGCAATAGAGGCGCAGCATTTCTAGGACTCTTGGATGCAGAAAATTAAGATAAGGAAGCTGTGCTGGCTCCTCTGTATTATTGCTGAAGCAGAAACAAGTTCAGCTTTACTTGCACATTGTGTTTTACTGTGAGTGGTAAGTTACCCTGCATGGGCACAGCTAAGTAGTGTATTTTTGAGTTTCCTAATTTTAATGCTCTAGTGGGAATGCAAGGTTGACTTCCACACTTAATAAGTATTAAAGTAGGACTGGATGTAGCTGCCAGGGCTTTAAAACATGATCAGTCAGCTATCTTCAAAATCCAGCCTTACTCAGAGGGCAGGCCCTTGGAAATTACACTTCCATCTCAAAACCTCAACCCTTCAGAGTGGTCTAATACAGCATTGCATGAGAGAAACAGACAACCCAACCTGCCCCAACCTGCTAGATGCTGTGACCCCACACAGACAGATATGCCTTGGCCTTCAGTGTATTTATGGTTTAAGTTGACAATAAGAAGTAAAAATCAGGAAGAATAAGATAATTACTCTGGTTTTGCAGGCAGTGAAGTACCAGGAGTAAACTACCAAAAAATTTTCACTAGGTAGAGATGATAGACTGAAGTTGAGCTTTTCTGCCACAGAAAATAAGAAAGTACTAATCATTGTCCATTTAAGAGCCAGCAGGCTCATCAGCATGTGCTCCCCATATCTCACCAGCATATCCCTCTCTGTGAAGCATGATATCCCTTACTCAGGGCAGGTGCCAGCAGGAAAAACCTGTGGACAAAGAAGGGAGAGAAAATTGTACACTTGGGTCCTCTGTCCATTAGGGATCCAGATATTAGTTTGGCTCCTTAAGGAAGAAGGTTTCATTTTGCACAAGCAGTGGAACTGTGTAGTGTTGATTTAGCTCTTTCTCCTGTACCAATTTGTGAAGATCCCCTATCTTCTACATCTTTTGGGAGGAGCTTTCACAATGCTGCAGAGGCAAAACCCATCAAAACTTCAAGTGGTGAACTCTAAATCAAGAAGATGTGTCAAGAAACTTAAAGCAAAATGTTTGAAACTGGTTTTTATTACATTCTCTGATGTTCTTGTAAACTGTAATTTTCAGAGGGCACTATCTGGTACAGGTGCTGAATTTAGTGAGAGAAGTTCTGCTTCTGCTGATGTAAATGGAAAGATGATTTTTAGAAATTTTACTGCTCTAAGCAATGCAGCCCTAAGGATTTTAGGAGTAACAGCTGTGGGAAGTTCTTGATTTGATCTTCCTATTATTTCAGACAGTGAAATCTGCTTGCTCTATAATTCTACCTGTAAACCTGATGGCTTTTGGCAGTTCATTCCAGCCATGTTCCCTAGAGAGCTTCCTGCAACTGTCTGAGTGTCAGCTGTCTCATAAAGGTCCCCTTAACAGGAAATTTGGCAAGAAGAATGATGGTGGGTCAGAGCCAGAAATTTCAGTGGAAGGCTCAAACACCCCTTTGAAGGATGGGAAGACAAAGGGAGATGGCCAGGCTGACACTGTAAATGTCCTGAACGATCAGAAAACCTCCTGGCAGGGGTTGTGCTGTCCCTGACAGGAGGGAGTCAGGAATCAGGATGCAACCTGAGGAACAGCAGGCTCCTCCAGCCCTGGCGTTGATGGAGCATCCTGTCTGGGATATTTTGGGTGATGGGGAGAAAAAGGAGCTGTGGTTTTGGTAGCCTTAAGCAAATATGCACCAGCAAGGGTGTACTTTGCTTACAACAGCTATTATTTTAGGGGCTGGAGAAAGACTGTTCCTCCCCTATTAAATATTTGCCTGGAGCTTTATGGAAGAGCTGTGTGGAGCTCCAGGGGTTTCCAGCAGTGCGTGGGATTTTGTGCTGTATCCCTGCAGTGTCCTTAGGCACAGGAAGCCCTGAGCCCTGAATCTGAATGAGTTCTGGGCATCGGCAGCAACAGAACCATCCCTGTTTGTTTGTGGGTGCTGCTCTGCTGCTGTTTTTCATCTTTAATGAGAGTTGAACACGCCATAAAGTTTTATTGGGTGTTTATGCTAACAAAATTAACTAACAGTTGGTGCTTTAAAAATGCAGCCAGAGCTCTGTGCACTATAACTGGGAATCTGCAATGGCTTTTTAACTGGTGTAGGACAGAGCAAATGTGTGATTGCCAATGTCATTTAACAGCAAACCACTTTATATTAACTTTTTATAGACCAGAACTGATTAATTGAAATTTCCAAAATAAATTGTAGCGCGATATGTGGTTAAACAAAATCAGATTTTCAGACATTAGGTAGGTGGAAGCTCTGTCAAAATTGTGGTGTTAATTTATAATACCAAGACTAATGTGCTGATAATCAAAATAAATTAGCTTAGCCACTTCAATACTTCAGTGCTTAAATCAAATAATAGGAAGAAGATTTATTTTAGCATTTTTATTATTGTGTTTCCCAATAAAATAGATATAATATCATGCTGTGAATGCTATATGGATTACTTTAGGCCAGGATTTCAATGGGAGTACAAAGGACCTCTAGCTTATAGAAAAAAAAAAGATTATCTTCAAAGTCAATTTCTTGCTCAGTAGAATGTATTTGGCTTATTTCTCTATCAACACTGTTAAGTAAACTTAGGAAAGTGATTTGGTTTCATTCATTCATTTATTTAGTGCTTTTCTTTATTTTCATGCAGTTTGCCCATGCCTAGTCTGGAGAGTTTGATGTTTATGATCTTTGCATTATACTGTGGAGTTTTATGCTAGTTTTAAAATAAGCAGATTGTCATGCTGGATTTTTTTTTTTAATGAGTAAAATTGTTTGATAGCCAGGTAGCACTGATTAATGAAGTATTTCTCTAGGTATAGTCAAGGATGATTTGCATTTCATGGCATTTACAATAATAAAGTTTGGCTAAAACACTTGAGAGGAATGTCCTGATTCCAGCATTAAGCCCTGAGTTACACTGGGGTAATATCTGAGTGTTTTAGGCTTTTCATTTTCACACTGCTACGTTTTTATAAGTGGTAGCTGATTTTCAAGGCCAGACACTGCTGCCATCAATAAAAACTTCTCTAACCTGCTTTTAACCTGAGAGTGTAGGCATGGGCTTGGGGATTTAATGTGAACTCATAAAAGTCAGCAGTAGTTCCACCTCACTGAGACTGGGACAAAGATTCTGCCCATGCTTTAATTTTTTAGTGAAAGTAAGGATGAGCATTTCCCTTGCATGGTCTGTGAACTCCTTGGTGGAGGAGGATAACTTGGCAATCCACTAAGTGGGGTTCCCATCTTTATTTTTGGCCTTGTTACTCTGCTTAACATCTGAGAATCTAACAAATTTTGGTGCCCTTCATTCCTTGGAATGAAGGAAAAAAGATAGAGGAAGGACAGAGATATGGTTGTTTGCACAAGCCCTGTTCCATGTTATCCAAACCTTGCTCCAAAAGACAGCCTTAGAGGGAAGAGTAACCAAAAATCAGAGTTGTGTTGCAGGTATGGAGTACTTGGAGGATAAGCAGGGACCACATTAATTTTTCAGCTCACTTGAAAGGAAAGCTGTTAAAATTATAAAACCTTGGGTAATTTAAAAAGAGAGCATGTACAGCTCTCCTTGGTGTCATGTCTTCAACTAGGCAGAGTAAAATACACTGCAGCAAAGTCAGGGCTTGTCCTTTGTGAGAGCTCCAGGGAGAAGCTTGGGGTCTGACAAAGATGATGGGCACTGGGCCCCTCTCAGCTCTGCTGGCAAATTGAAAAAGGGCAGGACATCAACATTTTGAAATCAGCAAATTTTCTTATTTGCAGATGGCATCCAAAATTGGAATGCTGGGAAAAGGCTGAAATTATGGCAGACAGATGTGCTCTGCTGGTAATTTACTGGTACTCAGGAGAGCAGATACACCATACAATTTCTTTTTTTATGTATCAGTTTGTGCTTCTAGGCTTTTGACTTTTCTTGGACTTTCCCTTAGCATCTAAGCCATCCTAGTATTTGCAGATTTTTAGTGCAATTTTATATTCAAGTCTGATTTTGCTAGGTAATGACCTCACACAGAGCCTTTGACACTGCTTTAACCACTTCTCCTGAATGGAGGATCAGAGAGTTTTTCATGGTACAAGTCTAGAAAAGGACCAGCAGCAGGGACTAACATCAGTGTTATTTCTATTGCAGCACTCTCTGGGAAGGCTGGTTGCATATTGGGATTCAATTGAACAGCCAGATAGCAGAATACTGCTTCCTGCATCAAAGAACTTCGGTTTTAAATCCGTTCACTGCTTTATGGTCATCCCTCAAGCTTAGGACTTTATTCCTCCCTTTACATCTCAGTGCTTGTCTGTGATATCTGTGTGAGCTCACTGAGGGTCATGGGGCTTCCCTTACCTGGGGAACACCAGGGCTGCACCTGGAGTCCTCTTGGGGGGAAAAAGACACTTGGCATGCTGTGCTGCCTCACTGCCACTCCTCTTCTCTGCCCACCCACTGCACTGTTACTCTGCCAGCAGAGGCCACTGATGTTTTTCAGTCATTTACTCCAGTTTTAGCCACTCTTTACTGTTAAAAATCTCTCCTTCAACTTCCCAGGTCCTGATCTCTGCATGCTCTGTGCCTTCACATTTTCTGACTTGTTCCAAATTTAATCACCTGAGTTATCTCGATATTGTTGGAATTCCCCAAGGCTGAAGCAATATTACAGAACATACCCGTGCCCTGTCTTTCACTCTCTTAGGCTACATTCTTGCTTCCTTCCTACGCCTGCTCTGCTCCTACTGTTTTGGGTGAAGCTTTTTATGGCTGGAGAGGGCACGGAATACTCCATTTTACAAAGAAGTTAATTTACTTTTGGTGAATAAAACCAGTTGGTTTTCCTTTACATTAATTGGTAAAGGAAATGTGTCTGGATTTTGTTGTTGTTGTTGTTAATCTGTGTATATTTTTTTGCCTGTACAGGACATTTATAGCACAAAAAAATAAACTGCCTTACTGGTTTGCCCAGCTCAGGGGCACTAAAGGGCTGATTTGGACTGAAACACAGATATCTTTAATGGGCCACTGAAAAGGCAGTGGTGGCTCTTAGGAAGGTACTTCAAGCTGCCATTCAGAAGGTGCATTGAGAATTTCTAGCCATGCATGATCACAGTGGAAGTGATGAAGATATTAGCCAAGGAAGAAGGGAGGAAAGAAGTTGTTTATGGACCCTCAAACTCTTTAGTTATGGCAGGAATTTGTTGTTGGGTTTTTTCTTTTTTATCCTTTTTTTAAAAGAAAAAATCAGTGCTTTTTATGATTGTAATGGAAAGTGATCAATGCTGTGCACCATCACAGCATTATGATCAAAATGCTGAAACTTCCTTTGACAGCTGGGATCTCCAACAGTTAACCTTCCTCACATTCTTTCCTGCCTTAGCTTCATTATATTTTACAACATATATTTTTCACCAGAGAAATTCTGATTGGCAGCTGATATGGACTAACTGAAAGAGAGGGACATTGTCCTGGTTTTCTTTAAGAAGGGGAAATATATCCATGTCTAATTTCCAGTAATGCCAGCAAAAACAACATCCCTAAATCTCTTGTGTGCTGATGGAAGAATTGCCTCTAAAGCTTTTCCAGTGTAAACCATAAAGTTTGTTGAAGAATCAGTAATGAAGAATGATAGTTCCTGCTGCTTAAAGTTTTAGAGATTGTATAAAAATGAGGTCTGTAGCACTTTAAATTATATTTTGTAGGGACATTACCATAAATTACTTATCCTTTATTGAAAGATCATTTCATATTTCTTTGTTAATATTTGTTAGATTTGGATTTTGATATGGACATCATTCAAGGAAAAAAAAAATCAATATTGTATCCAATGGAAGTTGTAATTTTTGTACTTTTATGCTTTGGAAATAGAAATGAAAAAGCGTTAGGAAAAGGGAGCAAATGTCACTGTGGTCCTACCATTGTCATTTTCAGACTTAGCAATTTAACTAACTCTGTAAAAACATTCATCTGAACACTGACTGTATTTACCTGAGAAGCAGCTGTATTTTGCAGAGGCTGAAATCACAGATGCACCCAAATACAGCAATAAAGTAATAAAATATAGGTGTTACCAGAGCAAAGGTATATATTTACATTGTGTGGTAGAAAAGGTATCTTCTGTCCTGTGTGTCATTTGAAATGCCTGATCTTGTCAACAGCACCATGGAGGCCAGGTGAGAGTGTTTGCCAAAAAACCAGATATTTTTGATGAGTCAGAAGGGTACACTGGACCATCACTGGAAGGACATTGCCTTTCTGATGTGTAAATATCAACAAATCTTCACATTTTGGCTCTGTCTCTCTGCGTGCTGTAACAGCACTCCTAAGCACCTCTACAACAGCATTACAAATGAAATTTATTAATTTCATTTAATAAAACAAACAAAAAATAAGGAAAATAAAAGAAAAGTAAAATGTTTATAGCTAGTGTTGTTGCAGAGGTGAAAAAATGCCAAAGTGCTCAAGGGACTTGAATGAGTCCTCAAATAAACTTAAATTTCCTCTCTGTACTAATTGGAAAACCAATGTAAGGTGATCCTTAAAGGATAAGACTCAGTTTAGGATTTCAGCACCCATATTTAGACATTTATTTCTGCTCACATGTAATTTAGGAACAGGATTTTTCTGCACTAGTGCTGTGTGAGATGTGCCATGTATTCTTCCAGCTGCTGTTGCACGGGGACATGAACATCCCACAGCTCTTGAGCTGTGTCTGCTGGCACCAACAGAATGTCTTGGAGATGCTGGGATGTCTCAAATGATGCTAGATATCTTCATTTAGTCAGTGGAATTGGACAGGCAGTAGCTAAACTTCCATTACAGTCAGTGGGACATAGTGGTGTCTAGGGAGTGATGAAACTCCCTGCAAGGCTGCTGTGGGCTGGCTGCTCCCTGACTTGCTGCTTGTATTCCATTGATTTCCTTTGACTAGACCCCTGTTGGCTCTAATAGGAGTTTAGACACCTGGTACTCATATAAACACCCCAATGTAGACATCCTAATCTTAAATTGCATCCCTCTTGTAGCATCAGCCTGGTCTACTGTGTTTCTAGTTGTCAGTGTGGGTAGAATTATGGTATTAAATCCTTGCCTGCCATTTCCCAAGAGCCAGGACATTTCTTGTGTGTCCAGATGGATGGCTGAATACAGACTGTAATCGGCAAAGCTGAGAGTGATTTATCTATAAAAATACAAGGCACAGCAGTCAGAGCTTGGGGAAAAAAGACTGGGTCTATTTTCCTAAAATTCAGGTTTTAGCAAAGGTTTGTTTATTCTGATCTGACTGAGATCGATGTCTGCATTTCAATCTTGATGAATCCTTGGAGAGGCAGCCTGTTGTCTGGACCAACAGAAAAAGGATGCTCACATGAATTTGAAGATACCAGTTCTCTTGAAATAGGCAAATAAGATTTCAAAAATACTGATATCAGTGCACAGAAGATTTATGAATCTCTGTGTGGAGCAGAAGGCAGATGCAGATAACGCAGGCAAGGTTAAATCATGCTTTGCCAGAAATCGTGAGCATGATGTCAATGTGAGGGTCTCTGGCTGCTGGTTCCTTTGGGAACCCTGATAAACATTAGCTAGTCACTTGTTGCTCAGGCCATGCCTTATTTTGTAGGTTTTGTTCTAAATAAAGTTAATTAATAATGAGATCTTTTGTTGAAAAATACCCTGCTTTCTCTTGGTACCATGTATTATTTTTGCACAGCAGATTGCCCTCTCCTTACTGCTCCAAGAACTAAAGATGGGGTATTTACTTCAGTGTCCAAAGACAAGGCCCATTCTCCATTCCCTTGAGGTGGGTTGAATGCCAGCATGGTGACATTTCCCCCAGTCCTCTTGTCACAACCCCAGTGGGCTTAATTCAGCATGTGGATGATGGTAAAGAAAAATCAGGCTGTCTCAGTACTGCCAGCAGCTCTTGTTTTACCCACTGTTAAATCTTAGCATTTAGTTTTACCCTGGTTCTTTAATATTTAGGAAAGAAGATATAAAATATTTAGACCTCTAAGAGAGGCAAATGTCAGGAAGGTTATTTCAGGGGACATATAGTTGGTTTAGTCTTTTTTTTCTGGTGGGTAGCTCTGGCTTGTTGCATTTAGAGGTTTTTTTAATTTAGTTGTGCTTTTAAAATAAGGTATATTTTCCCATTTAAAAATAACTTTATGGCCAAGTGACAAAAAATTTATAAAACCTGGGGGAAAACATCAACTCCTAAGGGAAAACATGCACACATTAGAAAGTAATTTTCAAAACTCTACCAGAACTTAGTGAACTGTGTTTTGATGCACTATCCTCAGAAGGGAGGAGATAAGGACTATAAAAGAGACAGTCATAAGCTGGGATATGTCTGTGGGCTCCATTGCTGCAATGTTTTAGCTCCTCAAAGCCTCTATTGAGAATTGCTACAGATAATTACTGATTGCTGTAGATTGGATTGAATTACATTAGATTAATATTAGTGTTTTAGAGACAGAGGAACTGAGAAACAGGGACAGCAGGGACTGGAGTTTGAAAAATATTTGTCACTTTTGTATTTAAACATGACATTTGGTAGTCCCTGCACAATTGTCTTACACTACTTGGGAGGTGGGAGCTCTTTGTAGGGTCTCTTTTTTTCCATCTACCACCTCTCTGGGCAACCTGTTCCAGTGCCTCACCATGCTCACAGATATTTCTTTCAAATATCTAACCTGAATCTGCCCTCTTTCAGTTTAAAGACATTGCCATTTATCCTATCACTGCATGCCCTTCTAAAAAAGTTCCTCTACAATTTTTCTGTAGGCTCCCTTTGGGAACTGGGAGGTGCACAGGACTCCTGAGTGATAAATACAGAATATTCAGAATTGTTTATTATTTGTAGGGTCACAAGCCTGCAAAGTGGATTTTCTGGGATCTCCTGTTTCATCTGGTCAGTTCTGATGGCTTTCAGCAAGACATGCCCATGATATGTATAAACATACAAATCCTTGACTTGGCTGGGAGCAGTACTCCTCTATGATATTTAATTAGCCTTAATTTGCAAAGCCCTGGAGAGAAATCCCTGAGAATCTCCCTTCTTTGCTTTATTCCCATGTTTGCTGCATGCAGAGAGGAAGAGCAGGGGGCTGTGTAGTGACCTGGGTGTTTTAAGCTATGATTTTTGCTGAATGCTGTTTGGTACCTCTGCATGGAGGACCTGCATTCCCCAGCACTGTTTGTGGGGGAGGAAGCAGAAATGCCTCTCTAGAATGGAGCTCTGAGGTCTCCTCACTCAAACCCTGGTTTTTGTTCATTTGAACTCATACATGCTGTGCTAATCACTCTATTGCTCTGCTGCTCCTTAAAATGCTTTGATCATGAGGTTTTGGCATTTTCTTTCTCTTTGTAACATCCCTGCTTTCCCAATTCTTTCATGACATGAAGGAAAAAGGGCAGTGGAAGTTTTTGGAATACATGCATACTTAATATTCTGTAAGCTGACTTGTATCCTCCTTCTTTGCTGTGGCTTGAGGTGAATTTTAGATTTTTAGAGCAGTGATGTAAACTATTAAAAAGTTTTGCTGTCTAACCAGGCACAGTGCTTCTACAAAGCTGCCTCCTCCATCAAATAAAGATGAGAAAGATCAGACTGAGAAAATCACGCTCTTTAGGAACATGGAGCATGTTTTATTGATCCAGAACAAGGAGGCTGCGGTGCTGTGCTGTTGGTGTGCATGGGTTTGACTCGAGGATTGATAGCCAGCAATAGCTGGCTGCCAGTTTAAGGTCATAGTCAAGGCCTTTGTGCTTGACAGCAAAGTTTCAGAAGAAAATGTGAGTGTTATATGAGCAGTTAAATTATATTTTGACATTGAGTTTTGGGTATAGCCAAATATCACAAGGGAAATTGAGGAGAGCACAGGGGACAGAGGTGGCTGTAAGGCTGTTCGAGCAGGCAGGAACTTCCAGCATCCCAAGAAGATCCTGCAACAGGCAGAGAGCAGTGATGGGCCAGCTGGCCAACACTGTTACCATGCTGAAATGTCTGAGCTGTGTTGGAACACAGGTTACTGAACTCTGACATGCCCCTCCCAGCAGAAAGCAACTCCTTTTCCTCCCTGTGGGGTCACATTTGGGTCAAACCTCGAGGCCAAAGAAGAGTTGCAGGGCTGTATTTTTGCAGCAGTGCAGCTGCTTTCAGCAGGGTTCTTTTACTCTCTGGGTGGCTGCTGAACATTGCAAAGCCCTCATGGCACAGGGCACCAGCCAGGGCATGTCCACACATTTCCAGCTGAATAAAACCCCTCAGCTCTTTCCCTTTCACAGCACCCCAGTTATGGAGACCTCATTTTTCAGGGGATCAAGCCAAGAGATCCTCATGTGCCAGTGGCAAGTAGAGGCTGCTTTCTGCCATGCATTATTTATCACTCTGTCCACCTTTGTGCTGCTTTAAAGGCTCCTTCTCTCTACCTGCTCTGAACAGGTCTTAAGCCTGGCTGAAAATCAGGACTGTTCTGTGCAATTTGGTTTATCATTTGGCAGCAGAATATGAATTATTTTGTAATGAACCTCAGATGTAATAATAAGCTGCATACTGAAATCTGTGCTTTTCTTTAACTTCTATAATATTTTTTGTGTTATGGGGAAGTTACATTATATTTTTATCCCCTAGGGAAAATAAACATAGCTGGTCCTGACTATTCCATTTTTGCCTGTCCCTTGTTTTTTAAGCTGTGCTGTAGTTTAATTTCAGTTTGTGCTGATCTCTTTAGCACTTGTGGTAAGTTTGCATGTTTTCAAGATGAGAACCAGTGTCAAGCCATCATTTTATTTTTATTTTCTTCAGCTTTCAACTCAGGTCTTGGCCTCTCTTTGGCAGGTTGAATAGATAATATTTGTACCTGTTGACTGTGGTCTTCGCATCTGAGGGGTTTTTGTTTCCAACCTGAGACTCTCTGTGAAAGGACTGTTTCTATAAAGGCTTTAGTCCCCAACAGAAGAAGAATGAGGCCATTTATTTAGCAAAGTTAGGTACCTATATATCACTCCTTAAAAATCCTAACCAAAAGATATATGCTGATTTTTTTTAAGAGTGGAATTATCTAATTAGATTTTTTTTAAATTTACCATGGCTCCATTTAATCTGATCTTTCCCATCTGACAATGCTCAAGTTGCAACCTCCTTAGTTTTCAGTTACTTCTGTAATTCTATTGAAAAGTTCCTTTGACAGTGCACTGCAGAAAGAAAAAAAAAAAGATGTAGAGAGACTTTATATGCTAAGGAGGCTACTTCAGACAGAGGCAATTAACTGGTGCTGTACAGTTCAGACAAGAAAATCAGGAGATGTGAACTGAAGATCAGTTTTTGAAAATGTGGTTAACAGGCAGAGCTTAAAGCCTCCCACTGCAGCAGACTGGGCTGAGGGCACTGGGGTTTGATCCTGGGTCCTAAGCAGCTTCCTCACTGCAACCTAAGATGAGGAACAACTTGGCTCCTTCTATTCTCAGATCTGTGATTATTCCTAATTTTCTTTTTCTTTTTCTTTTTCTTTTTTTATTTTTTTTTTCATATCTCACATATGGAGTAATGTATGTACTTCCCTCATAAGAGAGGAGCAGCAATATATTTATTGATATAAACTGAAAATTTTATTAAGTTTAATTGCACAAGTTTAGTGGCAAGATACACTTGATTATTTACTGCAAGAGGACAGAGTTGAACAAAACTGTCATGGAGACCCTCCTGTTAAGTCCTGAGATTCAGGAGAGAACCTCTGGCATTCTAAACTCCTCCTCAGAGTTGGGTTTAGGTGCAGTTAGATCCAGACTTAGTCTCAGACTTGATCAATGGTTTATGTCTAAGGGATTTTCTGTGCATAGTCAAGCCTTCATCTCATTTAGCTAAGATTTCATAGATTCAGGGATCTGATTCCCAATTCATTACCAAGAGCAACCCTGACTGTGGTTCAAGTAGTGATGGATGGATGGATGGATGGATGGATGGATGGATGGATGGATGGATGGGTGGGTGGATGGATGGATAATCAGAGGACACTGCCTTCCTTACATCATCTTAGAGAAATTTTGATCTCTGCTATTTGTCCTTTGTTATTTGTATTTTCTCCCTTGAAAATGTCTGGTATTACAAAAACTCTCTCTTCTACACACTTTACTAATTAGTATGGTTTTGCAGGTCAGTTACAGAGATTTGTGGTGATTAATTATGAAGGTTACTTGCTCAGGAACTGTGGACCTGGAGACATTGTTTCTTTGGCTAAATCTGAGCTCCTTCCTTCCTTCCTTCCTTCCTTCCTTCCTTCCTTCCTTCCTTCCTTCCTTCCTTCCTTCCTTCCTTCCTTCCTTCCTTCCTTCCTTCCTTCCTTCCTTCCTTCCTTCCTTCCTTCCTTCCTTCCTTCCTTCCTTCCTTCCTTCCTTCCTTCCTTCCTTCCTTCCTTCCTTCCTTCCTTCCTTCCTTCCTTCCTTCCTTCCTTCCTTCCTTCCTTCCTTCCTTCCTTCCTTCCTTCCTTCCTTCCTTCCTTCCTTCCTTCCTTCCTTCCTTCCTTCCTTCCTCTGAACCAAACTTGTTCTCTTTATTTCTACAGAAGGAATTTGAAGACCAAAGGCTGGGTGTTCAGTCACCTTTTCCAGGAAGTACTTTCAAGCATGTTTTATTCATTGGTTTAGGTAGATGTCATTCATAATAGAAAATTTTCAGTTCCTGTTTGAAAGCTGCAGGAAGAATCAGGAGCTGCAGCACTTGCACTTGCACCAGAGGTTGCCCATGCATGAACATGTCCAATGAAAGAACAGGGCTCTGTGTCTCTGTAACAGTGCAGTGCCTCAGCCTGTGACTCAGGGCTGGCTGAGCTGGCACAGTTTTGCTTCAAGTATTTGCAGGCAGAACACTGACCATTCTCAAAGTTTTTATTTCAGCATTTCTCCAGCTCTAAGCACACTGGAAAATGTGGAAGCCACCCATGCCCATCATGCTTAGAAATTTAATGCTGTAGTATCAGAGTGAGGATTTTTTATTCTCACAACATTGAGAGAGAAACATTTCAAGTCTCATGCCACAGAATGCAGAAATGATTAGTGGTGTCATTGGATACACCTCTTTTTTTCCTCATTCAAATTTTTTACATGAGGAGCCAGGATATGTGGAAATCTATAAAGGATGAAGTTTCAGTTCTGCACGATTTTTTTGTCTGAGTCAACTGCTGAGAGTGGAGCTGATAAAAAGCCAGAATTTACTTTTTCTCCAAAATTTTGTCAAAATTGGTATGATTGCATAAACAGAGCTGGTTTTCTCAATCAGGCTTTTCCTGGTGGAAATCTATTCCAGTGGAAAACCTCTTCCAGATCCTGTTAAATAACATAAGGATCCTAAAACTGCTTTGACCAAGGAATGAGGCAATTGTCTGCTTGTGCATTCAAAGGAAAAAAAAGAAAAATCCATCCACATCAACAACAGGAACTGCTGTTTTGAGACGTAACATTCATCCATCCATCCATCCATCCATCCATCCATCCATCCATCCATCCATCCATCCATCCTCAGTCTCAGCTCTAGGTCTGAGCAGAATTCCTCAACATCCCCAATCTTCATTTCTGGCCACAGAGATTTAGCACAAATGTAGCCACATCTGTCCGAAGAAAACAACATTACACAAAACAAAATTCAAGACTAAAATTAAATAAATATATTTATTCCCTGTGATGGAAAGCTGTAGGTGTGTGGCAGAGCCATATTCAAACTCAAAATGCAAAGCCTGCTATCAGGGAGCTGAATGAGCTGTCAGATAAAACAAAAACACTGTAGAAGGCAGCACATTCATAGTAACATTCAGAAAGATAATATACTGCAGATAAAAGTCAAGCATCCTAATACAGAGAGAATTATACTTCCTTACAATGAATGTGTCTTTTCAAACAGAAAAGCTGATTTTTTTATAGGTTCAATTCCATTCTTTTCACTGGTTCATGTGAATACTACTTCTATCACAGTTAATTCAGCAAAAAGTTAATTAGGGTTTGTGAGGTTTTTGCCAGGCTCTGTATTGTCTCTCCCAGCAGAAGTGGTCAATGGCTACAAATTCTCCAGAGTGTCAAGCTTTGGCAGGAAAAAGTCACTGGGGCCTCGAGTTCAGATGAAAATGTCACGGATGTGCTGCAGTAAAGAAGCAAAGATGCTTCTTCCCCAATACTGGCATCCCAGATGTGCTCTCACATTGTTTGAAATTCATGGAAATTAGATATTTGTAGCACTGTGCTCATTAATTCAAATAGAAATGGGTCCCAAATAATAAGAAAATGTTTTCAGCTTTCATGTGTTAAGCTGCAAGAGCGTATTCTTAGCTTATTCATTTCAGGTTGTGATCAAACTGGATTAAGATGTGTATTTATACATAGTTTGGCACAGTGTTTGAAAAGTGGAAGGATAGTTAAGTAATTTCCACGGCTATCAAAGTATTTGCTTGTAATTAGCAACCAGAAGCATGAAAGGATTTGTTGCAGCAGAGTTAAATCTTTAAATAATGCCAGAACATTTCCTAAACATCATCTCATTCTGGCCTCTGTGGTTAAGGCAAATGAACAGGAGTAGAGATAAGCCAAAGGAAAAGTGGTATTGGAGAGAAAGAGGCAAAAATTCAGTGTCTTTTGAGGAGATGCCTCAGAGAATTGGTTTGTGTTTTAATCACAGTAGCCTTGTATTTGACATGTGTGCTAGACATCCCTACTGCTCATCATGCCCCAAAATAAACAACAGATAATGTGTGAAACACGGAATCAGAGATGCAAAGTGCTTTGCTCACAATCTCTGTGCAGGTTAGTGGCAGAAGGTGGGGAAATGCTTGTGGATCCCCAACTCCCAGTGCTTGGGCAGGACTGGCTCTGCTCAGCAGCTCCTCTCTGCAAGGCTGCAGGCACAGCCCCACCTGCCTTTCCCTGAGGGATTTTGATCTTGAGAGCTCTTGCCAGTGGATGGCTGGGAAGAGCCAGTCCCTCTAGCTGCTGCTGTTGGACTAAGAAATGGCAAGGAGAAGCAGCTTGGAACATTCAGGAACATTTAGGAGATATGCTTGTGCTTGGTGCCCTGAAACAGCTTGCTAGGGGAGGTCTTATACACCTGATTGCTTCTTGTGGTGGGAGGTTTTCCTGTGCCAGGAGGGGACTCTTTCCAGCTGAGGGGACTTTTCCTGCAGAGGAAAAAGTCCCTGTGAGTGTGCATTACAGATTTCATCTGTGCTCTGGAGAAACATGGATGCTGCTACCTGGTCCAGCTGAGGGTCCTGGCATGAACCAGAGTGGCATGGCCCTTCCTCAAGTCTCCAGTGTGCGAGGCAAGATGATGGCCATCACCTTAAATGAGTTCTGATCCCTTCTGGCCCAAGTCTGCTAGCTGTGTGTCAGCAGGAGACTGAATTATCTGTTGTGGCCTGAGGTTTGGGTGCCAGAAGCTGGCTGCAAGTCCTGTGCCACTGAAGCACAACTTGTTCCTCTCCTGGCTGCACTCCTGATGGGACAGCACTGTAAGCTTCCAGAAACAGCCTTTGGATTGCATGTCAGTGGGCTGAATTAAGTGTCCCTGGTACCCCCAGCACAGTGCTCCCTCCTGCAATGCCTGGGGCTCACGGGGAGGCAGCAGGACAAGGGTGCTTGATGTCCCCATGATGTCCCCTTGATGTCCCTGTGATGTCCCCATGCAGAACAGCCTGCACACTGCTGTTCACTGAGGCTGATGGGCTGCCCTGGCTCCAGCAGCTTCAGTGTGCCTGGGACAGCTCTGAGGCCACCTGGCACATGCTGCCTGCATCTCCACTGCCTCCCCAGAAAGGATGACAACTGCTTTCTGGCGATGGCCCAGCAGCTCTGTGAATTCCCAATGCACCCAGCAGTTGCTTGGAGGAGCAGGGGTTGCCAAGGGCCAAAACCATGCAGGTGATTTGTTAACAGCTTAAATCTGTAAAGGCCTCAGGGCCAGGGCCCACAAATGGCCCTTGACTCTGGTTAGTTTATTTACAGAGACATGTGGCCCTTTCCCTTTTTATCCTCAAGGTACCAGTCTCACAGCCATGCCCAGTGCTGCTGGCTGACAAGGGGCAGGAAATGTCAGCACTTGAGAGGCCTTAGTAAAGAGAACTATCTTTCTTAGAATCACACAGTTTCCTGATTTCTCTGTATAGCTCCAAGCCAGGACTAAAATCCAGAGGAAAACTTCTTCTGAAGTGCTTTACTGACTCTCACAAGTCAGTAAGTAGTTTCATGGCCTCTTTAGAGAATGGCAAAATGAAAGGACTGAAAATGAGCATTCTTGTCCCAAAGGCACCTTGGCTTATTTTCAGTGTCTTTTCAAGGTAACCATTCTGTTACTTGGATGTTGCAGGCACTTGGGCAAAGCTTCTTCTTTAAAGACCCATGAATGGATAGACTGTGTGTCAAAATGCAATTTTAAAAGGCACATAATAAAAACAATATCATTCCATAACTCTCAGTACCATTAAGCTAGTCAGCAGGGGATGAAGAAGTCACCCAGGAAAGAAAAAGCATGATAATTTTTTCAGAAGAACATAGGCTGCTAAATTACTTTGCAGCTTCCAACCATCTGGGGAGAAAAATAAAGTACATTCATCCCTGCTTGAACTGATGAATAGAAACTGCAGAAAAGACTGGGTTTTTGTATTGCTGGTCTGCATGTTAATTCAGAGCCTGGAGCTGGTGGTTTCTGCATAGACTGAGCATAGTTAGCAGAGAGTACGTGCTGAGAACTTTCCTCTGTGGTACAGTGGGAACAATTTCATTCTGTTGGAAGTGGTTTCTCAACGGCCTGTAGAGAGAGGAAGATCTCCAGCCTGGTTTTCTGGGAAAACGAGGTGTTATGTGACCACAATGTGTGTGTGAGTGCACAATTGCTTCTGCTTCTCTCCAGTAGCTTTTTTGATTCAACCAACCAGTATCAGCTAGATGTGATGAAAGGTCTGACAAGCTTTATGAAAATCAATGGCCTCATAAAGGAGAGAGACTCTTTTTGTGCCTCCATCATATTAAAGCCTGCAGTATGGATTTACTCGCTGAGATACTGGAGGCATTGTACAAAGGAGACATAGGAATGCTCTAGCCAAGGAAGAAGCATCAGCAGGAGCTGATATCTTGTTAGACATCAGAGAATCTCACCATGAGCCACAGAAGACAAGACTTCAGTACTTCCATTGCCCAGGGAGCCAATGTTTTCCTCTCTTTCAGTTTCTCTTTGTTCTTCCAGACAGCAATACAATGTTATTTTAAGGGCTATGAGTAACTAACAAATAAAGAAGTTATGGCATCCTGCTTAAGACTTCTGGAAAATAGCCCAGCAGAGAAATTTCTATCAAAGAAACTGCCATCTAGACCATGCTGCCTTCCTAACAACATCATGGTGGAGCATCAGGGGTCTGCTTCTTTCTTTGAACTTGTGGGCACCCTTTCTGGAAGGAAAGGTTGATTTCTTATAGGGGTGAGGAGCAGCTATTACTGCGAGCATTGGCTGTGCCATGGCAGGGTTATGGACCTTTTGGAACACAGCCTGTCACTCATGCCCTCAAGACCAGAATATTAAAGGGAAGTGTGTACTTTTTAGCAGGTTTTGCTCATTTTAGGGTGAGCAGGTAATTTGTAAAGTTTCATGAGTTGCTATGAGGGGTAGGACTCCTTGGGGAAATGACCCCAGGTGTGTGAGGACTGGGGTGGCCTGAAGGAGGCTGAGCTAACACCATCCAGTGACAGCACAAGTGGAATGAAAGCAGTTTCAGTAGAAGAAGCTGGGCAGAAAAAAATTATATCTAGGTCCAGACTTAGCATCCTTCAGTGCCTTTCAGTATTACTGTTGTGTGTGCAAGAATTAAAAGAAAAACAGCAATGAAAATAGCTAATGAGCAGTTTGAGCCATCATCACAAGATGTGAGTGCACATGTGGGAGCCATTTACCCACATACATCTTCAAGCAAGGACTCACTTTCTTCCTTTGCATGAGAGGAGCCCCATGTATGCATTTCTGCTAACTGTTTCACTATCATCCTTTATCATCCTTCAATTTATTTTTATTTTTGCTCCTTACCATCCTTCATTCCTTTCCCTGTTCCTCTCCTATCTGTCTGTCCATGTCTGTGTGCTGTCTCCTCTCTGAAATTTGGGATTTCTGGTGCACAGGCTCTTTCTGGTACATTGCACGATGTGAGCCCATCTTGATGAAAATATTGTATTACTTTTATAATAATAATACTTTACACACACACACAGATTTATTCCTTATTTATTTTTAAATTTAAAGAGAAATGTGAGCTGTCTGACATTTTGATAAAGAATGTCATAGGTAGAATTGCTTGTGAGTTTTTATTTTATTTTGTGGTCATTTTTTCCCTTACTACAAGGGACTTTATCCAGAATTATATGGTTTTTTTCCTTTTCCTTAAGCCTGGTTGGAGTTTGGCTAGCACTTTATCAGGACCTGAGTCCTGCTCCTGCCCTACTTAAATCTTTTCTAACATTTGCATGATTTTTGACAGTAACCTTTCAATCATATCCATATGGTAGAATCCTCTCCCACTTCCAACAGGCAACTTGGTTAACAGCAGCAGCATTTTACTCTTGATGCAAAACCCTCCTTCTCTTTGCTACAGGGAGCTGTGTGCTTGGGTTCATCCAACCTTGCTGACAAATTTAAGTGAGAAGCCTGGTCCCCTCCAGGCCCCCTTTATAGTTGGTGGAGTTTGATGGACGTGCCCAAAAGCAATTCTCCCCACTCAATATATGAAACATTCTTCACAAGCCTCTGTCTCAGAGCTTCCAGCCTTGGCCTGAACAGTGTCAGTGTTTGACCATTGTTTTTCTTGTGCTGAAAATACGTGTGCAGTACACTCATGTTATTCCTAATGGAATACAGACTGGTGACTTCACTGCAGTTTCAATTTCTAATACAGTAAGAAACAAGATAATGCATTTGTTTTATAGCTTGTGGCTTATGACTGCATTGCTGCAGTTTAAGTGGATAGCTGTACATTTAACAAACTTAAACATGAGGTCAGTAGATCAATAAGTAGGTGGGCAATGGGGGTACAAGAGTTACTAATGAAGACACACAACCCATGGTCTTTGGGGTCACCTGAAGTGTGGTGGAAAAGGAAGTTGGTGAGAATTGAGAGTCCAGGGCAGAGCCTGGCCAGCTGGAACGAGGCACTGAGGGTGGAGTGGAGTGGTTGCAGTGCTGGACAGGAACTCTGCCTTGGCAGGAGGGCTCAGTTTGATCTCTTTTGGAAGGACCATAGCTGAACTGCTTAAGGCAGAACCATTCTGGGACATAGACTGTAGTTAGAAGTACTTGTATTCTCAACTTTGTGCCCTGAGTCAAGAGCCAAAATTCAGGTGGGATGAATCTGGATAATTCTTTAATCTGGATAATTCTTTATCTTTTTGTACACATGAGAAAACTAAGAGCTGTGTCCCATGACTTTTGTATGAAATATCCCTTCCATATTTTGCATCCAATATTTCTAAAACCTGTCAGAGTATGTCTGGGGTGCAGGGGAGAGAGAATCTGCCAATATGTGTAGAGAAGTAATGATTTGTTGAAGTTATTCCATTGCCGTTTAATGCATTCTTTGTCATCTTACTCCTGGAAGGCAGGAAAGTCCTTTCACCTTTCTGCAACTGGAAACTGTGCCATGAAATTCTTTGTCCAAGGTATTTCAGGAGTACCTTTCATTTTGCTGGAAGGATCAAGGTCCAACACTCATTTTTGAATCTGTGTAAGATGAGATCTCACTTGGGATCTTTGCTGATGGTTTGGGAATGGCTGCAGAGGTAGGTTACTTTTGACCCAAACACATTCAGGACTTTGAAAGGGCTTCTGTTCTACCCTCAGGGTAGTGATGGACACAGGGATGGTTAGGAGGGGTTTGTGCAGTTTCTTGATTTCAGGAAGGGACAGTAATTTAATATCCAAACTTCGGGGCTGACAGACACAAGGAGAATTTTTTTTGGTCAATAATACTCAGTGTTCAGACTCACATCTGTCAGACTCTGTCTTTTGCTCTTTGTCAGTTTCTCTCCCAAACTCTATCTGTAGTTAATAATTTAAATTTTGCAGGCTGGCTGTTCACTTTGTTTTGCTCTGCACTGCATTCTTTGAAAGCAAATGGGAGCTTTCCTTGGTATGATAACAAAGACTAGGTATAATATACCCAGAGAGGTCTTATCACTTTCTTACAGTGTATAGCAATTACAGTAGTGCTTTTGATTTATGTTATATCCTCCTAGCAACCACACATTTTGTTTGCTGCCTTCATTTCAGCTGCACATTGAACTAACTGATTTGGGATTTTTTTCCTCACAGTGAAAGTCCTTAATCTCTTAAACAGCTTTAAACCACTTTCCTGGTCTCTATGCTAGAACTTCTCATCTTTATAATTTTTAAAATTATTATTATTACTTTTTTTCCTTTTCTCTAGACCTATTATTTTCTTCATTTTTGCATGAACTTTAAGCTTGACCACTTTATTAATTTAATATCAAGCTGTACGTTTTTTAGATTTGAGGCATTGATATAGGTACTCTGTGCCTCCTCCAACTTGGGACTTGCAAAATTACCAACCAAGTCTTCTGTGTAGAGTAAATGCTGGCACATGGAATGTGTTTACTCCATCCACAACACTTCCACTCTTTGTGCTGCTATTGCATTTCTGCTCTGAATGCCTTCAAGGGAAAAAGAATTTTCCCCCTCCCATTATCCACTGGGAAGAGAAGCACCATTCAGAAGAGCTCATTTCTGTTGAGTGGGTGCTAATTTATTATGGTGTTCTAAATTTATATATAAACAAGTGTTAATTTGAGAGCAGGTGGCTTTTATAGTGACAGAGCCATCTGTAGGGGACTGATTCTAATTTCATTTCTTTATTTCAGTTTCTATTTCTGGAGCACAGCTATCACTCAGTCCATAGCCAGTGTGGAGGCAGGTGGGGACAGCCACAGGGAGGACCCAGTGGCTGTTGAGATGCATCTTGACTGGGGGCTGATGTGGAAGCAGTTTCCTCACATTAACTGCTCCAAAGGGATTTCTCCCAGTCCTGACCTTTCTGTGCCATAGTTAATTCCCATAGACTCAAACTTTAGGGCTCCATCCTGACAAAGTGTGTCCAGAGAAGGTCAATGCAGCTGGTGAAGAGTCTGGAGCACAAGTCTTTTGGGGAGTGGCCGGGACTGTGAGTGTTTAATCTGGAGAAAAGGAGACTCAGGGGGACCTTATCAATCTTCACAACTCCCTGAGAGTGTAGCCAGGCATGGGTCAGACTCTTGTCCCAGGCAGCAGGGAACAGGACAAGGGGAAATGACCTCAAGATGTACCAGGATAGGTTAGATTGTATAGCTGGAAAAGCTTCACTGAAAGGGTTGTTCAACATTGGAACAGGCTCTCTAGGGAGGAGGTGGAATCACCATCCCTGGTGGCATTTCAAAGATGTGTAGATGCGGCACTGAGGGACGTGGTTTAGTGATGGGCTTGACAGTGCTTGGTTAACAGTTGAACTTGAAAGTTTCCATAGTTCTTAAATCAAGCAAACAAAAAAAAAAAAAAAAAAGAAATAAGCAAATAAGAGATCAAGTCCTCTTGAAAATGCTTATTTAATTTGAAAAGCAGTGGAGAATTAAGCATATAGGTACTGAGTGTTCTAACACAGTTCACAATCCAGGAACCTGCATCCCTCACACTTTGAAAAGCTTTTTTTCTTATAGGCATCTCTCATGGAGTAGGATTTATCCCTTTACAAGGCTATTTGAAGGGTATGCCCCTTGCCTTTTGTTTTTGAAAAACAGTAAAAAAATTCCATGGTAAATTTAGCACAGCACTTTGGAGCACATTCTCTTATTCAGCACATTTCAGACTGTGTTTCCTTTTGCAAATGTTTTGGGTGGATGTGATCCATGATGCAAGAAAGTAAGGAAGTCAACAGGTAAATAGTAATGTTAAAACTCTAGTAGGAAAATACTGAAAAACATCTACATTGTATGAAAAAATACATATGTGTATGTGACATGAGGGCTGTAAAAATGTCTATGCAGACTGGTTCCATACCTTTGGAAATGAATAATTTCCTTTTCATACTGCTCATCTGAGTTTATAATTTTTGGCATTTACACTATCAGGAAGAAAAGAAGTTTTGCAGTAATTTTGCTGAATTTCAATTAAAATTGAACTTATGTGACACTAAATTCAAAAGAACAACCATTACCTTTATTGTTCATGGGAATGTATTTTCTCCTGTGACCTTGACATCTTAGATAGTGCCCCAGGACATTTTCTCTCATCATCTTGGTTCAAGCAAGATGATTATGGAGATAATTCTTTGATTTATATAAAAAAGAAAGGAAAAAGAAACCTGTATAAAAACTTTGGGCTTTTTCTGGGCTTTTTCATTCTTTTTATTTTTTTTCTGGGCTTTTTCTTTTATGTTTGCAGTAATAAGCATTAAGCTTGATGCTCATTACTACTAATGCAAAATGTACTAACAGAGAAGATATTTGTGAGAGATGGGCATGTAAGAGATTCTACCAATTCCACCCTAGCCTTGATTGTCTGCATCCCAGCTTAAAAACTTACAGAAGGAATCTCAGACACATTGGAAAATTATTTGGAAATGTTTCCTGTGTTTCTGAACAGAGTAAGCTATGAAACTGTGTTATGGGAAGATCAGGTGCTGTGAATTTGAAGTAAACAGCAGTAGGCACAGCCTTTAAAAGACAGAGCAAGCTGACAGAGTGAAAGCTGCTGCAGTACTCCCAGCTTTAATTTGTAGATCATTTCCTTGGAGAGATACCCTTTCCAGTGGTATTTCTGTGTATTGTAGGAGCTCACGCTTGACTTCTTCCTGCTGGCTGATGGCTGCATTCATCCAGCCCACACAGTTTCAGCATCATTGCAGAGTAAGATCCAGTATTGCTTCAGTACCAGTGAACTCCTGAAGGAATATTTATCCCACTATCTTTGTTGTTTCCTGCTAACTACTGACCCTGAAATTCATAGCTCAGATTAGAGAGATTAAAAACCAGGATGAAGAGGAGCATCAGGTGTTCAGGTGAAAAGATTCTTTTCCATCTTTCACCCACTCAGCCATTTTTTCTGCCTTTTTCTTCTATCAGCAGGAAAAAAAAAAAGTGCAGATTTGTAAAGCATTTAGTTGTATTCATCTCCAGGGAAATTTCATGTGTCTGAAGGTCCAGGAGCCCTCAGAGCTTTTTAACTCATGCTGTTTCTAGGTACAGTGGAAGGATGATAACTCAAGATGACATATTTGCAGGGCAGTGATTATTAGTTAACTGAAATGCGTTTGCCTTTGGCAAAAGCCAGGTCACATCAATGGTACATTTGAAAATCCCACCCTCTGTTTGTAGCAGCCATAGCCTTCAGGTGTAACTGTCATAGGCAGATAAAAATCCTGAAAATTTTAAACCACTACGGTAGCATAACCTTTTCATTTTCATCTGTATAATTTTGATGGTTTCATTACAGTTGAAGTGTCTGAGTGAGTTGTGACTGAAACTGCAGAGGTTCAAGCATATACTGCAGAAAACTTGGATTTGGCCACAGTGGCTTCATAAATTTGTCAGTCTGACCTCCATCCGGGAGGGACTGGAAGGAGCAGGGAGGGAAGCTGCCCTGTCACTTCTCTGGGAAGGAAAAGGCTCCTTGTGCTCAGCAGAGCTGCCGGTGCTGTTCTGCCATCCTGCCAAAGGATGGTGGCAGCACTCCAGGAAAGCGTTTGTGATGATCAGTGCTTGCTCTGAGTCCCCCGGCCCTCTCTGGAGTTCCACAGTGCCGTGGTCTCACCCTCCCCCTGCAAAACTCCACTCAGTTGTCCCATGGGGAAGTTGTCCTGCTCCAGTGACAGTGCTGGGGTCACCTCTGATCTCTGTCCCTGCAGCTGGGGAGTGAGCTGAGCCCAAGTACCAGCTTGGTAAAAGTTATATCTGCAGGAAACTTGCTATTTTCCCTGAGGACTCTTTTGTACTTCACCACTGATGAATTAACTGTCTTCCTTTCCATTTGCCATAGGAGAAATCACTTTTGTCACCCTGATCTGTGCAAAATATCCCCTTCTGCTTCATAGGTGCACTCTGCCTTTTCTCTAAGACAGTCTGATTCAGATAAATAGGAAATTCTGAAGAGCTGTTCTTAGCTTGAACTTGTTTTTGAAGATGGGTGTTTGTGCCAGACCTGGAAAAGTTCATTGTATAACCTGTCTCCACAAACAGAGAGGTGGACAGGTAAAACCTGCAGAAGGCTCTTTGATAGAATGAAGTGCTCTGCTCACGGCACACTTCAACAGCCTGCAATTTTGAATTTCCCTTCCTAAACATTTCACCAACTCTGAATGACACGGAGCAATCTCTGACACACACCAAAGAAAAGTAAAGAAATACACACTTTCCCAGCTCTGGGGAGCTGTGTGCCATCTTTTCCAGAGGCAGTGCAGCCTTGATGGTTTCGTTGCATGCTAAATGCTTTCACTACTTTCCACTTCTTCTATTGCAAAATACTTTATCTGACCTTGAAAAGAATTATACTTTTAAGCCCAGACCAAAAAAAAAAAAAAAAAATCATCTAGTACAGAATGGAGCTGTAAGCCTCCTCAGTTACATGGATTACTGAAATCACATCACCTCTGTGCTCTGTTCATTGCACCAACTGCCTATATAGAGCAGCAAAAAGATTATGCAACTCTCTAATAGATTGGCTGTCATAACAAGACCCAAAATCAGGTGAGTTTGGTCTAAATTTGGGTTGTTTTGAATGCTTTTCAGATAGTTCTGTATATGACTCCAGGTGTCTCAGTATGAGAAAAATAGGGATTCATTAAAACTCAGTATCAAGCTTTCTGATCTGTTTTTTAATAGTTATATTACATATAATTACATTTAGACTCAAAATCCCTGGAAGCCTCTTTCATATTTTGTTTTAATTAGCATTGATCTGGACATGCTGAGCAAAAGTGAAAATTTTAGCTTTGCCTTATTCCATTCTTTCCTTTACTAGAGTAGTTTAAAGGATCCACTTGTCAAAAAGAATAAAAGATTCTCTCTTATTGAGAGTTCTCATAAAAGGCCCTAAGAGCTTCTATAGCACCATTACTGTCTATTGTGCACAGCAGATCTGTAAAATACTGACATGGGGTTATATTTAATGCACTGAACATGGTTAAAATCAGTGGGAATCAGCGTGTTTTCCTGTGGAACTGGGCATCTTTTGCCCCTGTCTCCAAAGAAGCCCAGTGGTTTAGCACTTTCTATTAATTCCTTTATTTCTTTGAAACAGGGTGCTTTGTAGGGGATGAAAAAAAAAAAGGAAAAATACAGGGGAAGGCAGAAATCACTGGCATTATAGGTATGAGTAAGCTTTGTGACGTGACAGTTTGTGTATTAAAATGACAGCTGAAGGAAAATTCATTCCTATTAAGAGTGAAAGAACTCAATGTGAATACACACGAACGAGGTGCATAGAATTGTGAGAGACAGAGTAAATAGTGGGTGTCACAAAACTGCATCAGCCTGAAAAAAAATGCACAGAAGGCAGTACTGAAACTTTGAAGAAAGATTGATGTGACAACAGCTGCAGGTAAATACTGTGGGGGAAAAAAGTAATTTCCACACAAAGTATGGCAACCCTCGCCTTTTAAGTCTGTTTATGATGGCAGCAATGCATCAGTATGCACAGGAGGAAAAGAAGAGCACAGAGGAGTTGTGTAAAGGTAATTAAGGTAATTAATCATGCTCTTTTGGTTCCCTTGATCACTGAAAACTTTGGCATTATAGGAGAAATTATCCTTTGGTATTACTTTTGCAGTATTGTACATACAGTTCACGGGACCCCAACTAACTCAAGGAGGACATAATGAGGCCATCTCCTACATTCTGAAGTCTTGGAAGTTTTTGCAAACAGCTCCCCCAGCAATCCACCCCATGACTAAAACAAAAAAAACCAAAAAAAAAATAAAGAAAATCAATGTCATTAAAAAAAAAAAGAATTCCTGTATCAAAAATACATTTTGTCAGCAACAAGGAAAGTGGGTAAGAGGCCACAGAGTCCATTGAGAATTTTGCTATATTAATGCCAATACTTTAAGTCATGCTCCAACACTGTGTGAAACTAAGAAATGCTAAAATAGCTAAGTGGAACTAGAGGAGCTCAAAACAAAGATTAGCTTTTCATGAGGCTAGTGGAAATGCCCACTGTTAATAAATGAAACAGTACACACTCCTTCTTTCTCCAATTTCTTTGCTTGCTTGGAGTGTAATTAATTTCTCCTAACTGAGGGCTGTGAGGGTTAATTTCTGTGGGTGAAATACTCACTGAAGGGACAATATTCAGGAAGAGAGAGACACCTCCCAAGGACTGCTTTTCACTAGCTGAGACATTTAGATGAACACTGCTGGAAATGCACATTTCTCTCTGTTGAAAGTATCAAGAACTGATGCCTGAGTGAGGTTGGGATGTCAGAGGAAATGAGAGAAATGCTAACATTGATGTCCATATTTAATCTTAATCATCACAATGTTACACTTGTGGAATTTATTGCAGGCTGTAGTTTGTGCTGCTTTCTGTGGATTTTATTGCAGCAAGTTTCATTTTTTGCAAGGATGTTGGCTAAACTTGAGTGACTTGTCTAGAGCACAATGATGGTGACAATCAGGTTCAGTGTTTGTTGGTAACAACTAGGAAAAAGAGAAGGATTATGGTGGGAGTCTGTTAAAAATCAGGATGAGGAGGCAGATGAAATATTCTGTAGGCACCTGGGATAAGTCCTGCTATCACTGGCTCTTGTTCTTTTGGGGGACATCAGCTCACCAGATGTCAGCTGGAAATGCAGTACAGCAGAGAGGAAAAAGTCCAAGCCTAGTTGAGAGTCCCTTGGGAGACACTCCTGAAGGGAAAAGGGGTCCAGGAAGGCCGGATATTCTTCAAGAAGGAAATTCCCTTGTGCTGTAGGACAAGCCAGCAGGGCAGACAGCCTGACTGAACATGAGGCTTTGACAGGCACTCAGGGAAAAAAAAAGAAGTTTATGACCTTTGGAAGAAGGCTGAGGGAGCTAGGAATGCTGAACCTCTGGTGGTGGAGTGGTTGAGGCATCAACCCTGGAGGAATTCAAAAGCTGTAGAGATGTGGCAGTGAGGCACTGTTTGATGGTGGGCTTGGCAGTGCTGGGCTAACAATTTGACTCGATGATCATAAAGATCTCACAGCCTTAGAAATTTTATGATTCTAACTTAGTGAACCTTGCCATTCGACCCTAAAACTTTTCTTACACCTTGCTGATTCCTTTGTCATTACTTTGAGTGCCTCTCTGCTACTGTGCTGCTGGTGGAGGATCTCCCTTGGAACAAAAGTTTGCACTGTGGCAGTGACACAACACATTGCAGGTGATGTAAATGCTTCCTGCCTTGCAGCCAAGCTGGCCAAAGGGGGATCCTGATTTACCAAGGGATGAAAAGGTGGAAGCAGTCAGGCAAGAAGACTGAATGAGATGCAGGAATCTGTGCCTAGTTGCTGGTTCAGTGCCTTCCCAGTGTCCAGAAACAGGTGCAGAACAGGAGAAGAGAGTACAGCATGGCCCTAATGAAAGCAAAAGATTATTTCACATAGTTTTTTGCCAAAAAAAGGGAAATTTGGTATTGTTAGCAGAAAACTCTTCCTTTGAATTCTATTTCAGGACATTGCCTTCAGATGGTGTTCCAGAAAAAAAAAAAAAAAAAAAAAAGAAAAAAGGATTGTGTGAAGTTTTTTTCAGTGAATAAGCAGAATAATATCAGGGAAATATCTGACTGTCATCCACCAAAACAAAACATCAAAGGCTGAATCAGCACTTGGATCAAAAAAAACTTTTGATTTCTTTGGGTTTGACCTTAAAACTTCTATAACTGGTTTCTGATGTTTTTGCCTGCTCTTATCTAGATTTCCATCTCCAGTATTTTGTGTCTTCATCTCCCAGTATTGTTGAACTTGTAAATCAGGTGTTGGCTCCTGTAACAGCTCAGCTTCATTCATTTCATGCACCAGTCACTGTGTTACTGAAAAATAGTTGGAAAAACAGCTTTTGCTTTTGCATTATGTAAACATAACTGTTTCAGAATGCAGCACCTACAGCATGAAGAATTTGTTCCTTATGCTTTTATTTTACTATTTAGTCAATTTATTTGCATACACTTGAAGTATGCTCTGTTTGGAAAACTTGGTCTTTTTAGTTGACTCATCCACCTCAAAACTTGTGTCCTCAGTTTAACTTGTCTTTACCTTGTACTGAGGAAAACTATCAGTATTTTTATGTTCTAATAGCATATAGTTCATATCCATGAAGATTCAGGAACTTCATCTATTTGCAGAAACTTTTACACACAGTGCTACCTCACTATTTTTTCAGAAGGTTAAATATAAAAATATTGGTCGGTTTTTCATAAATAGTCTATTGGTAATTCTTGTGGAGAAATTGGTCCCTGTGGAGCAATACTGTTTTATGAGTGCCCTTTCATGCTACAGGAATTCAAAATCATCCATGATTACTTTCAGATTTTTTAGCAGTGCTGCTGTCACAATGCTGTAGCCAAAGTAACCTAAATTAATTTAGGTGTACTGATTTTAGGACTGATTTACTGTCCTTGATGGTTAATACTTTTTATATGTTTCTTATTTTTACTTGCTGCAATAGCTTAGCACCCAGAGCAAAATAGGCAAAGTTGCATAATTATATCAAACTTGGCCTCCCTACATATTGGTTGTGTAATAAACCACTAGATGTGATCTAATCAACCTATCCTTTGCCCTGTTAATGTATAAATACTTTTTTTCAGTGCTTCCTAGCCTGATTACAGCTATTTCTCTTGCTTGAAAGTGTTGCCACTTCTGAGAATATTACCCCCAAAATCTATAAAAACTTGGTAAAAACCTCTTCCTATCCTCATTACGTTGACAAATGCTATGTATTCTTAATGTTTTCTTTTTACCTAACCTGTGGCATTACTTTCTCTCCTAGCCTAGAAGAAGCCACTGTAGCTCTTGTGAATGTCTTTCTGTTCCTGTTAGAGGGCTTTGGATTAAACCCAGATTTTCCCCATAGTGTCTTCTGAGGGATTTCCTAAAAAAAAAAAAAAATAAAAATTGCTATGATATCATTGTTACTCTCCTTTGCTCTGGTACAAAAGCAAAATTCTGTATGACTACAGGGGTCTCACTTCCCTCTGAAATGCCTGATGTACTGAGCATTTCCACACAGTGAACTGCCCAGGGCCAGGGCAGCACCTGCCAGCTGCCTGTGCCCACAGTGCCGGTCTGTTTACAGAGTTTCTGGCACAGTTTTCCTCTGTTGGTGCCCTCAGAAGTGTTTGGGCACAGCTCCAGCTGCAGCAGAGGCTAAAGAACATTCCCAGTGGGCTGCCAACATATGCTCCCTGTTTTGGAGGAGCAAGGGACTGCAGCTGGATGGCTGGAGTTCTACTGCTTGGCCTCTGGACAGTAGATGCTCACTGGGTTGTTTTATCTTTTTGCATAGACATAACTGTGCAAACTGGTAGCAAGAAAAAGCTGTTCTGAGCCATGGTTTCTGTGTATCACAGTGGGCTGGTGCAGTAGACAATGTTGTGGTTGATGCACAAACTGGATGCTGGGAAATTGAGTGCCCAAGGAAAGGATGGCAGGATTGCCACTGATTGTAAAGTCTGAGGAGGTGCAGAAGGAAATGGGAATGAATTTTGATGTCCTGTGTTTCAGTCTTTATCCCTAGGCTGGTCTCCTGCTTATAGCTCAGTGGGCACAAAGTGTCCTGGGCTGAGATCACTATGGAGTCATGCTCCAAATGATCTGTGCAGGATGTTCAGTGGTGTTTTAAAAACTGGTGGTCACCTGTTTGGTTAGTTGGACATTATGTGCAGGCAGTTGGCTGCAAGAAAGTTTATATCCTTTAATGTATCCTTTAAGAATATACTTATTCCACCTCTTTCGCAATTTAATGGAAATATTGAAGCTCACTCTCCAGTGGTTCACATGAATAAAAAACTCACAATCCAAAAAACCCCCATTATTTAAAAACTTCAAACTGAAAACACAGCATTGCAGCCAGTTTTCAACTGTTCAAATTCACTTTGCAAAACCCAAAATACCAGGGTGACATTTAGACAATAGACTATCCTTGCCCCAGAATAACCCTGTTTATGAAGTGCAATTTTCTTCTGCCCTTAAACATCACATCTGTTGATTTTTTAGTAGTACCTTAACTCACAATATGAATTTCCAATTCTCTCTGAAAGGGATTTACCTTAATAAAAAAGCCAAATTAAGAAATGCCAATTAAAAAAGAAAAAGCCAACTTAAAAAAAACAAAAAAAAACAAACCAACCAAAACAAAAAAGAAAAAACCCAAAAGAACAACAAAACAAACAAAACACCAACCCCCCATAAAAACCCCCAACCTCCTGCCTTCAAACTCAGAAAATAGTGAAAGGCTGCAACCCTGGGGAAGGAATGTGCTGGGCATTTAAAATCACACAAAAGAGCATCATCCTCCTCTTCAAGGTTTCTCACCAAACCTGCCTACATCATAAATTTTTTGCTTTAGAAAGTGGTTTGGGCAATGAGAAATTTAAGTTCACCAGAATCATGTTTTGGTATAGTAATCATTCAAGTAACCAAAGTGGGTTTCCATTCCTTAAAATAAAAAAAAAATTAAAACCCCAAAACAAATACTAAACACCAAAAAAACAAAGTAAGCCCTCCAAATAATGAAAAGAAACTCTAATATTGTGTGGGATGAGAAGTTCATGGAATAGATGGAGCTGTACTCTTCTCTGTACATCTTCACAAAGACATCAGCATTTATCAAGGTAAGGGCTGGTGCAGCCAGAGTGTTTGACAGAGTACCAAGGAAAAAATGTCACCAAATGAGAGGCAGGAGGAGACCTGACTTCTCAGGTAGCTGGAAATGATGAACAGCCAGAAATGAGTAATCAGGAACAGCTCCTGTCCTCCAGAGGGCCACTTATCTCCATCTCCTTCACTCAGAAATTTATGAACCACCTTAGTTCACAACTTTGCTTAAATCTGATTGAAACACTCAATGCTTGGTGTATAAAGGATGAGGCAAGATGGAAATGTTAAGATTAAGAGTTGTAGGTCATGGTTTGCTTCCCTCAAAAGCATTTTTACCAGAATGCTGCTCTTGCCTTGGCTTACCTTTGTCCACCACCTCCACCCCTTGTGCCCTCAACATCTGAACACCACTTTGCTTTGTGCTTCATCTGGTACAAGTCTGGAAAACAAACAAACAAACAAAAAACAGAATAAATCAGAGCTCCTGCAAGCAGGATAATTTTTTTTTGGTGTTTAGAAGGTAATTGGCATGTCAGTGGCATTGCATAATGGAATCACTCAGGAAAAAAAAGTAAATTTGGATTTAGAAACCGTTGTGAGATGCCATTCAATAAGAAACTGGATTAATACCTTAAATTAGTTAGAAATGTGGGGCTGTAAAGGGCATCTGGGGCTGAGGCCAGCCCCTTGCCATAGTCAGCCTCTGTCAGATAAACCCTTTCATAAACTAATTAGCTGATCCATCTTAGAACAAATTGGGTCATTTACTACCATTACTCCCACGGGGAAATTGTTCAAGAGCCTCACTTCTCTGTTGCTTTGAAACATTCTTCTAATTTTCAGCCTCAATTTATTCATGGCCAGCTTATATCCATTTGTTCTTGTGCCAATGCTGTCCTTTAGCTTAAATAGCTCTGTTTCCTCTCTTATTGTATTCCTTGATGTATTTATAGACAACATTCACATCCCCTCTGGGCTTCTGTTTCACTAGGCTGAACAAGACAAGCTTCTCTTCTCTCCTAGCACAGGCTTAGTGTTTGTGTGATCATCCTTCTCCTCAGAATCTGATCCTGGATTTATTTCACCCCTGTTTGTATGGTGACAAATACAAATAATTGAAAATAACATCAGTCACCTTTATTCAAGATCCAATAGAGAAGAAATAATCTGCATTAAAATTAGGAAATTTTACCTCCAGTAGAAGAAGTAGGAGCATTCCCTATTTTTGGTAGCATTTATGTAATTGTGAGCTTATTTCAAAAGCAAAGGAAAACCCATTTCATGTTCTAGAAAGTGTATGTGTTGCTTTCCTCCACTATCCATACCTAAAAGTATAGGATTATTTGACACTTGTGGTTGATATTTTCTTCTCCCAAGCAGATTTTTAGGCCACTGTTCTCTTTTTAGGGTCTGAGGTAAATTCAGAGGGAGAAGTAGGGGAACAACTTCATATGGCCACATTGCTTCAGTAGATCTTGAAAGGATGTTTCTCCTTTCTGCCCCTACTCACATGCAGTTATGTTCCAGGGAAGGAGCTGTTCCATATTTCTGCACTGCACTGGGTCACTGCACCTGAGCTTCCCCCTGTCCCTTTGCAGGGGTTGGTGGCCAGATTTTACTCAGAAGCACTGGGGAGCTGTGAAGAGGATGTGCCACGAGCCTTGGGACATGTGGCGTGCCAGCAACAGGGCATGGAGGTCACTTTGGACCCTTGAGTGAATCCAAGCCTGGGGACTGGCTTCATCTTTTGTCAAACAAAAGACACAGTTCTCTTTCATGCTTTCACATACTCCCAAAAACATGTCCTGAAAACTTCATTATTTATTATTGTAGCTCTCACGTTGTGTTTGATTTAGAGCAAGAAATTGTGTTTGATTTAGAGCAAGAACCAAAGATGCTGACAGCAGTGTGTGAGATACATAAGAAGATTGTTTCAGGGAGTTTATATTCTGGTGCTTCAGAGCTGCAGAGATGTGGGTATCTATTTCACTTCAAAAAATATACATCTTTTAAAAATGAATGTAACATTTAGAAATATACATTCATCTGCTTCAGGTGAAGCAACTGTGAAAGCTTTTGAAAATCCAGAGCCTAAAAGAAGCACATAGCTGAAGTTTTTTGGGAGATGCAGAAAAGGCATTAACAGAGATTTACTAATTCAGTTACCAAACTCTCCACATGCTCATTTCTTTACACTAAGAAATGTGACATTTATGGGCCTCACTGGTAAAGTAAGACTCAAGGAGAGGCTTAAAACCTGGTGCTTCAGGTGTGGGAAATCATTCAATGTGTAGGAGTTAATGAGAAGGAATATAAAATATTTCACAAACATTTCTCAAAACTGTGTTATTCCTTTCTTTCTTCATATTCCTGGCACAGGTTTTAATCAAATGGTCATTTGACATTCCTATAGACATCTAGTCACATCTTTCTTTCTCATCTAAAATACTCTCTGCTTTGAGCAGTTTCTAGACTTTTAGAGGTCTCTAATTAGAGATGATCAAAAACATTTCAAATTTAACAACCATCAGGAAATACAGCAAAATCAAAGTAGGCACATATTTCAGGAGCAAATTGGTTTCAGTTTTGATACAAGTTGAAATGGAGAATGAATGTAAATTAATTGTGTCAGGTTACTTTTGCTTAAATATAGAAAATATTTTGGTTTTACTTTACCATTTTGATTAATTTTATTTCATAGTAAAAAAAAATATTTCTGTTCATAATGTATCTATTCATAATTAATCTTTAATTAAAATGCTATAGACTTCAAACTTTCCTGTAACTTGATGGATTTTATTTCCCTTTAGAGTTTTGTGTTAGTGAGGAATTAAATGGTAATTTTTTTTTCAAATTCAGAATTCCCTTCTTCCATCAGTAAAATTGGAGTGAACCTCTTCTCAGTATTTCATATGCTGTGGGGAGAATTAGCTTCTCTAAACTTTGATTTTTTTCACCAAATGATCCACATCAGTTCTGCTCAGACAGCCTCTGGCACCAGAGGGTCCATTGAGATATCACTGAGAACCAAAATCTGGCTTGGCAGTTAGAGATGTGCCTTTCTTGAGATGATTCCCCATGTGGAGAACTGCAGAGGGTTTTGGAAAGGGCAGTTCAAAAGCTGTCTCTGGGAAGTGAGGGTACAAAGCCTGGGGGAAGACAGGCTGACAGAGCCCAGATGAGTCACAGACTATCAGACAGTTCATTTAATGAAAAAAAGTGAGTTATTGTGGTACACAAGTTTTGTAGTTGAGAACACAGCACAGAAGGCTGAAACAGCATTACAGGTCTGGCTGCTTATAATATGGATTTAACTGTCTTTGACATCCAGTGCCCTGTGAGCAGTTTATTATCTGGAAAGTTTTAGAGCCCCGTGTTTCACTGATGGTTATTCATCAAGTGTTGTCTTCCTTCCCAGGCTGTGCTCAGACATCTTTCAAAATTATGGTAAATATTGATTGAGTGCCCTGCTTAAACATACATCTCTGGCACAGACTGTTCAGCAAGTGTGCCTGTGTCAAGCAGGAGAATTAAATTCACAGCCAGAGTTCACTATAATAGCTGTCTTATTCATCTAGTCCTTGCCTTCTTGGAAAGCATCACCCTGTCATGTGTGGCTCTGAAGTACACAAATGAAATAAATCTATTAAAATGTTAAGATCTTTGACAGCAAAATACACTCAGACCCTTAATGTTGGAAAAGTCAATTTTGAAAAGTCACTGCAAAAAGTTGTGTGTTTGGGCTGTATGTCTCAGCTCCTGCTGGAGAAACTCCCATCATTCCCTCTTCCATTCTCAAGTTGTATGTAGTTTCTAGTGTTGCACTTCTCCATGAGAAGTTGTGCTGTGATGACCAGTTCACCTCACCCAGTGCCAGAATTTATGCAGACATCCCTTGAAGAAACTGGTTTGGGGTTCAGCAATGAACCAGGTGAGCAGAGGAGATGAGAATGGGCAGATGGATGTTCTTTTGTGTGTGGTGTCTGCTGGAGCCTCTTCATCAGTGGGCCAAGTTTGTATCTGTGGGTAGAGTTTGACAGAGAACTCTGCAGGGATTCAATTGTCTGGTGATCCTTGTGGAGAGTTTCCATGTGATATTCTGAGAAATGCTCCAAATTGGGATCTTTGCCAACTCCTTCTAATATTAAAATGAGACTCTAACTCCTCAATATCAGCTTCATTGACCATAGTGTTTCCAACAACAGAAACTGCTAATGCATATGAAATTAATACAGCAAAATAGAAAAGGGTTGAGATGGTTGTCAGGTGCATTAGATTAAGTACACTCAAATTTAAAAAAAAAGAAATAGTGAATTTTGGCTTTATAAGAAACTATGTTAACTTGTGCAAACCCCATCTAAGTTGTTTTTTTCTCTTTAGTGAATAAATGAAACCGCAAATATTATTCTTTTTGATGTTGCATAAAGCCCAACTACTAGCAGTGTTTAATTGTTAGCCTCTCTAGGAATCCAAGTTCCAGGAGGAATTCAAGTTTCTTCATGAGAAATGTACTGTTGATTGTACTGGATGTGGTCCTGTTTCTGGCTAAGAGGACTTTTGCTGGTGACCAATGCTGTCTCTGTTATTAGCTGACCCAGTTCAGCCCCATGCTGCAAGAATGGCACAGCTCTCAGCAGAGCCTGAGGGTGTTTACCTGAAGGTGTCTGCTGCTCTGCTTGCACAGGACTTTTCCTTGGTACTTTCCTTTTTCCACCTGTGACCTGCATTTACCCGTGCCTTGTTGCTCTTTCCTAGAGACACATCTTTTGTAATCCACCTACACTCTATCAAATAAGAGTCAAGCCTTACTTCTGCTTATTTTTCCTTCGTTCTGCAGAAAACACACCCATGAGGAAGTGAGCTCCTCCTCTGGTGCAGTGTTTTCTCCAGGATGAAGGGTTTTGATTCCATTATATGCATTTTCCTGGAGAGCAGATGGGTAGATATTTGTCCATTTCTGTGTCTAGGAAGTTAACCTTCTCATTAGTAATTTCTTCTCAGTTAGACTTCACACTGAAAGGGCAGAAAAGAAAACTGGTCTGACACTGAACCCTGCAGCAGCCCTTTTTCTCCTATGGAAAAAAGATTTAGATATTTGTGCTGATTACATTTCTTTGACTCCTTTTCTTTTCCTTTGTGTTCCCTTTCTGATTTTTGATGTCTCTGTTAGCCATCTTCAGAGGAAATAATCTGTTTTGTACATGAGGCATGGCAGCTGCTGCTGACTCTGGGGAAGGGAGAGGATGTAGCTCTTAGTGGTGTCAGTTTAAGGTGCTGATGGATGAGATAGCAGATTCAGACAGGCAGGTTGGTGTCCCCCACAAGATCAATGATGTAAAAGGTTAATTAATGACACATGGCTCATTTAGATCAGGAAGGGCAGCAGCTGGCCAGACCATGGATTTGCTGAAAGCATCACAGCTGAAATGGGTTGTGTTGGGTTTGTTCTTGTGGAAATGAGCTGCTTTCAGTTGGGTATCCCTGGATTTTCTTGAGTGTAAATGGTGTGTTTGTGCATGTTTGTCTGTGTGCACCCCCTCATTAGTTCCCTAAAGGTCCCAGGGAAGATGAGAGACTCCCAAGAGAGAACATCATTGATGGTTTCTGAAGAGCCAACAGAAATGTGGGTCCTACTGAGCATGCTGGCACAAGGCCAGGAGAGGTGTTTAATGATATGCTGAAATTTTAGTGTGGGGATAGTCACTGAAGATCAAAGTAAAAGCATAACTGGTTGGCTGGTCTAGGTTGCTCAGCTTTCTACAAGAGGGAAACTGCAAGAGTGAGACTGCTCATAGTAATAATGGCATTTCCCAAAATTCAGGCATGAATTCTGTGCTTTTCATCTCAGCACTTCATACAGGCTGCCAGTTTGTCTTATTGCAATAACAGAGTAAACCTTTTACTCAAGGTTTACCCATCAGGCCAGTGGCAGCTTTGCAAGTAAAACTCAAGTGTCTTGAGTTGTGAGACCATTGGGGAGAAGTTCACCTGAGCCTCCCCAAGGAGTCTCTCTCACTGTGGATGGTACTCACAGTAATGCAGTGCTGGTTCCTTTGGCTCTACCACCAAAAAAAGTCACCACTAAAAAGAAAAGTCACTTGTCCCCTAAATCTCACCTGTGTGAGCAGGACCCCTGGTTCCCTCAGTCACTGTGAGTGATGATGTCCCCACACCTTTCCTCTGAGGTTAAGTTTGTTGTGGCAGACTCTGAGGGCTCCCAACAAGAACAGGCACCAGCTTTCCTGTTCATCCCATAGAGCTGAGGAGCTGAGCTTGAGCATGGCTCCAGCTTCTGGCTGTGAGCTATGTTTTCTGTGAGAGGAACAGGGAACAGGCACACATGTGAAACAAAAATGGACCATGCAACTCATCTGGCCAGGGTAAGGTATTGCTGGAAGACTGTGGGCAAAGTGCATGGCCAACAACAGCATGATTTTGTACTAGGAGCAAGAGGTTCTTCAAGAAAATGTTCTCCAAAAAATGCTTCACATAGCCCAAAACCCCAGGTTTAAAGCAGATGTTACTCTTTTAGACAACAGCTTGAAGCAGGTGTTCTGATATGTATTATTAAGAGCCGGGAGCTGAATTCTTCATTTATCTGTTACGTATGTGGGTAAACTCCAGAAAATAGGTGTGTAAGTACTGATTAATCAAATATTGGAATTAATGGCATAAAACAGCAAGTTAATGGAAAATATTCAAAGTGTATGTTGCTCCTTATCAGTTTGTTGATTTTGTAATAAACATTGACTTGTCTGAAGAGTGGCTGAATTATAGGTATGATTGAAGCAGCTTCATCTTATAAATTCTGGTGCTGTAGGTTGCTACACATCTTTGTAGGTTATCAAATGAAAGATAAACATGTCTGAACATAACCATGCACTGTCTTAGGAGCACTTGGAGAATATATAGGCTAAGTTTGCCCTCTACTGGATTGCAAAATTACATCACTGGTTTTATTACTGGCCAGATATGTTCTGGTTATTCCCAAGGAAGTTTCCCATTACGTGATATAACATGTACACACCTCATCCTCAAGACTTGTGTCATCTTTCCAATCAGTCATCTTTGCTGTGGGAACTGCTCCCTGAATTATTTTGTTAAGAATTGTACTTTTTACAAATGTCTCTACCCAGGGCTACTTTCAAACAGGGTTATTTTGGTGCTTTTTTCTTTGGATGAAAAGGTTGTGCAGAGGGAGTAATTCTGAACATCAGGAATAAACGAAAAACTGATTGGCAGGAGCCAGCTGCACAAACAGATCTGCTCTTTTCCCTCTGACAGCTTGTTGCTAGCAAGGCCTGGGGTCTCCAGCCAGCTGCATTCACAGCCACGAAACAGCCCCTGAGGGGCTGCAGCTCCTGCTCTTTCTCTGCCAGTCAGGCTCCTTGCCACACATTTACTGAGCACTTTTAGTGTGGATGCAGCTACTTGCAGTCAAGGCATGAAGCACTGCTGCATCTTAATTCTAAGTATGTACTGGGATTTCAAGGCTCATTTGGTGTGTGCTTGAAATAATAGTTACAAACATACACATCTGTGACAGACTGCATTTGACATCAGCTCTACAAGAGTGATCCCAGAGTTAGGAGGTCATATCCATGAAAGTTAAATCTGTTGTGATGAATCATAAAGTATATGAGGCCAGGTGCTCATCTAATGTAAATCAGGATAAGTTCTCTGACCTGAACAGAATTGTGTTGACTTGTGCTGGCTGAAGCACAAATCAATTTATTTTTTTTTTTGTTTTAATGTAATTTCTCATTTGTTGTTTTCCCCTGTTGGGTGAGCTGGTAAAGATTTCTTGGCCTCATCAAGCCACTTCAAATTTCTGTCCTTGCTCATAACTTTTAGGTTTCCCAGGCTATGTTTATAGCCAGAAATGCTGTGTCAAAAATATGTTAGCTCCAAAAAGTAAATCAATGTCTGACTGAACACTGCTCAGCTGTTCTTTGTTCTGTCTCTGTGTTCAGATTTTATCTGTACTGAAGAAAAGACCAGATAGCACAGTGGGGCACTATTGTCTGTCCCTCTGGCAGTGCCAAAAGCAAGTCAGGATCAGCTGATGGCATTTGTAAGGCTCCTGTTACAGGTGTCCTTTAGTCCCTGGATCCCCTGGCAGCAGTGTGAACCAGAAAGCTGCTGAGAGCTGTTGTGCTGACAAGGTTCAGGGTTTTTTTGCTATGAAGTTGTATATCTGCAACCTGGTGTGCTAGAAGGTTGTGGTGAAAACCCCTGAAATTCAGAAAGTTCTTTCCAATAGCAATGTAGTTTTCCAGAGCCAGCAGGTTGCTGTTTTCATGCTGGTTTTATATACAGATAACCTGAAAGAGGAATGGAGATTGAATATTATCTGAGCTGCTCCACAGTCAAAACTAAATTTGGAGGTGAGGAGGAAACCAGCATATCTTAGAGCATCAGGTAATGGAAGTGGAGATATTTCTGTTTGGCTGATTTATTTGTCTATTTCTTTCACCATCAATTTTGGAGTTAAAGTAAGACCCTGGGAAAAATGGGGTAGGCAACAAATGATCAGTGGTGAAAAGCATATGATGAATTACTGTGCCCATGGCTCTACAGTTCATTTCAGGGGCAGCACCTCCAAAAGAGCCAGAGGAAACTCAGATGCTTGAGATTGGGAAGTAATGATTAAAAAAGAGATTGGATATTTGAATGGTGTGTAGGCAGAAAAGGAGGACTACTGTACCAGTGGAGAGCCCACTGCTTGCTCTGACCATGGAGGTTGCTCTTGAAGTCTAGGGAAGTCTTCCTCATCAGCCTTTGATTTCAGAATGTCCTTAGGAAAAGTCAAATCCTGGCATTTGTCCCAGTGATTGATGTCTTGTAGAGTCCCAGGCACTCTCTCAGTCCCTGTGGGAACTTTGTGCTGTGGTGTCTCAGGCTGAACACAATCTGGTTGCACTGGGAAATGTGTTTGAAGGCAGAAACTGATGCAACCTCCTTGAGTCAGGAGGTATAACTGCACAAAGAACAGCTCTGCTCTGTAAGGAGCTCCTGTGACTCTGGGGTTGAGGGTTTTTTAACCATTCCCAACCAGCCCTTCTGTGCTGAAGTAGAACTGCATGGAGGTCCCACCCTGAATCTTATGTATCCTAAAATCTGAAACCTCAGGATTTTTTGGGTGGCACAGAACTCCTCCACAGAGAAGATGCTACAGCTGTGCTTTGAAAGGGTGAACAAGGCTGGGTGTGTGAGGCAGCTCACTGGACCCTGCCCAATGCCTGGAGGAGCTGGGCAGAGGTTGCTGGATGCAAGCAGACCTGCAAATTCTGTTATTTGATTGATTATTTTTTTTTCCCAATTTGATAGTGAATATTCAAGAACAGAGTGTGCAGGTTAAGACCTAAACAGTTGGAATATTGCTGGCAAAGCTCTTTCCTTGACTGTAACGACTTTTGGCTTCTAAGTGATATTCTTAGGACAAATCCTGAACATCACAACCTGTTTCCTAACGAGAAGCCTGGAATAGAGCTAGAAGTGTCCTAATTTTTCCATGGACTGGTGTTCAGAGAAGCTAAGATCTGGGTCCTCACAGCTTATTGGTGCTTAACCCCAGTGTTGTGAGTGCACCAATAGGCATGAATTGCCCTGACCAGCCTCATCTTGCTCCTGTGTCCGCATCTCTGGCCATGTCCAGGAGCTCTGTTTAAGCTTGTGCTCAGGTGTCCAAGTCTGCAGGTGTTCCTGAGCCCAGTTCAGCCTCCTGCTGTCCTGGCACTGGCTGGACTGGCACTGCCCTCCCTGGATGCACTCCCAAACCTTCCTCAAGGATTGCTTGTCTCAGGCTGCTCCCCTGCTGGAGCTTGCTGGATAGACCTGCATCTGACACCCCATTTCACCTGGATGGAGCTTTTATCAGCACAGCCCTGCTCAGGTCTGTGGGGTGCTGCCCTGTGTCTCCCAGCTCCTTCTCTCTTGAGGAGCAGCCCTGATTTTGCTGCTCCCTGGCACTCAGCCCTTTGGAAGACAGTGAGTCCTTTATAGACATTTCAAGAACTGTGCCTGAGGTCACAGAAAAATATCAGCAGACATGACAAATCTTCATTGAACCATCTTTCTTTTGTGCTGCATCAATCCTCTGTAAATAATAAGATTTACAAACTTATGTCCATTACTTAGTTGCTTCTGTATTCATAAAAATGTCACAGCATTTTAGTTCCCTTTACATTTATGGGTTGGAGCTGTGCAGGCTGTGGGGCAGCACGCAGATTCCCACTTCATTATAACACAAATGGTAAACAATTACACAAATGGCTTTGTTGTTAGCTCAGGCCTGAGAACTGAGCTCTAGGTTGTCATGGTCATATTTTCTTGCCCAGGATTTTCTTCTGAGAAGCTGAGAAGCCTCAGCTTCTCCTGTTTTTGCTGCTTTGGAATGTGGTCTGGTGATTGTTTTCCAATATGTGAATTGTTTTTACTTAATGACCAATCACAGCAAGCTGTGTTTGACTCTGAGGAATCAGTCACAAGTTTTTGTTATTCATTCTTGTTAAGCCTTCTGATGTATCCTTTCTCTACAGTTCAGTATAGTTTTAATATAGCATTTCTTTAATATAATATAACATAATATAATATCAGCCTTCTGAGATATAATAAATCAGCCTTCTGAGAACATGGAGTCAGATTCATCTCTTCCCTCATCCTAGGGACCCTCACAAAGACCACACTAGACCACTGCAGAGCACAGGTTACTTTAAAGAAAAGGTACATGGAATGTATCATGGAGAATGAGAGAAAACATGGAGATAAGCCATGGAAAACAGTTTGGGAAAATGAAAGCAAATGTGAAGGGTAGGTTGATTGTCTTTGAAGACAAGGTATCTAAAAGGGTTTGGAAGTAGATTGGGAGAGAAAGAAGAGAAGGGGGCCTGGATCATGAGCACATTGCACAGGAACCAGGAGGTTGTGCAGCATCTCTCACAGAGGACTCAGACCAAGCCATTTTTCTGTAATGCACATGAAAGAAAAAGAAATGCCCAAGTCCATTTTACGTGTGCATGAGCCAGCCTGGATTCCATTCTGTAAGTATTACAGAGGTATTGTGTTAACTCAACTGGTAGTCTGCCATTTTTAATTTTCAAGACAATAGCTATGGCACTAGAACTAATCTGTGGGAGTTATAAGGGGAAGAAAATAATTTCTCTTACGTTCCTTCATCTCAGCTCACATCTAATTTATTCACTTCATAGACGCATAAATTCACACAGAAGTCAGACTCAGCTGAAACCAGAATAGATGGAGTATTTATTGCACAGGCAAGAGCAGCCTGAGGAACATCAGAGAAAAGGAGAGCACCAGAAGACATATTCCTAGCTCTTGTCTCATAAGCACCTTTCATTTCAAATTCTCTTACAAAGGGGTAAATAGTACCAGAGCAACTGCTTTAACAGACTGCATGTTACAGCTGCTTAGGGAGAAGTTGTATCTCTTGTACCAAAAACTGCCTACTTTTTATTTAATAAAAAAAAGGCAATTATTTCAAGAGGAAGTAAGGCATACAAACTGTGATGGCCAATCTCATGCAGCATTTGGGGTGACATCAAATTGCTCCACTCTGACTTTGGCCCAGATTTGCAAGACCTGTTTTGAGTTCAGAAGTTATTTTCTTTGTATTCTATAAAAACACAGAACACTTGAATTTCAAGAAGGTAGCAAGGATTTGTGTGGAACTGAATGGGAGACAAAAGAGAGTGAGTGACTGCCTGGGGTTAGGATCTCAATCCACTTCTGGCTACAGCAGCAGACACAGGAATATAAATTTTGTCTCTCAGTAAAGTTTTGAGAAAAATAATATAATTTTTCTCCATGAACACTGCTTCCAAGCTCTCTTCCTCAACTAAGGGAGTCTGCATGTGTGTTGTAGCTCTTGGCCTTAGAGGTTTTGGGGATCCACCTTGAGGTTCCTCATGGAAAGGGCTGAGGAGAGGACACCTTGCCCCAGAGCTGTGGGGTGGGTGCTGGATGTTGGTTTGCAGGCAGTCCAGGTGCACAAACGAGCTGTGGAGCACCGTGGCTACTCAAACCCAGGGCACTGGCTTGGGGCACCAGGTCTGTGTGAACCCAGGACGACTGTGCAGGTCACAAATCTCAATGCCAGTAAAGCTGAAAAGATACAGAGTGAAGTGTGGGCTGAGCTGAAATTCTTATGATTTCATCTGTAGACCCAAATGTCAAAATTCCACTCACATCTTGCTTTAGTGCTCCAAGTCTTCCACTGCCTTTAATTCCTTTTGCTCCACGTATTTCCATTTCAGAGCCACTGTGGCAATGTTATTCTGAGTCTTCCCATTTTGCTCTGTGCTTGATCTCTGTGTCCTTTTACAGCATGGATTGGTCAAAACGTGTTGTTTACATTTTGAATTTGCCACTATTTCATCCTTTAAATCAGTGATTCCTCTTGCTTGATTTTTTTTAATTATATAAATGACAGTTGAGACGGGTTCAATTTGTAAAACATCTTGCATATAGATATTACAGAAGTCAATAACTTTCCTTATAAATATGCAAGTTTTGGTTACAAAAAGTATATTTTAAAAGTATATTTTAGCTTAGTTTATGAGAAATGGTAGCCTGATTTTTTATTTTTAGCAGTCTGTAAAACTTCATTTGGTGGGAGGCTTACAGGACTCAGCTTCAATGGAAAGGAGTGACTTAGTAAATTCTTAATCATCTGTTTTAAAACAAAATAGTTTTTAGACACAATTTACAGGTTTTGATAAATAAAAGCTTTCATGGCCAGAATTCCCATAGAAACTTCCACATTTTCTCCTTGCTTGTGTAGGGAGAAGGTTTTGCTGTCTCATAACCAGGCTTTGCCTTTTTATGCCCTTGTTGTTTCTGGTAACTTTCCTTGTACAAGGCACATTGTCCATATCCATGATGTGCATAAGACACCTGGTAAAAAAGAAATCCAGTAGTTGAGAGCCAGGATCAGTTAACCAAAGATCTATCTTATAGAAAGAGTTAATGTCTTATGAACCCCCATGATGTAAAACAGCTGCATTTCAAAACAAGGTCACTCATGAAGAATAGCTTTTCCTTTAAAAATGTCAGCATAAAAGAATATTCTTATCTGTAAGAGAAGATTGTAATCCTCAAAATGTTTCCTCATGTTGTATTCCAAACACTGACTTCATTGTTTCATTTGCACTGGTGTTTAATAAATTGGTTTTGTTTTTCAGCCGCAACAAGGCAAGATGAATTTTGTGGAAAAGGGCAGTCTAATGGAGATGTGGTGTGCAATTTGGATGATGAATTATCAGAGCACCACAGTAGCCTGTGTTGTGGTCATTTTATTGTTTAGTGCAGTAATAGAGTTAAGTTATATTTACATTTTCTAATTATATTTTGTTATGCAAAAGATTATATGTACGTAACCTCTTGCCAAACCAATCACTGAACTCTACTTCTCTCTCAGAAAAAAAGAGAAAGAGAACAACTGAGACTGAAATAGAAAGCAAAATAGATAATGAAAGCCCACTGAAATCGCAGAGAGGCTCCGCACTGAATTCCAGACAGGCATCCTGCATTTCATCATGGCCATGGCCTTCTCCTGTCCGCCAAGCCTGCAGCTCAAAGTCTCCTCCTGCCAGCAGCCTTGGCCAGCATCCCTTGCTCACTGCTGCTCTCAGAAACACATCTTTATATCCTTGGTTTTGGGATCAGCTGGGGAATGTGCTTGCTGAGGTGGTGGCACCCAAAAGGCTGAAATTGTCCTCCCCTGGAAAGGTGGCTCCCATCAGAGGAGCTGCAGTGGCACCCCAGTGATCAGCACACAGCAGATGCCAGGCACAAAGAGTTTTTGTACAAAGGAATGGCTCAAATTTTGGTTCCCCTTCCATGCAGAGTGGTCACTCAGTTGCCTGGACAGTCACTTCACTAAGAGAGAGAGAGGGAGGCACCCCAAAGTTTTAAGCCAGGGTTTTTTTTTTCTCATATACCTTCCTGTAGAGTATCCCAGTAAGCTGCTCTTTGCATCCCTGTATTGAACAAAACCAATGTTTTTATTCACATACTTGGACACACTGGGTCTGCCTAAGTCAACTGAGAGTCTCCAGAGGCTCCTCTCACCTCCCCATCGTGAGCCTCAATAACTGAATTTCCTGAAACCCCATTTATGTGTTTTCATAAGTAAAGGATGGCATAATCCTTTTTTTTTTTTTTTTTGGCAGGATTTCTAGAGCTTTTTGTTTGTTGTTTTCCATGCATTTGTTGCAATGAACACCATTTTCCTTACTTAGCTGGTTCCCCACCTTTAAATGATATTGTCTAAATTAGACACAATAGGGTGCATTAGAAAGATATTGGGAGGATATATTGCTTTATGATTCCAGGTAAAAGAGAACTTCCCCAAAATAAAGTCCAAGGCAGGTTTAAACTCTGGTTCTTCTACCCCAAGGCTGGTAACCTGAACTAATACCTAGAACTAATTTTTCCAAAGTTCCTTTTGATTCCATTAGGAAAAGTTCGACCTCGACATTAGGCAGCATTGTCTTTAACTGAGGGCAAAATGTTGATGTAAATTATCATTTGCATTCTATATACCTTTATTTGGAGCTGAAAATGACAGAAGTAATTAGATACTTGACTATTCTTCCTAAATATCTTAGACATTCAGAAATAAACTCTTGTTCTCTACCCATCTTACTAACACTGGAAAAACAACAATTCTATGGTAATATTTTATATTATTGGATAGATGTCAGGGCCCTGTTTGCTCCAATATTTTATAAATGTGATAAAGTGAAGGCTCTAATCTAGAGAGTCCAACTTTCATAAACTTAAATAATTAAAATTGAGTGCTTGTCACAACAGATTAACTAAATCCTTGACTTTGGAGAACTCCAAAACACCATCCTAGCAATTGATTCACACTAATAAACAACAAGATTGCTTGTAAGCGTGATATAAAGCTCTTCAAAAGGAAGGAAACTTAGGTACCTGGCCTCAAAAAATTAAGAAATTAGCTTACAAAATACACTTAAGAAGAGTAAACTGTGTGTTAAAATACCTATACAGCAATATTTGGTCACCTAATGTACTAAAATTCCACTGAAATTCCACTATAATGTAGAGGAAAACATATTTGCTGGTTTTGTAGGAACATCATCCAACAGCAAGAAATGTTATCTTTGCCCTCAAGGTGGAGAAGGACTCAAAGTGCATTGACAGGCTTATATCAACCTCCCATCATTAAGGAAAGGAGTAATGCAATTAAATGTAGTCTTATTTTGTTGAAATATTTTATGTCAGGCACAGGGTGTTCTGAGGTGATACAGATAATTAGCAGAGAAATTTAATCATCCATATCACAATGAAAGAAAAAAAATTGGCTCTTTAATCAAAAGATAGACCCACCTGATCTGAAATGAGAATGTTTCAGTATGTCTTCCAGGCTAGAAAGCCTAGTTAAAAATTAATGGAAGTTGGCAAGCATTAAATTATCTACCTAAAAGATCCTATACAGCTTCACAAATTAAATAGAAGTCCATTGATATTCACAAAATAAGTTATATGCAGGACCGATGCATTGGAATAGTGAAATAACATATACCAAAGGCAGAATGGCTTCTGAGCAATGTGCCATCACTGGGGCTTGTGCTGAACAGAAGGTTCATTTGTGGGTCCAGGTTTCCTGCTTGGCTTAAGTGGGAACTGTGCTGTTTTATACCAGTAGAGCTTGACTCATGGTGGTGTTGAAGGCAAATTTATGGCTAGACCCTGGCTGCAGCTGTGGCTTCAGTGGCAGGACTTGTGTTGATTTCAGTGGGATGAGCCTCCTTGGCTCTGAGTTCTTGGCATTTTCTTGGCTGTATGTGAGATCCTTCTTGGTTCTGGGACTTGTGGTTTTGGCATCTTTCCAACTTGGCTGGAAGTGTCAGGAGTGAACACTTGAGTGAAGGAGATTTTGATGCTTTTTGCATTCTCAACATAATTGTGATTAAAAAATGTAGACTGTCAGAACTGTATTGAAATAAAATCAAACTTGTTTCAGAGGATAAAATCTGTTGCATAACAAACTTTCAAATGTTTACCACAAGTCTGTCTGTATTTTCATTTCAGTGGTAATGAAAAAAACCTTAGCACATATGTTGCTTTTAGCATACTATATTCTAGTTAGGCTTTTGTGTGGATTTATGCATTTGTTTTTAAAGCTCTGCAGTCTCCACTTGCACTGGGAGAAGCTTGGTGGCAGAGGATACTCTTAATTTAGCAAACACAATGGTATCCTTTTGCTAGGCACTGGAATTGGTGAAGTCCAGATGGAAATCCAAAGTACTTTTAACGATGAGGATCCTTGCTAGAAGAGATTAATAAGGAGTTTATCATTCTACAGCAGGACTTGTAGTTTTGGAAGTATAAAAAAACTTTAGCTCTGATTAACCAGAAGTGGTACTTGCCTAGAAAACAGGTCCCATAATGCTTCTTATTAGCATTTTCTTGTTACTACTGGTAATGCTAATGATGTTGCCCAGATTTTCCTAGCATCCCCATGCATTTAAATTTCATACGCCCAGACATGATGCAGAAATCATATTCTGAATGCTTTTCCTCCTACTCTGAATCCCTTAGCAACTTCAATTTCATTCATGGAAAAATAATTATTTGAACTCTGTGTATTTTTAGCTTTTATTAATGGAGTTTAAAAGTTGGAAATGTGAAAAAACAAGAAGCCTTAAGGCAGAATCAATATTTCTAGTAGAAATCCTCCAGATTTTGCCCTCCTGGAGCTGTCAACATCACTTCATTCTTGGGCTGTACTACAGAGTTTATCTGCTGCTTGTGCTCAGTATGGACTGTGACTCATGTATGAAATATTTCTACCTAAGGAAGTGAAAATAAAGCACATTCATTATTGTTGTGGATGAGTCTGAGACCTCCCCATTTAACCTGCTTTTTGGAGAGCACAGAAGGTTCTGCCTGGGCCAGGTGAGGTATCAGCACAACAAAATAAAAGGCACTGCCCCACGTGAGCCTGTAAGCTCTTGGGTTTACCACGGGCTACAGGAAAGCAAGGTGGGATCTCTGTACTGAGCCCATGCTGTGTTTGCAGATGAATAATTCACTCAGGGGTAGTGAGGAGTTGACTGAGCCTCCAGGTAGCTGTCCAGAGGTCATGTGTGTCTCAAGCCAAATCCCTGGTGAATTTAATAAATCACTAAGTTTTCTAAGAACTAAATGTCAAAGCACGTATGTGAGTATTTAGTGTCTCAGTTGTGTCAGGAGACACCCAATGTGTTGAGCTCCCCACTGTTTCCCCTGGGAAACTGGTACATGAGGAATAAACTGTCCAATTATACCCTTGGGAAAATACACTTCTGTTGGTGTAACAGGAACATATCAGCCTTTTCTCAAAGAAAACAATGTTCAGCTGTTCTATTGCAAACCCCCTGAACATGTGAAGTTTTAAAGTCCAACATTAAACTGGACGGGATGAGAAGTGAGTGAACATGCTGTCAAAAAAATAAGGGGGAGAACTGGTTGGTAGTAACCTGACAAAATCTAAGAATTAAAAAAAAAAAAACAGCAAAGATCAAAATATATATAATTCTAAATTTCAGAGGTTTGTATCATATTCACTTTTCCCTCAGGAAGCACAGGGTGCTGTCTGAGATAATATAATCTCCTTTTTTTCAGACTCTTCCATTTATGTTAACAAAGATGGCTTAAGCACCCTCATGCAGTAAGAGCTAGCAAATATTAACTTTTCAACAGCAGCTGCTCTGTCATTATTCTAATCTCTTGAAGAATTAGTGATCCTCAGAAGTAAATTTTAAGTTTATTTAACTGTGTACTTAGTTTATTTTTCCCTGCAATTTCTTCTCTGTAAGACAAGCCAAGACTTCCTTGGAAGTCAAGTCTAGAAGCTGTAAATACTTGGGCAAAGTTTTAGGATATTAGGAGAGAAGATTTTTCAGAAGAGACGTGTAGCTTGGCTTGAGCAATGAAATTCTCAAAATTGATCCACTTAGGAAGAAAAACTTATTCTTTGTGGTAATTCTCTGAAGTTCTTTTTCAGTGTTGCATTACTAAATACTCTTATGGAATATGTTTACTATTACTAAAGCTGTTTCTGACTTATTTAGGATTGCACAGTGTAGCACTCAACCATTTCATTTGGGATCCCACCAATTCTGTTCCTCTTGAATATTATAATTTAATAACAAAGCAAGTACTGGAGATAATCTTTGCCTCAGCTGTTGTCTCCTTTTCTTGGCACTCATTAGACCACATCTGTGGTTCTGTTTTGGGGCCTCATTGCACGACTGATATAAATTGGAGCAAGTTCAGCAGAAAGCCCCCAGGATGGTCAGGGACTGGAACATTTAACCCTTGCAGAGAGGCTGAGGGAGGTGGACTGGTTCAGCCTGGAGAAGAGATGGATTTGGGGGGACCTGGCAGCAGCTTTCCAATTTTTTGGGGAGGTTTTTGAGAAGATGGAACCAAGCTCTTCACAGTGAGGTGTGTCAGGAGGATGAGAAGCAAGAGGCACAAGTTGAAACAAGAAGAGTTCAGACTGAATACAGGGGAAATTTTATCCCTGTGAGAACAGTCAGCCTTTAGAACAGGTTGCCTAGTGAGGCTGTGCAGTCCCAGCTCCTGCAGGGTTTCAAGACATGGCAAAGCTCTGAGCAACCTGGTCTGACCTCAGAGCTGACACTAATTCAGCAGGAGGCTGGGGTGGAAACTTCCTAAGCTGCTTCCATTCCGAGTGATGTCTGATCTCGAGCCTTTGGGATAGATTCCTCTCAGCATTTCTACTGGAAATCACCAAATTTCATGGATGCTTGACAGAAAGTGCTGATCAGCTCAGACTGTGGGACCAGTGAAGGGAAGAAGATGTTAATCATGTGATAAAACAATGTGCTGGGGAGCTGGCTCTGGTGGGATGCAGAGGATGGGGAGAACTCAGAGCAGAAGAGAAATATGGCTTAGCCCAATCTGAGAGAACACAGCCTTGAAATTGGTTTTGGACAGAAGCCTGGGCATAGGCTTGTGGCATCAAGATGACAAGGAGAAGACAGGATGCTCACAAAAGGGTCTGACTGAGAAGAAAAAGCCATTTGTTGCATTTTGAAAACACAAATACTTTTATTGGAGACAGTAAAAAGTAACCTTAAATTAAGGAGAGGAAGTGAAATCCTGATGCTCTTAAAACTGTCTCAGTACAACTGTTGCATTTGTCTGTGGTCTTACATCCTTAAAAGATTTTTCTTTCAAAATATTGAAAAAAGGAATGTCTGTGCTCTGCAGCCAGCTAATACATTGTGAAATTAATTCTTTCCTTCTATTCAGAAGGACTGTTCCTAGGCTTGTTTAGAGAGTCAGGAGAGCCAGCATCAAATGCATTGAAAGGGTTTTATTTGATAAAATAAATTCTCCCAGTCTCTTATCAATGTGGCTTTAAATAAAGTATTGTGAATAGGATGTAAGCATTGTAGCCTGTGTTCCTTCTCAGATAAAGAAAGTCAGCCTCAGAGTACTGAAACTCACAAAGGATAGAATATCTATGAGGCTTTATTTTTTTTTCCTAGATCTCATTCTGTGAGAGATGTAAGAAAAGCACATTTTCTCAAAATGGCCTATAAAAATGTTGGTGGATGAAGATGCCATGTTGGTGTTGTCATAGTACCTGAGGTACCGAGGCTATCTCTAGATCAGATTTAAAATGAAAACTTTCTGATTTCCCAGGGTTTTCCTCCTGTTATACACCTTAGATACAAATGGACAGATTGAAAAAAAAATACCCTTTTTGTACAGGGGTTTCACTTCAGACCCTGCTTTTAAGATGCAGCTGGGTCTGGGCCAAATCTTCCCACATTCATATCAAAAGTAAATGTACTGGCAAAGGAGGTGCACTGAGACTAAACTGAGGAAGGCAAAAGTAATGAATTTTCACATTTTCCCTCTGAGAAAAAGCCTGATATGATGAAGGAATTTGTTCATGTTTTATTGAGGTTTCCTGGGCTAGATCTCTAGTCTTAAATACGGAGGCTTTTTAGCTGCTTAAATCATACAATTTTATTGAGTCCCAGGATGATTGTCTGTCCTTCCACATCATTCAAAGGAAGCAAAATAAAAAATATGTTCCCTACAGAAATGCAGAAGAAATACCAGATCATCTTTCTGCATTCACCATGTCACTTCCTAATCATAAAAAACTTGATTCCTTGTTCAGTGTGAGTATTTGTTGCAGCTCCAGTGAATTTCCATTAAAATGACATGGAGAACATCCATCAAGAAGAAAAGCTCAAAAGATGTCTGAATGGTGGATGACCAAGGAGTCCAGTCAGATTAATGCGCTTGAGGGAGTTATGTGGTGGGCAACTTGTAGCTGCCCTAGAAGTCCCAAATCTGAAGGACAATGTCACTGACTGAACAGAATCACCTGGCCACAGCCTGAGGTAGAAATCTGCAGCACAGCTTAGTGTCACACTTCTAGATCTGAGACCAAGTCTTGGCTGTTCCATCAGCCAAGCACGGTTCAGGAGTGAAAATTACCAGCCATGATCAGTACAACCTGAACTCTCTGGGAACACGAGGGATGTAGTTTTGGAGTAATCTTAGAAAACAACAGACAAATCATTTGTTAAAGAGACGTTTTCATCTGTAACTGTCCAGGGTGCTGCAGTGATCCTTCAGGCTGGAAGAGGCCTCAGGAAGTCTCCAGCCCAACATCCTGCTCAGAACAAGGTCCTCTCACATCAGACCAGGATGACCAGGGCTTTTTCCACTCAGATTTGGAAACTTCCAAGGATGGACTCTGGTCATAAAACTACCAGAGTTTTCACTATGTCTTTTCTCAAAGTGTCAAATGTGTCAGAAAATAAGAATTAAAAGCTGTAAACAAGAATTCTCTCTTGTAAGGTGTTTGGCATTTTTCCACAACATCATCAGTGTCATTTGGCACAACACATAAAAACATTTTTGTTTCCTGCTTCTGGAAATCTCTGGATTATTGGGTCAGCCTTCAATGGCAGAAGTGGAAACACAGTAATGTATAAATTCCAGCCAAATGGACCCTGGTTGATGTTTAATAAAAGAAAAAGCCCTGGATATTGTCAGTGGTAAACTAAGCATTTTGCCAGTAATCTCAACTTTAAACAAAGCTGTTTTAATCAAGATAATTGCTACTTTTATGCCAATAGTGCATAAATTAAATATGAAATGAAAATAAGAGATAAACACTGCAACTGCATTATGACAAATCTGAGGTAAAAATATCCAAAACCCCACTACTGCCAGAGTTCAATGTATGGTAAGTATTTCTATTGGTGTATGAAGTCATGCAGGAGGCAAATGGGACTATTAACAGTCAAGCACAGATATAGTTTGCATTTGTACATAATTAAAACACCTAAGGGTAAAAACTGAGATGGAAGAGGATCTGCCTGATAAAACACCAAAATTAAAATAAAGAAATTGAGACCAGAGTTTGAGGAACATAATGAAGAACTTCCTGCTGAAAATGCATCTTGCATAAGGTATAAACCATTCCCAAATAAAGACAAGATCTTCAAGTGAGGGGTGGCATTTTTGTAATACAAAAGCTCTCAAAGGTACCAGTGTCACCTTCCACTGGCACGTCCCATGAGTGTCCTGGAGCCTTACTTCTCCCATTACCACCATTTCTGAGATGCCTGCTTAATGTCTTGGGTGAGATTTTGTATTTAAATATCTTTCAGCAGCTGGGTGGCTTGAAGAAATCTAGAATGTGAGCAACACTCTGACATTGCACAGGTTGTGTCCTATATCTAGTGAACACCCATTGCCTATGAGGATCCTGCAAACTGTGAAGGAGCAGAGTTCAAAGTGCTACAGATGAGCATAAAATAAGGATGCATAGACACGTCTGCAGTTCCCTCCTAAGAAAGAAAGAAAGAAAGAAAGAAAGAAAGAAAGAAAGCTTTTGGTTTAGCCATTGGCTTGGTTAAACCTTGGATGATAAGAAGAGTTCCTGCTTTTTCTTCTTGGTTTCCCTTCTCAGATATTAAGCAAATAACTTCTCAGTTTCTTCTCTCCTTTTGGGTGAGCAACATGCAAAGCAGCCCTATTCCTGTGAAATCAATGGGCACCTAATTCTCCTGAAATGTAATTACTTCTGGTGCATCAGGGAGGGACAAGAGACACCACACTCCACAAGGATTATTTTTCTGTGTGCAAGCTGAGGTGTAAACCTCTGGGATGTGTGGCAAGGCTCTGTCCCTGGAAAGCTGCACCAAGGCGGGAGGGAGCACAAGGGCAGCAGGACAGCACCGTCTGCCACCTGTGGGGCAGCGCAGCTGAGGGACTGCAGTGACAGCCGAGGGAAGCCTCTCACACGTGTGGGCACCGCTGGAAAGGCACAGAGGCCACGGCCGGGTTCGTCTGCAGCCCGCCGCGGGCAATGCCCTTGGCTTTGCATTTCCCGTGCGGGAACGGAGCTCCGGCATCCCCCTGCCCGCTCCTGCGGCGTGCCGAGGGCTCGCCTCGGATCCCAATTCCTGGCGCTGGGACAAGTGCCTGGCAGCTCCTCATCCCCCGGCAGCGTCCTGCGGGCTGGCAGCGGAGGGTCCGGGGCTGCGGGGCCGGGGCGCAGCCATGGAAACGCGCCGAGCATCCCCCGCTCCCCGCGGCAGCGCCGTGCTATTCCCCACCCTCCCTGCACCAGCCGTGGCCTGGCCGGGGCCGGCTCAGCCGGTGAACAGTTAACGCCGGAGAGGCGGCTCCTCTCCCCACACCCTCTCCGTTCCTGTTGTAAAAAGCGTGTGTAACCCCCCCGGGGAGAGCGGCGAGCCGGGCACGGCCAGCGGAGGGGGCGACAGCCCCTCCGCCTACTCCAGCTCCCCTCTTTTTTATTTATTGCCTCCCCACCCTCGCTTTTTCTGCAAGTGCCCTGCGGGGTGGGCCCGGGGCGGCGGCCGGGCATGGCCGGGGCGGGGGGCGTGTGTGCGGCTCCCTCCTGCCCACCCCGCCCCGCCGGCTCCCGCAGGGCAAAACCTGGAGCCGGCTGCTGACAGAGCTGGGTGCCCCCGCTGCTCCCGCCTCGCCTCTCTGACAGGGGTGCTTTATTTTTATTGCCTTTTTTTTTTTTTTTTTTTTTTTTTTCCTCCTCGGCTTTCGGTCAAAAGGAAAAATATATATTGAAAAAGGGTGGGGAAGGAAAAGATAGCAAGCAGGCACCCTCCCCCTCCGCTGCTCGTAGTCCCCTCCACTCCACACCAAAAAGAGCCATCGCAAGTGCACGCCAGTTCTTCACTAAAGTGATCCAGCCGCTGGATTAAGTAACTCTCGGGGAACAGCACACGCACGCACACACTCGGCAACAATGAAGGAAAAGGCAATGTTTCAAACGGCTAAAATGCAAGGGAACATGCTGGTAAGTGGCTGCTGCTGGCGCCTCCGGTGACTGCGAGTAAGTGTCGGGGCTCCCGGCTCGCTCGGCGCTGCGGAGCCCCCGCCGTGGGGCTGGGCTGCCCGGGCAGCCAGGACAGGCGGCTTTGCTTCGTGCCCCTGCCCCGCGTGGTGTCCGTGCCCCCGCCGAAGGGGCTCGCGGGGGATTTGGGGCTGCTGGGGCGTCCCCCTTTGCCGGGGGAGAGGGGCGCGGGGCTCGCTGGGGCTCCGCGCCCCGGCACGGACAACTTCGCCAAGTTGATGACCACGGTGTGTGTGTGTGCGTGAGCTGGGGGCTGTGCGGGCTGCCTCGCCTTTCCCCCGGCATTACTACTGGAAACATTTGTCTTCGTGCCATTAAAAAAAAAAAAAGAAAAGAAAAAAAAAAACAGCCTTACTCAGGATGCCTTTCCAATAATCCCCCTCCTCCCTTAAGGAAAAAATAAAAGCATCCAGCTGCTCTGCCGGAAGAAGTGCTGGTTGCCATCTTGTGCTGATGGAAATATATTGGTGTGTTTTGCCTGCTGGCTTGACCCGCTGGGGGCGGCGGGGCTGGGGGTGCCGGGGCCCCGCATGCGGCGCCTCCGCAGCCGGGAGGAGCTCGCTGCGGCGGGGCGGGGGTGCACCGCAGGCTGCGAGAGGCTTCGGGGCTCTTCGCCTTAAAACCAACTCGTTTCATATAACCTGAAGCTCGTAAAGGGTACCTGTTGGTCTCCTGTCCCCTCTCTGCTCAGGCAGAGCGCTCCTGTCTGTGTTTTGCCTCCCCTGTGAGGGGAAATGCTAATATTTAATACAAAGGTAGTATCTGTTTCTCTCATGCCTTCTGTTGATGTGTTCAACAAGCAGGCAAAGTATTCACTATCCTTTAATCAAGTTCTATAGTAAAATGCTTTGCTGGCTTTTTAAGGAAGTGCCTCCTTTTCCAACTCCAATAATATTGCTTTTTCCAGCAGTGGTGTTTAAAAGGAAGGTGCAATGCTATGTGACCTGTGAATTCAAGTAAGGGAACTGAACAGGAACTTCTACAAACATTTTTTTTCCAAGGGAATTGCACAGCATGTGTGGTTGCAGTATGATCCTTTTATTGTGCTTTTTAAAAGCCTGGGAAATATCTAGTGCTGGAACTTTTTCAATGTGGAAGAATTTAGATTACTATCTGCTTAAGCTACTCATCCTAGTAGTCATTATAGCCTTTGGTTAGGATGTTGTCTATCAGTAAGAAAAATAATCAACCAGCTGAGATGACATTGTTTGATTCAAGTACAGGGTGAGCCTAATTCACATACACAGAATGTGTAAAATCACAGAATTAAAAACAACCTCTTGCACATTTTCCTTGCTGGTCTCTGAAGTCAGGGCATGAGGAGCAGGCAGGGATTCCCCCATTGCCACTCAGCACAGGGCTGGAGCTTCTGCTGGGATTTCTGCCTGGTGCTTCTGTGAGTGGCAAAATGGATCCACATCTCCACAGCTCTGCAGGATGAGCAAAGGCTGGGAGATCGATCTGCACTCAGGGCTGGGTACCAGGGGCTGCCCACAACTCCAGCCTTCAGCCACAGACAATAGTTTTTGCCTCTGACTCAGACAGGAGCAGAATATGGTCCTTCAGGCTGCTAAGTCACAGTTACTTCTGTCACTTGGGGCAGCCTCCCTGGACTTGAATGCAAGGTTTTCCTATGGAGACCTCATTTTTGAGGCACTGGGCATCAAATTTAAAGACAGACAAACTGTTACATTTGATTTTGGTAGGGGAGACAGGTGGTTTATTTAGATAATGTCTGTTTTTATGGGCCACCACAACTACACACCTGGTTTCTGTGTTAGTCTGGTCTGTGGTCGCAGCTGGATCTGTAGTTTGTTTAAGCAAGAATCAGGTTTAGGTGAATATTTGAGCTCTAAGATACTTGAATAGATTTTATATTTCTGCAAGATAGTATTTAGCAGACCTCATTCTGAAAACTGAGGTAGACTTTGGATGGAAGTTCCAACAAGTTAAGCCTAATACTTTCTCCTTTCCTTAAGCTGTTGTTTAAAAATAGTATTTTTGCTATTGTATCACTTTTGTTACAATTAAAATTAGAATTCTGAACTACTCATGTCAAATCCTGTGCTGTGGATGTCCTGCCTCAGATATCTGGCAGTGATTGAGGATACAGGGTCAGGGTGTGTGGAATCCCAGAAGGTGCATTACAGTGTGCCCTGCAGTGCCTCAGCAGAATTCAGTCATTGAAAATTCCAAGCCCACCATGACTTTTTTTTGTTTGTTTGTTTTCTGGCAGTTTTGCTGTTGCTTAGAATCCTGACAAGCTTCTAACTATGTATTGATTTATCTTCTCTTTAAAAATCTTTGTTAAATTGAGCTATTTCATTCCTAAAATGATGTGACAGCAGGTGATAATACTGACACACTGGTCCCTGGCCATGCAGTGGACTCTTTTTAAGTGTGGCAATAGCTCATGGAGTCACTACACCTGTGATTTCTTTATTACCTAATTAGACCAGCAAAAAACGAAGCCATTCTTGTGACACTGAGATATATGTTTTTATCCCTGTGGCAGTATTTTATCAGGGCTTTGTTTGGTTTGGTGTTTTTTTTTTAAACAACAGCATTTACCTGGAAAGGTGCCTATTCTTATTTTACTGCTGTATTTCCCATTCATCATTTGAGCCTGGGAATGCAACTTACAGAAATGGCTCAGGCTCTTACAATGGGATTTCTCTTAATTCTACATAAAAGCTGTAGGGAGTGATTAATACAGTGGTTTCTCCTAGTAAGAACTGACATACCCTTGAGTTTTCCACTGTGTATTTGAAGTTAACATGCAACAATATGGTATGGAGAGAAATGTTTATCACTTTTGGAAGTAAATTTAATGCACTTGCATTTTATCCTAACTTTAGGTACAGCTATATAAATTATTTCATTAAAATATTCCAGACTTCTTCCTCACATGTCCAGTTGTCAGGTCAAGGAGAATAATGCCAACTACATGTTTTATTCTATACTTCCCTGTGTCTCCCCAGGGTCTGATCTATCATGTAAACAGGCTTTTTGTTTGGATTTTTTTGATGGATATGCAAAAAAATGTATCCAAAAGAGCTGTGTGGAAGAGGGCCTTTTCTGTAACACCAGATTCTTCACTTACACTCACTCATGAAAATCCCAATTTGTTAGAGGTACAATTGTAGCAAGGGTAAAAAGGAGCTACTGCCTTTGGTTGTAGACAATCAGATGAATGGGAACAATGGGCTTGGAGGGGTACAGAAGGGTCTTGAAGGCACATTTATGTGCTGTGTGTGAGCAGGCTCTTACTTTGGCACACTTAGTGGTCAGTGGAAGCTGTGAGCACCCTGCTGTATCTATGTGTGTTAGAAGGATATTGCTGTGAAACTCCTGTTCTGAATTTCAGTCTAACCTGCAGTTGCTCAATTGTTTGGAAGCCACCAAGAGAAACCATGGTGGATGTGTCATGTTTCTGCTTTACTCTGATGAAAAAATCTATGAATAGGGCAAAAGAGACAGCTCAGGTTCAATGAGAGGAGTTAAAGGAGAGTCTGGAGATTTAGATTTTCAGTTTGACCATTTAAATGCCAACTCTGATAGCTGCAGTTCCGATGTACATATAAAAAACCCAAATAAAATAAGCACCGTGGCAACTGTTATCTCCTCAGAAGTCTGCTAGCACCTCTGAGGCTTCAGAGACCACAAGAGTACAATTGACATGAAGACTAAGCTACTCTGTCATCCCAGGAGTGCTCCTGCTCTTCCTTGAGAAACACGACTCTGGTGCCTCTCAGGAGCAATAAATTCTTGCTAAAATAAATAAGACTTTGGTGTTCCACTGTGATTTCCCTTATTTGCCATAATTTACCTACAGGTGTGTTTCTTGCAGTGTTCAATCACATGGCACTGAAACAGAGTGAAATTCTTCTCAGCCAAAAATGCAGTTTTCCTAACAAGGGCTAAAGAAGCAAGGTAAAGATTATTATTTTTTTTAAATTATCACACTGAAGTGGTGGAGTTTGTGATCCAGTGCAGCTCCCTGCTACTTTAGTCTTTCCTATGTCTTATATTCAGCTTGACTTAGAAGCCAGATGCAATCCAGATTTTGTGTACTATTCCTTCGTTGTTTGCTACCTCAGCTGAAACACAGGGAGCTCCCAAACCAAAGGCAAGGGAACTGTGGTAGCAGTTCCCAGGTGAGCTATCATGAGTTCAGCTGAAGTTTAAAGCCAGGCAGGAATTCAATTGCTGATACTACAGCAAGAATTGCAGCAAAAAAAAAAAAAATCTTTGGCACTGTGGCTGCTTAGTGAAAGGCAAGTTATGTTTTGAGGACTGTGACATTCTGGTATCATTTCTGGGTCAGGCGTAAAGGGAAACAAAGGTTCCCCTTTGTTATTTGCAGCAGGTGTACAGTCCATAGGAGGTGCTGGAATTTTTTCATTGTGGGAAAGCCGTAAGATATGTTGAAACTGTTTTAATATCAGGTTGCTAGTTGGTGGAAATCAGGAGTCTTTTTACATTTAAGATGGGATGGCAGAGGGCTCCACAAGCTTTGTAGGATCCTAATATTTTCCATATAATGTAGTGTCCTTTTAGATACATCCTTATTTAGGAGATAGAGACGTCCAAAGCCTGGAATTATAAAGGATCCACTAAAGTTGCAGGACCTATGAGAAATACAAGGTGCCAGGCTATCTCAGAAAAACTTTGGGAGCTGTGGGAAGTACTACACATTGCTGGCTCTTTATTTAGCACTGTGAGATTGAAGGAGGACATGTGGTCTAACTCTAATTTTCACTGTCAGAAGGGTTCAAAATCTTGAATCTGATAGTGCTCCTCACACCTGCATCTTTTTCTTCAGTGTTCCTCAGCAGCTTCTCTGGTCTTTATTATGCAAGGAAAAAGGTGCACTTTGTGTTAATTTCTCCCTTCCTCCTCTGAGTTGTCTGACTTTTCACAGGACAGTCTATCCCCTCCCTCTCTTTCTGAATATTTTCACTGCTGTCCCAAAGAGTAAAAGAGGAGAAGTTGAAGGGACTGTTATGATTTTAGTGAATGACAGCTGAGTAGGTGGCTGTAGAGCCCTGAGCAGCAACAGAGCCACAGAGCTGTCTGTGCAGCTGGGAAGACAGCATTTGTATTTGAGAGGTTACATTTATTCATTAATGAAGTCTGGATTTGCTTGTTAAGATAAATACCTAAAATGTAAGTTTTGTAGATGTTGATGGCCTGAGGCTTTATTTGATGAGGAGAGTTTCTCTTTCTGCACTGTGGAATGAGTCTTTCAACTGCCAGCAGATACTACACAGCACGTTTCAAGTGTCACTCTTGCATATCTCAGAGGTCTCACTTCTTGGCAGAGATTTGCACTCTCAGTATTTGCCTAACTGATTATGTAAAGGGGAAGGCAATAGAGCACCATGCCCCAAGAACACCTCTGGTTTGTACACAACACTTAGTACCAACAGGGTCTTTAATGCAGCTGACAAAGACAAAGCAAGATTCAAAGCTGGAAGTTGGAGTTAGAGCATTCCAAACTAGAAGATAAAGTGCCTGGTTTTTACAGTGAAGGTGATGAACTGCTGGAACAGACTCCATGGGAGTGTGGTAATTCTTCATTAGAACAAGATGGGCATAGGATTCCTCTGACTAAACACTGGCTTCTTCAGTATAGACATTTATATCTAAGTTAGTCAGCCTGGGCTCTCTCTACAAATTAGTCAGTGGAGTCTGGGCCATGATTCATCCCATCTTCATGTAGATTGTAAAATGGGCCACAGTACCTGCACTCTGAAATGCCAACTTCTCTCCATTGACTCAAGGAATTATGGGGTACAAGCTGAACCATAAACATCTACCCTGCAGATAGCTAAGTGATGAGTCTGTCTGTTGCTTAAACATAGTCACAGATATTCCAGAGCATCCCCAGTGAAACTAAGAACCCTTTCCAGCCTCCTCTGTTACAACAGGCAAAAACTACTCTGCACGTCTGCCCAGGGTTTGTCAACTGCATCTGCAGTAGCATGTGAAGATAAATGAACTCCACACTGGGAGCTTTGCTTTTCTGCAAGCTTGTGCAGAAGCAGATCCAGTCTCCCAGCAGCACAGCCCAGCTGCAGCAGGAGAGGAGCTCCATCTCAGCAAGATGCCATGCTGTAGCAGAAAGCTCTTGGTCTGTAGTTTGTATAAACTGAGCTGTCCTAGAGCATTATAACGCACCCTTGGCTTTAAAATTATATAATCCAAATGGTTTAATGTCATCGCAAGTGCAATATGAGAATTTATTCTTCTAGGTCTGTGTTTGCATGTGTGCTGTCTGTACAGTATTGTACTACACAGTGACTCACGTGAGATTAACAAGCAAAGCCCATTTATTAAATTGTTTTATGTACTCTAAATCTCATGTAATCCACTAATGCATAATGCTGTCACTTAGTAAGCTTGGCATTCCTTCCCAATGGAGCATTGCATTTAGCAAGTTCTCATAGCATTCAGTCCTTTTGAAAAGGCTGCAGTTGAGAATGCAATTTTAAAAATAAATCTAAACTATTAGAGCCTGAATGCTTACAATACACAGAGACCCAACTGTAGCATGCATTCACCTGTAGATTGCATAGATTCTCTATCCCCTCAAGGAGACTGTACAAACAGAGCTTGCATTGTAGCATGCATAGTTTGCTTTTGCAGTGTCCTCTTGCCCTTGGAGCAGATTGTCAAGTTTATGTCTAAATTCTGCTTTTGCAAAAACTGGCTTTGTGCATCTGTGGAGATATTGGTGAGGTCTTGGGAATTTCTGGAGCACCTGTAAGGTTTATGCTGTGCTCTGGGAAGAAGTGTGTGTCTTGCTGGTGATTTCTGAGCACAACATTTTCCCTGTGGGTTCAGTATGCCCAGCAATATCCTCTTCATCACTGCAGAGGTGAAGAGTGGGAGCAGAAGCAGTGGAATTGCCTGTCATATCTTGATCAGGGGGAGAATTATTGTGTGTGTAACTGGATTTGTGTCCAACCCTCAATTGTAAATTGGTGGTTCTCAAGTTGCACACTTGCAAGACACAATAGAAGAGTTGCAAACTCTGTGCATCTCTAGGAACTGGCTCAGGAATTTGTTTGTGGGAAGGCCTTTTTCATAGTGTGCCTCTGTTTCTATGAAATATTCCCACCATCTCATGCCTAATCACTATGGAATGATGATTTAAGGGGTTATCCTGAGATGCACACAAATGCCCAGTCAAAACAAGTATGAGAAAAGAAACATTTCAAGAGAGTGGATGAGCTGCAGTGGTGAACATTGCACATACAGGTCAAGCACTGGATGGCAAACAGACTGGTCAATGCTGGGGAAAATCCCTCTCAAGTTACAGGGAATACTGGCCAGGAGATTTTGTCAACTCAGGCAAGTGTAGACAGACTTGGCATGAATTCCAGTCACATATTGCATAGCCTCATTCTGTAGTCATTATTCAGCACTTACTCAAGCAAAACTTTTGCCAAACTTAATGGGTTTACTACTCCTGTTGAAATGAGTAAGACTTTTGTCTGAGGCTCAGGTGCTTTCAGATCTGGGTCTCAACACATAACCCAGCTATGTTCTGTGTCACCAGGGATTTTCAGTAATTTTTAAAAGGTAACAACAGTGAAAGACACTGCTGCTGACAAGAGAAAAATAAAACGGGTGAACTGCATGGTAAGAAAGCAAGCAGAAGAAAAGAAGAGTGAGGTGGTTAAGACAGGCACTCTGTGTATTTTATTTCATCTCATTTTATAAATTGTCCTCCATGTAGAGCCCCATGAGCTGCTCCATCAGCTGCTCCCCAGGGCATGCTACGTGCCTGCACTTCTGCTTATGTTTGTTTTCAGTGATGATGTTAAACTAGAAAATATGCTGAAAATGAAACATTTTTATTTCTTTATCATTTGGGACTGACGTTATTAAAAACATGGAGAAAAATTTAAATTATAGCTTGGCATGTTTTCTGTAAATACTGAGTAGTTTTCTGCAGCCTATGATATAACCAAAGTAACCTAGAAATAAGCTTGTATTGCTTTTTTTCTAGTCCCTAATTATAAGGATGTAAAAAAATATGCTCATAATAATGCCTTCTCATCTGGCTCTGAGGGGGCTGAAAGTACCACTTAGGAAGATCTAGTCTGTAAAGCAAGTGATTGTAATGCAGGAGTATGACTATTCATGAGCTCTGAGTTTATTGACTCTGTTAAAAACTGGATCTGTGGTCTACATGAAGGATGTATAAAATGCTGTCGGTATCAGAAATTAATTGTAGTTCATATCAGTATGACTGAGCCTTTCCTGATCTCACTGTTTAGAGTTTTTTTCCCAGGGAAGAGAAGTTCATGTTATATTCTCTGTTTGAGTTATTCTCTGTGCATTTTATTTCATTTGCATTAACTGTGTACATCTACATTTGTAATGCATTAAAAACATCCTTAACGATGGTCCATTTTGGTTGGATTTGGCCATTAGGAATCAAAATCTGTAAAAGATTCTAGAAAGTTTAAAATTAAAATTTGCTCTTCTCTGTTCTAGTATCTTGGGTTTTATAGATATGCCTTGATTTGTTTTTTGGGTTTTTTAATGAAGAGAATATTTCTCACTATTTTCCTACTCAAATTTTAACAGAATTGCAGTCATGGTAGGGAAACGAGACTGTTGTAATATCTAAGGGTAGCAAATAAATCATATGCTACAGCAATTAAAGCAAAAATCGCGTCCTCCAGAGGCGTGCTCCTTGTTATGTTCCCTGTTCAGCATCGTACTTAAGCACCTGTTTAACATTAATGGTAAGCATATGCTTAAATGTTTCTGCTGACTTGGGAGTTATGAGAAGCCTGCCTTGCACACACAATAGTTGAACAGCCCATTTTCCATCTGTGTGCGAGCCCAGAGCGTGGTGCTAGCTGAGCATTTTCCAGGTTAATTAGATTGGCATAACAAGATCCCTGGTGGACTCTGTGCAGCCATCAGCTCTTCTGTGCTCTCTGGCTATCAGGAGCTCTGCTTCGAGTTGTGCATCTTGTGCTGGTAACTGAAACAGAATATTGCACTCTATTTCACCAGTGTGCTCAAATGGAAACAGAATTGAATGGATTGCAAGTGCACCATAAATACAAATTTGGCTCTATATTGCTAGCATGAATGTGGTGCATCCTTCAAATGCACGGTGTCTACCAAGGACTATTTATTCTACAGAGCTACCAATAATGGTTATGCTTTCATGAATTATGCATGTGTTTGTCCTTAAACCTCACCTGGATGTGATATGGAGTGTTTAAGATTTGAAGCTGGCTGTACGTATAAATTGCAGATATTTTTCATAAAGTATAAAGTCCTTACAGGTTTCTTTGTGATATTAGAATCTGTCGTGCTTGTGTCTACAATAAAAAAAAAATGGAATCAAAAGAATTCTAATTCCATACAGGAGAAAAAAGAGAGCTTGATGCTCAAGAGTCTCTCAAGAAAAGGCAAAATTATGTGAAGTCAAAGGTGATCTATTCATCTATTCAATAAAGTAAGTAAGATGAGATGGAGGCAGAGAAATCCGTCTAGAGAAAAATAAGGGGTTATTGTAGGAATAAGGGAGTTATTATTTACCAAATGTGGGGGCATTCTGACCCCAAAGAATGCCTAGAAGCAACTTGCCAAAGTGTAAAAATGTAGCACTGAGCATCACATTATCTATTCTGGTCTTCTGATGGATTGAAATGAGGAGAAAGAGCACCGGCTTTCAGGGAGATATTAAATAGATGCGGAGGAGTGTGATCATTTTACCTCAACTCAGTGGCACAAAATTTAGCTTTTCAGTATTTTCAGAGAGTGACTGCCTTGGTTTCCTCTAAAGTTTCCCCTGTTCTCACCATTTATACTGTTCTACCGTTTTTAAATTTCTGGTTTCTAGAGAGTTCCCTAGTATTTAATGTTCACATTCAGATACATTGTTTTGTTGGTTTTAGCCTACTCCCTTGAGCTTTTTAAGAGTTATACGCTAGTGAAATATTACATATTAACAGTGCCAAAACATTGAGACAAAGTGGACTAATTTGCAGAATGGTGACAAATGGCTGTAGTGCACTCCTGAGCTCTCTGCTTCCGGCTGTGGTGAAGAGGACGTTATGAATAGATGTGACTGCAGAAAGGCAGAACAATGGAAAGACTGGGAGGCTTTGGGCATTTTGCACTTGTGTAAGGGGAAGCTTTCAATCTTTGAATCTATCCTAAACAGATAGTTATTGATGGCTGCTAACATTCATTGCCTGCTCATTCATTTTTGGGTGCTGTGGGAAGAACAGAGCCCCAGCTGAATAAGAAATTGCCTTGAACCACTTTGTGACCACTCAGGCACTCTCTAGAGGTGGATGTGCATCCACTTTGCACATCACTTGGCAGGAACCTCCTTTGTTCCCAAATGGCTTTGTTGTTACTGGAATTGAAATAAATTCCATGGGGTTTTTTTTCAGCTTGAAGGACAGGATTCAGTCCTAAAAAGTTATTTTGCTCAGTGATGTGTGAATGTGTGTTTGTATCTTGCAGGGGTTGAGGCTACAAGGCTACCTGAGACAAGGCTAGATCAGAGTAGGAAGGAGAAGAGATGCGTCCTAAGTGTGCACAGTCTCTGTGGGGAAGGCTCTGGAACGGGCTGTCTTTGTGAACTGTGCCTTTTGCAGGGAGCTAGCAACACTGCTTAGAAGGCAGCTTGGAAACACAGATGCTCAAATCCTGGTTTCTGGAGTGAAATGAAGAGCGAGTTAAATTTGTAGTCAGGACACGTTCAGTCTCCACTTGTGGATAGAGCCCACATATCAAGGGATGTTGCAGTTGAAGAATATCAAGAACTTGCAACTCATAGGGTTGGAGGATACAAAGTCTAGTTCCAAGCTGTCTAAAGAAACTGTAGCACAACATCTTTTTTATTGGTGTATGCTGGAGAAATTCTGCTTGAGGCTAGGAGAGTCCATAGGATCACAAAAGCTAAGCCCAGTAAACACATTTGCTATTTGAAAAGTGAATTCATTCATTTCTATTGTGCCTTGTAAATGTGTCAGACTGGCACATTCACTCTGCTGAATTCTGTATCTTGTGCTTTCTCCTTTTGGAGATTCTCATGGTAAGCTGGTTTTCCTCTCATGTAACTAAACATGTGGAGACTTGTAGCAGAAATACGAACATTGAACGAAGTACAGATGCAAATATGTCTCTGAAAACACTGGAAAAAACAGTGAAATAAGTGTGAGAAGAATGACATGTGGTGATAATAGAGAACATTGTCCCCAGCAATAAAGCTGAGCAATGTGCTGTACTGTCAAGCCCAAAAAAGTCACAGTACAGACATCTCTCCAGCACAAGACCTCGCTTTCTAAGGACACTAAAGGGCCACAAGGTACTAGCACATTGTGTGTATGATGACAATTCTTTCCCTGTTATGCCAACAGGGACCTACACCAGCTGAACAAATGTTTATTTTTCACACAAACTCCATATAAACAAAATCAGCTACTGACCTGCAACCTCACTAAGACTCAGGAATGCCTAAGTAGGCAAGATTTGGAAGCAAAGGATCAGCTGTTCTCAACTGCTGAGTCATAAAAATTATAAAAGATATGCCAAAAAACTAACTTCTCATTACCAGTGAAGAAAAAACTGAGTGTTGTGATGAGAACTTAATAGTTGATAACCCTTTTCTGCCATGACACGTGCAAATCATCTCAGCCAGACAACCTGAACACACATCTCAGTGCACTTGACAGAGTGATGGATGAACTCTGAGAGAGAGGGAGAGAATGAGTGCGTGGATAAACCACCATATTCAAATTTTGCTAATAAATACCATTTTCTTCCATATGGTACTGCAGTGGAGCTTATTACACTAATTTCACACATGCTCAGAAATAGATGTCAGTCATTTGCTGAATGCTAACAACAAGGACCTGTGCTTTGTGGTAGGCCACATATGATATGGGAATGGGGGAAGGTCTCATCTCCTAATCTCCCCAGCCATGAGACGGCACTTGTGCCACTGAAAGATGTGGCTGGAAAAGATGAGAGCAGGCAGTTGGGGGCTGTGAAAATCCAGTGATGGAATGTGTTCAAATAATGAAGCCAAGTGTGTTTCCAAATGTCTGAGTCTGTCATGCCTGCATCATTACCTTTATCAATCAAATCTGTAATTTCATCAAGAAATTAAATTGGCTTTGTTTGACAGGATTTATTTTCCAGAAATCTATATGGAGTAACATTAATTATACTGCTATCCTTTAATTCTTTATTAATTAACTCCCATTTCAGCTTCACAACTTTTCTATTCTTAGGCAGTCCTTTTAAAGGAAGACTAACCAAGACATATCATTTCTGTGGGTAAATAGGGCATTAATTTTGGAAAGGCTGGTTGTAAATGCTGTAAATCATGAGAGTAAAACCAGCAAGGGTGAAGAGGAGATGCAGGGAAACACTTTATGATACGAGGTGAGACGGAGCACCATCAGCAAGAAAGTCCATTTGAGAATCTGCGGCATCAGTGAAACGGAGTGTACACATCCGTGAGAGGACAGGGGAGTGTGAGGCAGAGAGAATGGTTATCAGGGGAAGTCCTAAAGAATGGTATTGTTTGTTACACACTGTTTGCAAGCAGTAGGAATGTATGCTGAAGGTGTGAGGAGAGGCAAAAATGGTATTGGTGATTCTGTAGAGAAACAAGTTAATGAAGGGAAGAAAAGCATTAACAATTAACTACAGCAAGGACAGACTGGGGTGAGAAGCAAAGGAATATTGATGGAGTTCTGTGTGTGCTGTGCTGGAGTGGAAGTGTATGTCATACAATCTGACTGGAAAGCCTGTGCCACATTGCTTTGATATGGAGCAACTTAAGGAGTTGTTAATGCAAATGTGTCCTGCCTCGGGGAGAAAAGTAAGTCTAGAGATTTGACTGTAAACTAGAGTAAAGACTAACCTGTGGTAATGAAATGTAAAGTGTCTGATCAAAATTCAGCACGTTAATCTGAACTGTAAATCTTTTATGTGAATGTGTCACTTGAGCCCCATAGTCTACGTAGTTTCTCCTCACAGTGTATGTTGCCCTTGATGTCCATAGTGACTGCAGAGTGTGGTAACATTTCACTGTTCCCACTTTGTTTGTCTGCCAAAGCTGCATGGAGTCAAGGCTTTAAAAGTTTCCTGACCACTGGAGGCTCCAGGGTGTGCAAGACAACTGTGATTTGTTGAATTGTAGGGCTTTGGCATGGGATTGAGGGAGTGAGATATTAACCACTGGGCATTGCATTTGAGCTAGTCATAAAAAATGAAATTTAAAGGAAACCCCTTGTTTAAATGCCAAGAGGTAAAATGCTGGGTGCTGAGCAGGGGCCACTGTGGTATCCTTAGCTTATGTCCTTTGGAGAAGCAGCATCCTGCAATGAATACACTTGGATTGGCACAACACTTTTGAATTTAGAGGGAATATGATAGTGGTTTCCTGTGTGACCTTGGACAAATCTCCTGCTGCTGCCATATACAGGATAGCTGGGTTCCTGCAGGGCAGCTCTACCACTTCCTTCTGGGGGAACCACATCCTGCCTGGAGCTTCTCACTGGGCTTTACCTTCCTTTCCCATTTGTTGAGTAAGGTTGATAATTCCTTCCATTCCCTTTCTTTCTAAGTTTTGACTGTGGAATTTAAACTCCCATAATATCCATTTGTATTTGTTCAGTACGTAAACTGTGTCATGTGCTAAATTTAAGTGGTTTTCTATAATTAAGATTACATTAAATGATACAAATGTCATTGATCTATTGAATATACAGTGCTCAATAAGGGATGATAGGAATCTGTAAATCCATACAATACTGGTTAGGCTACTTGTAGAACAGGTTTATATCAAATTACAAAGAAAACTGACGATAATGTCTTCTCTCCATGTCCGTGTTTGGGGCTGGGTCAAGGTTTTAGTATGAACCAAAGCAGAATTTGTCACAGATAGTTCACAGAAGCTAACTTTTTCTACTGAATTAGACAATAACCTATGTATTAGTAATAAAAAAATTGGTAATATTTCAGTTGATAAGAAAATTCTGGCAGGTAGTGGAGTCTAGTAAAAAATTTCCAAATCAAATATTTCTTTCTGTATTTTTGCCATTAACCTCATTTAGGAACATTATGGTTTTGATAATGCAGTGCTTAGAAAAAGATGAATTAGAGCACTCTGTCAAAATCTGATATCTGAAAAAAACCCCACTTTGAAATTAAATCCTTGATGGTTGTTTACTTTTATGTTATATAAATAATATGTGGAAAATTAATTATTTCAGTTTTAATAAAATGAGGGTTTGATTGATGGGAATTGGTTTTGTTTACTGGGAAGGTTCAACAGTCCTTGTTTTCATCTTGCTTTGGAAAGAAAACAAATATTGAAATAATTTTTCTGCTAAATGGAGATTTAATTTCCGCTTCTCACCTCGGTTTTGCTTTTTAGCACATAATTTTCCCATCCATCTACAGCCTGCCAATACCATTAAAATATATTGTAAATTGAGTTGACTGAAAAAAAACATTTTAAAATATAAGCTATTAGTCTGTTCTTAATTCCTCCTTTACTTATGCAAGACCACAATCTGCATTCACAACCACTTTAATATTCAACATGGTGTTTCTAGCCTGATTTGACTCCTTTCAGGTTGTCGGTAGGGATAAAGTGAGAAGAATTTAGACGAGAACTGCCTACAGAATGGAAAGTTTTTGTGAGATGCCTGGTTTCTCTGTCTTCATCAGAAAGAGAGATGCTATTTGAGATCTGTAATGGGTGTGCATAACTTCCTTTGTGTTGAGGCCCCAGAGAGTCATTACAGCTTTTACAATAAGAATGTGATAGCTCCTTTGCAACCATGAATATTGCTTTAAAAATGTACTTTCAAAGTCACTCATTGCCAAGAGTGCACTACTGAGTGCTGCAAGCATCCCTAAAGTCCTTGGTGTCAACCATTGGTTGGTTTCAAGCAGAGCATTCTAAGATCTCCAAATGGACAAAATTTTCTAACAAGCCTGGATGGATCCAAATCCAATTTGGGATAATCATTCTGATGCTGGCAGCACCCATTTAGATCTTGGTTCTCCATGCATATCATATAGAGTTGTGTCTTTTAAGATGAGCAGAGAGAGGGAAATGATGCCCAAGGTGAAACCACAGTACATAAAGACACTCTTTATCCTGTTTTCAAGTAACCACTGGCAGTGAATCTGGGTCAGGCAGCTGCTCTGAGCACCATGTTCCTATGACTAATCTAATATCATCCCAGACCTGCTTGGATAGATCTACCAGAGCTGCTGTCACACCCTGACTACATTTAAACTTGGCCTTGATTACAGTCCCCACTCTTTCTAAATACAGTTTATTCTGTCCTTGTTTGCCTTGTTAAATCTGCTGAGATGTGTGTCTTGGCTTTAGACAAACAGATCCTAGAGAAATGCTATCTCTTAGGGTAATCCTTATTCCATAGCAGATTTGCCTGGGTGGTGGGGTGTGGTCTGTGTTTGTGGTGAGAGATCCCAGTGTCCCAGGGCAGCCATCAGCAATCTGCAAGAATGGTAGCAACTGATCCAAAAATGACTCGTGCATGAAAGCTTGGAGATTGGCCAGGAGATTTGCTGTCTTTTTATAAAGGAGACCCTTCAAAGTTTATGCTATATGTCATATGAGCTCCTTCAGAAGGAAATAAAAGAAAAACGAAGAGAAGGACTGAAGCATAGCACTCAATTATTTGAAGTTAATATGCAAAGGATTAGTGGTTGAATTACTGTTTCAGTTCTTGCAGTGTTGTTGCTCTTTACCTGGACTGTGTGATTCTAAATCATTGTCTAACATAACTCTATTAAAGCATTAGTAACAAAGCTTTTAGCTGTAGTTCTAACCTTCTTTTTCTCCCCAGCATGGATGATCTAGCTTCCACACTTTCCTTTCTTCAGGCCTTTTCTGTGATCACAAATGTACTGTGGGATGAAAGTCATGCCCTCCTCATGGTTTATGTCTCTGTACCGTTACAGTACTATGGTATATGTAGGTCATAGGTTTATTTTGCTGGGAGACGCAGACAGTCTTTTGAACTTCAACAGGAGAGAATTTGGATGACTGTGGTGTTCCTATTTCTTGCTGTTTTTTTGTTTGTTTGTTTGTTTTGGTTTTTTTTCTTTTTTTTTTCTTTTTATTTTTTTTTTTCCACTCAGCAATGTGACCAGGAGCACTTCAGTACATATTTTTGCAAAATGCAATTGATAAATATTGAATCCAAAGCACTGGATTTTGCTGTTGGCAGTGTAGGTGCATATTTTTGTACACTCTGTCATGAAATTTGGATGCCAACTGCTATTGAAACTGAGGTGATGGGGCTTTTTAAAAAATCAGAACTGATACATCATCGTAAAGGTGCAGTGTATAAGGACCTTGTATTTCTAGCCATGCTGTCTGCAGTCTTCTATGTTGCAATGACAAGAGTTCCGGGCTATTACTGGACTGACCCAAATAGACTAAAGGATGGTTTTGTTGCAGAGAAGGTTTTTGTTTCCTTTAGAATTTTTGTTTCTTCCCCAGCACTGCACAGCAGAGGCTCATGGGGCTGTGAGTATGCTGGTGTGATCTATAAATGACCCTGATTATCACTTTCATAAATGACTCTGAATTTTCCAACCAAATTACCAATGAAGTGAAAGGCATTGAACAAGATTTTTAATTATAACAAATGGAATCTGTGCTCTCTAATCAGATTTTTTTACAGGTGGCTATTATTCATTGCTAAAAGTTAGAGCAATTAAACTTCAGACAGTCGTTGGGCAGATTATATAAAAGAATCACTTAATTTGAAGGCTTGGGTATTGGTTTGTTGGTTTTTGTTTGTCTTTTGAGTTTTTTTTAAATTACTGTCTCTAGTGGAAACTCACAGTATATTGATTTTTCAAACCTACCTAAAGGTGAAGTATTAAGAGTTGTGCCAAAACAGCTACTACAGGCGTTACTGTTATAGACTTGCAAACTTGAACAAAATTAATGTTGTGTCTTGATTTTGTGAGACAGTAAAAGTAGTAGAAGGCAATATGGGGGTTTCTATTATTTTTTCATCTTAGCGTGTCTTTCAGGATCTCAATTTTCTATCTACCTCTGAGATGACAATACCATGTCCTTTTTTCTTTTCATATATGTCAAAGCTAACTGCTTGCCTGTCAGATAAGAGTGGAGGGGGTATCTATTCTGCCTCTTTTGGAGATGAGGGCATTCTGGACCAACACTGAGGGTAGATGTGCCCTCTTGGTTCAGTCTGCAGCTGGCTGCTGATGCAGTTTGATCCTGCTTTGAAGAATAAGGTATATGGCTCCTTTGTAACATATTTGTGGCAGGGCTTTGCAGCTACATTGGTACAAAAAAGTCTCTATTTCTGCAAATTTTCTCTAATGGTCCTCATTGTGTCTATGTTCAGCCATTTGTAAAGTGGGCAACTTAACATTTGTCTGTCACATGGGAGTATTGTTCAGCTTGCTGAGGGGTAACTTAAAAAGCATTTAGAGATCCTTGGATGACAGACGCTATAAAAAAATACTGATTCTTTGCACTCTTTCACCGCTCTTCTTGTCCATTTTAAGTCCAGCTCAGCACTTACAGCAAGATGTCAGCTTTGCTGCCTTTGTGGAGACATAGCATTTTTATTCACCACACACGCACAAACAATGCCTCTAGAAATTAAGAATAAAGGCACTGAATCCTGAGTATATTTAACTGACAACAGCGTGCACCAAGAAGGTGCTTCTACACCCAGGTTGAATATTACAATAATTCCTCCTCAGCCTTTTTTTTTTATAGCAGCAAGGAAGAAACCCAAGGCTGTAATGTAATTGTGATTCCCTTCAGGCCTTGGACATTTGGAATCACAGAATCAACTCATTACTTAAGTGAGCTTTGAGTGATGAGCTTTGAAGGATGAGCATCCTTTTTAAAGGATAACACTTGCTGCTTAGTCGAACGTTTTCCAAAAGCCTTGATGAGATTTGAATGCCTGGTTCTCCGGAAATAGAATAATCCTCCAAGTGGCCTGGAAAAGCCCAGCCTGAACACTGTGCTTTCAGAACAACCTGTTCTGTGCTATCTTCCCTGCTGAATCTGAATTCAAAGGCGTTTCTTTGGACGGGCTTTTGGCAAAGCTTAAAATCCTGTGGGAGAGAGTAGACGGTGAGGGATTGAGCATTGTCCATGGTGCTGGACTCTGTCCGTGGTTCTGGGTGCTGTCCATGTTGCTGGGGCGCTGTCCGCGGTGCTGGGGCTCTGTCTGCGGTGCTGGGGCACTGCCCATGGTGCTGGCATTGTCTGCAGTGCTGAGTGCTGTCCACAGTGCTGGACACTGTCTGTAGTGCCACATGCTGTCCATAGTGCTGGGACATTGTCCGGGGTGCTGGGTAACTGTCCACAGTGCTGGGCACTGTCCGTGGTGCTGGGGCATTGGCCATGGTGCTGGGGTGCTGTCCACGGTGTTGGCATGCTGTCCATTGTGCTGGGTGCTGTCAGCCGTGCTGAACACTGTCCATGGTGTCAGGGAACTGTCCTGGGTCCTGGGGCATTATCCCTGGTGCCAGGAGCTGTCCATGGTGCTAGGCTCTGTCCTTGGTCCTGGGCGCTGCCTGCCGCCGGCAGAGAGGATGGCTGAGCCTGTCCTCAGCACATTGCTGTGCCAGTGCCTGCCCCACTCCCTGGTTTTCAGCCCACAGACCTCAGTCCTCTTCTTGAGAGTCAGCACACGGCGATTCATTTGGCACTGATTCATTTGTTTGTAGTGGAATCCTTGTGCACAGAACGGTAAAGAGGCTTGCTCCAAAAGTACCACAAGAATGGCATCTTCTTAAAATGTGGCCACAATTAGGCATGTAGGAGCTAGGATGAAAGCACTACTATTCTCTGCCTTGTTCCTTATCAGAGTGTTGTAAACAATAAGGGACAACTATACAAGATCACCTGTCTCTTCTTATTTCTGTTTGGCCACTGTCAGAGACCATCTATGTGGGGATCTTCAGCAAAGTTCATCTGAGAAGTTGTGGATTCTCTATCCCTGGAACTGTTCAGTGGGAGGTTGGATGATCTCTGAGCAGTCTGGTCTAGTGCAAAGTGTCCCTGCACATAGCAAGAAGGTTGGAACAAGATGATCTTTAAAGTCCTTTCCACCCCAAGCCATTCTATCATTCTGTGAATTAAGTAAAAAGTTTTCAGTTGGCTATTTAAGCCACACAGAACTCTCATTCAGAACTAAAATAGCCTTCATTTTACTTTGTTTATTTTACTCATGAAGTGGATTAAGCTAAATTAAATTAAAAGCATTTAATTCCATAAGGGACCATCTTTGCAAGTTCCTTATGTGGCGTAACTTGTCCTTCTACAAAGTAAATTTACATGTAGCATTCCAAGAATCTTAGGGTACACAGCTCTTTAGCCTTTATCAAGAAAGCCTTTATTTGCTGTTTGATAATATACTTTGAAAGTGTTTAAACTTACAATGAACAAGGGCACTTACAATGAACTGTTCACTGGGAGAATTGACATGGAACAGCAAATGGACTGTGAATTCCTAGTTTAGTATATTGTAGCTTTCCCTCCATATAGACAAAGCAGGTTCTGTCGAGGTCTCTAAGTATTTTCTGTGGAATTTAAGACCCTCAGTTCTGCTTAGAAACATGATAGTCACAGATTCATAAAGTGAAGTTGGAATCTGAGGCCTAATTTAGCAGGAAATACCATGCACGTGCTTAGCTTTAAATACAGAGATACTTTGATTGACTGGTTAAGAATTGCCCTGAATCAGAGCCAAAGTGCTGTGGCTTTTTGTGACATTTATATGGCTTCAGGATATGGATGTTCAATGAAAACTTCAATGACATTGTTCCTTAATAATTCAGAACTCCCGATTTTTCTTTAGAATTAATATCATTCTGGATGATACAATCATTCTGCAAATTTGAGACCTGGCTCTATAAGGATTTGTTTAAAGGAAGTGGCTTACAGATAGCAGTTTTATTACAGGCAGAAGAAGCAGGCTGTAAACTCTCTTTTTTTTTTTTTTAATTGAAGTTACTTGTCTTTTATTAAAGCCATTTTAAAGCAATTTTTTTAGTTTCCTGGGAAACAGTGGTGTGCTTTCCAGCAATCTGTATTTTGCAAGACCTCACCTGAAGTACTGTGTTTTGATCAGATCCTGAGCACAAGAGAGATGTGCAGCTGTTGGAGGGAGTTCAGAGGAAGCCACAGATGCTCAGAGGGCTGGAGCACCACTCCTGAAAAGACAGACTGAGAGAGTTGGAATTTTTTGTATTGGAGAAGAGAAGGCTCTGGACAGACCTTAGAGATACTTCCAGTGCTAGGGCTGAGTGACAGCTGGAGAAGGACTTTTGAAAAAGGCATGTAGTGATGAAAAAAGAGGTTATGGATTTAAACTGGAAAAACACAGGTTTAGATTGGATATTGGAAAGAAATTCTTCACTGTGAGGGCGGTGAGGTCCTGGAACTGGTTTTCCAGAGAATCTTTGGATGCCCCATCCCTGGCAGTGCTCAGGGACAGGCTGCATGGAGCTCTGAGCAACTTGGTCTAGTGGAAGGTGTCCCTGCCCATGGCCGGGGGATTGGATTAAAATGATTTCTAGGGTCTTTCCAACACTTTGCCTCTGTAAAGAAATCCTCCACCACTAGTCCTCTTATTTGTTTAAAAATGAAAAATAGCATTTTTGTAATTTAAAATAATGTTTTGAAACATGAAAAATAACTTAAAAACTGTAAGAACTTATTTAGACATTTGAAAATGCCTAGTATGAATGACTGTTTCTCTTGAGTGTCATTGAAATAGCACAGAGAAAAAAATCTGTTTGTTGTCCCAGAATTCCTGCAGAATAATGGAAAGCAGATGCAAAGACCATAATTACCTGAGATATGAGGGTTCTGCCAGCTTGTGTTTAGGAAGCATGAAGTATACCTCAAGAAGGAAGAATTTTGTTTAATGCATATATATTATTCACTGCTGTTATATGCATTCATTTTTCCCAAGTGTGTGGACTGTGGTTAGAGACATATTTGAATATGCTGAAAAAATCCAACAACCCGAAGGTAAAAACCTTAAATAAATTTATGTAATTATCTCAGAAAAATGGGGTGGGAGGAAAAGACATCACAAAAACGTGTGTCTTCTTAAGTGCTTGAGAAGAATGAAATTCTCTCCATGTAAAAGGTTATCTCTTGACTTTAATTGCCAACTACACTGTGATTTTCTACATAGATGTATAAAGAAAAAAATATAAAGGAAAAATGCATTATATGCATATATTTAAAAAAAGGTCTATTCTGTAAGAAAAAATATGCTTGCTGGAAAGTCAAATGTGCAATTGAAACAGTTTGGCCTTGAGGAACCATAATTTCCCTCATCTGAGGCCTAAGTGGAAGTCAAGGCTTTGAACCTGCAAATGTTTAAGTGCATGAGTAACTTGCATCTGTGTTTTGTACTTGGAATTGCCTGGGGACTGTGTCATGTGCAGGGATGCTCATGGGGGTGAGTGTTTGCCAGCCAGGTCTTACACAGTGGTGATGCAGAGTGCTGGGAGCTGCACTGGTCCAGCCCTGCCCTTTCCCAGCTTCAGGGATTGTGGGTCTTCCACAGCTGCTTGTGTTTGCCACAAAGATGTATCAAATAATTTTGGATTGCTGTAAAAATTGAGCTACAGGGTTCACTTTTGTGTGTCTGGAATCCAGTCAATAGAGATCTGGTGAAACAGGACCTCAAGGTGAAGCTGAGACAAATTTGGGATTAATGGCAAGCTGTGCCTCTAGATCTTGCTTAAGGCTCTTTATTGTGTAAGATAAACCTTACTCTACAACCTGTTCCAAACTTTCATTGTTAAGCAAATTGATGTAACATTCATGTTCTTTCTATAAAGAAAATTCTACCATGGGAACTATTACAGCTTTTTCTTTTAACTACTCTATTCTGTGTTTTAGTACAGGACTATTTTAAATTAATTATCCTCTAATTTGTAGTTGAGGCACTCAGTGGCTGTAAGTGATAACATCTCCACTGTGCAGTTAATGTTATGCTTCTTTGTGTATATAAATACTTCACAAATGCATTTTTCTGTGCTGTAAATTGAAATCTAATAGTCTAAACAGAATCACGTCTGTACAGTGCTTAGCAATGCATTCCAGGTACTTGAAAGCAATTTCAGAGAGAGTGAAAAAATTTCCACAAGTTCTTCATATGTTTAAATTTCTGTCAGTCTCTGCAGTAAACCTCATATCCTGTTAATTGGAAACATGGAAATATTTTTGAGCATGAGTTCAGCATGAGTGGAAAGATAGTGAACAAATATAGATTATCTGGATTTTTGTTTGAGCTTTTAGATGCAAGTTCAGTTGAGAAATTAAAATGAAAAATATATTAAAATGTTAAAAAATATGAAGCATAATTCTTTTATATGTTCTAATATAGAATCTTTTAAACTCTGATGATGTGAAAGCAAGAATTACAAGAGTGATTTCTCTAGGAAGCTCTTCTTTTCCCAGTATTTGAGAAGACACATTAAAGATTCTTGGTGAAAGATCTCTGCATTTTTGGGCAATAAGGCCCTGTAAGGGGCAGGTTGCACTGGAGAGAAAATTGTGATCTGTCTTGAATGTCTTGGGTTTTGGAATTACAGCCTTCTATTTTAAAAAATGGCAGAAGGTGTAGCATTTACTGGGCTTCAAAAGACTTGTGAGATAAATGAACAGTACAGAGTAAATGTCATGTTAATGCTGTTAATACATTGCTTTTTTTATTAATCCATCCACCAGTCAAAAAGAAAAAAAGACATGGTAACTAGATAGTTTTTGCTCTTTTAGATAAAGCCTTAAACTTTTAAAGTGCTCTCTGATACACTTTTATGCACGTCTTGATTGTTATCTCTCCATCATTTATGTTATAATGCATTACTGGATGATCTGGAGTAAATTTAATTTCCTTACCAGCTGCAGTCTTTTTCTTTTGGCACAGAGTGATTGTGTTTGGCTGTGTTTAGAATGAGAATAGAAAGAGCTTTCCACAGGGCTTCTTAGACCTGTGGTGATGTAGAGAGACATGAAGTAGAAACTTGGTGCAGTAGAGACCCTGAAAGATGGAAAAGAGACTTTCAGCCACAGGAGCACAGTTCAAATTTTCCACTGTGCAAGAACTCTGAAGGAAATCACTTGTTTTTGTCAATACTCAGAACATAAACCATATTAATACTGCAGGCAAGATCACTGAAACGCCAAGAGTGAGAGAACAATCTGGGATGGTTTTTTATCAATTCTTCATCCAGGGTGATGTAGTTAAAAGAGAGCAAAAAGCTTGATCAGCAGTTCAGGGACACAGATGTGATTACCAAAAGTGTCAAGCTTAGCAGAGCTCTTGTTGAAGTCAGCAGGCATTTTCTCAATGACATTATGGGTATGGGGAAATCATATGTTTTAAATAAGCAGTTTGCAAATGTATGTCCCATGGGCACATTTCAGAGTCTCAATGGATCATCTTGCTCTTCCCATAATTTCTTTTGATTATACCAAGCTGATGTTGGCAGTTCTGAATCTGTTGGATAGGTACACTTCAATGCTGCTACTGAGTCTGTTCCCTTACCAGTAAGCCTTTACCCAAGTTCTCAGTGTGACTGCATCTTCAGGAGTGGCTTTGCACTGAGAATGTTTGTCCCCCTGTCCTTTATGCACTGTAAAAAAACCCTTAGAAAACAGAGTAAAAGATAAACACAGCATGATAGCAGCAACAGCTCAAAAAGCTTCAGTCTTTCCTAAATGCAAATCAGCATAATTAAATTCTGCAGTTAATGACAGACTATACAAGCCTGATTTAGCAGATCCTCTAATGAAACCCTGGGGACTTGAAAAACAGAAGAGTGCTGCCCTCTGAGGTTATTAAGGCACAGCAGCGTCCTCACCTAAGGTTCTGGAGCTGCTACTGTGAGTGAGAGGCCAGGGCCCTTGAGACAGCCAGGACAGGTTTCCCAGAGCAAATAAGAACTGAGGGAAAGAGCAGAAGGGAAGAACAACACTCTGTCATTTCTCCCATAGTTATTGCCTGCTTACTCAAGGAACAACAGGCAAAGTGTTTGGGCCTCTTCCAGTTGGTCATGTAAAAAAAAGATTCCTGCTTTTTGCCTGTAATCAGAAGGCTAGCAATAAATGTGATTTCATGTGAATTTCTGAGCTTTGAAGATTATTTGTGTCATGTTCAGAGAAAAATAGCTTTGGTTTATTTCTTTCACCATGATAGAATTTGTTGTGATTTGTCGGGAATCTGCAACCAGTGCCTATTTTTGGCACTGTACTTCAAAGTGTGTAGCCAAAAAACTGTGGGGAAATAACCATTGTAATTCACTAAGGTAAAGTCCCATGCACACTTAAGCAAAGGCCTTGAACTTTCACTTTGAAGTCAGGGTAGACACTGATATCTGCCAGCTGTAAAATAGCTGTGACATGGAAAAACATTGAACAGGTTAACGTGCAAATAAGGGCACAAGTCTTGTGGTTTGTTTCCAAATTCCCACATTCTGTACTTTCACAATAGACTTCTGAAAGTAGAGCAGAGTTTGCCCACAGGACAGCTTTATAAGATCACTGCAGTTTATTCACTGGTGTTAGGTCTTATAACTCTGATGCACTGATTTGACTTTCATTCTGGGATTCTCTTTCAGCCCACCTCCAGTTTTACAGGAAAGTAATGCCAGAGTCCTGTGGAGTCTGAGGTTTGGGGCAAAAAGGTGGCTGGTTTTGTTAACTGTGTGTACTTAGAAAAAAAACAACAAAACAATACACCCTCCTCCCCAGCTGAACAACTGGTTGATTTACTTCCAAGCAAAGACCATCTGAACACATGGTAGGACATGGTCTCATGTAATCCCTTCATGAATCTACACTGACAGCCTAAGAAGTTTATTTTCTACCAAGTACCCAAGATCTGCATCTGTGAGGAGGTGAAATAGGTATGTGCTGTGATATTCCATTGCCTGACTAATGCTAAACATCCCCAAAGGGCCAAAGTTAGTGTTTGCTCATGTTGGCAGTTTTTAGGAGTTTGACAATTGTTTGTAGAACATCAAGCACAGTAAAACACAGAACAAAGTAGGGTCCTCATATGTCCCATCACAAGAGGTGCTGCCATCACCTTCTTTCTGCTGTCACATTTTCTGAGAGAGAAAGTGCCAGCTAAAGTTCACATTCATATATTCACAGTGTCTTAAAAATTATTATTTTTCAAAGAGTAACAAGTAAAAGAAAAAAAAACAAAACCACAAAGCATATATTTCAAGGCTATTCAACATTATAAATTATCACCAAGCATTTTACTATCAGAACTATTTTGGATGGAAAGGATGTGAAGCTGGTTGAAATTTACATGTTGGAAGTTTCTCTTTGACTGAAAGCTTTTCCAGGGAGACGGGTGAGAATAAGGAGATCCACTCAACAATGTTTAAGGATGAAGACTAGGAAAGAGTTCTTTGGGGGTGGAGAATTAACCTGTCCTTGTCTGACCCATCCCAAAAACCACATCCTACTTTTGTTAAAGCAAAAACAAGCCTGGTCTAATTGTTTTCTGGGGAAATGGGACTGAATGTTACAAAGTAATTTCTCATCTTCCCCCAGTTCTTTGATGGCTACACACAAGAATTCCTTCCTCTATTTCTCCAACCTGTCCCCACTATTATGGATAAAGGTCTGGAGTCCATCTAGTTCCCCACTTGCCCCTTTTGTGTTTTGATTGTGGGGTTTGTTCCATTATTTGACTTTACTCATTTCCACTGCTGTCTCTGGAGGGATTGACATGTTTTCCAGTAAGATGGTGAAAGATATTCTTCATCACAAAGCCCAAAGTGCCGGAGCTTCAGAATTTTAGGATCTGCCCATTGTGTTGCAATCTGCTGGGAGAGCTCTTGTTTTGAGTGCAGGAAAAGTCCCTTAACTGGTGATTCTGACTGAACAGCTAAGGAAAAGATATTGTGAGATGTGGGACATGATATGATCCTTACCCTTAATTATGAATGACTGAGTCAGACTTTAATGCCTGTGAGGCTTAAGTTACAGAGCAGTCCCATGGTGCTCAGAGCAAAAGGAAACTAACAGTAATTGGCCCAAAAAACTCCTCTAACTTAAGATTTGGAATCCAACTGGTAGAAAAAATTAGTCTCCAAAATGTCTAGGGTGTCAGATAAAAAATTTAAAAAGTCATGGGAAATCATAGCATGAAGGCAGATAAAAAGTAAGCAAATTTTTGTCTAAGAAGAAATCTAGCCTGAAAGTAGGAATCTGGATGCAAATTATTATTATGAAGTGTGTTTTGTTAATACAGTGATTAAATACTCCTCATGTCTGGTCCTAATTTGGTGAAAATACTTATTTTCCTTTCCTTTCCTTTCCTTTCCTTTCCTTTCCTTTCCTTTCCTTTCCTTTCCTTTCCTTTCCTTTCCTTTCCTTTCCTTTCCTTTCCTTTCCTTTCCTTTCCTTTCCTTTCCTTTCCTTTCCTTTCCTTTCCTTTCCTTTCCTTTCCTTTCCTTTCCTTTCCTTTCCTTTCTTGTTCAAAAAATAATGTCATTCTGCCTATTACCAAAATGAGTAATAATTACATGTGTTTGGTGTGCTAGTATCAAGATTTGCTTTCATAAATGGAAAATACTGAGAATTACTTTCTTTTCTCTTGAAAAGTTTAAATATTGATTTCTAGGGCTGTGTGTACAGGGATACTTTTTTTGGTCCATTAAATCCATCTCCAAATGAAGCCATTTCAGTATTTCAAAACCAGATTTTCATTTCTCAGCAAACTGACTGATGAGATTAACTTAAGTTTGATGTACAAACAATACTAAAGAAATACATAATTTCTCTAACACAGCATTAATGTCTAATTTTCAGCATTTTCAAGTGACAGTTGAATTTTTTTACAGTGCAATCTGTTTCACAAGGTTGAGCCTCCTGCTGGGGAGTAAAGTGCTGTATCACTGAAGGTAGATGTCAAAGCAAAGTGCTTTTAGGTTTTTTTTTTTTTGCTCTCCTTCCTTCCTGATAAGGCACAAAGCAGCCTTAAGGGCCTTATCCTCCACTGGGAAATCTAAAAGTGTCCCACTTGTTCATCTGCAAGTGATGAACTATCAGCTGACACCAGTGTTTTAGTCCTCCATCCTGAGTAACCCTGCTGAGAGCAGGTCTAATAGGCACAGCTGTAATGGCCCCGAGGTGATGGAATTTCCCAGGTGCAGTCACAACTAAAGGTTAAGTGGTATTCTCTCATTGTGTTTTTTAGGACTATCAGAAGTTTAGCTTTTCTTTCTTTGGGCTCAAGGGCTTTGTTTATAGTTCAGGTATTAAGTTATTCAGTGCTGCAGTCCTCTAAAGATTAAAAAAAAAAAGAAAGGAGTGAATGAGGATGTGATTTTTCCAGAAAAATAAATTCCAGCAAACCAGCACTAGCTTTGAAGATGTCTCTTCTAACTGGGAAATGTCACTATTCTTGTTTAATAACTTCCTGAAAGTGTAAATTGAGGTAGGGCAACTTGTGAGGGAGGCTGGAATAAAGGAGACCCCTGGAAAAAAGGGGTCTCCTTTATTCCAGCCAATTCCAAAGCTCAGGATGGATTCTTGGGCCCAGCTGGATTGCCACAGCTGCACAGGCAAAGCTGAGAACTGGCAGGGAAGGAGAAAACACAGAGCTTGTTTGCAGAGAGGTTACTGCAGGGTTTCCACAGGGGTAGGTATAAACCTTACTCAATATTATGTAGTGATTCTCTGTGTGGCCAGACATGTTCCACAATTGAAGTGAAATTGTGTGATTTTTAGGAATTAGTGTCAAGGTCCTCTTGACCTAGGAGGGGCTGGGATGGATTTGAGTGAAAAATAACAAGCAAATTCATAAGAATTATGTAGAGAGGGCATTTTGGAAGCAGGACACTCTGATATTCCAACCTGAAATTATTTACCTAAACTTAGGGGAATTTAACAAAAGACTAAACAAGGCAAATAAACACAGGATTTTTTTTTAAAGTACTGTCTTCTTTTGCTCTTTATGTTTTTTCCTTTTGGGGGCTGATAAAATAATTCTTTGTACTGAAGTTCTAGAGCCACTTTAATTAACTGGCTTTTCAGATATTCCTTGGAAGAGCTCAGAGCTGTCAAATGCAGTTGTTTTTTTTTGAGTTAAGAATGCTGGAAGATGGAGGAGCACAGAGAGGCAGAGTCTGATCCCAGTGTGGGTAAAGCAGGTGGTTCTGCTCAGGGTGGTGCAGAAATACCAGCCTGTCATCTCAAATATAAATTAAAGGAATATTCCTGGGGCTCTCTGGCAGAGGTCTCCTGGGGGTGTGACACTGTTTTTGTCTAATAAAAGCCTGTCCCCAGCAGGATGAGTGACAACTTATTTCTGTTATCTTTATGAACTAGACTTCTCAAACCTGGTACCTTTTCATTACGAGCCTTTTTCATTACAAGCTGCAGAGTTTAGGGCATGAACATAAACCTGGATTTTCTTTTTACATCAGAAGTGACTAAAAGGCTGTCAAACTTCCATTTGTGATTTCAGTAATTCAGACCTGGTTGTGAACTTTGTTCCATTTCAACAGGAGCTACTAATTTCTTACGCTGTGGTGATTACATGTGAAAAACAACTTAAATGTGCTTAAATGGGCAAAGGGTCACCAGACTAATAATTTATGAACATAATTTAAATAATTCCTGTGAGGAATTCAGTTTAGATTTAAATAAATTATTTTATTTTAACTAGATACAATAAATTCTAGCCCATTTATTGAAACAGAAAAGATGATTTCTTAAAAGAATTTAACTTCTGTGGTATTTCTTGTCTACTGAGAAAAAAATTGCTTTTCAAAGGAGAATAAAAAACTTCATGACAGTTATTCAGGAGTGAAACTAAACCACCAAAGAGATGATATGAGCAAGACACATGCAAACAAGTTCTCTACAGTGTGGATGTCTCTATTTCTGCTGCTTATTCTGGTCTTCCTTGATAATGAGTGGCATGTTTAGGGTACAATTCCTCTGACCTATTTTAGATATCTACATTAGGAGGAGAGGAATCCAGCCTTACATGAGGGCTGTTGGCTATCAAACAAGATGAGGATGGGGAGCTGAAAATCAGATAGTCAGAAGCATCTACATTTGGTCAAATAATTCCCATCCTTAATAAACATTTCATTTGCTGGAGTGATGCAGTGCCCTAGTTTTCCTTTGTGGACAATGACCACGTAGCCAAGGCCCTTAAGATTGAAATCTTATATGAAGGAAGGGTGAAAATAAAGTGTGGTAAAAAGCAGAAGCTGCCAAATGAATGAGCAGTGTGGCTATCTTGGCACCAACCAAGGTGAATGCTGACACACACATCAATGGTTAATTGATCACTGTAGCAATGCAGGGTAATAATCAATGCTGCAAGAATTTTCATTTTCCGCAATGAAAAGCAATATGACTAGAAAAAAATAATTGTACTTCTATTGCTATGTAGTTCTTAACTTCATAGTAAATATTATTTCTAAATAAAAGTTATTGTATTTAAGATTCGAGTGCATGCAGTAGAACAATATCAATTATCCATAGCCATGTTTTTTTTTTCTGCTTTGTAGCCACAGCAGTTAATTTTCCCGTGCAACTGAGTACTGAAATGGGATGGTTTTGAAGCCCAAATGCAGCTGTAAGTGAGATGGGATACATTGTGAAAATTGATCTGAATGTCACAGCTTGTAATATAGAGGACACCAGTTCCTGTTAGTACCTGTAATGTCCTACTCCTCAGCCTCTGGCATGAACATTATCCAGAGAGGGCCATCTCAGACAATTTGCTGAAAATCAGTTCCTGTGTAGGTGTCCCTGCTAAGCAAGTACCTCATTTAAGCTTCATGCTGATTAAGGAGGTCTTTCTATTTACAAAGATATTAAAATGAGGTTGTTCATTTTTTTTCCTTGTAGATTTAACAGATATTTTTTCTCTGGGGAAGAACTTCATTATTACCTGTTTCATTTGTTAGTAAGTAATAAAGTTGCTTTTATTGCCAAGTAACCAAGGAGAGCTCCCTGGTATCTCAGACAGTGCAGAGACCTGGAACAGGCAGCCCTTACCCTAAAAGTGTGTGGTCTGTGTGAGGTAGTTTAGCAGGAAAAAGGTGGGGAATCCTCATTTCAGACTTCATACGAACACAGAGGCAGTCTTTGTGCACAGAGCAGGGCAGTGCCCTTTCATTAGAGCTTCTGGGACATTTTACTTGGTTCTGCTTGTTCAGCTGGGACTCAGCTAAAAGCAAAGCAATGAAGCAGGTGTGAAGTGAAGCCTGGGGGCAGAAGATGAGAAGCAGAGGTGGAGAGAGCTGGAGTTCACAGTGTGTTAGTATACAGTGGTGGAAATCCAGGCAGCACTGGATTCTGTGAACAGCAGCGAGTGAAACACGGGCAGCAAGTGTTTCTGTGAACGGTCAAAGGCTCCTCATGTATTTTCTTCCACAATTGTTTTTATTTTCTGAGGTGTCTGAAAGACACTGCAGCTTTTCCTGGTGCTCGTTGCTGAAATGGAGACACTGGGAGGACAGGGTTTATCAGCACAGCAGATAAACGCTCCTTTGACCAGTTTATAGATCAGAGGAGAGAGAAGCTGTCCTCACTGAATGTCTCATTACTTTCCCCATCTCTGTCTGATCCACCTCCCCATCTGGTAATGTGAAGAAAATCTCAAGCAGAATTGCTGCTGGTTTTCTGGTGATACAGGGGTTTTCTCTTTGTTCACTGTATCAGTATTTCTACTATTTTAGCTTTCACTATGTGTTGCTGAGGTTTCACGTTAAGATGTAAATGTGTTGCTAATGTTGACAATAATATTAACTGCATCTAATTTCATGTAGAGCATCTTCTCCATAGGGACAACAGACAAAAGAAGGAAATTGGAAAATAGACCTGTATGTGTTAAGTGAAATGAAGACAATCACTGAGGTGTCCCAATAAAAATTGACAGCATTCTGTTTTAATTCAGACTGTCATGACACCTTCTGCAGCCCTGCTGGCAGCACATGCCGTGAAACGTGCAGCAGGATCAGGGCTGCTTCTAGGATGAGACTGCAGAGCAAGAAATACTAAGCCTGATTCCCAGTTCTGACAGCTATTCCCAGTGACCTGGAGGGTTATTCCTGAGCTGCCACATTTGCTCCTCCTAGGGCAATTTTTTTTTTACTGAAAGGGAGGGTGTGTTTGGTGTGGCATTTAGTCACCAGCCCAGAAAACGTTGGTTCCTTCACTCTAGTTTAAATCATCACTACAGGAAAAAACTCAAGACACTGTCATTAACCTCTATATCCCTGTTCCCGTGCAGTGGCAGGGGAATAAAATTGGAGGTTTTTTAGACAGGTGTATTGCAGTGCTATTTATTGCCTCAGGACTCCACTTCAATGCAGACAATAAAATGTGTATTGATATTGGCCCATGTACAGCTGTGCATAAGAAAACTCTGCTGTGGGAGAAGGGACAATTCCTCATTCTTTTCTATAAAATGCCAATGAAATCATGAGGTTAGTGAGACCTCATATGTATGGCTGTACTAAAAATTATAAACGTTAACAATTAGGGCTGTACTTAATTGAGCAGGGTTCCTTGGGTGTCTTAAATGCAAAGCTGTTCCGTGCCAGTGACTGTCACCACAAAGGATCCATCTCATTTGGTGATACTATTTCCAAATAATAGATCCCTTAGCTATAAAGAAAACTGCAAATATCACTTTAAATCTTTGAAATGGGAGGCAAATCTTAACTGATGGGAGCTTTAATTCTCCCTCCCTATTGCAACCCAGGGAACCAATAGATAATGCCACAACTTAGTGTCAGCTCTCTGTTAAAAGCAGCTTCTGACAGGAATCTAGCACAAGGATTTTTTATTTTCTGGAGAATATGACATGGAAGAGATGTTCATTGTTACTCTGTACAGATGCCTTTCTAAAATGCATTGTTCTGAAGTTGGATTTCAGCATTTTTATATGAGAAGGAATATCTGAAAAAATAGCAACAATCACACATTCACTCTTTTAATGCTTGGATCTCTCAGTGGTAAACCTCATTTCTATTGGCAAGGCTCTCTTTTAGGAGAGTATATTGAGAAAGAAGCAAATATTTGATTAACACAGTTAAAACACTACCTTAAAATCTCTTACTGAAGTATCTTATTTCTCTAGACAAACTCAGAACAATGAACATATGAATTTATTATTATTAATGGAATTTTGGGTTTGGATAAGCATAAGTTGGTAATTTCAAGGGATTGTAACGGAATATGTAACTTACTTTTACATCTATCTTTTACTCCAGGAACATGCTTAGAAAAAAGTCTGTGCTGAGAAGTCTACTCAAAAAGTGATTCCTCATCTTTAATGGGGATTTTGTTTTTAATCATTACATATTGTCTAAATTAGGATTGCATTTCTTTTACCACTATAACTATAAAATAATTTTGCCAATGAAAAATTAAGGAAAACTGTGATGCCATGAATTTTCTTAAGCAAGTTGGGAAATGGATCTATCTACACCCCCTACAATTAGAATGTTTTATAAAGAAATACTAATTTATCTCCTTCCTGATACAAGCAGATCATCAGGGTAAAACTGTGCTTCCTGTAACAAAGAGTGCAAAGATTATTAACACACAGACTCTTGGTCTGGCACTCCTGTGGTATTACAACAGAAATTATTTGAACTTGTATAATTCAACAATTCAACAACATTATCCTGTTCCTCAGAGTTACATGTGCTGAATGGAATAATTAGGTCAGTAATCCAGAGCTGAAACTTTGCTGCTGGATAATAATCCACTTTCTGGTAATGGTTGACTCCTGTGATGAGTCAGCATGAGCTGCATTGATTAACAAGATGAGACACTGCAGCTGGAGAGGAACTTACACTTGTGACTGTAAAACAACAGACTTATTGCAAATTGCACAGACTAACAAATAAGGCAGCAGGAATAAATTGGTACCTGGGCATTTTGAGATCTCTTGACCAAAATCTCTCTAGCATGAGCAATAAGCTACACCACTTCTGTCTGTAAGGGGAAGGGAAACAAACCAGTGTGGCAGAGAAAAAGCAAGGGATGTTCAAGAAATTGTTGTTGGTAGCACATGTTGGTACCTAAACTGTGAGTCTACATAAAGAATTTATGGAGTGGTGACACAGGTAATAAATAATGTGCTTGGCAAAAAACTGACCTCCTAGACTGTTCTAAGAAGTTCAATAACCTCTATCTGGTAAGATCATATGTATACACTTAACTTATTAAAAGTATGTCCAGGAATTGCTTTGAGTAAGGCCTGAGAAGCTTCATGCCAGACTTTATGCTTCCACTGTTCTCAGAGGAATGTAATATCTCTTATACTGTATATTGCAATACAAGCAAAAAGCCTGTCATGAAGTCTAGAACAGACTTAAAAAGTTGTGAGGTTGCTTCCTTGAAGCCTGGGTGCCACTCAGCTTTTCTAGGCAGGACTGGGGTGACATTCCTGTGTGGATTAAATGCCAGAGGGGATGAGATCACAATACCTTGATAGTCTTTTGCAGTTTTTGATGTTGACTGTGGGATGGGTGCCTCATATTTGTAATGATTTTGAGGGAAAAAAAAAGCTACAGTTGACGGAGTTTTTACAGGATTCATTTCTAGACTCTCATCATAAAGTAAATATCTGAGGCAAAAATAATTAAATATTGATTATGGAAAAAAAATAAGGATTGCCTGACTTTGAGCTGTTTTGTAACTGGGACAAACTAATTTGAAGAAGAAAAATTAAAATATAAAAGCAAAACAAAATCAGCAATTATAGATGAAAGCAAATAGAAATAGAAAAAAAAGTCAGAGAAAAATCCCTAGCTAAGCAAAATGTTAGCATTCATGATAGGAATTTCCTGCTGACTTCAGGGAAACAGGGTTAGGAGCAAAGGTGCAAAGTTTGACAAAAGATGTTACTTAAACTGTCAAGACAATTCTGATGAGCCTGTCAATGTTGTGTGGATGTCTAATCTCACATGTGATGCCAGGGCCATAAATCTGAGCTAATTTATTCATGGAGAATTAATCTGCCAGCATCAAATGTTTATTCTGAGAGCTCCCTTACTGATATATGGCCTTAGTACAAAACAAAAATCTACTCAGTAAAAATATTTTTAACACATTTTGGCAGTAAATGCCTCCATTCAATCATAACCATAAAAGTGTCCTCTTGGTGCTGTTGTGAATGCTTGTTATTGATCATCAGTGCTTCTTCAAAGGTAAGAAACACAGGTTCAGTAGGGGTGAACATTCTTGATGCTTTCCAAGTCCTCTGTAAATCTGAAAGATTTACAAGAAAGGTTCTTGTAACTCTTGAACCTGAAAGGTTCTTGTGACTCTGTGATCCCCTGCACAGCAGGCTGCCACAGGCCCTTGGTGAGCATGAAGGACTTTGGCATTCCAAATCATGCTGTGTGTTATGCTGTGCTTTAGGTGGGAGGGCTGATTAATGAGAAGATTGGCATGATCTGGCAATGTGCACAGGCAGCCCAGAAACTCAGCTGTGTCCTGGGCTGCACCACAAGGGGAGGGCTGCAGGTCAAGGGAGGTGATTCTGCCTCTCTTTTCCACTATTGTGGGACCCCACCTGCAGGGCTGCACCCAGCTCTGGGTTCCCCAATGTGAGAAGGACTTGGAGCTGTTGGAGGAGTCCAGAGGGGGGTCATGAAGATGATCCAGGCACTGGAGCACCTCTGCTGTGAAGCCAGGCTGGGAGAGCTGGGGTTGTTCATGTTGGAGAGGAGAAAGCTCTGGAGAGACCTTACAGCACCTTGCAGTACCTAAAGGTGATGCCTCGTGAAGGCTGACGTAGAACAGAGACTAGATAGAGTTAAGAAAAAAGTTGGGATTTAATAAGAGGTCTCAAATAGATCCACCTTGGGCAGCACAACAGAAAATGGCCACAAAATGGACAACCAGTCATGGGGTCTCTCACTTTTATAAGTTTTGGTCTATTTACAGATTGGACCTTAGCGTCCAATTACAGCTTTAGCCCATGAAGTCCCATCCTTCTTATTTTCTCTCTTCAGTTCATGCTGTTTATACTCTTGGGGCTGAGATCTGAATTGGCTGTCCTTGGTCCCCAGCAAGAGAAGGAATTGTTTTGTCTCCCTGCTCGGTGCAGAGAGCTCACCATCCCCTAATATGAAGCCCAGACCTACACACTAAAGCAGAACAGAATCTGAAAAATATAAAAGCTAAAACCTGAGGCATCAAAGGGGCTACAAGAAAGCTGGAGAGGGACTTTGGGCAAGTACATGCAGTGATAAAACAGGACATAACAGTTTAAAGTGGAAAAGGGCAGGGTTAGATTGGATATTGGAAAGAAATTCTTTACTGTGAGGGTGGTGAGGCACTACAACAGGTTTGCCAGAGAAGCTGTGGGTGTCCCACCCTGAAAGTGTTCAAGGCCAGGTTGGATGGGGATTCAAGTAACCTGGTCTAGTGAAAGGTGTCCCTCCCCATGGCAGGGGGTTGGAACTGGATGGTCTTTAATGTTTCTTCCAACCCAAACTGTTCCAAGACGATTCTTTGAAAAATGGGAAACACCTTGTCCATTACTCCAAAGAAAGAGTGCAACTTGATCTGATACATTGTAGGTCTCTTTTAAACTCTTCTATATCTCTTGGGTATGGAGAAACAAGTCCCATTATCTGAACCATTGACAATCAATAACTATCAATTTACTGCAAATTCCAGTAGATAATGTTAGATTTTGAAAATGGAGCAACTTAAATCAAGCTTTTATTCCCAAATCAAACAAGTAAATTCAAATTTGATCAAAAATCATCTATGCCATCATTGTCTCCTTCTACTCTATTAATTTTAACACACAGCCAGAATTAATTGAAGCTGTAATAGTAATTGTTTCCCAGAGATAAGGATAGTGGTGAATGTGTTCAGATGAGTTTTACTCAGTCTCATGGGCATCTTTTCCTCCTTCTTCTCCAAATTTATGTTTTGGGAGCAAAGCTAGAGAGATTTTTCGTTTTCCCTCCTCACACACATCCCCTATTGAGTATTGATTTGTTGTCCCATTTAAATACAGCATTCAATATTCAGGTGTTTAAGTGGGACATAAATAAAATGGCTCACTTGGCTAAGCCAAAGGAACTATTTTCCAGGGAGCTGCTGTAGTTTACGGTAGGTTTGGCACCAGCATAAATATCATAAATTCATTATCATAACCAAATGGTGAACGATTTTGGGCTCATGGAAGAAGGAATGGAGAGGAGAAGTAGGAACTGAGTGCTGCACTGGTTGGGATGAGGGCTTGAGGCAGCCACACTTTAACTTGTCTGTGACTGGACTGCTCAGTGCCACACACAGCTGGAGAGAGGAGGATGGTTTCCTAGAATGGGAATAATCACAGACTGTTCTGAATTGAAAGGGACCCACAGAGATCATCAAAGTCCAGCTCCTGGCCCTGCACAGGACAACCCCAAGAATAATGGTGGTTTTCATTCTGATGATTGATTTGAGCCCTGAGGAAGGCGATGGGAGGCTGATGAAAAAACTGATGAGGGGACTCCAGGGTGCAGGGACAAGAGCCATCAGCACCTTCAGCTGTAAAAGGGGCCTGGAGCAGGGTGAGCCTTGACCTGACTGAGGAGGGGATTTTACTTCCCTTTTTCACTGGCTTTGTGATGATTTCAGCTCAGTGAATGACCACCACATCCTTCTCCTCCTCCGTGGCCTCCACACCTCTCAGAGAGCTGGCAGATGCCCTGCCCTCACCCCCAAGCCATGAACCTCCCTGGCTGCTCACCCTGGCTCTCTGCAGCTCTCCTGGGTCTGGGCATGCCCAACCTCCTGGTGGTTTTCCCTCTCATGAGAAAAATCTCCCAAGGCTTTGCCTATGGAACAGCTTTTTCCCTCCAGCTCCATCTCAGTGCCAGGGCAGCTGAGGCCACTTGCTGTAAGGAGCCTCCTCAGGGAGCTGGGGAGGGGTGAGTTATGTCAGCCTTTTAAATACAGCAGCAAGAGCGTGTGTTGTAAAACAGAAGGATAAATTCATCTCCACGATGCAGTTTCAGTGTTTCAGCAGCCGACAAATTACTATGGAAATTGTATTTCTCAGTGGTGTCCCATCCCCCAGCTGCTGGTTCCCCTCAGGCAGGAAAGCAGAGCTGAAAAACCAGTGAGAAAAGTGTGGGGAGAAGAGAGTGGGAAGAGGGAGGGAAAACCCCACTGATGAGGACAAATCCCTTCTGGTGGCCAACAGAGCCTCCCTGTGTTTCCCATGCTGAGGGAGAGGGGCCAGAGTCTCTGATGGGCACAGCAGGGTGGGAAGCAGGGTTCAGCTGACACCTCCTGGGCCCCTCATCTTGCCCAGAAGGGCACCTCCTGTGCCTTTCACTGAGAGAAAAATGGCTTAAATCTCATCCAGCGTTCTCCTCTAAATCCCAGGGAGGAGGGGTAGTCGGTTTTATTTGCAGAGAGTGATGTGGAGCTGTGCACGATGCCAAACACTCAGGGATGATGTGAGGTCGGCTGGTTATTTATTTGCTTTATGGATCCTTCTTGTGGATGCCACTCCCCTTCATCTTTCTGATGCTGCTGCCAGATTTTGTAATTTTTGTAATTACTGTATGTGAATGGTTGTTTATTATTAAACTATTATACTCCATTCCCCATATTTCTTGCTGATGCTTGTCCATGAGACATGTGAAGACAGTGGAACCTAGTCCTAAGATTTAATTTCTCACCTATAAGACCAATCACCTGAATGTCTTTAAAGGAAAGGCAAATCTTTTTTGGAGGATTAACCTAAAAGTAGCCTGGAAACCATTCCCCAGGATAATGTCTCTGTAAAGCTTCACTTGGGTTAAAATGCTGATGTTTTTCATCCCTTAAGCCCTTGGCTAATAGAAGGTAATAATTGGGTTGATTATAATGTTTAGTTTATTTTGTTGGTTTATTCTGTTTCCTACTGTGAGAAGCATATTTAAAATGGCTTTGAACTGTTTCATTTTGTAGCTTGAAATCAAAGTTAATCATAAGCCTCTTTTTTCTTCTTAATATAATGAAGTGTTTCAAGTTGTAAGATCCAGCCTGCATTTTGCACCATCTCATATAAGCTGCATGCTTCACGGAGTTAAATAACAGAGTCAAGGCTTTTAATCATAAGTAACAGCAAAGACAGAAGCAAATTAAGAGCTGCAGGCAAAAGCAGAATGGTGTGTCCTGGTGAGTTTTGAGAACTGATGGATTATATGCTTATTTATCCTCCAGGAACACCTGTGGTCTTTGCTCGTGGAAGAAGGGCCAGGTGTGGTAGGCACAGGTTCTGCAGGATGCTCCTGATGGACAACAAGAGGCAAAAAAGTGGGTGAAATAGAGATGGAGAAGGGCATGGTGCAACAGAATTATGCCCAGTTATGTTTTTAGAAGTATAGGTGTAAGAATAATGTAGCTCTGTGGAGGTTACAGGCATTTGGCAGCAGCCAGGAGTGCAAGAGGTCCAGTGATGGCTCCTGAGGGGGTTTGGATGGCGTGTGGAAGCACAAGGATATAGCAGCATGTAAAAAGCAGTTCCAGAGTACAAGACCTGCAGAGGAAAAGGTGTTTAAACTCACAGTGTCTGGGTGATATGAAGAGATGGGGTGTGATTTAATTCTAGGCAAGAAAAACTCATTTTGGATGTGACATCATACTCAAAGCTGAATTTTAAAATAATAAATAATAAATGAGATTTCTGGCAATATTTCTGAAGATGCCAGCTCTTATCCATGAGATGAACACACAGTAACAAAGCCCTGAGAAGGGACTTGCCAGCTGAACCTTGCTGATATTTGCAGATTTGTGAAGAAATCAATGCACATAAAACAAATTGATAGAATTTCAAACAGTAAGAATTAATATTAATATTTATTAATGTACACCTCTATCAAAATATGCTATTTCAGTGCAATTGGTTCATGTTTGGCTGATTTCTTGACTCGTTATCATTTCCAGCCTGCCTCTCTTATGCCTTGTGCTTGAGGCAGTCATTAACAGCCTGGGCAAGGAGGAATAGCCCTGTGCCACATAAGAATTGTTGTGATTTACTCTCCCTTTGCATGAGTGGAAATAATTTCACTTGCTGGGAAATAGCCTGAGAGGATCTGCGAGTCCTGACAGTAAAATGGCCATAGGTTAAGGGATCTTTTTTACCTGATGTGATAATTTGGGCTCATATTCACTCCATGCAGTCCAGGAATAGACAAAATTTCTTCTGCTCCTCTAAAGCTTTCCTCCTGCTACCTGTGCAGCATCAGATAAGTCCTATGCAGTGTCCTGTGTAGTTCTTGTGGTTGCCAATCTGCAGCACATTTTTGGATTTGCCTGTTGATAGCAAGCCCTTTGGCAAACAGTAATCAATCATTTTCCCTTGTTACTGGTGTTGCAGAGAATTTTGCTGCTGACTGACACTGTAGTGATCCCTAAGCTTGAGCTCTGCTTCTTCAACATAACACAAGCAGAAGTCTCTTTGCTTGCCCTGATCATCCCTTTTGATCCATTTTTTGGTATTTACTCCACAGTTATGTTCTCCACTGTTCTGTCCCCACCCCAGCTCCCCAAGTCCCTGGCTGTGGAGGATACTGTGTGTTCTTCTGCAGTTTAGCCCATTTCCTTTGTGTGCCTGTCTCAGAGCTGGAAGCAGACCAGATTTTTTGTTTCCAGTGGCTTTGTGCTCTTGGCTTCTTTGCTTCAGTAGGATGCCTCCCTGGTCTGAGCTTCTTCCTGCTGTTTTCTTGGCTTGATGATCATTTTTCTCCTAGGCTGCAGCTGCCTGTACTGAAGAGACCAAGCAGGATCCTGACTTTCTGTCAGCTGGAAGGAGATAACTGCAGTGTTTCCATGTTTTGGAGCAAGGAAACCATATTTTCCCCTTTTGCCTGTGCTGTTTAGTCTCAGTCACTCAGGCACTTCTGTCTTCCTCCATGGATAAATGGGAAGAACTGGCACAACAACACTTTGATGTTTCACCACATTCTGATGGTGTCTACTTTTTTCATGTGTCTGAACTCAACACAGAAGATATGCCACTCATGATAAACTTTTCTCTTGTGTCAACAGTCCATGCTTGAACATCTCATCTTAGAGAAGCTAGAGCAGTAACCTTTGAGCATACACTTCCCCATGCAGTGCTGTAGAAAGTGGATTTAAGTCAAAGTCCTCAATTTTTATAAGCTTCTTGTTTGCCACTGGCACTCTTAATTCCATTATAGTTTTAAATGCCTCCCATGAATTCTGTATTTTACTCTCTTCCTGGGATATATGGCATGTTATTTTCAATCCATTGCCTGAAAATACATTTTTTTTTTAATTTTAATGCAATGCAGCATAAACCCCGTTGTGACACTTTTTATACCTATATCACTTCAAGTTTTCCTAGTGTTTTACTGTGATTAAATCCACAGCCTGTTCTTCCCAGACCTGTTGAGTTCTGCATGTCAGACAATATGAACTTTATACAGCACTTGTTCTTGGTTTTTTGTGAGTCTCCTATTGACACCTTGCATTTGGCCTCAACATGGCTTTATTGTCTATGGGCAGCTCTTGCTCACAAGTATTATGGTCTGCTGTTAGTGCCTTGTCAGAGCTGCAGGGATAACATTGCAGCTGGCTGTTCAATCCTGCTGGAACAGAATTGGTCATTGACCTAACAGCATTACTGCCAGTGTGGTGATTGAATTGTTGGCAGTTCTTTCCTGTAGTGTCTACACACTGATGGCCCTTGGATTTGCTCAAGTGACTTTGTGTAGCTCTGTTTAATTGGAAATTCCAACTGCATACATTGCCTTTCTTCTTTAAATGGTTGTGTTTTTCAAAATTAGAAATCTCAGTGATTTTCAGCACGTTACCTGCCTGTCTTTCTTTAGCCTCCTGCAGCCCCACTCCCTCTGTGTATCCTGGACCCAAAAGCCTCTGTATTGGTTCTGTTTCTTGTTTTCCTTTGACCTTGGGCTTCAGTACTTGGTCTGACTCTTTCTGTTTCAGATTTTTTTCTGTCAGACCACTTATATTTGCTGCTTGAAGCCACTTCTCTAAGAGCAGATGCAATTCAAGCCTTATTCCTACATGATGAAATCAAATGTCCCATACATTTCTCTGACTAGGAATCTCTAATTGCAGAAAGGTCTCACTTACTATAAGACCTGCCAGTTCCTCATTGCTGAGCAATAACCAACCACTCTGTTCCATTTCCTGGTCCTTGCTATAAGGGGAAAGGTATTTCTCTCTGGTTTTTTCTCCCCTTTCTTTTTTTTTTTTTCTTCCTTTTGAATGTTGGTACTTACTAAACACTCTCATTAGCTGTTACTGGATTTGAGGCATTATTCCTGGCAAGTCTGTCTCATAGGCCTTTCATTTCTTTACACAAATGAATTGTAAAATTCTCATATTATTCATGAGGGCTGTTAATACAAATTGTTCTTTCTTTCATTGTCTCCAAGTTTTTGCAAAGGTTTTGTGTAGAAAACCCCTTTCTTCCAGTTGCCAGCCAGAATCCCCATCTGGCTGCTTCAGTAGATGGTGTTCTATCCTGTTACGCTCACTGCTCTTTGCTACATTTCTGTGTTATTTGTATCAATTGTCAGGTCATACGAATTCCCATTTTTTAAACTGTACTTGCTTTTTTTTCCAGGGAAATGCTTGCAAAAATATATTATATGATAGCCATGTGAAAATGTATTGATTGTCTTACATCTTCACCAAACTCTTTTCAAGATCTGCTTTCCTCTCTTCTGCTTTCATGGTGTTTGGCTAATGTGCTAAACAAATGATTCTGTGATATATGAGGCAATGGAAAGCCTTATTCAATTTCTGGAGTGAAAATTAATTCATTAAGACTGTCATCCACCATTAAATATCTGTGTTTTCTGGGTACTCATCTTTCTAGTCTTTTGCAATTGATCATGTCATAATTTTTCACTCCTTTAATGGTTTGGGGCTTTTTCATACATGGATTGAGTAATAATTTTGTAGTATGCACCTCTGGTTCTCTTCAGTCCACACCAGTCTTAATTTTTACACAGACTAGGGCTAAAGTGATAGTACAAATATGTTTATTGTAGGGAATGAGAACTTAATAAAAAACAAGGATTCAGCTGATTAAAGCTGAAGCTGTCAAGAATTTAGTCATGTAAACTAAGAATTACAGTCCCGGAACTCTTGGATCAGCTATAGCCAAAAACTCAGGATATGTACATGGGTTTAATATCTTCCTTTTTAATCTCAGTCTGCCAAGTGCCTGCGCAGCGTATTTTTGTATGCTGAGGTTTGTCTCTTTTCACAATGGAACAACCTTCTGCCTGTGCCAGGTCAGGAGAAACTGTCCAGACCCCTGCAAGACTGTTCCAGTAGGTGCTGCTACCCTTAACAGGCATTCATCAACTCCTACTGAAAAAAAAAAAAAAAGCTGCTGCTTCAGGAGGAATGGTGGAGGTGCATTGAGCAGGGATGGTTAATTTTTTTTTCTCTAAAACCTCATTGTTAGAGTTTTCACCTATATAAAGCATGAGCTCCTTCCTTTACCTAAGTGGCTCAAGCCCATATGATTCTTCCTGGATGTAGAAGAGCCTTTTCCCTTTATCTATTAAAATTTTAACTTGAATGCAATTTGGGATTCATGGGGCACAGATACCACAAGGCCCAATGGACAGCTCATTAAATTACTTATCTTTGACTGTGGAGCCTTGGGATCTCCTTCTTGATCCTAGGGCCTGTTTATGCATTTTGAATTAACCAGTTATTTTAATTCAGACTGTCACTGCTTGTTTCATTGTGTTTTTAAATAGCATATCTGTCCTAGAGAGCCAGTTTATAAACTGTATCTGTCAGATCAAAAACTAAATAAATGTAAATATCCCTTAGGCCAGAGAAATTCTCAGTTTACCTTGCTATTTTTGAAGTAATAAAAACACTTAGAAAAATCAGCACCCCTGTTTCAGGAGGAGTTTTTTTCAGGAGAAAAATGGAGAAAAATCTCCATTTATCCTGGAGAAATGTGTGCAGAAGACATTGTCTTGTCAGTGGCTCTCTAAAATTCCCCTTTGTTTAACCTTTATCCACATTACACCTTTAAAAAGTATTCTCTTCACACCTGATTTAAGAATCCTTAATCAGGTCTTTGTCACTTGAGTGTGTAGCAAATAGAAACTGGAGAGAAATCACAAATGCAGCATTGTATGAACACAGCAAATAACCTCCAGTGAGGTGCTTTGATTTGACCGTGCTGGCACTGACCTCAGTGACCTTGGGCTACTCCTGGAGACTTTGTGTGTCTCTTGCTACCTGTCAAATAGAAAGAACATATTTTGTAAAAGGTGTTGAGAGGTGTGGAGTAACATAACGAGATACATTGCTCTTCTGCAATTACTTGGTCTGTTACTAATGCTGGGGTGGGGTTTATACATAGATGTGCACATTCTGGATTTAGTGGTAATTAACATTTATTTCAATGAAAATGCATTTTCTGTTTATGCCATGGTCTTGCTATTATTGTTACTATGTTCCTCTCCCTATCTTTTTTATATTTGGCTGTTATAATCTCATGCACATCAAGGCAATAATAGCCTTTGTATTATCAGTTTTTATGTCTTTGAGAGTATGTCAGTATATAGTGAACTGTTTCCTACCTTACAGCCTTGCAGTCATGTGTTTAAAGAAAAATCTACTATTCAATTAGAGTATTTATAAAGGCAGTTTTGTCCATGATGCTTATGTAGGAACTTGCAAATGGAAATCTCAGTCATTTGAAAAGCAAATGGCAAATAAAAGCAATAGGAGTAAATAATTATTAGATTTCATGATTTTTAGACTTCTTGGATTATTTAAGGAAGTTCAGCACTGTAATGAATTCATATCTGCTCAAGATTTTCAGTCCTGACTTTCTGGTTTATGGTGTTATCATGTATTCTGTGACACCTCTGGGTACTGCTTGGAATATAAGCATAGAATCATTAAGGTTGGAAAAGACCTCCAAGATCAAGTCTAACCTTTGACTGAACACCATCACATCAACTAAACCAAAACACCAAGTGCCACATCCAGTCATTTCTTGGATACTTCCAGGGGTGATGACTCCACCACCTTCCTGGACATCCTGTTCCAAAGCTTGAAAACCCTTTCAGTGAAGAAATTATTTCTGATGTCCAAGGTGAACCTTATGTGGTGCAGCTTGAGGCCTTTTCTTCCTGTCCTGCCACTTGGTGGTGGGACAAGACCAACACTCTCCTTGTTACATCTTCCTCTCCAGACTAAACCACCCCCTCTCCCTCAGCTGCTCCTCACAGGACTCACTCTCCAGACCCTTCACCAGCTTCTTTGCCCTTCTCTGGACTTGCCCCAGCCCCTCAAAATCTTTTTGTAGAGTCCCAGAACTGGACGCAACACTCCAGGTATGACCTGAGCAGTGCTGAGTAGACAGAGACAACCCTTTCCTTGCTGGTCACACTATTTTTGGTGTAAGCCAGGATTCCATTGGCAGATCCTCTGTCCGGAGCCTTCCTGCCCTCCACAGATAAACACTCCCACAACTTATTATCATCTGTAAAATGGCTGAGGGTGCACTTGATCCCCTCATCCAGATCATTGATGGAGATATTAACAGAGCTGGCCCAAATCCTGAGCCCTGTTGGACACCATTAGTGACCAGCTGCTCTCCCAGGAGCCCTTCTCTGTTTGTAAACATCAGATCTTAAAATATTATCTTGTATTTAGAAAGTAGTTACTTAAATATTTTTTATTGATTTAATGAACAAGGATAGCTTGATAAATTGGGTGAACTATAAAAATATACAGGCATGTCCTATACAAATTGTAGGATAAGGAGTTATGAGTAGAAATTGAAAGAGGGGAATTTAGATTCTAGGAAGGAGTTCTTTACCATGAGGGTGATGAGACACTGGAACAGGTTGTCCAGGGAAGTTCTGGGTGTCCCATCCTTGGCAGTGTTCAAGCTCAGGTTGGATAAGGCCTTGAACAGCCTGGTCAAGTGAGAGTTGTTCCTTCCCATGGGCAGTTGGGACTAGAGAGCCTTTAGGGTCCATTCCAACTCCTTAACATCCCATGGTTGTATGGTTCTATGCACACAGATGGAAGAAAACACTGGTATATAATTTTTAGGTTTTCCTTCAGTCTTAAAATCCCTATATGAAAACACATTTGTGAAAACAAAATAAATCTTCAGTGAAGTTCTGAAACTTGACTGCAGCAGGTGCTACCAAAAAGATAATAGATCTTCAAATATCTTCTCATTAATTTCAGGTTATTGCATACTGCATTAGACATATGGCACAGCATTAGCCGAATTTTAAAAAGTGCAGTTTGGCAGATAGTGATAGTTTATCTACATTTTACCCATATTTACAAGGAAATGTTCACACAGGATAAAAAATACTAATTCAGGTTGAGTAGTACCTATGAGCCCAGTTCACAGACCAGAGCTGTGACTTTGGTGCTATGCAAAACCTGCGCAAAGTTCTAATCCAGGTGTTCTAGAATAGAAGCACATACAGTGTTGTCCTTCTCTGCTAGGATAACCACATGTCCGGGAAAATCCATGCATTGAAACAGTTTCTTTTGTCCAGGAATGAGTCTTGATGGAGTTGCTGAAAATACTGAGGGATCCTCCTGTACATCAGGACCATCTTTAACAGGTGTTATTTTTCTCCCACATCTCCCTGGTTGTCAGATGCCAATTGATGTTTTATTTTAGCCTCTTAAAATACGCTCTCAGTTGCAACTCATTTTAAAAGCTACCACTGTCATATGGAATAGTATTGCAAAAGCACTTCATAATGGATGGAGTGCCTGGCTGTCTGCTTGTGTTAGTGAGATGTGGTTTTTCACATAGGGCTGAGGATCAATTTTAGTTAACTGCCAAAGTTCAGATAGTGCAGACTGTCATTTCAGATATCTAAATCCCTTAAAACAGAGTAAAAAGCTACAAATGTTCCTCAGTCTCCTGCTTGTGAAAATACTGTAGGAAAAATCACCATCCATGATAACAAATCATGTCGGGTTAAGGACATTTTTATTACCACACAATGATGTAAATGTGACTGTTTTATAGGGTCTGTCTTTGTGACTTCTGCTTATGACTGACTTATTAAATAGTTTATTATGTTTTTGTTTTAAATATTTTATTTCCCCTCAAAAAATGAGTGCAGCCAACCAAAATTTAAGGCCATGCATCATTGACGAGGTAGAAATATTTGAACATTCTGATTTGCTTCAGACTGTGGAGAGCTTGGTTTCAGTCTGTATTGAATTCCAGTCATTTTTTTAAACTCTGTATTTCATGCACTCTCAGAGCACCTTGTAGGTGTGAACAGAAGTGGTATAGCTGAGTGTCTTTGCTGTCCTGGTAATGGAGAAATTCTGCTGGGCCAGCCCTCCAGGAGAGACCTGATTTCAGACTGCATGCAGCCATAGCTATCTTGCATCAGTATTTTTCCTATGTACTGTCAAGAAACAGTATGATTTTTCAATTACAAAACTCATCATTCTTAGCAAGCTTGCATGTGCAGAGAGAGAACAGAAACAGTTGGGTTTTGTCTGAACTTTTGAAACACTCAGGAACTCTGAAAACTAACCAAAAGCTCAGTCACTCCAAAGTCTCTGAAGCAGCAAGGTGGATACTGTTTCTAACTCTCCTCTTTTGACTGGTATTTCTGAATTTCTGTTAGAATTGAGCTGCCCAGAATTGCTGAAGCACTGTAAACAAAGACATTTTTGCTATTCTGTGCTGTGCTGTGGTCCAGACTTCCTCTTGCCCTGTACTGCTGTTGTTTGAGCTTTTCAAACTCAATTAAAGTTTGAGGCCAGTAGAGATCTGTGGGAATAGACAGCTCAGTCTGTGGTCTCTGGAGAAGACAGAAGCTGTGACTTCAAAATCATCTGTACTCATCTACAGTGGACTACTGGACCATGCCCACATTTCTGTCATCTTCTTTGCCTTCCAAGGCTGCTGTGGAAAGCAGAACTATACCTGATTTCACCAAGAATCTGCTGATACAGCCTCAATTTGTCCATACTTCTGTAATGGATTTAGACCAGCAGAATGAGCTTCTGTTGGACAGCCTGGTGTGTCAGGTACTAGAAAATTTTTGGTCTGGTGCTGTAAGCCTTACAGACAGGTTTTCTGTATTATTGAACTGTGGTCTGAGTATAGAAATGAGATTTAGAATTTCTTGACTACTTAGCTCTGCTTGTAAATAGAGGGCAAGGACACATTTGTGCAGTTTTTGTTGCAACAGGAATTTTAGTAAAACTAGTTCTACTAAAAAGTGTCCAGAAAATTTCAGATTTACATAATAAATCTGTCTTATAATTTTCATAAAATTAATTACATAGAAGGTAAAAAAGGATAAAAGAAATGTGTTTCCTAGACTAAGGAAGCAAGAGATACAATACCAAAACATGTCCTTTATATGATGCTTACCCATAGGGATTTTCCTTATGTGTTCCAAGTAAATCAGCTAAATAACTTCTACCTGACTTGCTTTGGAGACTTCTCAGAGCTACATCTCCTCCTTTCCTTTTGGTTTTAAAAATCAACCTGCTTTCTTTTTGACAGAAAGTAGAATGGTCTGGCCTCAATTAGCCAGACTTTTAGAAGACCACATTTCTTTGCTACTTGTGGTTTGACACTGGGAAAACACAGATACTATGACAGTGTAAAATTATATCTGTTCCCTGTCCTTCCTGTGGTTGCTGAATTAACACCTTTATGGCATATCTGGATTGGATTATATTTCTGGCTTTAGGCTTTGAGCAGTCTAGCCCATACTACAGCCTTTTGAAAAGATGCTGATATGATTTTTAAAAGTGCATTATGGGACATATTAGCAGTGTGCAGTAATCTCAAATATTGTAATATATAGGTCACCACAGGCTTTTCTCAGGAATATATGTGTTTATGTATATATACACAGGTAAAAATTAGATTTTCAGTGGGTATATGAGGCTAGCAAACCAAAACTGAGTAAAGCTTCACTTCCTTTCACTTATACTTTGTTAGGTTTGAAGGGGTTTGGCAGAATTTCCATTGCAGGAGTCTGGTGCTATGCTGTGTGTTCTGAGGCCTATTTTAGGAGCTACTGGGCTATTTTCTGACACAATACCTGACTTTAAATGCAGCAGCTGTGTGTCTGTTGCCTTCTGCTAGCTGTGTCTCTCATACCAATTGCTATTGCTCAGCAGAGATACAATTTTAAGCAGATATTCCTGGTTTGGCTCCCAAGTCACCTCAAAACTGATGCCTGCATCAGATTGCTTCATAAACCTGTGTTCTGTAGTCAGTCAATGAGAAAGGAAACTTAAATACATGATTCCTTAAAGAACACCTCCATGAATTTTAGTCACTTTGCTTAGGGACAAAAGAAGTTTCATCTCTTTGGATACAATTGCACAATTTCAAATATTGGAACATTGTGATGTGGTCTCAATGCAACTTTCCCTTCTCCAGGCTGAATAGCCCCCGTGTTATGGTCTTGTTCTTTTCTATGGTAAAATCTCAAAAAAACCCCACCTCTTTGATGTTTTGGGTTGGAAAACTGGTGTGCATTAAAACATTTTAAATGCTGTAATTGTTTTGCAGAATACTTTCCTCCAATATATCCATCAGTGAGAGAGTTAATCACATCTGCTGAGAAGAATCAGCCTAACTATGAAGTGTTTACTGTGGCTGAGGAGCTGAAGATACCAGTTCAGAATTAGGAATTCATTTTGCATTAATCTTACTTGTTTCAGGTAATTATGGGCAAGAAAAATAGGAAAATTTCTGAATTTTCTTTTTCTTCCCCAGATAATTCAATTAGCCAGAAGCATCCAGAGCAACATGGGTTATTTTGGAAATGGAGGCCGGTTTCATGGCTTGCTTTAGAGCAGTTCTTGCTGCCCTGTGCCTGTGGGCCTTTGTCCTTTTGCAGTGAAGAGCTGTTGGGGCTGGGCTCTGCAGCTTGAGCTGGGCTGGGAGGGGTGGCCAGATGCTGTGCCAGTGAATGTGCTGGGAGCAGGTTGTTAAACTCTGACTAATTGCCTAATTTTTACTGCTCCTGTGTACTGATGAGAGGCAGCTAGGAGCTCTAGCTTATCCTTTTCTGCTAGTATATGTTTGTTTTTCATTAGGTGGCTCTTCTTTCCTGACTCTTTAATTGATGGATGTTGTGGCCAAAAAGCCAGAGCTGTGCAGGATGTGCCTCACCCTCCCTTCACTTCCAAGCCTGATGTGATGGAGTGAGTCAAAAGAGATTATCTAAACTTGTTATCCATGGGTCATTCTAGATGAATGTGTACATTTAGGATCTCTAAGGATAAAACCCAGGGGAAGATTGAATTGCATCATTAAATTAGCTGATAACAGGAATTCATCAGGAAAAGCTGGTGTCTTGCCAGCTGGGAAATTTGCTGATTTGTTTCCAAAGCAGACTTTCTAGTTCTTTGAAAAGCTGTCAAAAAATCTACTCCTGCACAGGAGGTGGTTAGGGAAGGTTGGTGCTGTCAATACATCCTAGAGCTTTTCCTTGGATTCGTTACTAGAAGCAGTAAGATTTTTAAAAAGCAACTGTTAGCTGATGTCGTTTAGGCCAGAGAAACTTCACAGAAATCCAGGGAACTCTTGTTTGACTAAGCAAATAGACTTGATACTTGCCCTGAGTTCTGCAAATACTACAGTCTGTTACTGATGCACTAGATACACATAAGGACTCCAAGGAATTTATTTGAATGTTCCAAGTATTGATCGAATAGTAATCTGAGTTTCTCTAATGTTGACATCAGTTTACAAAATTATCTCTGATAATGTGCTGGTGCAGAATAATAGATTTTGTGGCCTAAATCGGATCATTATGATAATCTAATCAGAGCTTCTAGGCAACACAATTCCACAGGGGACCTGGTGGAGCTTCTGTGCTACTTTGCCTGGCAAATTTTACTTGCAGAGTGTATTGCCTCCTACCTTACATAAGACTGGAATGTTTCCTGAACATTTTTCTGCTCTGTGATTGTACTGAGCCCCAGCATATGAGAGTGGCTCGAATAATCTGGTGAGAAAGGAGAAATCTGGAAGATTTTTCCTTTTATTTCTACAAAATTGTTCCTGTTTGTTCATTATGCCAGAGAGTTATTTTGACCTCCTACAAGAAGTCAAGTCAATAATCCTAGAGAAGCCTAGGACAGATAAACAATATAGATAAAGATCTTGAAATCTTATCAAAGTGCTTGTTGGATAAAACAAGGGCTTGAGGTTTGGAGTGAGGTCCCTTGTTTAAGAAACTTTGATAAGTAATTTGGAAATGGTAGAAAGAAGTGTTGGTAGAGAGGGGAAGCAAAAACCTAATGGGAGACCTTGGGTTTTGTAATTGGGGCATTTTAGAAGAAGACATTGGGCTCTCTTAAAAACTCTTGGTAAGAGAGAGCATATGCAATCCACCTTGTGTCACAGTCCATAGTTCCCTTGCAGAAGCAGTTTGTTTTTACTTCAGAGAAGCTGTCTAGGGTCATTGTGTCCTTTTTGTGGCTCTCAAAGGAAAATTGCCCAGAACTGAATGCAGTTAGTCCTGCTTGGGAAGCACAGGAAATTCATAGACTCATGGAATGGTTTGGGTTGACAGGAACCTATAAAGATCATGTAGCACGAACCCCATTTCACAGGATCAGGTTGCTCAAAGACCCATCCAACCAGCCAACCATCCAACCATCCAACTTCTAGGCATGGGACATCCACAGCTTCTCTGGACAATCTGTTTCAATGTCTCAGCATGCTCACTGTAAAAAATTTCTTCCCTTTGTCCAATCTAAACCTACCCTCTCTCACTTTGAAATCATTGCCCCTTGTTTTGTCACCACAGACTTTGGTGAGAAGTCTCCCTTTCTTATAAGCCCCCTCTAAGTATTGAAAAGCTCCAGGAAAGTATCTCTGGAGCTTTTTCTTCCCCAGGGTGAGCAACTCTTTCAGCCTTCTTTATAGGAAATGTGTTTCAGCCCTCTGACCTCTCCTCTGGACCTGCTTTAACAGCTCTGACCCCAGACTTTAACAGCTCTGACTCCACAGTGCTCCAGAAGGGTCTCACCAGAGCAGAATAGAGGGGGAGAATCCCCTCTCTCAACCTCCTGACTCTGCTTCTTGTCATGCAGCCCAGGCTGTGGTTCTGGGCTGTGAGCACACATTACTGGGTCATGTCCAGGTTTCCATGTCACTCTCAATCCAGTCACAATCTATGTGCAGCACCTTGCAGTTGCCCTTGTCAGACTTCATGAGGTCTGCACAGGCCCACTCCTCAATCCTGTCAAGGTCCTTCTGGATGGCATCAGAGTTACTAAACGTTATGTCAGAGCAAGATCCAGATAAAAACCTATGTGAATTGTGACCTTTCATTTTAAAGTAGACACAAACTCCAGGTCTGCTGTTTGGAAAATTTTGAGCCTACCCTGATTGCTGCACTCAGGACACAATTTCATTAGTGCTAATAGTTCCCACCAAAGCAAAGCATGCAGTGATACTGAGGGAAGCTCGAGTGCAGCCAGTGGGCAGTTTTATTTTGTCAGTTGATTTCTCCATGGTTTTACTCTCATAGTTTCAGTTCTGTGCAGTTTTTTTTCTGATTTCCCATGCAGTGCAAGGGTTATGAATTTCTGATTGATGCCACCAGACCTGTTTTTCACATTATTTCCTGAATAGCTTCTTTCAACTCTTAACTTTGAAATAGTTTCAGAGATGTAGTTTTGCCATACACAGATTCCCTTAAACTGCTTAAGGCAACACACCATTCCTGCATGCCCAAACAGCTTCACTCAGCTCCCATTTGTCAACAGCACCTCTCTTCCTCCAGGCTATTTTGGGTAGGAAATGTCATTCAAAACCAGGACATTCTAGCTATGTGATTATATGAATAGCTTTAGTCACCTATCACAACACCTCCCTATTGATTAGGTACTTGTTCCTCCAAAGCGATTAACAAACTAATTTATTCTGCTAATTGCCAAAGGACTTGACCTTTGACCTGCAGAATTACCATAGATTTGAGCCAGGACAACGCTCAGGATTTCTTCTGTGAGTGGCTTGTTAGAGATCCTCTGAGCTGTTGGCAGCAGGCACAATCAAGACCAGTTCTCTCCTGAAATGCCTTCCCAGCAGTGGTGCCCTGTGTGAGGAGCAGCAGGAGCTCTTTCACAGGGAGCACAGGTAGAGCATTCCTTTGGAGTGGTTCTCTTGATTGATCATCCACACAATGCTCAAGGCATCCTCGGCTAACCCCAGCTCTGGATTCAACGCTGGTTTCCAAGTGCTGGGTTTTATGGGCTTACTTCCATCTTAGGCACTTTCTTCTTATGTCTTATCCAGGGTTCTTGGGCCTTCTTCTTATATTATATGCAGAAATTAGAAATTGTCCTTTACAAAAGTCACCATAATTACTTCTTTTATGAGAAAGGTGTTAGTAGTGTGGTTAGGTAGGGAGAATTTCTTTGCTGTGAAAGTAATGAAACTCTTTTCCACCTGAAAAATTCTTCTACCTTACCTATTTTTACTTGCAAGAGAAGATAATATTGGTGATTATCAGTTCTGTGGATTTCTTCAGGTTCAACTTTCACGTTTGGCAAACAAAAAAGGGTCATGACATAACTTTATGCCTCCTGGCTCCCTAAAAACCTCCAGCTTGCCAGTTATCTTCCTGGGTGAGACAGAGTTTGGAAGGGGACTTAAACTAGATTATACTTGGATGAGAATAGGACACTTCAGCCTTTTGATTCTTTAAAAGAAAGGTGTATTTTGAGAATAACAAACTAAAAGTTACTTACTGTGACTTTCCCAGAGCCTTTAGAGGTTAAAGAAGGATATACCACCTTTTTGGGAGTAAGGACTATTTACTCTTGGAGGAGTACCATTGGATATCCTTTATCCATGAAGGATAGTCTCTCAAACTACTTTTGCCAGCTCAGTGTTCTTGATATTGAATAGGTATGCCCCTTATTTTGGGTATGTTCTCCTTCAGGGAATCCTCCAAGGTAAAAGAGGCAAGTTCTCATTCATTAGCTTTCTTTTCAGATCTTACAAGTTCCAGTTTAACATTGTGAAGCTGGAGAAACTTTTATGTCTGAAAAAACGAATTTTGTGTTTGGAAGATGCCCAATGCTCCTGATGTATTCAGGAGCAATGATGTGGCACTGCTGGAGATCAGCACAGCTTTGATATTGAAAGTAATTTTAAAACACTTACTAAAATGGACTCTCAGAGTATTTCCAGTTAAGTTTAACTTGCAGGTCCTTATAGTCATTGTTGTGGTAATAATGTGTTTCCTCAACTCCAGCCAATGTGTAAAATGTTGAACATTATTAGGGCTTTTGTCTACAGGTGGACTGAGATCTAAAAAGAGCACCAGATTCTCAGTATTCCTCACCTCATGCTGCTGAATTCATGAACTCAGAAGTGCAGCTTACCAGGGGCTGAAATCACAGAAGTGAGTGGAAAACCCAGCCTTTTGAGGAAGCTTGTCTTATTCAGTGAGAATTTTGTTACAACGAGATGAATCTGCTCAGTCACTTCTTGTATTGTTTTTAGACAGACTGCTGCATTCAGCAGCTTGCTGGAGAGCTTTTCATGTTACCTGTATTTAAAAACTGCTGGACTGAGTTGCAGATCAATCTCGCCCCAGCTGCAGGGTTCTGCAGGGGTTCATCTGTCTTCCTGGGCTTATGGAAGCAAACACTGTCTTACACAAATACATCCCTGCCACTGCCATCAAAGAGACAATTTATAGGTATAAAGGAAACCTGGAGGACAGTAGTAAATTGCAAAAAATACCCAGAACTTTGAAATTGTGCAGTGCTAAATCCATTTTACTTGTTTAGGGCTGGGTATACGCTCATTTAATGTGAAAACAGGAGGAATAATGCTGTTGAAGTCAGTTAGAGTGCTGCCTATTAAAGTGAGAATAGAATCAGATTATAATCAAGTGAGAAATATGGAGTATAATGAAAATCATCTTTAAAATATCTACTCTGAAGGCTCCAAAACTTTTTTGTGGAATTTTATCACTTCAAGTGTGCACAGTTTCCACAGAATACAAATATTTTTTTCTTCATGCTTACACCCTGCAATCTCCTGTCAGGATCTGAAATCCAGGCTGTGGGCATTCTGCCTTGCTACTCAACCACAGGATAAACAAAACAAGAAAGAAAGAAAGTTCACCAACAAAAAAGAAGGAAATACAGAGCTGAAGGGAAATGTAAGGTTCATTGCTCAGCTGCAATCTGGGATCATTCTGCTTTAGTCACTCTTGGGATGTGCCTGTTCAGTGTTTCAAAAATTCTAATGGAGTAGGTTTCTCACTGCAGCATACTTAGAATTCTTTTCCCCCTCTCATCTTCTAGTACAGTCTGTTCTGTCCACCACAGGCAAAGCAATTTTTGCCTCTTCCCTTATAACCAGCTGTTACAAAGCTGCTGGGGTTTTACCTTACTCCCTCAGTTACTTTTTCTTTTGCATGTTCCTCCTTGTTTTTCTCCATCCACTCTCCAAACTGATCAGCATTTTGTGTCTCAAAATGGGCACAGAACCCTACATGATAAATTTAATAAAAATCTTACTGGAAGTGCATTTTAAGCTCTTCTGTCTTTCACTGACTCCATCATAGTATGTGCACTTCCCCTAAGTGTTGTGTAATTGACTCATATCAAGTTTAAGAAATGTTTTAGTAGAAAGTTCTTTTCCTCAGAACTTCCATCTATCTGTAAATTCCCCAATCCTTATTTTTGTGCCTCATTATTTTTGCTGAAATGCAGTTTCTTGGCCTTACTGTATTTTTTTTTTTATTTCTCCAGCTTAAAATCTGTCTGGATTTTGACACCCTGATGTTGACTAATGTGTTGGTCAGCTTTTTCCAAAATCAGACCCACCTGCTCCCTGTAATGATCTGAATGCATTTATAGGTGGTGCACCCATATTTTTGACTTGGCAGCAGGTGGGGGGAGTGCAGTTGTGCCCTTGACATGCCAAGAGTAGATGGTGATTGTATAATATGGAATATTATGATCCCCTTTCCAAGCCAAACCTTAGTGGTCTGTTAATATAAACTGCAGAATTAAGGCAAGCAGTGTGCTCAGCTCCTGATACAGAGGAATTCATCACTTTGCAGAATTATACCCAGTTATATTTTATAAATAAAGAGATACTACAGCATTTTCCAAACATCTATTAATATCCAGGAGATACAAGTGCTAGTGATAAAAATCACTGCAGCATTACCAGTTCCTTCACAGGGAGAATGCTGCTGTCATTCCTTGGCTGAAGGCAAAGCAGAAGAAATTTATTTTTTCTGTAATGCTTTTACCCTCCAAAGAAATCAAGGTGAAATTAAACCCATCATAGCTGTGCTGAAAAGTAAAATTTACACGAGGAGAATACGAATGCAGTTTGTAGGCAGACTGTTTTCTGCCCCTAGGAAATACTATGAAAATACAAACCAGCTGGCTGAAATTGGTTTGTGAGTGTTTTTCCAAGGCTGTAGGCAAGCCTGACGAGTCTCATGCATGAAGGATAAGATCACACATTTGGCTTCCACCTCACACTCTCGAGTCCCTTGGTTTGAGCATCTCACATTTGAAACACACGTGGCTCCTCCCTGTGCTGTGACCCCCCAGGATTGTGCTCTCCAGCTGCAGCCTGTCTGCACAGCTCTTCTCTTCCACTGGCCTGTGATGCATGGAGATATATCCACATCTGACACCAGAGAGATTACACATCTGAGTATCTCTATAGATTTAATCTTGGCTTCTCCTTGCACTTGATTCTGAGTATAGCAGACACTGCCAAACTGGTTTTTCAGTGGTTTGCCAGTGGGATTTTAAGTACTCTGATGCTTGTCTACAGATGGTGCAGTTTTGGAATTGTTATGCAGACACTGTTCTTCTTTTTTATTTTTTTTTCATAGTAGCTTAATCCTCTGTGAAAGAGGATTTAACTAGAAAACAGTTCTCTTCCTGTGAAAGGAGTTGATTGTGGCATTACCCTGTCCTCTCCATCACCTTTGTGGCTGGGGCTGCCTCTGTTTGGTTTTCCTTTTGCATTCACTGATGAGTGACTTCACATACAAGTAAAGTCAGACTATTCTTTAGGGGTCTTTGCAATTTTCACCACCCTCGAGTTAATTTGTCTGCACATCCCAGTGTCACAAAAGAGTTAATGGTTGAAAATCAAAGGCATTTGTGCTCTCAAGTCAGATAAGGAATTGAGGCCAGGTACCCTAGGTAGCTTGAGGTTTTGCAGACATTTAAAATGTATATTTGTTCTTATTCTTATGTGTTTTCAGTGCCTTTATTTATGGAACTTACATATGTACTGCAGAAGTGATTACACATGCAATTAAGAAACCATGCTTGGTTTATTTTGATTTTGGCATACTTGAAAATTATTTAATAAACATAGAAATGTTTCGCAGAGAGTACTGGATAGATTCAATTTAGATTAGACCCCAAGCACATCCCTTATTTAGTAGCTGTGGTGTTCCTTTTGCTGTGTCTTAAGGCTGGAAATCTTTTACTGAGGTAAATTCTGCCCAAGAAGGTGTCAGAACATGTGGTTATTGAGGGCCACTCCGTCTCAGCTCTGTCTTACCCTTCTCTGGCCACTCTGCCTCAGTAGCCAGATGGAACAGCCTTTAAGGTTTCCTTTATGGTTCTTTTATGTGAGATCAGTGTTCCAGCCCACTTAGGAGACTGGCAGACACAGGGTGGGACTGATTCAGGATTCCTGATGGAATGTAGACATGTGAGGGGTGGATATACTGCATTTTAGCTGGTCATCCCAGTTTCCTGCTGAAATCTGTGGAGATCCAATGAGTGCTCCTAGCAAGGCTTGCACAGAACTCATTGCTGTGAAATAGGTGCTGAAATAGATCAAATGACTCCTGACCTACAGTGGTTATTAGTTATAAAGGGAGCTTATGTAATGAGCTTAGCTATAAATATTTAAATTGTTGGAGGTTAAAGGTGTGAAATAAAGCTCAGCTGGTACAGTGAGGGTACAGCACGGCCCAGAGCTTCAATGATTAAGAAGCAATGAGTTAATTGTGGACTCCATGCTTTGTTTCTAAAGGAAGTCAGACAGAGAGTTGGCTTGAGATCCTTTTCTGTCACTGCTGGGTTTTAGTTGTGTGTCCTTGCAGACATAATTGAGGATGCAGGTTTAAAATGGGCAATGCATTGGAAGTAATAGTGGTGTTCATCTAAATATCACAAAGGAGAACTTTCAGTGTGCAGGAGCAAATCCATAGAAGTGAATGTATGTCCAGGTAGCACACTTCACACTGGCCTATCTGTCCTGTTGCCACAGCAGAGGACAATCTAGAAGGGGAAAATTTATGCTGTTGTGTTGAAATGCAGGATTTTTTTCTTGCTCGCTGAATGGTTTACTGCATGCTGTTAGTGAAGTTATATGAAGAAGGAAGACTTACTGTGTTGCTATCAGGAAACTCTGAGGCTGGTGCTCAGTATTGATTTAGCCATTGTCCACAGGAACACCAAGAATTATGCCTGCTGTGCCTGTTATGCTTTCATCGTAAAGCCTTTATTGAGCAGCCTTGGCCAGTAATGCTAATGGATGGAGAGCTACCAAAATCACTGCTCTTGCAGGTCAAATGAAGTCTCAGAATTTAGTAGTTGCTTGGTGTGTCCTTTCTTAGTCATTCTGCTCACAGTTTTCCTGGAGCAAGTTGTAAAATCTAAGTGGTGTGAAAACTCTGGTTTTTCAAACATCGTGCCTTCAAAGACTCTGCACACGTGAGGGACCTGGACTGGCAGTCACCAGAGGCATTAAGAGCTCTCACATACACTTTCCTCCTAATCCTCTGAAGAGATCTCTGTTCCAGCCCTGGATACAGCTGAAGTAGGGATTGAGAAGAGTTTCTGGTATCAGCACTGTGCTATCAGCTATTCTATTATAAATAGCGTTTTTCATCAAAGTTTTTGGAGTGTGGGAAAGCTGCTTGTGAGTGGTTGTAAACTGCAAAACAAGCGGACCAGAAAATTGTATAAGTGTGTCATCTGACATTATTAACAAATTTTTTTAAGAGCTTAAATTTTCCTGTGGATAAAATGAAAGCTCTAGGTCAGCAGACACTACACTAGTATAGCTGCCTTTGATTCCATTGGAATCAGATATCAGCATAGTGGGATACCTAATTCCTCTTGTGAACTTCATTGATTTATTTGTACACAGCACCTTTCCTGCTTTGAACATTGTGTTCTCTGCTTGTCAAAAGTAAGGAAGAACCATTGATAAAGGATACCCAGAAAGAAGGGCTGCTTTTAGTTGAAAAATGTATCCACATGAAGGGAGTGGGTAGATGAAGAGGAATGTAGATGGCATTTATAGTGATGGCAGGGTCCATGGACTCGTGGTTAGGTCCTAAGAAAGGTATTGGATCTTAACAGTTGTTGGCCCTGAGGGAAGCTAGTGGGCTTTAAATGTAAGTGAAAAATTGAGATAGGAACACCTTAAAAATCAGAGCTTCACAGTGCTCTCTTTTCTGTTTTAATCCTCTAAAGAGATTTTCCTATTCCACATAATTTTATTGCTTGCATTACAAAAAGAATCTACCTGTTGCAATGAAGCTTGGAATATGGGCTACATCATTAATTTTTTAAGGACATATGCCATTAATCTCTTTTCAGAAGCATCTTCCAGAAGACTGGAATGTCAGGATTTTTGGAATGTCAGTAATTCAGTGTGTTTGTTTAAATGTCCATTGGTGAATCAAGGTCCTTCATGACTCTGGTGAACACTTTGTGCTAATGTGCACATGGGAGCTAATATGTGCTGTCTGCTACAATCATAAACAGCTCTGGAATTATAGCACTGACATCCACCTCTTAATAAAATAGCCACAAGCTTTTCCCTCACTGCATACAACCTGAATGCAGGCTGTGCTCTACTCCATGGGTTTTTTCAATCTTGCCTTGTTTTATGTGGTGGTGTATCCCAAGAACAAGCATCTGTTGTTGATAACATTATTTTTTGGTGGCGTGAACTGAGATCTCTAGAATCAGCACAAACAGAAATCAGTTTAAAAAAATGCAAAATAAGAATAGTGAGGGAAAAACAGAAGTGTTTGGTTTTGTTCTATGAAAACCTCACGTATTAGACATGTCCAGGGTTTAAGTTGTTGGGGATTTTATTTTCTCAAGATCAACTTATTAAAGTATAATTAAGCATCATATGTGAAGAATCATTGTGACTTAGAGCCCTATAAGAGGTTAGCAAAGGGCAGTGTATCATGATGCTTGTAAATCATAAATTTTATATAAATGTGTATCTAGGAACAGAGAGGTCTGAGACAGGGAGATAAAAACCCCCACATTAATGGCCTTATGTTAAGCCTAACAAATTAAAGTTCTTAAATGAAATTATTCTCTGACCTTTTATCACCCTTGGACTGTGCTCAAGTCTTTTAGTGAACAACTTAATGGCAAGAATTCTTCTGCCTTTACTGAGGGTTTCATGCTGCCTGTGTTTGAGACATGCCACAGAAGCCTAACAAAGGCATTTGTCTATTCTTGGAAGTCGATGATGAACCTTGTAGTCATTCCCATACTTCTTTCAGCAGAGAAGATCATGCACACAAAGAGAAATAAATCTCCTTTATGTTTTCATAGTCTTACAGCTTCATACTTCAGGAGATGAGGTGACCTACTTAGGAAAAAAAAAAAAAAGATGGTAAAAGAGAAATAAAGGACAAAGGAGCAGTAACCTAGTGTAGATTCATGAAGATTTATAGCAGAATAAACTGATCATTTTTGTTTCTGGGGATGTGATTCAACCTGCTTTCTGCTCGGAGGTCCCCACAGCTTGGCTCACAGAGATCTTGTGGGAAGTGAACGTATTAAAGATGTCAAACTTGTGACTAGCAGGCAGCATGACAGACTGGACAGAGGAGAGGTTTTGGAGCCTGGAAAGAGATAGTTTTACTCTTAGCTCTGTGACTGGTTTTGATGTGTTTATATTAATTCTCTGTGTTTCTTTTCTCACCCCCCACCTCTCTTGCTTCTGAAGACTCTCGGAGCTGGAATTGGCTTCCACTGTGTATTTATATGTTGCCTGGCACTGAGATTCAGTTCCCACTTGTGGTTCCTGTGTGCTGCTGGAATATAAATAATAAACCTCTATTTTCTTTCACTAATTCTAACTCTGCATATCCTGATCCTGCTTTAGTTGTGCTCAGTTATTTTACAAGACTGCTGAGACATCTCAGGGAGTGAACGCAGTCCTTGCCTCCCAGTTATCCTACAGATGTCAGAACAGAATCCCAGTGGCTGCAGCTGAGCCTGGGATGGAGCTTTACCAGAAATAAAGTAGAAGTGATCCCAGATGGCCTTTCAGTACCAACAGGTGCTGTGGTGGTGAAGGTTTTTCTGTAAATGTGTTGCAGTTTTGCAACACTGAACTGATAGGTGAAGCAGGCTTTTTAGCCAAATGCAGCATCTTTCTCTTGCTGAAACAGTACTCACCTCACAGCACATCTCAATATTCACAATCATCCCAGAGGATGTGCCATATTTATAATCACAAAAGATCTGAATCTTTGCAATTTTGCCACTCTTTGCTTTTGTGCCAGCTGTGTTTCAGTGTAAGCAATGTGGCTGCTTTTCTGCCTAGAAGTCCTTAGGAATGAGCTTCAACTCATGGAGGGGCTGCTCATAGACTGTCTCACATCCAGAGGTTGTTCAAATTTGACAAAGGAAACTCCCTGGCTTCACTGAGAGAATGTTTTGGGGGATCCACAGAGTTTTTGGTCTCCAAATTTGACAACTTGAGAGATTAATTTTCAACATTCAGTTCAGATATCTTAGAAAGGAAATTGGGTCTCTAGATCCAATGGAGAGAGGATACCCTCCCACAGAGGGATTTCAGAGCTTGTAAGTTTTAAGTGTGCTTAATTTCTGAAGACCCCAACTGCAGATGGTAATACTTTTCTAATGCTTCCTCTTGTTTGCTTCTTTTCCAAAGCAGCTTCCAAAGGAGTTGAGGCACCCAGAGTCATGTTTGGTGTGTTTCTATCTGATTTTGCCTCTTTCAGTACTTTTATAACCAGATCTGGAAAAATACTACAATTTTCTTTAAAATAGATGGTTGGGTAAGAAAAGACACAGGTCATAGACCTTGTAAGGAAGAATTCTATGTAATTTTTTTTGTCTTACCAAGCACTTGAGACCTTCTTAAAGAAGAGCTGTTATAAAATGCACACCTGCAGGACTAATTCCAGCTGGAGCTGATATCTCATTAGACACTAGAGAATTTAACCATTACCTTTGCCTAGCTGAAAAAGTTTGCTTCACTACTTCTGCTTCACAAAAATATGTGTTGGGGTTTTTTATTGCCCTGCTTTTATGGTCTGGTTTTAGGCCAGTTTTGGAGAGGTTTTTTTGCGAGTGGCAAATCCCAGTACTGCCATCTGCAAGCAGCAGCACAAAATACCATCTGCTGTGAATGACTCTCATTGCTCTGTACCCACTAGAACCCTACCAAAGATGTAAAGATGTTTGTTAAGTGGAAGGCTTCAGGAGACAGAAATGCAACTGGAGCAATGGTTTGTGCCATACGTGATCCCACTGACGCCAGGAGGATTATCTGAAGTTTAAATTAGCATATAACCTGACCTCAGCTGTTTAACATTAAGCAGTGGGGACAAATCTATTTCCATTAATCATGGCCATGGTGGATGTAAAATGCCTGCATTAAGTAATTGTGATGATTTAAGAAAGCAAAGATTGCTCATTTGAGATGGAAAGAAATAGGAAGGAAATCTGCAGTAGGGAAATTGCAAAAGTGAGTGGTATCAAAAATTGCTTTCATGCAACACTTTTTGTGCTGCATTAGATTTTTGCATTGCTTTTCTAAATGGAAACCAGTGTTATTCCAGCTTGAAAAGAATATTGCCCATTTTTATTAAGTTTCTGGCCTGCATTGCAGAGCTTTTTGGCAATTATACGAATAGACCACTGAATTTAAGGATCCCTCTGCCCTTTTGACATATATAGAAGGTTATTGAATTTCCTGTGCATATTTGCTGTTCAAATAGTAGAAAGAAATTTGGTTATTGCAGGTGGTCAGTTCATTCAGACTCATAACATTCTCAGCTTGTACTATAGGAGCCTAGGCAGGGAAGATAAGAAAAGAAATAGTGTTTTGAACTTCTCCCTTTTATGGGTCGTCAACAGAAACAGGTTTTGGAAGAATTAAAATGTATTTTGTAGTTGCAATATACCGTGTATTTTACCACACTGTGAAATGACTGGTGGTGCTTTGAAATGCCCGTGGTTGTCATTTCTGCCAGAGTCATGAAAGATGTCTATAGACAAGGGCATCACAGGTAAAATTCAGAGTGCAGGAGGAGAGTGAAATATTGCCCAATTGTATAAATAGAAAAGCTTACTAAAAGATCAAAATACTGCTCATTAGACAGCATGCTGCGGCTGTACTTCCTTTACAGATAAACAAGAAGCCTGGTTCTCTAGATTTAAGTAATCCCAGGGGTGAACATAATAGCTCATCAATGTTCTACTCCCCTAGCCAGTACCTATCTGAGTTTAATTTACTACTCTTGGGAGATTTCAGTTCTTCTTTCAGGACATAGAGCTCTAACATCTGGAGCCTGGGAAAAGACTCTTGGTGGACTTTGGATGGGGCCTGAGTTCCAGCTTCAGACTGCTGAGAGTTTGGAAGCCCTGCATGTCTCCAGTCTGGACTGAGGCTCCAAAACTGGCCAGTGCTTTGTGTCTGTATGTTTGTGTGCCCCACCATGTGTCTATACAAGCACTGAGGTGCTTGGGAGCATTTTCAGAGTGAATCTGGAGTGCTGGAAGTCAGCTTCTCTCTCCAGTCATGTCTCGGTGTGGATTAAAGCAAACTGCCTGAACCTCATCTACAGCAATATGGAGGTTTTGAGGGTAGGATGAGGAGGCAGGTGTTTTCTGTACCTTAGAAAAAAAGAATTGTATCTGATCTCCTTTGGACAATGCCTGTTGACCTTCCTTTTCAGCTGCCTTATCCATGCCTGGTCATCTATTAACAGGTTACTGTCACGCTGTCATAGACCAGCTATGGAAATGTACATTTGCAGATGCAAAGCTCCTCCTTTTGAGGAAAATATTTCACTTGGCATGGCCAGCTCAGGATATCCACTGGTCATTTTGAGGACATGGATGCTAGCTAAGATCTGTTATGCTGGGAGCTTGTCCAGCACAAGGACCAAACTTGCATCACCGAGGTGAGATCAGAAGGGTCCCTGACCTGTGTGCCCATTAAGAGCTAAGGCAATTAGAAGAATGTTCTCCAGGACTCTGGAATAAGTTTCTGTTCAAAGGACTGAAATAACCCATATTTAAAGAATTGGAGTACACTGCAAAAGGCAGAATGGACTTCTACTTGCACTGAAGGAAGTGATAGCTTGAAAGTGGTTTGCTGCCTGGGTTTCTGTGAACCTGATGACTTTAAAGCTGTTGAGATTCTATTGAGTAGTTAATGATGTTAGGGCACTGAGACCCATGGAGAGGCAGATCTGTCAATTCTTTGAAATCTAAGTAAGCAAACATTGTCATAGACCATGAAGTATTTCCATTATATTTTTTACTAAACATTCTTTTCCTCCAGAACTGCCTCTTCTCAGTGCTGTAGACAGAAAACATCTCAGTGATTTAGTCTGATGATTTTAAGAAATGGATGTGATTCTTTAATCACTTCCTCAGCCCATCAGTAGTCCCAGAAACAGGAAAGTGTCTGGGCATAGAAACACTGCTTCTATACTCCTGCCTTCCCAAGGTGTGCAGCCCTGCACTGCAGAGCCCTCTGGCCATCCTGTGTGCACACAGCCTAAAAGCAAGAACAGTTCTTTTTCTTGTTCTTATTCTGTGGTTCTCCTTGTACAAGGGAAGTGATAGAGGGGTGCTGCCTGCTGCCAGCTACAAAACTTGCTCATCTGCTGCCTAAAGAGGCAGAGTCCCCAGGAGAAAGAAGGGAACTTTTACTGATACACAGTAAATGAGAATTTCTGTAAGGGGCAAGTACAAGTGTCTCTCTCTGCTATGTCCTGAGGCTTGGCAGAGCTCTGGAAGGGATGTATAAATGGCAGAGTCTGATGGCCAGTATTTTTTTTACATATAGAACCATCAGTTTGTAATTGGAATCAGGCAACCACATATTCCAAACATCTGAAAACTCAGCCTTGAAATGCTGTTGTTTTGAAATGGATATTCTGCTCTAGACTATCTCCCTTCAAGAGTAAGAAAGTTTGGTCGTGGCTTGTCCCAGTACAGTGGGTGACTTTCCCTCTCTGTATTCCAGCTCAGAGGGAACAAGAGTGACACAGACTTAGGAACTGACAGCCTGGCAGGGTGTCTGGTCAGGGCTGTGCTTAGGAGAAGGGAATGTTTGTGCCAAAAAGAAGTACAAATGGTGATGAGGCTTAGAAAGCAAAAAAATGTGGAGTGGTGATAAGCTTGGGGAGAGCTGCCTGTGGCCTAGGAAGAGGATTATGGAGAAAATCCCTCTGAAGGAAAAAAAAAAGTTTTCTAGAGGAAAATGTTGTAGGGCACTACCTGAGGTAGCATGAAATGCAGGGTGAGTTAGTTACAGCTGTTTTTCCTAGGAATCCTGAATTAAAACACAGGGTTCTAAGTCTTAATTCTGGTTTGTATGTTTCTCACTTTCCCTAAGAAGTAAAAGTTATGAACTATTGAGAAGTGGTGAAGCTCTTTTCTCAACAGGAAAGAGAATGACAGAGCTGGAGAAAGCAAGGAGTGAAAGAAGGATTACAACTCTCCCCAGGCCAGAGGTGAGGTACTGGGTTATGAGGTGACCATACTGCAAAACTGTATCCCTGATCTTGCAAAGATCTCCATACGGACTGAACAACATTTCTTACAGAAGCTGACCAAATTATAACTTTATTAAGATCTCCCATTTCCAAGGATAAGTGTTTTCAACTTCAGGTGCAATTCTGCTATCACTGAATTCAGTGGGAGTTGTGCAGGTGATTTGCTGATGTGGGATAGGTGTTTGAATAAATGATATAATGCAAAACCACTCATGTTTTCCTGTAAAATTAAGTAGCAGATGGGAATTCTGGAATGTGTTCTAGATTCTTACTTTCCCTCCCCTCCAGCTGTTAATTATTCTTCTGGTTTAGATCCTCAGGGAGGAATTATTTATCCTTAGCTATTTGTGTTTCAGTGAAACATTAACAATCTCTTATTAACTGCCTGTGCTAATTATCTCAACAGTAGCAGTATTCCTGCTCATCAGTGAACCCTTGAAGGAAGAGTGTGGAGCAGGAATAATGAAATTATTTTGTTGTCCTCTTTCTCTGCATGCTGCACACAAATGAGTAAAAGAATGGTAGATCCTAACCCTCCTATGCACAAAATGCAGTGCCCAAGACTTCTTGTAGGAGGACAGAAGTTTTGAAATGTTTCTGTGAAGTTTGGGGAGTTTTGCACTGTGCCATAATTCAGTGTTTGCACAGCTGTCTCTCCTGTGTGTGCTGATACAAATCAGCCAAATGCTCCTTTGAATAAAATATTTCGGCCCAAAGATTTCAATGTTTTAAAAACATTTGTGTGTAGGAAACCAAAGTGGTCTAATGTGAGTGTCAGTGCTCCTCATCTGCAATGAGTGCTCACAGGAATCTGCTGTGATACCAGTTATTTACAGAGGGAAAAATAGAAATATTACCCAGCATGTTACTGGTGTAATTAAACTGAACAAAATATAAAGTAGGAGTATTTTTTGTGCAATAAATAATGAAATTATTTATTGAAAAAGCTGAGGGCTTCTAACACTTATCTACTAGAAAAGATTTTGCAATGGCAGACTTAATAAATATGCCTTTTTCACAGTGCTGTTTGCCACAAAACATAAATCCTTTTTGTTAAATGAGATGACTGAAAGAAAGCAGTTATGGAAATACATGACTGATGAAGAGAAGGTGATATGAGTTATTCTAATGTGAAAGGCTGGCTGCTATCTCTAATGCTGACCTTTTCCCAGTGAAATACATTTACAGTGTTACATGTTACTTGTTAATAGTTTCAACTATTCTGGTGTTTGGGTTCATAACTCACAGCTTGAAAATGTCTTTTAAAGTAACCATGACCATTTTCTGAGAAACAAGGGAGTTCTGATCATTTTTCACAGACAGACATAACTAGGACAAATGTCTGTCCTTGGGATCCAGGTGCTTTCCTACCATTAATCTTCAGAGCCCCCTCTGGGGTAGGTGGAGATTGTTCTGCACACATTTCATTCCTGGGGAAGTGAAACAATCAGAGAGGCTTGCCCAAAATTTAATGCTGGTCTGACTGAAGTTGGTAGGAGATAAATGCTTTGGTAAAATTTGTTGGAGGCACAATTTCCTATGCAGCAAAGATGCATTTCAATAATCATGAGTTCGTGTCTGTGCATCCAGCAACCAAATCACTCTGGCCTGTTTGCTGACACTTCCTGCAGGAGTAGGCCAAGCTGCAGCTCTCACCTGTGTGAGATGGAATTACATTTTAGATGAGGCCAAGATGGTTTTCTACCTTCCTTTCCTATTTTTGTCTTTTGAAAAAAGTCCTCACAGCAGTCTTTCAACTTGTAAAAATGATACATATATTTTATTTTCCTCATTTGGAATATTCATCTGATATTTGTGACCTTGGCATTGGGAAGCAGATAGGTCTTGGGCTAATGTTAATCATGTGTAAAGGCATTTGTAAAGGTATTTAAAAGGATACCATTCTCAATGGAATAATCAGGGCACTGTCTGCAAAGTAATGAAAATTTAAAAATAACTGGTTGAACAATGCAATGTAGAAATGAACAGGCTGTAGGAAAACCCACATAGTGTCAGGATTGTCTGCCTATTTCTGACACACTTTGTATAAAGAGGGCGAATATTGACATATTGGCTCTAACTTCACATGCTTTAATAAAACAATGTCCTGCTACATAGTCTCAAAGATCACTCCTGTCTCTGTAAAGTGCCTGTGGTAGATTATTCTCTCTTTTTCTGTTGCTGAGCATTGCAATCTGGGGGCCAAATGGCTCGAGGCTATTAGAGTGCTAAGGCCAGAGAAGAAGCACAGAATTCTGCACATTTGCAGAATGAATTTCTGGCTCTTCACGCCTTCATAGAGTCACCCTCATCTCATTGCTTTCCCTTTGCCATCTTTAGCTGGAAAGGAGAGGCTCAAGCATTCATTGGGCAGTGCACACACACTGCAGGAAGATGTTCATCAGGTTGAAATCAATCTTCTTCAAGACTAGACCAGTTCCTTATTTCTGAGAGCACAGCCCTGGGCAATAAAAGCGTACCCACATTTCTCTTCACAGAGAAAAGCAAGGCACAATTCTTCCCAAGAATATTTCTGAGATTCACACTCTCTGAACCTCAGAGAAAGAAAAACAAACTCATTTGCTGTACCTGTGTTTGTGCAAAAGTAGAATGCAATACAGAGATTGTTTACCCAAAGTAATAGTGTGTCACCATGATATTTTTATGAAAAATCCTTTTGCCAGGATTTTTCTCCTGAGAAGCTGAGAAGCCTCAGAAAAGAAATGTAAACAATAATTATCTGATGCTTTCAAATGTGGTCTGGAGGTTGCTTACCAACAGGTGCATCTTTGTTTGGTTCCATGTGAATTGGTTTTACTTGATGACCAATCCCAGTCCAGCTGTGTCGGGACTCCGATCTGTCATGGGTTTTTATTATTCATTCCTTTCCCAGCCTTCTGATGTATCCTTTCTCTCTATAGTTTAGTATAGCACTTTTTAATATAATAATACAGTATCGTATCATATCATAATAAATCAGTCTTCTAAGAAATATGGAGTCACATTCAACTCTTCTCTTGTCCTGGGACCCGCAAACACATTGACAATAGTGTTTTGTTTCCTTGGCCTATCAGGGCCATGTGTGTGTGTCAGGACTGTCAGCTGACAGTCAAAGTTGTGCAGTTGTATGCAGAATTGAGTGCTTAGCAAATTCAGTTTAAATGTAATGTAATATAGTGTAATATAATATAGAATAATATAGTATAATAAAGTAATTAATTAACCTTCTAATATCAATAGGATCTTCCTCATCATTCCTCTCCTTCGGGGGCAAAAATATCAATGATAAGCAAGCTATGAATCATAGGTGGCACCCACATCAGCTGCAGCTGCTGTTGAGCAGTGCCCTGAGGGAGAGGTTGTGGAAAGAGGGTGAAACTCTTTCCCTCTCACTGCAAAGAACCATTCCTGGTGCTTCCTGTTTGCAGGTTGTGTTCAGCCCTGCACCAGGGCACTCTCACTCTTCCAGCTGACTGCAGTACTTTGACTTCAAGGTCAAGGTCCAGGTAATCATCATCTTTTCCAATAGTTTCAGAAAGAAAATCTAGTGGGCAAGGAGGTCAGAGCTCAGAGAAGCTAAGGCTTCAAAAACTTTGCTGCTCTGAGCTGGGATGGGTAATAAGTCTTGCAATTGTCTGCTCTGTGCCAAGCCAAGGACTAAAATTAGTTTGGTTCAACTTAAATGTTTTCTTTTTTTTTCCCAGTCTTCATCCAAATTTCAAAATCACTGTATTTTGGGATATAAATTGCTGTTATATTCAGGCTGAAAGTGGCTTAAGCAATGTATCCCCCTCCACCAATGTCTTTGAACAGGGAATTTTCTTTTAAACTAGCTCTTTTACCACCAGCAGTTTTAACTTGGATGGGTCAGCATTTCCCAAGAGTATAATGAAATAGTTCCTGACCAGCTTTCTTGAGTACCTTATAAGAGTCAGATTAAAAAACTGAAATTGGACAAACTTTACAAATGAGATCTCATTTCAGTCACTATGCTTTCACATATAAAATTATTTTATACATTTCAAAAGAAAGATCATAATGATAATTTATCATTTTTTTCATATTTTTATATCCTCACAAGAAAATAACTTTTTAAAATAATAATAAAAAGGAGTTTTTACCTAACAGGAGAATCCTAGATTATGTTTGACACAGGCTCTAAGTTTAGGTTGCTGTGGCTTTTTCGAAACATTTTCTATTGTATTTTGATATTGCTTTGTGTTTTACTGACTATTCAATATATTTCCCACAGAGACCAGCTCTGTGTGTTTCCTGTAGTGAAGACTATTCAAAGAGGCTATAATCCCGTAATAGTTTATAGCAAAATCAATTTGATATGCCTTGAAAAATATGTACTTGTATTACAGTCAAAGGAAATGTGTGTGCAGAGCTCAGAATTTATACTTGTAATGAATTTCTTGAAGCTGGAAATGCATGTGTTTGTGTAGTTGAGGGTCCTCTTATGTTTGACTTAATTTTTCCTTTTCCCAGCTCTTTTGAAGGAGAATACCGTTTTATCACTGCAGTTAGTTAGGAAGGTTTTTAGGATTTTAAACCTCTATTTGAGAAGAGGCTCTCCTGTTCAGCAGTATTTTGTGCTAATTTAGCTGCAAATGTTCTGAGTGCCTCCAAGGAGGTAATTAGGTGAATTATTGTCGCGTAGCTCTGTGTACAGTACCTGCTTGGCAGCACATCTTTGAGTTCATATTTAAGAACTACTGCAGCACCCTCAAGTGGTGATGCTGATCTGTGTTTACAGTTGATTTTTTCCCCAGATGTTTATTTCTAGGCTTATGGATAATTTCAGTGCTCAGTCCCTGCAGTCCTTACTGAGGTGAAGTACCCACTAAATGCAATTAATCACACTGGGATCTGAACAGCAGTCTCAGGGAAGGTTTCCTTGGATTGTCAAATGATTTTATGGAGGGCATAAAGTGTTCTCTGTGCCTGCAGTAACTCTGGCTTCTGGCTAGAATAAATAACCTGAGAACCCTATAGAAAGGAAACCAGCACGTTGGGGTTTTCCTGCAGACTGTGGTGCAAATGTGGAACAACTGTGGCATAAGAAACACAATTTCTTGAGCACACACACCAACCCCAGTGACATCTGTAGCAATGACTTAGGAAGAATGAATGCCATTTCTTAAGGAATTTTTGCTATCCTTGTGGTTTAGTTCTTTTTCCATTAGCTGCCTATTTTAAACATGCAGCTGGGCACCAGATCAGATGAACAGCCCTGGTCTGGGGCCTTGTTGCTTCCAAAATTAGCAAATGGCACCTCTCCTGATGTTTCTTCTCTTTCTAATTCTGCTGAGCCTCCCCAGTAACAAGAGTCATTACCCTGTAAAACAAAAGGCCAAAGGGTAAAAAGCCTTTGCACCCTCCTGCCCCCAGGACAGACCTACATGAGCAAATCCCTCAGCTCCACTGCTCTCAGCCCTAAAACACTGACGAGAAATTTCCTCTCAGAAATTTACTGTAAGTGTTAATGGGTGTTCTCTCTGCTTTAAGGGCTTTAAGTGAAAACAGATATCACAGATACTCCCCTGTCACTTAAAACAATGTGTACTGGACACAGTGCACAGGGTGGGGGAGTGAAAGTACTCCCTCACCTCCAGAGCTGCTTTGTGCCCTGTGTGCTAATGCTGTGGGTTAGCAGAATGGCACAGCTGCTTGTTTACCACTGCAAATTCTACCATGTCTGGCGTCTTTTCTGGATCAAACTCAGAGAACAGGCTTGAAAAACATGATTAAAAATTCAGTTTTGTTTTTGGAGGGTAGAAGGCAGTCCAGACTCTTATTTATAAAATTGTATTGATCCAAATGAATTTTCTTCAGATTATTATTAATATTTAATTTAAATTTATTTTTTCTTTTTTTGCCTTCTCTTAGCTATTTGACATAGAAAATAGACATCACTAGAATTGTAAACTTTGTCCTCCTGTCTTTTTTTTACCACTCTTTTGAGAAAAAGACTCATTTTAAATGTGCCATCTAGGTTGCCATCTATATAAGAGACTGCATTGTGTTCAGAAGAGAAGCATGTCAGTAGAGGGCAGGGTCCAACAGCAGTGAGTTTCCAAAGGGATCTGATAAAGAAATGACAACTATTTTCTAATATGAACTATATAATAGACAAAAACTTCGTGTGATGGAATATATTTAATTTAAAGTCTGTGCTCTGATCTTAAAGGCCTGCTGTCAGCTTGGAAATCACAGTGTGATCTTTTTTATTGTATTTTTTTTCCTATAGAAAAGCACTACTGGTAGCAAAAGAGACAGAGAGATTACTTTGTAAACTTGCCTTAGGCTGCTCCTGAAATAAGCAGAAAGGTGCAGTCAGGCCTCTCCCACCATGGCAGCTGTACTGAGCTGGGATATGCAGGCAGCCCACACTGCAGCTGACCCACAAACCTATTTTATGACATTTTGGGGCACGTGTGGGGCTCGCAAGGTGGCAGGGCAGGCAGCTTCTGCTGCCTCTTAAACTAGGTGGCCTGGCTAGAGAATTGCCTGTGGTGGAGAGGGGAGCTAAGCTCAGCATGAGAATCCCAGTCAAGGTTCAGTCATGGTCACAGGGAGCCCCTCATGCCTGGATCAGGAGCTCAGGAACATCCCAGATAAAACTGTGCTCCTCTGCAGCTCCCTGGCAAAAGCAGGACAAAGATCAAATAATTGCCACTGTATTTATTTAGAAATAAACCTCTGTGAGCGTTCTGAAAGCAACACTATTTCAGGTTTAGGAGACTGGGAAATTCCAAAGATCTGAGCCCCTTTCAGGTGTTTTCTTTCCATGTAATGATAGTATTGTTTAGTTTGGAAAAGATCATAGATCCCAACTGCTGATCCACCATTAAACCATGTCTCAAGTGCCACATCTACACATCTATTAAATACCTTCAGTGACTCCACCACTGCCCTGGACAGCCTGGTCCAGTGCTAGACACCCCTTTCCATGAGGAAATTTTTTGTAATATCCAGTCTAAATCTCTCCTGCTCAACTTGAGACTGTTTCCTGTCACACTGTTCCTTGGAAAAGAGACCAATCTCCACCTGGCTGCAACCTGCTCCAAGGGAGCTGTGGAAAGCAGTAAGATCTCCCCTGAGCCTCCTTTCCTCCAGGATGAGCACCCTCAGCTCCCTCAAATACTCCTTATAGAACCTGAGCCCTGATAAAAGCCAGTTTCCAAAACTTTCTTGCAAATTATTTTACAAGAAAGCATGTGCTTTTCAAGATAAGGTAGATGTTTTTTGTAGGAAAATCCCAGCTCATTTAAATTCCTGCATGTCCTATTCTAGCCAAAACACAGTTTTGCCCCATTTTGGGGTGACTGTCCTACTTTCTAGTTATGTCATCTCTGTTATCCAGCAAATGTTTCCACCTCTGACAAGTCGTTGCCTGCATTTGTCATAATGCACCACCAACGACAGTACCACGTGTGCTCCATCTTCAAGGACCCGTATGTTTCTGGGTGACACAACTGGGCCATGCTCATTGCTTTTGAGGCATCATCCACTTCCAAAAATACCAAGCAGCACAAATAGACAGGCAGACACCTTTGAATGGGGGTACTCTTTTATCAGTAAAGGAAATTTTCACTAAAATTTTCACCCCAAGAATCAGCAGCGCATTCTGTTTTGCCAAGTTACTGGATAGGCAAAGACATATCTAAATTGGTGAATAATGGCTAGAATAAACAGTTTCCGAAGAAAAATGGTCCAATTCTCTTGGCCTCATGAAGCTGAAGAAGGTTACATTGTGGTTGTTTATATGAAATCATTGAAGATGTAGTGTTGAGAAACAGTTTAGTGATTTAAGAACCATACATTGCAGATAAATGGCAATGCTGGTTCCATCTGCCCATTGCTGATAAGGTTCCTGGAGGTCTGGCATCAGTCAGTGTATCAAGTGATGTTTCATTAGAAGTTACTTCTTTAAGTCATGGTGGCCTCATTTTTTCAGCAATTGCATTCAGTGGTGGTGCTTTTACAAAATGCAGCTCTGGTTTTTGTGCTGCTGAAGTTGTGTTCCAGAAACTATGATGGACTCAACAGCTGGGTTTTGGACCCTGTTGTGACATTTTTAGCTGTCTTGTTGCTGTTTACCTGCTTTTGTTCAGAGGAACAGGAGGATCTGAATGCTTGTATAATTTGGAGGGAATCAGGTTATTTTTCCTCTAGAAGAACAAACCTTTTTCAGAGGTTTGAAATTATCAGTTGCATTCAGAATTTTCCAGGATTGCCTTTGTCCCACTCTTATTCAGATCATGATGAAGCAGCTTGTATTTTCTCACTTAGCAGAGTCCTGAATTGCTTTTATCTGTGTGGTGAAATTATTGAAAATCTCTAAAATTAGTTTTCATACTTTCTTCAGTTCACTTGACATGCTTTTATGATTCCTTGGCATATGAAAATAAATATAGATCTATCTATATATCTATCTCTAAGTCAGGAGTGACTAGGTGTGTGCCTGGCTTGTTTCACAAAGCATTTGGTTTATTTGTATTTTAAAGATATTACTTAACAAGACAATAAGAGCTCTGTCAGTTTAACCAGAAACTAGAAATAAAATTACCCTAAATTTAGGTACATGCAGTGAATACATCAAGATTCATGTGAATGTCCACTGGAATTTTCCAAAGCAGCATCTCATATTGATTATACCATCACTGATCTGATTTTGATAATTCCAGTGTGTATTCCAGTACCTCACATTGCTGAATACCCTTGCAAAGATTAGTGCCTCTGGCATATGTTGAAAGAGTGCAGTAAAATTAAAAAGAAGCACATATGTTCATGAGTTTAATCCAGGTACATCCTAAGAGATGCTTAAAATTAAAACCTCTCATAGTTGGCTTGTTTATTGACCCCAAACATCTTTGATCATAAACTTTTTTTAAACTGGTAAAGATGTAATTTATTAATTTCCTATCAGTATTCAATTTTTGTCCTTGTGTCTCCCACTTTTAAAAAAATGAATACACTGTTTGACAGCCATATATAATCTTGTATATTTGTTGTTATATAATGGCAACATTTACAAACCTTTAAAATAACTTCCATGAGCGTCAGCCATTTTTGACTTTATGTTACTGAGACATGTAAATTGGACAAACTGTGTAATTTGTACTTAGAAAACTATGAGCAAGCCTGTAAGCTTTTTTCCTTAATCAATTTATGAAGGCAAACAGGCAGGAAAAAAAATGCACCGGCACTGAGAGTGAGGAAGCACAAATATCAACCAATTTAAATTAGTCCCAAATCCAAAATGACATTATTTACTTTAGGGTGATTTCAGGGGACTTCAGACAGTTACTCTAGAGCTGTGATCTGTAAAGCCCCTGCTCACAGCTCATGCAGCTCCAGGTGACTGGAACTCCTCAGATGCTTTTCTGTTCAGCCTGAAAACTTCCTGAAGCAGCCCCAGTGGCAATTCTGCACATTCAGAGCTGCCCATGAAGACATCCCAGACCAGCTCCTCACCTGTCTGTAATCCTGCTGGGAGGCAGGAACTGGGATGATCTATACCTACAGCCTTCAAATTTGCCTGATCTCATATTTATTCCTAAAAAATATCCACCATGCTCCCTCACAAGGAGGGGTTTACAAACCTCCATCATTGCTCCTTTCTCTGCAAATGCTGCAAGAGAAGAACATTTGAATATGCTGAATCTGTGCCAAACTGGAGGAAGAAACATATGTCTGGCAGGGCCAGAAGGAGAACAAAGGAGTGGGAGGATATTTGGTTAGCCTAAGGTAGCCTTTTTGAGGTGTCCACCTCTCTAAATATACTTTTTACCTTGCATATATATATTTCTCTCTAGGGTTTCCTCTTACCTGGAGGGTTCCCAAACCTAAAATTGTGTCATTACATCCCCTGAGTCTTTTAGTAAATCTAGGTTTTAGTTCTCTTCCAAGCAACAAAAAACCCCTGTGAATTTAGTGACAGCTCGTCTGAGGAGTCAGATCTGTTTAAAGAAAAGCTTTGTATTAGAAAAAAAAAAAGTCTTCAAATTAAATTATTTTGTCTTGTCTGCTCCCTTTGAATCCTGTGGCATGCATTTGAAATGCTAACTCATTAAATTCCTTCTGCTTCTCCAAGATTCTTCATGCACAAGTGCTTTTTGGGAAGTGGAAATTCAGAATTTCTCCAAGGTATTTTGCTTCTGCGTGCTGCCAATTTTACAGTGGTGAATTAGGCAGGAATTGTATCAGTTTTTCCCAGCTTGGGCAATTAAGGATGTGCAGATGTGGCTCAGGCACACAAATGGAGCAGGAACCTTGTGCATCCCTTTCACATACAGAGCTGAGTGTATCCCTTGCCCTGAGTCAGTCTGTCTGAGGTGACAGAGGGATGCTTTTGCAGGATGGTTCCATTTGTGACAGACCTGCAGCAGCCTGCTTCGCCTTTCTGAAGACAAATAGGTTCTCTTCTGTTACTGAAAACCCCCTTGAGAGGTCAGATTAACCAGGCAACCTGGTTGCTGTCATGGCATATCTGACTTGAGCACCAAACCCTGGCAGGTTACACAGCACAGAGGAATGTGCATGGTGGAGATCAGCTCAGGAATGTTGGCCAAGTCTCTCATGGATGCCAGCAGCTCGTGGCATCCAAAGAAATACGTATTTATCTGTAATGCTCCACTTCCTGCCTTCTCCTGAAGACACAGAATTGGGATCTCATCCTAACTTCTCTCAGATAAAGCTCCCAATGACAGAACATTAATTAAGAAAAGAAAGACAGTCTGCAGTACAAATTTTATTGGTATGAATGTCAGTACCAGCTACAGGGCTAAGCCAGGACCCTGATGTGGTGTGCAACTGTACAAACACACATACATCAGTATTTTGTTTTACTTAGGCTTTGCATAAACTTTTTTAGCACCAGACTTGCACAACCATTGTTCCACACTCTTCTGTGATGGTTTCTTTTTTTTTTTCTGCCTTTCATCACCCTTGCACCAACTGCAAAATCATAAAAAAACATATGGGAAAGACCTTCTTGGTCATGTGATCTACAGTTTTGCCAGTTGGCAGGATTATGCCTTACAGCACATTTTCTAATGCCTCATACAGGCTATTTATAACTGCCCTCAGCATTAGGACTTTCACCCATTTCCTTTGGACACAGTCCTGCTCACACTACGGGGAAGAACCTGCTGATATTCATCTACATGCTCTTGATTTCATTTAATTAGGCCTTGGTGGGTATCAGGACTCTCAGTGGTTACAATCACCTGTCTTGCTGACCCCTGAGAGAACATTCATCCACCAGGTGTTGGAATTGCCCTCTGCAGCAGCTGATCTCCCTGGTTTTGAAAATTCTCCCATTGTTTGGCTCCAATTAACCTTGCACCAGCCCAGCCTGGCTCCCTGCTCCCCAGGCGTGTTGGTGCTTTCCATCTCTGAGAGTTTTGGTCCATTTCTTCTCTGCCTCTTTGAGCTCACTTCATCTCCTTTTTCTCTCAGCCCTCCTGGTACTTCACTGTGTCCATGCCTCTTCTGTATGCTTTTGATTTTTTTCCTCTTGGCTCCCTCTGGGCCCGTCTCTTCTTCTGAAGAGCCTTTTCTTCCAGCCTGCTTTCTTTTTTCCCCCAAAATCTCGTATCCTGTGAAGCCACCATTGTCTATTATTCCCAGTACTTGAGTATCAGTGTTTTATATTCCCCACAAAAGCCTTCATTCCACCACTTGTGGAAGACTGAATTATTTTGGTGCCCAGAAAACTAATTTTGCCAATGTTTCTCTTAGTCCAGTCTGGAGAGCTTCCTTGGCATATTCCTTGACAACATTTAGGGACTTTAATTTTTTTTTTTTTTTTATCATTATAAGACCTGCAAGATTATTTTTTCTGAATAGTGTGTGATTCCAGAGAGAAAGGGAATTCCTGTTCTGGTTTGGTTGGGTTTTCAGTTGACACCAGGCAGCAGAGGTATAGAAGGCATAAACCTGGGGCCATTAGTGATTCATGAGCTGGATGATTTTATCTTGGCTGACCATGGTAATAGGAGTTAAAATATTGTATATTTGTCTCTCTAGTGCCTAGACAGTTGCTATTATAAAAACCCCAGAGGTGTTATATTAACAAATACAATAATTTTAAGAGACAATACTAACTTGGCATTTTCAGGAGTGATATTAAAAAAATAATCTGGAAACTCTAAAATTCCTTTACAAATTCATTGGAAAAATGAAACTATAATAATTCAAATAATAAAAAGTGTACTTGAACTATTGAAAAAAAATCTTTTGTTAAAAAATACACTAATCAGCTGCTTAATAGCTATCACCACTTGAAAACTAGAAACATGTTTAGCTCTGTCTGCAACAAACTCTGTATTATTTAGATGGCAAGCTCATAAATTGCTTTGTCAGAAAGAAGAATGGAACATGAATAACAATGCATGAATTCCCTGACAAATAGAAGTTATATCTAAATAAAAAATGTCCAGGAGTAATGTTGCTCGATTGTTTCTTTGCCAGTGTTATTCTGAGCTGATTTGTCTGAAACCAAATATTTAATGTAAAGTTTTAAAGGCAGTAGGGCTTGAGTTTGACCTGCTTTTGATTGTGTCACTTATAGTGCTGAGATATGGGGACACTGTTTACTTATAAAACATGGAGAGGAAAAAAAAGTGTCATGTTTTTCTGAATGCTTTAAAAATGCCGGTAAAACATACCTTGGTGCTGCAGGGGAAATGTCTTAACTAACACACTTCATTCTGATGGAAATGTCACTAGTTAGGAATCAAACCTCCCTTCAAAACTTTGGATGCTGAAATATACAAATAAAAGACACTTGAGGACACTGTTTGTTTTGAAATGCCTTGATTTTTATCCTGGGATCTCACTGCAGGGTTTAGGGAGAGGATGGAAAGGATTTTCCTTACATGTAGGATGTGTGTTTGAAGACAAGAACCTTATATTTGTACTTTTGAAATATTTTGCCTCTTTACACAAGTTTCATAACAAAAATTGTTCACTTCTGAAATCTTGCCACGGGCTGGGAAGGTCTTTAGCTGCAGTGCAACCCCAGTTCCTGATGAGGTGTTTGTTTGGTGCCATTTTGCTGCCGTGTCTTGATGTTTCCTGCGTTTCTTGGTTTTGTCTCCATACTTTCCATGCCCTGTCTGTGTGCATGTTGTGTGCCACTATCTGGTCACATAACCAGGACATTGTAGAGGACTCTGGGCTCCCTGTCATGCACAGATGAGCAGCACATTAACCAGGGCTTGCAGGTGGAGGGTGGAGGTGCTTCCAGCCCTGAGCAGAGCCTCAGGAGCCCTGGGCTCCCTCCCTCGCAGGCAGGCAAGGCTACCACAGCACATTTTCAGGGACATCCTGAGCTAACTAGTGCCCAGGCGGTGCTGGAGTGCTCTCCAGGGTCCCTAATGCAATCAACTGGGTCCCTGTGACTCAGAAAAATCCTCCTGCTTTCAGCAATGGCATCCACAGACTCATCCTGGTGCATCTTGTTGCAGGGGGTTATTTAACACATTTCTGCCTCCAGCTGCCTGCTCAGCCCTTCCACACAAGGTCATTCTGGCTGTAACAGGGTGACAGAAATGTGTCTTGCAGTTCTCAGCTGGTGCAGACATTCTTTACCCACCATGGTACCCAGAACATGGCACTAAATTGTTTCTGCTGTCCCTGGTTTATCGTGGAGGGGAGAGCTGGAATCAGAAGTGCCTTTAAATAGCTGTAATTATTTATTTTTGGGTGAATGAATCACAGCCCAAAGCTACATGATCAGGATCTTTTGGTGGATGAGAACCATTTGGCTGTTTGTTTTCTACTGAGCTTTTCAAGTACTTGACATTGCAATTCTGTGATCCTTTAATATAATTTTTCCAGGAATTATGTACACACATACATGTCCCATATATGTGTGCATGACTAAGCAAACTCAATTATGTGAAATCTTGGTTCTTAAGAATTAAAACCACAATGTATTTGGATCTGAATTGGTCCTTAGAGGCTCTTTTGGTTTCGAACTGGGCTGTGATGCTGAATGTTTTCTTTTTTCTGTACTTTCTTTGAAACTTTTTGATTCAGACATTTAATCTTTGTTGTTTTTTCCTGCCTAGTGGTTTCATCTTGCTTTTTTGTGGCTTTCTTTGATTATTCCTTTGTGTCCTAGTTTCTCCTTAGAAGTTAAAAATGTATTATTTTTTTAATTTTATTCTCATGTTGCTTTTTTCCGCCAGTGCTATTTGTCACCAATTCCAAAAATCATAAGGCCATGATTATTCCAAATATCATTAATGCAATTCAAGGTGGAATTTAGCTGAGCTATGTGTCCAGATTTTTGGTAGTCAATTTGTGCCTGAAACAGAAGCTACAAGGGGTCCAAGTGGCTTTTGGAAAGTTACCTCTGTTATGATGGACGTCACCATGACTTAGAAGCCAGACCTTTGCTTCAGAGCATTGTGTGCTCGTGTTGTTTTTTAATTAAATGTCAAGATCTCAGTTGTGAAGATCAAAACCATTCCTTCTTTCAAGTTCCGTCAGGAAGGAGAGAGAGCGTTTGTTTTTGTTTTCTCTCCTGATGAGATAAGGTTCCCTTTTCATCTAAATGTTAAGACTTTTCATGCCTGACTTTGAAGACACAAATAAGAAGGAGTGGATGAAACAATTCAGACGCAAAGAGATTTTTGATCAGGCAGTTACTGAAATCATAGAGTGGGGGAATTGTTGCACTCTAGAATACTGTATACATGATCTACTGAAGTGTTTTTTTTTTAAGACTGATGAAATTACATATATCAGAGATGGTATTATCTTAACAACTAAAACTTTAAGCAAGAACAGTGTTTAGAAACAGAATTTCAGCCCATAAAATCCACTAGTTAAATTATAATAAAGTTTGTGAGCTCTTCAGCAGCAAGTCTCTCAATGCGAGTGGGCAAACACCACTTTATGCTTTGTGTGTTGTGATCCCAATTTAGAGGTCAAAGGGGAGGATTTTGGACAGCACAAGAGGGGACAGCAACTCTGCCACTTTCCTTTTAACCTAAGCATCCGTTGCTATGGAAACCCCGGTGCCTGGTGCTGGAGCAACAGGAATTGTCACCCCGTGTCCCGAGCAGCGGTGCGGGGCTGGCGGGGCAGGGGCCGGGAGCGGTGCCCGGGCCGGGAGCGGGGCCGCCGGCCCCGAGCAAAGCCCGTGGCGGGGCTCCCGGCGTGTCCCGGCCCCCGATCTGACCCCCACCCTGACCCCGACCCCGAACCCCTTCCCCAGCCCTGGCCCTGACCCCGAACCCGGTCCCAGCCCCAGCCCCGGATCCATCCCCGGCCCAGCCCCGGATCCATCCCCGGCGCCGGGATCGCTGTTGTTTATCCCCGGCCAGAGCCGCCGGGAGCAGCTTTGGGCGGATTTCCACTGAGGGGCGCTGAAGCACGTTTTAATGCAGCAAAAATGAATTAATACAAAAATAGTAAGAGACGCGATTTACCGGATTATTTTAAAAAGCGGCGACGACGACCACCTCCAAAAAAAACCACCCCGCAGCCCTTCCTCTCCTCCCTCCTCTCCCCGGCCGTGGGGGGAAGGAGCACGGGCGGAGTGCCCGCTCGCCGGGCTGAGCCGTGCCCGCTGGGGCAGGGCAGGGCAGTGGGGAGGCTTCTCCTCCCCTCCCCTCTCCCCTTCCTCGGGACCGAGCCACTCCGCGCCCAGCGGCCTCCCAGAGCCCCTCCAGCTGCCGGTCCCGCCTCCCAGCCTCGCCTTCCCCCTCCCCACCTCTTTTTTCTCTCTCTCGGCTGGCGATCAGGTGTCTGTTGTCTTTTTTTTTTTTTTCTTCTTTTTTGAGTTGTTTCCCCGAGGGGAAAAAAAAAATAGGCAGGGAAAAAAACCCAGAAGGTACCGAAAAGGAGATGATCGTAGAAGAGCCCTCCTTCCCAAGAAGAGCAACGTGCTTTGAATGAGGCTTCCCAGCCTCTTCCACTCCGTCTCACACACTCTGTCACTCTGCCTCTCGCTTGTGCACACTGTTGGTATGCGACCTCGGAGGCGACTGCTCCGCCACCTCTGCCTGGGGAGCCGCTGACAGCCAGCGATTGAGCCAGCCCCCCTTCCTTTTTTTTTTTTTTTTTTTTTCCTGCTTTTGCAAACACACACGCACACCCCCAAAGCACATTTAATGCTGATCCACTCAGGCGCCATTATCGGGGGTACGTCTTCGTGGAGTGTTTTGGTTATTTTTTTTTCTCTTCTATTTTTTTTTTCCTTCCCGACACTGGATGGTGCAGCGTTCCCGGGGCCTGTGGTGTTACGGCTCGATTGCGTTTTATTATTTATTTATCTATCTTCTCTCTTCCTCCTCTCATCACTCCCCCGTCTCTGCTCTCTTGAACCCCCCGGCTTCTCTCCGGGTGCCGGTGCAGAGGAGCGGGGAGCAGGATCCCTCGCTCTCCCTCCCACTGATGTGGGACTGATCACTCGCGTGTAGCATGCTGTAGCCAAAAAAGAAGAGAGGAGGGGAAGGGAAAAAAAAAAAAAGAAGCGGCTCTCTTGCCCTCCCTCTCCCTCGTTTCCCGCGGATTGACTTCATGGCTTCACTGTACCAGCGGTTCAGCGGGAAGATCAACACCTCCCGCTCGTTCCCCGTTCCCCCCGAAGCCAGTCACCTCCTGGGCGCCCAGAGCAGCGAGGAGGACGGCGCTGCCGGCAAGACCCCGCGTCCATTGCAACAGGAAGGCAGCCGGCCCCGCTTCCAGTACCAGTCGCGGAGTGACTGCGAGGAGGAGGATGTAAGCGCCGGTGTCGTTCGCGTGGGGCTGGGTTGGGTTTTGGGTGCCCCCCCCTCCCCGCCCCCTGTCCTGCGGGATGGCTGTGTGCCCCTCCAAGCCGGCAGCGATTTCTTGCGGTTTGCCCGCTCTTCTTTCCGGGCGGGTCCTTTTAGCGCTGCTCTTCTTGCCCTGAAGTGCCGGGAATGGTACGGGACGGAGCCCGCCGGGAGCCGAGCGGAGCCGGGACTCGCCCGGCCCCGCGCTGTCCCCGCAGCTCTGCCCCCACCGAGCTCCTTGCGCGGCTCTCCGCTCCCGTGGGGCGCGGGGTCAGCGCCTTAGGAAACGCCAAGTGCCAGCTCCGTCCTGCTGCCCCAAGCTACGCGACAAGCCTCCCCACCCCCCTTTAATTTTTATTATTTTTAAAAATTTTTTATTCCATGTTTTACCCTTTAACACTCTCCCGGGGCAGAAGTCTTCACCTTGTCCCTCCCTCCTCGCCTGCCTGTCAGCCTCTTCCTAACCTGGCGGCAGGGAAACTTTTTAACCCCTGAGCAGCCGGTTTTGGGTCTCTCTGTCCCCCCTCGCCGCTGCCCCCGGGCGGGCCCCCGCAGGGAAGCCGAAAACTTCGGCCGCGCACCTTCCGCTCCTTCAAAGGATGCATCTGCATATCGCCTTAGTAACGAGTGACTAATCCAGGCCGCTGGCTGCCTGCTGTGTCCGATGGAGTTAAACTAGTCCGGGTCGATTGCCCATGGTTCTTTCGGGGTGGCGAGGAGGGGGACAGACTCAGAGAACAAGGGCCAGTGATAGATCAAAACGTGTGGCTCCGCATGGCCGACTGATGTTAGGTTTGCAGAGGGATTTGAGTGTGTTTTGCCTCTGTGGAAGCACACACAAGGGGAAGCAAATGGCTGCAGTTGGGAATAATGTTTGTGTCTGTTAAAAATACTTCTTGCCCGAGTGGGACGCGTTAGCTTTGCAGCAGGGTTTAGCTTTGGCTCTGGGAGCCTTCCCAAGCAGGGCACAGCTTCAAGCCACAACAGCAGGGCTGTTTCACTCAGAGGATAGAGTTGTGTGTGCAGGCAAATGTCCTCGATTATCTTTTAAATCCCTGTCCATTCTCCCGTCCCTTCGTAAAGACTTTTGTGGTGCACAGAGCAAGTGCAGTTCTGTCAGCGATGGGGCCAATCGACCTAAACCTCCCCGAGGTGACTAAATGCTGATAGCTCCAGGGGACAGCAATGACAGGGACCTGAATTGACCCTTCCCTGTGACCTCCTCACCGGCAATGATCTTGGCACTGATGGCCCTTGGCCCTGTCCAAGTGCAGGAGGACAGCGGGCCCTTCCCTGGGCGCCCGCACCCACTCGTGACTCTCTCCCGGTGTGGCTGGGGACACGGGCCCTTCCCGGCCGTGTGCTGGGCTCTAGGTGTCGCTGCGAGCCAGCGGAGTGCCACCTCCAGGGCTGGGCTCAGGCACATTTCCTCATTGTTTTAATTTCGCTTTCCTGGACTTGCAGACAGCAGATGTCTGGAGCCGCTTCTCTGCTCACCAGAAGCGCTGAGTCCGGAAGCAGAGGAAAGCCTGCAGTTTAGCATGTGCGAGTGATTTCTGCTGACAGGCTCCAAAATAATAAAAATAAGAAGAATATCCTTTAACTTCTATAAGAAAAGCTTTTCCCTATTTCTTTTTTTTTTTCCTTTGTTTTCTTCTCCCTCCTTCCCTCTCCCCCACATCCCCTCAGAGTTGTGTGGGTGAAGAGAACTGCTGGGCACTGCTGTTTGTTGAGGGACATTGCTGTCTGTGCCTGCCTGGTGTCTTCTGCAAGGAAGTGCAAAAAAGTGTGGCTAGAAGCAAGGATTTGGGGTGACTCCTTAACGCACATGGGCACTTAGTGTGAGTTGTTTCTAAAGGGGGCAACCTCTCCGAGAAAGTACCCTGGACTGGCTCGGCAGTTCACAGGGCCATCGTTCCAGCAGAAACTGGGAAACCTGAGCTAGTGGTCTCTGGCAGAGGGGCGATCAGGTCGGGGGGAAGAAGTCGTGACAAACCAGTGGAAATGGTCTTTAAATCGTGTGTTTCGGGGAGCGGGGTCCGTCCTGCGGGGCCAGGAGCCGGCAGGAGGCTGGAGGTGTCCGCGGTGCTGGACCGGGGCGGAGCGGGGCTGGGGCAGCTGTCCGGGGTGCTGAACGCCTCTGTCCCGGGTGCTGAACCCTGCCTGTCCCGGGTCAGAGCAGCTGTCCGGGGTGCTGAACCCCTCCTGTCCCGGGTCAGAAGGAGCTGTCTGGGGTGCTGAATCCCTTCTATCCCGGGGAGGAGGAGCTGCTTGCTCTCCAAACATTCCCAGGACCGTGCCAGGGAGAGCTGACCATGATCTCTTGCCCTTGTCTGTGGCGAGAGCAGCAGAGGCAGAGTGGCAGCAGTCAGGCTCGCTCAGGATGAGTAAATACAGCCCTGGGCATGAAACCCTTGAGGAGGGGGGAAAGTGAGACAGAGAGCTGGCAAAGACCATGGGACAAGTACAAGGAGAGTGGTCTGTTTGTGCTGGGTGCCAGGAGTATGTGCTGTTGCTCATCATGGGAAAGGGCTTAAGGACACAGCACTGGAAACTCTTTCCTAAGATTAGATTTCTGTTTTCTGTCTTTCACAAATGAAACATTCACGTTGTCTTTCATCTTTCGACATCAATGTAGTAGGAAAAGCCAGAACTTAAACATAAAGAAACAAAAGGGTTTCTCCCTTCTCACATTTGGAAATATCAAAACAAACCTGAGAATGAGACTGTTCTGTTCCTAACTTTGTCATATGATTAATAAAAGGGAGAGAACTGAGTGTATTTTATGGGTTACTGATGATGACTTTTCCTATTGAAATATGTGTGCTGTATTTTTAAGGACCAGCACAGACATCAATGCAGAACTAAACAGAGGGAAAGACAGGATGTTGCCTTTGAAGGTCACAGTATTGTAAGTAAGGATTCTGTCCACTGGAAGTACTACTGATGGAAAAATACTGCTTGAAATCTATAAAGAGTTAAAAGGAGGTAGTAACTTCCTAACAAAATTCAAATCAAAACCAATAACGATTTTATATGACAACTGCTGACTTACAGGCACCATTGAGACACACTTGAGAACATTGTTTTAGTGACATAAAAATACAGCAAAGTAGAGGTGACAGCATTCTTTAGAATTTTAAATAGTTTTTACTATGAATCAACTCGTGGCAGGTATATAAGAAAATATATATAAACTAGACCTCACTACTGAACAAAACCTGGATTAAGTCTTGTGAAATGTTCATGTTAATTGTTCGTCTGATGAGACAATCATGTTATTTACAAGAGGAGCAATAAAGAAACTAGGATCTATATAAATGACCCCAGAAAAAGACTTCCTAGTTGGTTCTGGGCATCATTGATATTAAAGTTATTGCAACAGCTCTAAACAAAATTCAGATGACGTATTTACCTTGTTATAAGATTAGTATTTTACTACATTTATTTAGATGAGGAAACAGGTCTGAAAACTCTTCATTCAGTTTAGTGTGGTGGTATAGCAAGTTATACAATTTTGTTAACAAAATTCTCTTTTTTAGATTAATGAGGTTACCTTTTAAATGGTGATTTTGATTGGTTTACCTTTTAGACTGATAAGTGCTTTGCATATTGTACAGTGGAAGGGGTTTTCTCTACACATTGACTTGAGAACTGTTTTCTCATAAAATAGAGCTTCTTCATCTTTTGCAGGCTTCTTTCTTGGCATCACAGTGATTAATGAGTTTAATTTTTGCAGGCAACTGCCAGGAGGTGCTGAGTAAGATGTATCGTGCTGATTGTGTGTAATGCCGCTCCTTTTAATTACTGGGATGATAACAATGCATTAATCAGGTGCATAAAAAATTCAACACATTCCTGTAACGTGGAATATTGATCCATTTTATAAGGAACTCACAGAAGTAATTTTAAAAGTGAATTGATAAGTTATCTGTTACAAATATTGAATCCTCCAGTGAATCATAACATTTTTTTATATGAAAAGCCTCATGCTGCATTCTTACAGGTTCATTACTTAGCCAAAACTCTTATTGACTTTAATAGGAGACTTAAGCACATTAAAAAAAAGACAGTCCCAAAGTACAAAAGCATTAATTCTTCTGACTATTCTTTCAATAACTGAATTCTAAATATTTCTTTCTTTTTTGCGTTTGCTTGAAACTACATTTAGCCATACATTATACTTTATTAGTTCTACAATTGATTATTCAGACTTATTTACCTTTTCAGAAAGTTTTCATTCAGATATAAATAGAGATCACTTTGAGATACCTCAATAAAACTGTGTTTTGTGCTTGGATAAATTAAGGATTTAGTAATTCAAATATCCTTTGTTAACAGAATGAGTCTGAGAAAGTGAAAATCAAAGCCATCAGTGTTTAAAAAAAAAGTAATTTTGTACATCAGGCTTGCTGTTGCATGTAATTGAAAGTGTTAATTTTCAGTTCATTATTTGTCTAACAGGAAGAGATATTGCCTCCTAGAAATGTGTGTCAGGGACAGAACCCTCAGAAATGTTGAGGCCTGAGCTTCAGGGGACAGGCATTACAAATTTGGGGTGTTTTTCTCCTAAAGAGATGAATGGATTGATTGTATAGAGAAATTTGTGGGACTGCAGAAACCCTGACTTTGTTGTGAGCTATAACAACTTGAACTGTAACCAGAAGTCTATCTATAGACCTGTACTGCTCTGTGTATGGGCAAAACCAAATGTTTAATTCTGTAAGAATCTCCTATTCTTGAGTCTGTACGATTCTCCTAGAATCTTCTTGGTGAGTTCTTGGATGCTGAGCTCAGTTATCTTCCAGCCATTAAGATGCAGAGAGTGGGAATGGTTATTTTCATGGAAATAGTTAGGCCCTGCTGACATTCTGTAAGCTTGCCTTTTGAAAGGAATAAAAATTGCAGCTTACTTCCTTCAAAAGGAATAGTTACAAACCTTATTAAAATCATGGGTTATATTTACTCAGAAGCTCATAATATATTTTGTGATTACTGAATACTGGACACTGATCTGCAAGTGATACACTTTTTATACTTCTCTTTATGGCTATATCTATAATTAAACAACCTTATGATATTTGCTGCCAGTTTAAAATCAGCCTCTGTTTCTGCAGTCTTCACTAGCCACGGTGATGATGCACACACTAAAAAATCTACCAGAGAAAATGTATTTTTAAGTATTCAGAAATAACTGTGTGAAGAGGCTGAATCATCTCTCTGATAGTAGTGAACTGTGCCATAGGTTGGGGTACCTCATGTAGAGTACTCAGCTCATGTTATTCCTCCTTCTGAGCTGGGAGCTCGAGTGCAGAAAGCGGAGAATGAGCCCAGGGTTGGAGCAGCTCAAGTTGCTTTCCAAGGGGTTTTAAAGACATAGGAGGTTGGGAAAAAATATAAACCTGTTAGTAGGTGCTGTTCTCCACCCATTTGTGCATTTTTGTTTCAGGAAAGGCCAGACTGAAGGCAGTCCTTAGGGTGTGTATCACAGCTTGGAAAATGTTCTTTGGCAGTTAGCAGATTTTGTCATTTGAAATAAAAATCTTTACATAATTTCGGGCTAATATATTTATGCTTGTGCTGGCGTAGCAAAACCTCCCATTACAGTTCATTAACTGCAGTTAATGATTTGATTTTTTTTTTATTTTCCCGGGATTTCTGCCTGATGTGCAGGATGATTCCCAGCACGTTGCTGTGAGGTGGGAGCATTTTCATCCCGTGACCAAGGGGTGGCAGCGTGTGGTGATCACACCGTTCCTATGGAGCACTTGGCTTTTCCTGGCTTTTGCAGGAAAACATCCACCACCCCCTTGTTTACACACTCACACCTACACGTGGGGGTTCTTCACCTCCTTCCTGCTTTCTTTAGGTCTGATGGAACCGGTGGCAGTTTTGTAACTCTTTTTCACCTTCTGGTGGAAATATTTGTTTTCAAAGCTTATAAGAAATGGTTCAGCAATAGTTTTAAGTACATGGAGGAAGGAGGGAAGAAATAAACCTTCCTTCTAAGGGAATGTTTTTCTCTGTTCTCCCAAAGGAAAGCAAAAAAAAAAAACCACCATTTTTTTTTCCAAAAGCCTCTTTCACTCACTGATTTTCACTCATTGGTTATGATGCAGTGTGTCTTTTGAAAAGTACATGCAGAAAATTTAGGTTTGTTATTTCAAGGTGTTTCAAAAGATTTGTGGTCAAGCGCAAAAATAGATACTGAAATATATTGCCTAGATAGATACTCATTTTGGATTACTTTTTTCTACTGATATATGCACCTTTGAAAATATTATGTCTATTCATTAAATTGTGGGTGTTTGGTACTGGTAAGATTCAGTGTGGGTGAGCTAACTGATTTAAAGCATATTTTGAGTCTGTGCATTCATCTATAGGAAGAGATCACTGTGCCATAATCTTAACTGCCAGTGTATGAGCATTAGGCTCATGGATATTTTGCAGCACAGAGCAGTGCAGGAGGGAACAGAGGAAGAGTGTGGTGGGACAATCCAGGAAAGGGTTCTGAAGGAGGAATGGGCAGTGGTTTCTCTATAGTGGAAAGAGAAGTCCTTCACAACATTTCCACCTGTAGAGTGTTTGGGAACATAAATTTTTCACATGCAACCAAAGCTTTAATTGCATCATATTTTTTAAGCACTTTAATTTAGAGATGTTTCATAGTTTATTTTGTCAAAATAGCACTTGAAAGTCTTCCCAAAGTTTACAGCAAAGATTGATACAGTTTTCAATCTCAGGGAATCCCCTTGCAATATGGAGGCAGGGAGAGAGGTAGAAAGGGGTCTGGTCCTCATTCACTGTGCAAACATTTAAGTTTGCATGGAGGTACTGAAGTGTGTGAGGTAATTAGAAAAATACCAGTTTTGTGACTTTCTGCTGAGGAAAACTGAATATGTTTTTTAATTGTTTATCACTTAAGAGGTGTAAATTATTTTACTCTAAACAAAGTGCTTGTTAGTAGAGCTCAGCTATTACATGGATTCTTCCAAGAACTGCAGTCTCTGTGCCTTTTAAAACGGCAATAATAATTCTTCTTCTTCTTCTTCTTCTTCTTCTTCTTCTTCTTCTTCTTCTTCTTCTTCTTCTTCTTCTTCAAAAATTGGAGGCTGAGCTGTCACACGGACAGTTCATCTCAGCTCTATGGCAGCATTGCTCTGCTGTGGCTCAGCCTTGTGAGCTATTGCAGGTTCTGGTTCTAGGCCCCAGGGGCTTTAAGACTAAAAATTGTTCCACTTATCACCATGGATATTCTTACAGGTGTAAAACTAATTGTGAAGTCTAGCACATTTAAGTCTTTGTTGTATCTAGCACTCTTTTCTGACAGTTTCCCAGCTCTTCAGGATTTTGGAGTTTGCTTTGAGCAAAAGAAGATTTAAAGCATCCAAAAGGAAGGACAGGAGTATCTTAATGCTTTCACTATAATATTTCAGGGAGGGGGTGGTTTGGGGCTTTTTATATTTCTTTTCTGTATTTGTCAATAGCATCTGCTCCAGCATTTCAAGCAGATTTCAGTCTAGGCAGAACTCAAAAGCAAATGCAAATTTCTCCCCAGGCTTTCTCTTTTGGATATACAGAGCTACATGAAATGGAAATGCAGCAGTGGGAAATGCTTGGTAACCTCAGCTCCAGTTGTACCACAGTCATTGATTTTAAAGTGTTTATGACAAAAGCATGTTTGTGTTCCTTATTTTCCATTAAAATAAGCTCAAACTCTCTATAAAAGAATGTAGCTGTGGCATTTTGGTTTGAGGAGAAATGAAACCCATGCAGACTGAGCAATTACAGAGGCTGCTGCAGTCTCCAAGCCCTGGATCTGAAGGCACTTGGTGAGCAGACCCTGCAGGAGGTTCACACAGGGTCCCTGTGCCTGCTGCTTTCCTCCTGTTCTGGCAGGGCCAGAAGGAGAAGTCCTGCAACCAGCAGCAGCAGGAGGCTTGGTACTGCCTGTTGTCCCTCCTCAAGGGTATGAGCAGTGGTTTGCAGAGCCCAGCCTGTACAGTTTGTGTCTGCAAAGAAGAATTCAAGTGTCCTGCAGTGCCTCTGGCTAAGGGGAATTAAAAAAGATTTTTATTTATAAGGCCAGCCTTTGGCAAAAGAAAAAGTATGGCCTGTTAACAGCAGCAAAACACTTATGCTTGTAGCAGGGTCACAGAAAAGGAATCTTGTGGCAGCTGCTGCTGCTGGCTGGTAGGGTGGTGTTGGAGGTGGCTCTGGGGTGGAGGGCTCTTCCAATTTGCTCCCAAGACTTCTCAATCCCTTATAAACCATAGGGGCAGCAAGCACAGCTCATCCCTTCCTTTCTCCCATCCCTCAGCTCTACCTCATTGGAGAAGAATTCTGTGGTTTTTTGCACTGCTGTGAAGCCACGAGTCAGTTCTTTCTCCTTATCTAACAGGGGGCTGCTGGCAGCTTTATCTCTCTGGCCTGGCACCTAAGGATGGTGCCCAGCAAAACCCAGATGGCTCCACTCCAGCCACTTCCCAGGGATGTTCCCTCTGGCATTGCAAAGTTCAGCTCCTGCCTGTGTCCCTGCCCTCCTCTCAGGATGGGCAGGTTGGGTTATCTTGTGTTTCTAGGGAAAGCACAAGCAGACTCGAGCAGAGAGCAAAGGGGATGTTGGGATCTGCTTTAAATAGAGTTTGACCTCTTGCATAAGAGACTGATTGTCCCAAGATAAGTTTATTGCATACACAGCTCTGAGATTTGCACAGATTGCTTGTGGGATTATGTTTCATGTGACTGTAGAATCCTATCTTTGTTTGTAATTTATTGCTTAATCTTTCCTCATGTTTCTGTATAACCTGTATTAAATATGATTTGGTTTTGATTTTGTTTTTTTATTTCCATTTCATCTCGGTGCTAGAAAAGCAAAGCAATATTTAAAAGACTGAACTTCTATTACTTTGTTCTCAGGGAAGCTGTAGAAATCAACAACCTTGTTGCCATAGACACATAAATACTTTATAGTGAACCAAAGATTTTCACTTCTACTACTCTTACTGCTAGGCATATTGAATCTAAGCACTTTATTGATACAGTTCCTCTGCCTGCTCTCTATTAACTTCTTCGTTTTCATTTTTTTCTATTCTTTTTATTATATTTTTGGTGTAATGCCAGATACAAGAGGAGACACATGGAGAAAACACTAAAGGTATTACAGTGCTTCACAATGGTGCCTCTGATAAAGTGGGTGCTGTTGAAGCAGCTTCTTTGTTCTGTTATGAACTGCAGCACAAACACTTGTCAGAACACATACAGTGAGTCATTGCAAACAAGAGTAATTAATTAAAACTGACATAGCCCAGGTTTAGGATCACAGTAACCCCTTCTATTGTACTTGCCTTGTTTATACTCTCTGTGTTTGAGGACGGTGAGATTGAAACAGGCTTCTTCAAGGAGTGGGCAATTCTCACTGATTTCTGGGCACCTTTCAATACCTTCTGTTTGAGGGGACTGGAGCACTGGAAGAACTGTTAGGGAAGTCTTGCAGTTCCTGGGTCTACCACTGACCTTCAGCCAGTAATTTACCTTTGTGAGACAGGACCTGCATCTCTTGGGCACCATAAAGGAATCAGAGCCGTGACTGCATTTGTGGTTTCCTTGTGAGGGGGGCAGAATTAAATAATTTTTGCTTTGGGCCTAAAGCTTTGGGCTAAAAAGAACCCATGGACAGAAACATGAGATTATTAATAATTAGTAGTGCTGTCATTAATTCTGACAGTGGCAACATTTGTAGGAGCATTGCTAATAACCAAAACAGGCCCTGATTGTGCTTGTTTATGGTGGGCTAAAGGTCTCTCTCATTACAATGTTTCACAGGCACTGCCAGGAACTGATAATCACTATAATGCACATTTTTTCTTTTAGCTAAGAAAAGCTAATAAGCATCTGTAGTTTTGAAAATGTCAGATTGAGCCAAAGTGCATGCAATTAGATAAGGATAATGTAGCAGATAATAAGGAGATACATGATAGTGGGTGAGCAGTTATCAGACTGTTGTGCTTTGGCTGCTAAAGTGGAAAAGGGAGCAGTGGTTGGTTGAGGGAAAACATGCCAAGAGTTGTCACAAAGGGAAACCTGAGCTAATGTGGTAAAGTGACAAGGTTGGTCCTGGGGAAGCAGGAACATGGGTGGCAGGTTTTTGATAGATGGAAGGGTTGTCTGGGCCATAAGTCGTGTACTTGGGAGGTGGGAAAGGAGATAAAACTGAGATAAAAAAGGGAAGCAAATATGGAAAGGAAGATGGGCAAAATGGAGTAATTTGTGGTTGCTGTCCCTGAGGTTCCTTTTTTTCTTTCTTCAAAGACTTTCTGCCTTCTGTGTGTGTGGGGTGTCTGGGCTGTTCTGGCAGCTTTAGTGTGCTAAAACCTTTCTGAGATTTCCTTTGCCCAAAAGGAGACACAACCATGATACACTCATTAGGAACCTGGGTAGGAATTTTCAATCAATGTCCTCAGTTTAATTTGTCTCTGGGGGAAAGAATGAGGCAGACTTTGGGAGCAAGATTAAAAACAAGAGGATGAGAAACAGAAAAAGGACAAGGAAAAACAAAGAAGAAAGAGGAAAGCCATGAGGCACAGAACTGGAAGCCAGCTCTGGTAAGGAGAGATAAGGAAGATAAGGAATTTTGCTTCTAAATATCTTTTTTTTTTCCTATGGGGGCAAAATATTTTTTGTGGATGAGACAGAATCTTCCATGTTTTCCTTTTCCTTCTACTGCCTAATCTAGCAGCTTGTTCTTGACAGGATGGCAGGCTCCTTGTAATCTGAAAGACTGGACATTTTTGTCTGATGTTTTTTCCTGAAATGTCTCTTCTACTCTTATTCCACCTCTCATGAAGTGTTCTGGTGCCTCCAGAGGGAAGAGATTGGAAACTATTTCTGCTGTATTTTGGTTCTATGACAATGTTTTCAATTTTTTTTCTCTTTAGAATTCACCAAATACTTGATATACTTGATATATCTTTATATCTGACAGAAAAGCTGTATAGTTCTCATTCTCTCCTCCTTTGTAGTGTCTCTAAGAAGGTATTCTATAAATACTTGTGACTAGCTATGTAGTGTTACACCTGCAATCTTAGGGAAAAAAATATCCTTATGATATGTTTGAAATGTTAATAACAAATTCAGAGAATATTTTGTCACTTACACTGTCACTTTATATTTCAGTTTACACCAGAATATATCCTCTTTTTTTGGTGTACTTTCAGTCTAAATTAACTGTGTTTGTATTACAAGGTTGTATAGAAGTGTGTGTTTGATGTTTGGAGAGGTCTCTAGGAGAATCATAGAAATCACAGAATTGTTTGTGTTGGAAGGGATCTTAAAAATCTTCTTTCCCATGGTAAAGAGCACCTTCACTGTCTGTGAAAATCCAGATTTAAATCCTGGGGGGGGGTGTTAAAATTTTATTTCCACAAATGTTCAGAGAAGATAACAGCACATTCATAGGATGTAAATTCAGAGCACATATAAACATGGCCAAAATGGTTATTTTTGTTGTTGTTTTGTTCCATTTTTACAATTCGGTCATTAGCAAGTTATTTGTTCCTAAGTTGTTCTTCTCCAGACGATGGGCAAACTTGGTCTTAGAGGAGAGGCAGAAGAGAGGAAATCCTGTGTCTTCTCTCATGCTGGGTCATGAGGGAAGATTTCTTTTCTCCCAGGGGTGCTCATAACAACTGCACAGCTCTGTGGTGGCTCTCTCCTTTTCGGATGAGCTACAGAGAAGTGCCTCATTGGGCAGAGGAGGTGAAGGTTAAGAGCAAGGTTAAAAGCAGTTTAATCACACTCAGTAAATCTGCATGTGAAATCCCTCAAATTATAACCATGTTCCTTCACTGTCCCTCCCTGTGTGTGCTAAGCTGGAGCTCTCCTGGAAATGAGCTTTTGGCAGAGAGCACATGGCCCTTGGGCTGGAAGGATGCCTGAAAATGCCACAGTCAGCTTTGTAACTGTGCAGCTCAGTGCAAAATGTAGGGAGCAGCAGTGTGGATCAGAGGATTGAATTTGCTCTAAAAGTTCCACACAAGGCCCCTCTTTTGCTGAAGACAGATTGTGCCAGTCCAACCTGAAAAACTGTAATTTAATTTGAAAGCACCGTTCTGCTTTCCTTTCGGCTGATCTCGATTGGTGACAAGCCATAAAATTTCTCTGTGGTCTGCTGCAGTTTAATAGATGAGGATTTCCTAACTTCATAAAATGATTAAAAGAACTCCAATGGTATACTAATAGCAAGGTTTCTGTGAGACAGCTCAATCAGCAGGATCCAGGGCCCTTTGAGAAAAGTTTGGTGAGTGTTGCTTGAAAGGCAGATTGCTGAGATAGGTCATAATTGAGGGAAAGACTCATAAACTGCAAGACTCAAAGTAACTTAAATAAAAAAAATGTTAAAGCATCTGTGTAACAGAGATTTTTCCTGTTTGCCACAATGCTGTAAAGATGAATTGTACAAGGATCAATGTCTCCAGCAGGGATAAGTGATAACTGTGGGGCTCATTTTGGCAGCAGCCCACTCCTGGGTTTTTCTTTAACTCAGCACCTTGGACAGCACTGAAAAGCAGAAAGAAACAGTTTGGTTTGTGTGTACAGCCTGTGTCTCATCTAGAAAACTCATCTTTCTCCAGCATGTTGGACAATAAACCAAAAGCTGAATCCACTTTCATCAAATGTTTGTAAGTAATGAACCATTTCAGGAGTGCTCTGTTCTGCTCAGGGCATTTCTACAAACAGAAGAAAGATAATTTATGGACTGATTATAAAATACATGTTGGGCATCAGGCACTGCCTTTCGTCTCTCCCTCTCCCTCCTTTCATATGAGCTGGCTGTGGCTTTCCAAACAAGCAGGAAAATGTGACTGTTTTATTTTTCTATCCCATTTGTTTTCATGAATGTGAAGCAGAGGCTAGTTAAGGGGTAACCAGATATTTGGAAACTGAGCCTCTTAGCCTCAGTTTAGATACCTCAAATTTCTATGACTGGGTGAAGAAATCTAGTGGCGGCTTTTAATCAAATGGGTTATTTGAGAGTTTGTCTGCCGACCTTGCTGAACTTTCTGATGAAAACTTACAAGATACCTCACAGTTAGTGCTTACTTCTCTTTTCTTCCTTAGGAGCTCAGAGAAGTCCAGCGAGGTACAGCACCAAAACATATTTTTTACATCACAGTGACATAATCTTCAGAGTTTTCAAATGTAAATTTGTGTGCTGACTAAAAGACAAAGAGGCTTTTTATACTTAATAGGTCTTATCTCTTATCAAAGCAGGAGATTAGAAATTTCCATGACTTGGGCTCTCCCTTCTGCTGATAATGGTGGAAATGGAGAATCTATCCATCCTCAGGATATCTATCTAGGAGAAAGTTTCATTGTCAGACTGAGACGTTTGCAGCATTTTTCTTGGTCAGCTTCAACAATCGCTGAGTCTCATTCATTCAGGTCAATGGGCCCTTCTCTGGAGACAGTAAAGTCTTGTAAAATGAAGGATGTTGTTGGAATAAGAATTGATGGCTCTGATCTGGTCATAAATTGTTTTAGGCAGGAAATAACAAGATTTTCATGATCTTGAGCATTGAAGTATTCTAGAAAGACTGAGAAAAGATAAAAGTTATATCTAGCTTTAGGCTAGATCTCAGAAATCCTACTTTTATGGGATTGTATACCTTCCCTTTGAAGCAGTGAAAACATAAGGGCCACTTTTTCAACTAAATCTATTGAAATTTTGCATGAGCAAGTGAAGAGATCTCTGCCTCCAGCTAGGTAACAGGAGCTCAGTTTTGATTATACAGGCTAAACATCTTTTCAAAGGTTATTACACTCTGTGTTTATTAAAAAAATCACAGTCAAATGGGTTATACAGGGCTGAATCTGTCCTTTGAATGTATTTTTAAGATAGTTCAGTCAGGTTTATTTGAGAGTCCCTTGATTGTTGCATTTCAAACAACTTGTGTCAGATGTCTGTGATATTCTCTAAGCATTTCCAGCTACCTCCCCTGTAGGCCAAACACTTTTTCACTTCCAGAGGGAAGATGTCAAGAGGTCTGTCACTAGGAGGGCAGCAGCATCTATAGACATTTATGTTGCAAATATTCAGTGGGGGAAAATCTATTTCAGTGCAGTTCTTTTTCACTTATTGTTGTGGAATTGTGCATTCTTTTTTTGCTTGGCTTTAGTGTTTCTACACAGAGTCCCAGAGTCCTTCATAAGCAGTACCTTTGCCTATCCATAACAAAGACAGTTTGCAAAGAAAAGCCTATGGATGGGAAACTCAGGAGAATATCAGACTGTTTTCTGTTATAGGACCACTATAGTGTATGAACATTGTCTGCAGACTATCTAAGTTGTGGATTTTAGTATCTGAAGAGAATTTAGTACCTCAATACATTCAAATGATCCAGAACACTGACCCGAGTTTGAACAGCATCACTGAGTATTTTCCTTTCTAAATACAAATCACTTCCAGGCCATAGGAGCAGTGCTGCTCACGTGACAGAAATGCTCAGCTGTAAGCACACAAGTTCATAAAGTCTCTCTGTGTTTCCTCTCACAACAGGCAGAGCAAGAGTTCACTCCATGTAGGAACACACCTGGTGCCCTTCAGTGGCTCATTGCACTGTATGGGTTCACAGTGGGTTTAACATGTGTTGGAAGGTTTGAGTGATGAAACACAAATTGTTTTAGAGGCCCCACCCGGAGGAGCAAAACTGCCCATTCCTGTGTGGCATTTGTCTGGTGAGAAGTCTGGAATTCGTTCTCAGCCTTGTTCCAAATCCCATTTTTCGGGCTGAGCTCGGCTGCTGCTGCAGAGCCAGGAGGGATCTCCTCCCTCCTGTCCTTTCTGAACACAGGAAACAACAGGAGAGTTGGAAAGAAAACTGAGGGAAAGTGAGCATGGCTGGGTGTGGTGGTGGTGGTAAGAGTGCCAGGATGAAGAGCTGTGCTCCTCAGCAGATGGTGAGAGCAAAAATGACCCAAGAAGGGGTGCCACAGGCAATGCCAGGCAATTCCTGTTAGCTTCTTCCCCTCAGTATCCCTAGTGCTGATTTTTCAAGCCCACAGTGGGCTCTAAATGCTGCCAATGTAGGAATGACTTGTGAGCAGCTCTGTCCTTTGCTGTGTGTGGCCCTGAGCACTTGTGAGAACTTGACCCACGGCCCCGACTGGTTTAATGCAGGCACTTCTCCAATTCAAGTGATGACACACGTACGTGGGAAGAGGTTTAATGCAGCAGCACTTCTCTGAGGCAGCAAATTTCTTACCAATTATCCCAGAACTGAGAAAGGAGAAGGGTATCTGCTTTTTTGAGCAGTGCAAGAGGAAAAGAGCAGAAGTGCTGCTTTCTGGAGCGGGTGCTGAGGAGAAGCAGTGGCAATGTGGTTAGAGACAGAGGATGCAGGTGACAGCTTTGCACAAGTGCACAGGAGTGGATTGGGTGCTCAGGACAGCAGTGATGTTGATGAGGTGGTATTGTATTTGCAGCATCCCTCGTGGCAGGAAGGAATGATGAATCTGACTCCATGTTCTCAGAAGGCTAATTTATTATTTTGTGATACTATATTATATTAAAGAATACTATACTAAACCATACTAAAGAATACAGAAAGGATACTTACAGAATGCTAAAAAGATAATAATGTAAACTCATTACTCTCTCCAGAGCCTTGACACAGCTTGGCACTGATTGGCCATTGAGTCAAAACAACTCACACCAGAAACCTGTGAAACAATCTCCAAACATGTTCCAAAGAAGCAAAACACAGGAGAAGCAAATGAGATAATATTGTTTTCCTTTTTCTCTGAGGTTTCTCAACTTCCCAGGAGAAAAATCCCAGGCAAAAGGATTTTTCAGAAAGTATGATTGTGACAGGGTGGAAATCACCAAAGTAACCTCTGGGTATCTCATCCCAGCAGCAGAGGGAAGGCAAGCTGCACGTGAGCAGTAAGTCAGCCAAACCCATGGCTGTGGCACAGGACTGGGAGTTAAAAAGCTGGCTTCTCTTCTGTGTGGCATTTAATTTTTCAGGAACATTTAAATCCTTGGGTTGTATTGGGCAGATTTTTCAGAAGATTTTGGTTATGCAATAAAAGCCATCTGATATTGTTTCTACACTGCTGTTAAGATGAAGTGTTCTTGTTATATCCTATAATCTTACTTGAGCTTTCTGTTCTTGATGGTTTTTCTAAGCCCTGGGCTAAAAGGCATTGTGCTAGAAATTATTCAGCCAACAAAATGTCCAAACTGTGTGGCACTAAAATGCTTTTTTTTCTACCTCTCAAGACAGCAAAGATCAAGTAGCAGAGCTCATACTGCTTCAAAGTGCTAATATGTGTTGAAGACTTAGGATTTTTATGGTTATTTAAGCTGGAATTTCACATGTCACCAAACACACAGTCTAAATCAGTGCCTCCCCAGGGCTGTGTGTGCCCCAGGGATGAGGGTCCCTCGTGCCAGAGCTGTGCAGGGCTCAGTGCAGTGCTCTTGTGGGAGAGCTGAGGGTACCACAAGCTCTTTATTGCCCTGATGGAGTGCAAGCTTTCAGCTGATGATCATTCACATTAGTCAGAACTAATTTATCTACTGATTACTCACCCTGCTGTAAACTTTCAGTTTGCTGATAGAGGTTTTTCAGGGCTCCTTTAGATACCTCTGCATGGCATTACAATATACATCAGAGGAATCACCACTCAAAAAATATCAAAAGTGCTGCGCTTGTGGTTGCTCTAGTGAATCTCTTAATTTCTTTTTTCTTGTATTCATTACTCTAATTTCCTTGAGCATTTTGTGCATCTTTAATTAAATGATTGCATATCACTGTGGTTGTGTTTGGGTTTTTTTGCACAGGACCCCTCTTTCTGTGCTCACAGTTCTTTAATGAAAATCTCTTCAATGTTTCATTTCCTGCCCATTGTTTAATATATGACCTTGGGCCTTAATTTGTACTATTTTCAGACACTGTTTAATTTTCTCTTGCACTCTTTTCTAGCATTTACTGCCACAATTTTTGAATGCTTCTCAAAACCTAACGAATTTGTTTTAATGGGACAGCTGCTGAACATGAGAAGGGGTTTATTCCCCTGAGCTAAGGAACAATTCCTAATGTATCCTAAATACTGAGAGGTAAAGACTATTTTTGTGAAAGTCTAAAACACAGATCTGTGACCTCAGTGGCAGTGCTGACCCTCAGCATTTCTCCAATACTAGCAGAAGTCCCAGAGGTGAACATTTGTGAAGTAACATTGTAGTGCTCACTTAGCAAAATTCAGCTTCAGTGTTTTGCCCAGCGTCACAGAATCTGGCTGTATGAGAAACAGAAAAATAATCTGTGTCTTCATCACGTCTTGCTTAGTCATTAAATTGTTCCCCCTCCATCTTTCCAGCTCAGCACTTCATTTACTGCATGCTGCTGCTTTCCAGTCATGCATGTCACCATGGCCCCACTGACTCCCTCAGGAGGGCTTTGCATCAGAAATCCCTGAGTCCTTGAGGACAAGGCTAAATTAAGGTTGCATTGCACTGTATCAGTTCCAGAGAGACCCCAAAATGTGCTGTGCTTAGAGTTAAAGCAAGACTTGTGGGGAGAAATAATATCTTTTATTAGGGTAACTGGTCTTTTGGGTAGAAAAACTTTCAAGTGCACAAGCCCTTCAGATTCCTCTCACATGAGCTGACTTCCCAAAACTGCACCACTTTTTTAGACCCCAGCTGAGTCTACAGAAACAACCTCCTCTTACAAAAGCAAGCAGGAAAACAAGAGGTGGCATTGCATGACAGCAAATGGAGTCCCCAGAAGTTCATTAGCGGATTAAATGCAGGAGAGTGACCACAGACCTTTGAGTTAATGGAGGAAATGAAAATAATTTTGTTCTCATCCTCTTTAAGGATCAGCTGTTGTGGGGAAAGAGGTTCCTTTTCTCTCTGGGGTCATAGCTGTCAGAATGCAGGAAATATGTAAGGAATTTGGAATGCTGAGTTCCTTTCTGATAGCAAAGGGTGTTTTGTAGTAATTTCTACTTCACTCATTAGGAAATTAGATCAACAGCTCTGACCCCTTTCCACTATCTGTTCCCCTTTTTTGTGCATCTGAATATCTTCTGTAATATGAATTAACAATAAATTATTTTGATAGAACTTACCTTTCTGTTGGTATTTGTACAATTTCTGGCACAGAAAGGATGTGGTTTGTACTGGGGTAATTAGGTAAACTTAGCTGAGCAGTTTTCCAAATGAACTGATTTCTTTCTAAACTCTTTAATTTCAGTTTCTATTAAGCTGACAAGGTTGTCCTGACTTTAGGGACAGTTTTCGCAATGACAATTGAATTTAGACTAAATTAAAACAGAATAAGGAAGTTGTAGCAATCTGTCCAGATGGGTGAAAGCATCTTTCAGAAACTTTCCTAATCACAAATAGAGAGGATTTTATGGGTCTGCCTTACAGAAGTCCTACCCACCTTGTGTAGATAATTAAACAGTCCTAGGAGCAGTTTTAAACCCAAGTATGTGCGTTTATTTCCAAGAGTGTGTTAGAACCCTGTGGCTGAGAATTCTCTGACCTACATAATAATTTCAGCTGATCCATGTGAAGTGTATCAGTTCACATGGAAAAGAATTACTTTATCCCCTCCAAGCATATTTCCAAAATCTTTAGCCTGGGATACATAAGAATAAAATTCCAGAAGGTCAATGGTGGAACAAAAACAACTAAGTGAAAAGAAAAACTTTCCACAAAAAACATAATTATTCTAGTTGTGTAATTCTAGTTGTTACCTCACCCAGTTCTCCTCTACTGAAGCTGTTAAAAATATTTATCTTTTTGTATTTTCAGTGTTTTTATTCCTGAAAAAGAATAATTGAAATATTGTCTCCCATTCATCTTTCTGCTCTGTGTGATACTGTATCTGCACTGAGTTTAGGCAGAACTTCGCAGCTGATGTAACATACCTAGAAATTTTTCCTACTTTTAATAAGACAGAGCATCCTTAGGGTTTTAGAAGAGTTCCTGGAGGAGTCAACAGGAAGAAATGTTCATCATTGCTTAATGGAAAGCAGGAGTCCTCCTGCTAGGAGAGAAATAGAGCACCACAGGGTGTTTTATTTTATTGCTTTATATTACAGAAGATCTGCTTCCAAATTCTGAATCTGGAGAAACTTCAGGTACCTGGAAGATAGAAATTTTCCTTGGTTTGAGTGGCTCAAAGGACTAAATTTGAGGAAGAAAATGAAAAGAAACTGATTTATGAATGAATGCAAAAGAAATTATTCATGTGTGTGCTTTGAGGACACAAATGTATTTTGGGAACAAAATTTGCATAGAATTAGCCACAAAGAGGAAAACAAGCTTAAAGTGTGGTCTGTTTGGAAGTAAGGTTAGTAAGGGTGAGATTCCTGAGACTTTGAAAGTTTTTTCTTTAAAGAAAGTTAAATTTCAGGTTTTGACCTGTAAATATTTAGTAGTTTGAATTCAGGAACAATAAATTATGGATTTAATATCAAACAGAACAATATTTGATGCTATGTCCAATGCTAAAAGGAGTAGTTCTAAACTACTTGGAGACATAGGGTAGATCTGTTCACTGTTTTCCATGATTATGTTCAGTTCATCTGATCCCCTGGTCACAAGAATCTGATGGATTAGAGCTGTGATTTCAGGTTTGGACAATAAACCAGTAAAGAGCTTGTAGTTCTGAGAGCACCAGACAATATTCAATATTCCCCAGTCACCTGAGCTCCTGTGTTGGAAAGAACAGGAGTTTGCTTCATTGCTGGAAAAGTGATGGCATATTTATTGCAAGCAGGGGCAGCTTGCACACCTGATGTTTGCAATGAGCTTGCATCTACCTGGTAAAGCAGAAATCACAAAGTTTAGGCACATGTGGCAGCTCTCCCTGTAAAGGTTAAACTAATCCAAATTACCTCACATTTCCATGGACTAAGAGTGTGCACAAAGAAAGTTATTGCAAATCAGCAGCCAAGCGATGGTTTTATTGCTTGATGCTTGTCTGTTTGCACCTGAGTCCCAAGGAAAATTCCATCCTTTAGAGATCCTGAGTCCCAAGGAACAATCCATCCTTTAGCCTGTTTGTGCCTCTCCCTGTGCAGTCTTGATCTATGACAACACAGTGATGGACTGGTCACTGTGGGTGAGAGCAACCTGCTAAACTTGTGATTTTCACTTGAATTTTTAGTGCATGAAGCTTCAGCATCCTTGTCCCTGTCCCAGTCATCTTGTTCTATATTTCCTGACTAATGATGACCTGTTGCTTTAATAATAATGCATGACCTGTTCCAATGTATATTTCTCTTTCCTGAGACTGGTGGGAGCCTCTCATCTCCTCTGCAGATGGACAGCTCATATGTCTTACTGCTTCACAGAACAAATGTCTGGGTATCCATGTGTTGATTATATCTGCTAGACCCCTCCTTCACCCAGAATTCATAAGGACACTTTCCTGGCATGGCATTTCATCATGTCAGCCTAAACTGGACTGTAATAAATTAAGAAATGGCGCACTTACTAGAGAAGATAAATTTAATTGCAATCATCCAATTGCTTCTGGTTGTTCTGGTATCTCACAGGTCAGATGTGATCCATGGAACACTTCCTTCCATCCATCCATCCATCCATCCATCCATCCATCCATCCATCCATCCATCCATCCATCCATCCATCCCCATCTTTTAGCATTAGGAACAGGAAGGTGCTTGTTCAGGAAATGTTGCACTTCCTTTGCCTGTGGAATAAGGGGAGCTGCTGCCAGGGTTGTGTGGCAGATGCTGGGAGCCAGGGCTGTGCCTCAAACCACCCAGGCACGGCCCAGCAGTGCAGGGAGTGCTGGTGCTCAGTGTGGCTGGAAGGCATCTCCAAAACTGCCAAGTGCTCCCTGAGGTGGAATGGTTCTGAAGCTGTGGGACTGACACCTTCCCTCCACAGGTCATGAGCTTCCAGGAGTTGTGCTAGCTTTGAGCTGAGGAACTTTTTGAGTGCAATTGTGACCTGACCATGCCCCAGTGACACAGAGTACATCAAAGTGTTTAAGTCACACAGACATTATTTCTCATTTTTCACCTGGATTTTTCTGAATTTTTCTGGCTTCAGATTTCAAGCATTGATCTCTTATGTGAGGCTGAAAACATTGCTATCACTCAATATATTTGTTAGGGGAAGAAACTAGTGCCTTGTAAATGTGGGCCTGTGCTAATGACACTTTTTTTAAACTTGTTTTTCCACATAGGACATTTAATGCCATTACAAATACCTCTTTTGTTGCTGCAAATGTTTGGAAAGGAATTACTGCCACTGTGGAGGTAGAGCTGCAACTCCTGTAGGTGTAGCCATGTCTGATAAAAGATTATTTTGACTGGGTGCCATTAGGAAATTAGTCCTGGCAGCACAAATCTCACTGTGGGCTCCTCGTGGCTGCCAGAAACAGGAAGTTTGTGTTTGCATGGCCAACCTTGCTGAACTTGCTGCTGGGGCTTCACCGCTCCAGGGACCTGAACCTCTGAAACAAAGAGAGTGTGGGCTGCAGTCTCCTGCCACTGGGTATGGAGATATACAGTGTTTCTTAATTTATTTCTCCCTGATCCCTATCTCTTGTCATGAAATTCAAATTAATTCTTAGCACTTAGGAGTCAGAAAACTTCCTGTTTATTGTCTCTATGGGACTGATCAGAATGGAAATTCTGTGGAATGATATTGCTGAATTTTGAGTGAACAAGCTCACTTTTAGTAGTGTTTGCCTGTGATACTTTTAACAGAAAGTGAAGATTTAGGATGTACCGTTTTTTAATTAAAAAAATCATAAATAATAATAATTAGCTTGAATATTAGAGTCTGGTCTGGAAAAGAACTGAACTTTGCTGGGATTTGGCATTTAAGTACCTCTGTGGAGGTGGCCTAGAGTCTTCCACCTTGGCCATATAAATGATGGATTTGTGTCTTCTGTATGCAACCCCAAATGAAATTCAAGTATAAAAAAAAGAAAATGGAGGAGAAAAATAAGTAAGGAGGGGAACAACCAGTTCTCTTACAGAACCAGTTCTCTTACTATAGGTGTGTGATCAAACACAACAGTCTGTTGAGAGAAAAGCAGAAATAAAAAATACAATAATGGTCACAAAAGGACCAAGACAATAGTCTGGGAATATGTGCAGAAAAAAACATTTTGACAGAAGCTTCTACTGATGCAGAGAGAAAGATTAATTTCCCTTCCCTGTTAAGGGGGCAAGAGGGTAGATGGTAAACTAACCCTGATAACTTTGGGTATTTTGAAATTGAAATTGAAGCTGATTGAGAAGCTGATTTTCAGAGATCTGATGATTCACCAGGTACATTTTCAAGTCCTTAGCACTGCAGCTAAGGATGGTTTTCCTGATGTGCTTAGGTCTGATTTTTAAACAGGCACTTCACAGGATGGCCCTAATGTTACTCTACTGGGAAAAACATTTTCCAGCTGAAGTTCTTAACAGAGTTGAAGTGATGAGGAGAGAGATGAGACTAAGAAGGTTATCTCCTATCCTTCCAAAACGGGCTTTTCTGCATAATGCATTCTTGTGTTTGTCCAGTTTGACTTTAAATTATTCAAACTGTGGGCATCCCTGAAGTAACCTGTTTTGTAACTAGAATCTCAATGAGCCCCTCAGTTCACAGAACAAACCCCTCTGCATGCCTCTGGAGAGCTGCATGTGCTGATTTGGGATGGGATACAGGCCATGGAATATAAATTGTTCATGGCCAGCCCCAGGCCTTGAGAATGACCCTGTGATCTGAGCTGGGGATCTCAGCTTAAAGCAAACCAGCTGACCATGTGTGCATTAACCTCTCAGTAGGAATTTTGAAATGCCATCCTGTGAGGGCCATGAGGGGTGTGGGCTTCAGTGGAGCCTGGGTTATAACTGCTCTGTTGGGACACCATTAATGGGATGACACATGGGCTGGATTTGGATTTAGTTTGCCATTCCTCTTGACTGCCAGTCTCCAGATCAATGCACAGAGTAGTGAACTCAGTGAACTCCTTAATTTTCAGAAGCAAAGTCAATGGAAATCCCAAGGAAAGCATTGGACTCCACATTGATCAGTTGGTGGTAGCCAGTCAGCAGGGCTAGCTTGTCAGCTTCAGCTGAGCATGTCTGTTTTGCCACCTGGAACAGTGCTGGATAGCTTTTTTTGCCTCCTGGGAGGGAACATTGTATTTTTCACAGAACTCATAGAATTAACAGAATGACTTGGTTGGAAGAGACCTTAAAGATCATTGAGTCCAACCCAGCCCCAACACCTCAGCAAAACCCTGGCACCCAGTGCCACATCTTATCTGTTTTTAAACACCCAGGGGTGCTGACTCCACCACCTCCCTGGGCAGCCATTCCAGAACTTTATCACTCTTTCTGTAAAAAACTTTTTCCTAATGCACAATATATATTTCCCTCAACACAGCTGGAGGCTGTGTGCCCTGGTTGTGTCAGTGCTGCCTGGAGAAAGAGCCCAGCCCAGCTGAGCACAGGCACCTTTCAGGAGCTGTGCAGAGTGATGAGGGCAGCCCTGAGTCTCCTTTTCTCCAGGCTGAGCACCCCCAGCTCCCTCAGTGATTCCTCTCAAGGTTTGTGTTCCCAGTCCCTATTCAGCCTTGTCACTCTTCTCTGGATGTGCTCGAGTGTCTCAAGGTCCTTCCCAAACTGAGGGGCCAGAACTGGACACAGCACTCGAGGTGTGGCCTCACCAGTGCTGAGTACAGTGGAAGGATGATCCCCCTCATCCTGCTGGCCAACCATTCCTGATACAGGAATTTTCTGCTCCCTTGTTACTCCTGGGATGGTGCACAGGCTGTGGAGGCACTCCAAGGGTCCCCATCATGGTCCCTTTTCCATCACAGGACCAGGAGTTCTGCCCGTGTGTCTTGTGTGTCCCCTGGCAGGGAATGCTTGTGCTGTTCTCTTACACATATCACAGACAGGGAGCACCCAGAGCAATGCACAGCCTAACTCCACTGTTCCTGCTGCCTCCCAGGTCCTTCCTGCCACAGGACAGCAGGAGAAATGATCTTTATGAGTTGATCAGTGCACTGTCTTGGAGAAATAGAGGCAGCAAACATTGAAATTAAAGGTGTGTAGCATTAATATTGCAAATTCCCAGCAACTGTAAACTCAAGCCTACACAATTTAAAATTTGATTAATTTAATCAGGAGATTAGACAATTCTAGGTCCCTTAAGGCCTTTTATGATTTGCTTCTATAATTTCAGGTGTTGAGCTTCTAAAAGAAAGCTGAAGTCAAGTAAATTCCAGTGCTACAACATAGCAGAGTGCATACTGGATCACTCCAAAGGTCAAATTTCTCTTTTCAACTCCTTGACAGTTGTCAGTAGTGATTGCCTGGAGAAAGAATCTTAGACAAGTGTAAACAGACTCTGTAGCTTCCCCAGCACGTCCTCCCTGCAGCCTGTGGCTGAGGATGTTTCTGTGCCCAAGGCCATGTCACTGGATTTTCCATACAAACACATATAAACTTCTGACATAGACAGAATCCTGGGGCACTGAGCTTCAAAGATTAACTCTCTGCTCTTGGAAAGGGAAAGGAAAGAAAGAAAGGTCTTTTGTAAGAGGATAGATTGAAAGAAACATTGCTGTTCCTGCACACCTGAGCCCTGATGTGCCCTTCACTTCTTGCTCTACTCCTGAAGTGAAGCCATCAGTTCTGTGTTTCCACATAGGACCTGGCCAGTCCCCTTTTATTTCTAAGAATCAGTAAGGTAAACTTTTTTTTTTCTTTTTTTTTTTTGGGACACAGTGGAATTGTTCCCCTTATGTCCTAGCTCAGTATATCAAGGAACAGGGCTCCCCTCTGCAGTCTAAATTACTGCCTAGAAAACAGAGAAACTGGGACAGAGGCTGACCTTGTGTCTAGTTAGAGCAATCCCTGGATGCAAGGCAATAAATTTGCCAAAATACTTTAAGCAAGAAATGTATTATTATTTTATTACCAGTGAGGTGAAAAACCCTTTTGGTTTCCTTAAGTGAGGGTGACCAATGAAGGTCTGGATGTTATGCAGGTCTCTGCATTGCATCAGCATTATGTTTGGAACACATGGTGTGGGGAGCAGAGATGGGGAGGGCAGATGAGATTCCTGTGAAGTTAACATGCTGCTTCCCAAGAAAATGTGTGGGAGCCCAGCCTTGCTGCTCTTTTGCCCTCGTGCTGTGAGTCTGTGCTGGACAGAAGGCCCCAGTCTGTCCTAGCAGTGTGACTCAGACTTCACTTTGATTTTCAGCGTCCAGGTGAGAATTGCGTAAAGCTCACGAGCTTCAAACTGCTGTAAAAGTTCTCCAAATTTCCAGGAAAAGAGGTGAAGATAAAAGGAAGGGAAGATGAACTGAGAAAGAGAGTAAGGGACAATGAACACAAAAAGGAGGAAAGATGTGATGTGTGTCATTGCTTTTCATCTTAGTGGCTTTGCCACCAGGCTGGCACGCTCGTGCATTGCAATGCACTTTTCAAGTTACAGGGTGGTTTGAAGCCGTGGCTGGTATCAGAGATGGGAGTGAAAGTATAAAGCTGTCTGCCTTCTGCCCTGAAATTCACTCCTTGCCTTGGCTGGAAGCCACTAAACCACAATTAAAATAGCATGAACAGGACGTGTCACTGAAATGAAGATCACAGTGTTCCCTCAAACCCTCTGGTGGTGCCCTCCCGAGGCCCTGTGACAGAAGGTGAGCTCAGTGTATGGCTTGCATCCCTTGGGCACTGAGGTACAGGAAAAAGGCTTTACAAGCACAGCCAGGAATTTATGGCAGGAGCAGATGAGGAGACAAAAACAAGAATATAAAGCAAGCGACAGAACTGGAGACAAGACAATTGCAAGTAAATTGCCTCTTCTCTCCCTCCTTTTCCAGCAATTTAGTACTAAGAACAGGCTCAACATTGTCAGCAATAAAGAAATGTTCTCTATCTCCAAGCCATTCAGCATGTCTTCAGTAAATCAGCAATTTGACAATCATTGCAACAGCAGAAACCCTCCTTTGCATTGGCACTACTGTGTGGGCTACATGAGCTGATGGAGCCACACAGTGTGGGGCTGCAAATCCAGGGCCTGAGCCACTGGCCTTTCACTGTGCAATTTCAGTCCTAGTTGTTGGGAACTGGTGTCACACATAAAAGATTTTGGAAGATCCTTGGATTTTTGAAACAATCCTTGAAACCTCATGATGTTTTATCAGCCTCAACACGCCTGGGAGTGGCACAGCCCATCTTCCTGGCCATCCTGATATGCAGTCTTTCTGTAGAAAACTGTGTTGAACTCAATTGCCCAAGCTTGCAGTGATAGCCAGTTAGATGGTAGGGTGCTCTGGTTTCTCCCACTGCTCCAAGTTCTAGTTGTGCCCCATATTTTCTGCTTCTTTGGCACCTGTTGGGTCTTGACACCTCTTGAGCTCCACAGCAGATCTGAGCTGCTTTAGTGTCCCGTGTGTCCCTTAACCATGAGTCAGTGCCCTGAGCTACACCTGACTCTCATGCTCTGTTTCAGCTGCTGAGGTCAGCTGGCACATGCTGCATCCCTGCCTCGAGATCAGGAATTCAGGCGCTCCTCCTGGGGCTCCTGGCTCAGCAGAAAACCCCTGTTCTCACTCCATATTGGTTTAAGCATGAATTTAAACCCACGCACATGTAAGACCTTTGCTGAGTCAGGGTAAGTGACAGCAAACTCCTGTGCCATGAATAGCAATGAAAGCCAGAAAAAAAAATTTAAGGGCACCATTAACTTGAAAATCCCACTCTGCCTGAAAATTGTATCTGTTCTAATTAGTGGTAGGGCTGTGACTGAGAGAAAGTAGCAAGGCATAAAATGGCTCTCCTCTTAGCCTGATAATTGTTCTCTTGATTGTGCTTTGAGCTCTGTTGTTCTTACTGCTTTATTTGGTTTTTTTCATGCCTGCTTTGCCTTTGCCTCATGCATTAGCAAGAATCGTAGGATCCAAGAATCATTAAGGTTGGAAAAGACCAAGATCATTGAATCCAGCTATTAATCCTGCTCACCACAAAACCATGTCCCCAAGTGCCATATCCACATGTTCTTATAACCCTTCCAGATATGGAGATTCCACTACTCGGAGCAGCCTGTTCCAATACTTTAAAACCCTTTCAGTGAAGAAATCTTTTCCTAGAACCCAATGTAAACCCCCCCTGGTGCAGCATCAGGATATTGGGTGGCTTTGCTCTTGCCTGGGGCACTCTCCTTGCCTTAGGCTGTGCAGAAAGACACTTCCCTGGAGCAGCAGCAGGGGCACCCACACTGGGTTTGGTCTCTGCAGGTCTCTTGCTTTCCCAGTGAATCCTCTGAGAGCAGCCTTGCTGACTGAAAGGCCAGGGGAGCCAGCAGGCATCTTCCCCTGCTGGTTCAACAGCACCTTTCTCTCCCTTGCCTCTCCACTGGATCAGGGTTAGAAGTAGTTTTCAATTTTTGGAACAAAATGATGGGGAATGGAAATTATTTAACTGCTTGCTCCAGTGCTGGGAGCCAAGGGTGAGTTCTGGGTAAAACTTGTCTTTAGTCCCTTTGCTGGGGTAATTTCTGGCTTCCCCATGTGTGTCACTATGTGGCCCCGCAGACATTTGTGTTCCTGGCAGAGGATGGAGAGGGCAGGAAGTTTCTGGCTGTGGTGTCTGTTTAATATATCTGCACCTCAAATGCTGTGTCCAGTTCTGGCCCCTCAGTTTGGGAAGGACATTGAGATGTTTGAGTGCATCCAGAGGAGGCAAAGAGGCTGGAGAGGGGCTGGGAACACAAACCCTGTGAGGAGCCCCTGAGGGAGCTGGGGGTGCTCAGCCTGGAGAAAAGGAGACTCAGGGCTGCCCTCATCACTCTGCACAGCTCCTGAAAGGTGCCTGTGCTCAGCTGGGCTGGGCTCTTTCTGCAGGCAGCACTGACACAACCAGAGCACACAGCCTCAAGCTGTGTTGAGGAAAATACAGGTTGGATATCAGGAAAAATTTTTTTTACAGAAAGGGTGTAAAGTTCTTGAATGGCTGCCCGGGGAGGTGGTGCAGTCCCCATCCCTGGGTGTGTTTAACAAAGCCTGGATGTGGCACTGGGTGCCAGGGTTGAGTTGAGGTGCTGGGGCTGGGTGGGACTTGATGATCTTTAAGGTCTCTTCCAACCTTGTGTTTCTGTGATTCTTGATTCTGTAATACCTTCTCAAGCCATCCTTGCAGGAGCTGTGGTGCTTAACACCACAGAGTGAATGGGCCCTGCTGCAGTGAGACCAATAGCAATGCTCTCTGTTGACCAGTTTTCCCAGCTGTTTCCAGACTTTCAGCTGTCCTTCAGTCCCAGCTAAGTGCTCTGGGGTCACTTGGAGCCTGTTTTCAAGGCTTCTCTGCAATTTGGCACCCAACTCTTCCTCCACTGTGCAGCTCTCAGCCTGGGACCGGCAAAAAATGGAATATTTTGTGGTGTGCAGCCATTAGACAGGGAAGAAATTGTGATTTATGGGCCTCTCCCCTGCCTTTCTACCTGCCTGTCCAGGTGTGTCTCAGCATGACAAGCTTTGTGCCAGGCCTCAATGCTGCCTGACAATTGGCAGGGAAAAAAAAATCCACTGAAAATTCTGGTAACTCCTCAGTTTTGGAAGAGAAACACAATGTGTGCACCTGGCAGCTCTCAGCAGAGTTGCCAGTGAATATATAAACTCTGGCAACTGCTCTAAAAATCCAGTGACCTGCTGATCTCTGCTCCTCAACTGCTAGTTTGGTTTTGATGAGTGCCTGGATTTTTGTTTATAGCAATTGAAAAGGTGTCTATGCTACAACCACATGAGTTTTTGCGTGATGGGAGGGGGGCAGACACTGTTTATAATGCTCAGAAAGAAGTACAGTTGTGTGCTGAGGTGATAGCTATTTAGGAAAATAGTTTAGCAAATAACTTTAAATAAAACTGTTGAATAGGAATTCTGAAAAAAGTTTTGTCAAAAATATGCACATATCTGGATTTCACAGTTTTCTCATTGTCTGTGGAAGGCTTTGATTTCTGATTGCACAAATATGGTGCTTGTCCATCCAAATACATCCATTATTTATGGACAATAAATCTGTAGCACTGTGTGATCAGGCTGGTTATTTCCAGAGTATGAAATGTTGATGTACATAATATACAGGATAGGTAGCATGAACATTTCTCTGAAACAGAAGGAAAAGCCCAGCATTTTTCATTAATATCTGAAGAAGGAACAAATAAAATCCAAATCATGCCACTGAATGGATGTTTGCCTGCATTTTTTGTGGCAATGTGTGTGCAAAGAGGCAACCCCCCAAATACTTATATATGCATGGCACTAATGGCATTTAGTCACCAGAGGGCAGGGTTTGCTGAGCAGAAATTCTTTCTGCTAAGAGAAATAAGGCTCAGGAAAGAGCTGCTGAGTCCCACTCTCAGTGCTTTAATGCCCTTCCAGCAGTCTGCTGCCTTCCTTCCAGTTAAATTCATCTCAGTTTCAGTTTTCTTATTGAAATCTCCTTAAATAAAATTTAAAACTCTGTCTATCCAACTACAATGTACCCTTAACTCTTTGGTTCAGTTAAGCTGTTTAGGATATATTTATGAACATTGTAAGTTCAGGGACTATATAACTTTGAAAATCATTGTGGGTCACATTCTGTCTTTTGGGAAATGTTAAAAAAGTGACAAGAGTTCAACGAAGTAAAATTGCAATGCAGAAAGAGTCACGGCAAATTTTTTTCTGAGCTGAGGTCAGGAAAAAGCCAAAAACTCCTGCAGGAAGGAGTTTCAATTACAGTGAACAAGAAAAAATTCTGGAGTTTCTTGTCGTAGGATGGTAATAACCACACTAAAAGGTGGGGAGAATATTAAGTACGCTGGAAGTAATTTTTCTGAATTGGTGGCAAAGACATTTGAAGCTTTAAACCTTTCAGACTGCGTGTGGCAAATTATTGCTCTATTTTTGTTATCTGATATTGATATAGAATACCTGTAAGCAGCCTGCTAGAAGGGAAGTTTCTTGAACTATATAAAAGGCCCAATGTGTTCAATCCTTTGTTAAAAATAGGATTAAATGGCACAGTGCAAGGACTGATAGGCAGTGAAGGATGAGAAAGTTGATTCCTCTTAGAAATCCCATGGGGAAAAGCTGATTATGTGTAGGAAGACTTAAATCTAGACCTGTTATGTTAGCTTTAAAAGTTTCCCTTTAGCTGCTCTCATCCGTGGCTGAATTTTAATCAGGTTTACTTGTGATTGCCCATATGAAATGTGTGCAAGGTTGTCTGGAGGAAAATGTAGAGGAAAAAAGAAGAGTCACAGCAGCAAGCATGAAACTGTTGTTTGTAATCTCTGAAATACTTGAGACAGTTTAATTTTCTGTTAGCCTAATTCTGTTTTCATTAAATTCTGGAGTCCCTGTTTCTTGTTTAGTGTGTGTTATTGGAGAAGTTTTGTCATTTGGTGGAGCAGTTAAATTCTGTAGTGATCTGAGGAACCTGTCTAATACAAGGAGGGGTGAGAGAATTAGTTGCTGCAGCTTTAGTTTTCTTTGTTGTTCTGATAAGAGCTGTTCCACTGAAATGCCACTGATCTGCCTCAAATAAATAGTAAGAAATGTGGGAATAGTCAGATCCTTGGAGGGGAATGAATGTTTCAGAGCAGCTACATCCTCAAGGGGGAATAAATATTTGGTCTAAGAGAAAAGTCTCTTAAACACTAGCAGAGACTCTGAAATTAAGACCTTTAACCAACAACATTCTCTTAACCAATGTAGAATATTCAACCCAATATAAAAGGATTTAGGTAGGGAAGAGTTAATTGATTCATCATTAATAATTACTTAATATTCTTCTTTGGAAAATGGTAAATTAATAGGAGGGACAGTCTGATGTTTAAGCAGAGAAGTGGGAAGTTTAACACGTGGTGACAGTGTGGAGTCCCCACAGCTCCCACCCTCTGCCCTGGTGTGGTTTATGGCCCCAGTGCCTGAGACAATCCCTGGTGAATTTAGCCTGTCAAACAGGGAAGGCTCCAATTTCCAAGCAGGAAATTTCCTCTTGGAAATTGGCTCTCATTTACCAAATAGGCACCAGCTATTTTATAGGTGGTGAATTGAGGAAAGGACAGACCAAGAATGCTCCTGTGCTGGCCAGGGAAGGCTGTGGCACCATAAGGAATTAACTCCAGTTCCAGGCTAACCAGATCATGGTCCATCCTCCTTTCCTGCACCTTTTACCATTTATTATAGGTAAAGGAATTTTATTTTTTTTCTTCCATGCCAGAGTCTTACACAGGACCACTCTTGGCTTTGCTGTTCATACCTATAATCTTTCACAGAAATATAAGCAGGTAAAAGACAAGCCAAAAAAATATTCTTTTTCTAAATCCAAACTTTTCTGGAAAGTTGGTTTCAGAAGTAAGTTGTGGATTTGTTGGACATGTTCAGATTAATGTGCACTGCAGTGCAGTGAATATTAAAGGAACTGTCAAGAAGGAAAGTCTGTGTATGGGATAAATTAGGACTCTCTAGGGATTAAAAAGATGTAGGATTTTTATTAAGTAGCTAGCCTACTATTGAAAAATAATGAGTAGTTTCCATAGCAACCTCACTTTCACAGGGAGCAGACATACTGTAGCAACATAAAAAAGAAGAGTATCAAAGAAGGAATAAAACTGAGCTGCACTATTTGGATTTTTAAAAATATCCCTCTGTCCTGAACTCTCTGTTTACAATGCAAAGGTCAGTATATCAGAGGATTTTTTTTCAGAGATTGTAATTGTTATAACTTTCATTCAAACACTTGGTAAAAAGAAGTGAAGTGATAAACATTGTTGAAAAGACAACAGGAAAAGATTATGGTTCTTTCCAGTCTGTACTGCAGATTGAACAAAGGCAAGAGCGTTTCAGGTTCTCAGCATCTTGTCACAGCCCCATATCCCTGGGTGAGCTGAGTTTGATTGGGAGGCTGCTGCTGGTATTTCCTGCATGCAGGAAAGGTGTGTGACAGTTTGTGTTTCACTCATGTTACTCAACATCTGACCTGTGCAGAACATTTGTGAGAAAATGCCAGAGAAAGTCAAACTCTCCTGGCTTTAAGTTTCAAAATTCAGGTTCCAGTTCCCCTGACTAAGGGTTCACATTTCTTCAAGCAAGGCTGGGTTCCTTAATAGTTTCTTGGAGAAATCAAGTAGAAATGACACAATCTCACAAGAGAAAGGCCAATCAACAGCTGACAACTTTGATAGAGGTTTGCTGTGGTGTTTTCATGTCAGTGTGAGTCCAGAATTCCCAACAAGAGCTGAAGGCCATAGACTTCCAGGAACTAAATCTCAGGAAAGTTTCAGATACATTAACTTTGATAAGAGGGTCTCTCTCTGTGTTCTGCTCAGGAATAGTCCTCTAAGTGACCTGATTACTCACTCTAGAAAGGAAAATTACTATTTTTCTTTTCTAGCCTATCTTTTTGAGAAAATGTGCAAAGAGATTTTTAAATACAGATGGAGAAGGGATTATAAATATAAAAATACTAATTCAGGATGCAAGTAAAGAAAAAGTCATTAGTAGTAATCATTATAATAAATTAGAAATTGAGTTTCTAGTGTAAGAAGACACAAAGATGAAGAAGTTCCAAAGATATCAACATTTTCAACATGTGTAGACATTTTGGGCTGTTATCTGGCCAATAACTTGATAGCAGTGTAATTGTACACAAAGAACCATCACAGAGTAAATGTGCTCAGTCCTGCCTGAGCTGGTTCTTGGCCCACCCTCCCAAAACTTGTGTAATTCACCCATAAGAATGCAAGAGGCAATGGCAGACCAAGTTTTCTGATTATGCTACACTGACATTTATGTCAATACTAAAGATAATGTGACAAAAGAACGATGGGTTGGATCTGTTGAAGGAACACAAACCCCATCTGTTTCAAGTCAGTCACATATGACACCAAAAAATATGGGTCATATCTGAAGGGTGAAGGAAGTAATGTCTATGAAAAAAAGACTTGGTGTCATTGAGGGATATCAAGTGAAGAACAAGCTCCCTGTACATTGGTGTGTTCAAAAATGCTCACATGTATTTGACCCTTCAATAAGAAGGAAATTAAAGTAGATTTTGACTGATCCTGATGGGATTGTTAATTAAAAATACATGTGTGATAAGCGCCCATGTTTCAAAAAGTGTTGATCACAATGAAGAGGATCAAGAGAATTTCTGCTGTTGCATAAGAGAAGGAAAAACTTGTCTCAGTAAGTTGAGTGAATTTGAAATATTTGTTTGTTGAAGTGGAAGTTCAGGGCTCTGTTGTATCATCTCTCTGATCTGCTTGAAAGAGAGGTAAATAGAGCAGAGTAAAGAAAACTGAAAGGCAAAGATTTCCAGAGGAGGCAGGTAGTTGTAGTCTGCTAGTTGAAAAAATTGCCAAGAATTTTGTAATGAACTCCAGTTTGGGATTTTTTTTTTTAGTCAGGAGTAACGGATTGTCTAATTCAAACAGAACTCAAATTCAGAGAAGACCTGCAACCATCAGGATTTCTGGATAAATGACTTTAAACATTCTTTACAGTTGGTGAAAGTATTAACCTCCCTGATTTGTGAAGTTTTGCCATGTGAGCCTGTTACTGCACTACAGGATTTGCCTCAAGGCAGCTGATTCAGAGTTGTTGATATGAACCTGTCTTGCTCCACCATCAGCGCTGAGAGGCAGCTTGTTTCTTCCCTTTTGCTCCAGGTATCATTCAATCAGCACAGGCTTGATTAACTCAGCTTACCTTACATTTACCTCTGAGTGCCAGGTCATAAAAGTGAAATTGTGCACAGTTATTGCAGGGAAACTGATATCTAATAATTTCCTGTGCTAAGTCCTTTAGAAATGCCAGCAGGTTTATGCTATAAACTGTATTATTTTTTTCTGGCCCCAGCCTGTATAAATAGAAAGGAACTATTAATTGCAAACAGGTGAAAAAGGCCATAAAGATCATGAAATTTTGTTTTTGCAGCAGAACTATTTACTTAAAAATGTAAAAGTAAAGTGTTATGAAGTCTGTCCTTTAAAATGGAGAGAGCAGATAAGATTTTGAAGCATCAAGTGTGGTTCCAAAAAGCTTGTATCCTTAAAATTAAGAATTTGCTTATGTGATTTACTGAACTGGGCTATTTATTAACACAGGAAAGGGCTATTTTCAAGTCAGAATGTTACAAATAGTTGTTTTTTCTTGATAATATTTTCCATCTTTCTTCTTCCTTCTACATAACTTTTCATATGGCTTTAGTTTCATTAATATTAAAAGAAAATTTTACTATAATGAAAAGGTTTTGATTTTAACTCTACAAAGGCAAATTAATAGATGCAACCAACAGTCAACTTTTCATTAACACTCTCCAACATTTCTGCTTGGGCTACTTAGAACTATGGCAGCTTTCTTGATAAAATACTCTTTAATGCCAAATGCTAATTATTCATGGGAATATGGTTTTCTGTAGCCCCAGGCTGTTGCAGAAAATGACAGCTTTTGATATTACTAAATAAAATAATGTTTCCCCTGTGGCATTTTATTGCATACCACGTTTAATGAAATGTAGATTTTTAAGGTCATTTCATTAGCAATGAACCCAGTAGTATTTGCTTTTGGTGTCTGATTGTACTGTAGTAGGTTTTTCTAAAAAAATCTGAGTAATTTTATTTTTCTACAGAGTTTCTTGGGGTTTCATGAACTTTCAAATTCTATTTTCTCAGCTTGCATAAGGAAAAAAAAAGACTGCTAGGAAGAAAATTGTGATGGGAAAAGCTGAGAGATTCCAACTCATTTTGTTGCTATGAAGATCTTAAGTGCAATTCCACTTCATCAGTTATATGACTCTCCATCCTACATCACTTACTTTTCAATTAATATCTTTTTTCCATCTCCATGCCCTTTGGGGAGAAGATTTTTATTATGTCAGGAATCCTCTGCTGCTTTTTACAACTGTTCAGATTATTTAAAATACTTTCCTTGTAAATGATGAAAACCTCTAGCTACTATGACAAGACTTGATGTTCACCAGAGAGTTGTTTTGTTCTGTGCCTGCAGGCCTGATCCTGACCCTTAGGAATCAGTCGGGAATTTTGCCAGTGAAGCCATGGGGATGTACCCCAGGCACAGGGGTACAGCCTGCAGTGTTTCTGCAAGGGAAAGGAAGTGCCTGAGCTGTTGTCCTTGTAGGAATTTCTTCCCTTTGGAGTCACTCTAATGACTTGGTGGCCCTTGATCAGCCTTTCAAAACCTGTCCACTTTCAGGGTGACCTTGCAGGATGCCTCTGCCTCGCCTTCCCCACCTGCCATTGCTCCAGAGAGACATTTGGATATAGTCCCAATATTTCTTCTAACCCTCACTGTAACACTGGCATGGTTAAACTGCCCCTTTTTAGGTAGCACTAATGATAAAAAACCTCCTGGTCTTGTCTCAGCTTCATGCCAAGGCACACTGCGGGCTGCTGGTGGTGTGTCTTCTTCAAAGGATGGCTGCCATCCTTCTTACTTCTCTGCAGAGAGCAAACAGCCTTTGAAAGCACCTTCTGCCTCACTGGAAGCTTAAAAAGCCCTCACCAACCCCAGAGCCAGCTCAGTTGTTCAGAATTTCGCTGGGTTGTGTGTAATTAATTAAGATTTTTTTAAGCCTTGGTGGCTGTGCCAGCCTGTGTATCTAGGTTGTGCCAGTTTCCAGGGTTCCCCTCCACCCCTGTCCCCGCCCCTCGCCCCGGTTCCTCGCACAGCCCTGAGCAGCTGCAGCCATGGAAGAGTTCTTTGTGGAGGAGGCAGCTCCAGTGAAACAGGTAGGAGGGCTGGGGTGGGCCCCCAGTGCCCTGAGTGTGGCAATATTTGAACCCAACAGACCCAGGCTCCAGCCAGCTCACAAGCCCTGCTACCTGCAAGAGACACATCAGGTGTGGCCAAGAGCTGCCTTTAATTCTGGATGAAGGTGTCCTGGTGTGCATTGGGAGAAAGATAAAAAGTTTTTTGTGCAACCAGAAATCTGTGTTTTGCTCGTGGGGGTGGCTGTTGCTGCAAGCAGAACTCTGTGTCCCCCAGAGGAGGGAATTCAGCAGGAATGATGCTGAGCAGAGAAGTTCTGAAGTCTTGTGGGAGGAGGGAAGGGAAGGAGAAGTCTGGAGGTTTCCTGTGCAGGCTTGGGTGTGATGAGGGTTCCACTGATCTGTCCTCAGATGGAACTGTTGGTACTGTCATTGCTTCTCTGACTTTTCCACTGCAGGATGTGTTGGATGCAAATAACTGAGGACACTTTTGCAGCACAGGTTACATCAGGGCTGGATTTGTCCTGTCTGCCTTACATTGAAGTAGAATGTTTTCTTCCCATATGATTCATTTTATTTTGTTGTTGTCTTTATTCATTTGGTTGGTAAGTTGTTTTTTTGTGAGTTGGTTACTCTTTAACTTATTATTTCCATCTCTGCCAACCCTCTTGTTGCTTCAGCCCTGCCCTAGACAGACAAGTCTGTGCAAGGAGCACCCTTGGGCAAAATTATTTACAGCAATCACTGCATGGGGCAGAAATGTGAAGCTGGTTAATGCCATGGAGTTTGAACAAAAAGGATGAAGGACAGCAGGTGACTTGTAATTGTTGTAGGTTCTTTAGGCCAAACCTGATGTGGGGAATGCTTTCTTAATTAGGAAAAATGACAGCTGCAGAATTGCCTATTACACTCTAATTCCAACAGAGCCGCAGTGTTTGAAGGGCTGTGCATTAGCATTGAGCTGGGATTTCTATGATATAACTCTACAAACTGAGCTATTCAGGGTGGAAAATAATGTTAAATAAAAGCTAATTATTTGAACTGGCTTTTTAACTCATGGATATATTTTAAAATGAGCTATTCTCTTTGGTCACACCCGGGATGTTTTGCTGCTCTTTGAGTAACTCCTGAAAACATCTTCAGCATTAGCAGCATCAAATCCTGCCACACTTTTCCAGTGACCCTAACCCAGATAACAGCTGAGAACACACAGTGCATACACTGTGCTGACAGGTAAAGCTGTGAATACAGGAGAAATCCACAACCTGTGGGAGCTGTGGATGTTGCTGGTGGCTGCCACAGTGTAGCAAAATCTGCTTGCTGAAGCAGGACTTTATGTTTTTGTGATGGTTCACCCAAAAATGCATTTCTCAGGGGACTCATGAGCAGACTCAGGATGCAGTAACATTGGGACTCATTATCCTGAGCTCCACTGCATGGATGGGCAGCTATTCATCTATTGGGCTTCCAGTCCTTCACTTTTACAGTGCGATAATAGCATTCCTTACCTCCTGGGAATGTGGTGAGGATAAATACTGCACCAGTCTGCCAGATGCTATGGGACTGTAGCTTCCTAAGAGGGCCCTAAGTGGGTAGGTTATGCTCACTTCATGCCTGGAATGGTGTTTTGGACCTGATGGGGAAATCTGTGTCTCTGATTAGACAAGTTGAAGAAGAATTTGAGCTCAGTGAATCTAAAGAAATTCTCAGGGTATTCATCTTATGATAATATTTGGAAATGGAAGATTAATATTTGCAAAGTCATGTCATATTTCACAACTTTTCGTGGAAGTGAAACCCCATTGTTTCCAAACCAATTTGGCAAATAGGTGTACATTGAACTACGCAATCTTTTTAAGTGGATAGCTGACAGTACCTGTGAGAAGAGTGAGGAGTTATATTCCTGTGTTAAATAATGAAATAGGCACATCAGTAACAAGTTACCATTTCTTTAAGCAGATTTGAGTAATTTAGACATAAGCCTTTGGTTCAGTCTGGATGGGCAGTTTGCTTGTCCTGGATAACTTGTTTTTCTCTGCATTGATGCAGGTAGAACAGGACTCCAATTTACTGTTAGTGTCTGTCTGGAATTTATCACTTTGCCCTGTTTAAATGCCAGTCTCCCTTGGGAGTGGTGTGTCATCATATAAAAACCACTGTAGGACCCCTACAATGGGTTATGTTCAGCTGCTTCCTTTGCAAGTACCCCTGGAAGTAAGAACTGGGGAAAAGTGGCTTTCAATTTTTGAAATTATGAACTGAGGATTCTTTTTTTTGTGTGTGTGTGTGTTTTTCTTTTAATATAATTATGATATCTTTCTACAAATTTCCACACGCTTGCAGTCATTTTTCAAAGGCTGATATTTTAATATGAGTAGGAGAGTTTGTGCACTGTATCTGCATATTTGTTCTGTAAGCATTTTGGATAATGGAAGAAGGAGTACAATTAAAGTTTTCAAAATTGGTAATTGCAAGCACTCTCAAAGAGTACAGGCATAGAATTTCAGATGATCATGATAAATGTGAGTGACAGTGTGAAATCAATAAGATAAAAGTCAAGAGAAACAAATGCTGAGTATTGTAGTTAGGAAGGAAACTCATTTGATACCAGGACAAAATGGGGAATAACTGCCTAAGCAGCTCCCTGCAGGAAAGGGGGTTTGTGGCTTTCATAGATGCTGACAAGTTAAATATAGATCCAAAATGTGTGCAACTGCAGAAATGGTGGTGCTCATTCCAGGGTATATTGATGGTTGTACTTAAGCTTTGGGAAGTAATTATTCAGTTCTATTTGGTACCAGGGAAGTCTGAAATTGAATGCTGGGTGTAACACTTGGAGGGAAATTAGGGAAGCTGGAAGGACTCCAAATGAACTCAGAAGGGTTGAAGAACATGAAAGAAATATGAACAACTGTACTCCTCTAACTGAAAAAAAAAGAGAAGACTGAAGAGAAAGAAAAAAAATAAGTCTTAGCTGTGAAAAGTCTTTTTTTGTAATAAAGTTTTCTACTGGGAAATTTTAATTTGCAACAATAACACGTTGGTCAGATTTTAGAAGAAACTTTATCATTATACATGGCTTTTAGAAAGAATGAAGAGTACTTTTTGTGAAGAGAACAATTCAGAACAGAGAAGACAAACATCTGTCATTGGTAGTTGGGAAACTGTGCTGTAAGGGACTGGAAATTCCCCTGGGCTGTCTTCAGCACAGTCTTTCTGTACATTTCACTGCTATGGAAAGTGCAGGCTGTGTGCTATGCCCAAAAATATTATTTTTTTCCCTTCAGAGCAATGCTGTGGTGACTTAGAAGAGACATGCAGAAACAGGAGCTATGTAGGTGCTATCAGTAATGTCCCAAGGAGTCAGGGGAAGGGTGTGTCAGGGCTGCTTCTCACAAAGAAAGGAGTGCTGCTCTTGCTGTCCTTCAGGTTAAGTGCCAAGGAGGCTTTCCTAAACAGCCTGCAGATGAATGGCTTATCAACAAAACAGGCATTTATAAAAATGCATTTTTGGAATAATTCTGCTTCTTTAAATGAAATGAGTGATTTTACACTGCTTGACACCATCCTCTAACATCAGGTAACCACCAGTCCCTACCACAGATTTACCTGCCAACATATTTGGGATCATTATTTAAGAGCTATCCCACCTCTTAACTGAAGAGATGATATTTCACTGTATTATGTGTTGAGTTGGGGGACATGTAAATAAGAGGGTGAATCAGAGAGAACTTCAAGGGTAACTCCTATGATTACTTTCCTGAAAAGGTCCCATTTCACTTCTTGGCTAGGAGGGAAAGAGCTAAACCAAAAACTGTTATCCCCATGGGTTCCATTAAACAAAATCAGGGATCAAGAGTTTAAAAAAAAGAACTACAGCTGTTATGTAGCAGGCAAAGAGTTTTTGTTGTGAGTCACTATCTAGCAAAACCCTCAAGCACAAACAAGAACAAACACAGGCTGGGTGGGGAATGGGTTGAGAGCAGCCCTGAGTGGAGGAACCTGGGGGTGTGGGTTGATGAGAAGCTCGATGTGGTCAGGCAATAGGTGCTTGCAGCCCAGAAACCCAATCATGCCCTGAGCCACATCAAAAGCAGCATGGTCAAGGGAGGGGATTCTGCCCCTCTACTCTGCTCTCAAGAGATCCCACCTGGGGCCTCCAACATAGGAAGGACAAGGAATTGTTGGACCAAGCCCAGAGGAGGCCATAAAAATGCTGAGAGGGATGGAGCACATCTACTATGAAAATAGGCTGAGAGAGTTGGGTTGTTCAGCTTGGAGAGGAGAAGGCTCTGGGGAGACCTTAGAGCCCCTTCCAGTGCCTAAAGGGGCTAAAAGAGAGCTGGAGAGGGACTTTTTGCAAGGGCATGGAGTGATTGTGCAAGGAGTAAAGGATTTAAAGTGAAAGATGTTATATGTTTAGATTAGATATTAGAAAGAAATTATTTACTGAGAAGGTGGTGAGGTGAAATGACTGCTGCACGCCTGGAAGTGTTCAAGGACAGGTTGGAAGGGGCTTGGAGCAACCTGGGATAGAGGAAGGTGACCCTGCACATGACAGGATGGGTTGTGCTAGATGGTCTTTAAGGTCCCTTCCAGCCCAAACCATTCTGTTTCTATGACATATAAATGAGGGTGCTGCTGGTAGATTGATATTCTTGGATTTCTAAGCCTGGTGATATTTAGCAAGGTTGTAATGCAAAATATGAACAACTTTTAGGGCTTTTTGCTGAGAAGAGAAGTTGTTAGAGCTTAAGGATGATTTAACAGAGCAAACTGACATTTTAAGAAGCACACTGCTATGTCATGCATTTTGATCACTTTGGTGGAGTTCTGGATTATCTGTTGGTGTGAAAATCCAGAACTCAAGGAAAAGCATGACAAGGGCTAAAGCCATTAGAATATAGCTAGATAACTTTTTTTTTCCCCTGAAGGAATAAAACAGCCCAACCAACAACTTATTCCCTTGATGATCATGACTCTACATCAGACTGCTTGAGTTTCCACAATAAAGTAACATGGAAATAAGAATGCTGTACTATGTTATCGCTAGAGTTGGATCAATGAGCAATTAAAATAAATTTACCCAATTAACTTGGCCTTTTCTTCTATTCTCAAACTGTTTTCAGATCAGCCTTTTCTCCTGTGTATTTATCTTTGCCATTGAGTACAAAACACATTTCTGTATCTATATCCTCTGTAAATTATGACTGCAGTGTTTTTCCTATTCAGTGGCTGATTAATAAATTCTTCAAAGAATACTCTAAAAACAACACAGTCTTTTATGGTTTGGTTGTTTAGATATTAACCAAGTATCTTGAAATTCACAGATTTTCAGATTTCCTGAACATACTCTTAGTTATTTTCAAGTACATCTTTGTAGCCTCCAGCAATTCCATAAGCCAGACATCTCCATCCTTTTAGCAGTCCTAAACTAATTTTTCTTTTATGAACTTGTCCATTCGCTTTTGAATCCATGTCCCTTTTTAGTGCATTTTATACAACGTTGTATAATTATCATATTGGAAAACAGAATAAATAAGCACTCCCTCCTCACCTCTTGCATTCCACACCTCCTTGTTTAGACCCTTGTCCTGGATGTTTTTTCTGGTCTGCTCCCTGTTTCTTGCCTAATGACTTGCAGCATTTGACTTGCATCCTTGACTGATCCTGATCACCAGCTGACATTTTCATAGATCTGTTTGTTTTAACCCAAGCTCTCCCGTCTGAGTGCTAATTACTCAAACCCCATCATTCTCTATGTAAACTTTAGGGTAATTTCTTCTTTGTGCATCACTTTGCCTGTATTTAAACTGGGCTGTTGTGGGACATTTCATCATCCCCTCACCCTTGAGGGTTTAGTCTCAAGACACTTGGGAGCCACTTGAACAAATCCCAGTGTCATTCTTTTGCCATCCCCTAAACTCTCTGTGACATCTTGGCTCTTCTCTCTCCACTTGTTTTTAGAGCTGGTTTCTGCCTTCAATTTTAGCTCCACTGAAGTTGGTGGATACATTCACTGGGATGGATGGATGGATGGATGGATGGATGGATGGATGGATGGATGGATGGATGGATGGATGGATGGATGTCCCTCTCATACCATGTTAAATTCCCTTTCCAGGTGGTATCTAACCTGTTGGTTTGATTTAGTAATTGTTGGTGTTCATTTTCTACCTGCCAGCATGACCAGAGATGCAGTCCTTAACTTGAGTACGATAATAATTTTGCTACAAGTTAAATAATAAATCATAAAATAAACTGTCATTTTGGGGTCCTTTTTATGATTCCTGCAGTTTTGCCACTAGACGTCGGGAAATTATGCCATCTGAAAAATTTAGTCCATCCATGGAGATACTTTGTCAGTGGTTTAAAAATTGGATATGTGAGATTTATGGCTCTGGAAAACTAATGATCTCTTTTCTCAATGCTTTGTCAAACCCTCCTTGGCTTATGCTGCCCATAAGCCAGTCTAAGCCTTGGTGTCTATAAGAGAATGTGCTGTGGTGATTAACAAGGTGTTGTTTTCATCATATATTTATTACACTGAACCTTGTCAGAACAATTCTGATCCAGCACATTTATTAGATTATATCTCTTCATGCCACTGATGCCACTGTGATAGTTTCCTGTGCCTTGTTGCAACAAAATTTAAAAAAATAGCAAGCCAAGGAGCAATGTATATATTTGCATAGATTGCTGGGAAAGGTGCTCAATAAAATATTGCTGTGTTTTTATGTTCTCAGAATGTCTTGAATTGCAGCCTTAAGCCAGGTGATAAATTCCCTCAGTCAGGTATGGCTGAATAAGTTCTTCCCTGATAAGTCAAAATGAAGATGTGTGAGTGGCTGTTTGGAGAATTTGTAAGGTGAAAGTTAGTGGCTTTAGGAAATGCAGTGAAGTGGGAGAGTGGACATGCTTTCAAAGCCTGGGACTGCTCTCACTTGTTTAGGTTGCATCTGTGATGTGATGAGAATGCAGATTCATTCCGTGGTAAGAAGAAATCAAAAAAACTCCCTTTCTTTCAACAGTAAGCCAGAAACTTCAGAGAATATCTGTGTCCCCTTTTCTGTGTGTTTGATGGACATTGCACCAACACTATCACTCACTTCATCTTGCAATTAATAAATAATATTTATTATTTATTAATAAACCTGCAGAACCATAGCATCAGTGAATTTGGAAAAGATCTCTACAATCACCAAGTCCAACCCAGCACTGCCAAGTCCACCCCAAACCATGTGGAGAGCCACATTACAGACCTCCAGGACTTGTGACCAGCACTTCCCTCGAGCCTGTTCCAATGCTTGACCACCCTTTTGGTGAAGAAATTTTCCTAATATCCAACCTAAACCTCCCCTGGCACAACTTGAGGCCATTTCCCTGTGCCCACTTGACTTTTACGTGGGAGAAGAGACCCACCCTGATCTCCTCACCCCCTTCTTTCAGAGAGTTATAGAGAGTGATAAGGGTGTCCTGAGTCTCCTTTTCTCCAGGTTAGACATCCCAGATCCCTCAGCTGCTCCTCATAGGAATGCCTTGCTCTTACTTAGAGATCCTTGAAGGAAAGTTTTTCAGAAGCACAGCAGGCAGCTGTGCTGATGCTCTTTGAAAGTCAGCAGAAACTGTCATCATTTTTGTCCCATGTAATTAAAAACTGACGGTGCAGTGCCTGTTTCTGGGTTTGCACCCTGTGCTTTGGGAGCAGCACAGTATCACTCTACAATGAAATGTGAAAAAAAATATTTTAGCTCCAAATGAAAGGCTCATTTCCTCCTTTGAGCTTTAGAGCCCCATAATGTGCTTTATCTGCCAGGATGTTGATGTGTAAGCATGGGAGCCTGCATCTTTCTGCATTAGTGGGATAGAATTGCAGTTGGTATAAACCACAATTAAATAAAGCTATGGAAAGGGAAGAGAGAAAGTTAGCAGTGACCAGGAGATGTTTATTGTATTTTATTTTGTTCTATTTTAGTTATTTTTGCTGTAATAACAGGAGTTGGAGCTGCTAAAATTACTGGCAATTTTCTCCCCAAATAAAGTGCTTTGTAATTAATGTTTTAAATACTTTCCTAAGAATCTTTCCTCACGTGCATTCTACTGTGTCTATAAATGTCAGCAAAACCAGTTTTAAAAATCTGGCTAATGTTTGCATTTTGTATCATATCCTGATCAGGCTTTTTGCTAGGCATATTTTCTTGCCATTTTTCAGTACATCTGATAAAAGTATTGCACAAAAAAAAGTTTTTTTGTCCTTCTCTGTCTCCAGCTACTTTCAGACTGCAGGTTTATTTAATAATTAAACAGTGTTTCAGCATCCACTTGTTATTAAGGGTGTGAGAAACTTGGCAGTGATTTCCTGAGTCCTTATTAGCAAAGAAGAACAGAGAAACATGGAGTGCATGAAAAGCATCTTCGAGAACATAAGGGCTTTATAACAAAGGTCTCCTGGAAGAGCCCTCCAGAATAAGAGACAGCTTAAAATTCACCAAGAGCTTTTTGCCAGTGCAGCCATCTGACCCTCCTTTATCAGAGGACACAGAGAGCCCTTGCAGAAGGCACATGGAGGGGTGAGGAATTCAGTGTGGGGACAAAGGTGCTGTCTCCCTCACCTGAGCTGCTGGTGCAAACAACCCTTTCCAGGGAGTGCCTTTGCCTTAGTGAGGGATTGTGGCATCTCCTCTGATGCACAGGGCACAAATGTGACTGTGCAGTCTATTTAACTCTTTCTTCCATGCTTGTGGATGCTGGTGGGAATGCTGGAAGCTCAGGGCAGACTCCTGCACGGTGGGAAGCTGCTGGAGGATGTGTCTCAATGAGGGCAGGTGCACCTGCTGCAATCAAATTCAGGAACCTAATGCCAGCTCTCCCAGCTGCTTCGTGCTGTCCCTGCTGTGACACCTCTTCTCTTTCAAGTGTCTGTGTAATCCTAAAAACTGGTCCTTATTACTATATCTCAAGCCAAAAGTTTCTTTTAGAAAGACTTTTTCTTAAAGAATTGTGACAGCTAATGCAATCTTCAAGTCATTTTCCTGCAATCAGCTCCTCACCCATGACCTCTCCTGCCTGTTCTGTGGAGAGGTTTGTGTCCTCCATCAGCCTTGCACAGACTCTGTGACATGTGGCCCAGCTGTATCCCACATCCACTGCGTGCTGGGCTTCAGCTGGAACTGAAATCAGGGAAAAGAGCAGCAATGGTTTGAGAGGCATTGCAGGAGACAGCTCAGGGCAGCTTGAGGAGATGTGATCCAAGAGATCCAGCCTCATTTGGGAATGAAGTAACCAGGGGTTTTAGGTGCACAGCAAATGCAGTCCTGGTGTCTGCACTCATGGTGTGTTAGTCAGCTTGTGCAGCATTTCAGGTAATGACTGTTCCTGATTAAACATCAGAGACCAAGCAAGACCCTGAGCTGAGTAGGTGTCAGTGTTTCTGCAGGATTCACTCCTGCTGCATGCTAAGAGGCTCTGTGCTTGAGGAAGGGTTCATGTACCTGTAAGGACACGTTTTGTGTCTGGGTTTGAAAGTGCAGCTACACCCATTCACTCAGACTTGCAAAACTGTAATGGAAATTTATCAGCTCAGCCACACAGACTAATCTTCCAGCTTTAGCAGAATGGAAATACTAATGGCAATTTACTTGCCCATCAAAAATAATTACTCATCCCAGCTGAGCAGGCAAGTAAAATTTGCAAGACTCAATTAACTACCTGCACTGAGGAGAGTTTATATGATATTCTTATTGCCAAGCACGTTGATTCTTACTGGAGCTGTATAAATTAACCACTTCAGTGCTTTCCAGGAAACCCCATGGGTCAGAACTCAGATTCCTTGACACCTTTTGCACTGTTAAGACTGGCTCACACTGAGGAGAAGGTAATAGAAAATGTCTACATTAGGTAATAGGAAATGTCTACTGTAGCAAAGTAATTGCTACCAGATGCACTGGTGGCAAATACATAATGCTAAATAATACACACTAATAAATGAAGTGACACAGTATAAAAATGAGCAGCATTTTTTTTCAAATCTTTCGATGTTTTAGTCCTCACTTAGCCAGTTGGGAGCCACACATGGAACCAAGATCTGCTGAGGCAAAGCCCAGCAGTGAGGACTGATGGGGAGCCAGTCTAGAGGTGCTTGTGAAGAGGTTAATTCCATGGAGAAATTATTCTCACATTTGCTACTGTGCCTCCAGAGTGCATGTCCTGGTCCTCCCTGCTCCCACCACAGGCCAGCCTTGGGGATATGGTGACATTCCCTGTGCTTTTGTTCTCCCTTGGAGAGAGCTGATGAGGAGACACAATGCTGTCCTGAGTGCAGTGGGGAGGAGATGATACAGATGGATTTCAGAATTTTAACAGTGTGGTCTTCTCATCATCAGGGTGTGATGAGGGAAGTAACTGGATCACAAAAGGGCAAAGTTTCTGATAAATAAAGCACAAATGTATCCACATGCCAAGGGTCTTCCTTATGGTTTCTGTGAGCCAGATAGAGATGTTCCTGAGAAATGTGGGACCAGTGGTCATCACCTCTAGGAACACTGCATCAGATGCATTGGTGCCTGCCTTTGTGAGGGAGAAAGATTCCTTGAGCTATTTTCTAGACCCTTCCAAATACCTCAGCAGCTTAAAATTTTGTTCCAGATTGCTGCTTCCTACTGCTGTGAAGGTAAATATTCTCCAGATAGGCAGCTCAGGGTCTAATTTCTGACAAAGAAGAGTTTAGTTCAGGATTTATGTAATGAAGCCTTGAATGCAGGGTAAATTGAACAGCTCAATTTGTTCAGACATAAATCACAAATCACCTGCAGCCTGAGTGACTGTCCCCTAAATATCATGGGGACATGGGTCATTGTGGAAATATTACAGGTCTGAGTCACACACTTAAATAGAAACAGGAAAATCAGGAGCCAAAGAAGGCTGTCAACTCATCAAGCTCATCACCTGGCTTGTACTGAACATGCCCTAAGACCCAGATCAGGGTCTGCTCCACCATCAAATCAGCTCAGTGCAAATCTTGAAAGGTACCAACTAAATATAAATGTGAAAGGCTCTGATGACATAAATGCATTCAATTTTTTTTTTTTTTAACTATGCCTGGACAGGGATTTAGAGAGGATATTTCTGAATAGCCTAAGAACATAAAATGACTATTACTGAAAAAGGACAGGACAGGAAGACTTTAGTATGTCCTGACATCTTTTATAGTCAATACTGAGACAGTATGCAAAAAAAGAAAAAAAGCAAATAAATAAATTATTTGCTTCTTAAAACAAAAAAACCCCTTCCATCTATATTAAAAACCATAGTCCACCCACCAGTTAATTAAGTCTACAGCAACATAATGACCATGCAGCATTTAGCACTCTGAATTAGGTAACAAATTTGCTCAGCCAGCCACAGGCATTAAATAACCGTATATACATAACTTCCACTAGTCAATAAATCAAAGCTACACAAAATCATTACTCACTTTTCTGCACATCTTTTCTTCTCTGAGATTTCTGCTTTCTTTCCAATAATTGTGCACATTAAAGGCATTTCCAGAGTGTGTGTTGAAAGGGCATTGTTGAGATGAGCAAGGAGAGGGAAGAAGTGCCAAGACTCAAAGGAATGGTCTGCTCAGGTCCTGAAAGAAGGGCTCACAGCTCCCATGCCTCTCTTTCTTGCAAATGGGTAGAGGTGCTCGTGCAGGCCAGGCTGGTTGTGAGTAAATTAGTCCTTGTGCTCCATTTCAGTGTTTTTACATTGTTGGTCGGTGCTCTTAATTTCTCAGTTCCTTGTTTTTCACTGTTCAAAGAGTACATACCAGCTCCTTTCATTTTGGAGAGAGTAAATATGTTGGAAATGGTGGGGCAGTCAAATACCAGAGAACTGAAGCCAAACAAACCCTTACATTGTAGGACACACTAGACCACGACCCGTGTGTTACAATCAACCCCAAGGCCTGTTCTCAGGGACCCTCAGCTCATCACGCACCTTCTCCATGGACCACTTGGTGCTCATTGCATCCCCATGAGCAGGCACACGGTGAGGCCTCCTGGAGAGTGCCTCACACTGAGCTCACCTTACAGGTGCTTGGTCTTCTGCCTCGTGTCACACAATGTCAGCCTCTCCTGTTTGAGCATGGCTGGCTCGTCCCTTCAAACTGGGCAGTGAAGTTTTACCATGGAAGAGCAGCTACTGGGAGGCAAGTTGTGACCTGGAGAATTGTCCTTGCCACCAGGTTTTTCATTTTTTTTAAACCACTCATTTATTCCTAAGACTTCCCTTGAGCAGATGTTGCTGGATGTTGTCTGTCAATATGTGAAGTGCAGGCAAAAATGTGTTAGAATTTTCTTGTAAAAAAAAGTTTGAAAATTTCCAGATAGTTCTATTGTAACTCCAAAATAAACTTCTACTGCTTCTGCTGCTTTCTATGTCACTCTAAGAAGTTAAGAAATACAAAAAGCTCAGTTTTAAAGGCTACATTTAAAGAATTAAAGCAGCAAAGAAATATGGGCAGGGTAGAGATGCAGGTAGCAACCAACTCAGTGGCCAAGAAGAAAGATAAAAGAGCTGTAAAAAGTAGGTAACAAAATATCTATCTGTAGTGGGAAGAGAAATAAAATTAAATGTAGAAATATTTAGAGATAGACTCTTTATGAATATTGATCTATATTATTAATGCTTTCTAAAAATATACTGGGAAAGAAAAGAGTCCTGTCTTTGTGAAACCCAGTGTTCAGAAGGGGAAATGCAGGATGGAAGAAAAGTGCTTGTTGTATACCTGGTCGTGTTTGCTGTATTCTATTACGGAATAGTGTCTTTTGCATTAGGGAAACAAGACATTTCATCAGGAAGAATCCAAATGCAAAATCAGGTACTTGTAAGAACAGACTCCAGAAAGCCAGAATTTATGTTTCCAATGAGCTCTGTGTAGCAGCTCTTGCAAATTAGACAGAATGCAGCCATCCAAGACTGCCAGTTTATCAGGTCAATTGGAAAGTGCATCACTTGCCCAAGCCCCATCCAGCACCAGCTGGATCTAAGTCTCTGCCAAATCTCCTCAGACAGTCGTGGTATGTGAGCAAAACCTCGGCTGATCGGGTTTGCAGCACAAACCCAAAATGAGTTTGTCACTCTTTTAAATTCCCACATACACTGGCAGAAAATTGCTGGAAAATGAAATAAAGAAACGACAGAAGCAGTTTAGTTTCCTGTCAGCTGCGAGGTACAGACAGCCTTACACAAATATGATACACAGGCAAGCTCTTGTCAGAGTGTCCTGGTTTCAGCTGTGATGGAGCTCATTTTTTCTCTGTAGCTGGTGCAGGGCTGTGCTTTGGATTCAGAATAATGTTGATAATACACTGATGTTTTGGGTTGCCAAGTAGTGCTTACACTAAGCCAAGGAATTTTCAGTGTTTCATGCTCTGCCATGGAAGAAGTGAAAAAAAAAGCTGAGGGAGCATGGCCAGAGGGATATTCCATACCAGAAAACCCCATGCCCAGTATATAAACTGGGTGAGTTACCCAGGAGAGGGGCTGATCATTGTTCAGGGTGGGTTTGGCACTGGCCAGCAGGTGGTGAGCAATTATATAATGCATAATTTGTTTCTTTTAGGTTTTACTTCTCTCCCTTCTGCTTCATATTATTACTATTACTACTACTATTATTATTACTATTATATTAATTTTATATTTTGCTGAATTTCAATTATTAAACCATTCTTATCTCAACCCATGGGTTTTACATTTTTCTGATTTGCCTTCCTCACCCCACCAGGTTGGGGCTAAACCACAACATGGCATAATCAAAGATGAGGTGCTCAGGTAGGAATGGCCCATGGCAGGTTCTGCTCCTGGGTCTCAGCAGTCTCATCACAGCAGAGGTTTTTCTCTACTGATTTACCCCCCTCTTGGCTTCTCAGGTAGGGTTATCTCAAGCTGCTCATCCTACATCTGCTTATCCCCTTATGAGAAGAGTGGGAATCTGCCAGGCTCCTGGCAAGGCTTACAATGCTGCAGCTCCAGGCTTCTTCTGCTATGTCTAATATTGTTTAAATGTGGGCCCAGCACATTGTGGCTCTGGCTTATTCTGGAGCTCAGGGCATGGTCCAAGTTCTGTTTATGCACTAAAAATTAAAAATTAAGAAAAAAAATTAAAGAAGACTCAGCAAAGTCTTTTTTTCTGCTGGTTTTAGGGTTAGGTCTTGCTCACTTTTAATGTGGGTGGAAGAATACACAAGCATGTCCTTGGTACAGGATACACAAATGTATCCTGTGTTGTCACACAAGTGTGACCCACACAGTTGTGTCCTTGAAACACACTTTGTATATTTATATATATAAGACTGTGCACATAGGGAGTTACTTGGAATAGCTTTTGTTGAACTGCCCTTTCTGGAACAATTTCTGTTTTAAATAAGCCCTTGTTACTTGATAGTTTTTGTTCTGCCATGTTCATACCTAACTTTCTTTTAGCCTCTTTCCAGAAGCCACTTTCAGTCGGAGAGGGTGCAAAAGATGCAGAATCCAAAGGACTAGTGTTGCAAATACTCAGTTTTAGTACTAAGCTGGGCTTCAGCTGCTCTCTCAGATCTCTGCCCAGGTTTTAGAAACGGGAGCAGAAGGTGTATGGAACGTGTTTTCACATCAGAGCATTACCCCTGAGAAGTGCTGAACATTTAATTTTTTATTTCCAGGGGATATGTTCAGATACAAAGTTTCTCAGATGATGGGGGCCCAGTTTGTGGCACAAACTGGAACAGGGTGTGGGGTCACACCTCTCATGCAGCACCCAGTGACTTACTTAAGGAAACCCGGGTGATTACAAACAGGTGTCACATCACTTTTCCTATTAAAGTGATCAAATGGGTTGAAATCCCCAAAGATGAAGTTATTGAGGTTTGTGCTCGAGGCTACATTGCCCAATTGCCTACAATCTCAGGGGAGGGGGAGCTTTGCACAGGAAATGAACTCTGGCCATCTGAATTTTCTTTAATAATTGACTCAAAATCTATTATGTGTGCACCACATCAAATAATTACAGGTCTCCTTTTTTTAAAAAACTTGTTACCTAGGACTATTTGCTTGGAAAATCAGGCTTAGTTGTTTAGTCCTTGAACTGTTTCTTCCTCTACCTCTACTGCATTTAGGGATTTATCACTGGCCAGAGTAAAACCCCATGAAGCAGTAGTAGTCTTAAAAGTATGTTGATATGTGAATTGGATGAACGAAAGCGTGAAGTCAGGCTGTTTTCTGCAGTGTGGATTAGTGAAATAAACCCATTTTTGGTGTTCACAGGTTTTGAAAAATGTTGCTTTCAGCTGTTTTCAGGATCATCTTTCATTTTGTATAGGGTAAATGAACATAGGATGTTTATTGGAAACAAAGCATTTTATTTCCCGGTGATGAATTATCAGTCAGTGAGTTATTCCTGTGAACCCAGTGGGTTTTTTGTAATCTCTTGGAACTCTCTTTTACTTCTTCTTGCTGCTGTCACCACTTCTCCATGAGTAGGCTTCCATCTCTCTGCTTGTGAATAAAGGTTCAGGTTATGTGGTTAATTTCCCGTATCATTTTTCAAAACTGATAGAACCCAGGAGAATTTTAAAGGCAGGAGATGCTCTTCCCCCTGCAATATTCCAGTGCCCTTGTCTGACCACCCTGGCTTGTTTGAGAGCCCAGTTTAAAAGCAAATACCTCCCCTTGAAAGCAATCCCAGGCAACAGCTCCCATTAAGCTGTGGGTGGTAAATGAGGCTCTGATTCACAGCCCTGCTGGGTGCTGCCGCTCTGATACCAAAGGGTGGCAAATAACAGACAAGCACAGGATTTTCCTTGCAATCAAACCCTTTCTGACTGGCTCTAATGGATCTGTGCAGGTGCACTGGAGCACGTGGATGCTTGGAGAGAGCTTTGGATTTCAGTTCCTGTTTCAGGCTGGGGTTTTTGGGTGCAGTGTTACAGTAAAATCCACCACCACATTAAGCAGTCAGAGAGATTGCTCTGCATGCCAAGTAGCAGCACTCACCTTTTTGCACCAGGTGACATCCCAGCTATCCAGGAATGCCCAATCCCAGTTCCCTTGTTCCTTTCAGCCATATATCTGGTCTAATTGTGGTGTTTTGTAGCACTGCAGCCGTCGGGCTGCGGTCCTTCTGCAGGTGTGCTGCAGGAAGCCATGGAAATGCAGCTGCCACCAGAGTGTCTGGGAGAGCAGGGCCCAAATTACTCAGGCTGCATAGCAATCAGCTGAAATTGCTGCTGGCTTGATGGGAAGGACAAATAGGTTGACAATAACACATGGCTGTATTGACAGACAGCCCTTCCCCACAGCTGGAGAAGCTGAATAGGAAAAGGTACCACAGGACTCCAGTGCAGGGCCCAGCAGTCAGATTGCCAGTTTCTGTTTTATTTCGCCACCAAATGCTATTACACTTGACATTTCTGCATGTTCACCACTATAATTTTAAATTGTATTATCGAGATAAAGAATGGTATGTGAAAGCCACAAATGATAGCTCATTTGGTTCTTTCCTTGTGATTTTGGCTCATCATGTTTTTTTGATTTATGAAAGGCTTGGCAATTACACAACTGGGCACAGTGAGGGGGGAAAAAAACCCCAAACACCATATATTTCTGGATCAGGTTTTTAAATTAGTTGAATTTCCTTTGCAGTGGAATTGTGTGGTCTGGTAGGGCAGCTTCCCTGGTGGGATATTCCTGTGATCATAAAATTTTATGCATCTGAGCAGATTGCTTGGAACATGCTGTGAGGGAAACTCTGTGGCATGATGGTTTTCTGGTATTTTCTAGTGTGGGCAAAATTTTGCATAAGGTTCAGCTCTCTGAGTTCAGAAAGTTTCAAAAGGTAATGTGAAGGAATACAAAAGAATTTGGAAAGAGAGAAGGTTGAGCTGAGGCACTGAATAACTTGCAGCAAGCAAGTCACCTAAAGCCACAACAAAAAAACCTCCACTATAAATACATTAAGAACATATGAAAGGCAGAACAAAAGTAAAAGAAAATAAACCAATTACATATTATGGAAAGAAAAAATAAGATGGCTGAGAGAAGGGTAAAACTTTTATTCTTAATTTCAGTCTTCTAAAAGAAATTTGTGACCCTTTAATTAAAGTGATTAAATTTAACAAGGAGTCAGATGACCTGGAGAAAAGAGGGGAGGAGAAAACACTATAAAATATGCAGATAAGTCAAATATACTTAGTTTAGGAGTGTCTGGGTAAAATTACCTGTGAGAATGAACCACCCTTGGGGAATGAAACCATGAGAAAGGAAGAAGAAACCTGAGAGAATGATCCACCAGTCAAGCTGACTCCAATAGCCCAAAGGAGAATGGATCTATTAATTAATAAGCCTGTGGAGCATAATAAGGAGATAAAAATAGATCCTATGGATTTGTCAGGTATAAATTGTGTCATCTCTGTAAAAGAATAGGATCTGCCAAGTGGATAAAAAGTGATAGGTGTGACATATCTTGAATTTTAGCAAGGCTTTCAACACCATTCCAAATAATTTTTCCCAAACATTGTAGAAGTACAATGGTCTCAAAATGGATGTAGAGATGCCTGAAAGCAGTAGAGTAACCTATTCCTGGTTTTCTGTAAAGCTGGGAGAGCATTTCACTGGAATGTACACAGGCATCAAACCTTGGGCTTTGTTTGTATTTTCATTGGTTTGGATGATGGAGGAAAATCTTCCCTGACATTTCCTATTGATGCCAGCCTGGGATGGGTTACAGACACTGCAGAGCACAGAATAAGGATACAGAATGGCTTGGTGCTACTTGTCAAATAGCCTAAAATCATTAAAATAAAGGTAAATAAACAAAAATACTATCTACAGGGCTGAAGGGAATCAAATGCAGAGATATAAAATGGGGAAAATTTCACACAGCACAGAAAGAACTGGTGTTAGATTGTAAATTAAGTAGACATTGTTAGTGCTGTTGTAAAGATGTAAGGAATTTCTTGAGGGAAAAGTTTTAATAAGAGTAGCATTAATAGAATGTGGGAAATAGTTATTCTGCTATAAATAATTTTTTTGTGATTTGAGTCCCAGTTTCAGAATTATAAGTACAAATCAAAGGAATCCAGAGGAAAGCAAGAGTGACAAGATTTAAAAACTAAACTAAGGCTTTTTAAAGGCTGACTTTGTTTGATTTAAAATGAGAAGATTTCAAGGCATGTCCAGTGCACAAAAGCTTCTTAGAAAATGGAGACTAGTGAGTCAGGAGCAGAACAAGAGTGAATGGACTTGATTTTGAGTAAGAAACAGATACGTTTATTAGCAGGGAAAAAATATGATTCTAAGAATAATTAAGCCTTTTGACAAGCTTGAAAAAACCCTGCAGTTGTTTATGCCTGATGCTCAATGACTGCTTTGTGAAAGATAACTAAAAAAATCAAAACACAATGCAAATATATATGTAAATTCAGTAAATGAAAAGAACTCAAATTAGTTCTGTCATTCTTTTAGTCCTAACTTCAGGCTGCAATATTGGCTGGACTTTGAGAAAGTGGTGGGGTTTATGACATTTTAAAGAAAGAAATCTAATTCCATTTGTAGACTGTCCCTTTCTTAACAAACCTGTTTATGAGTAAACATAACACAGCATAGATCTTTATATGGCGGAAATTCAGTTTGAAATTGAAATGCAGTCCATTTCAGAAATGGTATTATATCCTAAAGTTTAAATATGAGCTTGGAAATGTGGAAATAAATAAGGCCTTTTCATTCTCTTACTAGTAGATTTAAAAAATGAAATTTAATACCCTTGAAGGACAAATGATTCAGAGCACTGGAAGCAGAAAGCCTCTAAGGATTTGGGTCATGCCCTCAATCATTTCTTCTAAACTTAAACACAGATATGAGAAACACCCCTGATTCTTTATACATTAAAGCCTGGATCTAAACTCCATACTTTTGCCACAACTTGATATTGAGATATAAATCACCAAACAGAAATCTCTGTAAAGCCTCATTATAGGAAGGGACTTGTGTTAGTAGCACAGAGTGAGTTGCTGATTTACTGCATCCTCATCACTGAAGTTCTCAGTCTACTAAATGTATTCACCAAGAGAAGCTGGTATTTATGAAATCAAATACACTGAAATGCACAGAGGTGTGCCTTTCCCAAATGTAGTTTGATCTTGATAAATCATGGAATTGATTTATCCATTTGTCACCATAAGACCAATGAAGGGACTCATGTCTGAAGATGGGCTCCTGTCCCTTTGACATCCACAGTATTTAAGCTCATGCCTAATTATGTTCATTTCTGTCTTAACTTACCTGCATGGGACCCATGGTTAAATAGTTGTGTTTTAGTACATAAAAAAATATGCTTGTTGATTTGTATTATTATTATTATTATCGTTGTTGTTGTTCTTGTTATCATATTTTGGAGCCTGACAGATATTTAAACACACAGTCTGAAATATCCAAAACAGACTCTAAAATACAGAGGTTGCAATCTCCTTTGGTAGAATAAAGAGTGTTATTTCATAGCTTTGTCACAGAAGAATCTTGATTCCTCTTTTATTATATTTCCTTCATTCAAGGGCATGTCCAGATGAAAGAGGGATTTTATATGGTTTTTCAATGCTATTGATCAAAATAAATGCAGGCATAGGCATTTTTTCCCTAGCTGCAACTATTCAGAAAAATAAACACACATCAAATTGGAAGCACTTTGGCCATAGTGATGTTAGTGATAAGTAGATTTATTTCTATTCAGGTCTGACTGTTGTACCTCATACTTTCCATAGAAACAACGTGGAGAAAACTTAAGAAAAGGAAAATGAGGAAGAATATTTTCTTGGTTCAGACTTGTAAGTCCTTCCTGCCAACACAAAATTTTAATTGTGGTCTGAACAAGATGAGTACTTTGTGCCTCCTGTAAAATAGGAAGGAATTTCTATTTCTATTTGTAATCTCTTTTATCACTTGAGGTCTGTCACTCTTCCTGTGAATAGCATTCATGACCACTCTTGTATGACACTTAATGGTCAGGTACAGAAATTCTTGCAGCACCATTAGAAACTCATGGGACTCACTTTTGATTTTTGCATTCAGAGCATAAGCACAGTAAAAAATCAAAAGTAACTAAAGCACAGATTATGGCAGATACTTAATTTGGAAAGCCATACTTCATGCCTCATAGTTTGACAGTAAGGAAATATTTTTTCTAAAAATCTCAGCATAGTCTTACTCAATTAAGAATAAAGAATTCCTTCTGAAAGAAGGAAACCACAAGTAAAACCACAACACACCACAGCAGGTTCCACTTCAGTGAAACAGACATCTGAAAAGCTTCTGAAATTCATACAGCAGGCACTTATAGGGTAAAATGTGAGCAAGACACTGTGTCATAGGCTCATATTCATGCACTGCACACCTGTCAGTTCAGTTAACCTCTCTCTGATGAAATAATTACATTGAGAGCATGATGATGTGCTGTTTTAAGTCTGCCACTGCTGATGGCTTATTATTTTGTCTACTTCAACTTAAAAAGGTGCAAAGAATGTGCAACCAATTATGCACAAAGCTGTGGTCCCTCTGGAAGAAAGTCTGATGTACCAGATTTTCTCCAACAGCCTGGCTGGAATATCTGAGGAGGAAGAACAAATGTGTCTTGGAAGTAAAAATGAACCCCAGATTTTTCCCTGTGCAGACTCCTCATCTGAGCTGTGAAATGCTCTTTTCTGTGTTTGCCAGAGGACAGCTGCTCAGAGAAGGATCTCACCCCTCTTGCTCCCCACCTGTCTTGTGACAGATTTGCTGAATTTGGGACTTTTAAACATTTGTATCTGCTTCGCCCATGCAGCTCCACTGCCTATTGACCTAAAGTGGTTTTTTTACCCAACTGGGTTTACTCCATTTGGATTAGCTGGTCCTTTCCTATCATACTTGTTTGCCCTAAAAATTATAAACCATTTTAAAAAGTAACTTTCATGAGAGCATTTTGTATCTTTCAGCATAATTACTATGTCTAAGCCAAGAATTGTGGTGAAACAAAATCACCCTTGTGTGCTCCGTTACAGTTATTTGTAACCCATGTTTATATTGGCAGTCAATGCGTTTTCCACTTTGTGATGTCCAAAGCCTTGAAGATACTTGATCATCTTTAAAAACAACATCAAAGATAGCAATTTACAACAGAAGGTGGAAATCTCCCTTGCTTGGGGATTTTAATTATTTTCCAAGTCTACTTCAGTGCCCATTGTTTTTAATATCTTTGAATGGGTTAAGTGATGGTCAGCATCTCTCTTGATAGGAGGAGATTGAGATAAACCTCACAGCATTTCTGAGAGCTGCCTGCACCAGAAGAGCAAAATGGCTTATAAATCCAGATTGGGACAGTGGGAGGATTTTTCCTTCCTTCCATCTTCCTCTGGTAATGAAGGGCCTTAGTGGGGATTGCACTCAGACAGTCTGCCTTGAGTGAAGGGGATGTTTAAGAAACAAAACCTTCAGCCCCAGTTCAGTGTAAATGCTCTGAGTGAACTCATCAAAGAAGCTAGCAGGTAGACAAAGGCATCTCACACTCTACAACACTTCAGTTCTTCTCTGGTTTATAGATGTCAGATCTTGCCTCTTTGATGTTTTTTCTTCCAGTTCTCTCCATCTCTGGTGGCAACAGCTGAGAAGGATGAAATCTCCAACTTTTTCATGGTCAATTGGTATTTAATTAGAATTAGAAAAAAACCAGTAACACCATTGTGCTTTGGCTTTTATTCTTACAAAGCATTTAAGTGCCAGTAAATGGCATGTCCTTTGTTTCCAGAACAGGAAAATCTTGGCTGCCAGAACTATGAGTCCATGGCCATGGTATCTTAATAAAGCAGTCAAGGTCATTATTTACCCATCGGTGTTCCCAAAATACAGCCTCCAAATTACCTTCAGCTAAAAGCCAATAGAATTTTTAAACTTTTTAAACAAAGACCCCACTGGGCTTGGTTCTGTACAAACACAGAGCAGACAGATGGTCCCTGCCCTGCAGAGCTGGACTCTGAGACATTGCATTTCTCCTGGTGACTTTCTGTGTTTTCTCTGATTAGGACATAAGCACTGCAGGCCAGGAGACCTTGTTAGATCCTCCTTCCCCCAGCTTCCTCCATATGTATGGAACATTCAGCGGAGGTTTGGACTTTTAATTTTTTTTTTGTCCTGTTCTTTCACAGCCCAGTACTACTTTATAAACTCAGACTCTGAATGGGGCCAAGTCAATGCAATCCTTCCTTGTTAATTACATCCTTTAAAAGCTCTATCAATTTTGTGGTGTGTTATTCCTCATCCTTGAACAAACCGGCCTTTTGGATGGAGGTAGAAATAGTCAATACATAATTCACTATACCAAATTACTCTTTGATGTTGAATAAATTGTAAGATCTGCAACTGTACTGCTTCATGTTAAAAAAACACAGATATAATATTAGCAGGCTTGCTATCATTTATTAATAAATTAGGCTTTATTTTTGCCTCTAAATAGACTAATTGTTTGTGTGGGCTGGAAACACATAAAGGAAATGACTTGCACTTTGTTGTAGAGAAGAAATTCCCTGTCTTTCCCTCCCTTTCCCACCCTTTTTACTTGAGTTGGCATAAAGTTGTATATCTTTTCCAAACTAAACACAGTATTTTTGTTCCACTGTTCTGGTCTTCTTTCCTTTCTCTCTGCTATTACCTCTCTGGAGTTGAGAAAAGCTTGGTTTGTGCCTTTTTCCCTTTTCTTTTGGAAAAGAAGGAAAGAGAGGAAGGAAGACAGAATAAAGGGGAAGATTAGGAGAGGGTAGAAAAAAGAGAAACTTTCTGATTCACTATGATTTTTTAAAATCTTTTTTTTTCTGAAATATTAAAACATAAATTATCTTGCAAAAAAAAATCCCCACTACTTATATTGAAAATGTTTTATGAATTATTTGAATTATTTTTAAGCTCTCTTGTGGATTTTCTTTCTGTTATTTTTCTTTCTATTTTCTAACTTTTGAGGTGTTTCAAGTTTGGTACATTATGTATCTTTCCAGCAGACACCTCTCTGAATCCTAGTTCCTACTCACTCTTGGGCTATAGAGTACCAAAGTGCAGAAGGTGCTTCCTATTTTATTGGGGCAGAGTCTGCATCATTTGCCTTCTGTTTCTGTCATGCTTAGTAAGATTTATTAAGGCCAGGATTGTGCCTGTCAGGCTTTTTTTTTTTATCTGTTTGTTATTAATAATGGCGACATCTTCTCTATCTTACCCTGTTTTCTGCCTGTTTCTCCAAAACTGCCCAGTTTTCTGAGTGCTTATTCTTCCTTGGTGGCTGCCATGCTTTTTGCTGTCCTGACATCCACTGCCTCCTCCCCAAAAGTCAGGTTCCGTCCCTGCTTCACCTTCCCATCTTCCCTTTCAGCCTTTCCAAGCCAGGACCCCCCTGCCCTGTGGTGGTTTCCCCAGGGAGCAGCTGATGCCTGGTCATGGTGTGCAAGTCATCAGCACTGGTGCAAACTGATAATTAAAGGGTTGGTAAGATAATGCACTGCTGCCTGTAAAGGATGTCAGATTAAAGGTTGTGCAACGAACTCAATTAAACTGACAGTGGAGAGCTGGGGAGGCAGGAGTTCAACTTCTTATCCCAACAGGCAGTTCTTTTACCTCCCTAGCTATCATTAAAGAGGAAAAAAAAGCTAAACCCTGGAGATATCCCTAACTGCCAGTGCAAACATTCTCATGAAAGTGCAATAAAATCCTTAGCACGTAGATAGGACTAAGCAGTGCACTTGACAGTCCTTAATCCTGTTGATTTAAGGCATTCTCTGAATATTCGTTTCACATTTCTGTAAGAAAGTCTGAGAAGTGGGACAGGAGATTTTCTGCCAAAAATGGTACATCAGCATCAAATCCATTTTGCAGCTTGCAGATGTAGATTGTACTGAAAGTAAACAGAGGGATTTGGGAAGATAAGAGGAAACACCTTAGATCCAATTACATATAAAAGAAGTAACCTCAAAGTCAAGAGATTTTGTAAGTCACAGTGTGTCAACTTTTGGCCTCTCCGTGCTATGGCTGACCATATGATTTACCATGAATATAATCACATTTACAGATGTTAGGGGCAGAAAGGATTGTACTATCTGAATTCCTACATCCAAGGGTCATTAAACTTTCACTTGATATCCTTTTATTCACCCCAATGGCTTCAAATACAGATTTTAAAACATAAAATCATTTTGGGGAAAGCAAAACTAATGGATGAAAATACAGATGCAGTGATGCTTCTTTGCAGTAGCCTAAGTGCTAATTTTTGAAGAAGAAATGCTAAGTAGATAATTCTGATTCGTAGTTGTAAATATAATCATGTATCCTTCCAATGTAGTGTCATGGATAGACAAAAAATCTACTGTCCTTTTAAGCACAAATGATTTTTTTTCTATTTTCTGACAGAATTTTAAGAGGAATTGAGAAATAGAGTAGTTCTCTGGTCATTGCAGTCTTCCTGGATGCCTGCTCTGAAAGTGACTCCATGCCATATGTGCCATCTCATTTGGTGATAGTATTAGGTACTAGAGGAGGGATTAAATTCACAGATCAAGACCTGAATATCAGTGTCCTCACAAGTGTCTAAACTCCCATTACATCCTGTGCATATCTAGACAATACAGCCAGTTGTGCCTAGAGAAAGAAATATGATTTTCAGGTTAATATAGGTCCTTCATTTTAGGTATTTGAATTTGCAAGTTGAATTCCACCCTTGATCCCACGACCTTCTGATGACAATCCCTAAGAACCACACACAGATTTCCAGGAGATGCTGTAGGATTTTTACCCTTGTAGAAACTTGATGGAAACCCCACTGTATCACATGTGGGTCTGGGCATTTGCCGTGTCTGTATCAGGTGCCACATTTAGGGAGCTGCAGGGAAGCTGTGACACTGGAAACAACAAACCAACCTCATCAGGGATGAGGGGGTGCAGAGCTCATGTTTCCCCTTTTGAAACTCTGCCTCATCAGCCATAGAGCTGTTTCTACCTCTGATATTCCAGATTATTAATTACCTCTGCCCTCACCAGTGAGTCTGGCCACCTCCTCCAGCCTGTTCCCTTTATGAGGAAACTGTGATTAACTCTGCTCCCCACCCTGGGAGAGGTGCAGCAGGACAAGTGACATTGCCAGGAGACCAAGGGCAGCATCATATTAATAACACAACAACCTCCTCTTCACAGAGCAGACGAAAGAAAATGAAGAATCAAACTGTCCTTGCAGCAAATTCAATATTATTTCGCAGCTTCCCAGATCGTGCCAGGAATTTCCTAGCTGTGGAATACTCAGGTTTCAGTTCCAGTGTCTTCCCATGCAGACCTAACCAAAGACTGCACACACAGTTAGTCAGATCAGAGAACATTTCCCTGGGGTTGGGGGAAAGTTGCTGTTGCTTCAGTTGCTTTCTCTAAAGAGTTACCACCTCAACTGAGACTAAAAAGAAAAAATAATCCCTGATTAAGCTTTTTATTTGTATTTGCTATATAAGATTGAGTTGGGTTTTTTAGGCTGGCAGTACTTTTGACTTTATTCTTTTCTCATGTAAATTGGATTTTCTTTAAAGAAAAGTGCCAACATTACTAACAATACTATTTTAAAAGTGTCTTACATATCTGTAGGGTTCATTAAAATCAGTATTTTTAACAATCACTCTTTCCAATATAAAAGCCAAAACATTTCACTTGCCATCTGGAACTAGGCAGTGAATTCTTTCAATTTTTTAGGCATTTAATTAGACTGAATGGATATAATGGTTTTCCAAAATATTTTTGTGACAGTTATACTTTACTAAGCATAAAAATTATTAGTAAGTCAAAGTTATTTATTATACTTTCATCTGCTTTAAAGTGATGCCTCTTTTCTTGATGGGCTCTTGATGGGATTGTTTGTTAGGATATAGAAAATGTGGCTCTCAAAGAGATTTGCTCCTGTAGCACCTTCCTCTTGTTCCTTTTTCAAAGTGATAACTCTAACAAACCTGAAAGTGGGTTATACACTTTGCACTGCTAGAATTGGAGAATATTTTGCTGGCATTTCTTTACACAGATACTGATTTATGAATTTCTAATAGTTTCCATACTCCTAATGCAGTAGAATAATGTAGAACACACTGAAGATATCCTGGCCCCTACCACCTACAAAAGGTGTGAATTTGTATCCTGCTTCCATCTAGATGGTAACTTCTGATCCTGGAAATCCCACAGAAGGAATGAGACACTGCTCAGGACAAAAAAAATATTGTACAGGCAGCAGCCCTTGACAGTAGGTCTGTAAACATAAGTCAACACAATAGTTGGGAAATTTGAATTTTATTCTTTTTTTTCCCCAGAAGTTTAATTTTTCTCCATGTGTTTTGTTAGAAGATGTGTCTTTCTGTTCTTTGTGTGTTTGATCTCCAGACATTGATTAGGCAAACAAATGAAAGCACAGCATTATTCGTTCTGTGGTGAGACAACAACAAGTAGCTTTTAAAATAACCTCTAATTTTGAGGCCCAAGTAACAAGTTGAAATAAAGCCATGGGATACCAAGCAGAAGACCCTTATTTTTCAGACTCATAGGCACTGACTCTGCTGTTCCTTTCAGGAGTCCTTAAAGTCTGCCTGTGAAGATGTAAAGGATAAGCTTCAGGACACTGGAGTTTATGTGGCTGTGCATCACTGCAAATGATGTAGTGACATTCCTCTGGCACACCTCCAGACAAAGCAGAGATAAAGAGCAACAATGTCATTGCAGCCAGATAAAATGTGCTTTATCTACAGATGCTTCAAGGAAAAACAGACCAGAGCACTACCTGGAGAACAGTTAAAACAGCAAAACTCAGAAAACCTCACTATTCTGTGGATGTGTACAATTCCTGACAGTCATTCAATAGGTCTTTTGATGAACCTGCCTTTTACAGCATTCATAAACAGTGAGATTTTATCCATGCATTTTCCTTGAACATTTGGGTTACCATATAACCTAGGTTATTCCTGATGTAAAGCAGTATTAGTAGAAATCCAGATCTTTAAAAAATCCCAATCATCTTCCTCAGCTGCTGGCAAACATAAGAAGATAAATTGTTTTTAAATTTTGTTTCTTTTCTCTTAGAATTAAGAAAGACCAGCAGTTTCCAAACTTAGTGATCATTGGCAAACCATACTGCACTGATAGAAACCTATCAACAAGCTTAAAGCTGTCAGATTCAGCAATTTTATGATGAAATATGTAACAGTACCTGTTGGAATATTTGCATGGTTCAGATGATAGTTTAAGAGTCACTTAGATAGATCTTCATACAATGAATTGTAATTCTGCTCCTTGACCTTGCCTAGCATTGGCTTGTGCTTCGGAGATAAACAATATTTGAATAATTGAGGGCAGAAATTTTGGGTTTATTCCACCAAATGAAGAATATTTGACTAGAGCTCCAAGAGTGATGAAAAAGGTATTTTTTTAATTAAATAGCAGAGAGATGAGTTTGATAGTAATGCACTAGGAAGGTCACAAGATATTTAAACAGTGCAACTGAATAACAAAAGCCATCTTCCATAAAACAAGCCCTTCAGGAGCCAGCTGGAGCTCTGGCCTCACAGTTTTTTGGATGGTGTCATTACCAGCATTTAGGCAACTGAAACAAACCCTAAGGATGAAATCTGAACTGTAGGCATCTCAGTGTGATCCAGCCCACTAAGGTCCCATGGTAGTGGAGATTGTTGATTAAATTAGTGGAATCAGAAGAATTCAGATTGCCCTAACACAGAAATCTATGCCTCATCAATTGAACTGTGCCTGGAACTTCATGAACTGCATTGGCTGGATTTGCACAGCAAGGTAAATCCCACCCCAAAAGCAACATAATCTTCTCTACCTTTTTTGGTTTTAGCATTGCATGAGACTCTGCAGATGCAGTTCATTACAGCCTTGTGGAGGTTTTCACAATGGAAGTGGCAATAAATAGGGTATTTGGCTTGAAACATGCCTGTTAGGGATTTGGGTACTGTATGATAATTATACTTGCCATGATTGTCCCAGTTCAGGGTTTAAATTTCACAGCTAAGAATCTTTCGAGAAAACCAGAACAGATATTGATCTTTCTTTAACTCTGTTGTCTCACAGACATTACACAGTGAGGATGAATTCAGTGGTTTTCTCAGATAACATAGTTAAAGTTTTTTTAGAGCCCTTGCAGCTGGAAACAGCACCTCCAAACTAGAGTTGCCACTCTATTTCATGCTAATGAAATAAATGTGACAGCAACCTGAAAACGTCACTAATCACAGCTCTGCCTAGGGACATGAAACAGGAAAGCATTATTTCTGCCCTGTTTGGTGGAGTATTAAATTCTGATTAGACTCCAGTGACAGTAACAGGTATAACAGGGAAAATGAACCATCCCTGTTTCAAGCAGCCCCTGCTTTTGTCACAGTGGGTAGTTTAACCTGTTTAGGATGTATTTTTCTAGCTGTAAAAACGTGTGCAGATGATTGAGAATTACTGACTCCACAGCACGACTCCACACTTTTGGATCTCTTAGCCTCCATTAGTCACAGTTCTGCTTCTCCTCAGAAATCCTCTTTCTTTGCCCTTTTTTCCCCACTGTTGCAAACAAGCGGGCACTGCCATCCCGCTGCTCCATGCCTGCATCATTGTGGCTGCCTCTCAGATTTTGTATTGTGAGGCTTGCAAGGATTTTTGAGAGAGTGGAAACTCCTGCTCATCCTTAAATTGCCCTGCTAAGTGGCCCCTGGTTTTCTGTTGTGTTCACTGCCTGTCTTGCAAGCTCAGCTCAGCCTGAAGAGTGAGTGAATGAGGAACTCAAAGGTGGTGCAAGATGCTTTTCAAGCCATGCTTAATGTTTAATGAAAAAGTGTAAAACCAGGAAAGAATGAACCTTTCTGTCTTTCTCAGATCCTTTATAAAGGCCCTGATTTTAATTTAAGTTTAACCTCATTGAACCACAGTCCTTTCTCTCATTTTTACTGACACTTCCAGGCAATCCATTAAGACTACATCTAGTGATAATTAAGGAAAGTTCAGTAGGAACAGATTCTGCTCTGGGCTTCTCAACAGTTACCAATAATGATGCTAGAATGAAACAACTGCTCAAAATGCAGAGTCTGTATTACCTACAGACTCTGCATTTTGAGAAGAGGGATGGATGCAGGGAGATGAAAGTTTATGGTGCAGACAGTGTGTGTTCTGCAGCTATCCTTGGGAAGTCACTTTTTTCCACGTCCCTTTGCTCTTCTCTAGTCTTCTTTCTGATTTTTTCATTTTATTTTAATGCTAGGACTTAATAGCAAGTAGTGCCTCCTGGTAGATATGTACATGACAAGGAGTCCACAGGCTCTAATTTCAGAAAGGGTTGTGGGAAAAATTACAACCATCATTAATTATCCTTTCTGTAAGTAATTGCATTTTTTTGGATGAGTAGCTTGTTTGCAGAACTATCAGTCTACTATATAATAGCACATTTACATATTAAAAAAATGTAAAGAACAAGAAAATTATCTGCCCTAGAGCATTAGAAGGATACAGTAGTTAATGCAGGACCCTACCAGTTCTGTATTTCTTTCTTTATTTTTCTTAGGCACTGTTGATCCAAGGGAAACTATTTCCTGATGTCAGTTCAGTATAAAACCAACAACTTTTCTGCTGGTGGATTTCTGGTGGAAATAAAAATATCTTTCTGGTGGACTGAGCCACCTCATCCCACACTCATTACAGCTCTGCAATGAAGTGGACAATGAGTCTTGTGAGATGTAAGAATTCAGGGACACTGAGGTGATGTTGAACACTTTTTTAGTATTTTTTAGTATTTCACTCTTATGGAACATGAAATTTGATCTCTACAATTCTTAAATTAATTTAAATCTCACCGGAGTATCAAAGACTTTTGATTTGCATGTGGCCATTATGAAAAAGAGTTTGATTTTATACTTTCGAGGTTCTTTGTTGTTCAGCTGTTTGGTCTGCTTTGAGGGCTGTGATTGTTCTTTTCAGACTGGGAGTATTGAGGTCATTGAAGGGACCAAGCTGTTTCTGGTAGTCCTTGAAATGCAGGCAGGAGGAGGGTTTGTGATGTGGCCCTCACATGCTCCTTCCTCTGGCATCTATTGTTTCCATTCAAAGGGGAAATAAAACTGAATGATCAGTTGTAATACAGTGTTTAAACCTGTGAGATTATTTTCTTTGGATGTGAGGTAGGCAGGTGAATTTCTGAAGCCTCTGAGGTAGTTTTAAATGCATGAAAAAAAAAAGTGAGTGGTTTTATGTCTCACTACCCCATGGTACTTATGTAAATGGCCATTTGAATTGGTAGGTGATTGGGAATTCTAGAAATGCACTTTTGAGATACAGAAGCTATTTTTATGCACTATTAGATAATTTCTGAATCCATCCTGAAGTGACACATCCCTCATTTAGGCAGGAGGTGTCTGTTGGGTCCTGTTAGAGGGGCTGTGTTGGGAGAAGCCAAAGTGGGTTTGCTCAGTAAGGGAAAGTCATCCAGGACTGGGGAGTCAGTGGGGTGGGCAGGGCAGAGCAAGGCAGGCAGAGCTGGCCCAGCCATGACAGCCAGGCTCTGCCAACAGGGGAGGTCTCCAGACGTATCTACAGGATAAACAGGTCCACAAACAAGCCAGAATTCAAATCAACAGGTTGGGACCAACAGGACCCAGGGCTGGGCTCAGGCATGGGGTCAGCATCACTCAGAGCAAGGGCAAGGAGGGGCACAGGCATCTCCCAAGTGAAGGGGTCAGCCCCAGATGGTCTTACAGTAGCCTGGTCCCAGATTGTAGCCAGGCCACCTCTGAGCTGGCCTGGGTCCAGCCAAACCTCCAGACAGCCAAACCTCCAGGGTGGGGATGAGATTTTGTAGGGTCTGGGACCTGCCTTTCCTTGCTGCATTCCCTCTGCATGCCTCCAGTTATCTGCAGGGTTGCCTGTGCCTGGCAGCCCCACAGCACAATGCTGGATTTTCTCCTGGGGCACCTGCAGGGAATGCCCCTTGCAGTGTCCTTTCTCAGCTATGGCTTTTGGGTGTAGCTTAAAACTGATGTCTTGGCTACTGACATCATCTCCAGCCTGTTAAATAAAAGTAGAGATGATCCCGACTCCCTCCTCAGTGTGCTTCAGTGTGGAGAACTTGTTTAGAGACACACGAGTCACCCTGTACTTCCTGTTCAGAAGGAAACCTTCTTGGGGTCTGTGCTGTAATGGGTGAATCAGAGGTGATAAGGTGTCCTCCTCTGTGGTCCAGGAACACACATGAGTGTGCTGAAGGATCTTTCTTATGTGGAGATAATGCATCAACTCCAGGAAATCTTTCAGCTCCTGGATGCTGCAGTTCAGTCTCTGGTGTTAGCCCAAATTGTTATGGCTTTCTTGTCTCTAGGAGCTGCAGTCATGTTCAGCTGAAAATTTGGCTGGTGTTTGTGCTGTACTTCTCTGGAAACAGAACCTTCTGCTTCATAATGCAAACACTTGCTAAGAGAAGAAAGAAACCAACTATAAAATATAATTATAAGATATAAAATATGTCATTTATTTGTATGAGACACTATACAATACTGTTTGTATAGGAATCAAAAATATCCAGGAGAAGCCATTTTTACTCCCAACTTCTGCAAAATCACTGTGCAGTTTGGAAGGAAAGGTGACTCTGCTTTTCTGTATCTTCATGAGACATGCAGAGAACAACCTAGGAGAGCAGATGGCTCAAAACACCACGTAGCATCCTCCTTCTGCTGTAGCAGTTACAGATCCTGTGTCTCCCTCCAGGCCACTCTGGTATCCTCTGAGAATGGATGAACACCACCTGAGATTACTTCATGTTTGCTGATCTTTGGCACATCTGAAGAATGTTTCCTGCATAGAATACAGAAAGCTCAAAAACTCTATCCCTCTTTCTTTTATTGAGAGGATTGTGTTGAAAGTAAGCTGCTTTGTCCAGAGTCCAAAGTTACTGAAGGTTCAGGTATTTGGGGGTGAAAAGGAGGGTGAGGATTTCTGTTGGTTTGTTAAAGAGTGATGTCCCAGTGCATTTGCACTCTGAGTGCAGAATGAATGTTCACAGCCATGGTGTGCATGGTGCAGAAAATCACTAAACTGTCATGGCTGCAGCCAGCTCAGAGGTTTTGGCATGTCAGATTTTCTCTATTTTCCAAGTAAAGGACTTCAGGAAATCAAGGATATGCAGAACAAAACTATTCTAGAAGAGCAGACTCATTTTCTAATGAGCTTATCATAAAAACATAATCTGTTCACTGAAAAATGAAAATGTTTTCTTCTTTGCTTTGATAGGGAGAAATGGGAGGTAACATTAGATGAAAGTTATTCTTAAGAACTTAAATAGGTACTTCTTCCTTGAAGTTCCCAGTGTTGCCTTTGGCTAAAGTGACTGAAGTTAAAATATAAGGCCCTTTTTTGATAGGCTTTTGAATTAATGAAGACTCTCTGCTGGGCTTTCTTGTTCAAAACAAAACACTGTGTCTGTGTAGGCAAGAAAAGAAAATGGAAGTGCTTAAACACTCAAGGAAAGCAATGACAATGAATAGCAGCAGAAAGTATCTTCCCTGTAACACTGATAAGAAAGAGGAGAAACCTGGTGTGACATTGTGTGTGGGGCTGGTAGAGCTCTCCTCTTCTGTCTGGAAAAGCAGAGCTTTAAAGAAGTTAAAAATGAACTTAAAGAAGTGGAAAATGAACTTTAGTGAGATATTAAATTTCTAGGAAGATGATACCTGCAAGAAGAAGCAGAGATTGTACAGGGAAAGGCCAACAAAGCAGTGCACAAACTCTGCAGCAAATTCCAAATGGCAGGAAACTCAAAATCATTGAACTGTTTTAATATATGAAGAGATTGTGCTATGCTGAAGTTACAAAACAATCCAAATCCACAACTTTGCCCAATATTTTAAGAATTTAAATTTGTGTTCAGACAGTGTGGTAGTGAGTAGCTTAATGAGCCAGCTACCAGACAAGATAAGCTGTCTGGCCAGGAGGTGTCACATTTGTGATCAAAGCCTGGGAGTCTTGTCACTGCATTTTCCACATATCACCCTAGAATAAGCTTAGTAAACCTCATTAAAAAAACATTGTCGTTCCTTGCGGGTTATTTGTGGTTCCTGTTTTTCACGTATTATTTTGAAGTGTAGTGCTTTACAAGTTCCTCTTTTTTATATGGTTAACATTTACAGAAGACCACAAGATTGTGTAACTTTTTTCCCCCCTCTTTTATTTCACCTGTCTCTGGGTCAAACCCTTCAATTCTTGCAATTTGTCATCTAAGAAGACATCCTGCTTATCTGGAGGTATAAACACCAGAGAATCTTCCCCTTCCCTCATCAGTGCTGTACACTTGGCTGGAAAATTAGAATCTCTCATATTTCTGATTTGACCTGCAAAACATTTTATTTGGCTGAAGGGAAATATCTCAGTGCCCTTAAACCAGTTTTTTTTTTCAGGTGCTGGAGTGAAAGATGATGGGTGCATTCAAACATGTAATTGTACAGGCTCTGTGTGCTCAATCCCACACCCAGACATGTCCCTGGGGCATCCAGGACACACAGGGGGTTCCAGCTGGGTGTTCTGTCACATCCACCTCAGACACGGCTGTGACATCTGGGAACCAGGTCTGCAATGAAAACGGGGACACCAGGCATCTGACCTGTGACAGCTGCACCCTGCTCTGTCCTCATCCTGATGGTTTAACTCAAATGAAGGTGTTTGCCCTCATTTTGATAACCCAAAACTTTCTCTTTCAGTAGTGCTGCTATGAATAACTGAAATATGTGAGTTGAAAGACACAAGGAAAATGTTGATTTTCCTTGAAACTGTGTTTCCTACTGCAAAGCAAAAGTTATCTGAGTGGTGGTTTATTCCCAATTGACTCTAGCACAGATTCTGTCTGAATCTTAGTATTGCCATCTGGCACCCAGTTGGAGAACCACAACAGCATATGCTTCTTTTATGTTACTATTTGATATTTACAAGCAAGACACCTTAGCAATATATTTGGCGAATTACTTTTAAAAATTCCATGTCCAGAAAATTCATTGGAAATGAACTTTGTTGAGCACAAGTGAGCAGGAAACTGTTTTCAACTCGCAATAAAGAGGAAACATAAAGCAAAGACACAGCACACAGTCACACTGCAGCCTGCAGTGATGATCATGCAAGGCTTCATTGCCCAGGTGAGAAGTGATGAGCAGTCAAATAAAATCTTGAGCTTCCAAATCAGAAACATTGACAATAATGATCTAGTTAAAAATCATTGCTTTTTAATGTAATGATGTTGTGTTGTGTTGTGTTGGCCTCCTCTTCCATGCCCCTGAAAAATAAATCTGAGCAAATACAAAATACTCATTGAGGGGAAGACATATGAGGAGTGGCTGAGGGCACTTGGTCTGCTCAGCCCGGAGGAGACTGAGGGGAGACCTCACTGCAGTCACAAATTCCTTGTGAGAGGAAGAGGAGGGGCAGGCACTGATCTCTGCTCTGTGACAGTGACAGAACCTGAGGGAATGGCCTGAAGTTGTGGTTTAGGTTGGATTTTAGAAAGAGGTTTTGCACCTAGAGGGTGTTTGGGCACTGAACAGGCTCCCCAGGGCAGTGGTTACAGCACCAAACCTGACAGAGCTCAAGAAGTGTTTGGGCAATGCTGTCAGACACTTTTGTGGCTCTCGGGGCCAGGAGTTGGACTGGGTGATCCTTGTGGGTTTCTTCCCTTGTTAGTGAAAAACAGCAGTTAGGAACAGGGATGGAACTTTTGGGCTTTATATTGTGCAAGGAGCTCTTCTGGGTGTGGCATGAGCTCCTCATGGTTTGAGAGCATAACTGGGAAGTGAGTGCTCAGTGCGTTTTGGAGGCTGCACAGCCCATTGGTTTGGACCTGAGACTAGAATCCTGTTATCACAGCAGAGCTAAGAGCTGTGGAGTGTGTTACAGTACCATGTGGAAACCCCTGAAGAGTTCACAGGAATACTGCTATAAGTTGTTATTAATTAATACATGGAATAATTTTTTAAACAATTATTATTAGTAGCAGTTTTGGAGGCAAAAAACTCTGACTCTTTAGACCTTAAGCTGAGTTAATAGGTATTAAAGACAGGACATCCACCAAATATGCTGGAAGGTTGCTCAGATATTGAGAGACTGCATGAATCCATATATTATTTTAATAGAGCCACATTTCACAGTGCAACACCATTTAACAGATTTAAATTGCAAAACAATGAGTGCACTGTTTTCTAAGAGCAGTATAAAAACTAAAGCTACCTTTGGTAGAGTCTGTGCAGAGGAAATGAGAAAGGAACAGATGGGAAAGCATTTACATAGGAGATGGCAGGCAATTTCATTTTTTTCTATTGGCATGCTAATTAATGATCTTTCCAAAGCAGGAATGCTGTATAAATCTCCTAAAGGAAGGATAGTAGCAAGGTCAGATGTATCTGCTAAACTATGCAGGAATTTGAATGCACAAGTATTGCAAAATCATGTGTCAGATTAATAACCTGTTATAAAGAAAAATTTGAAGTACTTGGTAAATACAATTTGAAATGCAGATAGGAGATGGAAGGACAATGCACTGGAATTTCAAGTTGCAAAACTTGAACTCTTGAGCTGTCCTGGATCCTTCAACTTGTTTAAATCTATTGCACAGGGTGAATGTTGAAAAGCAGAGATGGGGCTCAGATCTGTCATTTTCTTCTCTTTCCTGAGTCCACAGATGCCTTTGAAAGCCTGCATGGTTTAGCTGAGAAATAAGGATTCAAAGACTTCAAAGCATTCTGTTTAGCTGAGATAAACATTTGAAATAGGGGAGGCTTTTCTATAGCTTAGAATAATAGTCATCATATTTACTGTTCTTGATGTAACTAAAAGCTGTGTAATGCTACTATTTCTGCTGTGCTGGGAAGTGAACAATTCTCCTGCCTGGCCCAGAAGGAGCCCAGCTCACAGCTACCAGGAATTCCCAATTCCATGTCTGGAGTGCTGCTCAGATGATGCCACAGTGCCTTACACACCAAACGTGTGACAAACATTTCCTTTTCCATAAAATAAATAGAAAAATTGTCTAAGGTTACCCTGATAGCAGAACTGTAACCTGGGGCTCCATCCCCAGCTTTGTCTGGCTGAGGCTGCACTGCCTGAGTGTGTTTCTGCCACCTCTCCAGCCTCATCTCTCCTCATCACCTGTAACATTTTTGGATCTCTTCCTCTATGATGACTTTCTGGCCCTCTAGCCAAGTCCTGAGAATCCAGTGTTTCAGTGTGCTCAATTGTGGATTTTTAGATTATAAACCTAAAATCCACTGTGACTGGAGACTACTTAGAAAACATTTTGAATAGGATAATTGTGAAGAGAGTTAAAATATGTATTTTATGGAAAAGACCAGAGGGGCATGCTGTGCTGTAGAGAAGCCTGAAGACATTTCAGTTTTGGTTACAATGCATTATATACTTTTCTTTGCTGAGCATCTTAATACAGCAGAACCAATCTATACCTTTACTTTTACCTATAGCCTATTATAACTACTATAATTACCATATTCATGTTACTATTCTCCAATCACTGAAAGTTAGTACATTACAGTTTAAGCTAGAAGTTGTTTTTCAGTTTTCTTGCAGTGGAAAATTCTGAGACCTTTTTTCTACTTGCAGCATCTGATGACTTGTTTGCCTGTGGAATCTTTCTGCTTGGTAAAAACATCTTCATGCTTGAGGTGGATTTATCCTTTGCTCTAAGTCATAAAACCCCCTTCCAACTAACATACTCTTTGCCCTCTTAGTTATCCACTAGGAGTGGCTCAGCAAGTCTTTTCTTCTGTATCAAAACTTGTTTTCATTTCTATTCCTTGTTCAGATTCTACATTCAAAAATCTTTCTGCCAAGCATCCATTTCTGTGAAACTTTCTTGTCAAACTTTCATCCTTCCCAGCACTGTGCCTCACAGGTTGGCTCAGGACTGCAGTTCTGGGAAGAATTTGATCTGTAATGCCTGTGGGAAATGTCTGTGCTCACTCAGCATCCAGACTGCTGGATATTAAACTGGGTGAGGAACCGCTTGGTGATCCTCACTTTGGATCAGTTCTGCTTGCAGATACTCTGGGTTAAACTGGTGAGGAAGGCTGAGCAAGCTCCCAGGTCCAAACGCAGGGCAGGACCAGCCCGTGGCAGCCTCCTTAGAGCCCTGCCTGAGCACACCATGGGTGCCTTGGCAGTGTGGAGCTCTGTGGTTTGTGTGTCTCACATTGTAGGATTCCAGCCATTCCACTCCTTTCCTTCTTATTTTCCATCCTAGCTCAGGCTTTTCTACATAGGGAGCTTTTAATGACTTTTCTCTTCATCAGCCTTTAATGGGAAGCTGAGGATGTGAGTTTCATACACAGAAATTACAAATTCATACCCAAATTACCTTTGGAGCAGTAGGGCAAAACTCCAGGTACATCTGCAAGTAAACCTTATAGAAAAAAAAAGATAAAAAAAACAGTATGGAGTTGGAAATCAAAATGCTGAGGAATAGTAGTACAAATGTGATTACCAGAAGTAGCATTTGACAAAATAATAAAGCCTGCTAGTGAGTCTTCACACATCACCAAGCAGAAAATTGTCCCCATCCCAATTTTTAAAATTAAGGAATTTAAATAGAAGAAAATGGGATCATGCTATTGTTCTGTACTTTCAGTAGTAGATTCAGTAGAGTTGCATTAACAAAATGTGACTTAGAGAACTTGGCAAGCAAGTAGGATTCAGATGAGTGAGCCTACACTGAAAAAAATGAATGAATGCGGCTAAAAAATACAACAAGACAAGCATTAAAAATTAATTTTAACCTTGACATTGAAGAAAATGTTAGGTATTATGTATTGTTATACTTGTATGAAAAGATGCAAATTCTAACCATTGAATGAACAAAAGAGACTCAACTCTCCAGCAATAAAGTTTCTCAAAGATTAAAAAAATAATACTTAGAAGTAAGTGTGGCTGTTAGATTAACTGGGTTAGCATCTAACTTAATAGAAAATGAAGAACTGGCAATAAAATAAATAATGCTGTTTAATTACAGTCATGACCTTTAGTAATTGCTGCTTTATTGCTTGATAATGTAAGAGATTTATTGTATTTGCTGTAATATTTTTTTTTCCTTTTCCAAAACCATCAGGCATTGGAATTGGAAAATATCTATTAGATTATCCAGTTTGTGTATCCCCTGCTGTGCAATGTCTTGTCCAGTTCTGTTGCAAATATCTTGAAGTGTTTTGTGGGAAATGCACTGGAAGGTTATTCTACAGACTGAAATACAGATCATTCTTACCATGGAAATATTTTTCCCTCTGATGGGTTGAGGTCCAGGTTTACTTCCATCCAATTTCTGCTGGTTGCTCCTTTTTTTTTTTGTGCTTCTCTTCATCTGAAAGGGTTTTATTAACCCATTCTTCCTCAGAGTATTCACTCATTTCCAAGACTGAAACCCATATTAAGAGGGATTAGTTTTTATCAACTGACATAATTGCTTCTCTGATATTGAGAAAAATAGGAGAATGTGCATTTTTTCATTGAATCTGTAGAACTCTTGTGCACACATTAGTGAAAAAAAGCAAAAAATAAGCCTTTGAAAATTCAAACTGAAAGAGATTCCCTAGTGCTCCTAATTTAAGAGCATCCTGATGACAATGAAATTCCTAGGGCAAAATGTAGTAAAAGTTTAAAAGCAAAAAGTCAAATGAAGAAACAGAGTCCCCCTAGCCTCTTTTGTCTGTCCAGGCCTAGTGAATAATATTGGAAAGGCTTTTAAAGAACTGCTCTACAATGGATAAATATTAACACAGGGAACTGTAGCTGATATGAAAGAAGTGTAGCCAACAGATTATAGCCTGGCACGTGTAATGAGCTCTCACATTCTTCCCTCACATCAAACTTGTAAGAATCTTTCAAAATCTGCAATGATCTGCATTGTGCCAATCAATTTATAGCATTTGGCTTTTGGGTGGCCAGGTGAACTATACAAGGAACTGGCAAAAAGGGAGTCCTGGGCATAGGTGTAAATTAAAGGTTGACATGTGTGTATGTACCTTCGAAAGTAGATTAAATTAAAAAAATAAAATAAAATAACCCTCTTGCTAAATGTATCTAACTCATGTATCAAATCTACACAGGAAATTAATACCTGGACATCAGGGGGAGAAAAAGGAAAATGTAAATGAAGAAGCTGCAAAAACAAATTACCTATTTTTAGAATAAATAAGGATTCTTAAAGAGTCAGTGTTGAAAATACATCTAATGTTACTCTGCACTCTCTGTTGTCACCCTGTCTGCAGTCCACTCTGCCTCAGTTTCCCTTCAGAGGTGCTTCTCACTGGTTTCTTCCTGAGGCTTATTGTCTCTGAGTCAAGACAAGGGTCATCTGTGTGGCAGACAGACAACCCCAGCCTTGCTGAGAGCTGAACACCATGGAGGGACTTGAAATTAAGTAATTTACCCATATGAATAAAACACCGGGCACTATTCTTAGAAGCTTGACTGAGTTCTGACAGACTCAGTGCTTTATTTCAGCTCATCTCACCACGGGCCCTCCTGAGCCCAGGGCTATCCTCTGCACTCCAGAATTCAGCAAGTAACATCATTAATGATTTTGATGGAATTCGCTACCTTTTAGGCAAGCACATTCCACTGGGGCCTGGAGGCTCATTTCAGAGGCAGTCTCCCATAGATAAGCTGTCTTGGCCAAACTTCCAAAAACTCACTCAGATTATTTAATTGAACCTCTCACTCTCAAAAGGAGGCATTGCTTATTCTCAAAGACTTAATAGGTCTCCTGGTCTAGACAGTTCTCTCTGATCATTACTAGAGGTAGAGTCATTAATATCAGCTCTTCCAGTTTTGCTGCTCTATTTCCCCTTCTTTTAATTTTACTGAAAGTGTTACATTAACACAGTTCTTCTGAAGAAACATGAATATTTTTGACCTGATTTTACTCTTGACCTCATATTTGCAAAATAGATTATTTTTGTCATCAACCTGTTTTAGTTTTAAAAAACTTTAATTTCCTTCTCAAAGGATAGGGAAAACACTTCAGATCTGATGGCTGCCCCAGGATCCACACTGGGGTCTGATGGCTGCAGCCAGACCTAGAAAGCACATATTTGCCAATAGTTTGCACACATTATGAATTAGGGGCTCAAACACAGCACAGATATCCCACTTTTTTTGAGCCATTCCAAAACTCACGACTTGTGGGGAGAGAGCAGTGTGGGAAAGAGTTTCCAGTGACAAACCTGATCTCTCTTAGGATCTTCTTTCCCACTGAAAGCTGCCTGGATTGGTGATACCACTTCAATATTCTCTCTGATAGGCACACAAGAAACTCCCAACATCTTGTACTAGTTCACCTCATTCCAGTAGTAACAAAAGAGAGGCAGCTTCAAAGAAACAAACAGGCTGGGAAATCCAAAAAGGAACCTCTTTTTAATCATCCTACTTATTTATTGAATAGATTGCATCCAAATTTAGACACCTGTAAAAATCAACAGAAGGGGTAAAAATTGCCCAGCAATGCTTCTGATAGTAATTTTCAAGAAAAATGAAATGCATATCTTCTCAGAGAACTCAGCAGGATGCTGCCATTTCTTTCTTCCTCTTATTTTTCTTGTGTTCAGGATGGAATAAATTATTTTCTCAAAGGCTTATTCCTTTCAGAAATCAGGTTAGAAAAATCATCTGTCTTGACAAAAGAGCCAGAACTCTTCCAAAGCAGGCCTTGCTAACTAATGTATTGCTCCTTGAACTCTGATGACCTTCACAAGCTTTTCAGCTCAGAGGATAAATCTCATCTCACACCAGCCTCTCACACCATTGTGCAGGCAAAGGCAATGTCACAAATGTGAATTACCCCCACATAAATGATGAACCTTCCACGTGAATATTAGACCTTGCTTAATGTGACTTCAGGCAATTGAAGGTTGTGATGGAGGAAACAGGGGGGAATAAGGAAAAAAATATGGAAGTTGTTCAAACATGTCTATAGATAGGAATTGTCATTTCCTACTCCAAAGAGGGGAGAAGATCATATTCTATTCTAGGAGCTACTCTGCCCCAGATAACATTTCTTCTGTCTGTTCCTACTTTGTCAGGATCTTTCCTTTTGGCACCTTTCTTTGCCTTTCAGCAACCTCCTCCTCCTGTAACCTTCTCTTATTCACATACTCCTCACCAGGCTGCTTTACCACTGTTTCCTTGAGATTTCTCTGTTTCTTTCTTCCCTGGCCTTCCATCTTTTCAGGTGTGCTCTAAGAGGATCTTTCTTATCCCATTTCTCTCAGCTCCAGGCTTGCCTTCCTATCCTGACTTATAAATTCCTTCTCTCTCAGCCTCTGACCCTCCCAGCTCTGTGGGGTGGCTCAGGTGGAGGCAGCTGTGCCTGCAGGAGGAGCCCAGCAGATCCCAGCCTGGATTTTGATGTCCCAGGAGCAGCACTCCTGGCAGGTTGGCTGCTGCCACCAGGCACTGCAGCCTTGTGCTGCTGCCCTGGTTCTGCTCCCTGTGCACTGGCAGTGTGTTGGTGCTGCAGGGGTGGTTTTGGGGAGATAAAGGGTGACATGATGAGGAAACCAGCAAACTTGGGCCACATTTTGCAGAAATGTGAATTTTCCAAGCCCCTTGATATGGAAGGGCCCATTGGGACAGGCTCCCCAGGGAAGTGGTGGAGTCACCATTCCTGGAAGTGTTCAGGACACAAAAGGACGTGGCACTTTGTGCTCTGGTTTGGTGGTCGTGGTGGTATTTGGTCAAAGGTGGGACTTGATGATACTGCAGACTTTTTCCAGCCTTAATGATTGTATGATCCTGTGATTGTGTGAAATACAGACTCTGAGTGCCTTTGCATGCTCTGACCCTTCTGCATCCCCAGGTGCTTCCAGTGCTGATGTGGGGCTTTGCTGTGGACTCTGTGAATTTACTGTGTGAGACTGTATTAATTCAGGCTTTTTCTCAAGCTGTTTTAATTCTTTATGTGAAAAAATGCAGTAAAATTATTCAATTCCGTGTAAATCAGACACTTGTCTGCCCAGGTAACAGGAAAAAAAACCTCGAAGTGACATTTTTGAGATAAACAGTCTCTCCCAGGTCATTCCTCCTCTGAAGACTGCCCTTAAGTCAGGAGTCAGGGGCTCCTGAAGGAGGCATCCAAACCCAGAGGGAGGAGGCAGGACCTGGAAGTGCCATTACTGCTCTTTGGATTGTAAAGGGATTTTAAGGTGACTGGATCAGATGGAAATGTCTTTGCTTCCTTAAAACAAAGGAATTAGTTCCTCTAAACAGGCCCTGAGCTTCCTGAGCAACTTTTCCCCACCTGTGATAAAATCCTTCACACTTCAACCCTTGCCTGTTTTTTACAATTAAGTAAGCAGGATTGGTGTGTGCATCTGGATGCAGGTGGGCACACCAGGACAGGAGGGATGATAAATGTGCCCAGCAGATACCAATGTCCCACAGGGAAATGCATTTCTTTGCTCTATTTACTAGGAAAGCAGAAATGCTGGCAGGCTCCTTCTGCCACTGGATTTCCAAGCAGCTGCCCAATGACCACGTTAGTGGCTGGTTAGGACACTTATAGCATTCTCTAAATGTTTAATATTTTATTTCTCCCTTGAAGCATCTGGTGTAAGTCACTTCTGGAAACAGAACGTTGGACCAGATGGAGCATTAGTCTGTGACATTCTGATCTGGTAATTCCTATGTTAATTTTTATGACAATTTTGATGGGCATTGGCCACAGGGCCCAATCTGAGTCAATTTATTATAGGAAATTTTTTTTCCCCTTTTTCTATTGAAAAGCCTTTTTTTTATGTTGATTTTCACAGTGCAGCACCTGTGGAGAAAAAAGAGGCATTGCAGATTTCAGGAGTTAAGAGGTGGGCTCCCACTGCTGTCTCAGAAACAGAATGAAAAGGGGAACATTTTTTACGGTTGTTATCTGCAGATTTGGCAGATGTCTTTTCAACTATTTAGGAGCTTAAGTACTGTGAGATATGCACCAGTAAATGCAGCATTTAGTGTTATTACAGGCAGCATCATAAAGAGGCCTGAGGGTTCCCTTATGAACCCCAGTTGTGTTGGCTTAGAAGGATACAGAAGAAAGTCTGTGATTACAACATGCCACATTTTTATAAATGATCAATTACCCTGAGCATATCAGAGTCCAAAAGACCCAGCAGAAGTGATCATAAAGGGAACTGATTTTCATCACATTTCTGAATATCAGGTTCTTTCCTTGTTACACAAGAATAAAGGATCCCAAACTATCAGGCACCATCAAAATGCCACTCTGAGACACAGAAGTCTGTTCTAAACTGTACAAACACAGTCAGGTTATGCTGTGCCTCCACTTGAAGACAGTTTGATTGATCAATGTCAGCTATGAATAATACTGACAATTTTATAGCCACATAATTTTCTGTAATTGAACCTCCAGCTTCTATCTAGGAACTTCTCCCTTATGCTGTTTGTGCTTATACATCCTTGTGATGCCAAGCTGTGAAAAATTATATGGGTCATATAATCTTTTCACTGTTCTTTTCTTACATTAATGTATTAATTCCAAAAACATAGAGCAAAAATATGAACAAAAAGATTCATGACTACACTTCAGTGTGGGTAGATGGGAGTCCTTGCAGGCATTTTAGAGATTAGCAGTGCAACAAATTATTAGTTCCTCTAAATATCTGGTTCTGGCTAAAGAAACTAATCATATAAAACGGAATCATTAGCCTTTGGCAAACTGCCTCAGTTCCTGTTAGAACAGGCTGGTACAAGATGAGAAATTGAATGAGGTGGTTTGGATATTTTTTCTTGTTTAATAGCACAGGAATATAGAAAAATTTTGCCCATTAATTTTCATGTACTGAATGAGGCCTGAAAACATCCAGTAAAAATAGATCTGTTGTTTTCCAGTTGTGTTCATGGAGGATTCCTTGTCTCTGCATGGCCATTTAAAATGTACACTGTGATTGCACTTAAAAGTTAATGGGAAATTTCATGTCATTTTTGTCAGGGTTTTGTTCCCTAAAGTTACAGTGATAAAATGGCAAGGTGATGACTTTTCTAAAGAGTTTCTCAGGGCTGCAACCCTCATCACTGCTTAAATGGAGTTTCTGGATAAACTTATTTTGGGGTGGGTTTGTACCAATAAGACATTTCATGGAGTAGGGAGGACCCAGAGCTGCACCGTCACTGGTGCCATCAGCCTGAGGTACAGCAGAGCACTCTGAGGCAAATACTGCCCTCATTCATAACACCAGAACCCAGAAAACCAAGATTTAGGGACAAGAGGGTCCTGCCATTTCCTGTCACCCCATGAAAGAGGGACTTGTAGCTCAGAGAGCTCAAACAGAACAAAATTTCCTGCTGAAATGCCCCTTTTTCAGCTCACCCCTCACATCTGCGTGACCTGTTTTCCATGACAAGCCTTTGCCAGAATTGTTTTTCTGCTTCACAATAGAAACCAGTTGGGCGAAACCCAGTCCTGTGAGAGTGCAAAAGACATTTCCATCTGATCCAGTCACCTTAAAATCCCTTTATAATCCAAAGAGCAAAAATGGCACTTCCAGGTCCTGCCTCCTCTCTCTGGGTTTAGATGCCTCCTTCAGGAGCCCCTGACTTCACAGACTTGAGCTCCATTGACTTCCAAAGGTGTCCAGGATGGCTTTGCTCACAGACCTCACATGTCTGTGTTTCACCAGATGAGTACCACCTTTGGAGGCAAAGCTAATATTTTTAGAATGATAAGGGGCTTTAAGGAATTAAGATCCAAAGCGTTTAAGGCTCTTGAGGACATATTTCAGTCTGTCCCTTTCCTTAGCCTCCCTTATTGCCCATCAGTAATTACATCTAACAGAGTCTGAATTATTATGGGAGTGGGATAAGAAGCTTTTTCCCTCTAACTAGCAGCTCAAAATGATCCATCTTCATAATGTTCCAAATGTGTTGGCAGTAGATGGCCATGAACGGGTTGATTGCATCGCTAATGGCTGATCACACAAAATGCCCTCTGGATTAACATTAATTGGTCACCTTGGTGGGGACTTCAGATGAAAAATCTGTCTGAAAAGGGGCAGTGATTGGGTTTTACTTCCCCTGTAGAATTTGTCCTTTAAGGGAGGAAAAACCCCGAGGGAATGGTGGCACAATCACTGGATGTGGAGAGTGACTTTTCCTCCCCATGCCTGGCACCTTCGAAAGTCACTACATCTGTGTCCCAATTGCTTTGTATTTCATGTTGTTTATAATTCAATATTTGTTTATCTAAAATACAGGTTATATCCTTAGAGTATGAGGATATTTTTGTGTATCTTCTTTAAGCCTAATGTGTTGACCTTTCATGCAATATTTTTTTTGCCTGCAGTGACTGGGGACAAGCTGACTTTAGGTGGCTGAGCAGCTCTAGTGAAAATAATACCAGAACTGGTAAACCATTACTATTCCTAACAAGCCAGGAATACACAGGATAGATAAACAAAAGCAGAAATCTTCAAGGCACAGTGTTGTATCACCAATCAATGTCAGAGAGCAACACAACCTAGAAAGACAAAACAGAGTGCAATGCACCATTAAATACAATGTAGACAATTTTATCTGCACCTAATAAGGGAGAGAAATAGAAACTGTCTCTATAAAATAACATCTATAAAGCTTGAGAATGAGTCTATACCATAGATGGAAAATTAATTTTTAAAGCATAAACCCAGGTACTGTTTAATGCCTGATGTCACAGGGACACACAGTGACATTTTTTATTTCTCTCTAGAGTAATGGCAAAAAGGAAAACTATCCCTAGGTCTTGATGTAGACATGGCAGAGAATAATGAGCTTGGAAATATAACTTTTCAGCTGTAGCAGCTGGGCTAGATTGCCTACAGAGGTTGTCACATCTCCATCAGTGGAAGTTTCTAAACTAGGGATGGAAAAATATCTGACAGGAACTGCTTAGCTCTTTACTCCTGCTTTGTAAATTAATTTGTTTAAAGTTAATTTCAGAGCATTGGGACTTTCTTACAACAAGGTGTAATATAATTTACTGTAATTTGTTATATGTAGAAGAGGTTTACTGTCAAATTCCCAAAACTCAGTGGAGGACGGCCCTGGAGCTGTGTGTCCTGAAAATTTCTCCTTAGCTGGGCTGCCCCAGCTGTAGGGTGCCTGGAAAGAGGAGATGCTCAGAGAGATCTGGTAACTCTGACCAGTGCATCTTCCCAGGGATCCCACATCTCTTGTCTATTCATATTTGACAATTTTAACAAATCTGGCCTTTCAGGAGGGTTGATTTGACTGGTTTTTGTGTTTCTATCTGTCCACTTCTCTCTCCTACTCTTTTTTTTAGCCCTCTTGCTCCCAAGCAAGAAGAGGGGTTCATCCAAATGTCCCTAAAGAGAATAGGAGAGCCCAAAGTCCTAAATCTCTTTTGCTGCAGACCAAAGTCCAAGACTTTGGGCTCCTGAATGCACAGCATGTCACAGATCATCAGTGCTGCTGGTCCAGGAGTCAGGACTTCACAGCCAATCCAGTGGTGCAAATCAGGAGTAGGTGTTGCTGTGAAACTGCCATGGAGGTGACAATTGAAGTTTTCAGGTAGTTGATTTAGAAATCACAATTAAAAAAAAAAAAACCACAACAAAAAACAACTCTTTAATTTCTGTCTGGTTTTATCTTTAATATAAGTAGGAAGGTTTTGCCTTTTGGCAGAGAATTTCTGTGAAGATGTTTGATATCTTGTATGCCGTGGTCTAAGCACACTGATGGAAATGGGACAATGTTGCTTTTTCTTCTCTACAGCTTTTATACAAGCTGAGACACAGAACACATGCAGTAGAAGAAAGGAGAACCTGTTAAACACCTCATACTGGGATCCTAAAATCTGTGTAGCTGAGTTTGATGAAGACACTGACTGCAAAAAGTAAAAAATCTGTTACAAATGAGGCCTTTTAGTGACAGACAGTGGAGATGGCAGGTTGTCTCAGATTATCTTGTTCCACCAGGAGCCCATGCTGCTTTCAAGCCTTCTCTCTTCCATCTCCTGCAGGCTGGAAATCAGCCACTGAGTGTGACTTGGAATATCTAAGCAGGAATAGGTGCTGCATTTTGCAAAGGCTCCATGTCTGCCAATGTGCATTTATATATGAGAAAAGCCTTTTTTTCCCCTTCATATTTCTCTAGCACAGTGCATGGATGTGGCTGAAGTATTCATTTGAGTTAATATATATGCAAATAGTAGAGCCCATTAAATAGACATTATTTCCTACTGCTAATGATCTTCTGTACTCTCACACTGCTGCACTGTGGCTTCTTCCCAGTGCTTTTTGCTTGCAAACAGCTGACTCCTTGCCCTGTGAGGGCTGGTGTTTCCAAGAAGCACTGGGCAGGCTCAGGAGTTCAGTGAAATTCCCAGCATGAGGGGCTGGAAGGAAGTGCCAGAGAAGGGAGCTGCTTGTCCTCAGCCTGCCAACACAATGGCTTGTACACAATGGCCTGCTGTGAGCCAGATCTATGGGCTGATAAGTGAACTGACCTGCCCTGAAGATAACCTGGTAAAAAAAGACAAATTTTCTGGTCCACCTCATAATGTTTTATTGCCAGAACTGAGGTGGCTTCACACATGCTCAAGGGAAGAACTTCATTAAAAGTGTCTCCTGGGTCTGTTATTGAAATAACAAAAAAAAGTGAGCAGGAGCTTGTGTTCAGACATCTGCGTGGCTCACATGGGCAGTGTGGGACAGCAATGGGCATGTTGTCCTCAGTCTCCTGATAGTGGCAGGAGGAGCAGGAAAATACTGTTTGGGGGTGACTTATCCCCCTGCTGAGAACAGGCAAAGATTGACATCCAGCTCCCTGCTCCTGAGCACGCTGCAGGATCAGTGCAGACTTATGAGCACAACCAGTCCTGGAGGCAAGGGAAGAGCAGAACACGTCAGTTTTCTGTATTTTGGCCAAAAGCTGCCATCATCTTTGGAGACTACAATGGACAGCTCAGGCTGGAGACACAGGGGAAAGCTGGGGGTGTGAAAATTCTTCTGTTCCAGGCTTCTATCCCTGAGTCACAGCTATCTGTGGGCAGAACTGGGCACACCATCTTCCTGTCACTGTGGCCTCGTGTGTTTGCACCTGTTTTCATCACAGCTCAGCTGATGGCACATGTCCAAGCCATTATAAGATCTTCATGAAATGCGAAGGAGAGCTGGGTGTTCCAGTTCTGCTCCTTTTACTCCCAGCAGTTGCTTCTCCTGCAATAATACAGGGGGTATTTTTGCTCCGTTTTTTTCTCCATGAGTTTGGAGTCTCACATTCCCTGTTCATTGGTTTGGGCTGTGGCTCTGGGATACCATATCCATTTCCAGAGTGAGTTAATGAGCTGTGATGGGAATCAGAGTGTGATTCTGCTTCTTTCACTTCTGAGGACATCATAAGCAAACAGGACTGCAGATTGACATATTTTTCCTCTTTTGTAGCTTTTGTTTGTTAGCTTTTTGTTAGCTTTTGGTTGTTTGTTTGGATTTTTATATTTTCTTTACTTGTCAGAACATTTTGCATCTGGTTATTGTGACTGATCCCCAGTGCAGGGGTATGATCAGATCATGTCCTGGTGATCAGATGCCAAAAGGACTCAGGGGCTTACAGAGGCAAATGGAGAAAGTCAGAGCAGTCCTAAGACCACTTCATGGGGCATTGTGTTCTCACTGGGAGCAGAAAATGGTCTCAGCTGGTGCTCACAGTGCAGCTGAGCATCAGGCCCAACTTGCAAAGATGTTTGCCTAATTATGTCAGGAGAGCTCTGTGAGGAGTAGGAAATTGGTAGCAGCCTTTCAGGATGTCATAATGCAGGCATAACCCTGTCATCCTGTTCCCCTCATAAACCACTCAATAATGACTTAGATTTGTGTAACACTTATTCCTTTCTGCTTTGATTAGGAAGATACCCCAGATTTGGATGGTCACAAATAATTTTTTTATTTTTAGCTTGCATTTGTTCTTTCTGGTTTATACATATCTGCCCTGTGTCAGTGTTAAAGTTGGGGTTAAATAGCTCTTCCCCATTTCTGCTTCCTTTCCAAGTATATTTATAGATTGCAGCCTTACTTTAATTAGACTCCAGTAGTTTCTGTCATGACAGTTTCTCCACTGCCCCAATCATTTGCCAGGTATTATTTGCATCTTTTCTCATTTTGTTTTCATTTGTCATAAATATGAGTGACCAAAATTGTACCCACTATCCAAATGAGGTGTCAGCAGTACTCTTGATTTCCTACTATTTCTCAGGCTTTACTGGAAAGCAAAGACTTTCCCAGTACTCCTTGCAGTGCAGATTTTGTTTTCTCTGCCTTCCACACCAGTGGTTTATAATCCTGTGATCGATTACTGCAATCAAATCTTCTTCCTCTTCTGTTAATTTGAGAGCTGCTATAGGAACCAAATTATACTTACAGGAACACACACAGTGTTATTGCACTCAGTAAATGCAGCTGAGGTGGGATTTTGAGCTTGCAGTAAATATTCTGGGATGACTTCACTCCATTATGTTTAACTAAATTACTGGGTAAAAGCTGAGCATCTCACCTTACTGGAAGCAAAGCAGCAAAACCCACAGCAGCAGCAGCCACTGCTCAATGGCACAAATGTGGAACCCACCAAGGCAGCCAAATGAAGAAAATTAATACTGAAGTATCACCTGTAAGAACTTGTGGGAAATTTGACAGTTGCTGTTGCTTTTTTTAAAAAACATCAATACGGCTTTTTTTGTACCTGTGTTTGTCTTAATTTCTTCACCTGTTTCTTCCAAAGTGCAGGTCATGTAGGAGAAGTTTTATAGTTCAGTGAAGAGAGAAGAGGAATTACATCTTATATTTGATGCAAGGAGGTTTATTTAGAGGTCAGAGTTTGTGGAAAGGAGTTGAAGGACATGAGAGAGTGATTTGGTCATTAATAGCTGGGCTCTACTCCAGCCTCCTCAAACCCCTTCACCTTGTCAGCAAGACCTGGGAAATTCCAGTGCTTTGACATTTGTGGGCTTCAGACTTCCTGAGTCCAGAGAGAAGTTGCTCTCCTAAAGTGTTTCTGTCAGAGTAATGAGTATAGTGAATGAACTACAGCAGTTTATTTCTGAATGAGGATTTTGTCATGAAACCATGTTAAAAATGTGCTGAAAGCCACTTTTCAGCACATTAGAATGTCAAAAGCCCTTAACTTGGTGAAAGCATTTTGAATTATTCTGCAGTGGCTTTAATTCAGAAGAAATATTTTCACTCTCTCCTGACCATAACATTCAAACCACAAAAGGAGAAATCCACAAGGTAGAGTCATGTTTGGCTTGACCTTGGCCTGGATGTGCTGTGCTGTTTATCAGCTCTGATCACAGCAAGCAAAAGGATTCTCGTGAAAAATTTTGCTTCTTACAGCATGGAAAGCCAGAAGTCCATCCCCATCTTTTGAGGAAAAAGGAATACAAAGCACATCTTTTTGCTGGTTAGAGGAACCATTTCAAGGAGAAATTCCTATCCATTTTGGGTGGAATTGGTGGGTGGAGTCCAGGAAAGTGCATTTTCAGCTGTGGGTGTCTAGTGGTGCATAAACAAAGACAGTAAAGAGGAGAATAGCACTCAGACAGTGACCCAGCTCTTAGTGGGCAGGCACATGTCTGCATAAAGCTGTCACTCTGGGTTTGCTCCATGCAGAAGTCACACAGCTGTGCCTGCAGGCACAGCACGTGCTCCCAGAACAGCACTTGTCTGCACTGAGCTTGACTGAAGTGCTTGGGGCCTCAATACTAATTGCATCACGTCAAGAAGGGTTTCTACACATTCTCTTACAGCTAACTAATCATTAACTAATCTGACTAACAATAAATGCAAAGAAAATTGAAATATTATTACCCATCTCTTCAATGGCAGTCAGATTAAGGGTGTAGTGCCAGAATGACAGAAAATTAAGGCTGAAAAAGTTTGGAACACTGTTAGATAATTGAGAGGCGGATTACTAAGGGAATATGAAGAAATTTAATGAGGTATAGCTAGTCCTTTCAGATAAACATGACATAAGTCACTTTTATTCTTTACTGAACAAAGGTCAGATTCCACTGCCATTAAAATAAATGGGAATGCTTCTCATGGAACAACATTAGGACTCTAATACTAAATGTGAGAACAAAATAATCAATTAGATGCACAGGACCAGTCTGTCATTTCCTTAATTAGCACATAACAGATCTTGATGTAAACTACATTTGGTATCCACATTTGAAATGGATCTTTACATTTAGTGAAACCCCTCACAGCCATTAGGAAGCGTGGGTTGGGTCCCAAATTGCAGGTCAATGCACATTCCCATGTGGGTTTGCTGTACCACATGAACATTGGCACCTTGCACAATTAGAACATCTCAGGTTCAGACCCACAGCTCTTCTTCCTTTCCATGCAGAGAAGGAGAGAAAAGGTTTCATAAGAGTTGTGTGAATATTGACCAGAATATCAAATGTGGTCTTACATTCAGTGTAACCTGATCAAGTACACTTGCACTGCGTTGTAAGATGGGAAGAGGAGCTGTGATGCTCCTTCTGTGCTGCTGTAGCACAAAGATGAGGATCCATGGTAGCACAGTGTGACAAAGAAAGTAGCATCAATCACAAAAGAATATGGTGGCCATCCCTTTTCTTATTGAGAGAGCCAGTCACAACACCAGATATTCAAAGCAAATCTCTTCTATAACTCTGCTGGATGAGTTTCTTCCAGCACCTGGGTTACACCCCCAGGCTTTCAATCAGAGCTGACACTTCAAAAGGGTGTCCTTGTGTAGTCACATCTGTAGAGGTGGCCTGTTATGCTCCCCCACACTGCAGATGATGAACTTTGGTGTTGTAACAGCCAGTAATAAATCAGTTTTTGTCAAACAAACTTATTTTTTCATTCCAGAAATGGATTCAAGATATGGTAGGGAGTTTTATGTTTTACCAGAGAGGGAAATTTCACACTCTTTCTGCTTTCTTTTCCATTTCCTGAAATTATAAAAGGGAACATAAGAAGCCCAGATGTATGAACAATAAAACCAAATGGTCCTTCTCTCTTATAGTGTTCTACGAGCTGGGTAGCATGAACTGTGATCAAAATTTTTATGGTTAGGGCTTTCTATGGGATCTCCCTCCTGGACAGATTCTCTCACTGATGTCTTTCCTTCATAAAAGAATTGGTACAATTTTGTGAGTAACTGATTGATTTTCAGGGAACTTAAAAATTAACATCTCTGCGTTTTCTATTTTGTATGATATTTTATTTTTATTTAAAGAGAGACAAAGACTTTAAAATCATTTAGGGGGAATGACAGGTCTGTAGATGCCCACCATCCTAAAATTCTCCCACTCTTAAGAAACCACAGAAATAAGGTAGAAAGCACTACATGAGTTATTTCTCAGCTTCCTTCCCTTGCAGCACATTTAAGATATTTTTATAACATATGATTTCCATACTGCTTAAGTAGCTTGGGTATTTATCCTTTTCATTTTTTCTTTTTTTTTTTTTTTTCTGTAGGATTAAAACAATCCCTTTGTAAAGACTCATCATGACAGTGCTTTAAAGTGCCATGACTGTCAGCTCAAAAGTCATCTTAAAGTTGGATGGCTGACATAATAGCATTTTTTTTTTCACTGACCTAAATCAAGCGTTGGATGGATCAAGACTTCTTCCTATATCATCTCAAAGAAGGGATTTTGGCTTTCTTTTTTTTTATGCCTGTGTTCAGCTATTGGTTACTTTGTGCTGAGCTGTGAACTGTGTGGTTGTTGGAAGCAGCATTAAAAGCCAGGGAGTGCCTCTGTTTTCAAGGATATCCATCACTCTGCTGTTTTAGGCTCCTGACTGGTTGTAAAATATATCTACAGCCACATAGGATATGTATTTGATCTGCAGACCTCAGAGATGAACAAAACCAATTTGTCCAGAATGAAGAGATTTAAAAAAATATGGAGGGTGAGTGAAAATATGCATCAATCTATTAGAAATATTGCAATGGTAGCAAATAAATTGCAAGCAGATGATTCTGGTGTTTGTGGACAAGTTGTCTGGCTGCATGCACATTGCTTGATCAGACTTTTATTACAAGGTTTGATTATGTGCATTTTCCTTTTTTTTTTTTTTTTTGCATATTAGCTGCATCTTCACAAATTTCTCGAGACATTAAGCACTCACGTTTATTTGACTTTTGAGAAAAGTTTCAGAGAATTTGCAACAACAACATTTATACAGTGAGAGCTCTTGAGGAAACTAAGCTAAACTGATTTCCTCTGTGGCCTTTAAAAATGCCATTTAAGGTTGGATGAATATAAAAAAGGCATTACAAAAAAAACAAGGCTCTTTTCCCCTCAGGCTGTATTTTAGAGCTGGTATATGCTGTAGAGCTGAACTAAATGGGACATGGTTAAAGCCCTTGCAGCATTGGAATCTAGCATGGTAGTCAAATTAAATAATAATAGATTGTCATACTTACTTCATAAACAATTGCATGTCTCATAGGTTGAAAAGAAGAGAAATTAAACAGATGATTTTAAAAAAAAATGTGAAGTTAATGTGGTGCAACAAGTGGAATTGGCATCTCTGCTGTCTCATGAACTGGGTTTCCTTGAAAAGTTTGGGGTTAGTTTTTCTCATTGTTAAATTTGCTGCAAACAGTAGCCATTTCAAAAGGAATTTTAAAATCTTTAAAATACAATTGTTTGGATGCTTTCAGCAGATGGGGCTCTGATATCAGTTAATTATGTAAATTATGTTGCATTATTAGTTAAATAATGTGTATTTTCCATGATCTGAAGCTCGGTTGACTTGCTTAGTGATAACATTGATTTGACTACTTTAACTTAGCTTTGGTTTTATATTCATTCATTTCCTTTGATAATCAATGATGAGAAATGGTTAATTTCCATAATATACAGCAATTTATAGTCAGAGCATTGAGTACTAGAGGACATTCCCATGTATAAGTCTGTCTTCAAATACATGTAACATCTCTATTTATGGTTTTGTTTGTTGAAAAGTGTTATTGCCTGAGTGAAAATTATATTTTAATCATCATACAAGTTTCATTTGTGCAAACAGGCAGTTTCCTTAGAAATTAAAACAGATCCATTAAGCATAAGTAGATATTATATCATATTAAGTGACATGAGATAATTACTGTAGTCAAAGCATGGTGCTTAAATGGGCTCTGGGAGTGGTTTAGTTGTAAGAGACAAAATGTCCTTCTTGGATAGAAGTATTTTATTTGCATATAGCTGTGTCTGTTGTTGTGCAGCTGAACACTTTGTCCTTTACCTCCTGTTTGTGAAAGCTATTAAATTGCAGGCTATTAGGCATCCCTTAATTGATGCATTTTCTGCTCTTCTCCCTGAAGCATTTGTCCCTGTTCCATCACTGTGGTACCTGGCATTTCAGGGTAATATAGCTCAAAATTAAATTTCTGAAGAATCAGATGTCAGTTTTAAACATTACTGTTTCATTTTCTCCTATTCCAAACTATTCTGGATAGAAATACATCAAAATCTCCAAGAGGGCTTTTATGGTTGGGATGAAATCAAAAGGGTTGGACCTTATTTTGTGCAGAGTGTGCTTTTATAATAAGCCATAATATATTTATGCAGGAGATTATATGTCTATGATATGGCACACAGTCCCTTCTTCCACTTAGCTCTTAACATTAACTTGCTCAGTATTTATGGATATATCAAAATTATGATTTACACTGTACTTATCATTAACATCCTTTGCAAAAGCTCTCAGTAGTTCTTGCCATCCTTCAGAATCCAGTCATAAAATGAAGAGATTAACAGATAATTAAATTAAATCCTTAATTATTTGGGGATGATAAATTCACTCTGTGATTCCAGAAAGGTAAGTAGAGAGTCCTTTTCAGAAGCAGTGTAAATTGAAACCAGTGGAGCTGTGATGATTTATGCCTTCTTGATGATCTGACTCACACTGTTAATTCTCTGCTCCTCTTTTAAAAACATATTAATAAAAAATGGATGTAGGAACTGTTTATTAAAATATGAAGCTTTCAAGATATTTTTGAAATATTATATACACTCCAAGATAGCACTGCTTGAAAAGTATCTGTCATTTTTCACACCAAATAGAATGTCCTTCAGCAAAAGGCAAGGAACTTCACTTTTTCTTTTTTTTTTTTTTTTTTTTTTTCTCCAGAGGTTTCTGCCATCCATGGGAAGCCTCTCATTGTTTTCAACTAATTCCTGATCTGGCCTGTGTTTCATGCTGATCTCCAAAGGGTTGGAATGTATCACTGACAGTTAAATCTTCCAAAGTGTTCAGCAGGTATCCACTCCTGCTGGAGAACTAAACTCCTCCTGGTTACTCAACATTCCTGAAGATACAGCCAACTCAGCCTAATAAGGACATAAAACCAAATTCACCAGAAAAACAACTCCAGGGAAATGAATTATAGAGTTAATAAAAGCAGAAACAATAAGCAATCAATCTTTCTGTACTCAATTCTGAGTACATTTGCTCAAAAAATTTGCCTACAGTCATTATAAAGCAAATTACAGATTATGGTATTTGATGGGAATGCTGGACTGTGGTGAGGACTGAGGGTTCTAATATTTATCTCAGCTACTGGGCTGTTTGAGACCTTGTTAGTAATGGTTGTTCCTGATGCAGAGATGTCTGGTTAACACCTGCTCCAAGCTTGGAAAAAACCACTGTGCTGAGTTTTCTTAGCAATAAAAAAGTAAAGCAATCGTCATGGAAACATGGAAATTGGTATGAAAGTACATAATGGCTACTTCAAAGCCACTGATTCTCTTGTGTAAGCCTTTATTTAGAAAAGAGTTTAGAGCAGACATTATTTACTCAATAGGACACTCCATTGTCATCCATCATACCTGTAAGTGTTTAAGTTCTGGTTTTTTATAAATGTGGTTTTGACCCAATAGACTATGACAGCTATAAAACCTTATTATGGCCTTTCATGCTAAGTGTTTGAAGGGGTGTTTGGAACAAATATTCTTTTTTGAAAAATCCCTATAATTTGTTCTGGGAAATGCTTATGTAGTGGGCTGAAGCAATTTGTTCTCTTCAGGAGGAGCTCCTGGAACTGTCACTGATTCCATCAGGCAGCTGTGCTTTCTTAAGTCATAATTTTTGTATTTTAGGCTGTAAATTTGTATAGAAACTGATTCTGGAGCAATTTTTAAGTCTCTCTGATTCTTAAATATACATCTTGGTAAAGATTATTTTAAGTTGCTTTTTTTAGCATGTATAGGGACTGAGATGTAAAAAGAATGTCTTATTTAAGTGCTGTTAAAATACATTATATTTTTTAAGAATTATAGCCTGAGCCCAGCCTTCAAGGCAACAAAGCTGAAGGGTTTTAGCCTGTTAAAAGAATGTGTGTCCAGACTTCTAGGTCTTTCCTTCTCCCTGGAGTGGCAGTGATCTGCCCTGTCATTGCTGAGCACAGGGTCTGAGTGCAAGTTCCAGATTGTCCATCAGTATGGTGCAGCTTTCAACCTGGAAAATTCCATTTCCTCCTTGCAGTGTGCAGGACAGCTGCTCCTGGGCTGTGCTGTGTCACAGCACCCTGCAGCAGCTCAGCCCAAGCCAGACCTGATGTAAGAGTTGATGGCCCCAGACTTGAACGAGCAAAGATGGATTTAGGAAGGGAACACAATCTCCGGAAACTTCTTGATGGTTTCTTTTTTGCCTGTCCCTCTAGTAGCTTTTGACAGGAGGCTAATGGCTGCAGCAGCCCATCAATTACCACTCTTCCCACTTTCCATTTTCAAGGATGCTGCTCCCATCCTTGGGAGTCCCAGCAGGCTCTAATGGGAGAAGGATGACTGGGAGAGGAGAGGGAGAGAGGGAGGAGGCATCTGGAAGTCTGGGAACAACCCTCAGCACAGGCAGGTGGGGAAAGTCTTGGGCTGAGCACATCCTGAAGGAAAGGTCCTGCAGCAGAGGATGAGCCTGCAGCACCCATGGGTGCAAGCCCAGGTGGAGGGGGAGCAGCCCTCTGGCAACCTGACCAGCGGGGACCTGCCTGAGGATGATCTGGTTAGTACTGGCAGGTAGGAATGGGGTCTGAGAGGTGACAGAAACCCCTAGAACTGAGGTAAAGGTGTGGGAGATATCTTGCCAGAGACTCCCCAAATCTGAGGTAAAGGTGTGGGAGATATCTTGGGGGAGCTGCTCATTGTGTTGGCAGAGGGCAATGGAGGGTTCAGGATTTCTGCTTTTGTGGTTGTCCCTTTGCTTTCTCCTCTCCTCCCTTTGCTGGCTTTGTGATCAGGTCGGGAGAGGAGGAAAGAGGGATTTGGATGGAACAGCTCACACTACCACTGCTTCTGCTGGGACCAGCTCCAGTCCCTCAGAATCCTTTGTCACCAGGTAAGGACCAACACTGAAAGCAGTTTAACTAGTGTGGGTCAGCTCTTTTCTCACAGGTAACAAGCAATAGGACAAGAGAAAATGGACTAAAGTAATGCTAGGGGAAGTTAAGATTGGATATTAGAAAAAATTTCTCCACCAAAAGAGCTGTCAAGCTGCCCAGGGAAGAGTTGGAGTCACCATCCCTGAAAGTGTTCCAAAAATATGCAGATGTGGTGTTTAGATACAGTTTAGTGGTGGACTTGGCAGTGTCAGGTAAATGGCTGGACTCAATGATCTTTTGCAGACTAGAGAGGACTTCTCCAGGCATAAAGATTCAGTGATTCTGTGTGGGTTTTAGTTCCTGTGGTTGAGGAAAGGTTTGGCTGTGTCCATTTCAAGTCCTCTGCTTTCAGGGACTTCTCATGGCTGAATCAGGAGGCTCCACCATTCTCCCCTCGGGAGATTCTTGTCCTGGCCCAGGACTCAGCCATGGACTCACTTGGAAAGTGCTCAAAGTGAACCAAGAAAACTGTTCAAAACCAACCATTTCCACATAAATGAGAATCAATCACTTATAACTTTGTATTTATGAAACTGAAAAGGTGAAATGTTCACCTTGAGGAGGCATTGGGACATTTGTTCCTCTCTGTGAGATGCATTTTTCTAGTGAGGGTGGCAGAAAACAAATTGCTTTGATCTAAAATAATAAGGAAAACATTTTAATTTTTTCTTGAACAGTTTAATATGTTCTTAGGCATAACAATTGGTGTTACAGAGGCCTTCCTTGCAAAGATGAGTTTGCTCAAATTGGTCTTAGTTATTCAAGGCCTGTCCTCTGTGTCATGAAACTAGTGAGAAAAGCCTTATAAATCAATAGCAATGTACATTACAGGTTTTGCTGTGTGTTACTCCTTTTATAACTCTTAGAAGTTTTCTAATTATACTTAAATATATTTGTATTTGGCATATTGGTTCAATAGGGGAACTTCTTAATTCACTTGATGTTTAAGGGGTGGATCTTTTACTGCTCAATCCCCGAGGTCAGTAGGGGACTCTCAGCTGTGGTAAAACTGTTAAGTGCAAACTGGATTAGAGAATAATTTACACATGCTTGCAAATCACAGTGAGCAGGCATTAAATTGCTTGATTTAAGATTTTAAGTGGACTTGGTAAAGCAATCTACAAATACATCCCACTGCAGCATTAGATACAAATGTAGCACATGCTATTTTAAAGAGCTGCTTTCTGCCTCCCATTTGAATTTTGCAAACTCATATGAATAAAAAATAATATTGAAACTTAACACACTGATCCTGAAAACCCTTATTTGATGAGTGATTCCATTTGTGACAGCAGCTCTTTTGGTTTCTGTGGGAGCTGCCTCTAAAATTCAACATATCTATAAATGTTTACTGCCCCTTCAGAAAAAATTAATGAATTGTTGAAAAGTGAATGTCGTTAGATGTTCACTGTCGTGGCTGTGTTGTGAGGATTTTGGATAGAGCTGATTGAGATGTACCTGAGCCATAGCTACACAGACCAGGGACTAGGATTCATCTCCCTCTCCTGTGGGATGTAAAACACTGGCAATGAACTGCAAAGGAGACCCTCCCAGGGTGAAAAACCCTTTGCCCCCAACATTTTGGCTGCCTTAGCAAGTTCCTTTCAGGTTATTTCATCTAAAGATATCAGAGAGGCTGCTTGTTTAATACCAGGGATGGCATCAGGGTGTCTGTAGCACAGGGGCAGAATTTCTACAATAGAAATTACACCTTCAGAATATTCCACTGCAATTCAATCACTTCAGCAATGTAAAGTTAAAATGGAAAATTGAGTAAGCAAATGAAAATTATTATTTCCAGCTTAACTCTTTTTTCTAAATCACTTTTCACCTGATCCATCTTTCACAACAGACCATGCTAAGGAGCTGGCTGCACATGTGTTTGTAAGACACTGGTGCTGTGCTGATGGCTGGCTGTAATCACAGCTAGCAGTGACAGCAGGCTGCAAAAACATCACTTCAGCATTTCTAGGCAGCATTTTCACTGTGAATGATGAGATCTGAGGTTTCTGGAGTAAAATCTTTGTAGTCATAAGCAGACAACAGTCATAAGTTACTGTAGTTCTGGTGCTGGGGGTCTTCTGGATGAATGCATCTGATTTAACAAGTCACATGGCAAAGGGTCTTAGCTGCATTGCTTGCACAGAGAGGCAGTTTCACATTTTCTGTTCTTATTTAAATGAGATGTAACATATTCATAATTGCTTTAATTTATTTTTAAATTATGAAGAGAGGGGAAAGGAGGAGGACAGCACAAGGATTCAGCCCTCCTGTTCAGGGATGACATGAGCAGCTTCTCTGATTTTATATTCATAGAATCATAAAATGATTTGGGCTGGAAAGGACCTTAAAGATCATCATTATTTACCTCCAGGGTGGAAGGGTCTCTTCCCACCACAGCTCAGGCTCATATTGCTCTCTTCTCTACATCAGCACATCCTAAAAGCAAGGATGGGGATCTGGGATTTGGCCTTTGATCCATTTTCTATAGGCACAGTGACCATAGCCACAAGACTTCTTGGCAGAGTCTTGGGGTTTTTGGAAGTAAAGGGTCTATGTACCATGACTGGATGTAGAAGTTTGAGTCTAGTCTTTCTAATTTAAGCTTCTAAATAGGACCTAGCCTCTTCCAAGCAGAAAAAGAACCCTCTAAACAAACTGGTGAACAGGCTTGTCTTCCAAAAAGTTAGGGTTAGGGTTAGGTTCAATGAGGCAGAAGATGAATGTAATGTATTTACACTTAGCAAAAATATCTATTTATGAAAAAAATGGGCTTTTTATTGCCTGTATTTAAAGGACTTACCAAAATACTGATCTCAAAAGAAAGTTTTTAATATGGACTCGTGCTAGAGGGATGTCTCTGTCTGAGAACAGAGTGACTCTTGGCTGGAAATTTCTGATCTTCTGAGGACCTGTCAGGAGAGATGGGTTGTTCTGCCCATCCCTGGACCATGTCCCCAGCACAAGGCAGATCTTCCTTGGGGACACCTGCTGCCACCCAACCCTCAGAGCCTGAGGGGTCCCTGTGCTCTGTGGGGTCTGGGCTGTGTTGTGTCAGAGCTCACTGGCACAGCTGGACCCTCCCCAACACAAAAATCTGAGCAGGGAGCAGCCCTGCCCCTTTTCCTGACATCTCCACTGAGAAAGGTCTTCCTACAGAGGCTTTCTTACCCATCTCAGTTTGAGTTTTCCTCTTCTGAGTGGAGCGCAAGTGTTTATTACCCAAGATCTTCAATCTTTGATCCCACAAATAGTTTCCATAAGGAAGAAAGCTCATGAGCCTGGTCCAGGCTGGCACCTGAGGAACACTGCTGCTGGTTAATTTGCATGTGCCCTGCTAAATTGAATATTTAATCTGAAAATTTTATAGGTTATCCTCATGGGAACTAATGTGCAGAATTTAATGGCAAATAACAGAGTCAGTAAAGGTCTGCATGCAATAATTTATTATTTGGTTCTGTGTGTGTGTGTCTTTTTTTCTGTTTTAAAGAAAGTTGAAATTGTCCTGGGGCTCCTTTTGACCCTCTCTCCCTAGAGGGTGATTGTGACTTGTCCTCCTTTGCCCAGCAGCAGCATTGGAGGGTGGGAAGGTGAAAGTATCCTTGAAGCATGGCACAGAATAACTGTTTGGTAGATAATTGCTGCATTTAGAGAAGGTACAGAATTAATGGTAGGGTGTCCTTCTGGCAAAAAATTGCATGTGTTAGAGAAGCAATGCTAATAATTCAGAATGCCTCTGGAAATGGCAAATGCAGAAGTCCTCATAATTGCACAAATTTGGTACGTGTAAAAGCCATGTAAAAGTAATGATTTCTGATGGCAATAAATAAAATGGCACATTTTGCAGTTCATAAAGAATTTGTTTATGCAAACTCTGGAGTCTACCAAAATCTAAGGGCTCTCTCCCTTTGCCTTTTACTGGGTGCTCTGTGGCAAGGCGTTACCAGCTCCTGTTTCAGGGAGGGTGGCTGGCTGCTGCCCACATCTCATATCATATGGTGAAAATCCATAATCCTCCTTAATCTGGAAGGCTGCTCAGGAAGGTGATTACTTCCTTCCCCACCAGTGATTTTTGAACACTTTTTCCACAAGTTAACAACAAGAAGATTTTTCCTTTGCATTTCCCTACCAGATCACTTTTGTCCTCACTTCAGACATTCCATTATTGAATTTCTGGCCATTTTTCTCCTGTGATGATTTCCTGTGGTTACCAGTGGCTTTCAAACAGCTCATGTGTGAGACAAACAGGAAAAATTTTTTTCTGTATGTTTACTCTTTCTCTTCTAATACTACAAGAGGGAAGGAAGGATGTTTCTTGCATCTTTCTGAGGTCAGTCTTAATTTCATAATTCTTGTTCACTGACAAAAAGGAAATGCTCTTTCCTTTTTCTGCAAAAAGAAAAGGACAATATCTGGAGGTGAGTGGTGCCAGCAGAAATTCTTCTGCTGGTAAAAACACCAAGAGGGCACAGATATTTAACCATGAGTTTGGATGGAGACCTTATGGGGTATATTTGAGAGCTTAATTCTGTCAGCCTCAGAGACTGAGGAGGTTTGTTTTAATATATCTCAGTCCCATCATTTGGGAAAGCCATTTTTTGTTGTGGAAATCTCTCTATAATTAAAAGTCCCCATTTGTTTTGAACATGTCTGTTGGTGCATCCCACAGATGTTCTCAGAGGGTGAAGATGTGCAGTGACAAAGAGGGGAGATGTTCTGGTGTACCCCACAATCATACTCCCATCTAGATTTTGGACTTGTGCAGAGCTGAATCCTTGGAGGGAGGGAGGCCCTAGTGCTGCCTTGGGAATATGGCCAGACTCCTGGCTGAAGAGTCAATGTTGTGATAGAATTTAGGATAATTTACTTTGGAAAGAGGATCTGACCTATGCAGAGTTTGGAAAAGGTTCTTGTGAGCATTTCTTGCCATTCCTTCTCTTGTCCTGTTGCTGATCCCCATAAAGCTTGGAGCAAGCACTTGCTGGACCACATGAAACAAACAAGTTTATGGCTGCTTTCTGAATTTCACTGATTTGTTTGCTTTTGTTGGGCTGTTCCTGAGAACCAAGCATCTCTCAAATAGTGACTTGACTGGCAGTAAGGAGATGGGATATTGCTCTCCACAACATCTGCTATAGTTTCAGCAACTGTAGAGCAAAAATTTTCCTTGCAGAAGAACAAATCACTGCATTGTCTTTCTTTTGGTGAAGAGCAATCCCTTCTGGAGCACATGAACCCTGATAGATGGCTGCAACTAAAAGACACAGTAGGGTGGACTGAAGATTTTTGACATTAGCTCTTCCCAGAGGTGCTTTAAATAGATGTTACACACAGATTTCCAGCTCCCAGACGTAGTGATGTTCCCTGTCAAAACTGTCAGAATCATTTGTTTGCTCAGAAAATGAAGCATATATTACTTAGAACAAATCCAGCTTGTTTTAAAGCAACAAAAGCATAAAACGAAACTGAGATTTTATTTTTTTAAACACACATGGATATTTTCCTGCAGATCATAGGGTTTGTGGTGACACATAAATATTCTATGGATTCTTCTTCAATAAGTTTTTGTCTTTTGAATATGAAATAGCATTTTTGTGTTTTTTTCTTGGTTCTGCTCAGCTCTTTGTTTCTGTGGAAAGTTCTCCTCTTGTTTCATATCTCCCTGCTACTTCTGATATTACAAACAGAGAAAATTTTCCATGTTTCTGTTCCTAAGCACTCTAAAACCATTGGAATGCTCCAAGGCCCATGTCTGAGCAGCCAGACACACCTCATGAAGGTTTGCAGAGAGAATGAAATTCATTATTAAAAGCTCTCAGGCTCTTTCTTTGGCCCCTGGGAGTGCCCTGACTGTGATTCTGCTCCTGCTTCCCTGCCACTGAGCTCTCAGGGGCCTGTGGGGCTCCCACCAGGAATTTTCAGCTTGGTGCCCAGGATTTTTGCTTTGCAGGGGATGCTGGGTGGGTGTGTTGCTGCTGGTACCCTTTAGGTGTCTAAACTGCACCTACTTTTCTTCCTCACTCTCTCCTCACATTATTTCTTGTCTGTCTCCTCACATAATTTCTTGGTGCTGTGCACCAGCACAAAGTAAAGAGGACTCCACCTTTTGATTTGTGATAAAAGTGATTCTAAAAGTGCCTTGAAGAGATCCCCTTGGCCTCTCTTCCTACCAAATCAAATCCAGAAATCATGTTTGTCTCTTTGTTTTGCTTTCTGCTATGAATTATTTTTGTCTTCTTCAGCATTCTTTTATGGGATTACACTCTGTGTGAAAGAAATGATCAAAGGATTGGAACAATTAGTGCAAGAAAGAACATTAAAATATGTATAAAGTGCTTTGATTTAATGACAGCTAATGTGGATGTGAGTTTATAACAGTTTACATATTTATGAAAGATGTAAACATGAGGAAAACAAGAAAATATTTGTCATAATAAGTTGGAGTTTAATTTACACTCATGGAATGAAATTTTTAATGGAGTAATGTATGCTGAATATGAAGAAAATTGTACTGCCTATAACATCTCTTCAGTTATAAAATAGTTCACAGGAGATGCAACTAAATCCCTTTGCTATTATATTAAAATTTTCAACTGACCTAGAGGAAACACTAAAATATTGATTTAGGAGACCAGTCTTGCATCACTAAAAAGGTGGTTTGAATGATGGAGTGGTTGGGGCTGTTTTCCATCACTAATTCCCAAGATCCAATAGTCTTTGAATTTGGTGAGATGTGCAGAGGGCAAACAACTTCAGAGATAGAGTTTTTAGATTTTTGTGCTATGCACTGAGCTAAACAGCAACTGCTGCAATGAATTCCAGCCTTCATGAGCCTGGGATGGTATTGCATCTAATTGCTTTGCAGATTGTGTTATATTTTAGCTTGATGCCTCGTAGGAAAAAAAAAAGTGTCTTAATTCCTTTTTGCACCAGAAGTGCTTTGACAAAGAAGTGCTAATGTTGTTCTGGCAGAAACAGTGTCTGTGCAGAGTGGTTGGTATGGTCCAGAGACACCAATCTGTTAGACCACCTATGGCAAAATTTATTCCTCAGCCCCTCATTTAGGAATTTCTCAGGACAAAATAAGCAGTAATTAATTCTGAAGGAGTTCACTGAGGCAAAGAAGCCTCATTTTCCAGGCTGGGCTCCTTGGAAAAGACGGCACTGGTGAGGCCACACCTCAAGTGCTGTGTGCAGTTCTGGCCCCTCAGTTTGGGAAGGACATTGAGATGTTTGAGTGCATCCAGAAGAGGCAACGAGGCTGGAGAGGGGCTGGGAGCACAAACCCTGAGAGGAACCCCTGAGGGAGCTGGGGGTGCTCAGCCTGGAGAAAAGGAGGCTCAGGGCTGCCCTCATCACTCTGCACAGCTCCTGAAAGGTGCCTGTGCTCAGCTGGGCTGGGCTCTTTCTGCAGGCAGCACTGGCAGAACCAGAGCACACAGCCTCAAGCTGTGCTGAGGGAAATATAGGCTGGATATTAGGAAAAATTTTTTATGGAAAGAGTGATAAAGTTCTGGAATGGCTGCCCAGGGAGGTGGTGCAGTCACCATCCCAGGATGTGTTTAGCAAAGCATGGATGTGGCACTGGGTGCTAGAATTTAGTTCAGCTGTTGGGGCTGGGTTGGACTCAGTGAAGGTCTCTTCCAACCTTGTGATTCTCTGAATTCTGTGAATTCTGTAAAGCTCTTCCAGAGTTGTGAATATCCACTGCTGTATCCACTGGAGTTACTCAGCACCTTTCAAAACCAGCTTGTTTGTAAGTACTTACAAATAAGCTCACACACCTTGCATGATTAGAAAACACACTTTCTAGATTAGAAAACCGCACCTTTACACTCCAGCCCAAAAGAACTGCAGGCAAATTCAGCATTTAGACATAAAGTCCAACCAGATCACACCACTGGGGACTGGCACAGCAGCTCCTGAGAGCCTCAGTGTGTCCCTGCCCAGAGGGCTGGCACTGAGAATAATCTGGGGTAGCATTTCACCTGGTGGGGAGATGTGCTCTAATGGAAGAAAAGGCATGGACCTGTGCACAGCTCTCAGAACCTGCCCATGTTTGCATTCTGAAAGTGCATTTATCAGGCAAGAGAGCACACCAAGCTGCAATTTGCTGTGTAGACTCCAGATATGAGTTGGGAACCATGAGATACTGAGCACGTGGAGCTCTTGATCTAGTGAACACAAATAATTTTACTTTGAATTTTACGTACTTACTAGAAGGGCATACAGAGATGATGTGGCAGATACATGCATTACAGTCACACGGAATATATGGATGTGTGATTATATGAATAGGAAGTGATAAAGAAAATAAATGTAAAAAAGAGGAGAATTTGTTAAAACCAGAACAGAAAAAGAACAGTAACAGGCAGGTAACTTAATAGTGGAGAAAATCTTTCCTGACTTCCTCAGCCTGTGTTAAGATTCATGAGAGGTTTGAGGCCATCTGCTGATGTAAAGCAGGCTCAATGCTGAGGAGCTCCATCTTGGTACAAACCAATCTGCCTTTTATTTTCAAAAACTTCCATGACATTAGCTTAATTTCTCTAAGGCAACTAAATATGATATTATTAAATTATCTTAATGCAACCATAGTAAACAAATACCATACTGCTAATATGAATTTTTCTCTCTGTAAGGTAATGAATATATTTATTCACTGATTTGTAACTCAGCTGGATTTCTGACTTCTGCCTATAGAAAGCTCCAGGCCACTTCTTTTGAATCTCTTTGCTTCTAATCTTTTCTGGAAATCTTTATTTTCTATTAGCATAACTAAACAGAGCAAATGAAGCCTACAGCTATTACTTGCCTATGCTAAGCTCCTTCATGTATTGTCACATTATTCTGGATATCTGATTGGTGTTCCTTGTATTATCTTTTGCTCTACACTACTACAGAAAGACTTAAGATTGAATGATAGACTGCACTTAGCTCAGTGTTCCTGCCGTTGTTCGGAATTATTTGGGATTTAGGTCAGTCATTTAAGGATTCATCTCCTAACTAGACGACAGATTTTCTTTGAGTCATTAAGTCTCACAGGTCTGTTCTTCCCACATCTCTGAAGTGGTTCTTTCATTTATAAGCTCCTGGCATGCCCAGATAACTTTCTTACATGGCTTGACACAATGTCCAAGTCCATTACTCACCCACCAACCCTAATCCCTCCTCTGGCCTCCCTGCAGTGGAAGGAGCTGAATCTCCATCCTCCCTGGGACTCAGCCGAGCTCTGGCTGAGGGATGGCTCATGCAAAAACCCTTCTCATAAACAGCAAAATCCCCTCACTTGCAAGCCCAGACCTGGGGGCAAATATTCCTCTTATTCTCACAAACTCAATGCAGGGGGCAGGAGGAGGAATAGAAAAAAGGCAAAAAAATTACATACTTCAATATAAATAGCAGTTTGACATAGATCTGGAGTCCTTGGTGTCACATGTAATTCAGAACAATATAACTAAATGTATTTCCTTACACACACAGACATGAAAACCCCGTAGGCACACTGCACGTGGCTGTGGATGTGCAAGTGCAGCAGTGCTCCTCAGGGAGGAGAGGTGTGTTGCTTCATCAGAAGGTGTTTAGAGAGAACTTTGAACACTGTAGCAGCAAAGCCATTCCAGCAGTACAAACTTGGGGAAGATGAACCTCTCTTAACTGAAATGAACTCTGTGTAGGTTGAAAAACCCCTTTTCAACACTGCCAAATCTTTGAAGTGAAAATCTGCACGTTGTGAGGGAACGATTGAAGTGTGAAAACCACCTGTCCACCAGAAGCCCATAAAGGATCCCCAGTTACTCTGAGCAGTGTGGATGTGGAACACGAGCCACTGTTGTGTGCTGCTCTCTCTTTGTGCTGTGCATTTCTCCAGCCCCCATGTCAGTGTCAGCTCGTGCCCCAGCACTGAGGAGCTGCCTGTCAAATGCAACGTCACAAAAAAGGGCCACAGGACACAGAGCTGGGGGTCCAGCTTGGCTGGTGGGCTGGCACAGGGTGGGAGAATAAAAAGCTTCATCACCCAGGGACGCAAAGAGAAGTTTTGCAGTGAGCAGAGATCAGATATGTGAGTGGTGCTGGTTGGGTTGCATGGCCATGGCAAAGTTCATAGGGAACTTGGAAAGAGAAGCTGACCCAGCTGAGGGTTTCCTCTGTTTTTCAGTTAAGGGAGAGAAACCCTCCTGTTCTGGGTCTGCAAAATTTCTCACAATTGTCACATTCATATTTTCTGAAAAATTCCTTCGCTCAGGATTTTTCTCCTGGGAAGCTGAGAAGCCTCAGAGAAAAAGGAAAACAATATTATCTCATTGCTTCCCCTGTGTTTTGCTGCTTTAGAATGTGTTTGGTCATTGTTTACCCACAGGTAAACAATGGTTTCATTGGTTTCATGTGAATTGTTTTGACTCGATGGTCAATCAGTGCCAAGCTGTGTTGGAGGTCTGGAAAGAGTCACGAGTTTTCATTATTATCTTTTTAGCCTTCTGTAAGTATCCTTTCTGTATTCTTTAGTATAGTATAGTTTAGTATTCTTCAATATAATATAGTATTATAAAATAATAAATTAGCCTTCTGAGAACATGGAGTCAGATTCATCATTCCTTCCTGCCACGAGGGGCCCTGCAAATACAATACACAATAGAGTTGGAATTCTGCAATCCCTTTGGCCAAGGGACCAGCACTTTCCTACTCCCATCTCCATAGGCACAAGGCACTTGCATTGGTCCCATTCAAAACCCCGAACTATGCTTGAGACTTAAGGCTACATTTCCCAATGTTGTGCAAGTCCCAAACATGAGATTTGTCTCAAGGCTGTTCTCCATCACAGTCACAAGGCAGATTTCAGAAAATGTGATCAAAATGTAAAGTGGTGGCAGGCAGCTAAGATGAACTGATGCCTGAGCAGGGAGTAAAATAACACCTGGGAAAAGATACTCTTACAGGTACTAGTAAGAACTTGTGGTAACATTTTTTTTCTACAGGGAAAAAATAAACACATATGGTTTGGGGCTTTTTTTTTGTTGTTGTTTTTTGGCGTAGTTTTTTGTTTGCATTTTTCGTTTTGTTTGTTTGCTTGTTTTTGTGGTTGTTAGGGGTTTTTTCCAAGTATCCTTATTATCAATTGTTACCATAGAGCAACTGCTGTGTATTTCTAAAATAGAAGGCACCCTCCAATATCTGTTCAGAGATTTTGACAACATGATTGGCTGAATGTCCTATAACTCGTGAATTGTGAATGTCCTATAAATATTTTAAAACTCCTGTTCCAGCTACAGACTCACTGAAATCCATACTGAGACTTCATTTTCCTGATAGATGCCTTTGTGTTTGCAATTCTGTCTGGTCTTGCTGCTGCAAAATCTAATCAAGAAAAGCAGGTCACTGCTGGTTTGGGCTTACTCTCAGGTGTTTGGTTTGGGGTTGCATTGCAGTTGTCACCAGCTTCTTGCACGGTCCTGTAATCTCAGACCATTTCCCAGACCATGGGCTGCAGGCCCCTTTGATGAAATAACACTTTCACACTGCACAAGCAAGCTGGGAAAATAATTTCCAGTGAGGGGGGAGGAAAGTTTAGACAGAGCAGTGATCAGGACTAGATTTGTGCATAGATCAATGACACTGAAACCCCCTTGAAAAATCTGTGCCTCAAAGCAAAATGTGACTTGCCTAATATTCTCATTTTGTCTTCTTGGGTGAGGTTATGATAAAAGGTTATGATAATCTCAAGGGATATTGTAATTCTTCTGCTGAATCACTGTTTGCAATAGGGATCTTTTTCTACAAAAACATGAAAGAAATCAGAGTTTCAGGACACAGTGGCTGGAGGAATTTCCATAAAAATTTGGAGTATGAAAGGAATACAGTGCCTGCCCCACTGTTATTTCCATTAGGGTCACCAAGAGAGGTGTAAATTAGCCCCAGCCTATGTGTATCAAGGCAATAATAGCATGACTAACAGAAAGAAATGTAGGTTTTAAACAGGTGTATCCTCTAGGATTCAGCAGAATTTTATGTTTGACTTATCCATAGTATTCATACCTACCAGTACCTTCCAATTATGTACAAATACTCACTAGAAGGCTCCTACACTGACCAGATGTTTAACAGTAGATTTTACTATTAATCTGTGATATATATGTGGTTTTGACTTTGAGAGACCTAAAGCCTTCCACAATCTTTCAAATCCTGCACTTTCCAAAAATCCAAAAGCCCTCAGCTGATTATCTCACTGAAATATTTCAGAGTGACTCCAGTTGTGTCTTGTTTTCTGCACTCTATAATAAGCACCAAGCATTTACTCTCTGGTTATGTAATTTATAAAATTCATCTGCTAACTAAAAGTCAGATTCACTGACAAAGAAAAAAAGTAAAGGCAAGTGAGATGTCTTCTGTAAAGGTTAAGTGCATACTTTGTTTGCAACAGAGGATTAAGGATCTTCCCCACAAAGTCTTGTGTATCTGAGTAACCTTGTAAAAAATAATTTTCTTTCTTTACAAGCTGTAGTTCTGTAGTTAGAGAATTTTCTGTATCCTCTCTGCCATGGATGGTCTTTGGGGTGAATTCTCCAGTGCCTCTTAGCAGGATTGCTTTTGCCATCTATCACTTCATTTTGTACAGATTTTTACTCTCATCTGTTTTCCCTACCAGGCTGCTCACTTGCACAAAACTTGTGACAATTTTAATATATTTGTTGAACTTGATTTTGTAAATTTTTTTGATTAGTCACAAGTCCAAAATTGAGCAGGGCAGACACACATACAACAGAGTCATATCAGATAATCATTAGAAACCAGGGTTTAAAAAATAGGATTAAAAATAAGAACCCAGTGAGGAGTTTTGTGAATCCTTTTCCCAGTGTTTTTGAGGACATGATGAGGTTCTGCAGGGTCACAGCTGAGTTTGCAACCACAGTCAGAAGCAAGAGCAGTGAGAGGGGATGTAGGTAACAATTCATAAACTGTTCAGGATTGTCTGTGACGGATTCTCTGCACAGAAAACTGGAGAGTGGCAAAGAAAAAGGGAGAGAAAAACTTTTGTGAGCAGGGAGCAGCTAAAAGATGAGGTCAAGCTGGAGATGCACAAAATGTTTGCTGTTTCACTCTGTACCTTCTTCATTCTGGGGTCACATAAAGAGAGGATAAGCAAACTTCTTCCCTCTACTTGGCTTTACAGGCTCTGGTAACAGATCTGCTTCTCTAAATTATAAATGTGTTGTCTCCCAGAGCAGATAGGGCACAATTAGTCCTTGTTGTGCTCCCCTCAATAAAGCACAGCAAAATTACATCCAAGAAAAAAACCAGACTTGGTTCTTTTGCATAGCAAATATTTCTTGAATATTCAGTGTGAAAATCATTTGTGTAACTTCTGTATGTGGCATCTTAGTTTTGCAGCTTGTTATACTCATTCTACAGGACAAATACCTCTCCCAAGAGATCACAAGATGAAACAAAGGCATCAATCTCTAATATACACAGTCAAAAGGCAATGAGGCCATATCATGTGACATTCTAACTAAACAGAGATTTGGATCCCATTTTCAGCAGCCTTCAACCCTTGAGTCTACCAAAGGCACTAAATTAAGCAGCACAAAACCCTTTCTAGAGCAAGATGAAATGATGTTTAAGCACCCTGCCAGTTAATGGGTGATTAGTGTATGCCTTTGCTCATTACTCCATCAAGGAACTTGCTCTCAAACAACAAGCATTGAGAAATGCTTTAATTGTTCATAAATTATTTTGTGGTAATTAGTCAGCTGCAATCCCAGACAAGAAAGTGAGCTGAGGATAATGGCAATATTTCCTGATTACCTAAAAGCAAGTTAATGCCCTGCAGTCCTGAACGTGTCTGAGGTGATGTGTGCCTCTGCCACAGCCCTCAGCCTTTGCTCTGTGCTGTCTCAGTGTACAGCTGAGCATAAATACCACATTTCTGACCCTTTTTACATCTTGACCCATGATTCACACTCCTTCCAAGAGCTGAATCCTACAAAAAAATATAATTAGGGGAGCCTTAAGTATTCTATAGGCTGTGTAATTTCTGTTGTAAGGTTAAATCATGTAACCACAATTGTCCATTTAATTTTCCTCCATTTGCATTGGTGACTTGATATGTCTGTCATCGTTTCCTGTTGCAGCTTGGTGCTTGCTTGAAGCTTTCTTGGCAAAATTTGAAACCCGCAGAAGCAATGCCATTAATTGTGGCTGCTGTATCTTTAGTTGTCCAATGGTAATGCAGGGGTGGGTTTCAGTGTGGAAGAAAAAAAAATCTTGAAAAGTGAATGTGCACAGCTGATTCTGCAAACATATGAAACTCTGTGTTTGTGGATTTGCAGAATTGTAGATGTAGCTTGATGTTATTTCATTACTGATAATGAACCAAAAATTCTTTAGAACCAGAGCATTCCATGATTTCCTTTATAACTTTTATATTTCTGGGCACAAAACATGTAATGTCTTCTGTCATCACAGTTTTGAAATACTCCCCAAATCTTCCATATTAATCTAATAAATGTGTGTTTGCTTTACCTACTGCTAAGTACTGCGTGAGTCAAAAATAGGGGGTTTTTTTTCTGCCTAAGCTACCAATAAAGCACTGTGTATTCTGGAGTATTCTGGACAGATAATTGAACAGCTGGCAGTAGTCCTGTCAATGAGTACAAATGATACCACAAAAGGTAGCCCAGCAGCTTTTGTTGCTGTAACTTGTACAGTGGAGCCATTTTCCCCCTCTATCTAAATCAGGCAGCTGTACAGCAATTACTGTCAGCATAAATTGAGCAAGCTTGCAAATTGTCTCCAAAGTCATCCAAGAAAGCAACTTTATCCTTTAAGGTAACTGAAATATTATCTTGATATTATATGCATTATATGTATACAGTTATTAATATAATTTATAGGTACTCATTGGGACAAGTTAAGTGCACTTTATGTGTTTTATCTGGATGACTCCTAATGCATGGAAATGGGAATTATTCATAAGCTGCCTTTTGGTTATAGGAGTCTTTATATAGCTTTTGTTTGCTAATGCATTTGATAGGCTATTTTGTGCACTAACACATTATATAGAGAATGCTGGCAGTAAAATAAATGCTAAATTATACATTCTGTAGTTCTGCATTAAGAGCTGGTACAGTCTGCTTCATCGTCTTTGCTTTGCTTCACAAATCTAAAGATAATTGATACTGTGGAACTATCACTAAGCTCATCAAAAACACACTGCTACTGAACTGTAGCTGTGTATGTTGGTGCAGGTCAATTCCTTAGAGCAGTGAAAACCTAAATATGGGACATGGAAGCTTCAATGTAATACCTGGAGTCCATCTGGGGGCTTCTGAAATTCTTAAACGAGAACAAATGGAATTTATAGTTATCATCCAAACAAAATAATTAGCAGAGGTTTTGAGTGCTTGTGTGTGTGAGGGAAGGGAAGGGAAGGGAAGGGAAGGGAAGGGAAGGGAAGGGAAGGGAAGGGAAGGGAAGGGAAGGGAAGGGAAGGGAAGGGAAGGGAAGGGAAGGGAAGGGAAGGGAAGGGAAGGGAAGGGAAGGGAAGGGAAGGGAAGGGAAGGGAAGGGAAGGGAAGGGAAGGGAAGGGAAGGGAAGGGAAGGGAAGGGAAGGGAAGGGAAGGGAAGGGAAGGGAAGGGAGGATGGAGTGACTTCCATATTTTTTTTCACCCAAGACTTGTTGTTCAGTGTATGAATGAGCCAAGGTGATCTAGGGAGGACTCTGCAAGCACAGAGGGTTCTCTATGACATGGAAATGGGACAATAGCTACCTTCAGCCACCTCTTGCCAGATCCTTTGAGTTAGCAGCTCCTTCATACCTTTCCCCACCCAGGCATTGCTATGATAATAATTAACGAGCAGCTTTAACACAGTCTGGAGTTTTAAGTGCCTGTCATCAATTACTAATTGAGTTAATGACATTCACTCACGCTCTGGGACCATTTGCACTGTTGGAACTCCTCAGAGATGCCAACACTATGGCTGTGAGGCAGGGCTAATCCCTTTGGATTGTTTTTTTATATCCTTGGAACCAATGGGCACCATGCTGGCATTAATCATGGTCACTTTTCATGAGCAGGGTCTTCTTAATACACTTTGTCAATCTCTCAAAATTTTTAATAAGATTTATATCTCCTCTCTACTGGACATCTTGATGTAGGATGGCTCTTAAACTCCTGGTTTGCACAGCTTGATTGGGTGTATCTTTTCCCTCAAAGGTCAGCATTCAAAGGAACTGTTGAATGACTTAAAACCTACTGCAGTTTCCTCTAGACTCGTCTGTGCTCACTCTGCCCCAGGTATATCAAGTGGACTTTTGTGGATTTGAACGCTTTGGGACCACAGCATCATTTGTCTTACTGAGAGTTCCTATTATCAAAATGTGCCTGCTGTAGCAGATCCTTGTCCCTCAGGTACCCCGAGGAGATTTTTCACTGGAAATAGGTATTTCAGCCAAGAAAGCAATAAAAGAGTAACCCTAGAAAGCAAGTACCAGACACAAAGTACCTGAATTAACAACAGAGGCAGGAGCAGGAGCCATCTTCTAAATCAGCGAGATTACCTTTTATGTGGAAATTATAATTATTGCTCTAGCCTGCTGTCTTGGACATTTTCACAGCCATTTGAATCCTCAGGTCACACTCTTTGGGTGTCATATGTAACATTTTCTGACTGGTTTTGGTGCCAGCACTCCAGGCTACCTTTACATTATTGTTAAAGAGAACTGGAGTAGATGGGTGACCCATTTCATGCCTAGCAATTCAGTCACAGCGGAAAATAGTCATCACTTGCAATTTTGTGTTTAGGTTGAGCCACATCCATGTTTCAAGTCCAGCCTGAGTCTCACTTAGTGCCTGGTTTCATGGCTCTTGTCAAAAAGGAGTCCATCTGTTGGGTTTGTGTCTTGCTTTTGGCAAGAATCAATGTATAATGTTTCAGAAAAGGGACTAAAGGAAAAAGATCCCAAAACATTATTCACTAAACCAGTTTCACACCACCATTAATTTACTCTCAATGCTCTATGAGCAGTCTTGTGACTTCTTCAGCCTCAGTTGAGTCTGGCCTTAAGTTTTGTAAATAAAAAGTAATTACTGTTAATGAATATTTTTAGCATCTGTATTCAAATTAGCTCATCCTTGGTTTTGGAAAAAAGTAGCACTCTGAAATAGAACTAAAAGCCAAAGATGATTTGCAGTGCACATTTTCCCATGTTCCTTCAGACCACCAGAATTCTTATTCTTTTGGAACCATTCAGGTTCATTTATTAATTTTTTACTTAAATTGGGGAATTCCTATGCTGATGTAAACCAAAAGGCTCCCAATAATAGCATTACACCATTCTTAAGAATCCTGGTTGCAACTCACATCTGAATTAAGCTTTCAAAACCAGGGAGTGTGTTAACATTTAATGAGTAAAGATTAATGGTTATTACTTGAAAATAATATTCCATTAATTTTTATTAATTTGCTAATGGTTTCTCAGTGATGGGCTGAAAATGTTCTCCTTTGCCACTGCATTATCTTTTGTTTTGTTATGGATTTTTATTGCTTCTGATAGTTTAGTTGATTTAAGCAGAATCATTCAGAGGAGCTGTATTTACCAGAAATAATTGCAAGAGATATTTCTAATTATGAAAATAGCATAAAATGTTGTTTGCTTTTTTTTTTTTTTTAAGATAGCTTCATTTTTGTATTACCATTTCAGTGTTTTTCTGAAGTTCCAGGAGAACTATTGGTTGAAAGGCATCAGAGTGTAATTATTAAACCCTCTGGAATTAAGTGCGTGGAGGAATAAGCAGCTCTGGAGGGAATCCAAATCTTCATAAACTTTGTGAATTAGGATATAAGCACCTATTAAAATACATTATTATTCAATTAATCTGCAAGGTAATGGGTGCCTTGTTTCCAAATTACTTAATTTTTATGCTTGTGAGTCTACAAAATATTTCCAAATGCAGTACAATATATTAAGGATTACTTCTTAAAGCCTACCTTAGAAAATTTTTTCTCCTTTACCTTGTGACTCAAGTGGCCTTTTCACACTAGAGAAGATTTAGAGCTGAATACTCCTAAATCACTTTCACATCACTTACAATCACTTATTTTACAGAGAGCAAGAGTTTGAACTCCCCAGGTTATTTTAAAACAGAAGCCAGACTTCTCAAAAGAGAGCAAATCTAATGTCTTCGGAAATTCTTTCCTGTCAAGTTGCAAATTGCAGAATTTCCCAAATATAATGTACAGGATCATTGCTAAGGGGATTAGGCCAATTTGTGCAATTGGTTCTAGAACCCCCTAATTTAATAAAAACATGAAATAAGTGTGGTCATCCTGAGGAAAAGAGAGAATATTAATGAGGCAATCATTACGTTTGATCTCCAAAAATAATTTGATTAGTTTTTATTTTAACAGGGTAATTAGAAAAGATGACTCACATTTTACTGATTTCATTTCCTTTAGCCCGTATAAGGACATAAAAATTAGAAATAAAACCTCTATGTGGAACACTGATTTAGGCATATCTTCTTATGCTCCCTACTTAAATTTTGTGTTTGCCATTATTCTTCATGTATTGCAGTGCTTTACAGCTGAGATTTCTGAGATATACTCTTCCCACTGACATTAATGGGAGCGGTACATCAAAATCCACTAGGTGGCTTTGAAAATTTCAGATATATTTTCAGTCTGCTGTGGGAATACTGCTGAATTTATCCTTACACCACCCCTCAGAGACAGGTAAATACCCTTTAAATATATTTTATTGAAGTTGAACTGTGCAGAACAGAGATGTGAGAGACATAATGGGCCTAATCCTATTGACTTATCCTGGCATTGGAGGCGTAATCATGAGCCAAAGCCATTAAGCATTCATCAGCAAAACTAGACTGATATGGTAGTGACCTAATACTATTTAAAGACATGATTTAGAAAAAATCTGTGGCACTCTGAGTTCTTTTTTTGGTGTGTAGAGGGCAGAGAGTGCATTTATATATTTTGAAGTGGAAATCAAAATATGTCTTTATAATTGGAATTATAATGCTTCATAGGAGTAATAGCTCTTGAGCTTGATAGTCTCCTCTTGCCAGAATCACATGTGGCTTTCTCTTTTTGGATTCAAGAGCAAGTCAGGTCATGTCTACCACAAAATAAATTCCCAGCTACTGTGGGTCATAAATAGATAGGCAACATTACCTCTACTTTCTGAACAATTTATCTCTGCTCTTTATACCTACTCTTTCCTCATTGTCCACCACTTCCGAGATTTCATCTGAGGTGCTGTGTCCAGTTTGGGGATCCCTAGAAAAAGAAAGACATCCATAAACTGGAGCATGACCAGGATGGTCAAGGGCTGGGTAAGGGGCTGTGTGAGGAGAGGGTGAGGGGTTTTATCCAGCCTAGAGGATAGCCAGACTCAGCGCCTCTTGCAGGTCCACAGCTGAAAGGATGACAGAACAGGGACACAGGTTACAGCAGTAGAAAATTAATGAGTTGCTGTTGAAGTTACCTTAAATCATTGTGCGGTATGTAAAAAAAAAATGACACTGTAAGGAGGCCTCAGTTAGAAGTGTTGGAAAGAAGGGTTACAAATCATGTTTGTTGTGAATATGGCAAGAAATTACAGGCTTCAGTAATGGGTGATTCTCATGAGACTTCAGGAAATAATGGCAATGTTAAGCAAAGGGGGAACAGAATAAATTTTCAGTAGTGTGGGACCCCCAGTGCTCAAGGTGTAATAGGATATCCTGGAGGAACATCTTTCAGGAATGGCCTAGGGGAACTTTATTTAGTTCTTTGGAGGAGAGTCAGAAAAAACAACCTCTCCCAGGCTCTTCCACACCTGTTTTATCTGGTTTTGTTGATAAAAGCATGGAGCAAAAACTTGGGGCCAAAGCCTTGGCTCAGATGCAGTCTCCCTGATGACCTTGGGTACCTCAGTCAGCCTGGGCTGTGTTTCAACACTCCATCTCCCAGAAGAGATTATTGTTGTTAGTGTTTAGCATGAGAGGTGCAGTGAAGGTATAATCCATTAATGCTTTTAAAGCACTGGCACACTACATTAATGATAAAGAAATGTTATGTCCTTGCAGAATTTGTAATCTAAAAAGATGAAAAAATGCGAGAGGAAACATCAATATCCTTGCCTTAGGGACAAATGACACAGCCATGGGAGAAGTGATTTGTCAAATGTGGCAAAGCAGGACTGAGAGAAAACATCCAGATTTGTCATGTATTCCTTAAAGACAAGGCCACATTTCCTCTCTTAGCATAAGCGAACACAAACATTGTGATTTTGTTCCTTTACCTCCTCCATTGGTGTTTCTTCACAGGAGTAATTTCTCCTGACAGCACCAGTAGGAGAAATACAACCTGCAGCCATTCAGTTTGACTTTATTTTCAGATGGCAGTGAGAATTACAGAATTAACAGGACTAACCCAGTGGTGTAGCACATCCTCCCACCTTCTGCCCAGCCACAACCTTGTTCACTGTCAGCTCTCTCAAAGGGTGGCTTGCTTTACACAGTGCAGGCACTGCTATTAATAATCCATATGTTACTCATTTTTCATGGTTTCTGGCTTCTCTAACAATCCCTTTATTCTTTTTGGCTTCAGGATCTTCAGACCAGAAATTCTGCCAGTGGGTGTGACCCAAACCTCACTCATGCTCAGAGCAGTGTCCTTCAGACTGCCATGAGTGTTGCACCAGTCCTGCTCTTATTGTATAAGTAAAGATGACCTCCAACACTTTGCTGGGTTTTGTAGATTTAACTGAGGCCTGTGCCAAACCACAGTAACTTACTTATTTTAAAAACAAAAATTAATCCAAGAAAACACATAAAAGGCCTGGGGAAGGCTTCACCCTTGGGTGAGAGCTGTTTTCTCCACACTAAGTGGAGGCACACAGACCTGTGACTCACAGGATTATTGTGCTGTTGGAACAGTTTGTCACAGGCTGATGAATGATGTCAAGGCAGGACACAATCTCCTAGCAACTCCTCCAGCCCAGAGTTGTTTCCTTTACACTTAACCCTTCTACATTCCCATGAATGCCAGCATGTCACCAGGATGTGTTTGGACTCCAGCTTCTGCCACAATTTTATCAATATTCTCCTCAACTGCTCTTTGAACAGTGGGCAGGGCAGGGCAGAGGGCTCCAGCACATTGACTCAGCTAAATGCAGTGGATCAATCTGTGATGCCAATGTGATTTTCCTCTTCTTTTGCCTCTCTCTTTCTTTTTCTCCTGTTTTTTAGACATAGGATTGTTTCTGCTTTATCATGTGTTCAATAATCCCTATGGTTTCATTGAAGTCTGCCTTAAAACACGTTTCTCTGCATGGCTCTGAGCTCATGGTATCCAAAAGGAGTACTTTTATATGATGAAATGGTTTAAATAATGCAGGGAAAAATCCAGCAGCAATCTGAACTTTGAGGCTTTCCCTTTGTTTTAGACTGGTAGTAGATGATGTCTCTCCAGGATGCAGCAGCTCTTCTTCAATTCCTAGTTCCTACCACGTGTGAGACATGTGCCTGGTGACAGCAGGAAAGATCTTTCCTTGCTGAGAGGAAAATTGGTATCAAAACTATCTGAAAATCCTTTCACTACATATCCTAAAAAAAAAAAAAAATAGGGTATAGGTGGTTTTATGGAACTAATTCAATCTCAGCAAGCTGAGTAAAGGAAGTCATAGTGTCATTGATTTAGAAATACGTAAGAGTTACGAGGCAAAGGAAAGCATTTATCAGTTGTGTAAAGGATGGCTTGTGCCCAAGCTGCTGTGTTTGGTAAACTGGCTTTTGTCTCAGATTATAGCAGAAAAGACCTCCAGTCTTTGCTTATTTCTTCTTGATGTCTGTGTATTGTGTTCAGAGCACTTATCTGAATGGAAAGAAAACGCTTTATATTTTGCCTCAGTTTTAATTTTTGAATCATTGAGGCGTTTGTGTAAATGGGATTAGGGAAGTTGGCTCAGGCCAGTTGCTGCTGGAATTGTCCTGCACACACCAGTTTGGTGTGTGCACTGACACCATAGCCATGCTTTGCCCATAAGAGCTCATGTGCTTTTTGGCTGCACCATCTCAAACCACACACAGCATTTAGAATTTTTCATACCCAAAGCCAGTGGGAGTTGAGCAGCTGGAACTTGCTGAGCATGTGCAACTTGAAGAATTAGTTTGAAATTTGAAAATTATGACCAAATGGAGTCCTCACCCCTCATGGCATTTCTCTGTTCCCAGAATGAGATAAGAATAACCAAGAGGAGTGCCAAGTTTGTGGAGACAGGGTGCCCACACTGCCTGTGCTCCCAACATAACCTCACAAAGGTCCTTCAATGAAAGGTCCTTCATTTATCTGTGCTTACCTGCACTAAAATCCCTGCTACAAATCACTTCAGCAGTGGCAGCCAATTTGTGAATCACCTCGTAGCAGCAGCCCAGCCTCTGAACAGCAGTGCTTTGCTGTAGTGCAATCTGTGTTCATTACAGAATGAAAGTTTGAGCCTCTTCACAAGTTTGGGTAATATTGCAAATCTTTCAGCATCTATTAGAGCTGGAGCTTGAGGCTTGAATGCTAATGATACTGAAACATAGCACGAGGTGATCTGACAAAGTCGCCTAAGGAGGTTTTCATAAACCTTTTGTACAATTTCTCTGCTTCTTTGCCAGTGAAAATTAACCTCTACTTGCAAAAAAATGAGACTTCACCTAACTCATTTAGAAATAGCAGAGGGAAAGAGAAAATCAATCCATAATGAACAGTATCACATTAAGAAAATCTAATTAGAAATGGCTTCTCTTTTATTGCACTGATAATGCTAAGCTCTAAGAATGACATCACTACAAAATTCAGTAGCTTATAAGGGAGTGAATTTTTTAAAAAGTGTTTAAACTACCAGATCAATAACTTCACACACCACCTAATTAAATTGTATAGAAATTCTCAATAAGCACTAATGTTAGAAATGTAGTGCTCTATTTTAAAATAAAGTATATATTATCTGGTGCTGCAAGTGCTTCTAAAAGTTGCCTTGATATTATTGAAATTCTCTCTACATGGCATTGAGGACAAAGTCTTCCCTGCATACTTTTACTTATTTTTCTTCAACTGGAGTTGGGTAGAATTTTTTATTTTTTTTTACTCTATGTGCCAGCTTCTCCCTAGAAATATTATTTGAATATGGATGGGGGTTTTTGAGGAAAGGAGCTGAAAAAGTAGAAAAAATTAAACCTTTCTATTGCAACTTCCCATATTTTCTTTTCAAAATCATTTTCATTTCTTCAGAAAGAAACAAAACTAAGAATGTTCCCACCTCCTGGAAATAGGCCTGAATTGTAAAATTTTATCCAGGGTTCTCTCTGTTGCACAGTCTTTAACTTAGTTAAAGCATTAAAATTTCAGTTTTACAAAAGTAAAACACCCACTAATGAGTTTTTCATCACGAGTTTTTTAATCATAAGTTTTTACTGCATGATTTGATATTTGAGATAATTCATCAGGCTCTGGATGCAGCTAAAATACAGTGATGTGCTGCACACACATTGTATCCTTTGGCCTGAGGTGTAATTTACTGGTGGTAAAATTATTGTTTTCTAAATGCACTCAGATAATCTGCACTCACACTGAGGGAGCAGGATATCTAATGTGTAATGTTTTTGTAATGAGTCTATTACTCCGGTTTCTAGGTAGAGTTCCACCAGGCATGTCTGTGGGCAGTTTTGTTCATACTCTCATTAAAAATGTCTTAGTAAGATGAGCTGCTGTTTGGCAATTTACATGCCTAGATGTATTTGTTTTTAACAAGAGCAAGAGATAATTAATACACTTAATGCAGAAAGCTTCAGCCATGGAAATAAAGAGGAACAAGATAAAATCAGTTCTGCTTTCTTTTCAACCAGTCAGGGGTTGCAGGAGTTTCAAAAAGTTTAGGCAAAGCATTCAAGGTTACATAACAAAAGAATTTCTCTAGCGTGGACCTTGCAGATAAGAAACAATGTGCTGCACATAATGCTTCTGAGATGTGATTAAAACTGCCAGGGCTATTGGCAGTGGAGAGGAGCACTGTAATGCACTGTTCTGCAAAAGGAGTTCATCACTGCTAACAGAATTTGAGTTATCCTTTACTAGATTTCCTGCATATGTCAAAAATAAGTAATTGCCAATTATCCTGCTCAAAAGAGCTGGTGGGATACAATCTTTTAACTTAAGCATAAGTGCAGAGCTGCAGAGCTCTGAGGAAAAGCTCTGCAGAGGGAAAGCTTCAAGAAGTAGTCGCTCATAAATCGAGATAACTTCAACTGAAGCAAAGGTTAATTTTAACTTCATCCTAGCATGCAGATATTCAGTACTGCTTGATACTCTGCAGCAATGCACCAACTGAAGCAATGGGTTAATTCCAACTGGCAGTACTTTTATTCCTCAGGAAAAAAACAGCTGCAGAGACTGTGGCTTGCTTGGAATAAATGTGCAAGATCAGAATGAGCCTGGGTCTCCTAAGCTCACCACCCTATTCACTGGATGCTGCTTTCTCTGGATGACCAGCATAGAACTAATGTAGAAATATGATGCCTTATGTAGTAGGCTCTTTTTAAAATTTTCTTTCTCTCTGCAAAGGTTATTTAATGCATGTAGGAGCCAGAATTTTTAATGGTTACATCAGAGCTAGAGCTCCAAATTTCTATTCCAGGTTCTGCTGCTACTTCATGTTAGACAGGTCTCTTGTTAGCTTCCCCAGTGGCTGAAATGGAAATAATTACATGGAGTTTATGGTGGTGCTATGAGAGATCCTTGTTGGTTTAGATTGCCTTGGGATCTTTGCAAGAGAGGCGATAGAGAAATGTGAAGTGTTAGAGCACTCACATCTTTCCAGTGTCAGAAAAGGTACACTGAGAGGCTGCATACAGTATAATAATATTCTAGAACACAAAACATAACCATACGATAACTGCAGAGGTTTATCTACTCACCTTATAAAATATACTCACCTTATAAAATTCCTGGTATGACTAATCTCTGTGTGGCACAGGCAAAACTGAGTTAGACTCCAAGCATCAAACAATTCTAGTTTTTTGCATATTCTTGGGTTTCTGCATATATTTGTGTGTTAATGCATTAGATTAAGGAGAGCTTTTGTAAATCGATTTCTGTGAGTCAGGCTTCATGGCAGTTTAATATTGTAAGGAAGTCTCTAAACTGTATTTCCCCATTTTTTGGTGCCTACACGTAAATTCTTGAGACCTGAGGATAGTAAAAGGGACTGATAATATTTCTGTGGGAGACAGGCAGAGAGCTCCCCAGGAACAAAGCAAGCAGCCTAATAGTTCCCTGCATTAGCAAAGCAAGTGTTCTTAGCTGTCTTGAACAGGAGAAATTATCACCTAAACCCAGACTGCTGGGGTGATATAATCCAATTATATGCAATTAAATACTATAAGTAGCACACCTGCAGAGAGAATGGGCAGGGCTGACCCAGGTGATCCTCTTGGAAATTGCAGGGTCCTGGGGTAGCTCTTTCTCCCCATCAAGTTGGCAGCTTATGCTGGGGCTCCAGGCTCACAAGGTCCTGTAGGGGGTTCTGGTGGAAATCTGTCAGGTTCCTGTAGCTTCCAGGACCTGCCTAGCACAGGATGTTTTGGGTACTGGAGCTGGAGGACCAAAAGAGCTGAGAGGTTTTTATGTAGGCTGCACATCCTGGAATCGCAGCTGAGAGTTTCATCTCTGTGGTTCCCTGGTTCTGGGGTTAGGATCCTGAAATAATGGACCAAAATTGCCAATAGCAGCACAGTAAGTGGTGAACTTCTCCCCTAAAGTTACATGGGTCTTGGATTGCCATTTAAATTAATCTGTGATTTTTGGCCTGACCCCTTCAAGCTCTTTACTTGACCTGACAGATCTGGCAAACAGAAATCAAGGGAGTGCAAAGATTTTTTTGCTCAGAAATTTAGGACAGAAACTGTATAAGGTAGGTGCCTCTAAGAAATAAAAGTCTTATCATCTTCTTAGTTAGTCAGAATCCTAAACAGAAAGAATGAGAATTGAGGGGGAAGAGGCTGATAAATTGACACACCTGAAATTGCAGCAAGATCTGAAATGAATTCAGTGATTGTACCATCCATGCTGGGCTTTTACAATGTAGAATGTGTCTTGTGGGCTGCAGGGTGAGCTGGTGACTAAACCTGTCACTGAGGCACTGTGGTTTCCTCTGCCTGCCCCAAACCCTGTAAAATAGCATCATCAAGTACAGTGAGGCCATTGAAATATATTATTCTTTTGATCAGATTTATGCTCACATTAAGGTCAGAAAAAAGTGATCTTTCTGATGAATGCAGGAATAAACAGGCAAAATCTTTTGACAGTTTTTTAAAGTTTATGTTTCCCTCTTCAAATATAGAATATGCACAGAAATTGTTATTCAGCTTACCTGGAAACTTGGTGACTCCTGAGTTAAACTGACCTGTGAGTGAATTCATATCTTTGCCTTCTGTGGAAGATTGTGGCCTCAGCAAGATTCAATGTGGAATGAAAATCCAGCCACGTTCACAGCACTGCCTTCCATGGGGATGCAACTGCTGCATTTTAACGTTTGACTGGAGAAAAAAGTAGGTTAGAAGGTTTTGGTGTCCTCCCTGGAGCTTCATCCTTGGCTGAACAGATAATAACTCTCTAGGAAAACACTCCAGCAGTCTGGTGTTTTCATCCTACTTCCCTGCAAAACCCACTTTTCTCTAAGGAGGTGAGGAGGGTAAACGTCTGCAATTAGCAGATTCTGCATTGAGGAGCTTGAGAAGATTCAATTCCCATTTTGGTACTTTTGAAAGGACTGGCCCCCAATCCTCACCTGACGTCCCTCACACTACTGAGCAGCTGATGTGCTGCAGGCAGGACCCTGCTTGGCTGTGGAGCTGGTCTGTAGTTCTGGCATGTTCCCTGCAGGTTTGATACACATTTTGAGTGGGGAAAACAAGAATGGTGCCTTAAAGGCATGGAATAATGCTGTACAGGATATGTCTCGATGAAGTACAAATACCAGAAAAATTCATATCTTGTGTGTATTTGACCTGGTCACTCCAGTCTCCCTTTATAGCCTTGGGAGAAGAAAATGGCACATTAAGAGTATAATTTCTGACCTAGGTTTTCTCAGGCTTTCTGTGGGATATGTTGATGAATAGCTCTTGACTAGGAAGCCACAGATCTTGTGGAGAGCTCAGGTGTGAGCATATTCCTCTGGCCACATGAAGCTGGAGCCACTCTCCAGTATTGGGACTTTTTGCCATCACCCTGCAGGGTGCCAGAATAACTGCACATGTAATATTATGCTGTATTTCCTAAGTGTGGCAGAAATCCATTCCCCTCCATCCCTGTGTTATTACTCAAATACCACCCTGAGGACTCTGGAATGACTTTTTGGGAATCCACTGTTACTCTTCAGCTGTTTTTGTTATATCTCTCTGGAGAAGGAGTAACCCACTTAGTGGCTTGACCTCAGCTTCCCCTTCTCATCTCATTTGGCTCAATTGCTCTGGCAAATGCTACAGTGGTTTGTGGGTTTGCCCATATCTGCCCATTCTTTACAGTCAGCACTGAAGTGCTTTTACCCGTGTTTTCTGTTCTCATTCATTGTCCCCTCTGCCCTCCCCTGTTACTGAGGCAAGACAAGGTAATGCAAAGCTCCCATCCCTATCTCACTCTCTGGCATCCTTTTTAATAAACAGACGTTGCTTTAGGCACCTCCTCCCCCTGTGCAGCTGTGATTCAGATGGTTTAATACTAAAATATACATTTATGTTGTCACTCACCTTCATTTCTTCTACCCTCTTGGAATGATACCAACCAGCCTGAGTGATATAGTGCAATGTAATTTATTGAACTGTTCTTTCACCTCTTTTCATGATACATCTGCCTTTGTGAGTACCTTGGCTTCATTACCTGTAAAGCATCACCTTGAGATGGATATTTCCCATTCACCTTCTGAAGTGGCAGAGAAATGAAAAGAAATTCATTAATTTCCTTGTGCTTGGACTGAATCATTTACCTTCTCATTCCCTTTGATTGCCACTTTTACACCACAGGATTGCTACTAACAAACTTTCCTGTGGGCATCCTGCTGCTGGGGAAGTGGGTTTATTTCTCACCTTCATAGTTTTGGTTAATTCATCTTCACCCCTGTACCAGCCCATTTTCAGCAGGAGGTTTGCAGATCCAGAAAGTAGAAATGTACATGAGGAAGTGACTTTATTACTTGCCTCTCTTTGCCTGAAGGTTTTTCTGGCCTGCTCTTATGAATCCTGCTGGTTAATAATATTTGGGGAAAGCTCTCTGGTAGCTTTGTGTACTGTCCTGGGTTCTTACAAACTATGCCTTGTTAGATGACTTTGTAACAATTTTTTTTCCCCCAACAATGCCCTGTGGGATAAAAAAAAGGATTGCTCATAATTTACTGTGACTTTCTAGGTTATTTAGAAACTCCCTAAAAGGAAAATTTAAGAGAATATCAAAAAGTAACTTGAATCAGAAGGGCAGTTGGTTACCATCACCTTGCAGTAGCTCCTGGAGGATTGTCAAGTCTGTAAACAGAAGCAGATGTTGTGCATATGAATAAAAAAGCCATCCCCTGGAGTCTGAAAGCACTCGAAGAGGAAGTGAACTACTGCTGGTACTGCAGGGCTTTCCATCTCCTGGGCAATGAGTGAAGGGCTCTCAAATTCCCACCTCTCTGCCCTGGGGCTGCCTGGTTGTCCCCTGTTTACCTAGACACAAGAGAGGGTTATACCAGGACAAATATTTCTGCTGCTTCTAGTAGAATTCATCTTCAAAATCAAGCTGTTCAAAATGTTCAAGCTGTTAAACTTGTTGACTCAGTCAGCACTAATTACAGAGGCAGTGATTGTGTGATGCTGGAATTATGTAATTCTCTCATTCTTCCTTCCCTGATTTTATTTATTCTCATTCTGCATTCTATTCTTGGCATCAAAAGTCTTGTCTCTTTCTATATTTTTTTTTCTATTCAGTTCAACAGAAATGGAAATTTATAGACATGAACCAGTTTCTGATTTAAAATTGATTTTTTTTCTGCCAAAATTTAGTCTTTAGGATGGACTACATTGTATTTGGCAGCACTGGGTTTAATTTTTCTCTCAGGTTTTTTGTATTTGTTCTTGTTGGACTATTCTTTCTTAGCCCTGCCTTCCAACAACTAAAACATAGTTATCTGATCCTTATAAATACATAATTATGCTCTTTGTAGGATTAATCATCTGACATGATTCTTCCAAAGAACTTTTTGACTTCCTTTCCTCACTTACAAAATCTCTTCTACCAGTTGCTCAGATATTATTTATTTTCATTAACAATGGTGTTCATATATATATATACACACACACATATTTTTGTCTGGTGGGTAAACCAAGCCTTCTTAATTGGCTCAAAAACGTTCCCTGGTGCATTTAAGGTAATAGTTGACCACAATTCTTCCTTATCAGGACCTTAACACATGTAGACAATAAAATGAGTGGATTTTTGTTGGTTGGTTGGTTTGGGGTTTTGTTTTTTGTGGGGTTTTGGTTTTTTTGTTTGTTTATTTTGGGGCTTGGTTTGGTTGTTTGTTAATTTAATGGACTGAGATTTGCACCTCTGTAAAACACAACAGTTGTTGGTTTATCCTTCCATTGGAGAGCTGGAATACAGCTCTGTGCTCTTCAATTCCACAACATGTTTGCAGCCTGGATTAAGCATCACATAAAAGAAAAATTAAAACAGTCTGACTTGCTGTGCTTTGCATTAAATGGAATTAGTTCTTTTTGACCAGCACCTCTTTGTATCCCCAGGGAAGGGTTACCTTTGGGAAGTTCACAATTCTTTAATTTTCTACCCCAGTTTTTGAACAGAGATTCTGACATGATACATTTAACAGCTCCAATGCTAAACTTTCCTGTTGCACTCTTTTGTGACTATGCGCTTCATACTGAAATTTGTATTTCCTTCTTGGGAGATTTTAGAATTTATTAGATTCTGCTTCATTGGAACCATCATTTAGATTGAATTCTCATTAAAAATTCTGTATTCATTAGGACTAGACCCTTCTCCTTTATTAGCCCAGAGATTTCAATTCTTCACCCACATGAAAAGCAGCTATTGTTCAGTTTTCAAGCCTTAAAAAACATCTCTGTCCAGTTCATCCTAGGAAAACAACCATCAGCAGCCATCCCTGAACTTTTGTGTCACTACCCAAACCTGTCCAGCACTACTGAAGGAGCATGGACACCCACAGAAACACTTTTATGAAGAATCCAGTATTTGATTGAGTGGACTCACTATGGAGAGAAATTTAGAGACATTTCTGTGTACCCTGTAGATAGTAAATGGAATTGTCCAGTTGGTCAAGATGCTCACCTACTCAACCCACACAGGCACCTGGCAAAAGATAAGCAATTTCCAATAGGAAGGTTTGGGTTTTTTTCTCACTCTTTATCCTTTATCCATCCACTTCTCATTAATAAAAAAGGTATTTCTGAATCACCTACATGGCCGGAGTTCCTTGAGGATGAAAAGAATGTAATGAACAGAACTTGCTTGAGCAAAGTTAGCAGTTTAAAAGAGCACAGGAAAAGAAAGGTCAGGTCTAGGTCTACACAGAAAATCTTCTGCAGAGCTGTAGTTAATAAAAAAAAAAATCCTTATTCAACATCCAATGCCTCCTCTTTGCCTAAGCATGAGTATCTAAATCAGCAGATAAATAAATAACTAGAGCAAAGGAATTCACGACAGAGAATTAAACACTAGAGATGGGGATGAGGGGAGGTAATTAAAACAAATTGGAAATCTTAATAGGTAGAAATAAAAATGGAGAACTTTCTATCAATGAGTAGTCTTGATTGCAGAAGTTGCTGCAGATGGCTTTCAGCCTTAGAGGATTTCAGCTGGGAGGTTCTTCAGCAGCACAATGAGCTCTGCAGTGCTGACCCTTTGTAGGTACCTAAACTAATCTTCATTTGAAATACCTGGGGAATTGGGAAACAACTGACACTCACCCCAGCTTTTCTCAGGTGTGTTTCACAAAAGGCTCCCGGCAGAACCTCTGGAGCTGTTCACAAAGACATCAGTAATCTTCCCAACCTTATCTCTTCTTGTACTTGTGTTAAAAATGAAAATGCCCTGGTGAAATTAATGCAAAATACTGTCGGGAACATAATGAAGACCCTTTTCTGATAGTCTTTACACTGCTGAAAGCATCCCTCACGTGTCTTTTTCAAAAAGGATATAATAGCCCTTTTCACTGTTTTGTTACATTTGAAAGAGGAACATGTAAGTGTTTTCTACTTTTGTTTTTTTTTTACCAGTTTTTAGTAACCTAAAATGCAAATTGGATGAGGGCGACATATAATCTCCTGGCTTATTATTTTTCTTTTTCCTGCAGAAAAGATATGCTCAGTATTTTAATAGCACCATCTGTCACAGTAGCAAGTGCCAAGCTGCAATATTGATCTTGTCACTTTGGGGAATGGTATGGTATTTAGGATTATAAATAACATTTTTCTTTGCTCTGCTCATGTGTTAGTTTTTATATAGAGTCCAAACTCAAGAAACCACTCTTGCCATCTAATAAGACAAGCACTTTCTTAGGATCCACAGCAAAGTGTCATTAGGACCTGAAGCAGTATTTGTGTTATTACCTGTCACAGCTCACTAGAGTGAATAACCCAATTGGTCTATGAGATTATATAGTGGCAAGTATAGCCACAACTTAGCAGAAATAATATCTTCTAGTGACCATCAGTCATAACTGGGCACTAGTTTCCTCTCTTTAAAACAGAGACGATTATGCTGATGAGATTTTAAATTAAGAGGTTACAAAAAAACCCCAAGTCCTGCATTTTTTACAATTTTATGTGTTGAACAACAATCTTGGATTTTTTTTTTTTTTTTGAAAGCTCTGTCCCCTTCAGATCACTGGATTTTGTTTAAAATTTACTTTTAGTTTGCCTTGGGAAAGAGAACATGCAGTATTGTAGCCAGTTTTTATCTCCAAACAGACTCTCTGGAGAGGCCAGAATGGTGGTGTCAGGTCTGAGGTTATCATGAGCCTGGAAAGCTCTTTGTGTGTTGAGCTGCCCGATTCAGAAAGAGACTTTTCCTGGCAAGGAGGAGACAATTCTCCTTTTAATGTAAAATATTGTGGCTGTTTCCTCCCCTGTTTACATTTCTGGATGTAGATGTATTTTTCAGTGCACTAGACAAAACTCTGATGCTTGTGAATGGTTGACGAAAAAGATGCTGGAGAGATGTAAGGGGTAATTAAATTTTCTGAGAAGTAATGATGTTTTCCAGGATTCACAGGGTTGAGTACTTCTCTCTGTAATACTCTGTTAGACAATCAACATTTTGATAATATGCCAGCATCATTTTTCTGCTCCACAAGTTACTTTTCTTTGGGTTGGGTATTATTGAATTTTGTGTCTGATAAAGTAAGATTTCACCTGGGGCTTGAAGTGTTAAAATGTTAGAATAGAAATACTTTAATGATGTTTTTTCCTGTTGGTAGTTCTCCTGCTGCTGAACATATATTTATCCTCTGCATGCAATTTCACTCACAACTTCAAGGCAGCTCCATGGTGCTCCTAAGAACTGCATAGATTTTCAGCAGTTGTCATTAAACATCTCTCTTGAGGAACAAAAATACCAAAAACATTTACACAAAACATCAAAAGCTTGTACTAAAATAATCCATTATAATCCCATTCTTCATTTTTCACAGTCTGTGCAAATTGATTTCATCTAAGATATTACCCAGCTATATTCAAGTTTGGTCTGGTTTTTTTTCATCTGTTTCATTTCCTGTAACTCAAGTAATTTTATGAAGTGCAGTATTTTTACTGCAGAAAAATAAAATCTAGTAAATAGTCTGCTGTGTGTTGGGATCTGGATAATCCATTCTCTACCTCATTTCTTGCTTTTGCTGCCTGGTTGTTCAGACACTTGCTCAGCCTTTTCTGAGTATTAGCATTTAATTAAGTACCTGGTGTAGAGGACAGCCAGGCTGCAGCCATGGATGCAGCAGAAATTTATACAGATGGCACACTGAGCTGTTGGACATAGATGTACAAACATTCTGCAGCATAAGTCTACAGAACTACAGAAAATTTCATGTATTGTGTGTGTAAAAATATACATAATATATATGTATATTTATAAATGTGTGTACATTTGTATTTATTTGTATTTATATTATTGTATATAATATAAATACAAATATATATTATATATATAATATATAATACAAATATATTGTATATATTTGTATTTATATTATTTATGTATTTATATTTGGGATAAGGGCAGTTGCCAAAATCTCACAATGATCTTAGCCTTACCTTTGAATACCAAATGTGATTTCTTTCCTGGTGTTTCCTATGGTACAAAATGTGAGCCCTGGGTAGCTCCTAAGCACTGTTTGAGGCTCTGGCAGGGGTGATCATCAGCTTTTGTGGCCATGGGAAGTCTGTTTGTGTAGAGTCCAACCCATAATTTGTGGGAGCTCAGCCTGCTCTCCATGGACCTTAACATGATGGCAGCAGTGGGGTGTGGCAGGTCCAGGATCCTGCTTCTCCAGCAGGGAACAATGTTTTAAAATAGGAATAGGCATCATTTTGCATTTTATTGGGTAAAAAAAAATCTCCCTATTTTTTTTATCCTATTTTTTCAAGCAAAAGGGAGTATCTGGCTCACCTTCTCCTTGCAAAATTGGCACAGGGTACTCCTACACCCATTGCCTCATGTCTGTAATTATTCAATGCTAGTGTTTTCCTGTATGTGGGTCGTTTCTCACATGGTAATTGCTGATGTAACCTCCTTTACTGATGCTCCACTAGCTCAGAGCCAGTAATGCCTGGCTGCAGGTGGGAAAAACAGAAAACAAGAAACATTGCTCTGTTTGAGGCTTGACACAATCAGCTTTTCCTATATGCTCCTCTCCTGTTCTCTTGGTGGTGGAGGGAGCTGTGCTGTCATTAGCAGCCAGCAGGGTGTTTTAGGGATGTATTTTTGCAGAGAATTCAACTCCCCTGGTGCCTTATGAGCCTGCCTGCCTTCCCAGCTGCACAAAGTGGGGGAGGCTCTGGGCTGCCTGGGTCAGCAGGAGCCAAGCTGCTGGGGAGAATGGAAAACTGGCAATAACCTCAGCTTTTCCTTTGAAATGTGGGGTGGCTTGCCTGGCTTGGGGACATGGTGGGGGAATGAGGTTCTGCATAGAGCCAGGGCAGCAGGAGAGCTGCAAGGAGCTGGAGGGTGTGAGGTGAGAGTGTGTGTTGTAGGTAAATGAGCAGAGGGAATGGAGGAAAAAATGTTTACATGGAGCTCTGTGATCAAAGGAAAGATTCTGTGTGTCTCACCAAGAGTTTCATCTGCCCTCTGGGTTGTATTACACAACCAGCTGTCAAACAGAGCTTTTAAAAAGAAAACACAGGTAGCTTTTCCCTTTTGATGATCAAACGAGAGATGCACAAAGTTACCCAAATTACCTGATTAAAACCAAATATCCCTCCTTCCAAATGCCTGAGCTGACAATTGTTCCTAAATGGGAGAAGTTTTGTCCAGCTGTATGCCTGGGAAAAAGGAGCAATTAATAACCCCAGGGAAGCAGAGGAGGATGTGGTGAGTGCAGCAGGGAACACAAAGCAGAGCAGAAGCATTGGTCAGAGGGAAGGAGAGATGGGCACTCTGAGTGCAAATTAATAAAGCAGCAGATTTAATCTGCAGACTATGGGCATGAAAGAAAACATGTCAACCTTATTACAGTTAAAGTATTTATATTTTTTAATAGATTGTGCAAATTCAGAAATGAAGGAGAGCATAAAAGCAGTTGTTTTGGAGATGGGGATGGATGTAGGAAGCTACATGTCCACTCACCACCATTTTGGGAGTGGCTGGGAAGGGTTTGTGGAGACCAAGTGTCATAGTTAAGAAGTGATAAATGGGAAATTATTCATGTCCTTGTTTGTTACGGAAGAGAAAAATAGAGGGAAAGGATTTTTCTCTAAGTATTATCAGAAATAAAGACTAGAGACAAGTGCTTTGATGCAAGTGACCTCTTGTAATAAATTGTGCTGAGTATCTCTTCATTAGAAAGGCCAAGAGGGTAGTTAGAAGTGTGAAAAATGCCAGCAAGATAAGTGCAGCAGGACTCGAGGGATATCCTGCTTCAGGGAAGGGCAGACTGGATGCTGGAACAGACAGCAGCACTGCCACCAGCTTCCCTGTCTTTCCTGGGCCACCCAAAGGGAGTTTCTGGCTGGTGGGTGCCTTCCTTCCATGGTGGGTGACCCAGGGGAGCAGCCAGAGCTGAGATCTTCTCTGATGCACCAGGGGAGGCTTTCCCCATGACCTTGGTGTCCTGGGGTGCAGCAGCTCCAGTGTTTACCTTTCTTACAGCCCTTGCTGAGTTTTCCACCCTTGAAATGAAGATTTGGCAAGACATTGAGCATCCAATGCCTCAGCCAAGGGGTCTGAGGGGAGATGCAATCCTGGAGCAGCTGTGGGTGCATTTGGGGTGTAGAATGCAAGGCTCAGGGCTGCAGGGCTTCTGCCTGTGATGGCTGATGAGATGTCTGTGAGAGAAATTTGGGCAGACAACCTACACAATCAACACATCAGAGAAAATAGGAAGGGAAAGGATCTCTAAAGGTCATGCAGATCACCCTTGTGTCCGAAGGCGAGTTTAATTATACCCACACCATTCCTGAGAGATGTTGCATCTCCTCAGCATCTGCCTCTCCAAATTAAAACATCTGAATTCTTTCCAGTTTTTCCTCAGATATGATGCATTTTTGGAAAATTGTGAGTCTCTTCTGGACCCTATCCAATTGATGTGTGTTGTTCAGCAGCCCAGGGCTGGCTGTGGCTGGTGCCCTGCACACAGTGTCTCCAGATGAAGAGAACCACACATTTCCAGTTTTGTATCATGGCTCATTAGATGTATTCAGCCTTTCGTAAGAGTTTGGAGAGAGCTTCCTCAGACATCAGTTTAATTCTTGAAGAACTCTTGTTTGAGTTAAGGGCCTTTTTTTACTAACTTCTGTCAGGGTAAAACAATGGGTAAAGTCTGAATTTGAAAACTTTTAGAAATTGCCTCAATATAAACAACTTTGTGTGGACAGAAAATTAGTACAGAGTTTTTGATAAATGGCAAAGTCTCTGTTTACAAGGAAATGCTTAGTGCAGCTGTGTTAGGTCAGGTCTCATTTAGCATCTCCATTTAATGATCCTGAAGAGGGAGTAAACAGTCTGTTAATGAATTTGTGTGTGGTTCTGTATAGGGAGGAACTGTGAGTAATAGGCAGGAAAGAGAAAAGACTACAAAGGGACATGGAGATTACAAACACTCACAGATAATGAAGTTAACTTCATCTCTGCTAACACAAACTAATGCGTTTGGATGGAAGGGAGGAAGGGAATATGCTTCAATAAACTTGGCCTACTTGAGAGCATTTTATGAGAAAAGTAGATTTGTATGCCACGTTCCTAAAGGGGGCCTGCAAGAGAGCTCTAGAGGGGCCTTTTAAAAGGGCACAGGACTAGGGGGGATGGCTTTATGCTGAAGGAGGGTAGATTTAGATTAGATATGAAGAAGAAATTAGCATCTCTGGAAGTGTTCAAGGCCAGATTGAATGGGGCTTTGAGCAACCTGGTCTAGTGGAAGGTGTCCCTGCCCATGGTGATGATCTTTGCAGATGATCTTTACGGTCCCTTCCAACACAAGCCCTTGTATGATTCTATGATTGTGTGTGATATTACTCCCCAAAGTCTGAATGCCTGTTTGGACTGTTCAAGGAACTGCTCAGACACACGTGGGACACAGGAATCCTTTCCTCTCTGTTTGACTGCTACTTGTCTGTGTGCTTTGCTACCAAGGAGATGTTTGAATATACACAAAACCTGTGGTGAAGATGAAGGAGGAGTGGTTAATGAGCTGGAATTAAAATGTTCTGGAATGGCTGATTACCCCAAGGGACAGAGCAGCCTATGGGTGTAGGTTTCAGCAGAGAAAACCAATGTAGCAGCATGGCAAAAGGGAAGATGCATGAGAAAATGCATTTGAGAATGGGGAAGTTGTCACCACCCATGAGGTGTTTGAGCTCATCCCATGGGGTGAATAGTTCAGCCTGGTGTTTAAAAAGTGTGTAGTGTGTGGGGGAAAAATACCAGGGAAAAACTGAATTTCTGGGAGAGACAGAGGATAAAGGGTTTCTTATTTTAAGTTATTGTACCTCCCCTTATGTTGTTTTGAGAAGAGTGGCATAGGAAGAAGCTCAACAGGAATGCGAGTGTGCCCTAAGGATCTCTGCTGAGAGCAGGTCCCTTCCAGTGTTTCAGCCCCTGAGTTCCTTCTGCAAACAGAGATGAATTCAAGGGTCAGATGTATCAAACCCTTAAAGATTTGGATGTAAAACTAGAAGGTTGTTGGTTTTTTTTGAAATTATTTCCTCTCTTCCTTTTGTGAGTGGTACAATGTGCTGGAGGTTTAAATAAAGAAAGTTATCTATCTAAACTGGAATGCATCTAAAACCTATTCCCAAATGCATATTTGTGTACATGTGTATAAAGAGATTGAGGGAATGTTTAATTATGACTTTCCTTTTAAAAAATTGCATAGAAAATAGAAAAAGGAATTGAAAAGTTAAACTGGGCCTGCTAGACAGTAACTGGCTTGTGAGTAAACAGCAGCAAGGTTCTTTAACATCACAGAAAAAATGTAGGAATGCTGAGGTCAATGAGGGCATTCAGAGACATGAGTAGGGAATGACAGATGAGATTGTCATTGCAAAAAGCCTCCATGGATTCTGCACCATTAGTGTTTAGAGAAAAAGCTGAAGGTCATACAAGAGACTAGAATACATTTTCCTGGGGGCAATATGAAATGCTAAAAGGTTTTGTGATTATGCCAGAGCAGATATGTAGGCAATTAGAACTGTTAAAAATTGTCAAGGCGTGGGATCCAGATGAGTTACATCTGAGAGCTGAGATGGGAGTAGCAAGTGGAATTGAAAGCTTTGGCAGATTTTTTTTTGATTCCTCTCCAAGGATGGGGTGGTTGGAGAGGATTGGGCAGCATGGCTGATGTAGTTTCTATATATAAGCAATGCTCATGAAAAATCCAGTGCCAAAGCAACACTTTGGTAAGAATATTACTGATGGAGGATATTTTGCTTGGACTTAAGAAAGGGAGTTCTTGGCTTATCAGTTCACTTGACTTTCTGGAGCATGTTATCGTGCCAGAAGACAAATGTCAAACAAAGTCCATAATTTATCTGACTTTTCTGAAACATAGCATGCAAAGTATTGATCTGCTTAATAAATGCACATTATCTCCTGAAAATGACTAAGAATTAGCTCAGGGAGGACAAATAGTGTCAGTAACACTGCAGAGGGAGGATAACAGAGACCCAAAGAGCAAACACACATTGTGCATGATCTATTTGCATCAGGTTAGACATCCTTGTGCAAGATTTTCCTTGTTTTGAGCTGTAGACTTAAAATGTAGAAGACAAAGGGGAAAACCTTGTGCTTCCTTATGCCAAAATACAAGTACAGTGAGGGTCAGAGCCAACACAAGCCATTCAAGGCTTTAGACTGTATAAAACTTTGTGTCCAGTGCTGGCAGGGGCTGCCCCTCAGGCACCATTCTGATTGAAAGGAGCTCAGCTCTGTCAGGGGTGATGATTGACCTCATAAAGTATTAATAATGGCAAACTAGATTGTTTCCAGCACAGCTGAATGCAATGTCAGCACATATTTGTTAGAAAATGAAGAATGCAGTGTGATATTTTTAACATTTCCCTCTGTGCTGGGCTCCTTCCCCAAAGAGAATTCCTGGTCCTGGCTGGAGATGGGAGCTCCCAAAGAAACAGCAGTGGGCAGCTGTCCATCCCTTTCCTGTGTGAGGTTTTCCTTGTCTCTTCACCTTCCAAAGAGATACAGACCAGTATTAAATTGACCTTCCGTGTCTCTATGAGGCAGTAGATATACAAAGGGGAATTTTTTTTTCCCTTCCCACTTTTCTCTTCACTCTAGAGGTATCCTATCTTCTTTTGCAGACTGAAAAAGCAGTAGCAGGTCTCTTGCAGGTGAGATTTTTATTCCAAGTGGGATCTGTCCCATGGTGCAAAGGGACCACACCTCCCAGACATACCTGTGCTCCATCCTGCCCTGCCAGACAGCCCCCTGGCACTGCCCCAGCAGGAATGCAAATGGGAATTGTAAATACTCAGCACCTTCAGGGATCCAGCATTGTGGTAATCTCCTCCTCCAGCATAATCTTCACAGCTGAACCACTGTTAATGTGCTTGCTATTCATCTGTTGTAGCATTTAAATAGTAATTATTAGTGGCATATCCTTTTGGGTGATCAGCCCAAAGCTGCAGTGCATGAGTGTGACCTTGAGTTTTCCTACAGACAATGGAAATTACTTGATAATGGACAACAGTAATTGCTTGGATGACAGTGCACCTCTGGAGCTACATCACTACAATACATCACTGAGGCCAGGAGCTTAGCAGGACTCAGGAAAAAAAAAGGGAATTAACAAAATGCAAACAAGATGTTGAAATGTGTTAAAAATGGGACAGAGGATAATACAGCAGGCAATTATAATGTAATTATTGAATTATATAAGTAAGCACTGTGGTTTCACTGGGAATGTTGCTTGCAGGGCAGGGCTTAGAGGTGTGTGATGAGTATATTTAGAGGCTCAAGTAAATTTTCTGACTGGAGAATTCTTAAACAGTGGTGTTAGTGTTGGAAAGGGGACCACAAGGAGGACAACAAAGATGTCCTGACAGGAATCCTTAATTTTGGAGACTTTTCTCTTACAGTAGAAGAGGATGAAGGAAGGGAATGGGACTAAACAGAATATCAGGACATCTTTTCCCCTTCCTCACATGGAAATGGTCATGCTCATTGATGAACAGATGCACAAGAAGCTACAGAGAGGAAGAAACCAGGATAGCAGAAACCAGAGTCATGAGATTCCCCACGCAAACTCCTGTGAAATAGTTTTCCTTACCTATCCCCCACATATTTCCCTGTGTCTCTTGAAGTCCTGCTGCAAGGCATGATGCAGGGAAATAAAAAAACTTCTGAACAAGGAATAAGTCTCACTTTTCTAATATTTGAGTTAAAATTGAATACACAGATGTTATTTTCACACATGGAACTTGTCACAAAAGGAGATGAGAGATTAATTCTCACAGGTTTGGGAAGAATATGGAAACATATCAAAATTAAGAGTACTGCTGTTTTGATTAGCAGCAGCACCTTTTAGGTATATAGTCAAACTCCAGAACTTAAATTAAAATTTAAGTATGGGGGATGAAGATAAAAGCTAAACTGGAAGCATAGAATCCTTTCTGTTTTTTACACTTCCTGGAATTAATTATGTTTTCTACACATTGAATTCACCCATTTGTATTTCTAGTCAGGTCTTCTGTGTGCTCCTGTGTTTACATGAACAAAAAGCATTTACAATCATCAGCATAAAGATTAGAAATGTATAAAAAGAGCTTTTGGAAGGAATACTAATAACAGAAAATTTGTGCCTTTCAGCAGGTTTGTGAAAGTATTTTTGTGGTTTAATCTGGCTGATTCTGGCTGTCATAATACAAGCTTTATTAAACTGATCATTAACTTGATCCAATGTAATGTGTTTTGTCGTTTTGAACTTGCTTGCTGCTGCAAATATGTCCTTCATTCAGAAATGGCCTCACATATAAGGTGGCTGCACTTGCAGGCTCCAATTTTATTACAACATTTGCCAGACTGATGCACTCAGGCCATTTAGTATCACTTTATCACAGATAGCAACAACACAACTAGCTACAAAAACACAAAAAGCCTTTAAATTTTGCATATTGGAAACTAGTTAAAATTCACTTTTAACCAGGGGGTCTTCTTCAAGCTGTGAAGAAAATGTAAAATGTACAATTTCATTACCCTGCATTAAACTTCTATTTTTCCTTTAGAGTTTCACTAGCTAAATCAGCATGACCAAAATCCTCTTCAGTTGCTCTTCTTTGTTTTTTGGGTTTTTTTTGTTTTTTTTTTTTTTTAGTGGAACTTGTAAATGGGTAATATTTCCATGATTTTTCCATTCTGTGGTTTTACTGCTGGGACAATATTGTTTCTGTTACGGTTTGTGAGCAGTACTTTGTATCTGTTCTTAAATAGATCTGAGCCATGAAATGAGGATGTTCCTGTGCTTTCTCAGGCTCTCAAGTTATTAGAGCTGAATACTGTCAAGTTTGCTAAATGTTTAGGTGAATGAGCTGCTGTACTGTCAGATCTGAATGTGCAAGAAGTAATAATCCATACTAAAAAGAAAAATATATCAGCATTTAAAATAAAGAAAAAGAGTACTGGCATTTTAAAAGGAAATGTATTTTCAGGCGTCTTTTTCTCTCTCCTGGGTTTTGCACTTTGTGTTAATGAAGTCAATCTTTTCCTTTTCTTCAGGAAGGCCAGAAATTGATTTTTTTCTTCTTTTTTAATGGAATTTGGGCTTCTCACATGCCTCACTGTGTGAGGATTTTAAAGAAATCTCCACACATGAGTCTTTCCTGAAGATTTAGTTGTACCTTCTGGCAACCTCTCCAAACATGCTTGTCTGCACTCTCCTTTATCATAAATACTTCCCCTCTTTGCAGATGTATTTTAGTCCTGAGTAAGGGATCGATAGCCGAAGGGAATCCTGTTAAAAACAGGCTGGTGCTATTCCTTAGTGCCTGACTGAGGTATCATTAGGGTTTGCTGTGCCTCACGTCACCCCAGCACTGATGGAGTTTCCATAGTGGGGAAGGCAATTATTGCCAGTTTGCCTTGTAAATGTTGAAAGGCATCTGCTGTTCCTCTGGGGTGCCTGGAGAAATGGAAATTGATGCTGATAATAAACATAATTATAAAGAAGGTTGCTGCAAAGAGTCCTGATCTGTAAGGGAAAAGTGACATTTTAAGGGCTGTGCTGTGGGTATAATGAGAACAGGTATTGGCTTTTAAACCATTATACTGAGCCAGGGATAGATGTTTGATAAAGTCTCGCTCATTATGAGACACTATATTGCAAAAAGTTTCTGTTGTGTCAGGTCCATGGTGGGACAAGGGTTTAGATCGGAAATTCTTTATTCGTGTGTCCATTTGCAAACCTCTGGATCTGGGTTTTCAGTGGGGTTTGTTGGTTTTTTAATGCAGAAAGGAAAGGTGTCAAAGACCTCTTTGTAAACTCTCCTAACTCCAGTAAGGTTCAAGCCTGGCCTGTCCAGACCATCATCAGGAACCTGCTGGTTTGCAAAAGACAAAGAAAAATGAGTGTCTGGGTTTGGTGTAAAGGCTCTGGCTTGATGTGCCTGCACAATCTAATCTTGAAAACAGTAATGTCAAAGAGGAACAGGATAAGAACACATTCTATAACATTTGTGCTACCTGATAGTTTATGTGCCAGGTATTTCGACTGAGGTCACAAAATATCAGCTTTTAAATTAGTGACAGCTTGGTGCAAATGGCAGTGATAAAAGAGTCAAGCTGAAAATAATATTAAATAATTACCGTGGAATAAGAGGACTACTTTGAAGTTGTAATTGAGTTTGATGTGTCACAATTATGTTATTGGTAGCAGTTCATGGCTCATTCAACGTTAATATTGTAGAATCAATGTTTTCATTTAATGTTTTCTGGATCATTGTTGTCATCTGTGGTGCTTAATTGAATAAAAAACAAGATTCACTTGGAATAGATGCAGATACAAAGTACTAAATTTCTCAGAGGAAGAATGTTTTCACTTTGTTTAACCCAAAGCATTAGTTTATTTGCAAATATAATTGATACTGGCTTGAAGAGCATTCCTGGAGTACATTAAGCAGGACAGCCATAACAACAGTATTAGATTTATGGCAGATGAGTGCAAATAGTGCAGTATTAACTGTAATGGATTCTGGACTATAAATACACCACCACATCCCACTGGGTAGGATCAGGAGTCTGATTCATGAATGACTCTTTAGATGTGCATTGTGTGAAAGGAAATAAGCCCTGGACTTTGAATTACCTCTTGATACCTCGCACAAAGCTGCACATTTTGGTAATTCTGAGCTGCAGGGTCAATACCAGGTCCCAGCCCCCAGTAAGGTTGTGGTCTTGGTGTGCAAGCCCAGCACTGAAAGTGGAAACAGAACGCTGAGTTTGGTGGAGGTTCCACCAAATCTCACCTCCCAATGAGCTTCACCTGTGCAGGGAACTGCACATTTTAAATCCTTGCTCAGCTGAGGTGTAACATCACCCAAAGCTACTGAATGTGAACCATTTGATCTTTGTGTATGCAGGAAAGGTACAGAGAAGCAATGCTGCACACATGGAAAGAGTCTTCTACAGGGGGCTTCAGAAGTGAGGACTGGAAAAATAAATATCTGTCCTGTGTGCAGAGAGAAAGTCACTGACAGTAAAAATATTCTCTTCAGGACTGGGCAGCAGTGTGCTGTGCAGGTGGCAGGCAGAATATTCTTGTTGGACTGTAATAATTTCTGCAGGGTCTGTTCTGTTGAGAACTCCCCTAGCCCAAAGCACAGGGAGCCCCCAGCTGTGCAGCTCCTTGGTGCTGTTGGAATACAAAGACTGTATCAACAAAAAAACATTCTTTTTAATTTAGAAAATTTTCATTTTCATTACAATGATCTTGTATGGCGGCAGTATTGATTGTATGCAACTATACTACAGGACTATTTTATGAAGAGATGCTTTTTTTTTGGTTTTGACTTCAGCACACAAAAAATGGGGGTTCGTTTTTCCTGTTGGCATTGCACTTTCTCTGACTATGTAAGGAGGCTTCAAAATTGATGTGCCTTGCTCTTACAGCCACTCTGAGCCACTTCACAGAGGCAGAGTAACATCAAGGAGCTTCAGTTCCTGGGAGAAGAAGATGTACGGGATTTTGCCAGGGTGGAAGCTCCATCAGACTTCTTTGCAATCAATTCTCTCTGATTATAGAAATTTAAACCTCATTTACAGTGCAAAATCTGGTTAATATACTTAAGTTTCTGTATCCCCAAGAAAGGATTCATCCCAAACAAATTAACTACCCCACTTCCTCATGGGAGGAGAGTCAAAGTGATGTTCTGGTATCATGTTTCACAATTCAGTGAGAGCTCTACTCTTTCAGCAAAGGCCTACCTGCATCATAAGGGCTTGTTCTACCATCTGTGTTTGCATAAACTTCTGGTAACAAACCATATTGTTATTGGGGAGAAAATTAAATCTTTAGAACAGGTTTCTCTAAGGCAGCTGTCTGAATCCTCTGTGCTGCTGGAGAATGTGTCTGTATCACGGAATGTGAGACTACAGAGTTTATTTAACACTGAGATACAAAAGGGTTTATTTTATTACAATTCCTGCCATCCTAATGGACCACTTGATAAGAAAGTATTAAAATGCAGTGCTGGATGGACTGTAAGTGAATATTTATTTGCCTTCTACCACTACCACAAAGCTGAACCAACAGTCTCAGTCTGGCACTCAATGGTTAAGATGAACTGTTTAATCAGGTCTGTGGCATCCTGCTGCCAATATTATCTGAAGTGAAATCAGTTGAAAGAAAATGCCAATTGAAAGCATCCTTGCAAGACTGTAACTGCTATTTTTGTAGCTTTTAATCACATGCAGCCTGCCTCTGGCATCTCTGAAGGGGCGAAAAGGTTGAAAATAGATTTATCTATTTTGGAAAGCTTGTCTCTTCATTTCTGGACATAATTAAAAGCCTGATCTGCTGCTTAGAGTTTTCCCATGTACTTTGACTTTTCTTTGACTGCTGGAAGGGGCAAAGTGATCAGTCCAGGTACTTCTGAAGAATGATGTCTGTTAAAACTTTGTACAACATTTTCCCTTTCATGCTGAGCTCAGATACATTGCCCATCAATCTCTTCATTTTCTGCTCATATTAATCCTCTCAGAGTAGCTACTGCTTGTTCTGGTGTCACCAAACTCTGCAACTCAAGGTGAGAATTAGTTAACTTGGTGCTCTGGATTGCTCCATAAGGCAGATGGATTTTTTTTTAATTTTTTTTTTTTTTTTTATGCTGGCCAAATTCTATTTCTATTATTTCAGGCTCTTGCAGATTAAGCCTCTAAATGGCCCATCCTGCAGTCACTTCCCACACCAGTTGAAGTCTTGATCTACAGAGATGAACAATAGAAATGAAAAGACTGCTGATTCCATGAATAAATATAAGCCATAAGCTGCCTTATTATCCCTGGAAAATATGTCCAAAAAGATGTCTTTGGGTAATATTTGCAATAACAGGCTGATAGTGCTCTCAGGACTGATGAAATCTGCCCCTTCTTGTTTCAAAAATTTTGATTTGCTCAACAGAGAATGCAGTGATGGGTGGTGCGACTTTTTTCTAGCATGAGTTCATGCATGAATGTGAAGCTTTGTGAGCTTTCCAAAGGTAACACATTGCAGATACTCCACAGGTAGGGTTGGGCACTGACCCAGGGTTTTTCAGGACACACTGTTTACAGCAAAGCCTGATCTGAGCACATGGCATTTGTCTCCTACTGCCCACCATGGTGGGTGGGTTCTGAGTGCTCCTGCATCTCCTCTTGTAGCCAGGGCAGGACACCAGCCAGCTGGAAAAGGAGTGGGCTCAGTTTTTGTCTCTTTGTGGACTTTGGTGTTGGATTACAACATACACAGGCAGTCACATGCACCACCTGTAGCTGATTTTTATGTGTGCATATGTGACGGGGATATTTCATATGTGCAGTGACATGAAATGGGAGAGATATGTAAACGAGACATGCATTAATTATCTGTGACAAGAAAATGGCTCACTCTGGTTTGCTCTCTCACGCTCTAGCTCACACTTGTGTGATTCCCTAAGGGTTTTATATTAGGAGTGAAAAGTTCACATTCCTGCATAGCTTTGTGTAACCATGTTATGGAACTTTCTGTTAGTCTCAAAATATCTCAACTTCCCTTCTTTGTGCTATTTTCTAAACTAAATGAAATCACAGAAATTTTTTGTGCAAGAATTCAGAGGTTCATATTTGTAGGCTACTTTGAAATGTTTGTGTCATTATTTCTACTTTGCTGTCTTCAGAATATGGTAAAATCAAAAGGTCAGAGATACAAAATCAAACAATAATGTAGGAAAAACTGTGTGGGAGATGTCCTGGTTTAGACAAGCTCACTAGTGAGTGCTATAAAAAGGATACACTTCTTGTTCTGGGTTGAGTGTGGGAAATTATGATTAAGTACATCAGAGTACCTGTGCAATGTTTTGGGGAGGCTGTACTGTATTTTATTCATATTCACAAAAGAGTGTGAAGCTCTGTAAACTGGGTTGGGGCAATCTCAAGGTAATACTGAGTCACAGTGAGTTAAACAGAGGTCCTCAGTCCCCCAGTGAGTGTTGCTCAGCACTCCTAGCATCCTTCAGCAGCACTCAGCCATCCAGAGCCATTCCCTGTGCCTCAGCCTGGCTGTCAGACCCCAAAGGAACACACAACTCAGATGGGAAGGCACAGGGAGCAGTCTTGGCAAGACACTTTTTTATTATACTGCCTGTACATTTTGGACATCCCATCTCTGCTGCTGCTGCTCTTGTGCCACTGACAATCACAGCCTTTTGAGAACTCATCCCTGTTTCCAGTAGGGACAAGGTTGAGGCGCCCTTTGTCATTTCAAGTGGCAATGTGAGTATTTCATCCCCTCTGCCTGCAGGACATCAGGGGCTGTGAATGTGCCCCTGCTCCAGCCCCACCTGAGTGCTCAAGATGGCATTGCTGAATACCTGCTGTCTCTGTAATTAATGAACATTATCAATGATAAATAAAGGATGTCTTTTTCCCCTTTTGCTGTGCCCAGAGCCCTGCTGTTCTCCTGTAAGATGTATAGGATATATAGGTGTTATGCATCTCTTCTGCATTAATTTTCTTGTGCTACAGGTAGATCAAATAAATACATAAGAGCAGGACTTCACCACCACACTACTTAAATTATTTGTTCTATTTAGGTTTCTATTTGGGAAGTTGTGTACTGCATGTGTTTGTACATCATGCTGTAAGGTTTCCACTTTCTTTACTGTGTCATCTGGCTACAAGTGGGTTGGCAATCTGGTTTGGTGCAGCATCCTCAGAGCTGAAGAATACCTCTCTAAGGCACTTAAAACAATGACATAGTACTAGCATGATTATGAAAATGAAAGCTCTCTGAAGTGGTACAAATGGCATATCAAAACTGCTGGTCAGTTTTCTAAAAAAATTGGATCAAGGCATTGTTCTGATTTCTCTTTGCTTCATCACAACAGAAGCAACTCTTGGAGCTGCAGTAGTAATAAGCTAATTCTGTTTACCTCCTTTATCTATTTTAGTAAACACACACTTGTACCTCAGCATTGAGGTTCTAAGTAGACCTTTCCAGTTGGCCCATTTTCCATAAATTGCATTTCCACTAGAGGGCATTCAACATACCAGTAACAGTTTTGTGTGTCCTCTGGGATAAGGACAGGTAGTGTGCAAGACCTGCAGTCCAGAAAGGTGAATGCAGGGTGGGAACTGAGGCACACAGGGGGAAATTCAGTGAGGTGACATGAATCTGTGCATTACTTGGTTTATCTGCTCAGTGGAGTTTTGCCCAAGTGTTGTTTTCTGCCTCTTCCCTCCACTTTCAGACTTGAGAAAGAAATCTGAAAACATTGTGGGTTTGTCTTCTCCAAAAATAAAGACATGAAGCAGACAGGAAGGGCTTTGGGTCCCTTTGTGCCTCTTTCAGAGAAGACAAGTGTTGGCAGTGTTTTCATTGTTCAGACTCTTGAGGAGGTTATTTTAGGTTGGAGGAAAAGCTTATCTACCACAGAGCTAGCAGGAATGCAGTAACATATGCTTACCACAACAGATTTAATCCCAAGAAGTTTAGAAACACTTGATAAAAAACACACCAGCTAACAAATCCTCACAACCATCATAGTGCCCACCAGAAACTGAGGGCAGTGGTCACCACAACCCATCCAGCTCCCGTGAGCCTGCTGGGGAGGCAGTGAACACCAGATAAAACACCAGTGCAGGTGGCAGAGGAGAGATCTTTGCACTCTTGGTGTTTGGGAATAGTTGAGAGAAGTTATGAGGCTAACATGGTGTTCAGTGGGCCACCACCCCTCAGGGCCCAGTGGTCACACCCTCTGCTACAGGTGGTGGCAGTCCTGAGGAGCTCCTCTCCAAACGGCCAAAGGTGGGCCCAGCCTGCCCAGTCTCAGGAGCCACATGGTTTATGTTCAGAAACTGAGGTTGTTTGGTCTTTATGCCTCCATCACCTGTGAGACTTCAGAGGTTGCCATGGTACAACTTTCAAGTATGAGACATCTTTAGGATGAATGTATGTTTTACTCAGCCATTTAACAGTGTCGTTATTTTGCATACCCTCACTATTAAAAGTGTGTGGTTCATGTTGTGAGTTAAAGTATTTTTTGCCTTTTTTTCTTTTGTTAAAGCTGATATAAAAGTAAATGAAAAATAACAACCATTGTGATGAAAAGTGTACTTCATAAAACAAATGCTTTAAAAGCCACTTGCTCCAGCTGCAGCTTTTATGCACAAGGAAGTCTCGGGCAATGTATGTGCTTACATAAGAAGTCTTTCACAACATTTACATTTAAACCAGTCATCATCTTATATGCAGATCATTTATTCATCCTATAAATCACTTTGGAGCTAAAAATGAAGATGAGGCTCTCTCTTTTCCAAGCTGCTAAACAGCCTAATATGTTTGCAGCTGTTGTGAGCATGGGGATTCTCTGCTTGACAGTCATTTGGTGGGGGGGGGGCTGATATTTTTTCATCCCTGGTGATGTCTTTTACATTTTCTAACATGGATATTTCAGTTCCAAAATATATGAAGGAAGGAAGGAAGGAAGGAAGGAAGGAAGGAAGGAAGGAAGGAAGGAAGGAAGGAAGGAAGGAAGGAAGGAAGGAAGGAAGGAAGGAAGGAAGGAAGGAAGGAAGGAAGGAAGGAAGGAAGGAAGGAAGGAAGGAAGGAAGGAAGGAAGGAAGGAAGGAAGGAAGGAAGGAAGGAAGGAAGGAAGGAAGGAAGGAAGGAAGGAAGGAAGGAAGGAAGGAAGGAAGGAAGGAAGGAAGGAAGGAAGGAAGGAAGGAAGGAAGGAAGGAAGAGCCAAGAAATAAATTCTTCCACTCCTAAAACAACACGCTACCTTGAAATAACCAGGAGCTGTGGGGGGAAAATGTCAGTGAATATTGATCCCTAAGAGCACAGGGAGCAGGAACACTAAGCCAGACTGTGAGGAAGCAAACTTTGCAAAAGCAATTTGGAGACCATTCACAGCTGGCACTGAAGTTGGGGCCTCAGAAGTCTCTCTCACACGGATAAACAAGTGAGGAAGAGGCATCTGTTGCATTGCAGCTGCCAAGGTCACACCAGCAGGAGCAGGCAGAGGGGCAGAGAAAAGCCAGCAGCAGGTTCTGTATTCCTTGCAGGGATAACACAGCATCAAACAATTGCGGCACTGCTCATCCCCTGCCTTTGAGACTGGGATGATGTATTAAAATATATACACTGACTCAAAAAATAACCCCACAGTGGATTAAAAGTAATGTTTTTGAACAGTAACTACTTCAATAGAAAAGTCTGACTGTCACACTTGATCTTTAGGGTAGGCAAACCAAAGTGGGTGCAGAATCAGAAGTGAGAAGAGCACAAGTACCTGCTGTGTTCCCCAGGGACACACTCCAATTCAGGCAGGAAAGTGCTATGCAAAACAGCTCTAGCTGTGCATGAAAGAGCAGACTTCTTCACAGCTCGCATGCCCGTGTTGTCTTATTTGTTTACCATGAACTGTGGGGTCCTGGAACTTGGAGCAGCAGCAAGAAATGAGAAGCAGCAGAACACAGTGCTTCAAATCAACCTATTATAATAATTTTGAACCACCTTCTTCTGCTCAAGATTGAAAAAAAGAAAAGGCAACTTAGTGAGGCTTTAGTAATGGACAAATAGTAACAACACCACAGGACTATTATGCAGCCACACAAGTCATTCTTGCAATGCCCATTGTCCCTGTGTCCCCTGCTGCCACACACCTGCTGTCTCAGATAGCAGGAGTTCTCATACTTGTGGGAACATTTTGAAGTGTATCCCCTGTAGGAACAGATATTCATGCAAATGACTAATTAATGGCATTGACTGAACAAACTGGATTTGATCTGTTAAATGAAAATAGCACACCAGATTGCTTTCTTAATGATTTTGGTCATGCTTTCTTAATGACTTTGGTCATGCGTAATGGAAATGTGATGTATTTTTAACTGTAACTATATTCATAATCTGTTATTGCCTCCAGTTCTTTCACAGAACCTCTGAAATCTGGAAAATCATCCATCTGAGTGGATCCCCAAGACAGAGAGTTCCTCAGTGGAGCCTCTGAAAATTCCTCTGGACATAGAGACTCTCCCATGACTAACCCTTGGTAGAACCAATATGTTGGAGACAACCAGAGAGGGGCAACAGTAGCAGGGCTGATGCAAGATAAAACTAATTAGTGCCTATCCTTAAAGACCAAAGATTTTCCTTTCTTTTGTAATAGATAAGATAAAGCTAATTAGTGCATATCCTTAAAGGCCAAAGATTTTCCTTTCTTTTATAATAAAATTAGTTTTGGGATGCCCATTGACAAACTGAGAAATCGTGCCAAAGGTAGGGATTAACTTGGAACAAGACTAAAGTGGTTTTTTGGTCTTCTAATAGGAACTATTATGAGAAGCAGTGCTGGGGATGGTGTGTAGGCATTAGAGATGCTCTGCAGCCTTTGTAGGAGTAGGGCTGATGTCAGCTGATCTCCCACTAAGCGTTTCCAATTCCAAATTCCAACTGGGGACGTTGCTGTGCAATAACGTGATATTAGTGTTGTCACATTCTTGGAGAGGGGCAGGGCACAAACTGTGCTTTCTGAACAAAACAAAATTAAAGTCTCACTCTCCAAAGCTCATTCAGATGAGCACAGAACAGAAATCTCCAGAAGGAGCAGCCAGAATGTCTGCCTGCTTCTGAAGCATCTAAAGCACAAACTCCTGTAAAAAGAGCTTCTAACCATGCAGCCCTCATGGGTTTACAGCTTTCTGTTCTTTGGCATCTTCAGTGTGAGGAGCCCTTGACCTCCAGAGGGATCTGCAGAGGAGGCACAGCCCCCTCTGACTCACTGCATCTGAGCCATGCAGGTCCAGAAGGAGAGGGGCTGTGCCATTGCTTGTTTTGTGGGTGAGATGTTGGCACTGGGACTGAGGAGGGGTAGCTGGTCACCAGCATGCCCTGGCACATCTTGGGACCATGGACATCTTTACTTTTATGGCCCCTTCCCTCTTGTTCCTGTTGGAATTTCTCTGTGAAAATTGGAATGGTGGTGCAATAGGGCACCAAAGGTATTTTATCAGTCGTGGAGATTGAGTGGATTTATCTTTTCTGGAGTATGTTGCTGGTTCTAGAAGAGCATTGTTCAGGGAGACTTTCTCCCACCATTGCTGCAGGAGCTGTCACCCTGCTGCCTCCACACCTTGGACAGCAGCACCGACACACACTGAGCACTGTTCCCCTTGCATCCTGTGGGCCAGTATTGATCAACCTTCCAATGACTGAATGCTAAAATCCGTGGCTGCAGCATTTTTAAAGGCTTATCTCACCTTTCTCATAGTGGATGCCTGAGCTGGCAGAGTCTTTCCCTCTTCCTGAGTTTTCTTTAAAATGTCTACTACCTATAGAACTGTCCTAAAACCATGTAGCCCTCACATCTTTTCCTTTGTAACATACCTCTGAGTGGATTTTTCTCATGCCATGAGCTTTCCTGGGCATTGTGTCTTTCCTGAATTGACAGCAAATCAGCCAAACCAGTGGGAACTGTCAGCAAGTGTGAAGCTCAGAGAGGCTGAATGTACAAAACCACATGGTGTGTTCTGCTGGAGGTAACACATTACTGCACCCCAAATTCTAATGGTACTAATGGCTTCGACCCCCCCAAAATTTCAGAGATCTAACTCCGTGGGATCTGGTCATTATCTGGAGAAAGAAGTACATTAGCAGACTGACCAAATGTATGGTTAATCAAGTAGAATTAATTTCTACCCACTTTGCCCACTGGCTTCAACTTCCTTGCTGTGGCTTTAGCTGTACCACACTGGGTTATTTATTCATCCTGGGAATAAATAACCCAGTGTGGTACAGCTAAAACCCCAGGTTTCAGTGGAGCAGAAGGGCTCTGCATCCGCTAACTGTACCTGCTGCTGCTGCTGCTATCTCCCGTCAGTCTGTGCTCCCTGGAGCAGATGTGTGCAGCTGCAGGGCTCACTGTGAGCTCAGGCTTCTGGTGGGTCTGGCTTTTGTAACACACAAGGAGCAGGAGTGCTCTGCACTGGCTCCTGAGAGCCCATGGCTGCTTCCCATGAAGGAGCTGCTCTGTATCCAGACACCTCTGCTGCCAGGGAAGGCCAGAATCAAGGATGGCCTTGTACCCTGATCTGCTTAAAAATGTATGGGAGAAGTAACAAACCGCTCCTTTTCTATCACATGTTGCTGTAATGCTTCATCATAAAAAAGGTTGCTGTGCTTTAGCTCCTAGGAGTTCACAAGTCTTTGTGGTGATGACAGTTTGAGCTTTTGTTCCACCTTATCCTCCAGAGCCACTGGAACATTCGTTCCTCTTTGCAGTGTTCAAGGATTTCAACAATCTTTGAGCAGGAAGAAGCTTTGTGGTGACTATGTGAACTCCAAGGAGAATTTTAAGAATGATCCCAGACCACAATCTTGTTCCTGCCAGTCTCGGGAGAATGAAGCACTTTCCTTCTAACAGAAAATGCTCTAGGACATGTGTGACTAATTTGTAACAAGGTAATTAAAAATTATCTGTATTACTGCAGTGCTGCATAATTTTGTTGAAACAAGCACTCTGGGTGAAGATGGGTGGAGAAGCTGGAACAGCTCCTGTCACCTGTTGCTGGTTCCTCTCCTCATGGGAGGGAGCTGGCTCTGTCCTGCTGGGGGGCCTGAGGAGGTGATTGCTGTCGAGCATGGGGATGGCATTCATGTGATTGTAGCTGTCATTTTGAAAATGCATCTTGGTTAATGAGGAGAGCTCTCAGTGCTCAGAGTGCTCCTGAGCTGTCCCAGTGGTGGCACAGTGTGGACCACATGGATTGATGGAGGATGCTCATGGCAGAGATGCAGTTTGTGTGGGCAGGGAGTGAGTCTGGAGATTGACACCTTCCCGTGGCATGGGCAGGGAGTGGGGACAAACATGTTTCAGGTGTGGGTAGTAGAGGTTGAACAGCCTGTTGGATACTTGAGCCTGGCAGGGAGTAACAGCCTGCTCCCTGTATCCTTGTGATCAGGTGGGATGTTGTGGAGGGGGATGGATGAATGGGAAGGTTGTATTCCCAGGGTCCTTGCCTGCCAGTGCCTCCTGCCATGCCCCAGATGGGGCTGTCTGGGACCCATCCTTCTGCCTGCTGGCTTTGGCACGTTCAGATTCTTGTCCTTTGATAGGGCTGTGTTAATCTTTCATCAGGAATGACTGAGCCAAGCAATAGCATTGGTACCCTAACACAGCTCAGAGGTCAGGAGGGACAGCCTCATCCAGCTAATGTGTGAGATTATTCTCTGCCTGTGACTAGTAAGCACTTCTGAATGGCAGTGGCCACTGCTCCTCCTCCAGTGTCTCCCCAGGAGGTGTTTGGCAACCTCAGAACCCCTTTGATCAAGGCAGGAGGGTGACAGAGAGCCGGAGGATGTCACTGCCCCTGCTGCCACATCCTCAGGCAGTGAGCAGCTGGTGGCATCTGAGGGGATGTCACACCCTGCCCTGGTCAGGGGTGACAAGGAGGTACAGCCAGGCAGGGAGACCGAGGCATTTCAGAAACACTGGGGTGGCTGTGCCAAGCACTGGGAGATGCAGTCAGCAGCCTCCTAATGCATCCATGTAATGAGGCTCAGCCACATGCATTTGCATAGCTAACTGCTGGACTAATTAGCACAATTAACTTCTTCTGTGTCCAACAACAAGCTTAGTGGGGAAAAAAATCTACAGTGTAAGGGAGAGTGGCCATTTCCAGAACAACAGTGAAAACTGTCTTAACTTGTTAACTGTGAAAGAATTGAATCTGCAGGGGGAGGGCGTGCAGTGCAATTAAGTTCAGGGATTGCCAGTGTAGGTACTGAGGGGTCAGGGACACAGTGAATGGCCCATGTTTTAAAAAGGGATCTGTTTTGCAGAAATTTCCACCATGTACAGTGGAGGAGTAAAATAAAAAACAACCAACTAAACAACAAAAATCCCACAACCAAAAAAAACCCAAAAAACAAACCAACACACCAATTCCAAATACAGTTTTATTTGAATTCCTCTTGGAAAGAAAAATAGCAGAAGTGTGTAGTAAAGCAAGCCTTCATTACCACTCACAACAGGTAGAAAAGTAGACCAAGCCAATTGGAAAATTCAAACTGATCCACTTATATAAAACCTTGAAAACAATTTTGTTCTGATGGCTGGGGAAAATGTATGAACAATAACCTCACAGTAAACATTTAGAAAATACTGGGACTTAAACTATGGGGACTAAAGAGATGGAATTGCAATGTAAGCTAGGACTGTGTCAGAGTATAATTCAGCAAGAAATCAACACAGGCTGTTAGATTTGAATGCAAATTATTGTTTCTTGTTAGAGAGGTGCTATTCACTTATTTTTTAAATGAGCTGTTGCCTGGATTGTGGCACATGGGAAAAGGCAAGATTGTCCAGTTTACTACCAGCACAATTCTGTGTTGCAGATCTTTTATGTCATGGCTCCTATGAACTCCTGGGAATGTAATGGTGAAAATGAAGAAACAGTTAGGAAGTCTGAGTGGTGCCTTGTAGATATCTTTAGGGAAACTTGGCCTGTTGTTGATCTGTTCCTGAAACAAGGATCAAATTATCCCATGTGTAAGGAGATATTGACTGCAATGGTGTTGGTGAATGTGACCTTGTATAATAAACCCGTGCTGTAAAATTGGGGATCAAATGAGGCATAATCACTTCCCTGACAGATAAACACTGTGACGTTCCCTTTCCTTAGCAGACTCAGCCGAGATCCCAGCACCACGTGAGTGAGAGAAGAACATTTAGCTTTACACAGCACCACAGCCCCGAGCACAGCTCTGGGCTCCATCCTGGCCGTGCTGGGTGGGAGGTGAAGATGGGAGAGGCAGCAAACGTGGCATTTTCGTGTCACCAGGTGCTGGGATGAGTGAGAACGCCCATCAGTCCCGAGCAAACACCGAACAGCGCTGCTCTAAGTTCTGTCCACTCCTGCCAGGGCTCCTTCCCGGAGCGTGGCTCTCGCTCTGTGCCTCGTGCCCGTCACACCCCGTGTCACCCTCCCAGTGACAGCCAGGTGGGCGAGCGGCCTCGGGAGGCTCCTCTGACAGCTCTGATGTGTCGGAGAGATCTCTGCTATGGCACAGAAGCCGCAGGGAGCGAGCTGCAGCAGGGAACGCGCGCCCGCGTGTCACCTTGCAACGTGACCTACATGGCACCGCTACAGCAGACACGCACACCGGGGACATGGAGGGGGCTGCGGGAGGCTGGGGCCACCTTTCACCCTTGGGCAGTGAGGGGGCAGCTCGCTGCGCCCCATCGCTGGGAAGCCGCTTCATCCCGGCAGAGCGGGGCATCCTCGGGAGCCGCGCTGGCAGCGGGGCGGCAGCGACTGCCCTGGGAGCAGTTCTGCCCTGGCACGGCTCTGCCCTGGCACGGCTCTGCTGGGCACGGCTCTGCTGGGCACGGCTCTGCTGGGCAGCGACTGCCCTGGGAACAGCTCTGCTGGGCACGGCTCTGCTGGGCACGGCTCTGCTGGGCAGCGACTGCCCTGGCACGGCTCTGCTGGGCACGGCTCTGCTGGGCAGCGACTGCCCTGGCACGGCTCTGCTGGGCACGGCTCTGCCGGGCACGGCTCTGCTGGGCACGGCTCTGCTGGGTAGCGACTGCCCTGGCACGGCTCTGCCCCAGAGCCGGGCACTGACGGAGCCTCCGCAAGTTGCGAGAAGACGAGAGCGCGCCTGCCAGAAACTCCGCGGGTGCGCGGCCCCGCGGGGATGGGAGACGGGGCAGAGGGGATGCGGGACGGGGCATCGGGGATGGGAGACGGGGCATCGGGGATGCGGGGGATGCGGGACGGGCAGCAGGGATGCGGGACGGGCAGAGGGGATGCGGAGGATGCGGGACGGGGCATCGGGGATGCGGGACGGGCAGAGGGGATGCGGAGGATGCGGGACGGGCAGAGGGGATGCGGGACGGGCAGCGGAGATGAGGAGGATGCGGGACGGGCAGAGGGGATGCGGGGGATGCGGGACGGGCAGCGGGGATGCGGGACGGGCAGAGGGGATGAGGAGGATGCGGGACGGGGCATCGGGGATGCGGGACGGGCAGAGGGGATGCGGGGGATGCGGGACGGGGCAGCGGCCCCGCTCGGCGCCGCTCCGGGAGGGGGATGGAGCAGCGCCGGGCGCGCACATCCCTGCGAGCCGCACCGCCAGCCCGGTGCATGCGCAAGGCGCGGGCGGCCGCCGTGGAGGTGGGGAGGGAGCGAGGACCACATCGCTGCCTCCGGCTCCGAGCTGCCAGTTGCTGGTTGCCAAGCAGTTATCATTGTTTCTGTGACGATTGCAGAGGCTGTTGCTAATTGAAGAAGCCCCCACAGCATCCTTCTCTCTGCTCCTGCTTCTGCTTTTATTTTAGAGGCTCAAGGGGGAAGACAGCCAGACTAGTGCTTTTTTACATTGCATTTTTATTTATTTCTTTTTGTGGGGGTGGGAAATTTCTCAGCTGGTGATTAAGTGATGGACTAGTTACTCATCCGTATCCCTTTAGTCTTTGTGTGTGTGTGTGTGTGTGCGTGTATGTCTGAACACACAGACAAGCTTACACACACACACACACACACAGAGTAAAATCCTGTTTGCCACTGCAGTGGGCACAAATAGGTGAGCATGACTACAGCCAAGGAGCAAAATGCATCAGGGAAACAAGCCCAACAGCAAGACCAGGTAATGCTTATTTTCCTCAATTTCAAAGAGATACAGATTTGCAATGTGTAGCTTTGTGTTTCTTGTATGATTATTATGATTTATTTTTTTAAAAATCTTTCTGCTGTGTGTTTTAAAATTGTCAACTGAGTCACCAGCCAGTGGCAGGAGGGAAGTGCTGTGTAGCTGGGTTCAAGGTCTGCCTTCTCGGTGTGTGTGGAGATTTGGGGGGAAAGCTGAAATTGTGCTAATTTAACAGCCTGTACCTCTTGCTGAAGGCTGTAGAGGTTTGTTCTCTAACTTGTTCCTTACATGTGTGCTGGGAGGGGGAGTATGTTGGGATGGAGGCCCTTTCTCACTGGAAGAAGGGGGCAAGGGTATTTAAAATCCCCTCTGCAGATAGATATAAAATTGTAAAAGTCGTGTTCAGCTTCTGAATTTGTCATGCACTTTCAGTGAATTTTTCTTGCCTGGCATTGTCTTGGAGGGGCACTTCAGGGTACAGCGTGTGCCCAGGCTGTGCACGAGCAAGCAGGGATGGCAGGGGGGGCAAAAAGCAGCTGCAAGTAGGCAAAACTCCTACTGGCTTTGGGGCAAATTGCTGTGCTCACAGCATATCTGAACTCGGTTAAATTTATTTCTCTTGGTAGGTGCTTTATGTGTTTCTGGAAAGGTAGAAAGTTAAAGATTTCATTTTCTCTTTCAAGCCTGTATTTTGGAGGATATTCCTCTCTGCCTGCATTTACTGGGATGGAATGAAGTCAAAACTTTCCCTGTCTAAAAAGCAGCGGGTGGCAGGAAAAAAAAGAGATTCATCCTCAGCTGTAAAGGATGGGCAGAGTTAGGAAGTGGTGGCATAAGGGAAAGTCTGGCTGCGATCTCGGAGCTCCAGCTGAGGCTGGGGAAGGTTCCTGGGCTCTGGGGGCACTGGCACATCAACATCTCCCTTCTCCTCATCCCCACCTTCCCCTACCCATGCCTGGGGCACTGAGGTGGAGCCCACACCCTCCAGTTCTGCAGTTGTTCCTCATCTCCTTAAGACATTGGAAGTTCTCCACTTTAATCTTTGGTTAGGACAGCACAGGAGGCTAAATTAAACAGATCTCTCAGGGCACAAATTAATTCTTAAAATAGTTCTTCCTGGAGTGATAGGCTGAGAGCCTCACGTATTGTTTTTCTTTTTTTTTTTTCTTGGTACAGTATTTTAGGGAAGGAAGGAGCATGAGAAGACACTAAGCACCACAAACAGCATCATATAATCTGCATTTTCAGGGTGACATTATACCAATGACCAAAACACACAGGCTCAATGGTTCAGAGAAAACAATAAGAAAACAACTTTGATATTTGGGGTTATGCCTTCATCTAACCTTGCAGGTGTTGGACTTCTCTTGTCTCTTCAATGCTTTTGGAATATATATTTTTGTCACTGTTTGCTGCAGATTAAAATGAGTCTACCTGTGTTTCTGGGAGGCAGGGGTTTATAAGTGCCTTTTCTGAGTGAACAGGGCTATGGGGCTGTCCCTTCCTTCTTTTTAAAGCTGTGCAAAGTGTTAAGTTTTGTAAGTCAAGAAGTATATGCTGCATTTTTATAAAGCAGAGGTGGTTTTGTTTCAAGTAGTGTTACCTGCCTAGTGCCATTTTGCTGTTGGCATGCCATGTCTTTCCTATATGAAGTACAAAATGCTCAGAATAGGTCTTTAGTATATGCAGAATCTTGATTGAGTATATTCCATAACTGGCTGAATTGCAATTATACCCATATGGTACACTTAAATATTCTGGAAGTACGTGCTCTCTCAGCTCTGCCCTAGTGTGAGCATGAAATAGAAATATCAAGAATATATAAATATCAATCATATTGATGAATATTAATGTCTGAGTCTGTGAGCAACTTTGCTCACTGCCATCATTTCTTTTATTGTTTTCACAATACATTATTAGTAAAATGGCTTGACAGCGGGGGGCTGAATCCAATCTCTGTCTATTGATTTGAGTGCACTTTTATCTTCCAACACCAAAAGCAGATCTAAACCCTTATTTTATCTAAAACTGTTCATAACTGAAAAAAGGCTCTATTCAAATTCTATTTCTAGCTGAAATTCTATTTCCAGGCTTATGCATATCAAGAATTACTGAGCTTTTTTTCCTTTCTTAAAAGTGATCAAGAAACTGAAAAATGTAGCTTAGAGAAAAATTGAAGGCAAAGTGCTGGACTGGCTGTAGAGAACTGAGTCTTTTTCAGTAGCAGCTGCTGCTGTCGTAAGAGATTTTGTCCATCCCTTTTCTGTGTTCCTTGCTGTGACATTCCCTGGATCCAGAGGCAAGCAAGTGTCACAGTTGGCTTCAATCTGTGCTGTGTCCTACCACACTAACCCAAACAGAAGCTGGCCATGAAAACACACTGCAGGAACAGGGTGGGGAAAGTTTGAAAACACCTGCAGAAGCTTTGCAGGCATAAATTTAAAAATCTACTTTAGACTCGTGTGTCTATATATGCAAATGAAGTTGTGTTCTGTCTTGAGATTTCCAAAAATGATAATAATTAGAAAATGATTGGGATGTGGAGATAAGCAAAGCACTGCTTCAGCTGCTGAAGGCAGGCAATCCCTTTCTTCCTTAGGTAATTAAAAATGTTTCTATACAATTCCTTTCTGATAAGCAATGCTGCTCACCTCCATGCCAGTTAAACTGCTCAGAATTCCAGTCATTTATCTCCTTGCTTATCTGTCTCATGGGTCTGAACTCTAAGTCTTTTGGACATCATGTACAGAGAACATTCTGTAAGTGATAAGTAATGCTGTCTGTTACTGTCAAGCTGTGATTGCTTGATCAAGATGTGAGTTGGACGTGGTGCCTCTGGTGCCTTGGCTGCTCCTGGTGCAGCTGTGGTTTCTTGTTCAGAGGGCTGGAGTTGGGCACAGTGCAGTGCACCATCAGCACAGCTGCTTCCTGCTCAACCCAGTGCTCAGGAGTGCGTGGCAAAGACAGTGATAGACTCAGGATCTGGCTCACAGGACTAGAGAATCTTGTTCTCCCCCTCTGGGTTTGTTAGCTGGGTGTGTGGATATGCCATTAAAACACTTTTCCATTAAAAAAGGGGAAGAAAATAGCAACAGCAGGTCAAGTGCTCTGACAATGCTCTGGCTATTTATACATGCTGAAGAGCTCTGAGTTTTAACATAAGCCTGTAAATTTGTTATCTTAGTTTAGCCCAATTCTTGCTACTTTTAATGGCCTTTGGGATTGCAAATAGCTCTGCAGTCATATATAAAGATAAGGAGGCTGATTTTTTAATGAAAATGTGGTAACAGGCATAATGCTAAAATGAGTCTTTTAAATATTTTAAAAAGTGAGTCAGCACATCAAGTATAACAAGATCACAGATTCTCAGAGAACAATTTTTATAAAACATATTTAAAGGGTTGATTGGTTAATTGGGTATTTGAACACTGAGGATAAGGATTGTTCTCATTTCTTTTGCTGTGTAGAGAAGAACTGTCAAGGGCTTATGGGGAGCAAGATCCTCTTCTGAAATGTGCTCGTGTCCTAGACAAGGTTGTTAATGACTGCATGGAATCCATGTAAAAGACCAAAAAATAAGTGAGGAGACAAAATAGCTTGAGGGCTGTCTTATTGAAGTGGGCTCCAAGGAGGAGTGGAATCAGATCAATAGAACAGTTCTGCCTATTAGCTGTCATTAAGGTAATCAATTCTGAATTTTACAGAACAGCTGGAATTCCAAATAAGAGGTGTGGTGTCTTCAAGTGGAAAGAGAACACATTTTACTTGGAAAACCTAGGCCAGACTCAAGAACAAAATGATGGAAAGATTAATATTTCATGCTGCTAATGTTCCCCTGCCACTCTACTTCACAGAAATAGCCTGTAGTATCTTGAGGAGTGAGTGCAGTTGGAGTATCTAATATACTATGCTGAAAGGTGCCTCTACTTGTGTAACTTTATCCAAATAAGAAGCTAAGTGTGCACTTCAGCTGAATTATGCAGACATGCCCCCTGTGTTGTTTTAATTCAGGTAATTCTGGGATTTCTGTACCTGGGAATGCCAATCCCTGTCTTCCTGCAAGGTCGTAAATGTTCTCTATCATTGTGAACTGAATCATGTGCTGTTAATTCATTCCCAGAGTAGATTAAATTAAAAAAATATGGATGTGCTCACACTGGGAAGTGGTATGTACCCACCCTGTGAGGGTCAAAGAGATGATACTGAGATCCCAAACATATATTTTTGATTGGGAATTATTTCAAACGCATTCCAGACTGGTGTGCATGTTCTTTAGTAGCTGTTCAGCATCTTCTCTCTAAGCATCATCTGAAATGAAGCCAGTTTCTGTACTCTGAGTCTACTATAAATGTGAGTGGGAGCATGGTAGATGTGTACAACTGAGAGATTTGGTCAGTAGTGCAGTTCTGAAAGGAACAGAAGGACTAGAAGTCAAACAAACATAACTCCATGTGAGCTACATTCCTGTATCCAAAGATATCCTTATACATGTATACATATTTTTTTCCTCTGAGGTGTGACTTAAAATCATTCCAGATCTTCTCTGCTCACTCGGCTGCTGTCCAGAAAATCACTGCCCCTGGGTACCAAATGTCTTGGTTGGTTGTACACGCTTCGCATGAAAGAATGCAACAATCCTGATCCTCTGTGACAACAAAGCCTCCCTACAGCACATGAGCAATACAAATTATGTCCAAAGAGTGCAAGATCCCTTCACATTGTAAACAGGCAGCGGTGTACAGTGGTGAATTATAAGTTGTGAATTTTATCTCTTTGAAGCAGGGAAGGGACTTTGCCCTTTTATTTGTCAATATATTTCTGTTGTATGCTAGACCACAAAGAGCCACTGCTGAACCCTCTGTCTTTTTTAGCAAGGTTTGAAGTTTAACTGAATGTTTGTAAGCAGATTGAGCTGTGAATTCACAAGAAAGCTCTGATTCACAGAGCCATTATCTGGCACAGTCAGACTCCCCAGTGCAGCATCCCAGTGGCACAGAATCCATGCAGAGGAATGGAATAGCACCATGGAATGCCTCTGAGGTGCCCAGATCCTGCACTGGGCTGAAAGGAGCCTGGCCTGGAGCTGTTGAACAGGTGGGAGTGAGTCTCCTGGGAGATGAGCTAATTTAGTGTGTTATCTCAGTGACTTGTGACAGGAGAGCTCCTACATTCCTGGCTGGAGCTGAAACCTGTCACATCCCAAAGGTGAGGCCCTGCTTGCGGGAGTCCCTCATTCTCATTGCAATATCCTGGCTCAGGTTATTACAGCTGTGCAGAAATCAGGGGCAATGCACTTTGGGAAGGTGTCTGCCAAAGAGAAGGGAAAAAGGAGTAAGCTCTGATTTGCATAGAAAACAATAGGTTTCTGTAGTTTTTAACGGAACTGTTTGCCGTTTGGGGGCATAATTTTTTTAAAAATAAAATTATTCATATGAAAGAATACTTTTTTTCCTTGATAGCAACTCTTTAAATGACATGTCTTATTTTATACCCAACACAGGCTTTCTCCAGGAATCATAGAGAATAATTTTTCATTCTCTTAATGGTATCTGATCTATTCCTCAAGAGATTAAACTTCTGTAATAGCACTCCTGAGAACACTGTATTCAAGACCATGGAATTGCATCAAACTGGCAGTCTTTTCTAGCTATTAGTTTGCCACAAGGAATGCAGTCAGCTAAGAGATGGGAAGGGAGAGACAGAGGTGGAAAGGAACATGTCTGGTGTAAAACTGGAGTCTCAAAACAAGAGGCTGCAGAAAAGCCTTTTCAGTATCCAGTGCTGAAGTAGAAGTGCTTCTGGAAGGTCTCTGGAAGGCCACATGAGCTCTAAAGTTCATACATTTCTACAAGATGCTGCTTAAGATTGTGTAAATTTTGCATGCTCTTTGTACCTTGACCAAGTGGAATGTGCTCTGCCACTGTCCTTGGTACAGCTGCTCCCTCCATTCCTGGCAGAGGTGACCTGGGTTCCATTCTTTCCCATTAAATATATATATATATAATTTTTTTGCTGTTGGATAAGGGCAGAATAATCTGCCTCTGAAGTTCACTGTTGATCTGGGGTCATGGGGATGTGTTTGAATGCCACCAGACTCCTACAGAATTTGATGTGTCATTCCAGCTGTGGTCCATTAGCAGTGCTGGGCATTGCTACAGGCATTTCATGAACAGTGGTTGCACCTGCTTTCAGTTCTTTAATGCTGCTTCGTTGTGATCTTTATCAGGCATTAAGTTGTGGTGAATCTTGGTTGCTTTGGATGATGTGAGAGAAGGCAGCACTTTTAAAATTATGTAGAGCACAGTAATGTCTATTTTTTAACACAGTATATTCTGTATGTTTTACATTCATATTTTTTGATCTTTTGTCCGTTTTTTTCCCCTTCATCTTTTCTTTCACCTTTCTGTTCTGTCCCCTCTGATTCTTAAGTTGGATTTAAGTAAATGAAATAGAATCAGAGAAAGGAGAGTGCCAGCAGCAATGGACCAGGAAAGTGCGCACTCCTTCAAAGTGCAGATGTGAAGAACTAACTGTGAGAGGAGTGCCTTCAGCAAGTTTGAAACCTCTGTTAAGCATAAATTTGGAGAGAGACTGTATTTGAAATCAGTGAAGGTGGTCAAGAATGGAAAGACAAGTTGATATGAATTTCTGATTTAGTGCCAAATTTTGAGTGGGTTTATTGGTTGGCTTTGAATGACAACTCAGTTGTGGAGTATGGAACTCAGTCCTTCCTGTGTGCAGACACCCACTGTGGCTTTGAGCAAGAGTGTTGGATCCTTAGTGGCAGTCAGCAGCTTCTCTTCTGCTGAGATAGTCCATGTTGCCTAAAATTGGGGGGGGGAAAATATCTGGGAGTCTCCTGAGGACAGCCATGTGAAATATGGAGTTCTGAGATACCATAGTAACTCAGGCTGCACAAGTACCTGAGATATCAGAGAGATGCACTTCTTGATGTTTGGAGAATATAGGAAAAGGGTCACAGGAGAAAGCCTGGAAGTTAAAACTCATTCTGAAGGTTTAGATATGAATAAGAATTTCAGCAGAAAAAATATCAAGATAAAAGTAAATGCTGTCAGGACTTGAGACAGTTATAAGCAAACTTGCAAATGAGAGAGAGATAATGCACAGAATTGTATGATTCTAAGATTTTGGGAACTTGAAGCAATTTTATACTTAAAGGTAAGATGGAGATGCATCTTTCACCTGCCCATTGCATCATACAGAGACCTTTTCGAAAAGGAGTAATTAATATTTTTTTTCAGTAGAAATACTGAAGTATAATTGGGAGCCAGAGAGGTTAAATGGAAATGTAAGTGGGGGGATGATGAGCCAAGGATATGTGTGGTCATAGGTTAAACCAAAGCCTTTCAGAAATGGAAGCCAGAAGCTGAAGTTTGGTGCTGGGCAGGCTGATGGAGAGCATCTTCCTAAAAGTCAGGATGAGGGGATGAGCCAAGGCTGTAGCCCAGGGTCTGGTGTAGAGAGAAAGCCCTGAAAACAGTTGTGGAAGTTGCTGGAAGCTCTTGAGTGTGATGGCAGCAGAGAGGACATAGTTACTTCCCATCTCCATTAGTGAAAATTCTTCACTATATAAAATCCTTTACTGTATAAAATTTAGGAAACTGCTGATATTAGGAAACTTTTCTGTGACTCATGAGAGAAGAGATGGTGAGGGGGCTAGAGGGTGACTATTAACTCTCTGGTCTGGTTATGGGAATTACAACACAAGTAGGATTGGATTTGGTGATGAAAGATGCTTGTGGAGGAAGGAGCTTCAGGGCCTTGTTCACCTCCCTGCCTTGAGCAAAGCAGCAAGGAGGAGTTTATTTTGGCCAGCTCTCAGATAAACTTGTTCCATTCAGAAACACCCTGCCTTCAAAACAAATAATTAAATAACACAGTAACCAGAGACATGACCTTCTTTCCTGTGTGAGGGGTATGGTGGGGGAAAGGCAGCAGCTGTCTTTGCCAGCTGGGAAAAAGATTCCCAAAACAGCAAGAGAGAGAATATGGTCAAGGTCCCCCTCTTGCTCAGGGAAAGGGCTCTGCTTCTCTCATTTTCCCTTGTACTCCCTGTCCCTGAGTGCCCTCACTGCCTCTGCCCTTGCTGCTGCTGGACTGAAGCTTTTTGTTGAGAGACAGCCTGTGTGCTGTCTGCATGATAAATGCTCAGTGGCAAGAAATGTAGGGCTATTACTATTATGAGATACAATTTTGTGAAAGAAATTGCAGGTGAAAAGTGCATTTAGACCATAATTTCTCAGAGAGGGTTTTGCCCTAGACTGCTGATCAACATCTGCTCACAGAAGCATAACAGGGGCTCTCTGCTTTGGGATCTTGTCTTGTCAAATGGCCCTGCAGTGCCAGCACCTGGGGACGTGCCTCTGGGCTAATGGCCTTGGCAGGAGAGGCTGGGGAAAGGATGGGACAACCTCCTTGCTTTGCTGGTGAGGGAGGAGCATTTCCCTGTCTAAAACAACCACCTTAAAAAAGCTGAAATGCAGATTATCACAGGCAGAGGATGGGCCAGTTTTGTTAGAGCTGGTGGGTGCTGGGATGGAGAAGAGTCAGTGGTGGGATCCTGGTGAGTCACCAAGGGAGCAGGAGCATCCAGACATCATCTCTTTGCTGCCCCTCAGGCTTGGGGTGTCCCTTTCAGCCCACCACCCACCCCAGGGTGGCAAAGCCTCGTGCCCTCATTTCACCTCCATAAACACACAAGTCTAAGCTGAGCAGGGAACAAAGCCCTGAGCGTGTCTCATGATCAAGGAGGGTGTGAGACACTGAAGGAAACAGTTTTGAAGAGTTGAGCTGAGCTTACAAGTTAAAAGAACATTCAAAAAGCCATTAGAAAGGGGAAGAGAATCAGTTTGAATGAAATAGCAAAAAACAAGCAGATCTGAAGGCTGAATTGTTGTCTTTGGTTTGTTTGTTTGGTTTTTTTTAACCCTTCACCTTAACATCCTTTTTTGGTCTGAAAACAAATGGCTGTTACTTTTATTGTTTATAACATCATAAGACAGATAAAATGAAAGTAAATTTTACATAAAGTTTCACAATGCTTTGGCTAAAGAAATTTCTATTGCTGCTTAACTGCTGCTAAGCTTGAAATTAGAGAGATAATAAGGCTTCATCTGAAGCAATTAGTCTGCAGTTTTTGACTCCATTACCTTCAGTTACGTCTGTGGCCAAGTGCAGATATTTAAGACTTAGTTGTAGTAAGATATTGTCAAAAGTGAAATCACAACTTAGACTTTAATTTATTGTTAATTTAGACTGTCAGAGATACTGTAATAAACATATAATAGCATATTATGTGGAATGCATTTTGGGTCATTAATTTAGCTTAACCACACACTGTGACCAACCACTCAACTCTTTCTGTGTTGGGTTTAAAGGGGTCTGATACTTAATCTTAATGTGGTTGTTGGAATTAACAAATGGTACATTCAGTTGTAACTGTGTTTAAGTGTGCTGAGAGCCTCACACTTTCATTTTTCTGTTTTCATGGCCAGGAGCAAACAGGTTATTTTCAAAGGCACTTGCAGCATTTTGTGCCTACTGACAGAAAGAAACTCAAGGATGGACAGGAAAAACACATTGCGAAGTAGCCCACATTAAATGAGAGAGAGGAGGCATGGGATGATACATGAAAAATCAGATTATATAGCTTGAAGGATGTAGTAAGGAAAAACTTCATGGTTGTTATTACTCTGAGATATGGTGGTGTTAGAGAAAAAGGACTTCAAGGTGGGGAAGCATCACAAAACTTCTTTTTTTTTTACCTAAATTTGAGATTTTGCAGATGTCATTGCAGTGAATGTGATAAGCATTAACTAGTCCTTAAAGCAGGAGATTTATTTTTCAACTTTGCTTCTTCTTAAGAATCCCTGGCACATCACGGTTTACTTGAATCTAATATACTAACAACCTTCCTTTTTCTAATTTTCATGTCCCAATATCTGTGATTTAAAAGTTAATTTACAAACATTGCAGAGAAGGCTGATCCATTGAATCTAGCAAGGATTTGATATTAATTGTTGTAGGCTTAATCATTGGAGGGTGCAGTTGCATTAAATTGATTTATTTTCCATGGTGTTTTCCTCATAAGGTACAACACATGGTTTAACATGGATTACATCAGTGGTTGACTTTGCCATTGCAAGTCCTGGTATAATTGGAAGGTTTATTCCAACAAGCTAAACAAGCTAGATAAAGAGCAGTTGCAAAAATATGGGACAGAAAAGTCCAAGGAGAAATTGATTGAAACAGCCCTGGAAAGTACTTAGCACATAAAGTTTGTGCATTAGGGAGATTATATTGATTGGGAAATGCTTTGACTTTGGTTGCTGAGGGCTGTTCAGTGCTTGCTTGTCCAAATCAGCACCTCTTGGCAGGACCAGCTGACCTCAGTTACTACTCCTCTGCTTGAGAAACGTTGCCTTCCCACCTCTGAGGGTAATAATAAGTAAATAGATGATGTCTTCTTTTGGTTTTGTGCCTTGTTTACAAACTGGGCTTTCCAAAGCCCTTCTGGGAGACTGCAAGACTGAGTTGTTGTGTAGGAGGCGTCTTTCCCTCAAATGTGTTAGGGAATTCAGTGTTGATACTGGGCTGTAGGATGACAGAGCATCCATGTGTAAAACAGAACTATTTTGAAAATAGTTTTGGAAAAAATTTTGGAAAGTGTATGTATCTGAAATTTGAGATGTTTTGCATTAGTGTCTACACTGAGAATAAATTTGCTGACTTCATCAAGCCATGAGCTGGTCCCTATACTACCTTTTACTGTCTTGAAAATCCTTATGAAGAAAATTGAGGCTTTTAGTCTACAAGAGCAACAAACCTGTAACTAACAGACTTATTTCAGCCGGCCCATTCTGTTTTCATGTGGCTTTTATTATAGAAATATATTATATTATATAACTGATATTATACACAGTTCTCTGTACTGTTCTATCATGGTAGAGAAAAATGCTTCTTCCAGAAATCAGATTTCTCTCAGGTCCTCAGAGATGTGGAAATATGATGGAGCTCTGTCTGAGAATGGACTTCTGGATTAGGAGTACAAAATAAATTAGGTCTTGTATACACATTGGAATAAGGCTGTGGGTCTGGTTTCCTCATTATTTGTTTCAGAAGATTTATTTTATCGCCCATTGGCTCCCATCCTTTTGCTTGTGAAGAGGGAGTGCTGCTCACTGCTCTTCTCCTGACCTTGAGGTGGGAGGTAACTAGAATGAACTTGGGGACCATGTAGTGAAAGGGGAGAAACCTGCCAAACCTCCATTCTAGCTGTGTGCTTCCTGTAAATTCCTGTAGGCTCCTAAGATTCCTGCAATCTCCTATAAATTTTAGACCTTCTCCAGTCAGTTATAATGCTCTTAGCATCTGGGTAGTAAATCAGTGTTATCAGTAAATAAATTGTCATCTTGTCTGTCATGCCAAAAGGGAGCAATTTCCTTTTCTTTTTTTTTGTTCTTCAGCATCCTGCTGTGAATTCCAGAGAGACTCTGGTGATCAATAGCACACAGCTCCTGTCACAGGCTAAGCCCAGGTTTTAAGTCTTCAGTGATCTCTCTGCTGTAAATTACAGCTGTTTGCAACTATGATGCATAGTTGTTTTCCTATAGGATGCAGTTCATTTGTGCAAGGATATTCCCATTAAATCATCCAACTCAAAATATATTGGGGAAACCTTTGAAATCTCCATGGAGCTCTGCCTGGGGATGGGTGGGGAGATGGCTAAAAACTTGTGGCTCAGGACTGAAAGGAGAGTATTGTAGAAAGAGGTGCCCCTAACGTAGGGAATAATGTGCTCTGACTTCATGATTCAAAATTGCATTGCTCTGACTTCATGCTTAAAAATTGCTTTATTAAAATTATAATATATTACACTAATAATATATTAAAACTATATTAAAGAGATACTATACTATACTATACAAAAGATACTAAAGAAAAACTCGTGACTGAGACAGTCAGGACACAGCTTTGACCCAACTGACCAAGGAATCAAAACAACCCTCAGCAGAATCCAACTGACAAATCACTTTGGGTAAACAATCTCCATAACACATTCCACAGGTGCAAAACAGCAGGAGCAGTGAATAGAGATAGAAATGGTTTTTTCTTCTTCTCTCTGTGCTTCTCACTGCCTTCCCAGGAAAGGTCCTTGGGAAGTTGTGCCTGCTGCTCTCTGTGAGGAGGGCAGGGACAGGTGACTTTGAGAGCAGCCCTGGGGAAAAGAACCTGGGGGTGTTGGTTGATGAGAAGCTCAACGTGAGCTGGCAGCTCAGAAACCCAAGCACATCTTGGGCTGCATCACTAGAAACATGGCCAGTAGGTCGAGGGAGGAGATTGTCCCCTTTCACTCTGCTCTCGTGATGCCCACCTGGAGCACCATGGTCAGCTCTGGGGACCCTGAGAGAAGAAGGACAGAGGAGGCCACAAAGGTGGTTGGAGGGCTGGAACACCTCTCCTCTAGCTGAGAGTGGGCGTTGTTAACCCTGGAGAAGAGAGGGCTCTGGAGAGATCTTAGAAAACCTTCCAGTGCCTGACTGGGGCTATGAGAGAGCTGGAAAGGGGCTTTCTACAGGTGCATGTAATGATGGGACAAGGGATAATGGCTGTAAGCTGAAAGAATGGGGTTAGATTAGATATTGGAAACAAAGTCTTTACTGTGAGCGTGGTGAGGCTCTGAAAGAGGCTGCCCAGAGAAGCTGTGGCTCTCCCATCCCTGGAAGTGTTCAAGGCCAGGTTGGGGCTTGGAGCAACCTGGTCTAGTCCCTGGAAAGTGTCCCTGACCAGAACGAGATGGTCTAGTCCTAAATCCCTTCCAACCCAAACCATTCTATGATTCTGTGGTTCCATATTGAGTATGTTTGGACCATAAACCTAAGAATTTGTGTGTGTCTACATTGAAATGTAAGACGAAAAAAGACTGAAATCAGATTTAATGGGAGGAGAATTACCAAATAAAAAAAGAATCTCATTGTTCTAGAAATGTTTCTGCTACCCAAATGTGCAATAAACTTCTGAGATTATTCTCAAAGGTTTAAAATATCTGAAAACTGAAAATTTTTTCCCACTTTGATACAACTGGAGTTAATTGCACCCCCCCACACACAATTGGCATCATAAATCTCTTTCCCATCTTGCTCTAGGAAAGCAAAGAGGCCTTGGCTGGTTGCTATTTCTGCAATAAAGCATTCTGGAAATATTGTTCTATGTACACAAAGATATGAAGTAATTGAGCTCAACAGGCCATGTAAAATACACATGAGAAATAAAGTATGTACTTGAAGCTAAAAATATAATCCTAAATGAATCCTATTGGGATGGTCTGTGCTCATGCTACTTCTAGTCCTCTTTCTGCAAGTAGAGCTTATTTCTTTTTGCTTTTGTTTCCCAAATAGCTTTTTTTGTCATTTTTCTTTGTCCTCTATGAAAAAAGTTGGAGAAAGAATCAATTCTTTCTTCCTGTAAGTTGCTACAGCAAGTTCTACTGTTCTACTGTTACTACTTGTAATACACAAATTGTGCATAGTCCCACAGAGCAGAAAATAGATGTAGCAGAGGTTTGGGGAAGAACATGAGAGATTATAATGAATCTACATGAGTGTGCTCTTTCTCTGTGGAGTCACTGTTCAGGGAGACTGTGATACACATTTTACAAACCATCTTCCAGATTATTTTTCATTCAGCTCTAACCCGGCTCTTACATTTTTGCTCACAAATGCCTATGGGTTTCAAGAAACACAGCCTTCAATACCCACTGAGCCTTTGTTTTATTTTTCCTTGGTCCATTTATTGAGTAATGGTTTATAATGTTCAAAGAGAAAAAATCAGGAATTCACTTGCTGCTAGCTACTCACCAAATACTGTTTGTACTTTTATGTGTGGTTTGCTGCTTGTCAGGTGTAATGCATAACTTTTATCTATTTTTATTGCTGAAACTGCTGTTAAAACAAGAGATGACAGTTGCTCCAAGGAGACTGAATTGAGGTGACACTCAGATGTTTATACTTCATTACTTTTCATTGCCTTGACAGTTTCTGTAGAGTTTCTTTCAATCATAGAAACCTTCAATTATGATTAGTGCTTGGCTCCCATGCCAAAAATCAATTGAACTGCATTGTGTGTAGTATTCATCAACATGGATAATACAACTAAATCAAGAACAGCTCAACTTCAGTTAAGGGATTCTTCAAGGCTTGTTGTGTTGGCAGCATGCAAAAGTGAAGATCTGCCCGAAAAAGATGTGGCATTCACACGTCCATTTGTGCTGATTATCTTTGCAAATATGACGTATCATTACATTACCCTTTTGATTTCATATTCTGTGAGGGAGGAGAGGATACCCAAAAAATTTGTAGCAAGGCAGACTGTTAGCTCAAGACTGATAAAAATCATTCCTGTCCATTTTGTGAAATTTCAGTGAACAAGAGAAGACTGGGAGCTTTCTTTAATATAAATAAATAGGCAAATAAATAAATAAATAGATAAATAAAATCCACCTATGACCCTTGTCTGCAGGAATTGCAGACTTAAGGGAAGAGAGATTTTTGCAGAATCAGCTGCTGCTGTTGCTGGTCTCTCAGATGCCCTCTCAGTGCCTGGGAGGTGTTTGCAGAGGGCTCTGGAGGGCTCTGCAGTTTCCCATTCCCTGGCTGCAGCATCCTGCTCCCGCCCTGACACCGCGGCACAGGCAGATGGCTCAGGGTGCCACAGAAGGCTCCCGTCCATTTATAGCAGCAGATTTCACTGCCCGCTAGCCACTCACTCTTTTTGTCATTTGGGCAATGTTTCAAGCTCTGGCCACATTATTTAGCTTTTAATAAGCTGGAGTAACTCCTCTTTTTTTTTTTTTTTTTCTTTTTTTTTTTTTTTTAGCATTTGGGACAAATGTCCTTCTGAGTTTTGTCTTGGTCATGCTGCTGAATGATGTGAATCTGTTTGATGTGAAATGCACTCTGCATGCATAAAACACAGCTAGAGCTACTCAACAAGCTTCAGAGACTTATTTAGCTAGCTGGGATTTGGCAGGAGATGACCAGTTAACATGAAAACCCAGGAAGAAAATCAAATAGTTGTGGGAGATGTTGAAAGTAAAAAATGAGAAGACATTGCTTGCAGAATTTTAATTCTACACAATAAATTATTGCCAGCAAATTGAACTGCTGCTTGCTTTTCAGGGATATTAGAGAGCTGGAAATAATGCCTATTTTAGCCAAGCAATCATCTACTGCCTTTTGTTGACAGACAACTAAAACCTGAGCAGGGAAAAAGACTAATTAATCATTATTTATGTAACCTTTACCAGCGTGATACAGCATTTGCATTTGAGTCCTAGTGTGCAGTGTTCATTTAAATTAAGTCTGGTTTGCTTTTTTTTTTTTTTTTTTGGTGTGTATTATTGCTGTAAGATATAGAAAGAAAATCATTGGAATTATTGTTTTCAGGGAGCCCAATACAGTTAATTGTTCAAGTCCAACCAAAAATGTCAGTCTCAACTGTCTCCACTTTCTGTAGACCACATTGTTGGTAAATGATGCCCAGGGGAGAAATTGTTGAGTCGTGATAAATTGTTGAGCATCCAAAAGCTATTGTTGGTCTCACTGGGGACCACTGAAAGCTCAGTGCTCTTGAAAACCCAGCCAATTATGCAGGTGCTTATGCATGGGCTTGGAAGGCTCAGTTTTCTCGCTTATTAAAAAGGATGTTTTTTAAAATGCTTTCTGTCATTACTGGTCATTTATTTTCCCCTCCCTGTTTTCTTTTGAAAACATCTGAAAAATAGCGCACTTGAAACAAACACATTTGAACTCCTGTGTAGTCAAATGGTGGCATTTAATTCAGGAAACTGAGGGTGGTCTTTTGGACAGCATTAAGAAGGAAAAGGCAGTAGTGTCTCAGATTTTAGAGCATTAGATAGCCCTGTTGAGGTTTTGTCTTTTCCTTTACATCCAGGAGTTAATAATGGAGCTGAAGTGTCATTTTAGCTATAGAATATGGGTTTTTTTCTTTATTTAGTTGGAATATAACAGATTCTGAAAGTCCTCAGGCCTCAGGAGATGCTCTACAATAACTGTTTATATTATTAATGAAAATCAATTTTAATTATAGGGTTATGTTATCTAAACATATCTTCCTTGTAGAAACATGTCCATTGCTAAAATGGCTCTTCCACATATAATACTAATAATACCTACCACATCCTTCATGCTTTATGTGTTTGAATTGCTTTTAAAAGCATTCTTTCTGACATCTCAGCGATGGAGGTAAACTGCATTCCCCACACTTGGCAGAAAGGGAAGATTAATACAAGAATGAAGTGGCTTGCCCAGGGCTGTGTTACTCCTGTATTTCAGGCTCCAAGCCCACGAATAGCAGTGATGATCAGTGCTGTGGGGACAAACACTTTGGGTCAGCACTGGCTTCAGGCAGTTTGTAGACATGTCCTACATTGCTTAAGCATTTTGAGAATGTTAACAATGATTTATTCATCTGTTAATTCCACTACCCCTGTTTGGTTTCCTTTAAATGAGATCAGGCACACTTGGGTCTTTGGATCTTTATGGGCACTTCTAGAAATTTGAGAGACTTTTAAAGAATCTCCTCCTAAGCCAGACTGTAGTAAGCATCCATGGATATCAATAGTCCATCAGGAGAATATGTGCACACTGGTTATATATGCTCATGTGTGCACACACAGATACACAGACATACAACCCACGATGAAAATCACCAAATGAATCCTCATGCCTGGCAGCATTCAATGAACTCTGAACCTGAGAGCAAGAAATCACTGATATTAATCTAAAATGCTTCCAGAAAGGTGTTAGGCACTATCTCTCCCCTTGGAGATGCAGCATTTTCCAGCTCTCACTGAATTTCTACTGGCCTAAGTAATAACTGACCAGGGAAATAAAAGCAGACTGGTGCACCGCTCTCAAAAAATGTCTCATCCCTACAGTAGAAAATAGTGTCTTTCCCCCTGCAGATGGTTCTAAATTTGAAGTGGCTGGTTATTTGCTCCTGAAGGAAGAAGAATTTAATGTAATCTGCTGCTTTGTGTCAAAAAAATATCCAAGTGCTGTGGGTCAGTGCTTTTCAGTGACAGGATAAAATGAGCCCCAGAAGTGCCTGTCAGGTGCACTGATATTGCCTCCTCCTGTGCTGAGTGCCTCTCAGCTGTTAATGAATTTAACCTCAGTGGCTGGGATGCTGGCATAGCTCATGATGCCTGAACAGACTCTTTTGGCTGCCTCTTTAGTCCTCCTAACTGTGAGAGGCTGCACCCTTACCTTTAATTCCTGCTGCTCCTTCCACAGGGAGAGGACAGAGGCACAAATTGATGATCCAGCTCTGTCTCAGACCCAGTGCTCAACCCTTGCCTCCCATGCCTTCAGTGCTTTCCTCAGTGAATCAGCCTTTTTCCCAGGAAATTCAGTGTCTCCTGTCACTGCCAGTGAAAGGAGTTATTTTGTAATCTGCAAAGGTGTTTGCTTCCCTGGAGCGGCAGAGTATCTGTCATTCCTTAGTGGGCAAATAGGAATGGCATGAGGGACAAGTGAACAGAGCTTCACTTGTCCCCCTAGACTGATGGTTCTGTGTCTGTGGAAAAAGAAATGTGATGAGGTTTTCGGGAAAATCCCTGAAATTTCTCTCTTTCTGGTTTTTATAGCATGGCAAAATGACAGCATTTTCTTTAAGCTACAACTAATGAGGACAAGAGGACCTAGAGAAAGTGTGGAGGCTGGAGGAGAGGGAGCTTTCCCTTGAAAAGAGATGTAGTGTGTTAAAAATATATATGTGGGGATGAGGAGAAGTGATTAGTAAAATAAATCATCATCACCCTCTGCTTCTTGTTCTTTCTGGAAATTCTGCATCTGAAGCTATAGATAGTTTCTGTCCTGAAATACTCCAAGTAGTCTTTCCCCTTCCCTTTGGCTCTAGCAATGTTAGTGGTATAGGGATGGACAGCCCTGTATTTTGCAAAAGGAAAGGATTCTGGCCTTTGATTAACTCCAATTAATGCTGTTTTTCAGAAGTATTTTTCAATGAAGTATGATAGCCCTTTAATGAACTACTCAAGACACTATTTTTATTTTCATTATGTCCACATATTATCAAGAAATAAATGCAGGCTTGCATCTAAGTGGAAATACCCACTCAAAAACCAACCTCTCCTATTCAAAGAAAAAAGCGAATTAGTTTTGAACCAAATGCTGGGAAGCTTGAAAGAAGCCAAAATGCCTTATTTAAGGACTTTCAAAAGAGCAATCTTTGATATTAAGGGTGATTTTTGGAGCCTGACACTGATGTGTTACTATCTAGGACTTCAGGCTGAATCATTGAAGGTATCAGATGGAGTACAAGGATCAGGAAAGATGTTCTGATAGCTGAGGAGGTTAAATGGTGTCATGGGGCCCCTCACACCTTTGTGTTGTAGTTTCTGCATTATTCTGAGTGATACACTTGGCCAAATTTTTCATGGGTTTAGCTCTTCCCCATTTGTCCCTTTTTTTTTTTTTCTTGCCAATGCTCAGCTGGATATAGTTGTTAAATGAGAGTCTGGATTCTAAACTTTCTTTTTTCTGACTTTCAGAAGTGCTAGACATTTCTAACTACAATTGAACTAGATAGGAGCAATACTCAACTACATAAAGTTATGATAATTGCTCTGAATAAAATCAGATCTCAGGCATCTGAAATTAAACACCCTAAATTAGCAAAATGTTTGACCTTAATCATTCTCTGACTCAGCTCCCCATCTGTGTGATGGGATAACATCTTCCCTTCCCCACGTAGAGGTGCTGTGGAAAGAAAGTGATGAATATTTGAAGCACTCATGTATTGTAGTGATGAGCTCCATAGAAACCACTGTGAGAAAATTGATAACTCTGCCTCTAGAGCAGGTTGGGATTGTGGGCTGCAAGTGCAGTGAGGATCAAATGAAATATTGAAGAGACCTCATTACATGTGAGCCCCAACCACTAGGTGCAGTGTCTGAGGCAGTTGAAAGTAGGTGGGATGTATAATTAGACTGCTGCACAATACATGTGTACAGGGGGCTGAATTACAGCTCATGAACCTTGAGGTTTGAGTTTGATATTGCCCAGCTTATTGCCTATGTTTGAACCTTAACCTTAAGGTAGATTTAGTCTCTTACTCTTGATTACAAGTGAGATTTTAAAAATCTCTTTCTCTGTTGCCAGTAGGGATAACAGGACTTTATGGATGGCTTTAGTGGGAGCACAGCTAGATGTTGAGTATTTTCAAGTCACAAGCAAGGATTTATGTTGCACACTGCCTGAAAAATACACTGAGAAAAAAATACAGTGTTTAGTGCTTTGCTTGAACTCAGAGAAGTTCTTGTCATTCCTAAGGGCCTGTTAGCTTTTTCTATTAAGAACAACCTTGTATGTGAGATGCTAAAATTATGTATTGGCAGTGTTTGTTGTTGTTTGCCAGTGCATAACATGAGTAGGCACAATTTCTCTTATTAACCTTGAATGCCATTGACCTGGTTCTGAGCATCACAAACCTTGTGGTAACCTCCAAAGGTTTTTATCTGACATGCACTGAGTGGCATTTAAATGACCCACAGTCGAGTTTTAGTGTTATTTATATTGCAGAAAGCATCAGAGATCAAAACCTCATTGTGTCAGGTTCTTATCAGACACTGCCATGAAGATCTGGCTGTATAAATTGACAAATTGAGTTTTCTTATTCCTGTGTTACACACGGAGGAGGCAGAATCTGGCCTGCAGAGAGCAGAATTTGTTTTATGCTCACTGAAGAGGAGAGGCTTTCTCAAAGTCAGGCACAGAATCTTTAGTAGAGTCAGTAGCAGTATGCAGAACTGTTGGGTCAGAACTGTAATTTTAGCAGTGCTAATTCCTTTCTCATCTCCTTTGCAGATACAGTCTTTTTTTCCCCTACCCATTTAAGACTTTTTCTGTCCCTTTTACATAAGCAATGTCTTATATTATTAGCAAGTAATTGTCTTCTTCTGCAGAAAGGTTTTTTTATCCTAGCTGTTCTCATGGCACTTACCATGTCTCTTTTGAACTTTGGAAGTCAGAGTGTACTGAATTGATGGTACAGTGCTTTCCTCCCACCTCCAGCATAATTTTCTACCATGCCCTTGGCATAGACTCCCTGATCCTGCACATTTTCTTAGCAGTAAAAAAGAGCCATTTGAACTGCTACAATTTATGTGATCTCATAGGGAAGAAAGCATTATTTCCTTAGAAGCAGCAAAAGCAAATCTAAGTGTTCTTCACTGCGAGAGTAGGAATTGCATTGAAATGCCTGTCTTAACCACAGGAAGCTTTCCACTCTCACAAACCAATGGAATGTTTTGGAAAACATCTGTCAGCTCCCATGGAAACCCACAGGTCCAGCACTCTGTCTTTTTTCCATTGTTTCATGGCTTCCACCTACTGTGGTGAACTGTGGTATCAAAGAGCAAAAATATTCTTTCAGTAACACAGATACACCCATGTACAAACTGAGATGCTCATCACAGGAGAATATTTCTTTTTCATGCTGGAAAGGGCCTGTCATGCTGAATTCTGGCTCAGGGATGACCACACCTGGAGGTGGCAAGAATAGATGAAGATACTGTCCTTTCTGTGAAATCACTGCTCAAATTTTCATTTATTTTTTTCCAATTCAATTGACTTTCCAACACCCTTCATTTTCTCTTAGTCACAAATCTAGCTCCCATTTTTAGGTTATCTTGTATTTATTCATATTGTAATATTGTCTGGTAACTCTGGTCATTATTATGGCTTCTGTTTCCAAGGAAATGAAGAAGTGTAGAGCAAGGGATTATGTTGTTGATGAGCACAAACAGTGAAACAGAAAGAAATAAGATAATTAAAAGGCCACTTTCTTCCTAGGGTTTCATAAGGATCCTAAAGTACAGGGTTGTACATTACAATACTGAGGATCAATGATTAGGAATGAATAATGTGCTCATCCCAAAGGAGTGTGACTTTTTGAAAATCAGTGTTTTCTTCAGTGGGACTCTGAAAAGGAGGAAAAGTGCTCTTACAAGTGGATTCTCTTATCTTATTGTTGTATTCAGGAGGGAAGTTCAACATGCAGCTCAGCAAGCCTGGCTGGATGGTGGCACAAAAGAGAGGCTCTGCATTGCTTTTTGTCTGCAGTGATTCTGGCAACACATTTCTGAAGGGAATTTGAACCAAGTGATTGCATTATTCCCTCTCTCCTAGTACCTCATCTCTCTGTTTTATGACTACCAAACTCTGTTTTAAACCCCATTTCTGTATTGCTTCATTTCATATGTTCTTAATTATTAAAAAAAATCTAACAATCCTAATAAAATAGCAGCATTCTATGTGATGATGAGATTTTAAATGTTAAATATAAATTAGTCTTAGGAATAACAAGGCTTTGTTCTCTTACCCAAGAGGAATGTACCACAAAATCTCTAATATTATGTGTTAAATGCATTCTTAAGAGCAGTGGTGTGCACTCAGGGATGCCCATCTGTAAGAGATGGAAGCCTCTGTCATTTCATAGCTTGAAATCTCACTCTACCCACCCCATTTCAGGACTTATTTTTACAAGGAGCAAGATCAAACTCCATGTGCTGGGGCACACCCCACTGGTTTGGTGGGCATCTCTGAGGTGTCTGTCTGTACCTCTGATGGAAAAAATCAGTCCCTTGTTCCAGCTTAGCTGATTTAGCAAGAGAGAGAATAAAAACTTGGATCCCAGAAAATTTCTATAAGATAAATAAAACATTATGAACATGATATTTCACCAACAATGGAATCATGGTGAACACTACAAAGCTGCATTTAATGTATTTCCATATAGAATTGCCTCCAAGACTTCAGCTGTTTTTGTAGAACTGGATGGTGAAGTTACTCTCAGCTGGATGGGAGCAGTATTCTGTGACAGGAAAATGCTTGGGAGGAGTTTATAGGAAATAATTTTGTAAGATGTAGGAAGGTTTCTGCAGCTCTTGAGCTGCTCCATTTCTGCAGGTTCTCCACTGCAGGACCTGGGCCACCCCAGTCTTTGCAGAGCACCTGTTCACCTGCACAAGCCATTGCAAAAGGCTCCACTGTTGGGATTATTTTGTTAAAGTGAACAAGATGGGGTCTGCCATATTTATAGAAAGCTGTTTAAATATTCCAGTTTCAATCTGCTCCAAATCATGACAGAAAATACTAATGAAAAACAAAAGCATTTAAACCTAAAACCCAAACCAAGTTCTTAATTCTTGGAATGGGGATTGCTATAATAAATAAGAAGAGAATGCACTGTAACCAGGAATTTCTCTCCAAAGGCTTCCTGAAATGTCAGTATTATTTTAAAAGTACCTACAAAGCGAGTGTTATTTGGAGGCACAAAGCCCTACTACTAGAAACACTGTTTTCCTTTTAGTTCTATTGATTTCTTTTGTGACTCTTGGTTTCATTCCCAGGAACTTACAATGCTTGCTAAAAGCTCATGTTATTTATCTTCCATGAACTCTTGCATATCTATGATTGTTCAGCAAAATTCTGTTTCTTAGCAATTTGCCCTAGATTACTTATATTTTCCAGAATTTAACTACAGGCTTGATTTCTTTTTTCACCTGATATCCCAATAATTCAGAACGTGATGCTTAAGAAATATGATGGGCAATAAAAGGGAAGGATAAAAGGGGTTTTTGGGTGCAGAGGCAGTCAAAATCAGGACTTTTTTACTTTTTCTGTGAGCTTTCTTTCAGCACAGCTCTGATTTAATATTATTCCACGCTTTCATCCCTCCTTGCTCCTCTCTTGAGTTCAGGATGTCAGTCATATCAATGTTGGAAAATGTCTTCAGTGTGCTTACAGATGTGTATTAGGGAAGAATTATGGGCTCAGTTTTGCTGGAAGCACACTTGGATTGTAGGAGCTATTCAATAAATCTTCAATTGCACCTTTGCTACTGCTGCATCTCTGCTGTCTGATCTGCCAGTAACAGCACTGCCTTTGGGTGGTTTCCTCCTCAAACAACTTTTGATGTTGAATTTGGGTGAGACATCCCCTCTGTGTTCACTAGGGCAATGTCTGCTCCTGAGAAAAAGCAAATGCAGTTATTGTACATATTTCTCTATTGGCACATGGGCAGAAAAGATCCCCTTGGAAGCTTTTTCTCTGGTGTAAATCACCAGAATTTCCCTGGGTAGTTGTAAGAAAACACTTCTTCATGTCCTTCTTTCAGCTTACATGCATCAAAGATATAATACATATCTCTTGATAAGCAGACTTCTAGTTATGCTTAATGCCTGCCTTTTTTTTTATAATTTTTTTCATCTTTCTGTATGGTATTATTAAAATTGGTTTCATTGCATTCCATTGCAATATTTCAGTTTTATTACTGATATTAGGAAAATGTGTGGTGTTTAATGCTTTCATTGGATATATGTAAACAGCCAAATGGCTGCTCAGCTCTGCCTGAGCCTTGAGAGGAGTTTTCAGATTAACATTATTGCACAGGAGAAGCCATTGGTACACAGAGCATGAATTTGCTTGAGTTGACAATAGGATGTTGGAAGTTCCTTTAGGAATAGTCTGGAACTTGAGCATGTTCTTTGAAGTGCTGTGTTGGAAGCAATGCTTTATTTCTGATAAAGGTATTCTATTTGAAATTATATAAAACAATCATTACTCACTTCAGCTCCTTTGACCAATGAACTGGAAAGCATCCTCAGGCAGTAAACTTGCATTTTTCTTAACAACCCTACTGTACCAGGGCAAGGATAATATTGAGAAATTTCATTGCTGCTTATAAGTGGGGATATCATTAGTCATCAGAGTCATTATTAAATTATATGATTTGTTTAATGGCTCTACAGTATATTTGAATTGCTGAAAAATCAATTATATTTTTTTCTAGGAATTATAGGAGAGGGCCTACAAGCACACATAAATAGAAATTTATGTGAGATTGTTCTGGTAGGAACCAGACTGAAGTCTGAATTGCTGTGATAACTGCTTAAGAAAAACCTTTCTTATTTCTGAGAGCTGGAAGTTGGTGCCGTTTAAAGATTGAAGTTAGGCCAAAATGACTTTACCCATAAGCAGTCATTACCTCAGAGTCATTCACTGTCTGCAGATGGCTTCAGACAGGATTATGGGGGGTTTTCCCTGGCATTAAGAATGGCATTCAAATATTTGAATGTAAGTGCTTAGTGCCATTTCATGTCACAGACAGAGAACTAAAGAAATGCATCTTTCTGGAGTGGCAGGGGAAGCCAAGAAGGGTAGACCATGACATTTAAAATAGCACATGACATCTGTGATTAGGGATCAGAATCCTACTGTTTTAGTGATATTCACTTTTTTACTGACTTTTAATTTCTTTCTTGTTTCCTGTAATACTGTCTAACAGCTGATGTTGTCTTCCAAGCAATCCTGCAGAGCTACAATATTTAATTTCTTAAGAGAGTGTTCCAGCTAAAGCTCTGCTTAAAGATCTTACATGAGTTGTCATTCTTCCAGTGACTTTTGTATCCCATAACATTTTCATAGTAAGTTCTTTATACCTCATCTCAGATAACAATGATATACATTTATGAATGACTAAAAGATAAATGTTTTTCACAAAATATATACAGATATTATTTCACTTTTCATTGACATGAAAGAACTTGGATTTTATAGAATATTTCTCTTCTACCTGAAAGAGTTACAGCTAGGAGTACCTCCTCTAGCTGAGTTTCTAGCTTGTAAAAGTGATTCCCTCTTCTGAATTTATCATGAGATAAACTTCACATATATGAACCACAGAATCTGAAATCTATGAGCTCAAGAGTGTTATGGAAGAATAAACTAAATGATTATGAACTGATCTACTTGCTCTAATTAATACAGCAGAAATGTTTCAGTTACTTACACTGAAACCAGATCTAAGATAGCATACAACTAGAGTGGATCATGAAGGTACTTCCAGTGTAATTTTAAAACCAAAAGATCTGAAATCTCTTTATTTGGTAATCAGCAGGAAATATAGAAAGTGATAGTGGCTGCTGAGGAATGAGGAAAAAGGATATCTGCATCACTCATACAGACAGCTTGCAATATGAAAAAAAAAAAAAAAAGTGGAATAAAGTGATTTGCAAGATTAGTTTATACCTAAAACTATACATTCTGGTAGGATACAGTCCTTGCATATTGATGCCAACTTTTCCTTGAAGAAACACCTCTAGGCCTGATTTGGGAGGATATGTTCAACCATATTCTGTCTGTGCTTTCACATTTCTGTCCATCTCTGCCAATGAACTCAGCAGCTGATCTCACTCAAATGTGGTGGAACAGGCAGTGATTTTATGTGTATTAATTCCAAATGTGCAAATTAGTGGGTGAACAGGAATAAAGAATCTTAGATTAATGCCTCTGAAGGGGGAGTGGGTGGAACACAAACCCAGCAGTGGCGTGGTCTGGGTGCCCTGCCAGCTGGCTGAGCAGCACACGGAGTAGCTTCCCTTTCCATGGCCAATTTTCTGACTTGGGCTGTAATTCTGTCCAGATCACAGCTGTAAAGCCTCCTGACCCTTTTTGTGTGTATTGGAAGAGATATGAGACTCCCTTTCAACAACACAAACTTTCAGGGGAATAAGAGAACCAGAATTCGTGAATTCTACTCAGGGAAATGTTGAGTTAATGTTGAAGAAGAGTCTGTTTAAAAAGTGAAGCTTGAGCTTCTGAGCAAAAAAGCATTGAAAATTGTTTGTTTTGGCTCCCATTTCTCAGGATTCCTTTAGTTTTTAGCACTTGTCCCACAAGTTTTCCTCAAGCAAAGAAATTCAAATTTCATAGTGCTCAGTGACAGGAATATTGGAGCTTGGGAGTGGGCTGTAAATCCTGGGTGGCTGTAGAATTCCCAAGGGAATAGCATATGTCACCACAAATGAAGTGTGAAGCTGATGGTTTTTCTGTCTCAGATACATCAGAGGGAAAACTCATGTAGTAAAGACTCAACAGCTTTGTAAACCTCTACCTGAAAAAACTGTAGTTTGCTTGAAGGAGTCCAGGCAGAGTAATGGCTTCCAGCTGGAACTGCATGTGTGTGTGGGGTTGTGTGTGGGACAGTTATATTAACATAAGTAATGGGCTTGTTTTCTGTGAAGGTCTGAATAGGAAGACAATTTTAGAGCTTTGAAATTTATTAGTCCCCACACAGAATATAACCACTGGAGATTTATAGCTGTAATGTTTGGTTTCCTTAATTTCCATAATTTTCTGCATTTCTTCTCCATCCATCTGCTCATCTCCCTGTTTTCTTGTAACGGATATTCACTAGCTTTCTTAGGGGGTTTTTGGGTCTTTTTTATATCACAAATTCTTTGATGTTCTTTGATTCTGCTATTTTTAAGTTTTTTTTAATAAATTACAGCCTATTTTTGTTGTTATATTTTTCTCTTGATACATAAAGTTTTGGTGAGATGTCAGCCATACTTTTACAATGCACACCATCAAGTTTTAACCTGTGTCAAAGTTTTCCAGCCAAAACCAGGCAGATTAACATGAGCCTTTAAACGAGTGTGAAGAAGCCAAAGTGCCATTCCCTTTTCCCTTGAAAATTCAGCATTTCCCTGATGCCCAGGGCTAGCAATTTGATAACCACTCATCAGTAGAGTTCATGGCCCCAGAACTTTCTCTGTGTAGCAGAACATTTGTGCCCACACTGCTCCACGTGGCTTCACTACAGCTCTGCAGGGAGGGACACGAGCCCCTGAGCAAAGGCTGCTGCAAATGGCAAATAATGGCAAATAATCCTCCTTCATGATCCATGTGCACTCACAGGATGTGCTTGTGGAGACAAGGCTGCCAAACTGGAATTTGGACTCAGACCCAGCTCAGGGGAGGCTCTGACATTGTGTTGATTTCTGTGAAGCACCCCGAATTGTCCCAGCCCACACAGATGTTTTATTATTGTATATTAATATGCATTATTGAAATACTACTGGAAAGCCAGGAACAATTTAGTCTGTATTGTGCTGACATGAATAAAAATTACAGTAAGCAACACTTATGGCCCCCAAGGGACCTTTGTCAAAAACCAGCATGGACCATTGAGGAGAGATGGGCAGAAATAAGAGGTACTGAGGAGAAAGAGAAACCAATAACTACTAGTGAGATAAATACAAGCTACAATCAGGTGTGAAATAATTCCAATTAAATGCAGAATTTATTCAATAGCAATTGTTATCTTGGTGAGCTTCTCTCTTCAAGAACACAAACATGGGAGTGAGGGCATCAGTGTTCATAGAGATGAACATTATTGAGATTCTGCATGAGTGGCAATGCTTTTGATTTCTTCCAAATGCAATTGAGACAAAAAACTTTTCGGAGCCAGATGAAAATGTCACCAGGAAGCTTAATTTTTCAAGATGTGTTGCAAATATACATGATCCAAGTTGTAGCCCAACGTGTTTATCAAACACCAGGCTGTTCTATGCCCCCCTTTTCACCCACATTTTTCACTCTCATTTCTTTTTCTAGTTACATGAGCGTATTAGTTATGTATCTGCAGTGAATAAAGTAGAAGTTGCTATTGCAGTTACTACCTTCTCAAGCCTTTTTATTACTGGTTGTGCCATATTTATAGGCAAATCCTGCACACATGACTCAGGCAAGTAGATCTATTAAGTGTAGAGGAGATATCTTTTTTAAAAGATTTTTACTCATACAAAAAAGTCAGATCAAACAATGACATTCAGCTGGGAATTTGTCTGTCAATGCTAATTTTAGAAGTACCCATGAAAACACATTTTGTTTTCTTTGATTCTCTTCCCTTTATGAAGAGCTGAAGAGAGAAGCATAAAATTCACACTGGTGGGGTTTTGAATTCTGCATCACTGTTGGGCTGTCACAGTTTGCACGCTTTTGTACAAGGTTCTCCTGCTGTCTCCAACCCAAGGGAAGCAATCCACTGCAGGAAGCATTTAAATGGTCATATAAACACAGAATAAAATTCAATTTATTTCATATATTTCATATATATGTATGTATATATATTTCATATTTCATATTTCATATATATGTTGCATTAAAAAAATTAAAATCAAGGCTTCTAGCTATTGATTTCTTATTTTGAAGGGCTACAAAAAGTCAGTTGTGCTGTCTCTTATTATATTAGAAGGCATTCCAGGCTGCTTCATCTATCCCAAAGATCTTCCTCTACTGAAAATTGTAGGTGGTCTTGAAAGATATTATCATACAAGTAATTAAATAAAGCTTAATAATTTCATGGGTTATTTATTGTAGCCACTATGCAGCAGAAGGACCTGTATCATGTAGGTGAGACAGGATAATGGAATAGGAAGCAACCATTTTAAGTCTTTGCTTTTCAGAAAGGGGCATAACTAAAGTGTGGAGATAAAATTGAAGTGCCTTGGTGTGTGAAAGGTTAAGGATAATTTGGGCTTGTGCATACATTTATGTATGTGATCTTCATACAATATTAGAGAAATAATAGCTCTAATTTCCCGTTCCCCATATATTATATGCAAAATTTCTGCATAGAGAATCCTAATTCTTAGTGTAGATCATTATTTAAACTTGTTTTCAGTTTTTTGCCATATGCTTGGGACATCTAATTCAAATACTCTGCTGGCTACTTACTGTTTGTTAATAGGTTTTTTCAGGTGTAAGGTGACTTTACAAGATGTATTTCGATTCAAGGGGGAAGCTCTTACGGTAGTGTGGATTTCAGAGGCAGCAGTTGTTGGCCTCAGGGCACTCATTGAGCTGGCAGTTCTGAACCAGTTGTGATTAGGTGCATGTGAGAATGATATTTTGCATCTCTGTGTACAGAATTTTGTTGAAGATTATTTCTTTCCCCTGGCATATTTCGATAAGAGAGTTATTTTTTTTTCTCCTCACTCAGTAGTGGTGCTCTCAGTTTTAAGTGCTGGCATTTTATTCTTCCCTTCTGAAAAACACTTATGACTATTCTGTGCCATCTCTCAGTAAAAAAAATAATTTGGTGTTGCTATCTGTTGATGGATTATTTCTTGATCAAGTAAGTCAGCATTATGAAGGTTGAAATATTATCTTAGTTTACTAAAAGCAAACAAGGGGACACCTCTTAACCTTAAATGAAAGTACTTTTAACCTTAATACACAAAGAGAAATACAAACTGCCCCCCTTTTCTGGGAAGCAGATGAATAAATACACTTCTCTGAATTTAGTCCTTAAATTTCATCATAAAACCAGAACTGAAATTATAGACATTTCCCAAGAACGTAAATATACTGAAATACTCCTTTGGTGAGCCTACAGTATCTCCTTTTTATTGAAGTAAATAATGTTAGTAAATCATTTGAAGTATTCATTCAATTTGGGAGTTTTAAGCTATCCCATACAGGGCCAGGTTTTCTGCTTATCTAATCCTGCCTGCTCTCTAAGGCACAGCTCTTTATGCTGAAATGTGCTGCTATCAAAGAGTCCTGCCTGTTCTGGGTTCCTCCTTCTTGTCTGTGGAGCAAAATGCATCTCTCTGAGGTTAAAAGTGTTAGTGTGAGTTGGAAATAGGGTACCCACTCAGCTAGAGCATTGTTCTGATCCTCAATATAGAAACTAAGGCTCGCTTTGTTGTTTTGTTCAGTTTGATTTCACTTCACAGGAGCTTGAAAGTACTGGGGGAATTTTGTCAGTGCCCTATTTCAAGGAAATCTTATTAATCACTTTCAGTCATGCTGCATAGTTTCCTGCTGTGTATTGTTGCTGAAGAAGGAAATTCCAGACTGATCTTTTCATTAATGATTGCAGAAAGCTGGACTGGTACTACTTGCAGATATTGAATTGAGAGGGGTTATATGAATCCTTTTCATAATGTGCACCTCATTGTAAGAGAAAAGTTATTCCATGTTCATCTTCTGTCTGCACTAAGGGTTTTACCACACAAAAGCAGCAGCTCAGGAAGTTACCTGCAGAGAATATTAGCCTCAAGAAAGCACTGTAGGTTTTTGGGGTTTTTTTGCTGTCTCTTAATATGTTGTAAATTTGCAAAATATAGGGAGTCAAGTTCTCAGCTGTTTCTTGTAAATTTTGACATTTTTAATGTGGTTGATGAATGAAAACTAAGGTGCACCATTACCACGAGAGCATCCCCTCTGTTAGTGACCTCTGCATTTCCATCATTGCCTTCATCCTTCGACATGCAGATCTCTGTCTTCACCCTTTCTTATTCACAGGCTATATATTCTAAAAAAGAATTCTAAATCTTCTTGTGCAGAATAATATAAGAAAATAGCTCAGTTAAAACTTTGACTTTTCATTCCAGGTGGGAAATGTGTCACCTTTTATGGGGGCTGTTTTGAGAACCAGTAGTGGCCCAAAGATTACAGACTGAGGAAACATTTCCAGGCACTACAGCTGGGGAATCCATGAGCCAAGCTGTAATTTAATAAGTCAGACCTCATTAAAAGCTTCTTCCTTTAATGTTACAGGATGGGACATCTCAAAATCTTCTGAAAATATAGTTCAGAATTAGATGGCTGCCATCATTTAGGATAGCTAGTTTTCTCTCCTATTCATCTGAATGACATGAAAGGGAGGGATTTTGTTTCAACTTATAGGTGGTTATGTATTTTCAGTCTCCTGATTCATTGCTCATATTGATACATGACATGAGTTGATAGTTGAAATGTATTTTAAATCCCATTTTATTTGCAATATATTCTAAGTATAGCACTTAATGCAGTGTTTCACAGTGATTCAGAACAGAGGCAAGTGACTCAGAATCAGGGAGAAGTAAGTAAATTTTTTTGACTGCTCTTGAAGGCATTTCTGTCACAAGGAGATACTGGGAAAGAATGCAAATATTGCATCATAAGAGCACAAATTAAGTCAGAGAAAGAAAATGGAGTGCTGCAATGGAAAGTAACAATACTGTGGATTGGATAAAAGATAAGAAGCCTGTAGAAGAGATAAAAGCTGGTGTTGGCATGCTCCAACATGATGCTTGGAGACATAGAAACTACAGCCTCAGGGATTTTAAAGAATAAAGAATTTAGAGAACAGTAGTTACAGAACAGTATTGAAAGGGAAAAGAATTAAAAGTTTCTTAGTGAAGACAGATATAACCAATTTGTTCTAAATTCTTGCTGATTTAAAGTTTATGTAGTACTTATCAAGAACTTTTTTGATGTAAGTTGGGTGTTGTGTCCTTGCTTAGCATTTGAAATATTGCATAAACTACAGTACTTTTGAATAGCTAACTACTGAAAGTTGTCTCAGTTTTTCAGTTCTTCTTGGAAGATGGTTTGCTTGGCTCGTTGAATTCAGCAGGAATTTTTTTATTGAAATCTCGTGGAAGCTTCTAGAATTCTTACACATGAATGAAGTGCAAAGTCTCACTTAATTTGTCTTGTGGTTTTTTCCACTGCCTACTGAGTTCACTTTGCTTCCTGACTGCGTTTAATGAAGTTGCTGTCCTTAGGGAACATTGATATTAATGCTGTGTACTGCTCAAGGGCCCCAGGCAGGACTGCTGCACGGTGCTGTGCAAACACTCAGATATCATCGTGACCCCAGTGTCATCTTGCCAGATTTATGACTTTATTTCACACATGCAGCAACTTCAGCTAAAAAGTGTTTTCTTTGAAGCCTCATTGCGGTAACCTAATTACTGCTCAGCAGCAAGGAAGGCAATCCCTTGAACCCCACAGAGCTGGGTTCAAGGAACTGAATAGCTTGGACCATTAAAAATATTATGTCATGTCTATCCTGTCCTGAGTTATGCAGAATCATGCAGGAATAAGAGCAACAGGTCTTCCTCTATCAGCCTTGACAGCTCAGCTTTCTGGAGTGCAAGGGTAGATTTAGTTTTTCTGGATCACCTGGTTCACTGCTGTATTACTGCAGGGATCACCACGCGGTGTGATGAAGGGGACAGAAAAAATATCCTCCTAATATCAAACAGATACCAAAGTCTTGCCAGAGCTGTCACTCTCCACTTTAATAAAATAGTGTGGAGCACAGAAGTGCTGGAAAGGAAAAGTCACTTCTCTATACACATCTGCTTCGGTGGGAGAAGAGGAATTTTACAGAGGGATGGATGCAGAGCTGTGTAACCCCTGCCCCACACTCACAGCAGCCTGGCTCAGCCATGTGGGACCCCACAGGCTGGCAAGGCACCACGGGGCTGGGACAGACTCACAGCTCTTGCAGAGGTCAGCGTGGAGCTGGACAACTGCTCTGGTGCCAGAGTGACAATGACATTCTGACTGTCACTCTCTAGATGGAGGATCGATAAACAAAAGAGCTTGAAGGCCATAATTAGGAAAATACAAAGATGAATCTGATATGCAGGCAGAGTTAATTTTCATTAATTTAAATTCATTCTTTAAATTTTAATTAATTTTAATGCTATTGTTTCTATTAGGAGATCTGACTGCTGCAGGCAATAATTGTGATCACCTCTGCAACACAGTTGCAGAGGGAAGAGTACTTTTCCAGGATTAATGTATGAAAATTGGACTGTCACTGTTTCTATTCCTGTTTCCAATTTTATCACTGAATATTAGACTAGCCTTGATAAGATCACTTGGTCTCCCTGGACATTTCACTTTTTCCCCTAAAAAAATTCTATAAGGTAGCCTTTAGTTCCCAGGGGTGATGTAGGTTCAGCTTTACCAAGTAAATGTGTTTTGAAATCACTAGATTAAAACAGGTTACCAGTGCTGGTATTGTTAAACTATTTCACTGCTAAATGGCTCATCTGAGAAGTTAAAATTAGAGTGCCAATAGTGTTTTTGTTGTTCAGTTGTACTGTGACTCTGGAATTATCTTATCACTGTTGCATGGCCAACTCAAAGGCCATGTCTCCCTACTGTAAGAAAGACTTGACAAGCCTCCCCCTGCTCTGAAGGTCTCCAGGCATTTGAGTTGTTCTTTTCTGGGACAGATGTTCACAAGGGACTTTTCACTTGAGCAGGAGGGAATTGATGTAATGGAATAGTTTCTCATGCTGTTTTGTGGAAAATATTTCCTCAAACTCTAGTCTCAGAAGTGTGTTTTGTGGCTTTGGTAACTGCAGCTGGAAGGTTTGCAGTGAGCACACCTTGAGTGTGAGTTTCTGCTTTCCTGCCTCAAGTGAGCTTGATGAAATACTCCCCATTATTCAGCTCTCAATCAGATTTATTTCCTCATTCAGGCTAAGCAGTGCTCAGTGTGCTCCTCTGTCAGATGTGGTGAACAGTCATGGTTCAGCACATATCCACTTCTTCAGCTTTGGTTCATACACATCTGTATTTTTCTTGGTTTTGTTTCACTAAGGTCAACCAGAAGGCAATGGGAAAACAAGAGAAGATGTCTGTGTGATTTTGCACAATGATTTCTGGCCATTTTTCTTTTGCTTGCCTGAGATCAGAATATGATATTTAAGCCTTTTTTGGTTTAGAGAGGAGTATTAAAACCAATCAATGAGTGTTTTCTTATTTGACACCAGCACAAAGTCAGCACAAGGTGCATGTGAGAGGAGGAAAGATCAGTTCTGCATTTCCCTGCCCTTACCTCCTCCATCTGAATATGGCACTGAGTCCCAGATTCACAGAGTTCTGGTGTCACCCACATCCTGGAGTTTTCCATGCCTGCGAAGGTTTGGGGGCAGCCAGAAAAGAAGGGCCATGTGTGGGACCTGAGTGAGATCAAGGCTGTGTGAAACTGGGCCTGTGATGCTCCACAGGGGATCTGCTCTTTCATAGAGATCACTCATCAGTGAGCTTTGCTCAGGCTTTGCCACCCTTTCCATTTGTGCATTTCTACTGTGGTTCTCCTGGAAACTGGTTATTGATGCTTTCTGTCTTTCAACTACTGTCTTTTATTTGATAGACCTTTTCTCTGTTCTAAACAGATGAGGCATACCCAAAATACCATTTTCAAATGTCCTGCCCCAGGAAGTAGGATCTTCAAAGAGTAATACCTTCTGAGATGCTGGAGCCCATAACCCTCCCTAGAGTTTTGTGTCTGACCTTTACAGCTCACTTTCTGAGCAGGTGTTCAGAAGATGTGGGTTTTTATAGTCGCCAGTGTCAGTAGCAGCTCTGATTGCTGATTATTGTGATGAGGCCTAAAAATCATTTCTTTTGCTCTTCATTTTCACATTCCTGAACAATGACAGGTCAGGGGATGCTTTGGTTCTCTAGAGAGTAACTTCTGTAATGTGAGCTCAATTATTTGACAGGGCACTTCACATATCCCTAGAAAGTGGCCTGGGAGGGGATAGAAAAGGTGACTCTAATAATTTAGGAGTTAGTCTGGTGAATCAGGTTCATTTATCCAGGGAGGACCTGCCCTTCAGGCAATGAATCTCCTGCATGATATTCCTGAGTTGCTACAGCATATGGATTGCAATAGGAGAGAGGAAAGCAAACCAGAATTATAGAATTATTGAAGTTGGGAGCATGGCAAGAGCATCTTGGCCTGCTGCAACCTGTTCCAAGCCAAGAATATCAACCTTTTCAGGCTCTTGCATTTTTGCAAACAAAAATTTTTATTACTCCAAGTTTTCTATTTTCTTTCCCAGAGCAGATTTGGCCATAAATCTACAGTCTGGCTTTGGATTCTGGTGTCTCTGTAAGATGTTTCAGTGCTTCTTGCCTGGGACACATCCTTCTTCTCTGTGGTGTGAGGGGCTTTGGGTGCAGGGTGCAGCTTTACTAGAAGGACTGGAATGCTTGGATACAACTGGAGAGCCCACCAAGCTGCTGAGCTTCCCTGGACGTGTGGGACATGTTGTCCTCACAGTGCAGCACAGCTCATCAGCAGCTGAGGGCTGATCACAGCCTGGACCTGGGGAAGGGAGGGGGAGAGAGGCTGCAGAACTGCAGGGATCTGGCTGCCAGGGGGATACAGGAGGATGATTTTGTACTGAATGTCTTGAGCTTAACAATTCTGGTGACCCTTTTGGAGACAGCTGAATGATGTGGCAGTCTGGTTTATAGGAGTTCTGGTGTGCCTGGGGTTCTTGTGTGCCCCTCTGGAAACCTACGGGGTATCTCTTGCAAAAGCATATTTCTAATACAACTACAGGTGTGCTGTGAGCTAAAAAAAATGTTTGCATAACCTTGATATGTCTATGTAAGAATTAGCTTTTACATCTGGTAAATAAAATACTGTGTAAACTTTCTGTGACCAAAGGATGACATTAACACAAAATGAATTGTAATTAATCTTAGTTAACTGCTAATTACCTGTAAAATCTGATTAAAGGGAAAACTAAATTTGCCTGCAGTAATTAGTGTTTCAATATGAAGTCTATGTCCATGTAAATATGTCTAGTTCTCTGTGTTAATTTATCACCGCTGTTATTTATGAGCTTTATTTTTTTCTTTCTGCAAAGGTTACAGAGAATGAAGGACAAAATTAGAATAATGAATCCTTGTTTATTAGCACAGAAACAGAACAATTATTGTATAGACATTTTATAAACTCCAACATTACGGTATTGTCAGAGAAACGTGGTGTTTCAAACATATTAGCATAGAAATAGGCTTGTTTCTTATTACTTCAAATAGTTCTGCTTGCACTGGTTTGTCATTCAGCTATCAGTAGAAAGGCAACAAACACTCAGTGAGAACTGACCCCAGGAAAGGACTGGCCAGTCTGCTATTCATTGACAAATGGATTTTGAAATATTCACATAATGAAATCCCCAGAACAAATGGACTCTAAGAGCTGATGGGGTTTTGTAAAGCAACATCAAACCACAGATGGATGTGCAGAGTGAATTTTCAGTGGGGATAGCAGGGAAGTATATACCCAGTTAGAATGTGATTGAAAGGAGTAGGACATGTAATTCTTCAGCCTGACAAGTAGCAAGTTATTTCCCTCTTTTTTTTAGCACAAATACATTAACTACCTTGTCCTCCATCAAATTGTCTTAAGAATATTCCTATGCCTGGAAAAGTTGGTAGGTATCATGTTCAACAGCAAAAAGAGCAATCTATAAAGTATTCCTATAGAGAACTCACAAGCCTACACACTTCCACACAACAAGCTTTTACTGAAAACATCCCCCATGCTCGTGATGGAGTCAGATATTGATGCATCTCCATCTACACTGAGGAGAAAATGCTCACAGCCTGTCCCAGACATCTCAGGACAACTTCCAGGCATCAGGATGCTTTTCCATAGAAATAATTCCATCTTTGAGTAAAGGACATGAACAACACTCTTAAGCACTCCAAAAGAAAGTGTCCAGGGGGTTTTATGCTACTATCCCACAGAGGATACAGAAAATCATTCCATGATTGCCTCCTGAATTGGAAAAATAACACATGCTGACCCTCTCACTTCTGTCCTTCAAACAGCTCTCCGAAACCTTACCAAACTGATTATGAGAAGCTTGATAGAATAAGGTAGTGTGAGAACAACAAATAGAAAAGCTGCCAAAATATCTCCAAAGCCACGACAAAAAAAAAAGTTCTTGTCAACCAAATAACCAGTGAGCTCCACACATAGAAATGGTACAGTATGATGTATTTTCTCTACTCCTCCAAATACTCTCCTGGAATTATGTGAGTGAAACAGTGAGTTTGCAGCAAAATACCTCTCTGCTGATAATTGTAAAAAAAATAGGAAACTGGTACTCAGAGAAGCAGCAAACAACTACTTTATCTCTGTTTCGCTGAGCCGGGTTCTCAGGGGAGATGTATAAAATACCTTTGAGGAAGGCAATTTGGGATAAAGTGCATAACTTTGCTGGATATTAGAAATACAGACAAAACTGCTTCATTTTTATTTTGAATTACAATTTTTTCCTAAGCCTTTCTTCTTGATAAACCCTTTCTGTTCCACTTTCTGTCCAGCCGATAAGGAAATAAGCCTTATCACCTCTTCCCTTGATTACCCTTCATGACGCTTTCCTCTCAAGTTGTTCAGCTGATTAACACAACTAAACGAAATTCAGGACACTGTGTCCTGCTTTGTACTGAGACTGAAGTTTGCTGCCTCTGTTTCAGCCAAAACACTATCACTTGCTCTATGAAAGATATTAAATTCTTCAAATCTTGCCAGTCTTATACAGATAAAACATGGGATTTAGATGTTTACTACAAAACTACTAGTAGCTCTCTCTTGAAATTGCTCTCCCATGAGAACAAAAGAGCAAAAGTTGAGATAGGTTTTGTCATTGAAGTAGGAACTGGAAGGATATTAAGGCTATTTGCTGGATGGTTCTCTGTTTCTCCTTGGATTAAGGGCATATGGATGTTCTCCTAGAAGATATGTACCATCATGCTCCACTTGCACAAAATTAATAAGAAAACAGGAAAAGTTCTCAGCGAGATCTCCAAAGAAAAGCACTTCTGAATCAGGCCTTTAACACTGTCCTAATGTGCCCAAAATTTATGGTTTCGATGGTTAATTCCTAAATGATCTTATGACACAAACTATTATATCACCTGTGTTAACCTCCTTGAAAATTTGTAGTGAGACATAAATCGAGGCAGAACAGAATTTTTTCCCATACATAGAAATTGGTAAACCATTTATAACTTATGCATGATGATATCCTTGATTATATGCAGCTTCATAATTTTCAAGATCTAACCATTTGTTACAGAGAACCAAATTTCTTAGGAAGACAGATAGACAATATGCACATAAAACCTCTAAAGAATCAAAGGGGGGAAAAAAAACAGTAAAAAATACCCTGGTAAATCCTGGGGCCTGTAACTTCTAGCAAATGTTTTACTGGTGTAAGATTAACTGGACAATGCACAGAAAACAGAATCTCACACATTGACTCCTCAGTGCTTTGTGTAATTCTTGACTGGGCCAACTTCCTCAAGGAGACTTCACCTCCCTCTGAAACAACTATAGAATCATAGAACCATAGAACCCTTAAGGCTGAGAAGACCTTTAAGATCATCAAATCCAACTGTTAAGCCAGCACTGCCATGTCCACCACTAAATCTTGTTCCCTTGTGCCACATCCAGATGTTTTTTTTAACAATTCCAAGTATAACGACTCTACCACTTCCCTGGGCAGCCTACTCCAATGCCTGACCACTCTTACAGTGAAAAACTTCTTCCCAATATCTAATCTAGACCTCTCTGGTGTAACTTGCAGCCATTTCTATTTTTCTGAACACTTTTTCCTTGGGGCAAAAGGTGTTTCACATGGCTCCAGCCTCCTTTCAGGTGGTTGTAGAGAGCGATACTGTCTCCCTGAGCCTCCTTTTGTCCAGGCTGAGCCCCTCCAGCTCCCTCAGCTGCTCCCCCTTTATGCTCCAGACCCTTCCCCAGCTCTGTTTCCCTTTTCTGGACACAGGCCAGCATCTCAAAGCCTTTTCTGCAGTGAGAGGTCCTGTACTGATCAAATATAGCTAAGTCCTTATCTGTTTCTTTCCATTAATGTTAATTTAGCCAAAAAGAAGGGACTCAATCTTACAAACCAATGACTTGACTACTCATTTCTGTAATAGTAGTGACACTGAGTTTGAAGATGGTCAGGTTGTGCATTTATGACTGTGTTATTCTATTTCTGTCATCTTTGTCCTTTCTTCATTTCTTTTCCATATTCACTCATTACATGAAATTCAAATAAAACCCTGCTTGTCTGTAAGCTGGGGTGATGCATCAACCGCATTGCCTGAAACTGTGAAAGCAATTTCAGACAGAATCTTTTGCAACAGACACAATATTGCAGTGGAAACTGTTCTTACATGTACAAAACATTGCAAGGGCACTGTAACAGGTCCTTTGTGGCAGATTTTCAGACAACTGTGCTTGTTCTCATTATGGGATGAGAAGGCGTCTCATTCATTTTATTGAGGGGAGCAGGAGGTGAGCTCAATATCCTTTAAAGAAATATTCTGTTTGTTTAGAGTTTTGGGGGTTTTTTTGGTTTGTTTTTGTTTTTTTTTTTTTTTGTTTTTTTTTTTTTAGCTGTATTTTTCTGCAGTGATTTCCTTTGGTATTTGATCATAATTAAAATTCACTCATTTGATTGTATTTTTCAGAAACTGTTGCATCAGTGGCTCTATATTCTATATTCAGCAGATAGAAGCCCAAATTATTTTGGTCATTAGGTACCAAAGAAACTTCTTCTACTCTTCCCTTGTGTCTTATACAGAAACAGTTGTAAAATTGCATTTCTGCTTTTTCTGCTCTATAGATAATAATTGGTAATTCTGAGAGGCTGAAACACTGATGCTTCCTTTGGCAGTGCAGCTCAACAGAGAGGCCTACAGAGGTTTTTGGCTATTTAGAGGGCAGGGAGTGTGTCTGTATTTCATTCCTCTAGCGCAGCTCAGTTTCTCTCTAGAAATCCCTGAAGAATATGTGAATCGATGCTTTCATGCCTGCTTGGTTTTGTTCCAGTACTGCTAATACAACCTAGATTCTCTGAAAATAGGAGTTATACAATAGTAATTTACCACTTTTACAAGTTTCAGCTACCAGAAATTGTTTATCACTGATTACTCTTGTTGTGCAATCTGTGTACCAGATCAAAACTTCCAGCCAAAATTGTCTAGAAACCAGAGATTCAGAGGAAGGGCAAAAAAATCAATTTTTTGCATGACACCTTCTTCTTACTCTGTCTTGCAGAGCTTTTAATAATTTTTTTTCTAATTCAGTCTTCCAGGTGAGTTCATTTGGTAGGAAAATGTTATACCCTGGAGGAAGAAATGCTTACTTTCTCAGAAGATCTAATTCCAGCATACTTGAGTGGATGGGATATGTAGGAAACTGTTGAGCCAGAGTCCTGAACTGAACCCTGTCATGCCTGGCCTTACATCCTTGTAGCTTGAATTCCAACCTGATTGTCCTGTTAGGACTACTGAATGTATTAAAACCACCTGAAATACCCCCAGGACATGAGGAAAACTTAGATCATCTCCATGAATAACAATAAATTGCCTGGACATTTCACTCCTGGAAGGAAGTCCTGACCTCACTGTATTTTTGACTAACACTGAGAGCTCTATCCATTCATTTTGAAGCAGCCTGCTTTAATTTCCTTCTTTTCCTGAATACTCTGTGTAGCAATGATTTCAGAAACTATTTTCCCAAGTTTTAGAGAGTAAGAGCCTTGACTAAAAAAAAAAAAAAACAACCTCCCCAAAGAGCAGATGCTGTTTTCTTTCCAGCACTGGGTTAGAGCTGTGTCCTTTCCCTATGCCCTGCTGCTGAACTTTAGGGATCCACTCAGCAGGATGATACTTTGAAATGTATTTGAGAGGTAAGATTTGTGAACCTGGCTCTCCTACAGCATATTTTGCACCAAGATGATACACAGAAGTGGACAAATGTACCTGTCATGGGGAAATATATCTTGCAATGCCAGTATAATTGAAACACAGCAAAACTGTAATTTAGAGGTAAAACTTTTAATCTGAAAATGGAAAAGTCTAGATTTGAGAAAAGGGCAAACTTTCAGGGTTGTTTTTTTTAGCATCTTGCAATAATCAGTAGAGGTAATTTATAGGATCAAGTGAAAAAATGTTTTTTGTCTCATGGGACAACCTGTACCTGAACATTTTTAGATGGTGAAAAGTAAAAGATGAGAAATGGCTGAAACTGTTGGCTGAATTTTCCTGTAGAAAATTTAGGGGCAGTTCCATGGTAATTGAATGCGGTGAAATATGTTGGTTTTCTGACGATCATTATCAAAGAGCTGGTCAAATCTCTAGCCAGATTAAAAGGTCTTTGGTTAGTCAGCATTGGCCAAGGGGCTTTAACAGTGCTCTCTTTATGCAGTAAGCATGTGGGGCTTTTGGCACCGGGAAGTAGAGTTGGGTTGGTTTTTTTTTTTCCTCCTAGTGTTTGGATTTAGCTCTGATTACTGAGGCTGATTCTTCTTTTATGTAAGAGACAAAAGCAGCCAGTGACTCCATCCCTTAAAGCCAAACTGTATAGGAATGACTGGTGATTCTGTGTTTGAAATCAGCAATGGGCTACAGCTTGCTTTAGAATAAAAAAAAAAATCCTGATAACATCAATGATAGAAGGCTATCCCGTCTGCATCTTTAAAATTCACAAGAAAAACAAAGGCAGACTTAAGAGCTGAATTAATCAACACAGGCTGAACTTCTCTCCAGCAAACAGCTTGTATTCAAAAGATAAAAAGGAAAGAAAAAAGAAAAAAAAAAAAAAAAGAAAAAAGAAAAAAAACCGAGCAAGCAGGTAAGGATGATGTATGACAGGAGCATAAAATGGAAGTTACAGAAAGCAACAGACCTTTAGCAAGCTTTATACAATTCTGGTGCAAGAAAACTGATAAGATTAAATCCCTCAGCTTCATGAAAAAAGAGTGGAACAATCTGCTGTGGGCTATTGCAACACCAGAAGGATGTGTGAGGGTGTAACACAAACTTGAGTATCTTTCAATGCTTATTTCCAAGTGCCATTTTTGGCTCCTAATTCCTCTAGGCTTCTATTTTGCCTGTTACTTTGACTCAGCCCGAGGGCTAATTATGTGCTTGAAGAATCCATTAGAAAACAAACGGCACAGAAAGGCAACCCAGCAAGACGTGTTGAACGAGGGCTGAAGGCAGAAATAACAAGTGTCCTCACAAAATCTGAGGAGGAGAAGGTGACAGCAAATAGCCCCTGCAGCAACAGCCTGCTTCAGCCTGTGCCAGCTGCTGCCCTTCCTCCTCCCTCTCCCCTCAGCAGCCTGGGCCCTGAAAACACTGATGCTGGTTTGCACTGCTGGAGGTTTCTGGAGGTTTATTCAGTGTGAACTGTTCCTCTCAGCTGTTCCAAGTCTCTAAAGGATGTGTGATCAAGGACAAGTCAGGGTGAGTGATAGGGTTCCTAATTCAGATCCTGTAGTGGAAGTTGTATTAACAGGTTAGTGCATATAAACTGTGTGATCTGAGCTAGGCTTTCCTGTCCTTTAAATCACATAGATTATGTTAAAAATTGAGCATATTTAACTGAACTTAATGATTTTGGGCCAGATTCTCTGTGAGAGCCAAACAGATCTCTGTGGAGATGCTGAGCTATCAGAGCTGACAGACACACCCAGGAGGGAGAGCAGTTTGTTCTGTGTACTGTCTCACTTCTGGTCTAGCTGGGATTATCATACTGCCTAAGGGAATTGGGCAACTTTGTTAGCTCCCTAATTTATTTTTTGGTGTTTTGAAAATACCAGATTAATTAATTAGTAATTAGTGTGTTTTCTCCCAATGTGTACAGCATGCAGTTTCCTTTTCCCATGCTGCCCAGGTGAATCTCCAGGGTATGGGAGTATCAGAGGAGGATCTGCTCCTGCTCCTTCCCATTCCAAAGCCTGTCACATCCATAGTGCTGTGCAAATGATGACTTCTTCTCTCCACAACAGCTCCAAAGCAAAAAATGAAAAATGGTTCTTTCCCAAGGGCTGAGGAAAAGTTAATAGCTTTGAACCAAATGGAAAAGGTTGTTGTCTGTCTTGGTTTGTGATGAGTATACCTTTGAAAAGAGGAGCAGACCCATTTTGAAAACATCACAAGGCAAAAAATCAGCTTTCCATTAATCACGTGCTTTGGCAGAAACCTTTTGTCAGAATGGTTTTCATTGCTGCTCTTATTAATGTGGTGTTTTGTGTCTGAAGCTTTGGCTGGCTCGAGCTCTGCTGTGCCGCTTCCCTTTGGGACTGGAGTTCTGGCCCACTTAAGGCAATGTCAAAGTTGCTTTGCAGTCCCAGTCCTTCACTGAGAACCCACAAGGGTTTGTCTGTGCCTTCAACAGTGCAGGAGGCTAGGAAAAGCTGCCTTATTTATTTTCCCACCACAGCCTGCAATTAAAAGATATTTAGGCTCTTTGTCACTAGCAAAGGTGTCCTGCTGTTCTTCATGTCATTATTCCAGCTGCAGCTTCATAAACTGATGTTCTGGCTTAGAAAAAGAATTTATGTGGAGTCAGATATCTGAGATTAAAGCTAAAATGCTGTTTGACTGCTTTTGTGTGGTGTCATGAATATAGATCAGCTGAAACACTCCATGTATCTGTCTGTCTAATCATATACCTACTTCTTGAATCAATAAAGTTAAGCACATGGAAATCTATTTGAAATACAAATCCAGACAAAAGACTCTTGCTTTCTTTAATCTTGGACCAATACTTGGCTATTTCATTAATATATTATCTCTGGAAGGTAACTGGGTTTGTCAGAGTTGAAATAAGATTAAATTAATCAGCTATTGTAGTTCATCTGTTAAATCAGAGCACTCTGCTCTCAGTTTGTGAAATACTCTCCAGACTAATGAAGTAAGGTCAATCACATGCATTTTTGCTGGAACCATATTGCCATTAATTGTGTCATCAATTGTATGGATAGGTCAATAAATATTGCCACTGCACACTGACTACTGCAGTACCAGAAGATGAGCCATTTTCTCATGGTGTGGGGCAGATTCAGACTCTGCACAGATCAGTGTCTGATTTCTCATGGTTTCCTGCAGGAACATCCCTGGTTGTGTCACCTGCAAGTGCCCATGGCTGGAATGGCTGACTTAGCCATGGGCAGCTGGAATTTGGCACTGTCTTGGTTTTAAAAGAGAGGTATCTGCTAAGGAAGGCAGGAGCCTCCCCTGAAATAGAAAATGTAAACCCCTTCCCTCCGAATTGCTATAAATTTTAAATTAAGGGGCTCTCAGGCAAAAATATGGGAGCAGGAATAACAGTTCTTTATTAGGAAAGGAAATAAAAAAAAAGATAAAATAAACAATGAAGTAAACTAAAACAACACAGAGTCAGAACACAGCCTGCCACCCTGTTGGTCGGGGTGTTGGTAGCAGTCCCATTGGAATTGCAGTCCTCCTGCAGTGTCAGGTGTGGTTCTGCTGGAGCAGGGATCCTGTAGAAGAGGGGAGTCTTCCTCTGAAGATCCAGTGGAAGAGGCAGCTGCTGTTCCTCAGAAATCCAGTGGAGAAAGCTGTGCTGGTGTTCCAGAACTCAAGATTATATCCGGGTAGGAATGCTTGACTCCTCCCTTTTGGGTGGAGCATCTCCCAGTGGGATGCTGCAGTTCTTATCAGCCATGCAGGGACATTCCATAGCCTGTTGTCAGCAGATGTCCCCCCAGAGGGAGGAGTGGGTGTGGAAGAGAGAAGAAAAACTGCCCACTGAACAGAAGACAACTGCCATACAGATGGCAAATAGAATACAATCTGCTTGGCAATCCTGGACAGGCACTGTGGGAGGTGTGGGAATCACCCAATTCCCTTTGTAACGTCGGTGTATTGAGCAGCTTGTGAAGAAACATTCATTATTCACAGTTGTGCTGGTTTGGTTTGCAGTTCACTGGCAGAGGAGAAGGGCAGGAGAAATCTTTGTGATGAGTAGTGCAAGCAATGTGTTGAGAGGCTGCTGCAGTGATTGCATCAGGGCACACACTGAGTGTTTAATTTGTGAATAAAAATCACCCAGGAGCAGGAGGGAGGGAGGGGCTGTGCCGGCTGGTGGTGTCACACATCCTGTTTGAGGTTTCCAGGGATATCAGGGGATGCAGAGCATCTGCTCTGACACACACCTCTGACACTGCAGAGGGGCTTTAACCAGGCTGAGAAGACAGACAGCGACCTTGGGAGCCATTCCAAAAGGGCAGGTGAGAGGGGGTGGAAAGGAGAGAAGGAAAGAGCTGCTCCCTCTCATAGGGGGTGGGGTAGATGTGACCTGCATAAAAGCCTTGGGTAAACAAGAAATCACAGATTTTTCTTTTCTGTATTAAAGCTTTTTTTTCCAGTTTTTTATATTTATTTCTTTTGTTAAGATTCGATGATCTTTGGTCAATCTGATCACTTCTACTAACCTTGGGTTTCAGTTTTCAGAGAGAAAACTGTCACTGACAAAACCAGCAGGGCTCTGGCTATATGTGCTCCTGGTGCAGAACCTGCTGTGAAATGTCTTCAAAAAAGGGGGAATAAGTGGATCTTTTGCTGAAGAGCAGAAGTGGAAAGACTCTCATCAACTCTGGGTCCATAAAGGACCAAAGTTACACTGCACTTTGGATATTTCTGGAAGAAATATTTCTGTCTAGCAAAGAGGCTCAAATGTATGATTTGTTTGGGTATTGTTGTTTGCTCATATGGGGGTTATTGGCTTTTTGGTTTTTGTGGGTTTTTTTTATCAAATATGCTCTTTTTTCCTGTTTTGTGTGAGTGAAAACCAAAGAACTGAGCAAGTTCTTGGTGAAAAAAAAAATAGAGCTTCTAAAGCAAACAGCAAAGAGATGAGAGCATTTTCCATTCTCCCACTTCCCCAAGGAACATGCTAACCATTCAGCAGTTAGCTGCTCTGGGCTGGATTCCTCTCAGCCTTTCTTGTTGCAGATGCATAAACAATTAAATATTAATTGGACTAGGAAAACAGATTGGCCATGTGCAGAATAAAGACATTCACCTGGGACATGAGTGGCCAAGTTCAGCTCTCAACTCTCAAACTGGTAAAGTAAATTTTTCTGACCTATTTTTGAGTTGCTGGTCTCAGTCACCTCAATATATTCACCTCTCTTTGTTTCTCTTGCCCATGATGTCTCTCATGTTCAGACCATTCCAAGCATAAAACACCTTTTCTAAAGATTTAATCAAAATTAGCACATTCCCAGAAGAAGTGTTACTTTCTGGGAGTGGATTGTGGCAGGTTCAACACTTCTGTTTCAAAAAATTTGACTAGCTCAAAAGTGTTAGAAATATTTATTTAAAAATACCTTCTGCCACAGGTTTTTGTTTTTTTTTTTTCCTCAGATGAATCTTGGAAGATGAAGAATTAAAAATATGTGCCTGTTAAATTGTTAAGTTTTTCTGTCCCTTTTACTGGGAGGATAAATATTGTGTTGCCTTTTGCAAGTTGTGAGAGGTTTTTTTAGCACAAAGCATAGTATGTGCTATTTCTCTGCCCTCATGTAGTAGTTTCTGGATATTCAAATACTGCATTTGTTCCCCCAAAACTGCTTACAATCCCCTGTATTTTATCAGCACATGTAGTGCAAAAAAAGGGCCAAAGTGAGGAACTTAGTGTCATACCTAATTCAAAAAGCAAGCAAAGACCAGGTGTCAAAAAGAAAAAAGACTCCAGAGATGGTTATACGTTATGGATACATACAGAATGGAAAAAAGTTCTGGTTTTTGCCCTTTGAGTATTTTTCATGTACAAAACCACTTTTATGACATAACTTTTGAAGTATATTCAGGCTATCCTGTACTTAGCATTCCCAATAGAGTGGAAACTACATTAGGAATATTGCTCAGAGGATTCTTAGCTAATATAATTATTTTTAAGTTGTTTTTTTCAGTTTTGAATTTGATCTCTTTTGGTCTCTGAAAGGTTAATTATCAAATGTCCCCTATTATACATATATATATATATACATACATATAAGTCCCTCAAAATTTCTGTAACACTAACTACTGGACAAAGTTTAGCAGTGATGCTCCGTATTGAGTCAGAATGTTCTGAAAACCAGTCTTAATTGTTCTCTGTACCCTGTGAATCTCCTTTGAAGTTGGCAGGGCTGGTGTGGGAAGATCATTTGACTAAATATTTTGCTGCCTGCTGCAGCTCATCTTAAAATTTTAAACTGGGTAAGGCACAAGAGGATTTCTTTGGAGATCTCAGTTGTCAAAAGGGCAGAAGTTTCCCAGTAATTCCCAGAGAAGAGCTTGGTTTCTTGTTGTCATAATTGTTGCTCTCTGTTTGTCAGTAGTGCAACAGCTTAGTGTGCTGCTAAATTCTGCTGGGTAACAACACTTCCCAAAAATTGCCAGCCAGTGAGGCAAATAGATAAAATATGTGGGCTTTTGTTTGTTTGTTTGTTTTGCTGGGTTTTTTTCTTTCTTATTAAATGAAATTATTAAAAGCCATGTCATGCAGACTTTTCTCTGAGTTGCTTTAATAAACCTGCAGTAATTTTGTAAACCTGCAGTAGCACATGTATTACAGGGGAATGTTATGGGAGGATGAAAATTATCATAAAAGGGTTTGAGGCATGCAACTAGGAATTTCAGGGGAAGGGAAAATGTATTTCTTAATGCAGTCTGGGTTCAAAGATGCTCCCCAAAGCTCCAGCTTTTTCACTGCAGATACAGTAAAGGGCAAGGAGGCAAACTTATTAATCAGGGGTCTGTTCTGGTTTTGTCATTTCTGATGGTCTTGTGCTTCAGAAGAGTGTGACTTTGCCACCAGCACAATTTTAAAGACAAAGCCTCCAAGATCTCCAAGTCATTCAACTGTACACTTATTTTTCCCTTGTCCAACCTGAGCTATGGGCAGTTTCCTGGAGGACTCCTGAGAAATCCAGCTGCTGGGTCAGAGAAATGCCTGGTGCAGGGAGCTGAGTGGAGCAATGTCCCTTGGGCCACACTCAGCACTCTGGTAGATTGCAGCAGCACTGCAAGGAGCTGATAGCACTGCATGCAATGTTTCTTTTTTACCTATTTCTGCCCCTCCAAAGAAAGCCCAGCTGCCAGGACAGTGTTCCCTGGTATTTGCCTTGAGATACCAACACATGGTTGCTGTGCTGCTCAGGTGAAGCAGCAGAGAGGGTTTAACCATTGCAGAGATGTTGGCCTCAGGCATTATAAACCTTCCAATAAACCAACCTGATCAGAGTTCCATCCAGCCTGGCCTTGGACACTTCCAGAAATTGGACATCCACAATTTCTCTGGGCAACCTGTGCCTCCTGATTTAAGCTCTCAAGAAATCACTCTTTGCCCTAGAAATCTGGACATTTAAACAGTTTTGCTGTCTTGAATTACTGCTTGGCTTTCTGAATCTCTAAGGGATCACTCAAATTGTGTTAATAAACTCCATGGACCATAAAAGCATAATTTTTTCCCGTAAAAAGAAGCATTTTTTATTCATTACAAGGCTAAAGGAAGCAGAGTTTCCCAATACTGGTGAGTAAATCTGCATGCTCACAGCTCTTATTAAGCTAAATAAGAGTTATGGGAATTGGAAGACTCTGGAAAGGAAGTTTTAAGTCATTAAAACATTCTGATATCTCTATGAGGGCCTGCATTCTCTAACTATTTTATTTGCAGCTTTCTGACTCCTTTACACATCACAGGTTTTCACATGTTGCTTGATATCTCATCAAACCAAGAGACCCATGCCCCTGGCTGGGCACTGGACCCCTAAAACTGCTGTTAGGGTAGAAGTGAAAAACAGACTTTTCCAGGATGTCCCAATTCCCATTTCACTGCACAGCTCCTGTGGGATAGGAAAGTCATTCAGCTAAGGGAGAGACAGATAAAATAAACACATTTTTGGAAAGTGATTTATAAAATACACCTGTAGCTTGTTTGGATTGGACATCACAGGGAACTGAGGGTCTGCAGAGCAGCTCCTCACTGCAGGGGAAAGATTTAACTTCTGTGGCAGCTGGTCTTTGCAGTGAGGGCTGTGTTTGTGAGCTCTCAGCCAAGGATATTCCCTCTGGCCCTGTGTCTGGCTGACTGGTAATTGGGAAAACCTTTGAAGTGTGAGCAGGATTTCGGATGATCCTTCAGCTTTGGGGTCATTAACAGACGAGAGGGCGGCAGGATTGGTGGCAATCTGCCTTTCTAGGAGACTTGCTGCCCTAGCTGGCATGTAAAATGTGCGTTGTGTGGTGAATCCAAGAGGTTTTCCTTCTCCACAAAGGTGGGGGAGGCTGTGTCTGGTGGTCTGACACTGGCTGGAGACCTGGGTGCTGTGTTGGGAGGCACTGGAGGAGCTTGGCAGGGCAGACTCCTCCTTCACTGGATCCAGTGAGACTTTTTCTTTTATAACTTCTTTTCTTGTTAGTCTCTGTACCTTGAGCCTCCTTCAAGCAAGGTAAACCCAGGAGTACCTCAGCATTCCACAGGAACAAAGGGCAGGCAATTCCTAATGAGATGCAAAAAGTGAAGCTGGTGCAGTTCAGCCTGACTGATGACTTAAAAATCAAACTGGACGCTAAATCAAAAAAAAATGAAGTTATGAAACTTTGTTTTCTTTTGTCATGAATTATCACTGAAGGGGTGTCGGTGACAGCCAAAGGTATACAGAGACTCCATCATCAGAATGCATGAAAAGACACTTTCTTATGTACAGTTCTTATGGAAACAATGGTGGACCTAAGACCTGATTGACCTTTAGGAATCTTCTCTCAGACTACTGGTGAAATGTGAATGGCACACTCTGGAGAATCATATCTATAAACAACAGTTACAGGAATAGAGATAATAATTGTTTTAATTCTTTCCTCTAAGTTTCCCAGGCTCAGCCTGGGAGAAATTATCTCTCTTCTTTCTTCGACTGAACTGAGAATATCCACAATGAATTGCTTCTATAAAGCATTCCTAGAAGCAAGGAACCCTTCCACTGATCAGTCTCAGTTATCAGGGGTAAACAAGGCTACAGCCCCAGCATTTCACACAATCCTACAGGGCTGAACTGACACAAACTGGTTTGTTCCACCACTTCAAAAGACAGATGAAGTAGAAAATTAATTATAATATTGATTCCAGATTAGGCAAGTTAAATTAAATGGTTTGTTCAATACCAGGTGATTTTTAAAATGTATTATACAGTGCATTATTTACGATCTCCACTTAAAAAAAAGGACCCAAATGTTTCATGCCATTAAAGAAATGGCTTCTGAGGTATAGCTCTACAGGCTAAATGAGTAGCTAGATGCACTCTGGAGATATTTGCTGTACAAAGAACAGAAGAATGACCTTAGGAGAGCAGACAGAGGACCCATGTAGTCTAGTGCCTTGTCTCAGGCAGTGGTCACTCACAGATAGTTGTAGAAGAGTTCAAAAAAGGGCAAATTCACACCTATATTTCTCAAAACAAATTTTCCTGGTTTCCAGCTACAGATGGAGAAGGCTTGCACCATCAAATATAACTTTCTCTAGAGGTAACCACATATTATGTCACTGAAATCAGTGGTATTGCAATAGAATTATACTGAAACAAATAGAAGATCTAGCTTCTGGCTTCCCACCTGAAGAATATAATATCATTGAGTCCCTCACTGACTAAAAAAAAAAAAAAAAAAACCAAAAAAAAACCCCACTAACCAGGAAAAGGTGATTTTATTGCATTATCCCTCATAAAGACCAAATGCACACCTTTAACAGGAGTCAGACTGCACTAAAAGCCAGGAGTGTAGTAGTAAGTCAGTGATAAGAATCACACACCAAGATTATGAAGATGAATTATACAGTGGTTTGCTGTTTCTTTGACTCTGAAGATTTCTCTAGAGAATAGGAGGTTTAGATATAAAGTGAGCTGCTCATAAGGTTGCTGTATCTTGCTGATGTTTTCCTATAAACTGATATATTTAAGTGACATCTAAACCTTGTGTCCTGCAGTCCTATCATCACTTTCACTCCTTAAGCATCAGAAAATGAAAGGAGATTTGTATCTCTGAGCTGAAGAGACTTGGTTTGACATGACAATTTCCAGGGGTAGCCAGCATCTCATGATTGTCACTATAACCATGTGGATCTCATGATCCAAAATTTTGTCTCTGGCACAGATGAGTCAATAGCTGAGTGCTGAGACGTGTTCATGAGGCTGGAAAAGCAATAAAAAGTTGTGTTCTCATCAGTCTCTGTGTGGCCTGTTTCTCAGAAATTCCCAGTGCTTGTGTTCTCCACCCATGGCACTAAAATCCTGAGCACACACTGCTACTAAAATGCTGCATCACTCTCTCCCACTTTCAAGGATGTTCTGTAGCCACCAAAGGGGCCACAAGTTTCCCATGAGAATCTGAGTGAGGCAAATCTGGGGCTCATCTGTCTCCCTCTGGCAAAACATGAGGGGAGGAGGAGGCTTAGCTGCATTGTGAGCCACAGTTTTTATCACAGTTCTTCACAATATTTGGAATTTCTCCTCATGTCCCCACTCCAGGAGGTAAGTGGCTACACTTAGAGCAATCAACTTAGAGCAATCAAACAGGAACAAAACATCCCTTAATATGAATGTGTTGAAAAGATCAAATACAGAAGGCTAATGATAAATTTTAGGTTTTCTGTTTGAAAATATCCATGGATTTGCAAGTAATATCATAATTTGGTTTGTGTTTGAGTCTGATTGGTGGTCTTTAATTATTGAAAAGTTGTCAGAGTTCAGTTAGCAAAAAAAGTTGAGAATGGTTCTTGTCTCTCTATCTTTGACATGACATTGACATTTGAGTTTCCTGTGCAGAGCAGAGGAGTTCAGTGTATGAGATGTGCAAGTCAGAGCCCTGGTTTGCAGCATTGTTTCTTTGATACTGGAGAAATTCCTAAGAGAAATGTGTCAAAAGTGTGCTTAGAGAGGGTTTATGTGCAGCAAGTCAGGGAAAATATCTGCAGACATACAAGGTAGCTGTGCCATGGAAAGAAGGCAGAATCCTTGAGCATAGCAGAGCTTTTCCCCTACCTGTATTTTTCTATTTTCTTAGCTGATTTCTGGATGAAATCCCAGCCAAATCTCTCCTCTGTGGTGGTGAATCAGTGGGAATGCTCTGTGCATACTCATTAGACTTCAAAATCCTCATGCATAAAGAAGGGCTCACAGTCAGGGCAAGTGACAGTGTTCAACCAAATGCCTTCCTATTGAATCTCTTTTATGTCCACTGCTAAGAACTGCCACACTTTAAGTTGTAGTTTGGTTGTGGGGTTTGGGGCTTTTCCCCCCCTCTCAGCATGTGTTTTGCCACTTGGGAAATACTGTGCTGTTTGGTGGATGTTAAGCAATTAATAAACTGGCATATTTTGCATCCCATTATGTGGAAAGAGGGACAGAGCTCTTCTTGTGTGTGCAGATAAAGGCAGGAACATTTAATTCCCTCTGCAGTGCTGAAACATGTCTGGTCTGTGCTAGACTTGCACTGTACTGCTGCAGCAGGATTGGGGTTTTTAATGCCACATATATTGGAGTATCTTACATGGTGTGCTATTTTGAAGGATTTTTTGTTTCATTATTCAAGGCTGGCAGGAAATGATTTTTACATAATTTATCTTACCCTTTTTTCTAGTATCAGTAATTCTATGTGGCAAGTCAGGTTCGTCGTTGGCTTGGGACACAAAAGATTTGATTTCATCCTCTGCTGCCAAATATTTCATGTGACTTTGGGTGATGAGGGTTTGTAAGAGCTTTTTGCTGTAAACAGGTCTCAGGCAATTAAGGATTGCTCCAGCATCCTGATCACCATGCAAAATTTGTGTTTGAAATTTATGTGACATTTATTTAGAGAATTTTGGGGAAAAAACCCCAACTAAATAACCTGAATCCTGTAGTCGTTAATTTAGGGCCACATACCCTCCACAGAGCTCTCTACAGAACAATTTTCAAGTCTGGATTGAGAGCTCTTTTATGGGTCTCAGTGCAGGCATGGCCAGATCCTCCTCTGGAATCATCTGTCCAGGACTTCTGCTGTACAGTTTACCAATAATCAGGGAACCATATGCTATATTTCATAGCTAAAATGAAACAGCTTTCATTTCCACCAATAAGAGTAGTAGGAATAATTTTATATTTTGCATTTAATTAGGAAAAATGAGTAGAGAGTGTGTCATTTTCTTTTATATGACAATTAGAAGTATGCCAAAAAATTCAGTCTGGAATTTATGTGCAGCTATCCTTTGCAATTAGTCATCGTATTTACTGCCAAATAAATGTGGTTTTTAGCAGAATTTCTGTGAAACTGCAATTACAACGAGGGAATGAGTAGATTAATCCCATCTGCATGTTTTGTATGGCTCTTCCCACAGACACTCTGCATTCCCTCCCCACATGCTCTATTCGTGGCTGACTTACTGAATCCACTAAAACTGAGAGAAGGAAATTCTCTACTCTCTTCAGATGAAAAACTGAATTAATATAACTTAACCTTATTTACAAAAAAAAAATACATTTTGCTATGCCACCTACTATCATGCCAATTTGAGCAGACAGAATGCATCATTTTCCTCTGAGGAGAATATTGGTTCAGTTCAGGACCCAATCCTTCAGACTTTTCTCCGTTTGCTAAAAACAGGGTGATTTAGAAGAGAAAGGTCTAAAGGATCAGACCATGACACAGAGAACAATTGAAGTATTGCATGAGGTGAAAAGGGATAATAAATCATGTCAGGATTAACTTCATGGTTTTCTTTTTTTTTTTTTTTTTGAGATAGTATTTGCTTCCAGAAACTCCTCTCCTTTAAGACACGTACGGTCCAGAGGTTTCTTTCTTGAGAAGTAATTGGGATTTATTGTTGTAGGAGTTGTTGGGTGATAAATTCAGATGATGCGTTGTGGATGTCAAGAATCATGTTTTTTCACTCGTATACAATACACAAAACCTTGCCTGATATAAATAACACTGTGCACTGGTGAGGTCTTTGTGCAGCAGGAAAAATGTCTCCCAGGCATATTCATAATCCTGCACTGCAGCACTGCATCAAGAAATGAGTTCTTATCAGGGCTGGACAAAGAACTGAGCACTGCCCTTACTGTTCCCCTTGGCTCTCCTTGGCACTTTTTTGGCTTGTGGTAGTCAGTGCTTTCCCAGGAACACAAGAGGAACAGTTTGGGGCACACAGGTGCTGTGACCCTTCCAAAAATGACAAATGACCACCATGTTTTGGCCTCTGAAATAGTGACTAAGTTCTGGCCTCTTTTATTGAACCAAATGTAGTTTTTCAACATCATTTACTGAGTCACGTGTTGGTCTTGTGTTTTCATAAGACTTCTGAAGTGTCTCATAGAAGAGTTGTTCCAAACTAAGAAAAATGAAGTCTGCTTGACATATTCATTATTACTAATGGTAAATCTGTTAATTGTGGTCATCTGTAAGTTCTTTGTTGTATTACTTTTTGAAAGCAAAAAAATTTCAAAATAAATATCTTCTGAAATTTTACTGAAATGTTTCACTGAGCCTACCAAGTCAGAAGGTTCTGTTCACATTTGCAGGTTGATATTTCTGCAAATACTGCTCTTTTAACATGTCTTAGGGAGTTAAACTGTACCCATATGATGATTACAGCCATTTGCTGGACCATCTGTCTTTCAGGACTATCAGAAAGTCTAGATGGATGACACTATAATTTGGAACAAGGTATTTCATTCCCTTGAATTTACTAATGTCAGACAATATATAGCTCAGTTCTATTTCTGGTAATGATGATCTAATTGCCTCAGCCAGACTATGTCACCTCATTGGGAGAATAGATTTGTGTGATGGCTGCTCAGTCATGGGGTGACCTAGAAGGGGTCATGGCTAAATAACCAATCATATGATTGTACAAATGGTATCTTCAAAATGAAGTGGGTCATGAGTGTGATCCATTTATTTCCCTCTCATCTGAGCAATGAGCAGGTCCACAGTACAGGGGGGACAATGTGCCCCACTGTGCAGCACAAGCTGTGTGGACAGGACACAGGAGAGTCACAGAAAACCTTAGATTGCAGGTTCTGCTGCAGAAAGGTGACCCAAAACTCCTCCAAGCTGGGCTGAATTGCATTTCCATCATGTTACTCAAGGCCTCATGCAGTCCAGCTGTGAAACTCTTCAAGGGTGGGGATGACAGCCTCTCCATCCCTTGTTGCAAAGATTTACCACTCCTATTATGATTTTTTCATGTCTTATCAGAATTTCCCACGTTACAGCTCATGGCCTTTGCTCTTGGACTTTGTTGTCCATGAGACACCTACCAAGAAATCTTTCTGTTTTCAACAAAGGTCCATAAAAGCAAAGAAAAAAGACTCAGGAGGGTGAGAGATGCTCACATTCCCTGGCAGTGTTCACTCAAAAGTTGCCTGTACATTGATCAGAAGAATCAGGCTGCATGCAAGGATAAAGTATCCCTTACACATGTCCCATAAAGTGTCCCTTATCTCTACATAGTCTTTAATGCTCACCCCAGTTTTTTTCCACTGGATCCTCTATCCTATTCATTCTCCCAGCTTGATGACTTCAGAGATTAAGCAGGGCTTGCATAGTGAAATTTTCTTCAAGACTGGTTGCAGAAGGTGAGGCTGACATAGTGAGTTTTGGATCAGCCATCTAGACTAGAAGTAAATTTGGACATTCATCTGTCTAGCCTTAATTATATCTTTGTTAAACAAGAATAATAATTCTTACTTCTTAAAAACAGTTGTTAGGAAGAAAGATTCCATAAGAGACTGCAGGTCTCTGGAGGGGTGGTGTCCAGCCAGGCTGGTGACAGGGCCATGCCAGTCCTTTCTGGCAGCAATGGGAGCTTGAAGCAGTGCTGAAGGGCTGAGCTTTGTCCTGGAGGATGCTGCAGAGGATGTGCAAATCCACCATGTGAACAGTGGGAGAGCTCAGACTTCACAGAGTACTCAGACCTTGTCTGAGGGTGTGGAAATGCTAATGGGAAACTTTCAAGGGAGTTAATAACCTTTAAATGTAATGAGATTTGAGTGGTGAGTTATGAAAAGATGAGATATATGAATAGAATGAAAATAGTCAATGAAATAGTAGCATTGAGCATGCCCATAGTGTGAAACAAATTTTGTGAAATAAAAGAGATACAGTTTTAGGCAAGGATATGCTAAACTCAGGACATGGTAGGGTATCCAAATGCTTACAGCCTGAAGAGACAGTGTAAGTCTTGGCTTTTTCTAATTCCTGAGACCTGACTTTGCAACCTGGGTCATTTAGTATGTTTTCTTTTAAGCATTTAACAATATCAGTATTACAACAGCCAAACCTGGGCAAGCATTTTTGCACACCAAATATATAAGCACTCATCTGTAACAAACCTGCTGCAAATTCAGATTATTCCTGTGGTGCTTTGGAGAATCAACTGATAATGGGTATTTTACTGGACATGTGGAGATGTGTGGTTTGTGGTGAAGGACAGACCAGCCATGGATCTGAGCAGATGGTGGTCATTACTTGTGCCAACATGCAACTGCATTTAATTACAGCAGAAGTGCTGAGGCAGATTATTTTGCTGGGCTCTTCACATATATCTGCCTAGCAAAGTGAGAAAGTGCTCAAGGAAGCATTGCATTTAAGGATCAGAGCTGAAACAGACTCACTGTAATCACTGCTATATGACACAGTGTCTAATATTCAGAAATTCCTATTCTCACATACATTTGCAGATAGTTCTGCCACTTGAGAGCAACAGAATATCTTCTTCTCAATGTGCTGCAGCCACTTAATGCAATTCAATTTGATGGAAGCTACATTTCTCCTTGAGTTCACGAAGCAATAGAGTAAACTGGCTGCTCATAATAAATATGTCTACACACCTTAAAACACAAATGCAGTTTACCATTTTGAACCACATTATATGGAATTATCTGTAATGCAATATGATTTCATCTTGGGAACCTCACTGTTTTATGTTTATATGCTCTCACTAAGTCATATTTTCAATTTTTATGGTTTATTTTATTATTGTTTTGCTAATGACACTTAAACCTCTCTGTTTCTCCCTCATAATGCATCTTCAGTGACAGATAGTGTGGTCTCTTGGCTGTGAGTTTGCAGTTGTGGAATAATTTTTAGCAATTAAGCATGTTATTGATTAAACTGTTCCTTCTGTTCCATGATTCATGTCACCAGACAGTGCACAGGGAGCAAAAAAACAGCTGCAAGAGAACAAAGTGTAGAAAATTAGGGTTGTGTTGGATTCTTCCTCATCAACCCCAGCTTTCACAGAAAACTCTCAGCCTCAACAGCATCTTGTAGCCAGCAACCCATGGTGAAATGCTCCAGTAGAAAACCACATATCACCTGCAGAATGAGCGCACAAAGTGAGTGCTGCTGGAAGCAGGACTGACATTTCCTATGTGCTTTGAAGGACGGACTGGAAATGGGGCAAAAAGTTACAGTCTGTGACACTGTATGGCCTCACCAGCCTCACATGGCTGGGGAATAGCCTTGCAGAAGAAGCTCTGTCTGGGATTTAGGGACTCTGTTCTTAGAGAAGGTGCAGTCAGCATTCCTGGAAGTGCACAAAAAACGAGTGGACGTGGCACTTCACCACATGGCTTAGTGGGTGCAGCGGTGTTTTGTCAAATGTTGAACTTGATGGTCTTAAAAGTCTTTTCCAACCCTGATGATTCTATGATTCTAAAGGCCTTTCTAGTTATTTCAGAGATTCACTTCTCTGCCTTTATCCTCAGTCCCATGCTGTCTGCATTGTGTCCTGCAGCTTCGATTTCCATGGGCCAGCACATAATTTTAATGTCAAGGGAATTATGATGAAACCATCTGAAAGTATTTGTTCCTTTATGAATGTAAAAAGCAGTGAAAATAAAGCCCTTTCTTTAGTAATAAAATCTCATGCTTGTGGCCATATGGCTGATTTTGCTGCCCACAGTTGCTGGATCATTTCCTAAACCTGGCTCCCTACCCTAGCCCAGGCTGGAGGCAAGCATGTTCTCCTGCTGAGGAGGAGCTAGAGGCAACACAAAGTCTTGCAATTTATTCTTTGAAGCTTTGCATGCAACTGACCTCCCCTTAAGCATTTTGTACTATATAAATATTTCAAGTGAGCCATGAATCAAGATTAATGTGTTAGGTGACTACCAAATCATTAGCAGTGCAGGATGTAATAAAGTTGTTGTTGGGTTTCATTAAACAGGGTGTGTTGGTCATTAAGGCAAAGTAATGGTGTTGTGTAAATGTGAGAGCAAAACCAAGTTTCTTCTGAGTGTCTCATCTAAAACAGGCAGCAACGGTGGGAATAGCAAAGTAGCAAGGCAGGAAGTCAGGTGTGGTTAAAATTGCTATAGTGAGTGAATTCTGATGAGAAGATTTCTGCATCTCTTCTCACAAGAAAGATGATGCCAAACCTTATTTTCTGTTAGGCCCAAAAACCATAATTTGGTTAGTGCTTGGAGAGCTGATTTGTCAGAGTCAAAATCAAGCACTGAAAAAGCACAGAGCTGGGGAGCAAGGCAAAAATCAGGGTTTGCAGCAAGTACATGAATGTCTAGACTTTTTTTGGTAGTTACAGAATAAGAACAGTCAACAAAATATTTATGATTCATTGTCAAAATAAACCTTCAGAGAACACAAATGAAAAAAAAACCACAGAATCTACTAATTCTTTTTGTGCTTGGAATTTCCCTAGTTTATAACCATCATCCACTTAATTTATTCCTTTTGTTTGTGCCTCCACATAGTTTGAGTATGTGCTATGAACTAGATTAAAAAACAACAAAAAAAAAAACCAAAACCACCACCCAACAAACAAAAAAACCCCCAAAACAAAAACAAAACAAAAAACCTACAAAACAAACAAAACAAAACCAAAACACTCTTGCAAAGAATTTCTTGGCTAAGAACTGACAAGTTCCCTATGCTGGAATTTTCCTTTGTATGCATTCCTGTGAATTCAACAAGAACACCAGCCTGTTGAACAGATGCAGCCAGGATTTGTGTTCAGGCAGGAATTCCTGCCCTTGTCCCTGGGTCCTTACAGGGAGGGCTGGCACTGCTGTCCCATCTCGTGGTGGGCTGGGGTTGGTCACCCACAGACCAGGGAGATGGAATGACCTTCTCCAGCACTCACTTGTTATCTCTGCTGTCAACAGCTTCCTTCCCCCCTCTCCTGTTGAAACTCCAGCTTTCTGTGACTTTTAGGCCATTACTATTAATTTCATAAATATTTTGAGTTCCTGATTATGTATGTATATATTTATTTTTTTTTTACTTATTGCAAATTAATGGCTTGAGATATTTGTGTTGATTGACTTGCTTATTTCCACTGTAGTTTTGTTCAATCTTGTTTTGATGCCTTGTAAAGGCTGACCTAGAACAAAGACTTGGAGTCTTTGGAGAACTTAGATGGAGTTAAAGAATAAAGCAGGGATTTATTAAAAGGCCTCAATGGATCCACCTTGGGCAGCACAAGAGCCCAGCCAGGCCTACACCCAAGAGGAACCAAAATGGTCACAAAATGGACGACCAGCCACAGGGTCTCTCACTTTTATGAGTTTTGGTTCATTTGCATATTGGAGTTAATTGTCCAGTTACAGCTTTAGCCCATGAAGTCCCATCCTTCTTGTTTCTCTGTCTTCATGTTGCCATTGTTTATGCTCTTGGGTCTGAGATTTGGATCATTTGTCCTTGGTCTCCAGCTAGAGAAGGAATTGTTTTGTCTCCCTGCTCTGTGCAGAGAGCTCACCATCCCCTCATATGAAACTCAGAACACTAAACAGTACAGAATGGGAAAAATATAAAAGCTAAAACCTGAGGCTTTACAATCATTTTGTTTGTATCTTGACTAGCAACTTTACCACTCCTACCACTCCTGTTTTCTGATGAAAATACTGTTTTTTATAATCTTTACATCCCCTTTAGCATTTAATTCATCACTGGCTTTTCTCACCCCTTTTTAAAAATGTATTTCAGGGATCCATTCAAATGATGGATATAACACACCCCTGGCTGCAGTGATTCTATAGCCAGGAAGGGAGCTTTCTCTCTTTGATATTTTTTCCCCTTTTTCATTTAAAAACAAATTCTGAAGGTTTAAGATTTTTATCTGCTAGTTGCTAGGGGAAGCATTTTTTTCATCAGTTTCTCACCCCCAACATTCTTCTTGAAATATCATCCACCCTCTTCAGATTGTTTCCTTCTTTTCAGTCCGGAGTCTTTATAAATAATTACAGGTGAAATGCCAACATAACATTTTCCAGTAGCTAAATTTTGCAAACCAGAATTATATAGGTTTTTTTGGGGATTAAAAAAAAAGTTCATGGTGACTTTATAAACTGATAGACAGGATTAAAGTGTTTTGCTGGAGGATTTAACTTTATGCAAATGAGTGTTTTAGCTGATGGTTTTGCCCTGTATTTTGTAATACATTGTCCTTAGCTGAAGTTAACACATATTTTGCATTTCTTATTTTTGTGAGCAGTAACAAACTTATGATTTAAATGATCAATTTATAACTCTCTGAGGCTTCTACCTTATTTTATGGTGATTTATTTTTGTGTAGAATGTACTTTTACTGCAAGTGACATTTCAAGAGCATATTGCAGTCTCTGGAGCCCTTGAACTATTTCCAAGCAGTGAGCCTGCTGAGGTTTAAGCCAGTTTGGAAATCTGTCTGTTGGGTTGATGGATTATAGTCCATGTAGTGAGCACTCAGCTTCCACGAGGTTCATGGCATCTTCACCTTTAAGTATCTAATTTATGTAGAAACGCCAATAAATTATTTAGAAGGGCATGCTTGCTGATATCAGCAGTTCTGGAGCAACTAAAAATGGTATGACTTTGAAAATCATTGGAAATGTTGGCAGATCTTCAACAATTCTTTACAGGTTCCAGGTATTAAATATTTTAGAAGGAAAAAAAAAAAAAAAAGCTGGTTTTATTCTTTTCCCCAAGATTTTCTTGTCAGTTTTTTAGGAACTTATCAGATTGCTCTTGAAGTTCACACTGAAAAGCATCCTAGAAATGTGTGAGAGCAGAGTGAACGTTCAATAAAATAGAAATATAAAAGAGCTTCTTCCTTCCTTCCTGGCTCATTAAGGATCTGTTCCTGAGTTTGCAGGAAGCTCACATCTCCACCAGCAAATTTTATATAGGTACATTTATAGGGGCCAGGCAAGGATCCAGGTTAGCACATCCTGCAGAGCAGTTGAGGATGTAGAAATTTGCCCTGAGAGCCCAGGTAATCCTGCTGGAGAACTGCAAATGTTGACTCTTCAGGTTAAATACCTCAATCTGTCTGAAGGTGTCTATTGAAACAGCAGTGTTTTTGCAAGTGCTGAACAACTAAGTTCTTTACTAAATCAACAGGAATTTGAGAATCACCTTGTAGTCTGATAAAATTAACATTTATTAACGTATAGAAGAGACAGAAAAGCTCAGTTGTGCCTCCTCTGCACTTGGGGTTTGTAAGGTACCACCTGTCAGAGGACCATTGGCAACTCTCTCCTTCCCCCAAAACTTCTTCTTTGCCCTCCACAATGAGGTGCTCCTGAAAGTAGAAAAAAATAAGCAAAGGAAATATAGAAAACGAAAATGTAGCTTGGATAATTTTTATTTGGTTGCAAATGCAAATTATCATTGCACTCTGTGTTGGATTAATAAAAGGCAGGTGCTACTGGGCTGCCTCCCCTTTGGGTGGCTGTTCAGAACTCTGCCTCCTGTGTCACTCTAAAGTCAGGGCATTACTTGACCACCTGTTCTAAAAAGAAACATGCAGGTGTAGAAGGTGATTGTCCTTTTATTATTTTATTTAATATTTATAGCAAATAAGCAGTCACTGAAAACTGGACTTAAATTTTAACTTTGTGCACAAATGAGAAAACAAGTGGTACTGCAGATAATATTTTACAGGAATATGACACAGTATATTGATTTTCTTTAATGCTGAATTTCACAGGAGTAGTGGTGCAGATTTGACCTTAGCTGAAATCTGTTTATCTAAAACTTTAATCACTAATCTTTTTTTTTCTTTTTTTTTTTTTTCTGTCTTGCAAAGTCTAATTGAATTTTGCAGACAGGATTAGATCTTTAAACTCTGAGGCATTGATGGCAATGATTATGGAAGACCAAACTAAAGCAATTGTCTGTTATTTGCAGTGACAGCACAGCAAGCTCCTTTCTAAGGGTGCCACCTGCAAACAGCTGTTAACTTAGCATGGATCTGGCTTTGGACTTCCCAGAAATTTGGGAAGCTCATGAGTTTTCACCTGAAAGAGCAACTGTGGGACACAGAGCCCAGTTTTTGTGTGTGAGCACACCCTGCTAGGGAGGGGAGCAATGGGAGGTTGTGCCACCTGCTTGGACTTGGGTGCTGTGCTCACTACCAACTTCTGCCTCCCTGGGTTAACTCACTGCCTGCTTCAAAGGAGATCACACACATCACATGTGTGCAAGGATCTTATTTTAACCAGAAAACATATGGTGAGCATAGCTGCCTTTTGCTGTGGCCAGAATAATGAATTTTCAGGTGTGAATCTGCTGCAGGGCATTGCCTGGAGGCAGGATGAGGTAGCAAAAAGACAAAGCTTCCTGAAATAGATCCTAATTCACATAAATTTGGTTTGTATTAACAAATTAACTCTTTGACATTATGGAAATATGTAGAGTAGAGGAAGACTCCAGAAAACCCTTTCTTATGCATGGGATTGGTAGAATCACCTTAAAAATTTCAGAGAATGTCATGGGTTTTGTCTGCTGGCTGTGTCAGAGGTGCACTAATGATGCTGAAATATTTCAGGTTGTCAGCAGTGACTTGCTTAACAGGGGCTTTAAGGTCAACATTGCTTCTTCTAATTAAGCCCTTTACAAGTAATGTCAGGACAATTTCTAACACAGGGAGGTCATAGTTATGATGAAAACATTTACTGTCCTCTGCCAAGACTGAAGAGAATTTGAAAATCTGGTTATTAAGCAGAGTGATAGTCACTAGTGGTAAATTCTCTTTTATTTGTGGTGGGTATATGAGTACATCTAATGCCTGCATCTCACCCTCTTGGGGCAATGTCAACCCAAGCATCACCATCTTCGTTGGAAGCTGCAGCAAATCCTGGTAATTGCTAATTTATCCAATCATCCCATTACCTCACTGAGAGGCTGGCTGAATTTAGAGGAATCCGTAAAAGAATGAATAGTCTGAGGAGTAATAATATCTGAGAAAGGTGTAAAGAAGTGATGTTAGTATAGGAAATATCCTTTTTGAATAGTTATGTTTCTGTTGTGGTCAATTGTAGTCAGTTATGGTAATAACATTTTGTTCCCACATATACTTGATGGCTGCTGCAGGAATATTTTTACTTTTGCATTTAGTTTCAAGCATTTTTCAAAGTATTTGATGCGTGCTGGGCTTTTTTCTTTTAGCTCTCTCTGAAAGCATTCCTCAAAGACAAGTAAGCACCTCTGTGTCTATCTCAGGCACTATCTCTGATAGCTGCCTTGATGAGGAAGGAACCATCTGTCTGAGGGCAGCTGGCATTCAAGTAGGAGGAAAGACAATTTAGAGGTGCAAACCAAAATAAAACTAATGGTTGTGTCCTACAATGCATTAGAGCATCGTCCAGAAGAGCCTTGTTAGTCAAACTGAATGAGCTGCCTCTTGAAATGCTTAATCCTCTCTGAGCACTCCCATTCTAAACAGAGGCAGCAATAGAGAATGTCATGTTACTCTCCCTGAATACCTGTAAGAAGGGTGTAGGTATGTGAAACTACATTCATATAAATGGCTCTGAAACAAGAAAAATTCAGTATGAAAAATGATGAAAAGGGCAGTAAGGATGAAGATGGAAGTACAAGATCTATATTTCCAGATTAGTTTTTAGTCGTTATCAAGTCCATTGGAGAAGTGAAAACACAGTATGAGCAATTGATATAGAGGTATTTTCTTTTCAAATATGTTAATGTCTTTATTATAATGTAGCACCTGCTACTGCATTGGAAGTTATTAGATTTTGTGTGCCTGAAGCAATACCCTTAGAAGAATTTAGATTAAAAACCCATAATAAATCATATATCACAAGTGCATGCAGTTAATATCAAGATTAATTATGTAGTGACTTGTAAGTCATTATATCATAGATATCAATGCTGAGGTTTAATTTTTCTCTAAAAACTGATGAATTCTGATATAACTTTAACTATTTATAAGCTCCCTTGAGATGCAGGCTGAAGCAAGGCAAGGAAACTCACACTGGTTTGCTTCTGTAATGGAGTGGTTAAATCTACACCATCAATAATACAGAAATTTAATTGAAATTTTTGGTTTTTGTTCCTTGTTTTCTGTCCCAACCAACCTTTTGGTAGCACCCTGTTTTTCTCATTTTTATGCTCCTGATGATCTTCCCTTGTAATGGTATATTGTGGTATAGTTTTTATCTGATTTATTAGAATTATTAAAAAGCAGGAAAACACAGGATATATTCTGCCATGGTGATGAAGTTTTATGAGCTCTTTAATATATTATGTCAAATATAATTTATATTCTGGAGCCATTAGTGTGTTGTGTTAGGTTTGAGAGGTTGGGTTTTGTTAGGGGGGCTGCAGGCATGGTTTCTGTGGGAAGCTGCTGGAAGTTTCCCCATGTCCAGCCAATGCCAGGCAGCTCCAGGACAGATCCACCACTGGCCAAGCACCTCCCTGTGCTGCCTGCAGGGAGGAGGGAGAGCTCAGGGAGGAGGGAGAGGTGTGGGGAAGGTGGTTTTAAGATTTAAAGATTTATTTTATTTCTTATTATCCTGCTCTGGTTTAATTGGTAATAAATTCAATTTATATCCCCCAGCTGAGTCTCTTTTGCCCACGGAGGTGTTTGGTGAGTGACCTCTCACTGTCCATAGCTCAACTCATTAACCCTTTGTTAAAAATTCTCTCCCCTGTCCACCTGTAAGGGGAATGATAGAGTGGCTTTGGTGGGTGCCTGGCATCCAGCCAAGGTCAACCCACCACACCTGTGAAACACTACAATATTTAATTTCTTTTCCTGATTATTGGCCAGATCCTCTTTGAGACAGACACCCAAGAGCTGGGCTCAGCTCCCCACGCTGTGCAGAGAGGGCTGGGTGCTGCAGGAGTTTGTGCACAGGGCAGGCATCCCCCTGCCAGGGAAAGATATCCCTGTTTAAACACCTATGTTGGATCTTTCTCTGCAGAGCAAATGTTTGTGTTTGGAAGTCATACACCAAAAAGTCTAGGAAGTGCTGAAATACTCATATCTCATCCCACTGATGTACACGGGACTTGAACACAGCTCTAAATGGTTACAGAAAAGTATCCTGTTAAATGCTTCTCATGAATTCATCTACAGCTGAGCCTGTGGGCATGTGGGGCCAAAGGAGACCACTGCCCTTTCCTGGCGATATTTTCCCTGTAGATGTAGGAGAGTGTCCTGTCAGAAAGGAGAGAGAAAAGTCATTGTGCAGGATCATGCATTAACTGACAGCAGCACTTCTCTATTTGTACCAAAAAGATTTAGTAAAGTAATAAATACAGTCAGTGATTTTAGAAGCAGCCCATAATGTACAGTGTTAAGTTTTTATTTGGATGAAGAAATCAACAATACTCTGAGGCACACTGTACAATTACTTAATGAAATATTGACTGACAAGCAAATCCTTATTATGATAGAGTCACGTTTTGCTTTTTCTGGAAGTTAATTATTTTCTATTCCTTTGCCTTATTGCCCACATTTCCCTTAAAAAAAAAAAAATATATATATATATATATATATATATATATATATATATATATATATATATATAAATTGTGTACATGCACACATGGCTGACACTTGCAATTTGGAATATCATCACACACCACACACCCTCCCTCTGAGCTCAGAGCTTAACTGATGCACAAAGGCTGATGAGTGCCATCTGGACTAAGGTAAATGTCGTCCCTAATGGACATGGGAAGCATTTTTCCAGAGGCTGATTCCAAGTGTGCTCCCCATCAGCAGGCAGACCAAGCATCCCCACCTCTTGCATCCTCTGCCAAATCAGGTTCTATGAAAGATGCTCAGGCAGTTTGTGATGGAAAAGGGATTCTGCTTCCCTCTGCATCAAATGTTTGAATAATTTTAAGTGAAGGCAGCAAGCTGGAGCTCTGTGTGGTGTCCATTCATGCAGCATAAGAGGAGTTAATAAAATGCACAGGGATTACATTTCCCTGTGCAGAGCAGCAGGTAACAGGCAGCACACCCGTTGGTGCTCTCTAAGCCAGGTTCAAATGCTTCTGTCCTGACAAGATGGAAACCGCTGATTAGGTGTTACCTCCTGCTCCTCTTACTGGGAATTCTGCCCTTACATCCCCCCTTGCTGGTCACACCACAGCTGTGCTGCCCCTGGGCATGGATTTGAGTCCAGCTGCAGCTCAGGATGTCTTTGGTTACCTGGCACAGCTTCAGAGAGGGAGCTCTGCCAAGGGAGAGCTCTGACCTGTCCTGCTGAGCAGAAATCAGGGGAGCTGCACCCTTCTCTGTGCCCCACACAGCAAACCTCTGGTTAGCTTCAGCTTCAAGGCTGCTCCTCTGCCTCAAAACTATTGTGGGGAATTGTTTTGGGTTTATTTTTTTTTTTTCTGTATGTGAGGAAAGGAAGATGTTTTTTTAAATGATATTCAAATGAAGAGATGCTTAGGCATGGGGCATCAATCTTCACAGATGTTTGGTAGCCTTGCTTGCAGGGAAACTGAGGGCAGTCAAGAACCTAAATGGCTTTTAACAACCTAACCCTGCTTTTGATGCAATTGCCCAAATATCTTGCATAGATGACCTAATAAAACCCTCCACATTACACAAAAACTTCATTCTGAGTGAGGATGTTTCATCTCCTCCTGCTATGGAAGGGAAAATTATTGGGGAAAGAGTGGCACAAAAGCCACAAACCAGTGAGGAAGCAGGAAGATGCAGATTTGGGGATCAGCATGGATACTGAGGGAGGTTAATGAGTTGTCCATTACTGGATCAAAAACTGGATCCACACCACGGGCACCCCCCTACATGGTTCACTTCTACCATGGAGTAATCAGCTGATAGGGAGAGGGATTAGTTCAAAATCAGAAAAATTAAAATTAACTAGTACAAGCATGAAGTAGCCTGTACAAATGAATTTTTTTTTTTCAACATTTCTCTCATTTGGTCTTCCCACTTTTTTTTTTTTTTCAGGAGGTGCATTTTCTGGTTGAGGAAGTTTAATTCTTATTATAAGGCCTAATGTAAGTGAAAATGTAGTGTTATAATTAAGAGATATATAAGTGTGGATGCTATAGAAAATGAGAAGCTCTTGTGAAGTCCATGCTGAGCATAAACCCAAGCACAGAAGTTTCATTGGCCCATCTTCTGAGATTTTCAGAGTTCAGAATTCTTGTTAAAGGATCAGGATTATCTCAAAATGTCTCTCATGCCCATGGGAGAAAATTACTTCCTGTCTGGATGGTAAATGTTCTCATTTCCACTGAAAAGTTATAGGACAAATGTTAATTACCTCCTGTAATTTCACAAAGAAATTTGATAGAAGCCTCCAGCTATTTTTTTTCTGTCTGGGCTGGGCATTTTTTGTTGTTCTAGAAGCTGATGGCAAGGTACAGGCTGTAGCACAGGAGCTTGTAGGGCCTTGGAAGATGGATTATTTTGTACTCCATGTCTTCAGCCTGCAAAGGGGATGGGCTGTGCAGTGGTGGAGCTCAGAGCACCTCCTCACGTGGCACTTGCAGCTGGACTTGGCATTGCTGGAATTGTGTCACCAGACCCCAGGGAAAAAAGAAATAGAACTGGGCTTATTCCCTGTAAAGGATTTGCTTTTCACGCATTTTTTACAGAAGCATTACAGAAGCAAACAGCTTCCAACTCTTTGTCCTATTACCCAGGAGAGGTTATTCTCTCTCACAAGAGGGCTAAAAAAACCCCCAAAATCACAAATAAATGGTGATGAAGCCATTAAACAAAATGGAAATTAAGGGGAAAGTGGGAATGAGATGCTGTTGATGTGAATTTTAAGAGTCCTTCACAAAGGGTTATGTAAGAGAATGAGCTAGATTCTGATTATGCTTTTGAATAAATTCCAATAAAATGAGGGAAAAAAGAGCAATCCTAGGTTTGTAGTGCCCCATTAGTTTGTTGTGAGTTTTCCTGTGCATAAGATAATTTTTTTTTTCATTTTACATTATAAGACAATATTTTAAAAGACAAAATACTGTATACAAAGAAATCAGTGCTACTTCTTTGGTATTCCAATAACCCAGCTGGGCACTAAGGCACAGTCTTAAGATATTTCTTATTAAAAAAGAAAGGTCATAAAACATATTTTTTTCTCCTCCATCCTACCACTAAAAAGTAAATAAAAGCTTTGCAGTCACTGTCACAAGTCATAGCTCTAAATTATCTCTCTGGGGTCCCAGGACCCTGTGGCTGCACTGGCTGCCCCAGCCCCTCTCCCAGCGCTCAGACAGGTCCATGCTCCAAACACAGCTCAGCTCAAGGTGCCCTCCTGAGCTTTGGGAGGCTCAGGGCAGATACATGACACCAACAGCCACCATTCTGTCAGGAGCACAAATGGGCAGGGGGAGCTTTCAGATTTAGGATATGGTTGGGTTGGGAGGCACCTTAGAGACCATTTTGTTACAATCCTCCTTCCACGGGCAGGGACACCTTCCACTAGACCAAGTTACTCAGAGCTCCATCCAACCTGTTCTTGAACATCGCCAGGATGTTGGAGTACACAACATTTAAGGCCTTTTTATTCCCTGTGGACCAAAGAAGGCCATGGCAAAAAAAGGAAAGAAAATGGGGAAGAAAAAATAAAAAGAAGCCACTGGCTTTTACTTCAACTCCTCTGATTCTTTTGAACTTCTGATCAGACATATTTTAATTAATGATTCACTAGTCATAGCTCCTGACCATATGGGGAAAGGATTAGGTGAGGTGGTGAAAATGCTGCTGTTCTCCACTGCTGCCTGATGGGGAGGAGCAGCTACTGACTTGTGAGCTGCTCCTCCAGAGAAGCCAAAGCCCAGCTCCACTCAGCATATGGAAGGACAGTATATTTCACATTTCAAAGGAGATAAAAAATATTGAGTGAAAAATAAATTATTTCTCACACAAAATAAGTGTGTGTAAAGGGTGAGTCTCTGCTTTCCCATGACAAGACATGCAGAGAAAAAGTTGTGTCTTTGTATCTATCTATGTATCATCCATCTATCTATCTATCTATCTATCTATCTATCTATCTATCTATCTATCTCTATATATAGATGTAGATATCTACATATATATACACACACACACACACACACACACACATATATAGATGCATATATACTTCACTGCTGTAGCAATACAAAGCACTGAATGAACCTCTGCAAGCCAAGTCGGTTTTGGTTGGGTTTCTTTGACCCTTGCTCCCTCACATCCCTTGTCCAAATTAATGTAATAAAAATTATTACATTTTTTCTAGTACCATGGCTCCCTTCCTTTCCTGTGTTCAATTTTTAGGTGAAGATGGTTTCTTTAACCTTGTGTTTTATCTTGGCAGCCAAGAGTACCACTTGATAGTCCCTTCATTGATAGATCAAACCAGCTGTAAGAGTAGGGAATAAATGGTCCATAGCACCCTCATCAGACATAAAAACTACACTTATGTTTAGTCATATAGTCTTGCCATTATTTACCAACAGATGAAGAATTTCTGGAAGTAGAGGTGGAAAATCCCATGATGCTGTGAAGACACAGGCAGGGAAATGTGGAGTCTGATACTCAATGAGGGGGACACTCCAGGGGCAAAAAATGCCAAGAGCAAAACAACCATCTGCTCTGTTCCTCATTTGTCCATGAATGAAGATAAATAACTGAGATTCTTTACATTGACCATTATCTGCTCTCCACAGAGGGAAGTTCCAGTGGTGGAAAGCTTTTGAATACACAGGGGGAACAAAGCAGGTACTTATGTCAGTGCCATGGAAGGAAAAGAAATAATAATAATTTATCCTGAGCAGCTCACAGGATCTGTCTGGTCCTTCACTGTGCTGTGGTATATTTTGGCAACCAGCACAGCTGCCAACATGAGAGCACAGATCATTTGTGTCATGTCCTCTCTTCAATCCGTTGACACAGGACGTGCCATAAAATCTTGCAGTCCTCAGTGCCACCTTTCAATTCCTGAGCTTGGTGACAGCAAATGTCACTTGAGAAAAGCACAAGGGCTGTGATGGGTGATAATTTTGGGAAACATGGTGTGGGGCTGTGTCACTTCAAATAAATGTTCTGATTGTGGCTTTGAGAGTGAATGTCACTGTCCTGCTCTGTGTCCTCTCCACGTAGAGAAGACACCAGTGTATGGTTGTGAGGAGGAGTCCACAGTTTGTAAGCCAGATGATGGGGAGTGGACAGCCTGTGGCAGTGCCATGAAGTTACAGGAACTGTTTTGGATCTCTTGAAAAAAAACAGGATTTCAGCTGAAGTTTGCCCTTCTGCCAGTTAAAATTAGTGGAAACCTGAAAACTGTTTCAGGTCTTCTAGACAGATGCCAGTGAAGCTTCACACCTTCAGCTGTAGCAGGCCAATGTCAGGTCTCACTGAATGGGAAGTCTGGAGCTCAGAAGCCAAACCTGCTTTTTTTGAGATGACAGAAGTATGTGCAGGAGGAGGAACAGTGGTCACAGTCTGGTGATGGGAGGAGAGCTAGCAAATGGGTTTCCTAACCAAAATGACTTTATATTGCATTACAGAAAATGTTGCGCTTTGCAGGCTGGTAGGAGGGAGAGTCCTGCTTTTAATTATGATTCAACATTATTTTTCACTTTTAATAGCCTTTTTGTAATCAAAGGAGGTAAAAATGAAATGTATGTTGATGCTTTTTTTTGTGTGCACCAATGAGCAATACAATCATAATGTAGTTTTAGATTAAATTCTTTTGTTCCTTTTGTTAATTTGAGTTTGATGGCTTTCCCTGGTGCCAGAGCATAATTTACAGCAGACAAAATTCCCTTAAATTGATTTTTAAAAATGCTCTCACATACACTACATTAACCTTTTCATTCCCTTATGGTGTGTGTCAAAGAAAAATGATCCCTGTAACTCTGCTTATTGAAGAGATACATCTGTGAAGTGTATTAATTGGTAGAGTTCCCATTCTGCTCTGAATAGATTTTTCACATGGTAAATGAATTCCTGGCTGTGCTAATCCTCATCTATCTTTAAAAATGCCAGTATTCAATCCCCTGTCATTTACTGTCTCTGTTCCATGTCTGATCACTTCTGAACTCTTTTATTAGTTGTGGAGGAGTTTTATCTTTTAACTTGGATCAGGTGAAGAGAGGCACCAAGGCAAAGGTCCTCAGGAGTATCCTTGTGCCAGAATCCTGGGAATTAAGGACCTGAGCAGCTCTGAGGGTGTGCAGGGTGCAATGTGCTCTTTGCAGCACCACATCCGAGGGTTCAGACTGAGTGCTGGGTAGGGAGATCTGTGTTGGAAGGTTCATTGCAGCATCACAAGTTCAGGATGTCTTTAAGTCTTGCAAAATGAGTGAGATGGACAGGGAGGTGAAGACAGAGGCCCTTTATAAAGTGTGTTTAGATCACAAATTGATCCAAAGCTCTGCTGATCTCTGTAGGGAAATGCGGCCATGGCTCTACCTGCTGGGTTTGATAAACCCTTCAATTTCAGATCCCAAACTCTGCTTCTTGTGAAAATAAAAGGTTGGTGAGGTATGGAAAAGAAACTTCTTTCTTGGACACTTTTTTTCTTACCATCTCTGGGACATTTTGCCATGGGAGGCAATGAAGCTGTCACACATAAGTCATTAAGTCTGCATGAGTGATTTTTCTCTTTTCAAATCCTGTTGCCTGTTTATTTCAATAACATCCCTACATTTTTCAATAAACCACCTCCATGACTCAGAAGAAGAGGTATTTTTGTCAGTGCTCCTGAGATGTTAACATGAATTGTTCAGGGAGATTAGAAATGATCATGATAATGCAGTGGTTTTACGACTGGTGGCCCTGGTGGCAGTGGCCCTATAAAATGATAGAAGACCACCAAGAGAAAAAAAAAAAGTAATTTATGTCTCTATCAGTTTTGCTTCTTTTTATTTAATTTCTGTTTTGAGTGGGAATGTGGGTGTTTCCATTCCATTCTGTAATTTACTTATTGAATCTCAGAATTGTGTTGAATTAAGGATAACTCCTTCAAATGAAAAATGAGCAACAAAAGTGTTCTTTCTATACAAGGAGTCACTCTGCTGTGGTGTTGTGCCACAGTTAACACAACTCAGTATGGGAAATTTGGCATCTTGCTTTCCTGAGGAAAAATGACTTAATGTTTGTTGGTTGTGCTTCCTGTCAACCAGAAACTTCTGAAAATTAAAATAAATGACTTTGCAAAGCCTTGTAGTGTGCTGTGAGAGCCCTAGCAAAAACACAAATCAATTAAAACAGACCAAGCATAAGACTCACAAACCTTTGGAGACCTTGGAGTCGCTTTTCCTGACAGCAGCATCAGTGCTGAGCCAACTGCTGGCATTTCACGCCAAGAGCCCAAGCACCCTTCAAAGAGCAGCAATTCTTCAAAGCAGAGTTGTCCTAAAATAGTACTGGACAAGGGCCTGGGGAAATTTAAACTTTTTTTTAAAAAAACCAACTTCATGAACATCAAATCAGGGTATCCATGAAGTGGTTTTGGGTTCAAGAATATCTGAGAAATGCCCAAGCAAATCCCACTGGGAGAAGTGAGGGGTCTCCCAGGTACTTTGAGGACATTTCACAGCCTGTGGACTCTGCCTCCTGCCTCATCATCCCAGTGATGCCCGTGGATGGCAGCACAGATCACTGCTAGGCAGGAAGAAATAGTCAGCATTATAAAATATGTAAAACATCTGTTCTTTTGCTGTTGTGTCCCTTTCTCTTTACTTCTGTGTGAGTAACAGGATGGGCTCAAGCAAAAAAATTCCCTTAATTGTAAGAATTACATGGCTGGGGGGGATTTGGGGACTAATGCAAAGGTTTTGGGATACTGGTGGAGTTCAGGGCTGCATTTCTGTGATGAGGGAACCCGGAGGGGTGGAGGGGACTGGGCACAGGTGATCACTGGTGTGGTTTGTCAGTGTGTTCCCAGGTTCTGGCCCACTACAGCAGGACTGTCCCAGGAACGGTTGGGGTACAGAGTGGGTTTGTTTTGGTAAAGGAGTTGTGGTGGGGTTGTGCCGCACTCCAGTATTGAGGGTTTGGCTTTTGGGTGAGACATGGACAGAGCCAATCACCCCTGGGACAAGAGAACAGATTTTGGGTGACTTTAATTACTGGTTTGTATTCACTTGTGAAATCAGGAATTGAATTTTCAAGAGATGAGATTAAAGGGAAAGAGACTAAGCAAAAACTCTGGGCTGTGAGACTGGGGAGAAAGCCACTTAGCTAGGAGAGAAGAGCCTCCATTCTGGATCCTGCTCTCACAGCTTCTAATGTCTTTTCATCTAAAAGAATTGTATAAAATGCAGACCCACACTTACATGTTCTTTTTCCATTGTTTGACTCCATTAAAATTTGTATCAGAGAAGAATTTTCTTTCCATACCTTTATTTAAAATCTTGGCTAAATACTGCAACATTAGAGACTTACATAGCAAAAATTATCTGATCCTAGAAAAAACAGTAAATTAAAGGTAAAATTATCCCTTAAAGGTAAAATTATAATACAAGTATCCTTTTCATATAAATATTAGTACAATTATGAATTATGCAACTGCATTGTCTTCGAAACATTCGTGCATGAAACAATTTCTCTTTTTAAAAACTGTAAATGACTGGTACTTGAAAATAAGTTGTGTAATTTTCTCCCCCACCCCTTGCTCTACATATGGATTTCATATTCCTCTTCCCTCTGTCTCTGCAGCACACTGACCTCAAACCTTGGCTGTCTTCATAGCTCTTCCTCACATTGCTCTCAAGCAAATTATTTAGGAATGAAACTTTGTTTGCCACATGTTTTCCTTCCTGTACCATTTAGAAACAAAATTATTTGTAAACTAAATAATAAAAAAGCCTAGGAATTCATAAAATGCAACATTGAACAAAATTTTTAATGCTGTCTTTCTGCCTAGGGGGATTAAACACCTCACTATTTCCCTTATCACAAATTCTTTCTTGGTGTTCAGAGTGATAAGTTGAATGGGTTTTGGCTGTTTTTGTAAACTGAAATACAGTTTCACTAAAAATTGCAATTGCCTTTTTACAAATGTAAGCAGAATGCCATTTTGTTAGAATTAGAGGCGACAAAAAGGCTGAGAGCTTGTTTTGCCAAGCTCTCAATACTTTCGGGAAAGCTTCTTTTCCTGTTTCTTGAGATCATAATTCTTCAAGAAATAGACCAGGGAGATGCCATCCTGGCCTGCCTGGGCAGCCCCACTGTTTGCAGATGCTCTCTGCAGGGGTATGAGCTGTCTCAGGGCTCGTGTGTGCTGTGGCTGGCTCTGGAGGGAGTCAGGCTGTCAGAGCATTCTGGTGGAAAAACTGGAGCTAGGCAAGAGCTGTGGCAGAGAGGAGTCCTGGGATCAGTGGTACAATCTATGGCATTTGGGCTTTTCATGGATTTGGTGAACACAGAGATTTTATTCCTCTGGAATAAAATCCTAAGCATCAAACCAAGTTTTACTGGTGGCGTGGCAGATATTTCACTGCAGGAGATGATTTGCAGGTTAATGTGTGTGCTTATATCAAACACTGAAATAAAATCAAAGAAATGCTGTTGATTTTATGGGCTCTGTCAGTACTGGGAATGGGTCTTTAATTATGACTTGAATTACAGTAGGAGCTAAGGGCCCCTGAGAGGATTTACAGTCCCACCGTACCAGGTGCTATAAAAACATCTGGGTTACAGCACCAGAATGAACCAAACTGGGGGAGGGAAATGAAGGAGATTAATAAAATGACATTCAATCAAGACCAACACAGTTCTTGGCTAAAAGTATCTGTAGTCACACATGTCCTGTGCCATACACAGGTAGAGTATTGACATCTCCTTCCTTTGAGTGTACCTGTGGCTGGAACCACTCGTAGTGCAACAGCTTCAGATGTTGTTTGCAGCTTGAATTTTGTCATCTTGAGACCAGGCTTCTGGCAGGATTTCACAGTCCACGTTCCAAGGTTCTCATTTATTTTGAAAGTTCCATGGAGTCACTCTGTCCTGAAGCACTAGGAATAATTTGGGAATGTTTCAAATTGCAGTGGTGCTTATTTATTTGCTTATTAATGCAAATTACATATGCTGTAAGGGCACAGGAGGGTGTTGCAGTGTGGTAACTCTATTTGGGTGCAAAATTCATGTGAAATGCCAGTTCAAAACACAGAGATGCTAAATTAATCTTTTAGTACTGCAAGGTCTGGAGGTGATCCAAGACCATTTCATCATAATGCCTATAAAAATGATGGGAAGTTATTAAATATCCATTTCTGCAATCCAGAACAGCTAGGAATTCCAGATATTCGTGTATTTAAATCATTTTACAGATTTATTTTTCTTTTAACTTAGCAACAGCACTGGGTTTCTTTTGTAGCTGACAGACTGGCTGGGCTCCAGTGGAGCCAATGATCTGTGTCAGTCAATGCTAACTGAGGATCTGGTGCCTTCTGCTCTAAACTGTGGAAGACTTGTCATCTGTTAAAGCTACCCTGAGGTGTGTGGGATGCAGATGGCATCCCTTTTCTTCTGTTGGCTTTGTAATAGAAACATGTAAGACTGAAAGCTCTAGCAAAGCATAAAACATGCAAGGTTTAAATTTATGGGGATCTGAGTTACGGGTACAACCTTTTCCTCACTCATTTTCAAACATGCCATTAGTGCCCAGCCTCTGCACGTTTGCCTGTGTGCACTTTGCAGATAATGGTGGGAGGAGATGGAACCTAACAGAATGGCTTTAGGGCATTCATAAAAGAGCCTCCCAGACATGCTGGGCAGGAGAATGTGCTGCACTGTGTGCAGGGTAGAAGGTTTGTCTCACATTGCTGGGAGTAGGCAGCAAAGATGTTCACTGTTACTTAAATCATTGCTCCCTATTAGTAAAAGCATCAACAGAAGATGAATAAAAACATAACATAGTTGTCTTTCATCGCCACAACAGGCAGATGGTTTTATCCCTCTTATTTCTGTTGGGGTTTTGCAGGAAAGCCCATGTACATGCCATGCCTCATTTGTAAAAACAGAGCAAGTTTTTATTCCTCTCACTCTGAAGTGCCACCTTTAGCACCTGAACAACTGAGTTTCTGTAGCCTGGGGCTCAGGCTCTGTGTCTGTCTGGTTGTTATTCTGCATCACACTCCAGCCCAGGGGGGTCTGCCGCAGCAGAGGGGAGGGAGGTGAGTAGGGAGGAGAAGGAAAGGAAAGAAAATAAATAAAATATCCCCAAGCAAGAGTAACTCAGCTTGACTTCGGAGGTGAGAAGGATGCAGTTCCATGCTTATTATTGTTTATCTGTGTTGTGATACTTCCTAAATTCTGTAGTGACTGAGGTTCCTTCTGTGCCAAGCAGGGTATCAAAAATGATTCCTGCCCATGAAGAACTTCCATCCCAGGTTTAAGGTAGGGGAGCAGAGGAGGATCCAGGCAGGAGGATTGTGATGAGACAGTAATGCAGTATCAATCAGCAGAATAACCTCAGTGAACCTCCTGCTGTAACCACTGCAATTCATTTAGTTTACTGCCATTATCATCGCAATTAGTGTTTCATTTTTGCAACATAAGGTTAATAATCTAATAACTGTATGGGTTACCCACTCCTCAGCTCATTTGTTGTACTATTCAGCAGGTATAATTTGCCGCAATTTTGTATTATAAAGAACTAATTAGCAACAAGATTATTTTTCCACTGAACTTCACAGGAGTTTTTTGTCTCGGACAAAAATTTTATTTTTGTTCTGTGCCATGTTCTGCACTTGGTAAGCTGAGTTGCTGACAACAACAGTCATTTCATCAGGCAGAAGTCCTAATTCAGAGCCAGGTGGCATGAGTGAAAGGTATAATACACATTTTTCAATTAACAGTGTTAACAAGCTTGTTAGAAGAATTTTTCTTTCTTATCTTTATGAGTGTAATATTTAAGATCAAAAATTATAAATAAATCAAAAGGAAGCAAGAAACAGAGCTTGCAAGAGTAGTGAGCATGGAAACAACAAAAATACTATTAATTATTATAATTACAAATTTATAAATCCCCATCCTGCCACCTCTGAGGCCAACAAAACATCTTGCACCTGATTTATTTCATACCATTAATTTCTTGGATTTTCTTTTGTCTTTTGCTTCAGATTTGCACCAGTCTGAGTCTAGAGCTCAGTCTCCATGTCACCTTGCTTCTGCAAGGAGCCTCTAAATCCAGCCCCTGTGTCTGGAATGCATCTATTTCATATAACATTTCATATAACACACCTGGGATTTGTTGTTATTGCACAAAAGTGGCAGCTCTGTGTTGAAAAAGACTAAGAGGCCAACCATGACTATCTCACTGCTGATACTTCAAAGATTTTGGTCCAGGATGTATTAGTTTTATTAAATAATACCCATACTTCACAAGTGATGTCTATATCGTCCTTCAGCCATATAGACAGGGTTATTAAAAAAAGAAAAGAGAAGTTGTGCTTGATGAGTTGTTTTAAGAAGCTATTATATTATTGTAATATGACCACTGTGCTGGCAGGTTTTTGGCAGGTTTCAAATAAACATGCCAGGAATAATTTTGTTGACAGCATCTTGTGCTGGAGCACATCCAGCCTTCATCCATAACATGTCAACACAGTGATTCTTTCACAGGCAGGAAAATATGTCACCTTGGATCTGTATTTTAGAGTCTTAAAATACTGTAGATGTCTAGATTAATGGCTCCAAAATCAACTTCACAGGTGGCTAGCGAGGTTTTTCAATCACAAATGAATATGTAAATGATAGCATTTGCAGTTTTTAATATGCAGCATCAATGAAGTGTGCTTATGTAAAAACCTGTGGAAACACCTGGTTTACTTTCCAAATCCAAAATCAATTTAGTTTTCATGTAATAGGAAGAAGGAGGTGAAAAACAAGCAGAAAAGGAAAAGAAGGAGAAAACCAGGCTGAAGGGCTTTATCTTGCTTGCAGAGGTCAGGAGGATGTGTTAGTGAGGCAGAGAGGAGGTGGTTCCTACTGATGAGTGACTTCAAGGTTTTCTTTCATGTTCTTTTCATCAGAGCAGAAACCACACGTGCTTGGTTTATTTCCTTTTGTGTCATATGCTCAGATTTCAGTATGAAACCCAAATTTGCTATCTTTAATATTAACACAAAGGCATCTGCTTGCTGGTCAGTTTAGATCTCCATGTTTATCTCTGCAAGCTGGGTCTTCCAGGAACAAATCCCAGCTCTGAGCTCCGTGCTGGAAATGCACCCTTTGAGCTGCCACCTCAAGAACATAATTTATGCTCTTGAATCAGTCCCTGCCCAGGGCTGAATTAAACACCTTCCTGGCTTCAGTCCCAAGTGCAGAGGCTCCCCTGAGCAGTGTGAGCAGGCAGCTGATGCCTGCTGCTGGGAAATCCCAGGGAAGGTGGGGGTTGGCTGCCGAGGGCAGGGGGTATCACAGGCAGGTGGGGCTGCAATCCCCTGTAGGTAAAAGATGGTCACAGTGACACAGCAACATCCCTCCGGAATTAACAGACATACAGAGAGGAATAATCTGAGGTGGCTGTCATGAATATGGTGTGATGTGTCTGCAGTTTTGCTGTAAGTGATTCTATCAAAAGGGACTTCAAATGACTGAGAACAAAAGAGCAGCTTTCCAGACCTGTGCTGAATAAAGCTGTTTGTCTTTCTTTGAAAAGTCATTTATCTCTCCTTGCTTTTTACTAGGGGAAATTTCCTGATGGAATTTTGAAAATAAAGTGGAAATGTTCTATTTCTTTGCAGTGTATTAAACCCCAATATTTTGCTTATGAATAGTTTTCCTCCTTTAGATACACTAGAAATTCACAGTATTTTTTTTTTTGTTGAGATTTTGCTCAAATATTGATTGAATGCCTGGAGAATTAATGGGATTGACTTGATAATGGATTCAGTGCAAGTACAGCTGTCCTGAATGCTCAAGTGTGTGTGTATTTCTGTCACACTGGGACTCATGGATGGGAAAATCACACTTCATACAAGGTGTTATTAAGCTCTTGAACTACATCTGGATTTGTAGATGTTGTTCAAGTCCACGAGCTAATTTCTTCTTCAATTTTAAAATTTCTGACCATTTGTGGTGACAGTGTTAGATCATTTCCAGGTCTGTGACTGTTGCCATCAGTTCTGTAACACTGTCACTGTTTTACTTCTGTCCCAAGACACTCTGAGGGCTTGTCTGGGTTTCTCATCTGCTTCTCCACAGTTCCCCCATTTCTCTTTAAACTCCCCTGTACCCTGATGTGAAAGAAAGAATATTTCTGCCATCTACTAAGAATCTCTGCATCATTTCATCATTTCCCTGGCTTATTTATAAATTTCCTTTCCTTGGAAAGCCACAGACTGTCTTTTGTGCCTTTTTGAATCACCTGACAATTGGAGACCATAACAACCTTCTAAAAATGGCATTAGAAGACTAAATTGATTAACATTTGAATTCATATTTAGGGTAAAGAATCTGTAGGAATGGAAATATTTATTCTGCTTGCTTGTTGCCAAAATTACATTTCTCAAAGCTCCTGACCTACTTTTCAAATTTTTCTCCAGTAACAATTATAACTACCAACTTGTTCCTTCTAATTACACTTCATTTCAAATAGCCAAGTACAAACAAGGGGGAGACAAGGAAGGAGGGGTGTTCTCACCTCTACCCCTCTTTGCCAGCAGGAAGAGAAGTCTCTCATCTTTTCCTGAATTAGAATAAATGATGGAGTGCATCAGGTGTTTAATGCCTCAAACTTGGCTTTCCATTGAAGATTTATAGCTTTTGTAGTGGCTAGATCCCCAAATATATAGAAAGTGATTCTAGACATTGTCTTTTTCTGTAAAATGAATTCTAGGGAAAGGTTAAAAAATATTTCCCAGCATCTTCTGAAAACAAAACTGTGAGGTTGCCTGACTTCTCTCTTCCAGTCTTGTTGCTGTGTATAAGAAACTGAAGTAAAGCAAACTCTGAATAGCAGAAGAACTTAGTCTACTAGAAAGCTTTTTGTTTTCATAAAAAATTTAAAATGGAAAGAAAATAGTCTTTTAAAGAAGTACCAGCAGCTCTGTTTTAGACACACCATCCCTCATAATAAAGGAAATGAGGCAAAAAAACCTAAATAGATGAGTTTCACAAGGAGGAGGAGCATCCAGAGTTGTTCTGGCTGTGACCAGATCCCTTGAGTGAATTCAGCCTCCCAGAAAAACAGAGTGCACTAATATTTCATACAGTTCCTGTGGGTGCTTCAACGCATGCATGAAACCACATATAGTGCAAAATGCTAAGAGGCATCCAGCAAAACACATGAAAGTGCAATAAATTTTTAAGATCTTGCGAGTGCGAACACAGCACTTCATAAAAACATCAGTCCTGAGAGCAGGGCTGCTGTGTACATTGTAGGCAGAACATATGGTGCTACCACAGTGCAGTCAGAGCTAATCACTGAGTGGTAATGGAGCTTTTATTCTGAAGTTTTAAGGGTGTGATTAAATTTAATGTATATGCTAGACAAGAAGCCTGTCTTCAATTCCTCAGACCTACCAACCCAGGAGTGCACACTGCATGCCCTGAGGAGATGTCATGTTTTCTGGGAAGGCAGGAAAGTTCACCAGGGGGATATCCTTATTGATTTTTATCTCTATGCATGCCCCTGTGAATTATTTATCTTCCTGTATGCTTCTCTGACATCTTATTATGAAAGTCTCTTGAAGGTTACTGTAATGCTCCTCATTCCCAGACTTAATGAGGGTTGGTAGGAAATCGGTGTTGATGAGTGAGTTTGGATGAGTGCTGGTGCCTGGGTGCCAGGAGGTAATGGGGAGTGTGGGTTCCACTGCTGAGCCACCTGTGGGTGCATTGCATTTATTTGCTGTATAATTATTTGGGATGAATTCAATTACTGCCACCATGGATTATAACAGCCTGAGCTGTATTTGGCTCGAGGGCGTCACCCACCATGGTCACAGGGTGTAGTTCTGCAGATATACATTGCTGTTTGGATTCTGTGCTTGTTTCCTCGTCTAAGTGCCCTTTTCTAAATGTTCATCTTCTTTTGATGTTTCTAGGAGCTGGTGGGGAGTAATCCTCCTCAAAGGAACTGGAAAGGAATTGCAATTGCCTTACTTGTTATTCTCGTTATCTGCTCGCTGATTGTCACCTCTGTCATACTCCTGACACCAGGTATTTATAACCTTTAACTCACTTCCAGTCTGGTTTTCTTCTGTAATTTTACACTTCCAGGAGTAAAGGGATTGCAAACTAACTGCAAAGTCGACATCAAAGGAATCCTCCTTCCTCGCTTTATCTCAGTGTGATGCTGAGTTCAAGGCTGTTCTTAGGGAGATTGTTTTAGAGTTTCACAAGTCAGTTCAGAAGTCAGGACTGCTGACCTGAGGGCACAAGCCTAGAACTTGATTGTCTTAACGTGGTTGGGGAATGTCATTTTAGACATGCCAGGGTAGGAGAGGAACCCACATGGGGCAGTCAGTGAGGGCACAGGAGCTCCTGAAATTCATTTCCACATGGAGCAGGAGTTGCCTGTTGAGTGTCATATCCTGGACCGCTGGAAATGGCATTAGATGCCACCATTAGATGCCACCTTTAGGTGCCTTGGCACCTAAATCCCATCCCACTCAGCTGGATTGATTTTAGTTCAGACCACAGTGTTTACAAGGCAATTTCTGAAAAAGATATACCAGATTGTACTTATCCACAGCAAATAATTGTTAACTTCCCAATAAGGAATTCTTTTAGTTAATCCCCTTACCAAGTTTCAGCAAAGTTCTGTGTGTGTAACCTCTGTAAATTACTTCTCTTACAGTAGCTGCTGACATTGTAGGCTTGAATTTTAATGTGGTGTCATTATGATTATTGATTATTATGCATTTATACAGCCCTGAAAATTTCCATGCCTACTTAGGGAGTAGAAATAAAACACTTTTGCAGCACTGACAAGATTGTGAACTGAATATGAAAAGACAAACAAAATGAGAGACAAGACATAGAAAAAAGAATTCAGTGTCAGAAAGGGTGAGGAGCTACAAAACCCAGGGAGAGGCAAAGGTCTCTTGCTCAGGGATGTAGAGGAGAAGAACAGGGACTCCTTCTTGGATGAGTACAGGAGAGTGGTGGAATCTAGGGAGCAGCAGGATAGAACACAGAGCTGATGAGTAGAATGGGGGCAAGAGACAAATGAAACCTCAGGAAGTGGAAGAGCACAGGGTAGTGAAGTGGAAAAATGAGACAGAAGCTGTGGGGCAAAAATTTCCAGCTCATTACATGCAAAACACATCCAGTCCAGCAGGTCTAGGCCATCTTCCCTGACAAAATTCTTATCCTACAGTCGTGCTATGTGAGGAACTGGAGAAGGGACAAACCTAGAAATACAGGAGTGCATTAAGTTAATTTGAAAATAAGTGAAGCAATCAGTACATTATTTTTTCAGTTATTTATTGTCATGCTATATTCAGTTTATTTCATGTAATCCTGAAGTTTTCAGTGCAAATTTAAGTTCCATGTGGTCATATCAGAATAATTATGTCATTAAATTAATTAATTAATTAAGCCTCATGAGGCTTTGCTGGCTGTGACCAATGACTGAATTCTCTTTTATGTGTTTTTCAATACCTCCCAGAATAATCTTCTCCATAACTTTCCCATGCACTGAAATGTCACTAATAGGCCTGTAGTTTCCAGGATTCTCCTTCTTCTTCTCCTTCTTGAAATAGTCACATTTAGTTTTAAATAAAATTAAGAAGTGTATTTATTTATATATGTATTTTATATGCATACACAAAGACATTCTCCCTTTGAGGTGTGTGTGCACACACATGTAGACATATAAATCACACAGTTTTTATTATGTACCCAGCAATACCTCCAGATAACAGTGTTGAGAGGGTTTCTCTGCTTAAAACTTAGGAATATGCACTGTGCTTAAAACTTAGGAATATGCAAAGTCATTTTCTTTGCTGGAATTTCCATTCATGGTTTGTTTTTGTTTTTTGGGGTTTTTTTGAGATTTCTGATTATCTGATCTGCTGGTAAGCTGGGTTTGGGCTGTTTTTTTCCCTCTGTTGATGTTTCAGAATTGTATCTTACATGCACATACAAAAACTGAGTTCAGAGCTCCTGTTTTTATTATGGATCCAAAGTGCTTCATGGTGAGAATATGCCAAGGGTAAATTTCAGAGCTTGGGCTGCTGCTGTGGCTTGGCAGCAACTGAGTTCAGTCTTCTTCTAAGCCACTGGAACCTGTTACAAGGTTGGGCAATGACAGAAGGGAAGAGGAGTCTCATTTCATGGGCTAAGTGGGACTCTGAGACTGGTTTGACAAATGCAAAATTATCACATTGCTAATCCCAGCTGGGCATAGCATGTCCCAACAAGGTAGGGGTGGAAAAGGTGGAGGAGCCTGTCCAAAAGGAGAGGCAGAGTCTGCATTTCTCTGCCATAAAATAGTTCTCTGGAAGAAGAAATGTTTATCTTTTGATGGTCAAACTGAAAATTAAGTGATGGATATGTGAACAAGAGGTGAGGAAGGGGCAGGAGCACAGTGAAGGAAGGAGGTGGATCAGTGTTGTGGATGTTCAGGGGGAGCTGCCAAGTATGAGTGACATCAGGAAACAAATAAAAAATAACCAAACAAAACCTCCTTTTCACTGCAAAAGCCTTGAAGGGGGTGATGCAGTCTGGCATGGCTTGGGCAATGTACTGAGGATATTCAATGTTTTTATTTCTTCCTTCTCATGATATTGTTGGAGTCCAGCCCGATGCTGTCTCACCAGTACAAATAACCTTTTGTATTTTACCTCTGAATCCTCACTTTTTCCTGTCTATCTCAGTCAGGGATGACTGAGAAAATGGTAAACCATTTTCTCTCAGTATTTTGGTGCTGTTTTGAAGGCTTGTTTTGCAGTGCAGTACCAAGGCATGAAATACAGAGATGCTTTAAAACCAGTGCTGAATATCATTCAGTGTCTGATTCCAGAGTAATTTTGGACATATGTGGGGTAGAGTGCAGCATGCAGGCATCTAGTCCATGCTCAGACAAAGAAAAATGATTACCTGGACCCTAACTTGGTTGAATATTGGGAGAGCTTGGGTAATCTATCAGGCAGTCTCCTGCAAGGTCAAGAACAACAGGAAGTCGGGAAGACTTGCTTAGCAGGGCACGTAATGATTAAGGTATTAGATAACTGGGGAAAATAAGGATTTGTATGTCTCTTCCAGATTATTTTTCAAATCAGCCCAAACATTTAAAGGTTTTAATTCTGGATTCAGAAGGGCTGAAATCCCTAGTGGTTTGGGTTTCTCAGGAGCAGGTCACTCACCCTGCTCCTAGATTAGCACAAAACCTGGGAGCAGTGGACTTTGCATTCAGTAGGAACTGTAATTACAGTGGCAGTGCTCTATTATTAATTAATGCTTATGTCTCATTTTATAAAATCCTAAAAACATCTCAAAATTTATATGGTTTGTGTATCCATTGATGTTCTAGAAGAGCATTCTCAAAAGAAGCAGTCACTGGTGGAAGTTTACATTTAATTACACTATAGGACACCACATATTCACCATTGCCTATGCTGAGCTTCTCCAGTTTTATGCTGTGTGAGTCCTGCCATTTCACCCACCTTTGAAAAATGTTAAACCATTTATACAGATGGTGACAGTGCTGTCCTGAGGCTTTCCTAACTGGCAGCTCCTCACTTGTCACAGCATGTGGCACCTGTGCAGGTCCCATTCCATTGTTTGTGTATTTACATAAAGACATGCAAAACTTTCCAGAAGTCTGCCTGTGCACACACACACAGAGCAAAGCTGAAAAGAGGACCCAGTTCTACAGAAATTTTGAATAAAATAAGGCCTTCCCAAATTCCATTAGACGTTGTGCTTAGGAAGAGGCTGATTTCTCATACATCTGTTTCTGATATTTGAAGCTTTCTGGAGATATACATCACATTTGCTCCTTTCAAATCTGACCTTTTAGTTAGAAAAAAAAAAAGAAAGTACACCCTAATCCATATTAAAATTTTTGAAAAATCCATAAGAAATATTTCTCAGAAGTGCTACTGAGCTAGTCATTGCATAGCATTAATTCACAGCATGCTGTCTGACAGTCAGAGGCATTGCCTAGAAAGCTTTGTAGCTCTTCTGATACTCAGAGCAAGGCACTATCCTTTGACCAGCTGTGCAGGAGAGCAATTTGTTAACCATAGTTATATATAAATGTGTATTTCACACCCTTACAAACAAGTGGCATTTTACAGAAAGGAGAAAGATTTGCCTTTTCTGGCTGTTGCCTTTTGGGTACAGAGATTTCATCTGGGAGAAAAGAGGGGTTGGGTCTGCCCAGGGATCCAGCAGGTGTGCTGAGGTGGGGATGGAGCTCCTGGTGTGCTGGCCAGAGAGAGATGGAGGCATTGTCCCTCTCCTGCAATGCACAACAGGCCAGGAGGTGTGTGAGGAGAGCACCCAACACCAGCCTGTGGCTGAGCACCAGGGTGATGGAAAGAAAGGTGGGCACCCAAAGGTGGCTGCAGCTTTCTGACCTATCAAGCAGCCTCTGAGCATAGCTGGAGTTGAGAAAAAGCTTGAAAGAGAAGAAGCAAAACAGGCAGTGAGGTCAGCTCCTTGCTCCTTTTTGGAGCTTTGGAGTTTTCTGGATTTGTGGAGTTTTCTGGATTTGTGGAGGATCTTTGTTCTGGAGAGCTGTGGGATGTCAGTTCAGCCCAGGCTTGTTTGTGTGCAAGGATGAAGACTTTCATCCTTGTTTGTTTGGGTTCAGTTATGAAGACTTCATCCTTGTTTGTTTGGGTGCAAGGATGAAGAGCAGGCAGATGAACCCAAACACAGAGCTCCTGCCATGCCTCTAACATTGAATCCAAACCAATATGGACCTGGTTTCTGCTTGGTTCTCTCAGCACGTGGCTGTGGAGATTGGATGCTGGTTTGTGACTTGGCACAAGTCCCTGTGCCACTTGCATGGCTGCCATGCTGCCATCTGGATCTGCTGGGCTGGGGGATGTGATGTAAAACAAAAACGGTGGCACATGCTTAGTCCTGTCCTTCCGTAAGCCCAAAGAGGCCTCCAGGTCTCTGCAGTTGGGTGTGGACAGCACAACCTGTCCACCAGCTGGGTGAGACACCCTGAGGCACACTCAGAATCTGCTGCTCAGGACAGAGTGGGTTGCCTGACATCCCACAATTGCATTTCTTCCTCCATGAATGTCTCCATTAGAGCCAGAGGAATGGAGCAGATGCTCTTAATAAGCCCTCTGACCTACCTGTCTGTTAGAGGAGAGGCCAGTAAATCTCTTTTTTTTTTTTTTTCTAATACAGAAATTAATTGATGGATTTATTATTTAGTTTATTTGTGCTCTCCCCAGCTCTGTGGCTGAGATGAATGTAGTCCATGGTCCAGCAGAGGACTTCTTGCAGCTCTTCCACTCAAGGCAGGGGACAGGAAGGGAATTTCACCCCATTCCTCAGAGAGGCTCCTAAAGTGCAAAGGCCAGGTGCTGCCACTCTGTATTTCTGCTGTTCCTCACAAGGGCTGAGTGCTGGGGAGGAGCAGAGATGGTGCAGCTCCCAAACTGGCTGTCCCCATCCTGCACAAAAAGGAGGAATAGGAAGGACTCCCCACCCTGCTTCTTCCCAAATCTCCAGCACAGAGGTTTGATTGTGCCTGTCCTTCTGTCCTCATGGGGGGAGAGGGTGCCTGTGCTCCTCCAGAGGGCATTTGGGAAGCATCTCCTGGGACAGGCACAAACCCAGGGCAGTGTGGGGCCTCCTGCCCCGCCTGACCTCCCTGGGTATCCAGTTCTGGGGACTTGCACCACAGTGAAATTAATTGGAATGATTTCCTGGGTTCCTTGTCACCCATGTTTTCCATTTCAATAAATAAAATTATGCAGAATATGTTGGCATAATGCTGTCACACAGAGGGATTTGGCTGAGGACTTGTAATAATGGGTTCTGGAATTTAGAAGCCACAGTGTGGTTGGTCTCAGCCAGACTAGGGAAAAATATGAACATTGAAGAATACAATTTAATTTGGTAAAAGTGAAAGTTTGTTCTGAAACACCTTTTAGTGGAACAAAACACTGTTCACAGGTATTTTTCTGTCATCTCAGGTAGCTCAGGGGCTTCAATTTAGTACAGCAAAGAAGACTTTTTTTTTCAACAAATAAGTACCTTCAGGGTCTGCTTCCACTTCTCTTATCATAATTGTTCAGTGTAAGTTTAGCACTAAACAATATTAAAGATATCTCAAGCTGCCAATAAACCTCAGGCATGAGGATACTGTCATGAGGAAAGATGCTGGAACACACATTCCTGCTGTGGAAATGTTCAGAATGTGCCTCTTCTTTAAAAGAGCAAATGTATTTACAGCTGACTGAAAAGTTTCCATGAAAATATTATTTCAGCAAAAAATTGAATGTTGACAACAAATTATTCATAGAGGGTGACTGCTTGTCAAAACAAAAAAATATTACAGTTGATGGGAGAAAAGAAAAAAGGGAACATATTAATCAAAATTGTTGGGTTTTCAAATTTGTTAGTTTTTCTGTAAAACTTTCAGCTTTGATATTGCCATGTTTACAAATGAAACTCTATATCCTTTCACTAAAAATTAAAATTAGTATGGGCTACCTATGGAACACCTAAAGATTAAGGGTTATATCTCATAGACTTTTCAAAAATATTTCTGAAATCAAATGTCTGATTGCCATGAAATATCTTTTGTGAATTTCTGAAGTAATCTGTATGAGCCCTTAGTTAGAAGGTTAAACACTTTTCCAACTATGGCTTTATGTTAAAATTTTTAAGGGAATAAAAATATAAGCTGTAAAAAATGGGCTGTTTTAAATACTTTTTTAATTGTAGTTCATAATTTCAGAAATATTTTAGGGTTTAGCTGAATAGTAAGCACTATATATCACTATGACACCTATATGTCTGTTTGCATGACTTAGATTATTTTTTGATCATGTTGTGTCTGAAAATGTGTGGTTTGGACCATTTCTTGGTCTTTTTGTAGCTGTTAGACCAGACACATACAGCAAGGAGGGTTCTATTGGTGAGCCATTAGGTGTTCCTTTAATAACACTGGCAGTGGGAAGGGATTTGTGTGTGACACAAAGTTTAATGTGGACTGTATCCAAATGAGATATGTCACTCTTCACGGTTTCTGTGCTTTCAGATACATTTCAAAGCTGAATTAATGGCAGTTTATTTTTGAATGTTTTACAGTGGAAGATAACAGCTTGTCTCAGAAGAAGAAGATAACAGTGGAAGATCTCTTCAGTGATGATTTTAAGATTCATGACCCAGAGGCTAAATGGATAACTGGTGAGTTTTGAGCACTTTGTAGTATCTTTGCTTTGCATCCTTGCTCCCTGACCATTGCATTTTTTGTGTATTCCATAACTCCTTCAGTTCTTTATGTTGCTCCTGAAATTACAGGATCAAGGTCTGGCTGGGGTTGGAATGGACCTCTGGAGATCATCTTGTCCAACTCCCAGCTCCAGCAGTGAGAGTTGTTTGCCCAGAATTCAAATTCCTCAAATTCCCTTCTCAACCTTCAAATTCCTATTCCAGTTTCCCTCCTGTTAAACATGCAAACACCCCTGTTCTAACTTTTTACCTAGGGCTGTCCAGTGAGCTCATAGACAGCCATGGAAAACAGCAACCTTTTTCTCCAAGAGCTTCCAAAACTTAGTAAGTGATGTAGCACATGGTTGGAGCACCATCAGTGATTATTTTACCACAAACAAGACTGGAGGTTTATATTCCCTCATCAAATCTGGTTTTTTTTTCCTGGCAGAGAGGGAAAGCAATGCTAACAACAGGCAAACAGTGCTCCAGCAGCAGCTGGGCTGGGGCTTGCACACAAGCCATGTGCTCTTTTTATCCTCTGCTGCCTTACATTTTCCAGTCAGGGGAAAACCAAATAATACTTGAATTAATGCATATTGGATTTGCTGGAGTGGAGCTACTTTGGGGGATGTAGATTCCAGCTCTCCCCAGAAACTGCTGCAGTCAGAACAAGCTTTGTTGAGAATAAAATGATTTGTTGTGTGCTACTCATGTGAGCTTTAGTCCAGCTCTTATTATCACGGAAGTTATTAGCTTTTCTTTTGAATTTAATGGGGAAATAGAGCATAGTGGAGAGAATGATAATGAATTAACTAAACTTTTGCAGGAAGTATTTTGCAGAGAATGAAGCATTGTCATAGAGCTGGTATAGCAACCCCCACTGATGAGTATCACTTTACGTGGTCAGCAGGCTTGCTTTCCACAACTGCAGTCTGCTGTGAAAAATCAGCATTTCCCTTGCTTTTTCAATTATGGTCAAATATGAAAGTCACATAAACTTTTATTAAGATTAGGATTCTGATCTTGAGTGTTTTAAAATCCACCTCTGCTCTTTCATGTACCCTTAATGACTCCAGTGGTGCCTTGCCTCTGAAATTACTGAAATATTGTTTATGTAAGAGACAAAACACAAAGACATATTGTGAAAACATACACAGAAATTTTAAAATTACTTACTCTATTATTTTGACATGAACAAACACTGACACTGTTTTTAATACATTTAAAGGAATTTTATGAAGCCAATAGATACCTTGCAGATTTACCCAAGTATGACTTGGCATTTAAGGACAAGATGCTCATCTACAATGTCATTTGTCCAAGGACCCAGAGCCATTTTAAAATTGCTTTTCTATATTGTAGTTGGATTTTTCATAACTTTCTCTAGCTGGCTAAGTGGTGCAATTGTGATTAAGATGAAAGACCAGTAGCCAGATTCCTAAGCACGTGTTGTCATTGGCTTCTTATTTTTCAGCATGCAAATGAAAGACTCCAAAAATGCCAAAGCCAAACTAATTAACTTAGAATAACAAGATTGCTGGAATGCCCTAGCAAAAGAAAAAAGTGCATATCTGAAAATAGCATATTAAAATTGGATGGCTGCTCACAAACCTAGCTGATGCTTTGTGGGGATCCACACAGTTAAAATAGAAGCATATAAATATAAAATAAATGGGTAGCTGTTGTGTGTCCTTCTTCCCTTTCCTCTCCTGTTAATCACACAGGAAAATATCACAGTTATTCAGAGCTCTGCAAAATTCAGTCCTCCTGGCTCATCAAAGCTCTGTTTCCTTCCTTTCCCTCTACATTATTGTAGAAGAGAGGAGGTTGGTGGGCAGAGGTGAAGCACATTGCATGTTTAGGAATATTTGAATCATCTGAGGGATTTGCTCCCAAAATAATTCAGTCAGTAAAATATCTGTGTTCTTCCCAGTAATCAAGGGGCTGATTCAAACACTGAATAAGGAAGGTCTTTCCTTTAACTAGAATAAGTCTTAGAGCAAGTGTTTCAATACATAAAATATTTATATTCAGGGTCACACTTAAAAATAAGTTCCACCAAATTGATGTGTTGAGCTCATATTTTAGTATTTTCTTGATTCTCAGTAGGCATTTGGAAAAATAACATATTTCTAATCAATAGCTTTTTGTCATTCTATTCTATTGATTTTAAAGGACCTAGGAAAAAAGAAAACAACCAGTCTCAAAGCTGAGATAAATACACTTTCAGTGTAAAGACTACAGGGTTTATCTCAGCTTTCAATCAGAACTTGTAGCTCATTTGTGCATATATTTGCATTTTTTTAATTGGAATTGCAATTAAATTTACTTGCACAAAATGGGAGGTGGCAAATTTGTAAAGTTTTGTAAATTTGAACATTTTACAATTTTTGTGATGCCACTATAATTTCAAATTTCAGTTTGCATTTTTATCCACTGGTTTAGGGAGAGGAAAGAACACTTTGTTTGATTAGCATCTGTCTTCTACTGTCCTGACCACTGCTGTCCTTGGCTCTGTTCAGAGCAATCCAGAGAGGAGTGATGTATTCATAGAGCAGTAGTGACAGGCCAAGGGGGAATGGCTTCAAACTGACTGAGAGCAGGTTTAGACTAGATATTGGGAATAAATTCTTTACTGTGAGGGTGGTGAGGCACTGGAACAGGTTGTCCAGAGAAGCTGTGGGTGCCCCATCCCTGGGAGTGTTCAAGGCCAGGCTGGATGGGGCTTGGAGCAACCTGGGATAGTGGAAAGTGTCCCTGCCCATGGGAGGGGATTGGAACTGGAGGAGCTTTAAATCTCTTCTAACCCAGGCCATTCTGTGATACTATGATTCGATGGCTAGTATGGACTGCTTCAGAGTTTATTTCTAGATCCGCTTCCAGGAACTGCTGTTGGTTAGGTTTTCCCTGGAGTGTGAGTAAATGCTGGCTTTACTGTGAAGGTTTCATTTTTCAGGACAGCATAGCATGAGTGTTATAGTATAGTAGGTGTAAAGCAGTGAAGTACAGGAAATTTGGGGTTCTGCTGGTGATTAATTGGCACCCCTTATCCAGCAGTCCAAGTGGAAATAATCTGAGCTGTGTTCCAGCCCCATTCATCCCGCCCCTCCTGCACTGCTCTCCTCATCCCTCCATGTCTCACACTGTGCACTGAACTTCCCTTTCCTGTACAACTACAATTATATTGTCCATACACTTAACAACCATGTGAGCTTCAATCAGTGGCTCTCTTCATACTGTGTATCTTCAATGTAGTGTTTAACCTCTCCTTGTTTCCATATCCCCTTCCACAGCCCGTCAGGATTGTCCTGTGCCAGCCTGTTTTCAGCCCTCTCCCAGCTGACAGGTGGCCTACTCGTTAGTCTAGTCCCTAATTGTTCAGCAGTTCTGCTCATGAGCACCACATTACCTTGTAATTAGGCTTTGCAATTATTGGGCTTTTCCTGTAATTTCTCTCACGCAGCAGTTTAGCTCAGGTTTCTGAAAAGCTCAGTGGGATGGTGCAATGTTCCTGTAATGTTCTGTAAAAAACAGGATAAAGAAATTTGTTGTCTTTCTGTGCTGAAGAGGAGCTCGGTCATCTGATTTCTTCTATAGACAATAATTCATAGTCATTATTTAGACCTGACCTGAGAAGGCAGTCGAAGTTGAGTCATGCATTCTGGTTTTGTGACCCTTTTGAGCTGCAGTGATCCCTGCCAGCTCTCAGTCTGACCCCCACATCCTGGGAGCACTTCTTGCTTATGGGGAGGAAGCATCATGTAAAAGAAAGCAGTGGAGACTGAGCTGTATGTGCCACTTGTGGAGACTTATGCTAATCGTTGTATTTTAATGGCAAATAGATTTTTTCCCACTTTGAAAGAACTTGGATGTTGTTTTAGTTAGAAAAACAGCAGAGCAGTCTTTAATATCCTGACAGAATTTATTGCAATGGATTGGGTGCAACGTGTCAGTCCTTACTCTTTAGAAGATATTTTTCCAGCCTTGCTGTAGGCATCTTGCAAGACAATGTATTTAGCAGTGGCTCTTGTCAGGATTTTGGGCTGTAGGTAGGTGACTGGAGGTTTTAATTAGGAGAGCATTTTCCTTGGGCTAAACACTGGCCAGACCTGGGGAGGCAATCCTTGCAGAGTGGTTGTAGCCAAAGGGGAAGAATAAAGGTTAAAATTAGGAGAGCACAATATATTCAAGCAGGGAGGAGCACTGAGGTACAGGACAGCAAAGGACATGTTTAGAGTCACAGGGACTTAAAAAGTGTGAAAATCAAGCCCTTCTTTCTAAGGTCCCTGCCCACTCATTTCACCTGTAATATTGGAAAAATAATATTTATTCTTATGAGAAGAGGAATAATGAGTAAATTAGCAAGAGGCTTCAAATGACATTTTCAGAAATGTCTCAGTTATTTGGAAACCTGCCACTCAGTGAGAGCCAGGACCATGGTGTGCCCAGCTTGCCTCTGAGAATGGCAGCTGGGTTTTTATCTCGAAAGTCCCTTTGAAAAATACACTAATAAATAATATCTAAATATAATGAAGTAATTCTTTTATCTGTAATACTGAAGCACATATGTTTTGTTGTATGTTTCTCTAATAACATCATAGAATTTCTGGGCTCTTTTAAAGCCTAATCTTGAATTTAATGACCTAGAACTAATAGGTTTTATTTACCATGCTGAAAAAACCACAGTGTAGTGACTGAGGTAATTTATTTCAGTTTACCTTTAGTAATAATGCTCAGATCAACAATACTTAGATAGCCCAAATGCCCTCAAGACACTTTTCTGCAGTGTAAATCCATTGCACTGTATTGATAAAAGCACTGATGCATTTCAAATGATCCAGATGCGTGTGTGGAGTAAATGAATTATTTATAGGTTGCTTTGCATAGATATTAAGAACTTTGTAAGTGCTAATATTTTTCATTATGAAAGAGGTTTGTGCTAAGGTGGTGCTTTGACAACTCTTTAGACTTAAATTGCCCTCTTAGAAGCTACAGCAAGGTTGACTGGAGTGAAGGTTTCTCTGGGCTGCTTCTCCATGGGCCAAAAATATTCACAGAATCATTAAGGTTGGAAAAGACCTCTGTGCCCAGCCATTAACCCAGCACTGCCAAGTCCACCACTAAACCATGTCCCTAAGCTCCACCTTGACATGGGTTTTGAGCCCTTCCAAGGATGGTGATTCCACCACTTCCCTGAGCAGCCAGTTCCAGCGTTTGACCAGTGAACAAATTTTTCCTAATGTGCAGTCTAAATCTGGCACTAGTCAAAGTAATTTCCTCTTGTCCTATCACTTGTTACTTGGGAGAAGAGGCCAACTCCCACATCCCTACAACCTTTTGTCTGAGAGCAGCTCTCAGCTTGGTCAAGCTACCATCCAAGCTGTAAGGCAGCAGGAGCCTTTCTCTTGGCAAGGCTGGGCTGTCAGCAGGAAAGGAAACCTCATCTTTCTGTTTGGCATCCAAGGGACAAAGCTGCCTTCCTTGGGCTCTGCATGTTGCAGTCCTGTGCACATTTGGGGTCTGTGTTAGGAAGGAGTTCTCCATGCAGGCATCCTTGATGCCCAATGCTATCCTAGTTCCTCTCTTATGTTAAATGAATTTAAGGTAGAAAATGCTCACAGGTCTTTTTTTAGTGTAAATATGGTGAAGACATAAAGAAACCTGGGTTACTCTATCAGAATATTTGCCCACCTTTTTAATTAGAAATATTAGCTCGTTCATTTTAATGTGTTTGAAATGTGTGTTTAAAAGACTGAAATGAATGGGTTTACTGGTCTTAATGGTTCAACAATAACTTTCTCCACTCTCAGTTCAAAGCTCATATCTAAGCTCATGGCAGCTTCTTTCTGCAGTATTTTTATGAGTGTTTTGGCTTTTTAAATGTCTTTAAATACTTTCTAAAACACACAGCAAGATTTCTGGTGCACAGCACATTGGTTTGTGGTGTCTAAGGTTTAGTGAACCTCCAGGCCCCATTACAAAGAACCCCACAGCCAATAAGGATGACCTTATGCTGAGGGTAAAGACACCCTCACTAAAGGAAAATGCTGTGTGGGCCAGAAGAAAATACAGGGGAAGGACTAAGAAAGCTCTTTTTGTATAACATAGCTAGGGATGGCCTTCAGAAACCCTCTGTTATGATTCATAAAGATGTGGATGTTTGTTAAATTAACTTTTGGGTAGTGTTGGTGCCAATGGAAGTGTCCAGGCACTTCAGAGCTGGTTGATCACTATTCTTATTCTAAATGCCTTAATGAAGTGACATCCTCTGTTGCCAAAGCAGAGTAGGTAAGAGATCTTGCTCTGCCATGACTGCCACATTGAGGAAGAAGTGAGGAATATGTTAAACCATTTGAACCATAGTTTTGATTTTAGATACCATCCTCGATCATCTTCTTCAGAGATTTCTGTGGCTCTGTGATCTGAGAGCACTGGAGAGAATTTGTCCTACTCCTGCTTTTCAGCTTCTGGGCAGCTGCCCGAGTTGAGAAGTGACAGTAACCTGTTCACTAAAGACAGGAAACTTGGGAATTAATGGATTTTTAAGAGACTATAATAGGCCATGGGGGAGAGCATTCCTGCCATGTAGCTGTTTCGTTCATTACTGCTAGAGAGAATGAAATGGGAAATCAATTTGGCTCTTTCAAAAATTAATACAGCCTGCAGGAGCAAGCTGGGGAGGAGTGTGGTGGCAAGCATTGGGCAGTGCCTCAGTGCACTCTTCTCTGCAGTGCTGGAGTGCTGGTGGGACACATGTGCTGCTTTTGGATTGAGAAAATAATTCTTTGGTGTTAACAGCAGCTTCTGAATTTAGAAGGAGAAATGTGCTGCATAAAGTCATGTTTGGGAAAAATATCGCACCCTGGAAAAGCAGCAGTAACACAATAATGGTCAAATAGGGTTTTGGGGTGTGGTGTTCTTGAGAAGTTTTATGCCTTGAGGATGCCAAGATTTCCATAAGAGCCTGACCTTACATTTAGAAACCTCTATAGATAACCTAATTTCTCCAAAGCCTGCTGAACTCTAATCATTCCCTTGCCCATCATGACTGCTGTTGAGCCTCTGAGTCAGATGTCCTCCTGAGGTATCAACTTATGGCTTTGGTTAGAGAACATCTAAAAACCCACATGCATTAAAAAGTGTCCCCAGGCATTCAGTGCCATAGCTTTCTATGTGTTATATCTCTGCATCTTGCCAGGATGAGTGAAGAGTCTGGGACAGGGACAGGGCTGAGGCATGAAGGTCACCTGGGAGAACTGAGAGGCAAGGAATGAGTGATGAGGAGGGTATGGGCAATGTGGTGCTGCACAGTCACTCAGAGGAGAAGCCCAGGCAAGCAGGAAGGATCTTGGGGGTGTCCCAGGTGGAGGAGGAGCTGGAGTTGTGTGAAGAGTGAACATGAGTCTGGAAGTGAGTACTGCTGAGAAGTGGCTTAGTGGTCTATGATGAAGAGCTGGAAAATACATTCAGCTGCTGTGGCAGTATCAAAGAGAACATTTAATGAGTCAAAGATGATTGGAAGAGGCAGAAGGATTCCTTGGACTTAAATTCTTCTTGTCTAGGTTCTTTTAACACCTACTGCCCATAACTGACTAATTCTGTTGCCACCATTTTTTTTTCTTAAAACAGAGTTAAAAGTAGACTTCCCCCTAACAGCCAGCATCCCACTCTCACATGTTGGCCTTGCAGGCTTTTTTAGACTTTCTATAGCCATTAACAAAAACAGATTCCCCATTTCCATTTCAAGCCCTACTCCACTAAAATTAGTGCTTTTCCTCAAAGTAGCTCAGAAGAAAGGCAATGCCTCCTGTCGAGACTGTGTCTGCCAGAGAGAAGCAGCTTCAGGGAATAGTTTGAAGTTGTAAAAGGTGTGTGAAAACTAGAACAATTTGGGCTCCTTTGTGTGCTAAATTTGTTTGTATATTTGAGGTAGAAATCCCTGGGAATTATGTAGAAGCTGCCCTCTTTGCTCCTTCCCTTAGAGCATGTTGCTCTAAGGTGCACTGCAGCATTTCTAGGCTCATTTCCTGGTGGTGAAGGCAAAGCTGATAAATTCAGTGCTGGGTCCTTTTACCTGCCAGCCAGGCAGATGTACTGCAATGACAGTGGATGCACAGTGGGGAGCCTTTTGATTAAAAAATAAATAAATTAATAAATAGACAAAGGAGAACAGCAGGGATGGAAGTGGGAAGGAAATGCTGCCACGGGGAGCAGTAGGATCTGGGGGGAGTTTGATAAATGTGGCTCACAACAGAGGTGTTTCTGAACCACAGACACAGAACCACATGCACAGTCCTGCCTGTGTGCTGAACAGTTCAAATCCAGTCAGGGAAAGGATTGGGGTTTTTTTTCTTCCTGTTCAAAGCAGCTTCAAATCAAAACTCTGCTGCTCTCAGAGCTGAAGGAAAGGCACTGGTTTTTCAGGGGTTTAACTGGGACAGGGATTAGGTGTTCTCTCAGTGGGTGTTAGTTATAAAATCCATGTGAATAGATACAAGTGTGTGACACCAAGAGATGCTCTTCCCCAGCTGACACCTGTGAACCAGGTGAGGGTGAGCTCCCAGCTGTGCCCAGCCCTTGGGGAAGGGGACACTGCAGGGACAAAAATTGTCTGTGATAAGCCTTTAAAAGGATGGCCATAATTGCATTCCTGCTGGTTGAATTTGTACTAAAATAAAGTTGCTGGGTTTTTCTCTTTGGCTCTTCAGAGGAATGCAACACAGGCAAGAGGAGGGAGAGCAACAGGAGCTGTGCTCTGCTCCTGGGTGATGGAGCAAGCTGGGCACAGCAGAGGGTGATGGTCTCCCTTCCCCAGGAGCTTGGCAGTGCTTCACCATGAGGAGGATTGCTTTTGGAGAGAGTAAGAAATTTTATTTTGCTTGGATCCAGCACTGCTTAGAAGATGTGAGTAGATAGAAAGGAGGCTCAGTTTTGAACTGTGGGAAAAGAAAGTCAAGAAAGAGAGTTTGCATGAACTTGCAATGAAATGAAGTATTTCCTAACAGTCAGGCTGATTTAAGGATGGAAACATTTTAGGAAAGAAGCACTCAAGAGATAAGCACCCAGGAAAGCACAGATGGAACAAATGAGGTGCATAATTGCAGGATATGCTGAGCAAAAAAGCACATTCAAGTGAGGACTGTAAGGGGTGATGGAGAAAGGAGAACTCTTTGGGGTGTTCAGACCTCTTGTTAAGCCACTGATCCAAATTACTACACACTGGTGATGCCTTCAGTAGTGATCTCCAGAAATGTTTGTCTTTAGATACAGCCCATCCCTGGGAAGCTTTTGTTCTCTAGGATGCAATTTGCTTACTTTTTAAACTTTTTTTTTTATTTATATTTTAATCAAGCCAATTTTGTTGTTTTCATGCTGCCCTGCTCAACTTTGATTGCTTCTTGGAGATTTTTCCTTGGTGCAAAGAACATTTCCTTGCTCCACTGCTCTTGGACACTGGTTGATCACAAAATGCTTACCAAGTAGTAATTAGAGTAGTATGTATTACACTTGCTCCTTTTAATGAACATTAAATAAATACATGCTGAGACACCATAATTAAATAATTTGAAGACAGGAAATACTGTATTTCTGGTGATTAAACTTTATATCAAGTCTTTGTAACTGAAAATTTAGCAGGCAAAGATTTACTTATCTAAGAAAAAGTCCCCAGTGAGCTTGGATCTCCTGACTGGATTAAGATGTTGAATGTATGAAAAGCACTTTCTTTTTATTTTTTAACAAGAAATAGTCCCAGACTTATATAATTCATTAAAAGAAATTTATAATGAGATAATTATCATTGATCAAGGGAATGTAATTATACTTTAAAACCTCACATCAGTGGAAATTCAATTAAGAGCACAGGAGACCCAGGGTTTGCCCAGCCCAAAATCCTGTTTCCATGGGAGGTGCGATGTGTGTGCACAAGGATGAGCAAGAGGGCAATGAACCTCCCCACTTTTTATCTCAGAGAATCCTCAGTTCCTCTTGTATATTTTCTGTTTAGTTGCCCAAAATATCTTTCTCTTCTAAGGCACTTTCCAAGCTCCCTCCAGAGCCTCTTGCATCCAGCATTTCTCTCATCAGAGTTTCACTGACCTAAGGCCTGTTGCAAGAGGAAGGGTTCTTGGGAGCTGATTTCTGTTTGCTTTGCTTGGTCATCCTTAGACCAGGACTTTGGACAAATGTTTTCCACCTCTAGTGTACAATTTTAGACAGGATGGGGTAGGAGCTACACACAAGGAGTGCACAGAAGTATCTGGGTTAACTTCTCAAAAATGTTTAAATTATTTGAGTTTCATGATACTTGAAGACAAATGGATGGATGCAGTATAATTTGTTTGAACTTAAAGGAAAGCCAGATGATTTTGTTGTGTGCTACAGTTAAAATCTTTAGGTCCCTATACCAAATCATGCCACACAAAGTAATTATGAAGTCATAAATTGGTGTGATCCAGGTCCCCAGCATGCGAGATCTGCTTGGTATGATTTCATTTTGCTACTTGACAAAGTCCCAGCCTCTGGGGACAGGTAGCACACAAAAATAATCTACTTTGGTTCAAAAAAGATGTAATATAAAATGAAAACATTTTTAGTACTCAGACATAGTATTATAATTATTTCTAAATGATCATTCAAGTGTTAAACTTATCTGGAGGTAAAAGGAGAAAAATCTATTTAATTGCATTTGAAAATATGTTTTTAAAATATCAGGTTCTTTTGAAGGCTTATACCTGTCTTCCAATGCTTGGGTTTCATAAAAAACTGATAAAATCTGGGTAATCATCTTCAAAGCATTTTGGCTTTCCAGGGAAGGGTGAAAAAAAAAATGTATACAAAGTCTAGTAAGAAGCCAGAATTGAAACCAAGAAAAGTTAAAAATTTATCAGTTCAGAAGCATTTCCTCCATAATGGGCAAAAGTCTGGATCTATTAGATAAATGATTATTATATTGGCATGCACTTGACTCTATAAAAATTGACTCCACAATGAATGCTGGTGAATCCAGCAGTTCAGAGAGATTGTGGTCTTATTGCAGTTATGTGGTCATGTATGAAGAGTAAACCATTCCAGGGTCTGGCTGGGAGTCCTGGCCTTGACAAGTAACGTGGTGTCTTCAGGCAGACTAAGAAGAACCATCAAAACTTGGACAAACACCTAAAATCCAATTCTCCTCGGACAGAGTCCAGAGCCTTTTTCCAGTACTCTAATTTGTTACCACCCTAATAAACACTTATTCTCTGCTCAGCAGTCAATTTTCCCATTTCCTGGTGGAGAGGAGCCCGTGCCCAGGCCTGCTCCTGCAGCTGGCTCTGGATGCTCAGCCTCTGGCAGCACCAGCAGGGCGTGGGGCCAGGGGCTGGGCTGGCCATGGCCCCTCAGAGGGGTTAATGCACATGTGCTGGGCCATGTGCAGCAGCTTCCACTGTCTGCTGCTGCTTCAGCTGGTGGACTGACTCATTTTTACAAGACAAATTGCTTGGAATACTCGTGCATAAGCCAAAATGCTCATTAATCATTTGGAGGTATCTTTTCCTTCCTTGTTCTCCTTCCCAGGGGGAACAGGCTCAAAGTGTGATGTAAAAAATATCTTAAAACACTTGTTTAAAACATGCCCAAGATATATATATAAAAATTATTTATTTATTTATTTATTTATTTTTTATTCCATGTGTTTCATATTTTCTTTCTTCCAAGTCTCCATTTCAGGGGCAGCATTTGTAAGAGTTTGCCGTTACCTTTTGCCTTGAAGCTGATACCAAACATGGCAGCAGCATAAGATATAGCCTTAACCAAATTAACCTTTAACATAAAAGCATGTTCTTAATGTGTTTTCTAGTTTTGATGCCTCACAAAGGAAGATATTTTTAAAAATAGATGCCAATAATTATAATATTCCTGGGGTTTTTTTCCTAATTGACACAGAATGGTTAATATAGCTGAACTATCAAGCCAGAAGACTATGAATAAGAAAACAGGAGAGGGATTATTAGAATTCTATAATATGTATTTGCTTTCCTTCTTCTAGGGTAGGAAACTGAGAGCGTAATCAATTTTCTCTTGCAATCAACTTTTTTAGGAGAAACAATATTGAGCTATACTCTGGAGAGAAAAGTACTGAAAACAGCCTGTTTTTATCCAGTTTGAGGGACATCATCACCTTGATCACTGCAGTGAGCTTGGAGTGCTCCATCCAAAAAAGATAGATTGTAATGGGAACAGAAATGGTCCACACAAAGATGAAGACCATGACAGAAACATGGAAATGCATAATAAAAAGTTTTGCCCTGAGTTATAAAGAAACTATGTAAGGATAGAAAATAAAGAAAAATATTAAGAAGTTAAGCTCTTTTCATTAAATAAGGGCATTCTTTGGATTTAATCGCATCTGCTGAAAGTTCTTAACCCATTGAGAAGGTATTATTGGACAGATGGTTGATGAGAATTGGAAGGAAGGAGCAGTCGTTCTTTTGGTGTAACTATTTTTCACCCATTGCACTTAAACCAGGTGTTCACATCAGCCCTTTTGCTCCTGACCAGTGTCAGCACAGCTGTCTGCTTAGCAACTGCTGGTGCTTCAAAACCACAGGACAAAGGCAGAAACAGGTGGATGATGTTGGTTCCATGGCAGAGAAAGGAAAAGGAGCAAGAAAAAGTAAAATAAGGATTTCAGGAATCTTTTCTGGGGTTTGGTGAGGACTCTGTGTAGGAGCTGACCCAGCAATCAATCCCCTGTCATGGGCAGGGACATATTCACTGAACCAAGTTCCTCAAAGCTCCATCCAACCCAACCTTGAACACTTCCAGGGATGGGGCACCCACAGCTTCTCTGGGCAGGGCAGCCTCTTCTATTGCCTTACCACCCTGCTTAGCTGACATGATTTCTTTTTCATTCCCTCATGGTTGGTTTAAAAATGATGGGATTTTACATTTTACAAGTGTTTGTCCATTAGTGGCTCCCTTGCACCTGCGTGCAGGAACACTGTTCTCACTCAGGTGCCATTTCCTTCCCTCAGTGCCATCTCACTCAGGACCAGCCTCCTGCCCAGCATAGAATCTAATTATTATTAATGGTTCTTCGCAAGTGTTGGAAGTGTTTCCATTGGCTCTGTAGCAGGGTGCCCTCTTGTGACCACTCCAAAACCAGAAATCGTGCACTGGCAACCAAAATGTGTCTTGGGGTCTTGGATTTCATCTCTTGTCTACCTTGATTTTCAAAAGCCTGAGGTCAGGGTGATGGCCATGACTCTGACAGACTCCTCACACAGGCTTCATCACAATCATACCTCACCAGACACATCTGAAATGACAGGCTGACATAAGAGAGACTTTTTGTTGCACACAAAGATAATTAAAACTTTACCCACAGCTGCACACAAAGCATATCTGCTTGTTAACATACAGCAGTCTCACTCAGTCTGCACTGAAATTTAAGTAATCTTCCCATGATAACAATAATGAAAAGCAAGAAAAACCACTTTATATGTTCTTTCATGGCCATTAACAAGTGCAATTTGTTTAGGGGCAAAGAGAAGGAGGCAAGGGAATGAACAGAGGAATTAAGTAAGCGAGCTGTGGGGTCACATTTTAATGAAAATTTATTCATGGATTCCTTTTTTTCCTCAGTGTCAAGTGGATTATTACATTTAGGTGCAACACTTTGAATTATGCACTCCCCTGTGTGAAACCCAACCAAATGAGGCAGAAAAGACCTGGTGCATTTGTCAGAAAACAGAGAGGTCACTGAGTGATGCTGCAGTGGCCTGGGACACAGCCAGGGAGGGCTTGGAGCAAGTGTCCCTGCATGGAACACCCAAGCTGGGTGCCACCAACCACAAGTGATAACTTGGGCTCTCATCTGAGCTAGAAACTACAGTGGAAAAAGCCCTGGAATTTTTATATTCCCAGTGAAATTCGTGCCATTGTGTATTTTGGAGCTCTGCATCCACCCCAGTCACTTCATGGAGCTGGGATAAGATGATTCCTGTTACCTGTTGTCTGCACTTTATTTTTTTTTTCTCTTCAGTTGCATGACGAAACTGTGAAAAATATGTAGGGTGTGAATAAAAGCATTAAGGACCATTTTCTGGGAAAATAGTTGTCTGGGGTTAAATTGCTTCTGGCCTGTGTTGAATGTGAAATGTTTCCAGCAGGGAATCAAAGGGATGAGTGTAATCTGCTGTCTCCAGCTGTCCAGTAACCCAGGGGTCATCACTTCTCCTCCCAGAACATCCAGCATTTGAAGAGCACATGGCACAGCTGAACAGGAGAGTGAGGTGGCAGAGAATTTTTGAGGGAGATTTCTCAGCTCTGGAATACACCAAAGGCATCTCAGTGTGGTGCACTCCCCTCCTCCCCCCAGGCATTAGAAAGATAAATTGAGGGCAGCAAGCAACAAGGTGTGAGGTTGCACTGCTGTTGTTAGGGTTTTGCAGCAGTTTTGTAATCAAGATGGTTTGTCCTGGATGGAATAAAAATGGATTTAGTCCAGCAAATGTCTCATTCAGTTCTCAATTTGCCTAATTGTAGTGTCTCTCTTTCCCCCCTCCAAGTGTTATAAAAGCAGAGAATTTGGGAAGGAAGTAATTTGAAGTTGAAACAAGTTCTCAGTTTCTCACATGCATTTCAGCTTTTCATGCCTGTGCCACTGAGTTGTGATCTGAGCCCACAGAATTCCCAGATTTGGGCTCCTTGAGGAGGAGTTCATCCTCACAAATGAGGCAGGAACAGAATTTTACCTGGTTTCAAATTTAGGACCCAAATTTCAAAGGTGTGCTCTGTCTGTATTTCAAGCTTGATTCTGAGCTATATTTTTTTTGGCTTGAATATTGAAAGAGTTGGGATTAGATAAAAAATAGAAACAGACCAGCATTGCTGATTTTTATTGTTTTAAGTTTTCCCAAGACTAGGTCTTCTTGGAGGTTTTGACAAGTTAATTTACAAGCCTGCTAGAGATGCACATTGATGTGGGAATTTTCCTGAGATATAATTGTGTTTTATTTTACTGGTGCTACTGTAAAAACACTATATTGGTACACCAAGTGCAACTGCATTGAGATGACGAGCAATTAAAACCACTTCTTGCATAATAAAGCACATTCTATCTTGTTGTACTTACTTAATATACCAATTCAATGTGTTATACAGTATTTAGCTAGATTACAGTAAATCACCTATTTAAAGAAGTTTTTCTTTCAGCCTTGCATGTGGGGAAAAGTGCTGGGAACAGTAAAAGGATAATGACCCATAATGGCAGAAAGCTAAAAATGGATTCCAGTTGTCTCCTGGAATTAAAAGCTGTAACAATGTTGTTAAAAGCAAGCTGTTCTTTGTCCCCTGTTGCTCCTTGTATCAGCATCACAAAATCAAAGAAATTTGTCACATTCACATTCTCTAAAAAATCCTTTTGCCCAGGATTTTTCTCCTGGGATGCTGAGAAGCCTCAGAAAAAAAATGAAAAAAAATTAATGATCTCATTTGCTTCTCCTGTGTTTTGCTCATGTGGAATGTGTTTGGAGATTGTTTACCCACAGCAGATTGTTTCATTGGTTTCTGCTGTGAGTTGTTTTCACTCAATAACCAATGAGGGCCAAGCTGTGTCAAGACTCTGGAGAGAGTCAGCATTTTTCATTATTGTCTTTTAGCATTCTGTATCCTTTCTGTATTCTTTAGTATAGTTTAGTATAGTATTCTTTAATATAACTAGTATCATAAAGTAATAAATTAGCCTTCTGGGGACATGGAGTCAGATTCATCATTCCTTCCAATGTTGGGGCACCCTGCAAATACAGTAGAAATTCTTATTTATTTTTGCCAGGCAAAGTAGCAAGGCAGAAGAAGGAGTTACTGATGGGGGTAGGTGCATTGAGACATAGGCAGGGTGGTGGCAGGAGCTGTGAAAAATTACCAGTGTCAAAGTCTACAGGTCCAACCCCTAAGGAGATGAAGGAGATCCTTCATCTCCTTAGGCATGATAAAACCGTGAGCATGGAAATGGGGTTTTCCTGCTCTTTCCTATTCATGATCCTTGCCTCCCACTTTCTGTTCTCCCAGCCTACTGCAGGAACCAGAGGACAGGGGCTGGGAAACCTTCCCTGCATTTTATCTCTGGGAAGCAGCTCAGTAGCAAAACAGTCTTTGCTTCTGCCATGGGGAGGGAATTTCAGAGTTGTTTGTTGGGTACATGCTGTAAATACCAAACAGATGCACTGCAGCATGTCTTGAAAGAACAACAGATCACAGTACTAAATGCATCATCCCAACAGCCTTCTTTCCACCTGGGTTTGTGATTGCATCTCTCTGGACACCTGAATAGGCTTCCATTGTGGACTGATTGTGCTTTTCTTTTGCATTATGATCTCTGTGGTGAAGTTTTGCAGCAGTTAGTGAGCATGCAGAGTCCTAGCATTTGTTCAGCCTCTGTTCTCAGTGCTTTTCTGAGGAGTAAATTCTGCCTGCCCCAAGGGGTGTAGGTCTTGGGGGGCATTCTCCTACCTGACTCCAGATAGGCAGATACTGTGCTAAGTGAGTCAATAATCCTGCAGGCCTGGTAAATAAGATGTCATTTCCCCTTTCATGAAAGCAAAGAAAAAGAAACCTTTCCATAAACCTGTGTCATCCTTTTCCCTGCTCATGCCATCCTACATCTTATTCCACTTGTTTGGTGTTTTTTAATGTTTGCTGGTTTGGGATTTTTTTTCTCACAGTTTCTCTTTCCTCTGTGAACTTACCCTGTTCTGTTGTTTTCCACTCTGCTTCCAAAAACCATTATATACAAAAACCTCAGGTCCCCTCTCTCTCAAAACCAGTCCCTGAAGATATGAGGCTCTCTGAAGACAGATGCTTCTGCTGCATCTGGCACAATTAAGGGGTTTTTAGGGCTTTGGCCCCTCACACAGCAACCTGTTAACCACAGCTTGTGCTATTCCCTCACCTGTGACACTCAGAAATTACATTTTTACAGGAATTTCAGAGTCTCCCCAGGTTTACTTTCCCTGTGAGCTGCTCATCTGAGCTGTGGGGATGGTGGCACTGAACGTCCACACCTGATGCTGAGCTGCTCTCTCCCTTTGGGCTCTGCTGTGTGCCTGGGTTGTGGGTGTGAGTGTTGATGGTCTCAGCTGAGCTCCAGCCTGCCTGGGAAGCAGCTCAGCCATGAGTTGGCTTCATTCATGGTGCTGCTCCCACAGGCACAACTGCAGTGTGAGCTGCCAGCCTCCCCCAGTCCTGCAAACATGGCAATCACTGCCAGCCAGTGGGGTTTTCCTCTGTGCTGCAGGTCACCTATGGATTATCTGGGTTTGCTTTCTGCAGCTGGACCCTTCTCTTTGGCCTGGTGAGTGTGTGCTGGGATGAGAGCTGTGACATGCCCAAGTCCCAGGGCACAATCACTTCCTTCCCCACTCTGGTCTCCATGCCCAGTCCCCAGTGGAAGCCATTCAGCCCTGAGAACAGAGGCTGAACAAATGGCAGGACTGTGAATGCTCACTGACTGCTGCAAAACTTCACCACAGAGATCATAATGCAAAAGAAAAGCACAATCAGTCCCCAATGGAAGCCTATTCAGGTGTCCAGAGAGATGCAATCACAAACCCAGGTGGAAAGAAGGCTGTTGGGATGATGCATTTAGTACTGAGATCTGTTGTTCTTTCAAGACATGCTACAGTGCATCTGTTTGGTATTTACAGCATGTACCCAACAAACAACTGACTCTGAAATTCAGTTCTGGAGCTCACCTGGCCCTTCAGAAAACTTGCTGAGCTGCTAAACAAGCAGAAGTGTCACTGTCATATTTTCTGGAAAAATCCCTTCGCCAAATTTTCTCCTGGGAAGCTGAGAAGCCTCAGAGAAAAATGAAAACAATGATTATCTGATTTGCTTCTCCTGTGTTTTGCTGCTTTGGATGTGGTTTAGACATTGTTTACCAACAGGTGATTGTTTCATTAGTTTCATGTGAATTGTTTTTACTTATTAGCTAATGACAGCCAAGCTGTGTCAGACTCTGGAGAGATTCATGCGTTTTCATTATTATTTTTAGCCTTCTGTCGGTACCCTTTCTGTATTCTTTAGTATAATTTAGTATAGTTTTAGTTTAGCATTCTTTAGTATAATATAGATCATAAAATAATAAATTAGACTTCTAGGAACATGGAGTCAAATTCATAATTTTCTTCCTTTGTCGGGGAACCCTACAAATACAAGGGAGAAGATTTTTTTGTTATAATTTAACTCCACTGCCTGATCCCAATGTATCTTTCCAAAGGAATACAACTGTACTACATCCTACTGAAAATACCAATTGTCTGAAGAAACATCTTTCCTACCCTTGCAATCTTCCTGCCTGTTATCTTGTTAGATGGTGAGTGCTCTCCAGCTGTGATCAATACCAGCCTGGGAGGACTCCAAGAAGCCCTTGGCTGGTTCAGGTGTTGCTGTCACCTCAGTGAGGTGAGCTCAGCCTGGCCAAGGGCTGAGTGACGCTGTGCACCACACTGGGCCCCTGCAAGACTCCTTCAGGTGTAAGACAAAACACCAAAGATCTGACTGCTTTGGGTCATTAAAAACCCCAAAACAACTTCTCTTTTTTCCCCCATGAGGAATGACAGAAGGGTGCCAGTGGTCTCGTGGTGGCCCTGTGACATTTGCTGTGCCAGTGCAGAGCTCCATCCCAGCATCCCTGCACGTGGCATGGGCAATGTGACCTCTGTCCCTCGGGAGGGGACACACAAGGTCCCACAGGACCTGCTGCTCTCTGCTCTCCTGACACAGGGTAAAATGTTTGCCAACCCTGCTGGTATCTGGAGGCTCATTTATCTGAAACGGCTTAGAACAACTTCAAGACTTAAATTTCCTTTATTCACCAATCTTCCTTAATCTTAGGGATTGAAAATGATAATTCCCTCGATGCTGGCTTTCATCATACTGAGATTCATTCAGTTATCTTTCATGTCTGTTGATCAGGACTTAAGAAGTTGCCTTTTCCACAAATCCGTTGATCTAAAAGACTGGAGTGGCCCTAACAATTCTGACTCTACCTTCTCTCTTTCACAGTCTCTTGCTGCTGACTAGCTGTATGTGAACTTCATTGTCTACTTTTCATTCATCAGCTAATAAAATGGTAGAAAATTACAATTTCATTAAAATATTTTTTAGCGCTAGATTTAAATAGTTGGGGTTTTTTTTTTTTCATATTTTATTGCTCAGTTTTGCTTTCTGCTTTCCATAATCTCTGACAAATAATAAAAGTTTCCCTCACAGGCATGGTCCTGCTAGTATCTTATAAACCAGTCTCTCCTCTCTGGTAATGTGGACTTGAGAGAAGCTTTACTGCACTAAATTTTTGGGCACTGATGCTGTGTTCCTGTCAATGGATTTAGTTCCTTCAAATTCTTTGCACTGCCAGCACTCAAACTTAGTCCTGCTAGAAGTGAGGTTGTCCCAAACCTTGTCCACCGTGGTGAGCTGTTTTGTCTGGTGCCCAGTCTGTCTGTGCTGCTCCTGGCAAGGGCTCAGTGACTTCAAGGGACACAAGCTCCCTCTCCTTGGGTCTGTTTTCTCTGCCTGTGCATTTTCTGACTGAATTCAAGATAGAGAAGCAGATGGGGTTTATTATTTCACCTGTTCTGCTTAGCAGTTTCTCCCCAGGCCTTCCTGTTCCTCTCACTGTCTCTGTAGACCCCCAAGACTTATCCATTATTTCTGGTAATCATTGTTTTCTGCAATCAGTCATTTTTTTCCAAGTGTGACTACACACCTATGTCTACATTCACAGTCAGAAAATGAGATCTACCACCCAGACAATTTCCTGGAAGTTGAAAGAGGATGAGGAGTGGGAAAAGTGAACTTTGCTATTGAACCATAGAATCAGAGAGAGGTTTGGGTTGAAGAAACCTTAAAAATCACCCAGTTCCAGCCCCACTGGGCACCTTTCAGTAAACCAAATTGCTCGAAGCTCCAACCAGCCTGGCCTTGAACACCTCCAGGGGTGGGACATCTATGACTTCTTTGGTGAAGAACAGATGGAAAAAATCCAATAAAGATTGAAGAAATGGAACAAATGGCTGCATGCCTGAAAATTACATTTTTTGGCATCATTTATACTGAACACTAGCCCCAAAGAAAGGCACATATAAAAAATGAGATTCAGTGACGACCTTTATCAGCTCTGGTGACAACTATAAATCAGGCTGCAAATTCTCATCAGCTTGCTGGACAGAATTCATTACAGACAGAGGCAACTGCATTGCTTTCTGGCTTTGATTGAGGTGTGTCCCATTTAAATAAATGCTCTTGCACTGGAACAAATCACACGTTTCAAAACAGAAGTCCAGGAATATTATTCATCTTTTGAGGACTAAGACCCAGCTAAACCTCTCAGTGTTTTGTTTGGAGTATAATGCAGATCAATTTGTTCTTCTCTTAAGCAGACCAATTTTCTGTTCATTAACTCAGACAGTGTGTTGATGGCTGGTATTGAATATAATGGCAAGATTTAGAGCCCTAACAAATCAGCACTGCTTCATTTATTCTTTTTTTTTATGCATTCTGAAAGTACATGTGGCAGATTAGCACCTGATTTTAAACTTGTTAGGGTTTAACAAATAATGGGAAAGTCTGTTATCTCCTGCTTCCAACCATGGAGCAACTTTTATGTAATCTTGAAGTTTCATAGTTTATTAAAATGTTATGGGGCTTTTTGGAGCGTAAGGAGCAATAAAATTTGGTAGCAATGTCATTATGGGCAGTAATGTGAATTCCATCAGTTCCTGAAGTGTTCAAGAAACAGCTTCACAGACTCATTAGATTAATAGGCTCCTTTACCTGTGTTCTGAACTTGGAGCTGAATTTCATTGCTCTTTTCTTTTCTGTAATTAGGAAATATCCTGAGAGCCTTACAATTATCCAAATGTTTTGCTGGCCATGCTTAAAACATGATTTTTTTCCTCTCTGGAACTTAGTGTGTAATTGGAAAACATTCTGTGTTGTTGACAGAAGGTGATTATTAAAGCAGCAATATTTTTCAGCATGTCTGATAATTAGGTAATAGTCTGTCTCTCAGTTTAAATTGTCCTGGTTTTTTGGTTTTTTTTCTGGAATGCCTGAAATATTTCTGGAAAATAAAAATTTAGGCTGCATACTTTCCTCTTATAACAAATAATTATTCAGACTTTGTGGCCTGAGTATATAAAGACCAGGTATGTACAAAGCATTAAATATTTTATTGCCCTACTTCCTAAATTGTTGGCATAAACACTTTTCTTAAGGATCTGGACACAGAATCTGGAAGTTGGAGTTGTAAATAAGTTAGTGCTGGATCAGACCCCAGGAATTGTCTCTCCTGGCATATGGCCCAGGACAAGGGCAAATACTTAGGGAAGACTCTGAAAAGCAGGCAAATCTCTCAAGCTGAGGATTCAGGATATTCCTTTAGTCCCCCCCAAGGGCTGGTTCATGGGCTTCCTGAAAAGCATTCCCCTTCAAGACATATAATCTTTGATGGATTTTTCTTCCATTTTTCTAATTCTTTTTTGGATCCACCTGCAGCCCTGGCACCTGCTCTGTTCTGGGACTGTGACTTCCACAGTTTGTTTGCCTTCAGCATGAAGAATAATCCCTTTTATTTGTGTTGAACCTAACACTGGCTGGTGTCACCTGGTGCCTTCCAGTATTTATTTTGGAAAAGGCAGGGAATAAACATCCCTTATTTACCTTCTCCATACTGCTTATGACTTTTTTGACTTTTGTCCTAGTTCTGTTCAATCAGTTCTTCTCAAGTTTAAGTTTCTTAGTTTGTTCAGTCACATGAAGGAATACTTAAAAGATAAATACAAGTCAATCTAATTCTGATCCTTCTTTTTTTTTTTTAATTCAAGACAGATATTGCTAATAAAATTTATTCCATAATTTAAAGAAGAGTTATGCTTTGAGAACTTTGCCTATGAGTCTAAAGGGCTCTGATTTGGACTCTGAGAATCTTAAGTCTCTAAAACCTTGTGGTTTTGAGAAGATCAACAGTATTGCAGCAAACATTTGCCCTTCAAGAATCTGATCCGTCCCAATCTCAGAGAAGATTTCTTATTTGTCCACTTATCTGTGTAAATCTGTGATATGGAGGAGGAGATTTTTTTTTTATATATATATTGACAGCAATAAGTAGAGCATAGAAGATTTTCATCTGCACCTTCAGAGCATTTCATAAAGCTGGTTAGTGACTGTGATGAAGAATATTATCATCAGGTTTGAAAAAAAAGACTGGAACATGGATAAGGAGTATGCTAGGTCTGTACACCCAGGTTTTGAAAGAACCAAGTCTCCAGACCCAGTGCTCCCTTTAGCAGGTCACCCCAGCTGGGCAGTGCATACCTCTGCAGCTACAGTGAGCTGGATTTGTGCTTGTACCTGCCCTAAAGGGTTTAAACTCACCTTTGACTCATCCCAGGACACCCCATGGGTAATGTTAAACCACCCACATGTCTCTAGCTCCAGCTGCATCATGGTGACATTCCTGGGGGAGCCAACATAATGGGGAGGTGGTGAGGAATTGTTTCCCTAACTGAAACTGGAAGCAGAGGTTTGGTAGGATCAATCAGTTCTCAGTTTAGCCAAGTTGCAAATAAACCACTGCCCTAGTCCTGTGCCAAGAAAAACTGCTGATTCCTTTAATGGCAGAGTGCTTGGGACTTAGGTTTTATGTTTTATCTGCAGGGCAGTGCACGTAAGCACTGATCAGACCTGAACTTCAGTTTATGACATCCCTTTATTGTTGTAATGCTTTTCATCCTGAACTTTTGACCTGCTACCTAACCCTCATTTGGAGTCCCTTTCAGATGTCTGCCCCAGCCTTTCTGTCGGGCAGGTTGTGTGCTTTGAGAGCTGGACACTGTCTCCAGTATTTTTCCTCTTGTCCACCTGACTTGAGAGCTGGAGTAGTCCCAAAGTGCCCAGAGACAAGCTGATTTGCCTTGTTTCATGTGAAAATGGTGATTTCTCTGCATGTTTTTCCTGCTGGTATAATTCTGCAGAATAAATGTCAGAGTTGGAGCACAATATTAGGTTCCAGAATCTCCTTTGTTAGGGGGTCATTTGCCTTTCACTTTCAGAGATTTTCCAGTCTTATTAAACTCCTACAGAGACTGTGGAAGTCAGAAACCTTTAATCACAAAGAATGGGGTTTTTTGACCTTGTTTTCTACACTAACTATATAGCAAGCTGTGTATGTACATTCAAAGCAGGTCACTCTTGCATTCATCTAAGGGAAATTGTGGCACAACAAACGTGACAAACACCAACCACATCATTTTATGGCTATCCTCAAAGCCACTTTTAGCGATGGCTGTGTTAAAAAATAATGTGAGTTCTTCAGTAAGAAGTTCCCAGCAGTACTTTTGGTTTTAAGTCCATAATTAGGTTCCACACAAACACAATTTCAGATTTCCTTAATGACCTTTTGTTTTCCTCCTTGCAGATAATGAATTCATTTATAGAAACCAGAATGGCACAGTGATTCTGAGGAATGTCAAAACCAACAGTTCAACAATATTAATAGAAAACAAAAAAATTGTAAGTATTTTCTATGACACGTAGCTGAATTTCACAGCTCTCTTGCAGTTGGATCAGTAAAGCAGAAAATGACTTGGTTTTCAACTTCATGTATTGTCAAGGAGAAGCAATTCACTGGTGATACAATGGGCTATGCAGTGATGGATAATGTGAGATTGAACTCCAGCTTTTGTTATAATTCTGCAAGCTCAGTTTATCTCACACTTCTGGAAAGCATCATATAGAGATTTGCAGCTAGTCTTGCATATTATATATAATTGAAAGATGCATAATTCTCATCTCTACATGCTTAATAAAAAGGACAATTGATATAAATTATTGTCTATTGTCCTTCTCTACATTTCACACAAATACTTATTTTTTACTTGTGCATTTGCTGATTTTTCTTGCCTAATGGTTGAAATGTGATTTCAGTGGTTTTTATGAGCAGTGTTAAGGAAAAGAAGTGGAGTTGTATTTGAGAGAAACCCTAAGAAATTGTGGGAAGAAGTTACTAGGTGACTATTAAGATGAATATAAAGAAAAAACAAAGTCACATCTGATACTGAGTATTGCTTATAGTGATAGAAATGTTTTGTAGCATTGTTTTGTGTAGTAGATGAAACCAGCATTGTGGCAAAGGTTAGTACATCAATTGTATTAATTATTTTTTAATGAGACAAAGAATTTATTAGTGAATAATGTCAGGGCCCAAACTTAAACTTCACATTCTGCATTTAACCTTCAAACTTTACTGCATCACGTAAGCAATCCTCTTTTACCAGAGTGCAACCTCTTTCTTTACAATTCTGAGAGAATGGGCTGGCTTCCTTTAATGTCAAGGTCTGTTGAAGTCAAATTACTTCCATTTGGCCTCTTGTTTATTCCACTGGTTTTTAATTATTGCCATTTGTAAGAAAAGCACAGTGCTACAAGATAATCCTACATTTTCATGATGTTTTCCACCCTACTGCCTGCTCTACCTTTGTTCCTCTGCCCTCTCAGTGAATACATTTGCAGGTTACCTGCACATTGATCCACAAAGCCTCAGTGCAAGAGCTGCCATTACATTTATTCAGACATGTTGTCTTTTTCCTCTTCCTTCCCAGCCCTGGGGCAGAAAACCTTTGCTACTTGGTCATGTTTTCCCTTCTCTATGTTATTAACATTACAGTAAATAAAATCTGTCTTCTGTAAATAAAATCTGTCTCCATGCTGGCCCTGCTGGCGCCAGGCTCCCCCATCCTGAGCTACTCTGGGTCAGCAGCCTGTGAGGTGTCCCAGAGAGGTGGTGGGTGCCTGTTCCCTGGAAATGCTCAAGATCAGGTGGGATGGGACCCTGAGCAGCCTGGTCTGGCTGAAGCTGTCCCTGCTCATTGCAGGGGTTTGGACTGGACAGTCCCTTCCCACACAAATCATCCTGTGATGGTGCTGCCTGTCCCCTCTGCTTCTGGCTGCCCCCACAGCCCATCCATCCCCCCTGCCCTTGGGGAGGACTTTCCCCAGTTCCCCTCCCAGTTTTGCTGTGTGGGACTCTCTCAAGGACTTACATCTAATTAGTTAGGTGAGAGGGTGAGATTTAAAAGGCAGTGCATGAGTGATGTGTTAGTGGCACCTCTTTTTGACCTTGGTGCCATCTGTGCCAGCAATGCATTACATTGGAACATACCGGGGAGGAGAAATGGATGCACTACACAAATGAAAAGTGGAGCTGGGAAAAAAGTAATTCCTGGCAAGTCTGAGATACCATGGCAGTTCTTCTTGTTAGCAAGATTTACAGTGCTGAATTTTGCAGAACCCGGGTCAGGGTGCACTGGATCACTGCAGCATCTCAAAAACTCTTACTAGAGAAAACAGAACAGTTTTCCTCTGGGTTATCTTAATTGGAGGAGGTAGTGATGTCTCTATTACTAATTTTCTCCAGAAGATATTTAATATTTTTTTTATCTCCTGCACTGTCCAGTGAATACAGATAATGGGAGGAAATTAATAAATTGGCTTTTATCAGAGCTTTCTACTAACTACTGCCTACACTTGCAACCTCACCAGCCACTGTGCAGTAAGGAAAATTCTGGGTTTTTTTTATACAGCTGCCTGCTCTGAGTCACAATGTATTTATTCTTTCTCTTATGAGTGCCCACATAACATTTCGGGGGTTTAAAAAAAAAAAAAAAGATACTATACTTTTCAAGACACTTAATTCTGGCAGTATTCTTCATCCTTAGAGAGATGATCATAACAATTAGTTCTAGGTGTCATTAGCTTGAAAACTGATGAATAGTTGTTTCAAAACTGTATTTGTTTTCCAGGTCTCCTTAAAGGCTATCCGGTATGAGGTGTCACCTGACAGGGAATATGCACTATTTGCCTTTGATGTTGAACCTGTAAGTAAACAGATTTGATTTCAAAATACACAGCCAGTGGCAAACTTCTTTTTTTGGTTTTTTTTTTAACTTTTATGCCAGCAAGATGATATTTTAAATTAATTGCTTCCTAAGAAAGAAAGCAAGAAACCCCCTCACTTAGCAATTCTGAGAGCATGTCACACTGCCATCTAGTAGAGGAGAAAGGTATAAATTAGACTGTGAGGAAACACTGTCACTGCCAGGATTTTATAGCCTCCGGGAGGGGGATTGTAAGGACATGTCTTTGCTACAAGGATTTCTATTCCTCTTCTGTGATTTTTTTTTTTTCCACGGTGTCTTTTTCCATCATCCTATAAATTTCTTCCCCAGAACAAAAAGCTACTGTCAGTGTCTCCCACAATTGAAATAATACATTAATTATGGTGTCACCATTCCCTGTGCTGCAGTTAGGCTTGAGCTATCACTTTCATTATAAATCCTTTTCTTCTGAGAGTTAGGTATAAATCATTTGTAAAAAATCACCATTAGGTTGATACTAAGTTCTGGATTACAGCAAATTTTTTACCAGGCTTCAAAAGGGAAAAATGTAATGAGTCATTTTTAAATGATGACCAAAGAATCAAACATGGGGGAAGCAATCCTTCTGTATGAATAATATTTTTGTCTTTTTCAATTCTGCTGGTATAAGGCCTGAATTGTTTGAGTGATAGCTATGCTGTACTACTTGGATGAACTATATATTTTGTTTCCATAGTTTAGAATATCACCAATTCTTCAAAATTAAAATAATTAATTTGCTGACAGCTGTAATTGTTTTTGTCCATGATGTAAATTACATTTCAGCTGCTAACCAAAGGAAATTTGTGGGTCCTTTAGGCGGTGAAAGTTGTAGCTCTGTTGCTTATGATTTCTCTGCTATCATCTTTGTAGTTATTCCTGACTTTGTGTTATGAAAGTCAGAAGAAGCATGTCTGGTTTTAGAGTAAGGAAAAAAATAACTCTATCAGAAACTTAAGGAGTAATTAATAATGATTTTTCCTGGGAAATTACTGGTGGTGTGACTTCACTTGCCTGAAGTTTAGCTGAGTTCTAGACAGAGATGGATAGGGAAGTGTTAATTCTAAACATGGAAAAGACAGCCTAAGGGTCACTGAGCATGCAAAGCCTTTCTCTCTAATTTCCCTGCCTTGTAAGCCAGAGATGTTTTGCAAAATGCAGTTCTTTTAGTGGAAATCAGGCTTTGTCTGTGGAAGCCCTGTGCCAACTCTGCTCAGATGGACTCTGGAAGCTGGAAGAGCCCTGAGGAGGGAAGGCTTCCCCTCACTTCCTCTGAGAATGACAGAAAAAATGCTTTTAATGACAAAACAAACACAAAAGAACCCAAAAAATCTTAAAAAAAAAAGAGAGAGAAAAAACCTTAAATTTCTAAAAAGTAATGAGAAAATAAATTTTTATTCTCAGCATTTTTCCACTGAAAGGACTGCACACTGAAGATCTGAAAGAAGCAGAGTTAGGGGGGCTTTTACAGCCCAGACCCAGACTTTGTGTTCAGGGTGTGGTGCAGTGCTTGATGTGGGCAATGTGGCAGGAGAGCCATGGGAATGGAAAGGGATGGGCTGGATGTGCTTCCTCTGCATCCTCCTCTCTGCATGTCAGTGCTTGCTGTGAGCTTGAGGTACAGAAAAATACTGAGTTTGTGGTTCTTAAGATGCCTGTCTGGAGAAGAGAGAGCAGCACACATCCAGGTGCTCCCTGCATCACACCACATCTTTTTCTAATAAGGAAAACCCAGAGTGGAAAGCTGAAAACATTTTTTGGGAATGTTTCAGAATGTGTCATCAATGTAAGAGAACATCGCAAATTGTTCTTGCTATATTCATATACAGCAAGAGTTCCTGAAGCAAAATAAAACAAAACAAACCCTCTTTTATTCCTCTAAGATCCATGTTTATAGAGAAAAGAAAATTTGTTGGTTTTGTTTTGTTTTGAGTTTTGTTTAGTTCTGTTTTGAAGCACACTAATAGAGGGGTGGTGGGGTTCAGTCTTGGTTATTGCAGCCTTAAGCAATGATGGGTGGCTCTCTGTATTAAAATGGCAATAAGAGTTAGATTATTTCTTCAGCTTTCTTCTTCCTTGGTATGCAGACTGTGACTACAAATAATTGCATGTTAGTTAGCTCTTCACATTTTCAGCATTTCAAACTGTATTCTTGGACAAAATTCAAATTATGCTGTTTTCTGCAACAAGGAATTGATCAGCAAAGCCTTGGGCAGTTGTCCTTGTTGCAAAGTCAAAAGGAAATTTCAGGAGATGTATTGGCAGAGGACATGTCTTTAAAGTTTAATTCTACAATTTCAAAAAAGGAGCTTCTTGGAATTATTGCATACTTATTTTTTAGCCATCAGAAATTGTTTCTTATTTTTTTGGCATTTGAAAGTGCGATGTGCTGCCTTTTAATTGTTTGTGAGTATAGATATTTTCATCATTTTTTTACACAGTACAGTTGTGCTGCTTTGATATGCATAGTATGAATTAATAATTTGTCTGAATTCTGAAATGAATGGATTCAGCCTCTGTGTTTAATATCAGACAGGAATAAACATCAAAATAGGAGAGCACAATGTGTCACTCCAATGAAGCGGAATATTTTTAAGAAAAGTGCCACAAAGTCATTTCCTTCCAGTAATAGCTGCTTCTATGTTTTTCTATTTATTTTCACAGAAGCATCTCTGCTCAGTGTTGGTCTGGGTGACAGCAGTGACACCCACACTGGAATAACACAGCACTGAACTGCCAGACACCTATTTTGCAAAGACACTGAGGCAGCTAATGTGTGTTTTCCTGTTGTATCACTCCATCATTTTAAAGGATAATGAATTAAAGCACGTTCCTTAAAATATATTTCTCCCAGGAAGCTTGGCAGACAGCTGTGAGCCTGGTGTGGGTACATTCTGGCTAGTCTGGCTGTCAGATTTCATTGTAAATGCCTTTTTTTTTGCAGTGCTTATCTTTACAGAAGTTTAATCTTTCAGGCAGCAATATTCTGGGTAAGCCTTGTGCTAATAGGGAGCTTTTCTAACCTTGAACACAGAAGATTTGTTCTTTTTCTGGAAAGGTCACAGGAAAGGCACCAAGCTTCTTTGTCTTGAAATACTCCCACAGTTTTCTGCTGTTTATTTTTAGTTTCTTCACACCACAACAAGGTGCAACCTGAGGCTCAAACAGCAGAGTGAGATTTCAGGAAGGCATCGGGGAATAAACACCTCCATGGAGAAACTTTGATTTCAAACCATCCTTCACCAAAACAAGTGTGTGGTCTCTGATGTGAGATTTAATAACCCCAAAACATGTGGGCAAATGGGGTTTGGCCACAGCAGCTCAGCAGAAGGGGGTCAGAGGCTCACAGATGTCTCTGGTGGTGCCTGGCCAAGGTCACTCCAGCACCACTGACAGGCAAGCTCTGTGCTCCCCTTGTGCCTCCTGGGGACACACACAGGTCTTTGGGCTGGCCCCACCTCTGTGGTTACCCCTGGTCTCCAAAAAGGGTCTCCCAAATAACCAAGTGACCAAGCAACCCTTAAATCTCGTGGCATTTCAGTGACTGGGGTAAGAGTAAAGACTTAAGTAAGAGTAAAGTAACTAAAGCTTGTGCAGCTTTGTGTGGCAGTCAGTTACCAGTGGAGTTTGTGTAATGGAATAAAAGAACAGAGGAAATATCTGAGAAGAAAACTTGTTTTCTGGAGTGACATAGTGAGATGTTAAATTGTGAGTATTTAATTGCCTTTATTAGGAATCTTGTCGTCACGCAAGAGAGGAATTAAAGCTGCCAAGATTCCTTGTAAAACTTTTTGCTCTTTGTCTCCAATTTTATCAGCCCATTACTGTGTTTGTTCCAGTTAAGGGCAAATTCACTCAGAAATTCTGGCTGATTGGCGTGGACCAAACTGCAAGGGCTTCTGAACAAAGTTAGAGCTCAGAGGATTTTGCAGCTGATACAACAGATGCTGTTACCTATTTTGCAGTAAAAGAAATGCTCTTTTTTAATCCCAAATGGCTGGAAAGAATGAATCATTGTTGTAATTGGAACACACTCAATAATTATTTTTTAGCCTAGTTCATGTGGTGAGTTCAGTATTTCTGTTCTCCCTGCCTGTATCTCTGAGAGGAGTGGTGGGAGCAAAGAGAGGTCAGAAAGACCCAGAGCAAACCTTAGGCTTGTTATTTAGAGTGTGAATGAAGTAAAAAAGCATTATTTATAGAAAGAAACATATTATTGTTGTTGTTGTTACTATTTTTTATTATTTCTCCAAGTCTGGTGGTTATGTGAAATAAATGGGTTTTGTGCTTATGGTCCCATTACGACCTCATGCTAATTTAATTAGTTGTGTAAAAATTAAAATAACATATTGTTTGTTATTTCCAAAACAGTAATGGGTATAAATATTAATGAATCCTCACAACATCCTTTTGAGTTAGGTAATAAACATTATTATGATAAATATACCTCTGAAAATTGAACACTGTCATAACTATCATCAGTAATACTGCTCAGACTGTAGTCATGATATTTATTGCTTAATTGAAATGGATTTACCAAGCCTAGAAATAGGCTTACATAAATCTCTTTTCTTTATATGGCAATAAATATATTTCAAATTTAGTTTTTTCATTCTCACCCAATGTTGTTTTCAGGAACACTGAAAATGTTTCGTGATTTCATGATAAAGTGAGCACAGATAGAATATTTCTGTCATAAAATAATGCTACCTGTTTTATTGATTGTTATTTAATTTTTGGTGTTTGTTGTAAATTATTAGTTTTTGAAGGGGCCATTTTGAAGCAAAAAGCTTATGTTTATGGTTTTTCATATCCTCTTTTTAATGTGAATACAGTTTTGAATCATTGTTCATAAATCAGAAGGACTCCTCTATTGGAAATGTGCACAATATAAGGACATTGTTCACTTATATCAAAGACTGGTGGCTAAAATGATTTTTTCCAACATTTTCAAGCCTAAAGCACTGTAATTTCATATACTTGTGAGAAATAGTTACTGTTACTAGGATAAATAATGGATTAGGATAAAGCACTTACTAAACAAAAAGAAGAAAAGGACTCAATCCAAATACTGTTTATATTAGTTAAAATATTTCTGTTATTACATTGTGCATGTGTGTATCTTCAGGCAGAGTAACTTTTTTCTCAATTCACCAACTGTATGAATGTAGTTGTGAATGAAGAATAAGCTGTATGACTGTAGTCATCCAGTGCTTTTTTAAAGAGCAGAAGTAAAGTTATTCATGAATTAGTGGAAACACATAGGCCAGCCACCCATCAAATCTGCTAATTCGTTAAATTTTTGGGAAAGCAACAACTTCAATTACTTCCCATAGAATAAATATTATTAATACCATTCAGCTAATCTTTAATAGTTCAATAAAATGCTCACAGCTTCTGAAAATGGCAGTATTTTTATGTGTGGGCTGTCAGTGAGGTTGTTCTGGGGTGTCAGGGCTGAAGGTGGGATCACCTTTCTTTCTTGTTCTTACAGATCCTGTTTTGAATGATATTATTTTAACAGCCAAGATTAGATGTGTGATAACCTTATTTGATAAGTGCTGTTTAACCCCTTTGTGGTAGAGCAGCAGTGCTCCAGCTCCATTTACATAACTAAAGCTAAGGCCTGTGTGTCCAGAAGTGTTGCCTTAACAAGAATGTTCTGACAGCATAGAAGAGGTTAATTTTGAGGGTGCTAGTTTATTTTGGATTTGAAGCTGAAGCAGCAGCTATTTTTTGACAACACTCAAAGGCAATATTTTATTTTAAAAGAGCTTGTTGTGGTAATTTTGAATTACTAATCTGGTATTTGTGAAAGACAGCCTATCTTTTCCAGTCTCAAACCCTGCTGTTTTCAAGAAGACAAACAGAATTTTCAAAGGTATCACAAGGTTGATTCAAAACCATTTCCACACTCCTATTTGCTTTTCTGTCCAAGCTGGGGAGTCTATCTTAGCCAAGAGATGAGCTCTTCATGGTCACCTTTCACTGAATAAACCAAAGCTGCTAATACCTGAGCCTCAGCAGTGGGAGGTTTTCCTAGCAGTGAATCTCAGGGCAGGCAGAAGCAGCAATATCTCTGTCAGATACACCAACATGTCATGTGTTGCTATCAGTAATTGTTTCAGACTAATTAATGTGTGATATCTGCAGTGGCACAGAGAGTGAGAGGGAAGTTTGCCACAAAACTCTCAGGGGATTCCTGGGTTTTCAAAACTCTATTACAGGGTTGTACAAACACTGCCTTCTCAGGTGTCCTCAGCTGTGCCTTCAGCAGCAGGGCCCTTTGGATGCCAAACCTTCTCTGCTGCACGTGCTCACAGAATTAAAACTTCTTACTACCCACTCTAATTGAGAAAACACTTCATCAAATGGTGAGAATATTTGTTCTTCCACCAATTTCTGTCCCATTGTTTGTTTAGAATAGAAATTTTTGGACACAGTTACAGGCCAGTGGAGCAATAATTACTGACAAGATTAATCCTAGAGTTTTCTTTTGAGGGAGAAACTACAGAAATTAATTTCATGTTGCTAAATTTCAGGGCGAATTTTGGACTAACACAGGGGAAGAAAACAGGTCAAACCTATTATTTATTTTGCTTTGGGGGGACCCTTGTGGTTCATTTGTAATCCTGGCAAAGTTCCAGCAGAAACTGTATTCCTTTATGTAGCCTGAATGGTTCTTTGCTTTTGACAGCAATTCTTCTGCTTTGGAACAGCTTGATTTAATGAGAAAATAAAATAGTTTAAAAAATAAGTTAGAGGGGGGTTAGGCACTCAAAGAAATATACTGTAGGGATGTTTTCGTGCTTAGGATCCTTGAGCCATGGGGCCAAGGATTCTTATTGAAAATTAAGGGTGTGTCATTGTAACTCAATAGAAACTGGAGGAAAAAAAGTTGGAATGAAAAGACACAACCCAAGTATGCATACTTAGGATGTGATTCCATTCTTAATAAAAGGGAAAGGATAAGCATTGAGTGTCAGCAAGGAGGAATGGCTGGGTGGGGGCTGCTTGTGTCTGTTATCCATGGAAAATATGTTTGCACCCCCAAAACGCAAAGAATGGGTATTCTCCTCATCCTCAGCAGGTATTCTTGGAGTGAGATCATCTCAACATTGAAGGAACTTGGTCTAGTAGAGGGTGTCCCTGCCCATAGTAGTGAGGTTGGAACTGGATGATTTCCCAACCCAAACCATTCCATGATTTATCATTGGCAGCCACTGTGGTGACTTAGGGCCTGCAGCCCTTCCATGGGCCAACAATAAAACCACACTGGACACCAGATTTTTGGCTCTATTGCTCCCTGGTTTTGGGGATGTTTCCAGGGGGAAGTCTGTGCTTCTGAAATGCTGGTCTGGGTGCATTCACAAAACACAACCAGATGTGTGTGCCTGAGCTGGGAAGCAAAGCTCAGCACAGCCTGCAGTCTTCCATCCACACATTCCAGTTCTGCTGCCGCCTGCTCCCTGCACAGCAGTGATTTTAGGAAAACTTCTTATTCCAATTTCTTCCAATTCTTCCAATTTCTTATCCAGTCTCCATTCTCTCCACTCCGGGGACTGTTTGGTCTGATCATTACAACAAAACTTGAAATGCAGAGCATTAAAAACAGTCTGCTGACTTCAGCTGCTGAGCTTTAACTGCTTTCCTATTAAAAACAATGGATTAAACACTTGCTGTTCTCCTAATAATGCAGATAAATTGAATTAGAACTAAACCTGAAGCCTCCTGAATTGAGCTGGGAGACTTCAACAGAAATTGCACAAACATGACTGAGTGCAAAATTGTTTTTCAGACTAAGTTGGACAGCCTTGCCTGTGTAGCAAAGGCCAATAAACTGGATCCTGAATTTATTCACAGCACAGATACACATCAGTAAGCTGCAAAGGAAATCCACAGTTCCAGGGAAGACTAGAGGAGCATCCAAACTCAGAAATAATTAGCCTGTCATGCAAAAGTACATAGGTGTATTATGTATCAGTATCAGCTATCAGTAGCCTTCCTCTGTAAATATTTTCTTTAGTAAATGAGATTTTCATCAAGCAGGGAAGGGGAAAAAAAGCCGCAAGGCAAAACACTATGATACAAAAATAAACAATTTTTCTTAGCTTGCATAAGGCTGAATTTCTCATTCTGCTTCCTCTTCTGTGTGTGTAGATGAGCTAACTTGAACAAATTGGTAGAGGTTAATGTCCTAATAAGATTCTTAAAATGTCATAAAAACAAAATGCAGTTTGTTTTTGAATAAAGCCTTCATAAGATAATGTAATAATAAGGTCTCCTAAACAGTCAAAATCAGATGGACAGATTTAAAATAATCACAATTTTCTTTCTTGCACTTGTATGGGAATCTATCTTAGTGAAACATGGGGTAACTTTGCTTTATGAGGAATGAAATTATAGAAAAAAATTAAAATGTAACAAAAAATTAGATTCCCTGCAATATAGAGAGACTTCAGAATTGCATTAGAGATGAGTTCCTGATTTTAGTATAAATTTGCTTCCTAAGTTTTTCGGGACAATGAACATCCTGGTTTGTACTGGATTGTAATAAATACAGGTGGTTATTTTAAAATGTTAAGGAAAGAAATATATTAAGAATAGCAGACAAGATGAGAAAACAACAGTGATTTAAACAGCTTCAGAAGGCAAAACTAGAAAGAATTTAGTTCTGGTGTCTCTGCAGAAACATATGAAGCAGTCTATAATCTAATTTGACTGGTTTCCAGTCCTTTTTAGTTTTTTTAATTTTTAATCACTGAAATAGTAAAAAATATACATATTTAGTGCCCTCTTCTGGAAAAACAGCTCTTGCTATGCCAGGCACCCCAATGAAGTTCCTGTACTCAGAAATGCAAATCTTCTGATGTAAATGTTCTCCTCTTTAGCTGAGTTACATCCTAAATCTAAGGAGTGAGTGGCTCTCTGTGTTTACCCTGAACAAGTGCCTTTTATCTCTTTAACTGCCTGCAGAACTCTGCTTTTACCAGCTTGATGTTAAAGCCAATAATTAATGTTCCTCCTTGGGCAGCTAATGACCCAGATTTGAAAATGGAATCTTCTATTCTTTTTACTTCTATTCTCTGCTCAAAAGAAGCTCTTTCTTGAAAAGGGAGAGGAATCACAGGGCTTTAGTCATGTCTTTAAATGCTTGAGTCCTCACATTTCTGTGTGCAGGAGTGGTGCTGCCGATGGCAGGGCTGTGGAGGGCTCTGCAGCAGGCGAGGAGCAGGGCAGCTTCTGTGCTCCTTCCTGTCCCCTTTGCTCTCCCCCTGCTTGCCAAAGAGAAGTTCTTCATCACCACAGACCATTCACCCCATGGAAGTTGCCCACAGCATCACAAAGATAACACAGAAAATATCTTCGTGTCTTCTGTGTGATTTCAGTTTGTTTTCTTCCTGTCAGAATACAGAATTGTCTCTTCCAGTGAATTAGATCTGTGTGTACATTGAGCTACAGCTCTGAGTCTTCTGATCTCGTATGGAACTGGAAAATTAATCTTTCACTGAACAGGGAGAGGATTTTTAACCAAGGTTCCCAGAATACATCTGAATATTTTCATTTCTTTCACATCCACTTCACTGCTTTTAAACTGTTGCTCTCTAGTGCTTTCTGACAGACTCATCTTTCTTGTCTCTGATTCTTTTCTTTGAGTCTTCTAAAAGTGCCCTGAGCCTAGGACCAACTATAAAATTTCAATGCCAGTCCTAACTTTTTGTAGTATTCCCATTCTCAGCTGCTACAGTAGAAAAAGCAATTTTTACATGTTAAGAGTAAATTTTAACAGAAAGAACATATGCTGTGGTTCTGTAGTTGTTAATTTTTGCCTCTAAAGCAAATTATTTAAAAATGAATAAGTAAATTAGATATACTAAATATTCAGCACTTTTTCATGGCTTGGTTCTCACATAATTGCTGTAAAACTTTACCATTTGCATTGTAAACTTCACAAAAAAAGAGGCTTTTAAAATATTTCCAGACTCAGTGTCTGCACAGCTCGAGAGATGTTTGTTTGAAAGAAGGTATTATCTAATGTTTCATTAAAAGCTGTATTAAGCATTGTTTTCTCCTGCTGTCCTTCAGCCCTCAGACTTGCAGCTCCAAAGACAATGAAGGTGAGAGTCAGTCGAGTGAATGTGGATGTGAACCCTCTAAACTCCCATCTCCACCAGCTAACCCAGGCTGCCTCTATAAACAGGATAATTCAGGGTGTAATTCTAAAGCTAAAATAAACATCAAGGGCTGCCGAGAGGAATCATAGCCCACACAAGCTTTTGGCACCATTGTCTGGGAAAAAGGGAGCTGCTGCATGAGATTGTAGGTGCAAAAAGGGGAAATGCTTGTAAAGAATGACTGGAGAGGTCAGGGGCAGGGACATCCCTCAAGGTAGACAGCTGCAAAGAGAGGCACTCCAAGTTGCAAAGTGCAGGAGCCTGGGAAAGTATTTTGGGAAAGGATGTCTGTAAATCAGATAGCTCTAGTCTTCTGTCTGAATTGGCTTTGGGCCACTGAGCCAGGGAAGTGCACTGGATGGACTTTGGGTCTGGCCCAATACAGGGATTATTATGATCCCAAATATTCCTAAAAAATCATGGTTGTGTGCTTCTGTAGGTGTGTTTGTATGGATCTGAAGGTGTTTTATGTTTTCTGCATTTGAGGTAATTGCTATGTCCTTCTAAAACTTTTATTTGGCCTCAGGCTACTTTTGTACTCACAGTACATAATAATGTTTGTTCATCTTTTGCTTCTGTTCCTTAGATATTTTGTTTGGTGTATTAGAATCACAACTATGTACTAGATAATTCCATTCTCATTTCTGAGTTTCTGACTAGAGGGTGAGAGGGGAAACCCGGGAGTTCATATCTATGATGTGAATATTGATAAAAGTTTAAAAAGATCAACAAAAGAATGAGCTCATTATTGATAACGTTCATTCATAATTCTTTGTAACTTCATTGCAGCTACCTCCCAATAACCTGAGCATCAACAAGTGCACAAAGGCTGGTGCAAAAACCCCACAGAGTGCTTTGCAGCTCCCATTTCATTTACCAGTTAAAAACATAGCTGCTGTCCTTTAAGCCAGGGACTGAAGGGCTTTGTGGTGCCAGGGAAGCGCTGTGAGGGACAGGTGGCTCGGGAGCAAAAGGAGCCTTTTGTAATTGCTTGGCAGGGCAGAGCTGCATTAGAGTGCAGCAGCAGTTGGCAGATTGGATTAACATTCTCTGAGGGGTGAGAGCTGGCACACGAGCTGGCTCTTAATACCTGTGGCCTAACTTGCTTCTGGAGCTGCATTTGCAACAAAAAGAGCATTCACTCCACCCCGCTGCTGTCACAAAGTCATAAATCCTCAAGCTGGCCTCAAAATCCTCTTTTGGCGCTCTCAGCAGTATAAGGCTCTCAAAAGTCTAATTTGAAAACTAATCTTTTAACAAAGAATTATTATCATGAAACAACTGAGATAGATAATCAGTTTGTGGAAGGTGAGTTTGCAGCATTCTCTTGCAGCATGGCAGTCCATCCATTGCTATGGTTGATGTTGCCATCACAATTTATGGTTGCTGCAAACTTGAGATGAGATTATTTGCCAAGGAATAACTCCTTCGCTTTGATGTTTCAGAGCGCTTTGGTTTGGTGCTTGGAAAATCAGTTTCTAATCCCAGCCCAGCCTCTGTATGTTTGTGGGAGAGATTTGCATATTAACCATGTGTGCTGCCTGTGGTGCATGACCCCGCCACAATCAGCTTCAGCTTGGTTAGAAATGCTTCCAAAATGCAGGTCCCCATGGCAGGAATGTGCTGTCCCTCCCTGATGTCACCTTGCTGTGAGATTTCTCTCCAAGGAAGCCTCTCTGGTGTGGGTGGCAGGGCATTCACAGCTCTGCATGGCTGGAGAGCTGTCCTGGCTGTCCTTTAAACAACAAGGACAATGATTTAATTTTCAGTTTTAAGAGATTAAACAGCTAAAAATTTGCAAAATAGAGACATATCCTGGTGATGCACTGCCTCCTGTATTACTGCCTTCTTCCAAATCAAATGCTAAGGTCTCTTCCTGGCTCTGGAGACACCCAGTTGCTGATTTCCTATATGGAAATGAGTGGGATGAGTGGAGCAGCTCCTGATGCTCACTGGTGTGACTGTGGTGAGCACAGACCTGCTGGCTCTCTCTGAGGCACTGACAGGTTGTGCTGGCTGTGTCACCCCACCCAGGCACAGCTGCACTGCTGGGTCAGGATCCTTCCCCCCTCTTTGCAAGAAAAAGCTTTACTTCCCTCAACAGCTCTAATACATGCATTCCCCAAGTCCATATCTTCCTCTGTTTTGCACAAATGTTAAATTAATTCCTCTGGAATACAGGGACAATTATAGCACAGGCAATCAGTTGCCAAATTCTCTGTATATTGATTGATTCAGAGACCTCTTCTCATCCCCTTTTTTGCTCAAACCCATTTCCCTCCATCTCTGCCCTCCCCTGAGCTCCCCAGACTGTCCTGGGGTGTGCCAGCAGTGCCAGAGTGCCCTTTCAGTGCCCGTGAGCACATCACACATGTGGCTGATCAGCTGGATACAGCACAGCAGGCAGGAGCATCCCAGATCAGGTGTTTGATGACAGCTGTGGGTTATTGGCTGCCAGCTGAAGCACTGCTCAGGAAATACTCGTTGATAGCATTTCATTATGGGTTTTCTAATTTATTGGAAGCACGAAGAGAAATGGGCAGAGTTCCTCAGAGGGCTGTGCAAGCAGGTTGACACACAGCATGAGACTCTACTGGAGAAGTGATAAAGTATAAAGGGATAATTCAATGCAGGGACAAAAGAGAATATGCTGTCTCAGAAGAAAGCAAAATAGGTCAGTATCACAATGAATCTGAAAGGTGAGAATGTTGAAGACACCTCAGATTATACAGCTTTATTGATTTGTTTTGTTCTTGCAAGCAATCAAGATTCAGTGAGTGCAGGGTACAAAATACCAGTATGGATTTTGGTAGTTTTTCTTTTCTTTATTGCAGTGACACAAAAAGAAAAGATAGCATGATGTTTCTGAGAGCATCTAATTCCAAGATGGTTACTCTGGAGTGCCTATTAGCAATAAAATAAAATCCTTTGCAAAAATAGTTGGGCTGAGGAGAACACTGCTGACCATTCTGTCTGCACTGAGGGAAAAAAGGAAAAGAGCATTAACCTCAGCCAGAGGTAACCCCTTGTGCTCTAAGTCACAAATACAGGGGAGAATAAAAGTACAAAAATTGAACCAAGCATTACACAGAAGTTGGTGGTCAAGTACAGGGATGGATTTTTCATCCCTTTGGAGGGCCAGTTCAACATGTCATGGCAAGAGAAGGATTTCTTCTCAACAGAACAGAAGGGTCCAATGAAACCAATGGTATCATAAAGAATTTTGAGCAAGACAAATGATGTTGACATATTAAAAATTTAGTTTTTAATGTTGACTTTCATAAATGATACAGAATATTCTGCAAACAGGTACAGCAACCTGCTTTAATCCTCCACAGACTACCATAAAGATTATGGCAGTGAGGTATTTTTAGTCAAAAAATTATCCTTTTCTCCCCTGGAAGATCTGTGTGAACACCACAGTGAAGTGAAGTGAACATCAGATTTGCTTATTGGTGACTGACCTATAGAAGAATCCATGTGACAGTGTGGTATCCTTTACACACATGGTGTACCCACGCAGGAAAAGGAAACACAACCTCTGGCTAATATTTGCTTGGTGTTTTCCTCCTGAACTTGTTTTCCCCTCCCTTTCACACAATTGTAAGAAAATAAGGTACAAAATACATCAGCTATTTGCCAATGCATAGCAGCAGTCTTGCTGCATTCAGCTTTATTCCCTTTTTCCCTGTTAATCTGTCAGCTTCAGAGCCTGGTTAAATATCACAGATACTAAAGGCCAAATGGCAAATCATCTTTTACCTGCATATTTTGCATCACAGCGTTAGTTACTGTTTAAGGGCGCCAGGACCATTTTGAAAGGTGGAATATGTAATTATGTCAAATGCTTGGGATTATTCAATTGGCTTGACATTCATATGTGCATTTGGGGATTTGTCTGCTCATAGCATAAGTAGGAAAATGGGCTGTGTAATCTATTTCCAGCAAATGTCTTTTTAGAGACTCTTTGTGGGAAACCCTTTAAATGGATCTGGCAGTTCCTGTTTCACCAGCCACTTGTGATATATTTTTACTGTCTTACTGCACAGGGTAAAAGCAGATACATTCTCAAGACAACTGGGGATTGTTAAGAATCCTGAGGGGATCTATTATTTGTTGATATACCTTATTGTTGCAGAATAAAAAATGAGTCATTTTACCCAGATAAATCCTGGGTGCTTTATGATTAATTACATTAAAATATATTCTTGCTATTTTCAGGCTTTAGCAAACTGTTGTACACTTTTCTTTCTGAGGACTATTTGGTGCATTCAGTTTTATTTGGGAGAGCTGGGATGGCTTTTTGGATAAAATGTGTGATTCCTGAAAGACACTAAACACTGAAAATTTTGTATTTAGCCTTGCAAGTTGCAAACAGCTTGCAATTCTGCTCTGCCCTGCACTGGTCCCTTGTGAGCTCTAAGTTTTATGGGATTTTTTTGTGAGTTTTCTGGGCATTTCTTTAATGTAAATAACATTACTGTACAAAGGGCCAGGGGCTCTATGGAGCCATTTAGAAAATGGATGCAAAGCATGCTTTATTCCTGTATTTATCAAGTAAGTAACAATCATGAGCTGATGGCAGCCAGTCCACCTGGGCTTAATCCCAGATCCATAAGCTGTTTTATACACTGGGTGGTAAGATCCTAAATCAGCTTTTTAGGTAGAAAAGCCTGCTGGAAGATGAGTGGCTTGGGCTGATTTGGGGAGCCTTCTTCCAAGGGCTTGTCCCCCTTTCTTTGTTGTAAACCTCCTTAAAATGAGGTGCCTCTTCTTTGTATCAATTCAGCACCTTGTCATGCAAACATTAAAGAAAGCCTTCATTGAATGCTGATTATTGTTGGTGATGGCCTGGCATCAGCCCACAAAGTGAGACAGAAACCAACAGACAGGAGATTCAAGTATAAACTAAACTCTCTTTTTTTCTGGTGCTTGGGATAAGTCCTCAGCAGGTAGTACAATCTTTCATACCAGCCATAGGTGCTGAAAACCCATTTCACATATTTCTTGGATGTATGTCACATATTTCTGCAGTTACTCTGGGGCAAATACAAGAGCTATGGATTCTAATTTAAAGTTTATGAAAAGTCACAAAGAATAAATGAGTCCAAATCCACTCTATGCTTAATAACAGTTTCTATTTCAGTAAGCCCTGCTGGACAAGAACCTGTGTCCTTACAGAACTTAAACAAATGTTTCCAAGAAGGCATTACCATTCACACCACACTTTGCTCTGTAGTGTCAGAGCACAGAAATTGCTTCTTCATCTTGTTTCTGTACCTTTTTGGAACCACAATTTCCCTGTTCCTTTGGAATGTGGTGGCCTGAGAGAGGCACATGTCCTCCACAGCTCCACGTGCTGCAGTGTTTCCATTTCTGCTGTCGTCTGACCAGGTCCAGCTTTCTTCTGTTGGTTGCATAAAACGAGGTCAGTGGCTTCACAACGAGGTGTTGTCACATACAATTAGCCCTGCATTCTTCTGAATTTTAGAGAGATGATTGCCTTCCCAAGACTTCAGTGGAACAGATGGATCTGTCTCAGTCCTTTATGATTTCAGTGTAAACATGCACGTGTTGCAGAGCATAATTTAGATTGAAAGTGAACAAGATCTGTGTTGTGACCTGGGATGAGAAGCCCAGTGGGAGAGTGTTTCTGGCCCAATGGTTTTGTCATAATGACTTTTACAGACTTTTTGTTGGTGTCACCTGGCATGGGAGCTTCTGTGACCTGGTTGTGGTGATACCCAGAGCCCTTCAGAGCACTCTCAAACCTGTTCTCACTCATGTTGGTGGGATGGTTTGACACACAGAATCTACAGAGCACAACAGTTGTCAAAACCTCTGCTGCCCCCAAATATGCCTCTCTGCTGAGAGGGGCTGTAATGCTTCTGGAATCCAGCTAAAAATCAGGGCTGAGAGCATCAAATCTGGCTTTTACCACGCCCTTTAATAGAAAAGGGGAACATGGAGTTTATGCAGCTATTTCTGTTGGCCAAGCCTCAGCAGCAGACAGGGTTAATGAAGTGAATACCAACTTTTAACTACTCTCCATTCTCTGAGGCTTAGTTTGGATTTTGGAAGAATGCTCATCTCTTCCCTACACTTTTCCCTGCTGTGGGGTTTTCCTACTGCTAAGTGAATAGCCAAATTCATCTTGACCCTAGCAGAAATTTAGTAGAGATATTAAGGAAGCACAGTCATGCTCTCAAAAAGTTCAATTAACTTCATTTAGTCTGCATGTCTAAGAGGAAAGCTGCCATTTAATTTCTCAGAAAGGCATAAAGTGATTTTTCTCTTGGATTCTTCTCTGCTTAGTACCATTGCAGGCAGAGTATTTTCCAAATAGGTTTGAAATAGTTGGGTTGAGAGGGATTTTTGAGCTTGTGTTCTTAACAACTGTAACGTTAATAATAAATGTCTGATCCGGAAATCTTTGCTCGTACAAGTAGTTCCTTTTTTATGTAAGAAAACCTACACATTGTAAGGATTTATCTGAGAAAATTTTGCTCCTGTGAGTGAACTCTGCCAGCTACAAGCCTTTGAAGTCTGTATACTATAGCACAGCTGATGCGAGATATTTTAGAGTCTGGCCAAAGACCCAAGATGATGACAAATGACATTCAGAAAATAAAAGATCTCTTTGAGTGTCCTGCAACTGTTGTTTTCCTCAGTCCTAAGCTCTCTCAGCAAAGAGACTGTTTTGTCTCAGTCTCCATTAATACCTCTAAGACAGCTCTGAACCTTCCAACAGGGCTGTAGGACTCTGTACCACAAGCAAGGACACCAGCAGGTGTCCTGTTCAAAACTCACCTGGCTGCTTCTTTTCCCTCCTGCCTGCCACATTTTTTGATTTTCTGCTGAAGGCATCTGTTGATACTCATTTTGGGGGCTTATTTCTCTGTTATCTGACAACACAGCATGGTTTATAACGATAAACAATTGTCCCAGCCTCAGATCAGAATTTGTGTATCTACATCATTTTCTCCAACCTACTGCCAGGATATTGGAAGACAAAAATGTCTCTGTATTTAATGACAATGTATTACCAGGTTTTTCAGATCTGTAGGCAGATTCATTCTTCCAGTGCTTTTTCTTTAAGGAATTGTATCAGTTTTAGGACTTCATCAAAACTGGAATAAACTCTAAGGCTGCATGCATCAGTCAGGTCTCAGGTATCAACATCAGAAGATTGAAGAGCTCTTTGGTATGATTAGGTGAGGATGAGAAAATGGTAATTTATTTGACATCATCTGACACAGGTGGATCCAAAAAGGACACTTGTACTAAAATAAATGCTGGCTTGTGGGGAATTCACTTGTATTCCAAGACCTACCCTGATACCAACACACCAGAGAATCACATTGTGTGGAGTCCTTATGGATCTGAATGCTGAAAGGAGATAGGATTTGGGGATGTGACGTCATGATGTCCTTGTAATGCAGGGAGTGAACTGCACAGGCAAGAAGGAAATCACATCAATCCAGCATCAGTTTCTGCATTTCACAGGTAGAAATCCAGTGCTTTCTGTGTGCCTGTTTTTCAGGGAGTTCATGCAGTACTGTAAGGATTCAGAGCTTGGTTTCAAACTGTAACAGAGACGCTTGATTTGATATTTACAGGATGATGTGTCTTGTGTTTATTGATGTGCCTCATGTTTATCTGCCTCTTCACTGAGAGCCCAGAAGCTGCAGGGCTGATCTGGACACCACCCTGCATGTTTGCCCTCCAGAGTGGCAGGGAGTGACTCATGCTTGCTTGTGACACTAATGATGTGCATGGCATGGCCCCTGCTGGGGCTGGCAGCACCATCCAGGACATCTCATAGGTTTTTGGCATAAGTATAAAAAAAATACTTGTGCAAAACCAGAGTAGCCTAGGAAAAAATAACTTTGATCAAACTTGTCTGGGGAAGCAAGTATTCAAGAAATTTCTCCTTTGTTCTCTGGAACAGGATGCTTTCTGAGAGCTGCTGTACAGCAAAAAAGGTTTAAAGATTTAAGTAGAAGCCAAATTAAATAATTGCTAGCAGATGTATTTATTTAGTTGCACATAGTAACAGGACAGAATTTCAAAAAGTGATGCCCTGTATAAATTTGTATAAAATTATTCATATTTAAACCTTTCACACTGATGTCCTGACTCCTGATCACTGTAAAGGACTGCTGTCACCAATGGAAAATCACCACCTCTTAAATCACTGGCATTGACTCTGCTGTTATTATTTACTACTTAGAAAATAAGTAATAAACTGTCTCCTGTGAGATGAGCTGCTCTGCAAGCTGCCCAGCTCCTCCCCAAGGTCCACAGAGCACAGATTGATATGAAGATGCAACTTAGCAGGTCATCCAAACATGAGGTCAACTTTTTGCCTTGACTGAACACACTTTTATGTCAGGTTTGCCTGACAACCCTCTGTGATATCACCCAGCACCACTCCCTGCTTTATTTATGGGGAAGTAAAGCAAAAAACCCATGCCTTGTGTGTGGTTATAACGACGGAGAACGTCTCCAGCTGACCAAGGTGTCCTCATTAATGGCTGTTCTATATTTAGCCTTTGCAGAGCCCGTGTGCCCCCAGTTTAATCAAAGACCTGGTAGCCATGGCAACGACACCGAGCATCTGGGTGTGTGAGATCTGCCAAACACCAGCACAAAGTGCAGGATGGGAAACACACAACAGCTCCAAGTGGATTACTGCATTGTTCTTTTCTACTACACATTTTGAAGTGTTTAGGAGAGCTTCTCAGCCACAAACGTTAGACTGTTTTTGCAAAAAAAAAGAGCTCTATTAATACAGGTGGCAGTTACTAATCTCTTTTTTTTGTTGTTGTTGTCTTTTTCTTAATTTTGTTTTGCAGGTGTATCAGCATTCATATACAGCATATTATGTCCTCAGCAAAATACCTCATGGGTAAGCAATTTTTCAATGTCTTCATTTAAAAACTCAGCCATTAAGAATCCTGCAAAACAATGTGTATTGTGACAAATGGTTGCCTGTGACAGCTCTCTGCAATGGCCTGGCTTTCAGCTGCAGCATCCACTGTGCAGAAGGTGACAAAGTCTGGAAACAGAAGTACTCAGCTTGCCCAGAGAGTCAGACTAGATGAATTTCATATTCCAGATTTCAAGGTTTTTGTCTAGAATATAGATGTGGTGGTGGCTGGCTGAGAGCCATGGCTGGCCACTCACCAGAGCACTGGAGAGGAGAAGGCTCTGGAGAGACCTCATTGCAGCCTCTCAGTGCCTGGAGGGGGCCTGAAGTGAGCTGGAGAGGGACTTTCTACAAGGGCACTGAGAGTTAGGACAAGGTTCAAACTGAAAAAGGGCAGTTTTAGGCTGAATATTGGGAAAAATTCTCACCATCAACCCTGTTAAAGCTGTAGTGTCCATGTGACACACTCCAGACTTCTTCAGTCTCTTCCTTTCCCCCTTTCCCCACTGCAATCTGCTCTTTGTTTTTTGCTTTTCTTTTTCTTTTTTTTTTTTTTTTGGTGGGATAGGTTTTTTTTGTGTGTGTGCGTGTGCACGCACGTATGTGTGTGTGTGATTTTTTTGTTTCCTTTTGTTTTGGTTTGTTTCAGTTTGTTTTGTTTGGTTATGTTTTGGTTTTTTTTGTTGGTTGCTTGGTAGGTTGGTTGGTTGAGCTGGGTTTCTTCTGGGAATTTACTCAGTGTGCTTAGTTTTTGAAAACTCCATCTTTCTGGCAATATATCTGAGTAGTAGCTTGTGGGCTGAAAGCGTTCAGCAGCAGGATGAAGACACAGCAGGAGCACATAAGCTTTGTGTCTGCAGCAAACCTGGCTAAGAGAAAAAAGGCTTGACTGACAGCACAGTTCTATCCAGACAAAACAAAGGTGGAAAAAATAGAAGTATCATGCGTAACATGTAATAGAAATGCTAAAAAATAACAACACAGTGGTCCAAGAAGTTTTTTGCTACTGGATGATCTTTCTTTGTCCCTGACAAGCAGCTCCTTGTCCCCCCAGTTCCAACTCTACTGTGCACCCAGCTGTGGCTCCCCTTGCTCTCTGTGTTTGGTTGGGCAGTGGTGCAAGAAACTGAAGGGTTGGATATGTCAGAGGAGAATTTTCTAGCACAAAGGGAAAATCTGGAAAGTGAGAGCACACCAGAAGGCACACAGGTGTGTCAGGCATTGGTGGCCCCACAGCATGGTGTGGTTGTGGTGGGTCAGGAGACCACGAGCTGAAGAAGGGCTGGAAGGATCACTGAGTCTTATGTTGGTAAAAGTGTGGTTTGCAGAGTTTAGGCCTTTAGGCATTGTAAACTGCATTGTGCAGTGGATATTCCACTGGCCTTCCAGGTGACCATGGTGCATGAGTGGTGGAAAGGGCAGCACAATGCCATTTCCATGGAACACGGGCATTTATCCTTCCTGTGGAGCTCTTTGTAGATTTTAGGGTGGTGCATGCACAAAGAGGGTCCAATATCAATTTTCTTAGTCACTCACATCCTTCACTGAAATGAGGGAAAGAAAATTTAGTTACTTCAGATCTAGGAGGTGAACAGTGAACGTGATGTAACAGGTGGTGAAATGCATCAGCTGACAGCAGAGACTCTGCTGGATGAAGGGATAAAAACCTCTTCATCACCTATTTAACATTTAACACAGGAATATTGCTCTGATGGATATCTGTGGATGAAGGTTGTTGAGGGCAGGACACAGCCCACTGACACAGCACAAGGTTCAGTTCAGTTTGACATTCCAGCTTCTTTGGTGATGATGAATTTGCCTTCCACAAGCAGCCATCCTTGTCCTCCACCTGTCAATAACAGGAGTGACAAAATTCTGCACTGAGCAATGACCCCTTTGCCATTTTTACAAACTGTTTTCAGTTTTTCCTCTTCTGCAAACAGGCACAGCTTTCCACCCTGTTGGTTTGTGCCCGTGGCCCTCAGCATCTCTCCAGCTCAGTGGCCCAGGCAGTGACTGCTGGGGAGCAAACTCAGTCTCTCCACAGTGTCCCTCCTGCTCAGCACACATCACTCCAGGAAACAGGCTGTGACAGTGTCCCTTTCCCTGTGCTGCATCTCTCTGTCCTGTTCCTCATCCTCAGCTATGATGGGGAAGGCCAGGCAATTTAGAATTTGCACCCACTCATGCCCTTGCTACTCCCCTGCTGAGGCTAACTAATAAGGAAGCCAATTAACCTAATCTCTGGCATCACTTTTTAAATAACATGCCATTAATCTGCCAGCATAAATTGGTTTTTAAAGGGAATTTTCTAATTATTTTTGCCATGTTCTGCATGCTCTCCAGATTCAGGCTGTGCCTGAAGTCAAAAGGAGCTCATACCAATGTTTTCCAGACTTCATTTCGAGCTCTCAGCAAGTTTGACAAACCAATTTGGGAATGTCCTCAGTAACTACTTTCCCAAATGGTATTTTACACAGCACTGCAACATTTTTCCACAAGAGCTGTTGCCAAAGTAAACTCCTCACACTGGGTCTATATAGGACAACTAACAGGTGCCACTGACACAGACTCAAAGGATCTGATTTAAAAATAAAAACAAGCCTGAGGTAGCAGAAAGAGATCGCACAGATTTATTACCTCCTTTCTGTTATTTCAGCTTTCCCTCAGCCTCTTGTTAAATTCGGGGTAAAACCCACCACTGCTTTTGCTATAAAATTTTCAATAGTCAATCTGAATTTTATTTCTATATCTTTTATAGTAAAGAAATCAAGCAAGCAGTGCTGGGTGACCAGGAATCACCACTCCACTCACGGAACACATCACTTACAACTTTGGCAAAGAATATATACTGTTTTAAGCCTACAAAGCATTTGCCAATGTGCTTGGTAGTCCAAATCAGCAAATATCAATAATCTGGGATCAGCAATTTCATAATCTTTCAAGGTGGTCGTTGGCTTCCTGTCCTTCTTGTCCTTGTTGTTGTCTGGAGGGAGCCCTTACACCGGTGTCTGCTACATGATTTTGTCAAGTGCATCAAGCTTTTTATGATACATAAGCATTTAGTTGCTTTGTTGCAATATCTCTTAGCTTTACCACAGCTTCCTCTATTTTATTCTAAGCGTCAGTCGCCTTGCTACCTCATCTCTTTTACTCCACTGTACTTCTTTTATTTCAATGCTTTATTTGTCTATTTGGTCAGAAAGATTCCAAACCTTTCTTTGTGTCTATTTTCGACACAGCAGATACAAGCATTTGCTGATCTTGATACTACATCTCTTTTACTCCACTATACTTCTTTTATTTCTTATATGCTTTATTTGGCTATTTGGTCAGAAAGCTTCCAAACCTTTCTTTGTGTCTGTTGTCGACACAGCGGATAGAAGCATTTGTATCCAATTGACACGAATCACAAAAACATTTTTTTACGCTTTGACTCATTTGCCTTCTGCTTTCAGTGGCCCGTGGTTTGCACGGGGGGCTGAGCTCCCGTTTTCCTGGGTGATGTGTGCAGGGGGTTGTGTTCCATCCCTCCTTCCCCGTGTCCCAGACTGCTCCTGCCGCGCTCCCAAAAACGCGCTGCCGGTGCCGGCTGCCATCTAGCGGGGTGAGCCATCACCCCGGGGTGAGCATCTCCCTCCTGCCCCGTTTCCTCCCCTCCGAACGCCGCTGCTGCCTTTCAGACACCGCTGCCGAGCAGCTGTCCCCATGGTAAATGTTTTTGCAAGGCTCTCCTCGTAACCCCGCAGCTGCACTCGCAGCATTGCCGTTGCCAACTGCGTGTGATTTATAGGTACCGAGATAGCATCTGCAGGTCCAGATGTGGAACAGGGAGCTCTCCTGCAAGGTGCTGGGGAAATGTGGAACTCCAGCACCATATACAGTTATTTCCTAATATTATTTTTACTAATTTTGGAAAATAAAAATGTAGCCATAAAGGCAACAACCTACTTATGAAAACTACTACTGAAATTTTTTTTATTCTTTTATGGGTCCAATATGAATTATCTTAGTCATTCACATCTTTCAATAAAATAAGGTGGAAAAAAACCTATTACTTCAGAGTTTTTATGGTCAGGCTGCGACTGAGCAGGGTGTTTCCCTAACCCAGCTGCAGGATTTCCCTCACCAGTGTTAAGGTGTTTTCACCCCAGTGCATGCTGCTGGACCACTGCTGTGATCTGGCACTGCAGGTCCTAAGCAAGAGCTAATTTTGGGTAGGATATCCAAGGGGGTACTTCTGGATTTAATCTTTTCCTGTGGCCAGCAGAAATGTTACACTTTTTTACAGTTGTGTTTGCATTCCCCCAAATAAAGCCCAGCATAAAATGTTTTTTCAGATCTCCCAGCACCCACCAAGTTCTGCATGAGCCATTTTCCTCTGGCCACAGCCAAGTGTCAGGGATTAGTGCTGACCCCCTTGTAGGAGCTCTTAGCACATCCAGCTGGAACTTAGTGGTTGCTTCCAAATGTTCCTGCCAGGATCAGAGAGGAAATCAGCAGTTGTTCCCACTCCTCACTGATTTTGCACTTGAGAAGGAGGGAATTGAGTTACTCCCAAGCAGAATCCATATTTCTTGCTGGATTTATGTGTTGGACTCAGAGGAACATGGCAAGCACAAACAGGAGTGCTCTTGGAGCTGAGTTCAGCCCCTCCTGCCTGCACTGCCAGGGATTTTACAGGTCTGTAAAATCCTGCACGAGTGCTCCGCTGAGCTGAGCCCCAGTAACTTCAAGAGAAGTCCCAGGAGTGGAGTGAGTGCACAAAACGTGCTGGAGATCCACAGAAGTGATAACAGGGAGAGGAACTGAGCCAGTGCTTCACTGAGAGTAAATTTTCAAAGTGCTGTCTACAGATCTCTGTGCAGAGCTCTCACTGTTCTTCCTACCTCCTTTTATTTTTTTTTTTTTCCACAAGCCAGTGGCAGGAAAGAAATGGACTTTAAAGTTAGAGAAAACTTAATCAGTTTTGTATGTATCATATTGTGTATTTTGAAAGACAAGAAGTTAACCCTCACACACATTCCCATTTCCATGTTAACAATAAAAAGAAATTGTGATTCATTATTTAAATTCATAGATAAAAGAACTTCAGGGAACTGAATTAGCTTCAGACACCTGCCCATTTGATCAAGTCTGCTGAATTTTATTTCCATCTGGCCTGTTACACATCATCTCTGTAGCACTAAAAAAATTCTGTGCCTCAGTGTCCCCATCTGCAAAGCAAGAAGAGAAATTGTGCCTACCCAATGCAGGCAAAATGTGATAATTGTTGTACAGGCTGCTGCACCATTTCACTCTAACATTTATAAACTTCTACTAGTGCCCACACTTTATTTTAAGAGGCAAAAGTACAGTATTTAATCAAACCCGTTTTCTGCTAATTAAATTTTACTTAGAGCAGATGAATATTTTCCCCCAAGAATGATCTGTAGAGGTTGAAATAAAATCTTTATGAAAAGGTATGTAAAACCAAATGAAAATGTGAAATTTGTTAAATAAGTAAAAAAATGTATTCTGCAGTTCATGAAGAACCTGCTATTTCTACTCATTCTCTCTCCTCCCTCTCTAACAATTATCATTCTATAGATTTTATCACATTTTTAGATAGTTTATATAGTTAATTAAGGCACTTCTGCACAGTGTGGTGGCTTTCATGCCAGACTAAAAATAAGAACATCCTCATGATGTCAGATGCTTTTTCAGTTGCTTTTTGACAACAGAAGACTTGGAATGCCTACATTTGGTAGCTTGATGGTGGAGCTTGACCTTACATCCTCTGATGTGGACAGGAATTTTTCATCTGAGTTTGCCAGCATTTGGCTCAAGCCCTGATGGAGCTGTTTGGCTTCTTGCTTTTTATAATCTACTGAATTAAACACTCTGTAAATCACTGGAATGGTGGTTAAATCACATACCAGCTTACTGCCTATGAATACATTTTGAGCCTCTTTGAAAAGAAAGAACCAGCATTTCATTAAGCAAAGCTGCTATTTGAGCATCACTCAGCTCCAAGCTGTGGCAGGTTGAAAGCAGCTCAGCCTGGGAGGCAGCTCAGGAAGGACTCTTGGCTGTGCTGGTGGGAGGAAATCCACTTCAGCAGCTCAACACCACATCACTTCCCCGGGGGATTTGCCACTTGCTCACCCGTGTTGGTCACTGCACAGCATTTTTTTTTTTTATTAATGTGAAATTTTCCCTTCTTGTGTAGGCAAAGCAATTCCTACCACACACTTCTTTCTTCCAGAATCAGTTGTGATGTGGGTGGACACCTTAGAAACCATGTATAGTGATAATAATAAGGAATGGTCCCCTGAGGGGAGGATTTGATCTTAAGAATTAGAGTAATGACTAAAAAAAAAAAAAAAAAAAAAAGAGGAACTTGGGTAATTAATAATTAGACACAAATGTTAGCACTTTAGCAGAGAAAAGCTCAGCAACCAACCTCCTTATGTTACAGAAAAGGTCAATAGCTTATGGCTCATCAAAAAAGAAAAAAAAAGGAAAAAAGGTTTGAGGCAAGCTCTCCCATTGTGATTTTCTGAGACAGCACCCTCTGAAATGGTGGCAGGGTTCCTATTAAAGTCTAAATAGTGAATAAAATGTGCTGGTGAGAAACATGCCTGCACTTGGAAATGTTTTTGTGCCTCAGGATGAATGAGCCCCCTCTGGACCCCAGGCTGTGGTCAGCCTCCAAACCACAGTCCCTGCTGGGGGGCTCCTGTCAGCTCCAAAAATCAGCTCCTTGCCATGGGGATTCCTCCTCTTTCATGTTCAGTAAGGTCGAGTTAGTGCAGAGTTTTTACAGAAAAGGGAAACAAAGGTGGATGAAAGGGAATTTATAAAATGATGGAGCATAGCACTGACTAAGCACAGCCTGCACAATTGCTGCCTCCATGCATCACCTTCCCAGGAATAAAATTGTAGGTGGATTTTCATAGTGGGAATCAGGAATTTTTGTTTGCGTTTTTGCCCTGATGTTCAAGGCCCTGGATGGAGTTTTCACTGGGATACAAACAAGAAGCACAGGTTTCCCCAGGGAGCTGGTTTTGCTCCACTGCTGTGGGACTGCAGAGCCACCCTTCAGAGTGAGCCTGGATTACTCCTTGCTGTGGTTGGGTGATAAACTTTCAGCCCATTAAACTCTCAGTGCACTGCTGTTTGATGACACAGCACAAAGAATCTGCTCCTACCAAAAGCAGACTTGATTTTTTTGTGGACGTGAAAAAAAAAAGTCAGTTTTGAGGACTCAAACCTGCAGGATTATGTGCATTTCCTCACTGTTGTGGGGTTTAATGGGTCCTGGGCTCAGATCACATAGTGAGAGCTCTACAGGGACCTGTGCTATCCACTGAGGACTGTACAGTGCCCCACCTCTGAGAAATATGTAGCAATCCTTGCCACAGCTCACAGCTCTTGTGCACCCCACCATGTCCTGGGGCTCCCTGGTGTCCTTGCTGCTTGGTCCTTGCTTGTCCTTGCTGTAACACAGGTAATCACTAACCAAATTCAGTAGTCTAAAAATGCCTTTTTATCTCAAAATGGGCATCCTGAACCCCTGTGGAGCTCAAAACATGTGGAGAACAAGGGTATGGGGATATTTTGGAAAGCAAGGGAGGACCTCTGGGTGGAAAATGGATGCTACAGCCAGAATTTTCCTTGGCACAGTGACCACTGAGAAAATCTTTTTGTGGCAAAGGTGTAAAACACCTGGCTGACAGCCCAGACTGTGTCACTCCAGCCCTGATGCCTCTTCACCCCTAACACTCACATTTACTGAATGCTACACTAGAAATTTGAGGAGATAAGACTGGAATAGAAAAAGTTGCTTCCTCATCTCACACATGAGGAGGAGATAAGAGGAATGAAGGGACCTTCCATATGCAGAGCCCTGAGGGCAGATGTTATACCCCATCTCAAATTCAAGTATTTCCTCTTGTTTGGGCACTTCAGATTTATAAATCTCTGTTATGGAGCAGAAGTGCAGAGCTAGAGTGGTGGTTTTGTCCTTTGAACAAGGACAGTATTTTTCCACCCACTTTCAAACCATGCACAAAACCAGGCAAAGTGTGGCGGTGTTTAAAAGTGATCACATCTCTGTTGATAAAAATGGAAATAATGGCACAAATAAATGTGTGCCTTGTTAATTTTAACACAGTCTGTGTGGGGAGAGGCTGTTTAGAAAGGTGTTTCAATATTCCTGAGAACCTACACACAAACCTCCAGGATCTCCTGACATGAGAAGAAATGAGATTTGCTCAAAGACTTAGTTTTCAAAAAGAAAACTGACTCATTCTGGTTTGGTTTGAAACCAAGTGTCACAGGCTGTTAAATTATTTTAGAGCACAAGCCCAAGAATCAATCTCTTGGCCAATTAGAAGTGTGACCCAGCAGCCAGTGAAGTCTCACCTTAACGAGGCACTTCTGCTGTCTCTGGTGATAGCAGATCATTTTTGTATCTCATTTTATGTACTAATAATCCCATATTGCTCTCTGCAGGCATCCCATCACGGTGCCATATTTTTATTAGTGTTTGAAAGTCAGACAAGGTCAGCTGGATGGAAAATGCTCAGGTTTCATCACAAACATCCTTTCCTGTAGATTGGCAGAGCTGCTCAGAAGAACCATGCTCAACCCAAGCTCATCCAGAAGATCTTCCCAGTTCATCTTTGTGCATCTCAGTGTTTATCAAGCTGTTTCTCTTCAACCTGCATTTTTCCCCCCATATTTTGAATAGCTGATCTTTGGCTAGCTGCAATTCTGACTAGCCTTCTTTACAACATTCATATATTTTGATTTTTATTTTTTCATGTCTTTGCTGTAGACAAATACTGATGAAACCCTGGTTAATCCAGTGCCTTACCTCATGCCTTGCATAGTGCTGAGGTCAGAGCTGACTGAGAAAGATCTACAGAGTAAAAGAAAATTACATGAGTAAGAGAAAATAGCTTTTAAGTGGTTGCATTTATCACCTGAGTGCTATCGCCTCTCATTGTCTCTTTAGGAGACAAAATATTACTCCAGTAACAAAAGTTCCATTTAAAAATACAGTAAAAATTCACTCTGTCTTCTGTGATTTAGAGGGGTCACATGAGAAACATGATAATGTCATCATTTTAAAAGTAATGTTACCAGTGTCCAAGGTCCATTTCCACTGTTTGCTTACTCGGGGAAATGCAGAGTTTTTGATCAATGTTTTGCAGCCTGCATCACTGAAACCCAGGGCTCTGTACCAGTCTCTGACGCACTTTTAAATCCTTTTTTTTTTTTTTTTAGACTAGGAGGGCAGGTCCATGCCATCATTTATACCATTATCAATGGAAGTTGGCGGCTCCTTTTCTGACAAGTGATTGTTTTTTGTGTTGTTGTCCATGGCAGGGGGGGCTGGAAATAAATTATTTTTAAAGTCCCCCCAGACCAAACCATTCTATGATTCTATGATTTTAAAATGGTACTAGTAAAGTTCAAGTTTTTGCAGGTTCAGTACCAAATATTACATTGTTGGGGGGTTACAGACACAGGCAGACTATAACAAAAAATTACCTCTTAGCTCATATTGTTTGCCTGAATCCAAAAGAATTGCCAAATTAGAGACAAATGCTTTAGATTCCTTTCTTTTTAGCTTTTATATACTAAATACATGGAATTCATTCATCTTGGAAAAAAATTGGTTGGTGAGATGTTTTTAAGAGCATCTGAATGAATTGTTGTGTATCTGCAGTTGGAATTAATAGGTTCAAATTAGTTTCATCACCTCCTTTTACTTTTTTTCATTGAAAAGTCCTGTAAAGAAAATATGTATGTGTTCATGTGAGTGAGAATTAAATATTTAATAGTGCTTTTGCCTAGATGAATGGAAAAGCCTTTCCCATCTAATTAAACACTTTTATTAGAATTCCAGGAGGGTTCTTTTAGTTGCATCTTCTAACAGTATGATTTCTTGATTATCTGTTCTGGCAAGTCTTTATTCCCATTTGTATGATATTTTATTTTATCTCACTGTGAGTCTCAGCAGGGCTCTGTATCTCCTGGGGAGACATTTTCTTAATGGCACCTGTCTTCTCTTCTCCTTGGTGAATTTTGAAGTAAACAAGTCATTTAATAGTGTCAAGTCATTAAAAACAACTCATTAAAATGGTGTGTGTGCTACTCAAGGAATTGCATTCCTGCCTCTTAGAAATCTTTCTCTCTTCCTCCATGTCCTTATCTATGGTTCTTTGTAGATTTATTAATTAACCTGTATGTTTTACATCCTTTTATTTGGTTTGGCAACTTTCCTCCAGTTTGATTTTTTTTGCCTCATCATGCACCAAAAACTCTTAAATATTAAGAAGTTTCTAGTTTTTTATTGCCCTTCTGAATTTATTCTTTATTCTCTTCTCTATTTTCTTTCCCTTTTTCTAAGGAAGAAGAAATCTGTCTTAGCTGCTGCCGGATTTTATGTTATTAGAGGTAGATGTGAAGACATTGAGCTCTGGTTCTGAGACAGATAGGTTAGATAGATAGTTTTTTATATTTAACTATAAAAAAATGCTTAAAGTACTGTGAGCTGATGTCCTTAGGACTGTTATATTTCAAACTATTCAGTGCTGACTTGATGCAGATAACAAGAGGAGATATTTCTGCCTTCCCCACATGTTTTTGTAGCTGTCTTTATTTCTTCAATTTTTATAAACTACTGACATTTAACATACTAATAACACAGTAAATGTTTTCCAAAATTATGACATAGTGAAGTAAGGAGGTTTCAAATTTTTTTCCCAATAAAACGTATATAGATAGTTTATATTATTTCTTTAGAGGATGGACATATCAGAGCAGCCTGTGGTGAAAATTGTTGCATTTTTTTCACAGTGACAGCATATTCAAAGAATTTCCATACCAATCCTGTTGTTCTGTATTTGAAATTAAAATTAAGTTTTGAAAACAGACCTTAGAGTAACAGCTTATACCATATCCCAGAATTTGACTGCTTTTATCAGTTTCAGACATTTTCAGTCTGTCATTGTAAAATATTCTTCTTGAAGTAAAGGGAGCCACTCCCTCAATCACAGTGGAAAATTTCTGGGTATTTTAAGGTTGCTTTTGAAGAACTTTATGTAGAAGAATTAATCATGTTTATGCTCAGAAGGAGAACCAGTGCCACAAAATCTCTGAGGGAAATTTGCCTTCTTTAGGAGAAAATGTCAGAAGAGTGAATAGACAGATAGAAAAATTTCAGCAAAAACCAGGACAAAGTCTTTCAAACAAGTTCCTCGTGAATCACAGTAATTTTTAAATTCAAATGCAGACAACACATGATTGATTATTTTGTTTTATTCTACATCTTATTCTGAGCTCAATTGCAAACAAAGATGACTTAGCAGTCAGAACTCTGCTTGCACTCAGGAACTTTCCTGGTTTGGAAATTTTGAGGGGAGACTTTTTGGGAAAAAAATCTTCACTTAAATGAGCAAATTTCTCAATTTGTTCCTTCAGTAATGCTTTTTGAACATGGTGCTGAAGTCATGCCTGTGTCTGGAGCAATTTAACAGCCTCTGGTTCAGACAATGTAATTTTAATGTGGAAGAGTTTATGTAGCACCTGCTCCATCTTCTGTCTGGTCTGAAATGTATTATTCCCTTCTTTCTCAGCTAGATGATCAATCATTTTAAAAGTGGAAGGAATAATGGAAACAGTTTAATAGGCCTTGCCATTTCTTTGGCTGGAAATTAAGATTAAGGTTATTTTTTTGTGAAGAAATAGCGAAAATATTGTGAGGATGCAGTGAACCTATTTCTTCATCCAAACCAGGAGCCAGAGATGTACAGACTGCCTTCAGAATTGCCCATTTCCAAGCCAGCATCCTGCACAAATGAGCTCACAAGGGACAGGCTCAAATCCAAACAAGCCCTAATTATGAGGGTCTGCGAGGAGCACTGGCTCTTTGGAGAGGCTGAGATGACCCATAATATTGATTGATTTGGGGAAAAAAGTACAGAGGAATTTTAAGCAGGCTGTTTTGGAGGAGAAGGAAGGGTGTAGCTGTGGAGGGCTATAGCTTAATAGGAATAACATACTTCTTAGAAGAAGCTGAGTGGCATGAGATCCCATTTATCTGTAAAATGGAAGAGTGCTCCTGGCACACAGGTGTGCATTTGGCCTGAATCCCCTACAGGAATTTAACAAAGGAAAGTTAAATGCTCAGAATAGCACAATAAAATTGGAAATATGGTTGATAAGTGCTCTCCAAAAGGGTTTTTCAGTTTTGAGGATCACTAAGAACTTTCTCAAAGACAGCATCACAGAGTTGTGGCCATCCTGCCCAGAGCAGCTGTGTAGACAACTCTCCCTCATCCTTCTCTCTCTGGCTGATAAAACAGCCCAGAAAAGTTAACTTAGAATTCATTAGGACACAATTTGCCCAGAGAATGCCCTATCCTGGGAAGTGTTCAAGGCCAGGCTGGATGGGGCTTGAGGAAACCTAGCACAGTGGGAAGCATCCCTGCCATGGCTGGGGGCTTGGAATGAGATGATCTTTAAGGTCCTTTCCAACCCCAAAACTATTGATAATGGGTTTGTATCTGTGAGTCTTTGATAATGGGTTTCTATCTTTGATAATGGATTTGGAATGGGTTTCCTGGGGTTTCCAGAGCAGGAGTCCATGCATATTCCAACATGGACCATGCACCAAACGTAGCCCAAATGCGTGTGTGGGAATTTGACCTTTCACAGTGAGGTTCTCAAGTGAGTGAACTCCATTTCCATGCCACCTCTGGGTTTGCTGACAGTTCAGGTTCCCCTGGCCAGTGCTGGTGCAGCCCAGCTCCAGGTAACTCCTGTGGTTTCTCTGGAGCCTGAGAGATGAGGCTGGGCCAGGAGAATCCTCTCAGCCCCTTGCACAGGGCACTGAAGTTTGCTGCAGGTGGGTGAGTGAGTGAGGCTACTTCAGGGAAGAAGATTCTCCTCAAAAGATGAGAAAGAAGCAAAGATGAGTATGTACATCAGTCAGGAGCATTTGTGGGGGAAAACTGGGATCTTGGTCTGCTTTCATAGCCTGTGGTAGAGGAGAATAGCTCACAGCATGAGCATGGATGTACACAAGATTTTTCTGCAAAAGAAGCTTCCCAACCATGTGAAACAACTTAAAAAACTAGGGAGATACAATTCTGGTTTTCCTTAGCTATACCAAAGAATGAGCAGATTACTTTGTTTGGGTTTTTTGGGGTTTGTTGGTTTTTTTGTTTTGTTTTGTTTTGTTTTGTTTTTGTCTCAGCACAGCTCTTTGCTTTTCCTTCTGCCTTATCACCTACCAAAGCTGGTTTATGCAGCATTTTTCACTGTGTTAGAGTTTTCCTCCTCTAAAAGATGATGCAGTGAGCAGAACTGGCAGGACTTCTCTGTGCTCTGGTCTGAATTATTTGCTGTAATTGGTACGTCTGTCCCTTAGCTCCACCTGTGTTATCTGAAGCATTACAGCTTTAAATTCTTACAATTTGTATAATCTGTTTATTTAGGGATGGTATTTCCCCCTCTATTTGTAATTTCTTGCTCTTCTTCTCACCATGGGTAAAATAACCCAAGAACCAGATAGCTCATTTGACAAATAATGAAGTGCTATTTTTTCTCCCAAAAGAGATTTTGATTTGATTCACTATTTTTCTCTTTTCCTTCTACCCTCAGAGGTTACTCTCTGTTAAGATAATCAAGATAGCTAACCAGAGAGATTGATTCCTAACAGGCATAGCTGACTGGAAACTTAAGTAGCATCACACACAAGCCAGAACAAGTTGTGTGGCTCATCTTTCTACAGGAAAGGGAATTTTGTGACTGCTCTCAGTATGAGCATTATGAGTTCTCTTATCCATACCTTATAAAAATTACTTTAGGCTGCTCACAAAGACACCTTCTAGGTAAAAAAAAAAAAAAAAGTAATAAAAGGTACAATTTTGCTCTACAGGCAGCAGCTGTGGATGACATTTTGCATGTAGAAATAAAAGCTGTCTGATGGTACACCCAGACTTGAAGTGTCAGTGCCTCAACAAACCCCTCTTGCCCCTCCACATTCCCTGTTCATCCCATCTCCATCAAACCTGGCAGCTTTACTGTGAGGAGCAATGGAAGGGGGAAGCTGTGGCCATCAGGGTCTGCCCTGATTCTGGCCAGCCTTTGAACAGCTCAGGGGAAATGAGATTTTTTTCACAGTGGAAAGACTGCACAGAACCAGTCCTGGGCATTGCTCTTGCTGCTGTGCTTGTCCTGGCTCCATCAGCCCCAGAGAGAGGGAAGGAGCAGCCCAGGGACTGAAACTGTGGTGCTGCACCAGGCCCCAGCCAGGCAATAAAGAGAATTCACTTAGTGCTGAATTGCTGCATTCAGGTCTGCTCTGTTCTGAAAACATGGTCTGGAAAACACTGCAAGAATGGCCTCTTGCTTAAAGGCCAGGCAGGGTTTGGCTCTTTTCTCTGGTTTTTGGTGATGTTGGCCTCAAATTGCCTTGTTATTCCTCTCTGTAAAGCAGTGGTGATAATAGCCTTACTTTTTCAAGCAGTTTGAGATCTTCTAATGAGGCACATTTTATACAGGCTTTATTAGAGTTCTTGTTTGTAGGATATTACGATACACAGGGTTGTTGCAATGTGACTTCAGAATATGTAATGTAATTATTTGTGCTGAGTATAAATACAGTTAAGGCAATGCTATCTATGCTGGGAGAAAATGACATTATGCTGCTTTGACATTTTCCAAAAAAACGTCCTTTTTCTATATTGCATTTGCTTTGTGTCACTTGTGTTCTGCTACAAAGTGAAGGTAATGGATGAAAGAACAAGAAAAGCATTTTGATTTTATTTTCTAAAAAAAATAGATATTTTGTGTTAATAGGAGCTTTTCCCTTTGAAGCCAGGCTACGTATCAGTTGTCATACAGTTGCTAATCTTTTCCATCATATTCAAAGGAAATTTATGAGGCAAGAAAGTCATTGGGTGAGGAAGACAAAATTTTATTTTTCTTGTGGCAGTAGGATTAAAAGATATACTTGTTGTTTATCCTTTGTGGACAGCATCAGAGTTGATAAATACAATCACATTGTTTGTTATCCCTGAACTAATTCTGAAGGCTTAGGCAAGTCAGCAGTGGAACTAATATGTTTGGCTTCTTATTAATAAGAAACAGAAATTGTCACTTAAATTCTTGATTTTACCAACACTTGCTAGTGTTTACCTTACTGTAAAAAATGTCTGCTGAAACCTGGGTGAAAGTCATCTTACAAGTTTGTGGTGTATTTCCAAAGAACAAGTTTGCAGCAGCTTAAATAAGGATATTTCTGAAATTGAAATCTTATTTTTCTCTTTTTTTGCAGGGATCCCCAGAATTTGTATCCCCCTGAGGTCAGCAATGCAAAGCTTCAGTATGCTGGTTGGGGTCCAAAAGGGCAACAGCTGGTAAGAGAAAAAACAAGTGTGCAAATGCATTTAGAGACCATGCTGCTATTGCTTGGAAGTAAAGAAATAATAATTCCTTTTCTGAATAGTTTCTTGAAGCCTGTGTGGTAGCTTCTAGCATTTATTTATGATTGTTCTATCATGTAATTTATTTATAAAATTCCCAAATATATCTGTTCACTGCAAAGTAATCGTGTCTAAAAATGCAGAGAAAGAACACTTTATGAAAGCTTTTTTGAGAGGATGCACCTGCTTCTCCCAGTGTTGGACACAGGACAGATTACAGAGATAATAGTTTGATTTATTTAGCATCTCATTGCTTCCCAAGGGCATCTTCAGACTTGCAAACTTGGCTCTGGGGATATGTTAATATTAGCAGCCCCGTTTGGAGAATGCATCTCTCTAGAACAGAGCTGCCCTGAATTTGCCCTGTGGTTGTTTGCAAAACAGACAGAATTAGAAGTGGATCCTGGAAAGTTTTCAGAGCTGCTTAAAAAAAACCAACAACAAAACACACCACTTGTCAGGGATTCATTATATTTAATGGAGCTAGTCATACTACAGAAATCTTAAAATCCCCAGTATTTTACCCCTCAGCCACTGCCATCCTTGATGTGCCCACTTTTCAGAGCATGTGTTTCCTGGCCAGATCCCCTGGCTTCATTTCCTGGTGCAAATCCAATATTAAGTTTTTCTATATTCCAAATATTCTCTTTCTACCATAACAAGAAATGAAAAAGTGGCAACATCTTTTTTGATATGGAGGCTTTATACCTACAAATGAGCTTTGAAAGCTCATTATAAGAGAAAATCTGGCATGTATCTCCTGTTCCCAGTCCTCTCTTGGGGACTGTTTGTCTGTGTCCTTAACTAGATTGTTTTAAATTCTGTGATTTTAAAAAACAGCAATAGGAGTCATTATCATTGCAAGCCTGAAAATCAGGTTGGAGGAAGCACAACAGATACAGGAACAGGAAAATCCTTCCTCTATCAGGAGACTTTCCTCCTCCTGCTCCATCAGGAAAATTGTGTTTGAGAGTCATTGACCCCAGATCTGATCAGAGAGGGGAGCCAGCAGCCTTTGTCTGTGCTAAATGTCTTATGAAGAGCTCTTTGCTTTCACTGCACACAGCTGGGGGACCTCACACATCATGCTCTTCCAATCCCCCCAGCACGTGTAGGGAATACTTTTAGGACCTAGCAGAGAATGCCAAAACATTTTTCCCTTCACTGCTCACTAGCTCAATTTAAGTCTAGCAGAGTTCCACAATATGCAACAAAAACTAAATTTTCTAATTAAAAGCTAATATTGAGTGGCATTAGTCACGTTCTCCACCCCACAAGTGAATTTTCCTTCCTTTGCCAGAGTTTTGCTGTGAACTTGTGTGGCCTCAGCACCTGTGGTCACAGCTCACTCACATCCATGTTTATTTTACCAAGCTGAAGGGCTGCACTTGATTTCCACCTTGGAAAGAAAATCTAAGGAGATTTATATCAAAACAAAGAAAAATGTTCCTACCAAAATAGACAAATGATATCTCCAGCAGGAGAATATGCACAATCCAAGAGAAGAAAAGTCTTCTTTAGAACCAACTTTATCATCTAATGCTGAAGAGGGTGATACCAATTTCCACCCTATTTTTAGGCAATTTAGAATGAAAACTCAAAGCCCTGGGAATTCCTGAAGACATCAAGTTTCATGCATGTTCCTTCTCTGGGGTACATGCTCTTTATATATATATATATATTAGAAATAAAAAAAAAATCCCTTTGTTTCTTGAATTCCATATGAATCTTGGAAAGATCTTGCTGCAGCAAATTTGTTCTGCATGCTTATTTTTTTTCTTTTGCTTTTTTGTCCTTTTTTTGTCTTTTTTTACTTTGAGATTTGTAAAATTATAGGCCTGTAATTGAGCTCTACTTCCTGTTCTTGTGTTTGGAATCAGGGCAGGTGAGGAGCAACTCACTGGTAGTTTAAGCATTATTTTTTCAGACTTCTAACATGTGTGCCTTTTTGCCCCTTTCTTTGCCAGTCATTTACCTTGCAATGAAATTATAGCTGTAGTTTATAAAATAAATACGCTTTTACATACATCAATATAATCTTTTTATACCTAATAATGAGCAGAGAATTGCCAGAGGAAAAAAATAAGCTTTTAAAATTAAAAAAACCTACAAGAATAATAAGTGAGATCTAGAAACACACCATGTTCGTGTTCTGTATATCAGGACTAATTGGGTTACTCAGAATATAATTGCCAGCAAAATTCGTGTCACCTTCTGTGGAGATGCAAAGACAGAGGAAAAATTAAAGCCTATTAAAATTTGATATTGGGAATGTGTTTGCTAAACAGCACGCTGAGTGCTGTTCAGGAGAAGGAGGGAAGATGTGCTGAGTGGGAGGGAAAGGAGAAGCTGGGAAGCACCAGTCAGCTCCCCTGGTCCCAGGAGGATCCTGGGGGAGTTTGAGGGGGGTCCTGCAGCAGCAGGGAGGACCCCAAGTGTGTCAGCCCTGGTGCTGCATCCCCTGGGCACAGGCTCCATCCAATTTCCTGCTGCATCTCCCATGAAAGGAAAGAGCCAAGGCCAAGTGTGTTTTGCATCACCTTGAAGATACCCCAATTTTCAGGAAATAAAAAAGCTTTCCCCTTGAAATCTCCTGGTTTGTTCTTTTTTGGTGACATAAAGGAAAGGCAGGGCAGGAGAGTAAGAGGGCTTGGTTCCAAAATTTTTATTCTCTTTGTAGCTTCTATTTCATCCTTCCTAGGGGAACTTTGGGTTGCTGAGCCTGACCTCTTTCTCTCTTGCATATCTAATCATTCAAAAAAGAAACAAATCTGAAATAGAAGGAGCCTGAATGATCTGCATTCTCTGCAATTAAAAATATAGTGGAATATTCCCATGAGCAATTTTCTATTTATCCTGCTTTATTTTGTCCTTTCTCATTAAATTATGTGCCAATTAAGTCCTCAGAGCATGTTTCTTGACTTCTTACTAGCCTGCAGAATGCCACACATGCCAACTGAGCTGTTTAAATAATGGCAGATACTGGATCAGAGAAAATCTGTCAGAAGATCAGAATGCAAAAAAGCTCTCACTTCTGGCATCTCAGAAAAAATGCTTCAGCTTCTCTCTGATCTCAGCCAAAATCTTGACAAATTAAGTCTCACAAAGCTGCTGGAAGAATGGGGCCCTCAGAAGTGTGAACTCCAGAGTCATTAGAAAGAGAGCCACTAATTTCAGTGCAAGAGGGAACACATTCCCTAAATGTGGCTGTTAATAAAGGGCTCATTCCTCTCATTTGTCCTACAGCATGAGTCATCATTTGTGCCTTTACAGAATAAGTGAAAAACACTGGTAACTTGGAATAGCTGTGTGATATATTCACTATTTGTGGGTGTAAATGACTATGCAAAATGCCGATGGGAAAAATCCATCCTTTCCATGGTGCACCTGACAGCCCAAAGCCACACTTAGTATTCCATTTCATCAGCCTACTGGCCTTCAGCATGGTGCTTGGTGGCTTTTTAGTGAACAGACTGTACTATCCTCAGTTTATGTGATATTTTCTAGCAATATGAGGCTGTGGGTGGCATGACAGGACTGCAAAAAAAGTGTTATTCTGTACCTTTGTCCTGTTCTGGGCATGCTTATCTGCACAAGAAGCTTCACTCCTTGGATTTCTTCTCTTTTTCTGATCATGCCATCTATGACTCAACAGCTACCCACTTCTGATTTGCCACCAAAAAATAAAAACCTTCTGTTAATTGATCTTATTGGAATATTTTACCAGTTTCATCATGTTCCATCCCATGTTCCAAGGCTCTGCCCACATGCTGAGAGCTCACAGAATGTTCCTGTGGTACATTTGTCCCAACAGTATCTAAGAAAAGGTTAATGGTGCCTGAGATCCTGAGCTCAGCTTAATGAAACTTGTGTGGCTGACAGGCCTGGACCTGTCTGTTTATCAAGAAAAGTAAGTGCAGTGTGAAGAGGTTTCCTTTGCTGTTTTTCTTGGCAGCAGAGACAAAATCAGGGAGTGCTTCAGTGCTTCAGGGGCTGTCCAGTACCTGTCTTTAACTGAGGTGCTCAAGGAATCAAATAAACCCAAAGCTTTCAGGAGGCTTTTATCTAAGTTATCCCAAAATGAGCCCATCCAGGTTCAAAGTATTTGCATTAAGGACAAGCTGGAATTATCCATGGGCCCTGCTGCCACAAGGAAAGAGGAAGCAGGAAGCCTGCTCTAATAAAATGCAGTGAATATTTGTCTGCATTGACAGCACTAAATACAGTTCACAGGAGCTGTTAAACTCTAATATCAAAAGCAGAACCACTTTTGTTGTGCTGCTATTTTCTTTTTTTTTTTTCAAAATCAGAATCTGTAACCATCCTGACAGATATTAATGGTAATGGTGACACATCAGATGCTGGGGAAGCAGTTTTGCACAACTTTAGAGGCAGCAGTTATCATTCTAAAAAATCTCTCTCATAGATCATAGTATTTATTCTTCCACAAAGAGAAACATTTCTTTTAGGGTTCTCCTGAGCAGCCAGTCTATTATTGTTTACACGGTTTCTTTAGGTACCAAAAACATCCAGAAAGCAGATTGGGGTTGCTGGAAGTTTTGCATATCCTTGCATTTATTGCAGCCCCACAGAAAGCTCTAAACAGGTTTTTCCTGCATTTATAGGCAATAAGCCTTTTTCAGTGTTAACTCTTTTTGGAGCAGGATCTTTTTTTCTTGTAGATTGTGCTGCAATCAAGTTTATAATTGGTTCTAAGGTAACAGAAGTTACGTTTCACAGCAGGTGCAGAGATGCAATAAAGAAATCTCTATTTCAGGGAAATGCAAATGCTAGGGAAAAGAATGGAGTGATTCTTTCAGCCTCTCTCATGTTAGGGCTTTGCAGGTGCCTTCAAACAGTGAATGCTGATGCTGGTAAACAGCTTAGTGTCATAAATATTAAAAACTGCAATACAATTAAGTGAACCATTGGATTTTTTTTAATATATAAAACATTTGAATGATAGATCCTGCTGCACATCCAGAGCCTACCCATGTCCCTTATCTTTTTTTAATGCTGTAGTACAATGTTTTTCCAACTAGGATATCTAGATGCAAAAAAAAAAAAAAAAAAAAAAAAAAAAAAAAAAAAAAAAGCTGGTTAAGTGATGACACCTGGAACTAAACTGGAGTGACTCCTCTAATTAGGAGTTTTTTCCCTGCCTGAATTTGTGCCTGTCATGCCAGCTTAGTTCCAGGCAGAAGGGCTGCACAGATATCAAGGGAAGAGGACCATTTTCACAGGAGGCACTGAATCATCTGCTGTTGTTCCTATCCAGCAGGGCTTTTAAACTGCTCTGTGTATAATTGCTGTAGGTCTATTTGTCTCTACCATTCTTTCATAGATTTTTGCATCATTATTTTCAAGCTGTTGTTCCCTCACCTTTTCTCTTTTGCAATGACATCTGAATCAATATTTAGCTGTGGTCTACTGCATGTAATTATTCTGGCTTGCTTATCTTGCTAGTTGCAAAAATTGAAAAAGACTTCTGCCCTGTCTCACTCTCTCCCCCAGCCCCAAAGTCTATGTAAGCCCTTTTTAAACATAGTGAGGGATATTCAGAGAGATTTTAACATGGTCCTTGCATTCTGGAAAAGCAAGAATTTCAGCATAATAATGTGTCATCGCCTCATCCCCTTCTTGAGCATCAGAATATTATTTTTTTTAGGGAAATTTCAGTTAGATATATTACATATACACTGAGCACCTGGACAGGTTGCTCCTTTCCCCTCTCCCCTCACTTTATTCAAATAATTCCACTGGAAAAATGTTGTGTTTAGGTTTTTTGTTTTGTTTTGTTTATTGGGGTTTTATTCCTTTGATGCTTTCTCTTTGGTTACAGTGGCAGCAGTGTCCTATTTTTAACTTTGCACATCCTTGTCATTCCTTTGTCACCCCTGGGCTTGGTGTTGGGTCCTTGTGCCCCAAAGGGAGGCTTTGGCACAGTCAGTGTTGTGTTCTTTGCTGAGAAATGGTCACATCTCTTCTCCTCCCAGAACCCTTGCTACTGCATCTTCATCAGGTGGCAAACAAGCAAGATATTTAGGATAACTGCAGATGCTGCAATAAAATGTTACTGAAGGAAAATGTAGGTAATTTTATTTAAAATAGAATGTTGGTCTTTTTGTGACCATGAAATATTTCAGAAGACAAAGTGAAATTTGCTATTTGCCATAGAATTTCACCAATAAATCAGAAAGTAATTGTCCTTACACCCAAATATGACACATAGGATGATGCAGGCATTTCCCCTGGGGGTGAGAAACTGCCACAGGCTTCCTCAGTGATTTCTTATGTGTCACTTTGGTGAAGTTACAGGAATAGATTCCTACTTTTAAATGGACTTTCAGAATTGATGCATTAAATGTCACTGACATTCACAGTCTGCATTAAGGAAACTGAGTGTGTTCTTACAAAAAATGCAAATATCCATGGATTTGCTAGCTTAGAGGAACTCACCATCCTGTTCCTCTACAAGGAAAGTACTGAATTCTCTTCCTTTATATGTTTCCACATTTCCTCACCTGCTACTGTACAATATTCCTAGCAGGGAAACACTCCAGCATTGGGTCAGTTATAACCACTGGAAGTTATTCCCTCCCTTTACAGAAATTTCTTGAATTTCAATTGAGATGTATGGAGATTGAACCACTCTTTTTTTGTTAGGGGCAGTTTTAGTTTCAGAGATCTGACTGCCAAAAGTATCTTCTTGTCTGTACACGAGTGTTCCTGGCATCTTACAAATCAGTGGTAGGTGGAGGATGTCCTTTGAAATATGTGCTTATGAAAAGTGGTGTTCTTGAAAACTGCTGTGAAAATATTGACCTTATCTTTTAGATAGCTGCCATGAAAATATTGGCCTTATCCTTTAGGCAGCAGGAGTCACTGCTGAGGGTGGTGAAGTTACAGACATTGGGGTGCCACAAGCAGGACTGGGCAGTGCCACCCAAGGGGCCGTGGAGGGTCCCACCTTGGCTTGTGGTGCTGGTCTCTCCTTCCCCAGAGAGATGAGGAAACTTCGTGGAAAATTCTGTTAGCTCTCCTCCTCACCTGCTGGAATAGGTGTTGAGTGTTTCTACAACCAAGCTTCTAATTAAAGAGGAATGTTGCAGTGGCCACTCACTGTCCAAGGTCAGATGTGCACCTGGAGGAATCCTAAATCCCAACTGCCAGTTTCTTTGTGCTGACACAAATAGTCTTTGTGCTCTTCTTAGTCAGGTGTTCTCTCCATAACACAATAAAGTATTTTAAATGGAACACTGTATCATCTCACATTAAATAATCTAATTTATAGTCATGCCCTACATAACCATCAGAGATATTAGGTTATAGAATACATGATAATCCATCAAGCAGAACTTAAAAGCAGAAGCAGAGTTCCATACTAAATGGTACATTTACTATTACATTCTTTTATGTAATAAGGCAGTTATAAATTAAAATAACCCCATTAGAATACAGGGCAATGAAATACAAGCAGACATGGCTCTTTCTCTTTGTTGAGGTGAAACAAACCCTCCTTTCTTCCCCGAAGAACAGAAAATAGGACAGAACATTTTTCTTGAAACAGACATTTTTAAATCTCCAGAACTGTGGTAACTGTTTATTTGTCTGTACTTCAGCAGATTCTAGGTGTGATTAGAATCCCTGCATGTTGTGGTCTAACCTGCTCACTGAATACAAATGGAAATGCACAGCATCTGAAACGATGCAATGTCAAAAATATAAAAAAACTTATAAAAATTGAGAAGAACATTAATGCAATGAAGGACTTATACTGGGAGAATAAAAACGAAAAAATAAATCTCTTCTGTACCCAGTGTAAAAGGAAAAATTTTGGCAATGTGTCTCCATATCATAGAAGCCTGACATTACTTCTATAGTCCATTATGTGGGACTTTACCTTCAGTATTGGTTTTGACAATTTGGGATTGTCTAAAGACATTTAAACCCACAAGATCTTAAAAACTCTACTGATTTCCTAATAGAGAATGCAAGGGAGACACTCCCAAGCAAGTTTCTGAATAGGCCAAAATCTGCTCTCTGAAATTCCAGAGCTTTATTCTTTTATTGGCTATATTGTCTCTTGTGATCCTGAACTTCACCACCTCATGGTTTATGCAGCATAATCTGCTCCCAGCTTTCACCTTGCCCTGTAATTTCTCCTGGTTTGAAAGTGGGAGATCCAGCAGAGCACTTCCCTTCATCAGCTCCTTCATCACCTGTGTCAGGACAAACACCCTCCATGGACCTCCTGGGTTATTGTGCTTGGTTTTTTGACCCTGCAGGAGATAAAGTTTAAGGTTCTCCATGAGGATCAGGGTATTTAAATGTGAGCCTTCTTCCATTTATATGAAGAAGGGCACATCTTCTTCCTGACCAGAAAGCTGGTGTCAGGTGCTCCCACTGCCCCCTTCCTTCCTCCCCCCATACCCACCTTACAAGGGGATCACCTCCCCCCGCCCCAACAGAGGTCACCTCCAGACCTGGAGAGCCACATCCTCTCTGGAGAACACTTAAGACTCTGCTCTAGAGCTCTGGACACTGTTCACAGAGATAGGAAATGTTTATTTACCTGAAGAGATGAAGGAATGCTTTTTCCATTCTCTGGCATTTTGGTCGCTTTGTTGATCGCATGTGATGAAAGCAAAATTAGGTTCTTAATGTTTCTTTTGCAAGGTATATTGGCAGTTTCCAAGCTATGTGGCTAAAATCAGGAGATTTGCATGATTTACTAGGGGTGACACTTCTGCACTGCCTTTTCCAAATATGCAATCAAGGCCACTGAAGGCAGGAGATTTTTTGCTTGCGGTTCTGGTGGTTTCCTTTGCACAAACAGCTGCATTTCTTTTCGCTGCACTGATTTCTGTGCAGCTAAGCTCTTACTCCACTGGAATCAGATGTTTTCAAGTCTTCCATCCCCAGTGATGAGTCATAAATATTGGTTTTGATGTGTTCATGGATCAGCATGATTCTTACATGCAACAACCTTCACTTCTGTAATCTCTGGCTGTTGTGGTCCCCTGGGTTTTTTTCAGCTTCTCTCTCCTGAAAGCTTCCCTGCAGAATTATTTTAAACAGGTGTAGAACTGCCCTTGATGTAAACATTACCTTTGCCTATGTCTGGGCCAAGTAAATTTCAATTAAACTAAGCTTTATCTCTTTGTGGCATACCTTCAGAAACTGCTATGTCTTCTAAATCCCTGGTGTCTTAAGGAGTTAGCTTCTTACTTTGAATTAAATCAAATACAAACCTGCAAAAAAACTGCAACTGTGGCCTTTTCTGTCAATTATTTATTAACATGGGATTATCTGCAATGCTCTGATTGTGTGGAAGAGTTTAATTGTGTAATCACTGGTCTTAATAATGACATTTTCATTTTGTGAAGAAAAAAAGTTGATTTAAAAATTCTTTATCTCACTCGTCCATCACAATTGTTATCTGTGTCTTTCCTAAATTATGAACATGAACCAATTGAAGGAGAGAATGAAAATATTTTGAAGTTTTTTGTCTTGTACCCTTTTTTTCACCTGCTATCAAACTATATTTAAATGGCAAGAAGAAAAACCTAATTAAAATACTAGATCTTATTATGCAAGCTCACTGGTGAGGAGCAGTTTATGGTTTTATTACCCTTTTTGAAGAACTGATAAGAGCTGGTGTAATCACATCACATGCATTAGGAAAAACACTAATGACAGAATACATTAATGACAGCTATTTGAACATCAAAGTTTGAATTTTATGAGGCTCAAAAGAGGAAATTGGTAGAGTATTCATTAAATAATGCATAATCAATCAGCAACAAGATTTAGAACTGATTTTGAATTGATCACACATTTTTCTGCTGGAGTTGATGTAAGAGCAGTAACTGCAAAAAGCCAAGACATTTCTGGTACAATGCTTGTCACACTTCCTTGGGATCACAAAATGAAAACACAATTATTGTTTCTGCTTCAAGATGCTACATGGATATAGACAGGCCCAGGCTAATTCTGAGTGCTACAGACAGGTTTTTACTCAAAAAACAGCCGGGAATCTCTCTCTCTTTGCACCTTTTCATGCCCACAGTGCTCAGCTTCCAGGTTTCACATGGCAGAATAAAAACAAAATCAGCTAAAAAGGGATATCTCCAAAATATGTGGATGGAATTAGAGAGCACTAGAAATGGTGTAGAGAAGGGAAGGTCTTTCTGTATATGCATTTCCAGGAAGGGTTTGATCACAATCAGAACTACTTGTGTCCATGATCTGACATTTCCAAACCACATTTACAAGCTGTGGCTCTGTTACAGACCTCAGCCAGCTACTTAGCATATAAATAAAGACATAATACTTTTCCACTTCCTGAACATATTGGAAAGATAAATCTATGTATTTTTCAGAGGCTTTCCAAACAATGTGATGAATAACACCATACAAATATGTAGATAGTTAATATACAGTTCAGCACAAAACATTCCTATCACTGAAACCCAAAGAAAATGGACAGGAGTCAGACTGCTCTAAGGAAGTGTCTTATGCTGAAAAGTTTTTTAAAAAGTCCTTGATTAAAGGGACTTTAAATCCTCTTGTGGGATTATTGTGGTGGGTTGCCCACCAAGCTGCTCTATCACTCCCCCTCCCCAGTGGGCCTTGGGGGAGAAAATTCTATTAAAATCTCATGGGTAGCGCTAAGGACAGGGGGATCACTTGCCACTTGCCATTGGGGCAAAACAGACTCCATTTGGGGAAATCAATTTGACAATTTGCTATTAATTGTAACAGAATTGTGAGAGTGAGAAATAAAACAGAAATAAACACACCTTCCCTTCCTACCCCTCCACTGACCATCGTGCGTGCACGGCTGTTTCTCTCACATTTTGTCACTCCTCTCACATGCCTACAAACCCAGCATTTTCACCCTTTTATAAATACATTTTCACAGATGCACAAGCAGTGTCCCTGATGGGCTCAGCTTTGACCAGTAGCAGGTCTGTAAGTTTTCATAGATTTGTTTGGTGATTCTGCAGAATAAATACAAGTGTTTCTGAGAGGTGCAAAAACTCTTAAAATTATTCTGTTTCATTTTTTATTATTCAGAATATGCTCTCAGGTAAACTGGCTTTCTAACAAAAGAGCAGAAAGAGAAAAAATAAAGGTTTAATGTTAAAAACAAGAAACAATTAAATACATCATGTTGGATGAGGAGAGAATACTGTGTTAATTTGTAGTTCTATTTCCCTACTCACTGTGTCTTCTTTTTTGTGCCTGGTCTTTTTAAGCCTCAAAGGAAGATTGAACTGATTTTGAATTTAAAGCAGGGTTTTGTGGTTTAACCCCAGCCAGCAGCCAAGCCCCACACAGCTGATTGCTCCAGTGGGATCAGGGAGAGAACCAGAAGAGCAAAACCCAGACCACTCGTGGGTGGAGATAAAGGCAGTTTAATAGGGGAAGTGAAAGCTGTGCACACAAGCAAAGCAAAACCAGGAATTAATTCCCTGTTTGCCATGGCTGGGCAGGTGTTCAGCCACCTCCAGAAGAGCAGGGCCCCATCACAGGTGGGCCATCACATCAGTGACTTGGGATGACAAACACCATCACTCCAGAAGTTGCCCTCTTCCTTCTCCTTGCCCCACTTTATACACTGATCACGGTGCTGTGTGGTCTGGGATAACCCCTGGGTCACTTTGGGTCCCCTGTCCTGGCTGTGTCCCCTCCCATCTTCCCAGGCACCCCCAGCAGCCTCGACAGTGTGGCAGCACAAAAAGCAGAAAATTCTGTGTAAGCCCTGCTCAGCAATAACAAAAATATCTCTGCATTATCAACACTGTGCTCAGCACAAATCCAAAGCACAGCCACTGGGAAGAAAATTAACTCTACCCCAGCCAAACCCAGCACACAGGGCCAAGGAAAGGTTTGTGCCTGTCTGTACATGAAGGCCAGTTCTTGTTGATCAAACTCTTCATGTCAGTGCCAACCTTTCCACGTTATCTCTTCCCTCACAGATAAATCCTGAGGGCTCATCTTGCAGTGTGGAAATGTGCCTTTAAGGTGTAGGAAACATTTGCATTTCTCAATGTGCTAATAAGTTAAAGTAATAAGTACCCAGGCATTAACTTTATGAGAAATTTGAGTGACGCAGCTCATTCAGCTGACAGATTATACCTTAGAAATTGTTGGGTAAAGAGAAAATAAACTTAAAATGCCACTCTAAGCTGGAAAATAAATAGGAGCAGTAAAAATGCAGGTTAGTGCACATGAATTTATATTCTTTTGATCTATGGAGAAGGAATTTCACATGCTTCTTTGGCTGGAAGGAAGGTAGGATGATCAAATGTAAAAAGAAGTGTTCACCTAGTCAAAATAGTTGGTCACTGTGACTTTTTAAGTCTTAAGGACATTATTTTAATTATGTTCCTGAAAAGATCCATAAATTAATCCATTTTAAAGTACCAATATTTTAATTAATACAGCATAATTGCTGAATACCACTCTGGGTCAGTTTGGTAGAGAGTATTATTTTAGAAACCCTTAAGCAGTTGCAAAAGCATTTCAAATAAATCCTTGAATCAATCAGTGTCATTAAGGCTCTTGCACGTTTGAAGTGAATTAAGTTTAATTTGTTGTTAGATCAAATATTTACCCTACTGTATAAATTTATCTTACTGGATACTTAAGCTTTGACTTTCCTTCCTGTCTCAGGCTTGTGGCCCAATCAGCCTCATTTTTTTTCTCCAATTTTAATTGCATGGTGCAAGGATGTGAAATGGTTTGGGGTTATCAATTCTAACACCAGTTGCAAACAAGAAGAGATTTCTTCCCAGACCTCAGGAGTCAGTGGTGTGCTGATAGCTGAGGCTAAAGGGGTTACAGCTGAAAGTCACATACTGAGCCACACAAAGCCAAGAGCAAAATCCATTGATTTTTATTATCCTGGGATTAAGTGAATGCATTTGAAAAACCCTAAACTTTATCTTAATCCCCTCAGATGTTGTAGTTATTTTTGTTAAGTGTTTAATCTTGGGGGCATCTGTTAAAACATCCAGCAGAAAGAGAGGTCTTCTGCTAGATCCCATGGTGAGAATTTCCATATGTTAATTCTGATTTCATTAGGAAAAATATTCTAGGTTTCAATGGTTTGCCTGTTGTTTTTGAGAAATACAATGGTGAAAATACATTTTTCCTTTTATTCTGTGTCTGTCCATTATATTGTAGAACTTACATCTTCCTTGTTTTTTTCTGTAGAGTTAGTAATTTCTGTTTCTTCAACTTATGTATGGATGTTTCCATTCTTCTTTCAGAATATCTTCTCTTTCCTCTGTGTTGAATGTGTCATGATGAAAAGGGACATGGTATTCAGCACAGGGCTCTTCCTGGCTCAGCACAGCTTGGTTTTCCATGCCAGTAGCTGTGTTCAGTGCTGGATTTTAAGGCAGATGTACTGCAAGAATATCTGGGTTCAAGTCTTGCTCAAATATGCACACCAAAAGAGAAGACACCAGAAATTTGGGCTCTGCTCTTTATCTCCTGTACAGAGAGGCATAAAACTGAACTTGATCCTTTCTGTCATCATTTTAAATTTGTCTATGAGAGCTATGCAAAGCTGGCATAAAGTCATGTAAAAGTGATGTCTGAACATAGTTTTACTATTTTTCTTTATGGAAATTTCTTATCCTCTAATTAGCTGACAGGATTAATCATTTGATAGAAAGCACTGCTTTGATGCCATGAAACTAAAACAGTACAAATTGTTACACAGGTATTTCACAATAACTTCAAATCTGTTTCTAACATGGGATGTGAGGTAATCCAAAGACATTTCTTTCTTGATGAATAACAGAAGTCCAAAATCTTTTTCTTAATTTATAAGATACATTACACAGAAATCTTCCTTGTGCTGCTTCAGTTATCTTTTATCTTGATTATGGTTGACATTTTTAGGGTACAAGACACTGTAGTTAGGAGGATAATTTTCAAATTTCCATGAGGTGCTGCAGTTTGGCTCTGAATTATATGGGAGGCAGTTTGAAGTCAGAGCACTATATTATTTTTCCACTGCAGCTTCCAGATACCTCACACATCCTGATGAGTGCAATGAAGCTTTGAAAGATCACACAGTCAAGATGGAAACATTGCAATATTTTAAAAAGGGAAGGGTGGGAACAGGTTGTCAATCCACCTTCTTTATTTTTCCTGTATATTCATAAAACATTGAATATAGTACAAAATATTGCAAACCTTATTTTGCTGGAAGAATGTGGGCAAGGGAAGGGTTACATCACTTGAATAAATCCACTTGATTGTGTGCCTGTCATAGAAGAGCTCTTACCCAAGCACCCCTTTGCACATTTAGTACTCAGACACAGAGATTTGGATTTATTTGAACCCTGAATATCTTATTCTGCTTAGTCTTCACAATTTTTATGCACATTTAAACTTCAACAACCTCCCCATATGCAGATTAGCTAATACATAAAATTCTCTACTTGGAGTGCCTTGTCTGGCTGCTCTGTTTACTAAAATTTAAGGTAGGAAAGGGCATGTAGTATCTTCCACAATGTATTTTTTGTTTTCCAGATCTATTCATTGAATGCAGCTCTTCCTAGTTTAAAAGGAAGAGCAAGCTACATTTTCAGTAATAATTTTTACCTTTAGGCAAACCTGCTATAACTCCTGCCAAAATTAAATTAAGATCTATACTTTCTTCTGGAATCTTTCCAGCTCATCTTTGGGTGAAACATATACTGTAATAGGATGTGAAACAGAACATGAAAGCAAATATTTTTCCCCATTCTGTCTTTTCATAACATGAGAAATTGTTTTCTAGTATCATGGTAAAAATACATAACATTTATTCCAATATCTTCAAGTGTAGGAAAACCCATCTATAAATGTCTACTAAATTATATTAACAGTTTGCATTTCAGTCTAAATAGCTTACTGATACCATCTTTTCAGTTTTAATAGAGTTTAAAAATGTGTTAAAGACAGGGATGGGGAGCAGAACAAAAGTCCCATGAGGTGAAAGATAAGTGATCTTCCACACCCCTCAGACACACACAAGTGTGTGGGACTGCATAGGATCCATCCAAGGAGCTGGCAGAAGAGCTCACTGAGCCACTGCCCCTCATTTACCAGCAGTCCTGGCTAACTGGGAGGGCCAAGGTGACTGGAGGTCAGCAGATGTGATGCCTGTCTACAAAAAGAGCCAATGGTGAGAGGTTCAAGAGGGCCAAGTCCTGCATTTGGGTCACAACAGCACCAGGCAGTGCTATAGGCTGGGGACAGAGTGCCTGGAAAGTGGCCCTGAGGGGAAAGGACCTGGGGGTGCTGGTTGACAGCAGCTGAACATGAGCCAGGGGTGCCCAGGTGGCCAAGAAAGCCAAAGGCATCCTGGCCTGGATCAGAAATGGTGTGGCCAGCAGGACCAGGGCAGTGATTGTCCCCCTGTCCTAGGCACTGTGAGGCTGCACCTGGAATCCTGTGCTCAGTTCCCTCACAAGACTTTGAGGTGCAGGATCATGTCCAGAGAAGGGCAGTGGAGCTGGGGAAGGGTATGGAGCTCCAAACTTATGAGGAGTGGCTGAGGGAGCTGGGATTGTTTGGCTGGAGAAAAAGAGGCTCAGGGGGGTGATGCTTTGTGAAGGCTGACCTAGAACAGAGATTAGGTGGAGTTAAAGAATAAAGTAGGGATTTATTAGGAGGTTTCAATAGAGACATCTTGGGCAGCACAAGAGCCCAGCCAGGGCTACACCCAGGATGAACCCAAAATGGTCACAAAATGGACAGTTGGTCACGGGATCTCTCTTTTGTAAGTTCTGCTCCATCTGCATATTGGAGTTAATCATCCAGTTACAGCTTTAGGTTATGAACTCCCATCCTTGTTTTTCTCTCTTCTTTCTGCCACTGTTTATGCTCTTGGGCCTGAAATTTGGATCATTTGTCTTTGGTCCCCAGCTAGAGAAGGAATTGTTTTTTGTCTACCTACTCTGTGAAGAGAGCTTAATATGAAGCTTAGAACTACAGACTAAAGCAGTACAGAATCTAAAAATATAAAAACTAAAACCTGAGGCATCAGGGGAGCTCATCACTCTCCACAATTATCTGAAAGGAGGGTGTAGTGAGAGAGGATCAGTCTCTTTTCCCAAGACAAGAGGAAATGGCCTCAAGTTGTGCCAGGGAGGTTTAGGTTGGATTCCAATTCCCCTCTCAGCAAGGGTTGTCAAGCATGGGAACAGGCTGCCCATGGCAGTGCTGGAGTCACCATCTCTGGGAGTATTTAAAAGATGTGTAGATGTGGCACTGTGCTCTAGTGATGGGCTTGGCAGTGCTGGGTTAGTGCTGGGACTCAGCGATCTTAGAATCACAGAATGTTTTGGGTTGGAAGGGACCTTAAAGACTTTAAGGGTGTTTTACAACCAAGTGATTCTGTGATTCTGTGATTCTGTGACTCTGCTTAGAGCAAGATGTGTTTCACTTTGGGATGAGAGGACAGGAATTGTGCTATCAGTGACAGAGGAATAGAGAACAACTTAACCACACGATAAAGACTGATGTCATGGAACAATATTTTTTTTTATTGGCTGGCTAAAGCTTTACTTCCTGATCAGCATTTAGACACATGAATAAAAAGCTTGAATCACAGGAGCATTTCACAGCAATAGCTCTAACAATTCTCAAAACCTTAGCAATGGAACTCTTCATCTCGTGCCGTCTAACTGAACTGTTCAGTTCCTGAAATGAAGACAGGAGTGAGAGAAATAAAGCTTATATCAAAGCACCAAGGCTTCAGTCTGTTGTAAATTAGCATCTTTCTGTTCGCTGATGGCACTGGAAGCAAGCTGTGGAAATCCTTTTTTTTTGACAAAAGATGCCATAAAATTGTGATATGTGATTTTGTACTGCCAATTATTGTAAAAGCAAAATTCAACATTTTATGGTGGAGCCACTGCTTAATGCTGTTTTTCTTTTTCTTTTCTTTTTTTTCCCTTCAAATCAGATATTTATCTTTGAGAATAACATCTATTACTGTGCCCATGTGGGGAAACAAGCCATCCGAGTGGTCTCCACAGGAAAGGAAGGTGTTATTTTCAATGGGCTCAGCGACTGGCTGTATGAAGGTAGGACATGACATTTAGGCCAGCAGTTAGTTATGAGTTTAAGTTACACTCTAGAATTACAGACCTTGCTGGAATTGAACATCCAGCATTGTATTTCTGGGCACCGGTGGACCACGGAGCTGAAAACCTGCTATTCTAACAGCTGCCTGATGTGCTGGACTGAAAATAATGTGAAATGGTGTAAGAATTCTGTTTTCAGGCTGTTTTCTTAGTCCAAAGGTAATAAATCACTGAGCTTTAATGAACAGAACTGCTTCATTATTTAATGGCACCTGCAATCACTCATGGACGTGCCAGTTTTCAAATCACATAAAAGGACAGAAATGGGGAGGGAAAGGGGTTCTATCTTAATGAAGAAAGTGAGGAAACAATTTTATTTGATTGACTGTTTTCCACAGAACTAGGTGGGCCTTGAAAGCTGACCAGATCTTGCCACCTAAAAAAATTTCTAAAAGCAGACCCCAGTAATTGGCTTCTTTCCTGTGAAAAAGGGCCTGACAGGGTGGAGGGTCATCTCTGGAGCACTGTTCTCTTTGATCCTTTCAGCTGGCAAATGGCCATTGTGGTGTGTGTGAGCAGCTGCTTGAAAAGTGATTTCAACTGCTGGTTAGCTTGGGAGAGGATCCTCGCCACCCCCAGTTCTTTTGGGCATTGTAGGCTTTTAAAGTAATATATTGGAACAAAAACTTTAAAACATACACACACACACATGTATATGTATGTATATGTATACCAGGTACTTATCATGCATCCCTCTCTCTGCTGCTGACTAATGCTGCTGCCAGCAGCTTCTTCTCACATGGATCCTGCCTTTATGGACCTCTCTCTTTCCTGTGACACAGCTTCCCTCTAAAGTCACTCTCTCTCCTACAGGTCCCAGCATAGTCCTAAGGTTTTCTTACTTCTACAGAGAGAAAGTTTCCAGATGCATCTATTAACTGTGTCCCTTTGGCAGCTTCCAGTTGTCTTGAGGCTTAATAGACCAGAATAGGTTACAAAATGCCATTAACAGTTAATTGGTGTAAAAATAGGGATCACTACTTAAATTGGTCTGTACCATAGCTAGACCAGGGCTCTTAGACTCAGAAATGAGGGAATTAAAAATGAATGAGTTTGTTTACCCCTGCTAAAGATGCTGATCCCAGAAATCAATGTACAAACTCATCAAACACATCAGTGGAAAAATCTGAGAGGGGTTTATTATTTTTTATACATAAACAAGTGTTTCTACTGCAATACAACATATTTGCAAGTAAGTGTCCTCCTTGTGCTGTGAAACCACTTTGTAACTAGAGAAATGGCTAAGAAGTTACAAAATGCAAAATTTTCTTCACTTTATTTATTAATTTAATGGTGACGTTGTGGGCAGGCTGTTTGACTCTGGAGGTCAAATGTGCCTACTACTACTACCACCCATATTTGTCTGATAAACATCATTTAGTACATCAGGTCTCCTTGCAGAGTCTCGCACACAGCACCACACTGAGAGGAGTTTGTCAAGCCCATGAACCCAGAGCACATCAGCAAGCCCAGGATGACACTTGTTTTGCTGACACCTATTTTTATTCAATTACAGGATTGCTCAGGCAATTTCTTGGCTGACATTGACTTTCAGGTTTGCCCTCTATAATGAATTTGCTTGTTAACTTTATGTTAATGTGCTAGGGTAAGAAATGAATGTGTGATCGAGTACAATCTGCTTAATGCCAAGCCAGGTTCTGTAACCTGTGAGGCACAAGGCAGATTAGGACCATTGGACTTGTTGTTCACTGGGGTTATGTTTGAAAGAAATTAGGATTTGGAAATGTCACTTTGTGTCCTAACACAGTTTATATTGAACTAAATAATTGTCTTTTTTCACAAGAAAGGTGTAGGAGGTCCCACAGGAAAACCTGATTTAAATGTTCCCAACTAATGGGAATCCAAAATCAAATCCAGAGCTGAACTGTGTTGGCTGAGCTCCTTCTCTTGTCATCACTTGTGCAATCCTCATGGAGGTAAACCTGGGACTGGTGTCAGGACTGAGGACTTGTGCTTGAACAAGCTGTGGGGCCATGGTGGCATTGGCTCTGCAGCCCTCAGACACCAGCTGTCTACATGCATGGATGGATGGATGGAGAAGGATCCAGAAGAAGCTGGATATTCCATGGGGATAAATGGATAAAGACAATTCAGAAATGAGAGACACCTCCGCAGTGGGGTCCAAGAGATTCCAGTTGTGGTTGCTAGTGAGATTTAACCTGGGATACTCTGCCAACACATCATCACCTTTGTTTTTCCAAAGCCTTTCCTTTTCTTGGATGCCACCTCTTCCATGGGATAAACTTGGACCACATTTTAAATCCAAACTTACCTGACTGGAAGTGCCTAAAAATGTGCCAAAGACTGAACTGTGCCACCTCAAGACTACTTTTGCTCTTCTCCCATTGCTGCTGTGGTTTGTAGCCATGCCTTCCCCACCTCCCAGCCGAGCTGGGTGGGATGCTCAGGCCCGTGTTTGTTTGCACTGTGAGCTACCAGGATGAGTGCTGAGCATATGCAGAGCTCTCCCTCCATCTGTGCAGCCAGCTCCAGCAGACATTCTGCAGAGGAGCTGTGAGAATCAGGATCACGGAGAGTTCAGCACACTCTTCCCTTCCATGCTCTTTTTGTTGCTGGAGTTCTGTGACCCCTGGCAGTGACAGCAAAGCCTCCTCACAGCACCCACTGGTTTCTGTGACAGCTCACAACCTGCTTCTCACTTTCCCTAAGTGCAGCCCAGAAAATAAAACTCGGGGTGTTCTATTTGAGGAAGATGACTTTTAACAACTTTTATCTACACAGCAATACCATCCCAACAGCAATCCCCCTCCCCTTTGTGAGAGCTGATTGCACGCTGCAGATGGCACCGCAGCAGTGCCACCCTTTGGGGTGGCTCCTGGCACTTCACATGCATGGCAGACCCGGGGGGACACTTTTCTTCACAATGTCATCGCTCTTGTCACGACAGAATAGCTGCGCCACGCTATTAATCACAGGTTTTTCCTGAGTCCACAAGCACAGCAGATCTAGAGTAAATTTGACAGGCTTTTTGCCCTGGTAAAATGCAGAAGTTCATTGCAATTCAAGTTAAGCTCTGCTTTTGTAAATCTGCCAAAGGAGAAAAATTTTCTTCGAGGTATTTATGCTGATCTGTAGACTTTTGATAATATAGTGAAAAACATTTCAAATCAATCAGAGCTTAATCTACTTAGTGCATTTAGCTGGAAGGTTATAGATTGATACATAGATTACTGTAACATGAAAGCATAGATTAAGCATGGGGTTTATTACTAAAATAAGCATTGACAATGTTTTCATAGTCTGACTTAACATTTTCAGAGCTGTGCCTGATAAACGCTTGTACTAAAATCGAGTGATATCCTATAAAACAGAGTTTAAAGTTCTGCCACTGAAATCAGCTACACATTTAAATGCATAGCAGCAGCAAAGAGTGGTTTTTATTTCAGTTTGCTGTATGATCATTGTTGGTTTGAGAATATGTTTTAGCAATGATAAGTCTTACAGATAATTTTAAAGCAAGTGCTGGTGTAGCAAAAAGGGCTTCCAAAGCAATAAGATAAGAGTATTTATATGTTCTGTATAGAAGTAGTAATATCTTAAAAATAACATGCATTTAAAAAGTAAATTGCAGGTAAAATTAATTTCATTTATATGCTTTTTTTAGAGCACTCTTCCAGAGAAGTTAATTCTGTCATGGTGTAATTAAAGTGTCTTAATTTGCTACCAAGCACTTGGAAAGGCTGTTCAGCTGTTGTGAGGAGGGGTGGCAGCAAGGCACTCTGATGGAGGTCACCTCCATGATTCTGTTAAGTGACAAAATAAGGTTGAGATGTCCCTGTGCTGCAGTATGGAAATTTGTTGATTTTGGGATTTTGTGATGCTAAATCCTGAGGAATGGGGCAGGAGAACTTCCCTCAAAACTGTCAGGTTGTTGCCAGACCAGGAGCAGCCCAGCAGGACAGGGACCTCCTCTGGGCTGCACTGCTAGAAAGTCCTGGCTTGGTCTCCTTGAGCAAGTCATAGATAAAGCTGGATAACTTCTGGTGTTATGCTCTGAGTGCATGCTTGGAAATCAAGGATGTGACACGGTGGTGTGTGCTTCTGTCACTGCTGGGAGGGGAAGGAAGGATTTTCACCTGTAGATGGTCCTATGGCATGCATAAACTGTGACGTGAGGAGTTTGCTGCATGTCCTCAGATATTAGAGTAGAAACTAGGAAAACAAAGGAACAGTTTTGCAGCTTGTTCTGTGGGACATACTGTGACTATTAGGGACTTTGGTAGGAAGAGCATGTGAGTTAAAAAGTAAGAAGTGAGTTAAAAAGTAAGAATTGAATGTGAGTTACTCCCTTGTCTCGTGTCACTGTCAGAGGATCAGAGGTAGTCTCTAAATTTGGAAGTCTCTGAATCTCAAGATCATCTCAAACTGAGAATCTCCATTCCAGATTTGGCCTGACACCATGGTTGGGATGTCTCATCTGGACATCTCCTCATCCTCAGACATCAAGAGGGAACCACTCCTGGCAGCCAAGCCCCAGCCCCAGCTCCCACAACACACATTTAAATCTCTTGAGTAGTATGAGCTTTACACAGTCATCCTTTAAAGCTGATACTCTGCTTTGTTGAGCTTAACACACAGTGGTGTTGCTGTGTTTCCTTTTTGGCTATGAACCAGGAGGAGGAGGGAGAAAAAGCCTCCTTTTCAGAGATGACTCCTGTGCCTTATTAATCTTCATTTTGTCTGGGTTTTGCGTGACCACCAGCAGATCCTCTTGTGTGACTTCGCAGTGACACCTGGTGGGAGAGGCCAGGATGTCATCGTCATTAAGACAATGAAACTGCAGAATTTTTTGCTGCAAGATCTAGGAAAGGCTCCCAATTTCCCCTCACATACATTTCCCTGAAACTCTCTCGGAGCTTATGGGAACTACACATCCAAAGCTGCTGGCTGATTCATGCTAATGGTGCTTCTGTTCTTTTGTACACTTTATAAAGAGAGGAAAGAGAACACAGTAATAGAGAAAAATCTTTTCCATAATTTAATCAGCATCTCACAAAAAATATCAGAGGGTAAATTTAGAACATGTATGACTGGTCTCGGAAGTGCAGCGCCTGGCAGGAGCTGCCAAATCAAATATCAGCTATCTTGAGCAGTACCTTTTATGCCTATAGCATTTCAAGCAAGTGAAGTAGACATATTTCTTACATTTAGAAATATTAATTCTGAGACTCTGGAAGTGGTCTTAGTACTGGGAAACCAGTTAGTAAGTCTGCTGAAGCAGTGCCTTACCTAATTCATCTGTGAGCTCAATTTTTCATTTTATAACATGAGAATGCTGAACTTCTGCTAGGAAGCAGGAACTTTGATGATGAAATTAAGCCTGAATGTGAAAAGGAACATTCATAATTAGCCTGGAAGCAAGTATGTCCTAAAGTTCCTGTTTAGTGCCACCAGAGAAGGAGATGACATATCCTCATATTTCACAGGCAGGACTAACCTTTCCCAGTAATTAGAAGCTCCAAAACCTGGTTGGGGAGAATGAGATGAAGAATTAGACTGACTCATCACTGCAATTTTTAAGATAGTCTGGATAAATAAATCTCTTGCCATACTAAAGTCATTGCTGCAGACAGTGGAAGAAACCAGCCTTAATGGGACTACAAATTATTCTATTTTGACAAGATATGTGAATAATCACTGGGACAAAGAATCTAGATTTTACTTTAAGAACTTTCATATTTTCAGTCACAAAGAAAATATTCCATGGACATGGGTAAATTTGCAGTTCTACACAGCTGCTGTGGGGTAAAGGAAATTTGGGAAAGATATGGAACTGGAAATAACAGAAGGAAAGATATGGAAATAACACCTGGTAGTGCCAGAAATGCAAGTCTAAAAACCATTAATTTGCCCTTAAGTGTGTGCTGGTATTTTTACAGGAGTTTTGGGGGAAGCTGCATTTAATTTGTTCCTTTATTTGTGTGCTTCCTCAGATGAGGTAGCAAAAGCAGAGCGGTGCTTTGGTGGCATTGTTCCCACAGTAAAATAAGAAGTTTCCCTCTGTTTTGCTTTTGGACATCATTGAGTGTTGCCCATTCAGTTCATGCAGCTGCTCTGCAGCATTTGGAGCCATCCAAGTCTCAGTTAGCCATTATTTAACTCATTGAAGGTGACTAGATTTCTGTGAACTGTTATGTGCACAATGATTTATACCAAATGTGCATAAAATCTGCCCAGTTTAGTTGCATTCAAAGGATAAAGAGCAGCTCTTGACCTCAGCCATTTGTCTGAAGTGAATATTTTTACCATATAAAATTCCATTGCAAGGAAGATGAACTAGATGCAACATTATTTTGCCTTATGCATGTTAAAGCAGAAGAAAAGAGAGTTATAAATTTCACCAGATGATGTCACAAAAGGTTCTGTAGACGTTCCATCCCCTCCTGGCTTTGGTGGAGGTTCCCCTGTCCAAAGGAAGCTCCCATTACAGATTGCATCACCAGGATAGACTTCTGGTCCTTCTCAGCTGGCAAAGGTCAGGGAAAATGGAACCATTTACAGTGCACATTGTGAATGCCTGCCTAGAAACCAGCAAGCTCCTGAAAACTTTAAAATGTGCTGTTACCTGGACTGGCTTCAAAACCCAGCACCGCACCACGAGAAACCCTGCCAGCTCTAGCCCAGTCCTTAACCTTCCCTTTCTGCAGAAGGTTGTTTGGAAGGAGGATGCCAGCCAAAACCAACACCTGTCATCCTCTAATTTCTGGATCAGCATCATTCAGGCTTCAGGATGGCTTTTGAAAGGAAAGCAGAATATTATTTACTGTGGTCAGAGAGCTCCTTGGGGCAGTGGAAGGAAGCCAGCTGCTCATCCTGATGTCACAGTGCAGCCAGCAGCTGCCAGTGCCTTAAGAGGTGTTCAGTGAGTGAAGTTGTCTTTGTCTGCCCTGAAGCCCTGGTAGGTATCACAAATAGGTGTTGTATCACTAGAGTCAAATATTTCCAAAAAAAAAGGTGTATTGTGAGTTGTATAACAGAGCTGCTGTGGTTTTTTGCTTGCACACAAGTTCTGTTTCTCTGCACCAATTTTATTACAGTGGCCTTGGGTTAAATTTCCTGTTGGAGAGCCATGTCCTCATTTTCTGATTATGCTGGTATTTTTAATAACTAATTAGTATACCAGCACTTTGAATATTACAGAACAGATTTTGACCTATGCCATGCTAAGTTGAAGTCTGGAATAACTCCATGGAGATAATTGTGATGCCCTGGATCTGCACCAGGATGTTGAATGAGAGGGTCTTGCTGTAATATTCATGCTTTATGTCTACTTTCAGGGTTTCAGAGGAAATATCTTAAAACACTATTATTCCCAGAAAATAAAGAGTGGCATGTTAGAGACTATTTTCAAATCCAGTCAAATTTAAAAGCCATGCTTTTCCTTCATAGAATAATTTCTGTGGTTTGATAGTATAAAACACAAAAAATCTATTTAGGTGATCAGGTTCACTGCATTTAAAACAAAAATATATCATTTCTATGTTGGTAGAATTGAGCTGGAGGGCTGTGACACATGTAAGAGTCTTCCAGGCTGTAGAATGTTGTAAGAGATTAAAAGAATTTAATTAAATTGTACAAAAATGATGTACAGTATTATAGGGTGGAAATATAGCTGTTAGGGCATGTTTCCCAGGGATACTGCAGGGATCTCTATCCTGAGGGATTTTTAAGAGTGAATTAAACAGATTTTTGTCATGGGTTGTTGAGATAAACATCAATCCTATTTCAGTGCAAGGAGGGGATTAAGACTTCTTTGGGCTTCTTCTGGAGCTACAATTTTATGATCTTGTGTATAGTTTTGACGTCTTTTTCTCATATCTCTGCAGTTAGACGTTTTGCCTCTGTGATTACAAAGAATGCCTGGCTTTATATACAGCAGAGTAAATACACATAAACTGCTTGTACATGATGGTTGTAGGGAATGGAGCTCTTTATCACGACGAATTTATATGTGCCTCATTATTTCCCTGAGGAAAACTGGTCATTTTCTTCTTCTTAGGGTGTCCATGAACTTTTATTTGAAAAACATGTTAGAAAGAAAGAAAGCTTAATGTTTTTAAAGTGGTGCAATCAAGAAGTGATTACAGAAAGAACAAAGAAATTGAAAGATAGTCATAGAAATTTTATGTTAGTGTGTAATTCCATCAATTTGACCTAAAAAGTAATTTCCTGCAGGTTTTTTTTCTTGGTACAGCCTTGTGGAAATTAAGAGGCCAGTGTAAAAACTACAGGCTGTTTAAATAGCTTTCCTATTTGTCTCACTGCTCCCTGGCCTGAATAAAGTCTATCTGCCTTAAGAAATAAAAAATGCAAAAATGAATGTATTCTGTCCAAATTAGAATGAGAGAAAGCTAAATGAAAAGGATGAAAATTCTGCTGTGATTTGTGATTCTCACTAGAGAGCTGGTCTGTCTGTTGTTGTATAATAGCAGGGAAATCAAAAGAATCTCCAAAATTATGACATAAATCATATTATAATTTGTGTGCATCAGCTTCCCTAATTTGAAGCGGGGAAAAAAGACAAAGAACCAAATTGAAATACAGTTTAAAACACACAACTTCAAATCCTAATGCCATGTGGAAGCAATCAAAGTCAGAGTGGGTCTGTGACTGGAAGAGCAGAGGAGCAATGATGTGAAATGCAAGGGATGCATCACTGCTGAGGGCTGGCAGGGCACCTGGGAGACCCCCACAGAGCTCAAGTCCATGGTTTCCTCCAGCAGAGATTAAATCTTTGTACGTGAAATAATCAAGAGGTCAGATCTTTGTATGTGAAAATCACCTTTCCATACCCCTGTCTGTGCTGCCTGTGCTTGGCCCTGTGGGTGGAATGATGACCAGCATGCTCAGATCCTGGTGCTGGGAATACCAGACTGTTTTTTCCAGCAGTGTTCCCAGTACCAGCTCTGCACAGAACCTCAGCCCCTGAAGACAAGAGGGATGTGGGTGATACAGTGCAGGAAATTCAGATTGTGCCAAAGAAGCCCAGTGGTGACTGCAGTGCTGACACCAGCCAGGACATGGAGCTGCCTCTGGCTGGGTTCTGCTCTGTGTCAGGAGAACTGAAGAGCTCGAGCAGATCTTTAAGGCCATCAGTTGACACTCCAGCAGCTCCTGAAAGATAAAGCATCCAGGGATTATTTCACCCTCAACACTCAATTAGTTTACATTGCTATAAGTAACTACCATATGGTGCAGCTTCTGCACCAGCTGCTTCCCAGTCTTCAACGAGCACAGGTCTGAGGGGAAACTATAGCACAGAGTTAACAGCAATTAGAAAAGTGAGGGGAAATAGCAGATTTAAAGATGATCCTAAAGCTTTTGCATGGGTTAAGCAGTAAAATATAAATGGCCAGGGATGCATTGGCTGCTGTGTGCCAGGCTGGGGACTCCAGGTGCCTGCAAACAGCACACACAGGGGCACAGCAGCCATGTGGGACAACAGGGACCACCTCCAGAAGGATGGCAGAAACCTTCAGTGCTCTCCTGGGATGAGGACTGCAGAGACCAAACAATGCAGTGACATGTAGGAGATTCTTTCCTTCCAATCCATGGCAAACAGCAGCAGGCACTGCTCAGACCTGCACCTTTCTCTGGCTCCCTGCAGCCCTTGCCCACATCCACCAGGATTCCTCAGAGTCTGGAGCTGGGGGATGCGTATTGAGCCAGGTTTCATGGCCCACCAAGGCAGAGCCAGACCCTGCACAGGGAAAAGACCAAAATAAACTCATGTTGAGATGTCTGCTCAGCTCTGCAGTCTCCAGCAAGAACAGCCCCAACCAATTCTGTGTTGCCCAGCCTCTTTGCCTGCTTTCTTCTCTTTCCACTGGAAACAGAGTTTCTTTGAGAAGTTCTCTTACTTTGAGAGCTATCTCCACAGCACAGCTGAGCTTTGTAGAGCTGGATTTGCTGCCATTCTTCCCAGTTCTTTTCTTCTAAAGGGAGTGTGGTCATTCCTGTGTTTGCCTGTGTCATTCTGTTGCTGAATGAATTCTCTCTCAGCCAGTTTGCATATCAGAAAATAATTATTAGAATTTTTTTTATTATTATTATTTTATTTTATTTTTAATTACTAAAAAGCTGCTGCACTGCATTCTCCAACCCTAAGAAGTTTTAAGACTTTGCATGAAAGTCCTTGCATGTCACTCTGCACTGGAAAAATTGATTCTATTGCTTTGAGTCACATCAAACAGCACAGGAACACAAAATGCTGCTAAGAGCTAAATACTGTGTTTTATTTATAGTTATTTAAAACACTTCTTCTTAACAAGTTCCTTAACTGTGGATTTTGAAGAGATTTTTTTTTTTCACTTTTAAAGTTTTTTTTTTCAGATTTTAATGAGTGGAAGTATCATGTTACCAAAGCAAACTATTAAGTGCTCTGTGTTTTTATTCATTAAATTTCCTGTGGTGTAGTGAGGTGTCTTAGATGGTTTTGCAACTTTACTGGCCATATTGATGTAAGTTACACCAATAAATTATTTGCTCTTTGTCTCACCTGCTGCTGATTACACAGCAGAGGATGACCACTCCAAATACTCTGTTGGGCACATTATTCAAATTTCAAACTCTTAGCTGAAAAATATTTCCCACAGTTCAGACAAATTTGCCAGAAATTTAGATGCAAAATTCCCAATTACAATCTCATTCAGTATGTACAGTGACCTGATTCCTACAGTAGATCCAGACCAGAATTACACAGTTAAGCAGAAGCTGATACCTCTAACAAATGTACATATTCCTTAAAGTCCTCTGAGGTTTGCTTCAAGATTTTTGAGTGTTTTCATTGACTTATAAAGTGTTGTGCTCTTGGCTATCATTGATTAAGCCTTAAATCTGTGGTGCCTGGCCTGTGAACCAGAGACTAAAACCTTTCTTCTGAGACCTGGTATAGTTATATATTATATTTATATGTGAGAAGTATCTACTTTTAAAAGGTGCAGAAAGAAATGTTTACATTATAGTTTCGATGTAGACTTTTTGATGCATACTGATTTTAAAAGTAGTAACAAATAGATCTTGGTTTCTTTCATTTTCTCAGTATCACAGTCATTTAAAATGATGACTACAAGTTTCCTCCTTAGTATGATTTTAAAAGCATGTTTTCTCATGGATCACCTTTTCTTCTGCACCTGTAATTCCTTTCCAGGCTGAATATTTTACTGTTCTCTGTTGTTGTTATTCTTATGTACATATTACTAATTTTTCTTTTTTTTTGTGTTTCACGCATTCTTTTTAAGGTGCTTTTAAATAATTTCAGACTTTTCTCAATTCCAATGAGACAACAAAAACAACATAGTCTAAAGAGACCTCCTATCTTGAAAGCAAAGGGTTAATACTGAAGGGCACATGAAAGTTTGTTGGCAAAAGGGAACAGTTCCAGAGTGGTCCTCGAAACTTCATTAGTGATCTGAAAACATGTAATATTGCATTAACTGGAAGAAAAACTCTTCTATTACAGGGTTAATGTCCTTAGAAATGTTGCAGAGTTTATTTGAAAAATAAACCCAACAAGCCTCTATTAAATTTATTGAGGAAATGGAAAGCAGAAACTCAGAAGACTGTAATTGCCACCTACAAATATGATAATTAGAGTGAATAAGAAGTAATGAAGGAGGAAATCAGAGGCAACTCACCTCCTGAGCAGGAAGGTGGAGGTTACATTGCCACCATGTGGTAAAACTGTGGAGAGCTGGAGCAGCTCCTCTCTCCATCAGGATTCCAGAGGAGAGCTGCAAACAGCCAGAAATCTGCATGATTTGCTGGAAAAAAATATAGTATGCAAATGGCATCCTGATTGGAAAGAAGCAATGTGAGATTAAATCCTATTTTGCTTTTGATTAGCCTGTGCGGTTGGGTTTTTGGTGGTGTGTTTGTGAGGGTTTTGACTTGAATTTTAATACAAAATGCTGTTACATAAAATATTCAGTGGAAAAGTGAGCAGAGTGCAGAAAAGGATAGAAAAAGAAAGTTCTCTTTTTAAAATGATGTCATTTATAAGCTTTTTTGAGTACAAAAATCCATCATTCTCTTGCATGTGTTCTTGAAATCATCTCCAAAGTTTCTGCATGAATTTTGATTTTTTTCAAATTCTTCTGATAACCCTGGGATATTTCCCAGTTCTATAATATTTAGAAACATGAGCCTTAGTGTTTCACAAAGTAAGTACTTTTTAAAGCAGATTATATGGAAATGTATTTTTTTTTTATGGAAGTTCAGCCTACAGCAGGATTTGGGATTCACAAAAGTGCGTCAGTTTGCTCTCCCCCCACCCCTCAACTTCAGCTTGTAATTCCTCGTGGCATGACAACTGGTTGCTGCAGAAATTATTAGGATTCAAGAGCATGATTTCACAGTCTGAGTCGGATGAGCTTTTCACAATCCCCTTTTTGATCAGATCAGTGCTGACCCCTGAGCTGACCCTCAGCCAAGGGGAGCCGGGTGCTCCCAAGGCAGGGATTGCTGCTGATCCCTCTGGACAGCTCTGTCCTGCTGCACTGCAAGCTCTGCTTCTTGTCTTCCCTGCAGCCTCCACCCTTCACTGGTCTGTGCACAGCATCCCTTGGGTTTATAGAGCGCTTGAATTGATGCTAAATACAGTGGCTGCCTCTGTATTTAAGAGCAGCTCCCCCCCTCAGCACCCCCACTCTTGTAGCTAAAGTGCAAGAAAAAGATGAAATGACCATCACAGCTGATGCTCAGATGTAGCCCTTGGTACAAGTCTAATAATGACCTCCACTGAGGCAATTATTCTGTCTTGATCTTAATGCCTTTTGCAAGCATCAATTAATAAAACTTCACATAATGTCCTGGTAGAACAGGAATTATTAACATCTTTTTAGAAACAGGCAAACTGAGGCACAATTATTGACCTGGTTTTAGACGAGATGAGAGAAATTAGGACACAAAACTGAAGTCACAGTTTCACCTTAGTCCCTAGAACCCAACTAAAGTGCAGAGCATGGTGTGAAAACCCAGGTGTGGCTGTTTTCAGCATGGCCCTGGGCTCACCTGCAGCACAGACCCCTTTCAGTAATTTTAGGAGGGATGCACATCTGGAGAGATGTGTCTGTGCAAGTCACCCTGCAGGAAGCCTGGGCTAGTTCCTGGTGATATCCACAGGAATAAGAACCTTTCCAATGCACAGGGCACCCTGTGAGCAGAAGGCAAAAGCCTGTTTTTAAAGCTGCCCCAGCTCTGCCAGACTGTTCTGCGTCCTAAAGGGAATGATGGACTCTTACCTGCCTTTCAAATCCCATAAAAAGGAGCAAATCACTTCCCTTTTTACACAAATGACTCATAAGCATTTTCCTCCTACATTAGTTTTGCTTTTGCTCAAAGTTGAGTCATTGTCTTGTATTTGATTTAACAATAGCAAGAGAAAAAAATAGCCATCAGTAGCTACTGCATAAGAGTAGATCAAAAGCAATTCCTTAAAAGAGTCTTTCATGATAGCTAGATTAAACATTTGAGAAACTGGTAAGAAATAGAGCTGAAGAAAAACAGCTCCTAAAACCAAAGCATTATGTTTTCATGCTATTGTGCTTTTAAAATTGAAGGCAACAGTCTGAAAACAAGCATCAGAATAAATCTTACTTGAAGGGAATTATCTGGAGATCATTGTATTTATTGCATTTGTTTTGATTTTCCAGGCTTTGCCTCAGACTGTAGTCATGGGCATGACTTAAAAGATTCAATACTTCATTTAAAAAATTAAACTTCACTTGATTATTGAAGTGACCCATCCTAACCCTTAAATTTTCATGTATTTTGGAGTATCACCAGCAGGCTGGAAATGGTAGGAAATAGGACAGGAGGCAAGAATTGTGTCCTCAGCAGCTGATGGGTTTCAAATGCAATAGCTGAGGCTGTGCTGCCCCTTGCAGGCACAGCACAAAGTTGCATAAATCCATGAGGAAAGGATTAGTTATGGTGCTTTGAAGTGATCTTGTTTTTTAACTCTGCCTCCTCTCTACCCTTCTCCCCAAAAGGGCTGTGTGTCTGAAGGCACTCCTTGCCCAGACTGTGTTGTGTGTGATGATACACTGGATAAATAATTTTCCAGCTAAATGTTGGTCTTTTAGAATCCTTTTGTGCTCCTCATTCCCATATCTGCTACAACTGTGGATATCTCAGCAATTACAGAGGATGAGCAGTGGTGGGAAGGGAGGGCCAGGAGGTGTAGGGAGCTGATTGATTATTGTCTGCCTCTGTGGAGCAGGGAGCAGATTTGGGGATTTCCTCCCCTGTAAGTTTCCCCATTTCAGCAGAGGCAGTGGAGCTGTGAATCTGGCTTGTGAACACTGCTGATAAACACCAGACTCTGAGCCATGGTGGGAGAAATTGTCACCCTGCTGGTGTGGCCCCAGTGCCAACACACTGAGACAAAGGAGCAGCTCCCTTCTGCCCACTCAGGGACTCAGGATCCTTTTTTAAACTCTCTCTGGAGAATGACCCAGCTAAAATATTATGTTGTTTGAGAAACAGCAACACAAGGCTGCTCATGGGACACCTCTTGTTTAAGAGCTTGCCTGTGAATTTTGGGTGTCTGATTTTGGCCTTGCAACTGAGAGTAATCTGAACTGGAGGCTGAGCTGGCAAGTAGTGAGCCAGGAAAGCTGGGCATGCATGAGGAATGTTTCAGTGCTTTTGTGAGACTTAAAATTACTCAGGACACAATAATAAACCCCAAAAGGAGACATGGTAACTTCAGAAATAGTGACTTTTAGTGTAGTTGTTCTGGCTGTTAGCAGAGATGCTGCAGCTCCAGGTGAGAGGTGGGAGTAGCACGAGAGAAGTGCAGTCCTAAAAACAACTAAGCTGCCATTTGGAAGGGTTGTAGTACAGGACATCCCAATTACTGAGGTCAAAGTTTATCCTTAATGAGGAGATCTCACAGCTCAGCCCTGCAGAATGGCACTGCAGCTGCAGGGAGTTGCAGGGAGAGTGGAGAAGCCAAGAGGTGGTTTGCCTTCATCCCACTGACACTTCAAAATCCAGTCCTGGCAGAGCTCCTTTCCCTGGAAGAGGAAAAAGGCAGCAGCATGATGGATCTAGCCACGTTGCTTGGAGCCCAGGCTTGCCCCTGACTGAGCAAATTAGGTTTGAACCAGCTTCCAGAACCTTCCAGAACCAGAACCTTCTGTTCCCTCCCAGAACTGATGATGACCTGCATGAATTACTTGTTTGGACTTCATAGAAATTGCAAATGCAAGTCCACTGAGTACAGCAAACACCAGATCACAAAGAATTTGGTTTTGGTTCCAGCAAAATAACTTTCCTAGGACATCTAGAGATGGTTCCTGACCTGACCTTTCCTGTAGGAGAAAACACACATTTGACAGCACAGCTGAGATAGGGTTTAGAGGAGAAACAGCCCTTTGCCTTCTACACAACAGATAAATTGTGCCTAAAGATGGAGTGACTTCCCCACTCTGACTTTTAACTTTTTTCCAAAATTTTAGCTTAAATTAGTGAAAAGACTGTGTACTTTGCTGACTGCTTGAAAAAGGAAAGAAAGTACAAAATCATTGCTTGCTGCACAGTTTTCCTAAGTAAATGTCTATTTTTTAATTTCAAGGAAAAAAAATGGACCACAAGTGCATTCACAGAAATCAAAGGAGTGGATTTGGCTTTTTCAAACACGAGTCCTTAGTGGACAAACTTGACAGTTACATTCCTTTATACATTTGATAAAGAAATTATAAAATAAGAACTGCATCCTTACTAAGTATGTATTACTATTTATACCAGTTATGAATTTGGACTTAAAACCACATTAAACAATCTGTCTGAGTACAAGAGGCACAGAAAGGTAATTTACAGGCAATTAGTCAGCCAGGTGGTTGTGTTTGTAGCAGTGTATCATGGTCACATTTTCAGTCTGGAAACATAAATCTGCAAAAGAGAAACCAGATATCCTGTTAGCATTCCTTAAAGAAAAGTTCCTCACACTAAAAAAAAAAAAAGATAATGATAAAAATCTGTGTAATCATGGTGTAACCATGCCTTGAGTATTTTCATAACCTGCTGGAATCCTGCTAAGCCTGATGAAGATGAAACCTTCCCCCCAACATGCCAACAACATAATTGGGATTTATAGCTGCAGGCTGGAGCACACAGCCCTTAGGGAATGGAGGGCATGACAGAGAAATATCACTTGGAAGCAGCCTGAGGAGCAAGGCACAGCCTCCCTCCCTGCAAACCCTCCCACACAGGAGGGTTTGTGCCTGCAGGAGCAGGGCTGAGCACCCACCTCGGGCACTGCCCGTGGCATCAGCAGGAGGGTGTTCAGCCAGCCCAGAGCTGCTGGGCTTTCCAGGAGGAAAGTTACCGAGAAAAGATGAAAGGCAGCCAAGGAAGTCTTAGAAAGAAAGGAAAATATATGTATTAAAATTGGCACCTCTGACTGTAACCCACATCCGAATGTTCCAGGAATAAATAACCTGACTTTGAAAACTGGGCTTTAGTGATAAGTCATAAATGGCAAAGAGTACAAATCACTATTTCTGGTCCTACTCAGCAAGGGCAAGAGCATTTCCTTTGCTATTTTATGATGTTTGCCATCAGAACATTTTGAGGCATTTCAAAACCTACATTTCATAGTCTGGAAGTGGGAAAGTTTTCACCAGCTTGTCCTGTGGTCTGGCTGTGCTTAATGCTCAACAAACACCCCAAAAAACCAGAGCCAGTCCCCAAACCACTGCAGGGAATAGTGAAATATGGCTCAGCCATGGCCTCAACACAGCAGCCCTGCTCATCTAATGTCATGGATGTCAAGGTAAAAATATGCTGGTAGAAAAGGAGCTGCTATAATCAGTCTTTTTAAAATCTTTGTGGGATTTTTTTGTTTTGTTTTGTTTTGTTTTTTGTTTTGTTTCATTTTATTTTTAATGTGGGAATTGTCCTCAATACTACATAGGAAATTTTTTAAGGGTAGAGCAGGCTATGGTGACCTTGAAAATTAAGATTATGCCACATTAGGCTTTGTGATCTGTTGGGTAGATAAAAATGGAGCCATCTCCATCCTGCCAATAAGTGCAACAGATAAAGAGGGGAAAGGAGGGTATTTCTTTCCAAAGCCACCCTTAATCAGCAAAAAACAGCAGACAAAATTATCTTTGGTAGATGGGGATTTGTGCAGTGTGGGTTACATTTATTATCTGGCAGGTTATAAGCTGTATTTTAATTTCCGGTATTTTCCTGCTACATCTGAAGGAACAATACAAGCTGGATCCACTGCATGTCATTTATAAGCCTGTGCATGTCATTTATATGGTAATGGGGGAGTTTGCCCTCATCCCCAGTGATTTCTGCAAAATTCTGCGTGCTGGTTCTCAGCATATTTAGCTTTCTCCAGCGTAAATTAAAATGCACATTCATGATCTTTGAACAAAGAGGGCAGGGATAATTGGTAATTTGAGCCTGTTCTGTACAATGCAATTCAAAGTAATACTTATAATTTGCAGTTAATTAATCAGGGCCCTTTTTTTTTCCTTAAAATTCTTAATTGCCTTTCTATTATATTGATTTTTAATAAGTTTTACTCCTACTAGTTTTAGTTCCAATTATACAGGCAATTTCTTGTCACTGCTACTGCATGGCCCTGTGTGTGTTTATATGTACATTGCCATATATTTTGGGATCTTTTTTTCAGAAATTTTTATATGCTGGTTTATGGATAGAGTTTTTGTTGACTGAAATTAAAAAGTTGAAAATAATGGAATCAATGTGCAGCCAAGAGAAACAAGGTGCAATAGAGAATAGAAAACTCAAATCAATACAATAAAATTTTAAAAGAATTTAAAATATCTGTAATTCCATTGCCACATTTAAATACCTGGAATTCCATGTCAAACTCATTTGGTATTTAATTCACTAACCAGTTAAAACTCTCTGTAGACGACTCTAATTGTTGCAGCTTTAAAGCAAAAGCAGCGATCATGAAAGATACAAACTTTGGGCTCTCTGAGGAAATTCAGGTGGTCATAAATTCAAAAATAATAATAATAGTGAATATAGATGTACATGGGTGCCTGTGATGGGAAATATGTCATGAGCACCCCATGGCTGACCAAGCCCAGCTTTGAATGACCAGAGTGAGGCATCCACCACATCTCTGGGCAACAACCTGTGCCAGAGCTTCACCACACTCATTGTAAATTCTTCTTTCTTATACCTAATCTACCCTTCTTCAATTTGAAATCATCACCTCTTTTCCTGTCACAACTGTCTTTCTAAAAAGTTTGTCCCCATCTTTCTTACGGGCTTCCTCCAAGTACTGAAAGGCTGCAATAAATTCTGCCTGGAGCCTTTTTTCTTGAGGCTGAGCAACCCCAGCTCTCAGCCTCCATAGCTGAGGTGCTCCAGCCCTCTGATCCTCCTCCTGGACTCCTCTGGACCCACTGGAAATTCCCCACTGGGCATTCTGCACACCATCCCCACTGGGGTTTATTTCCTGACTCGTTTATGGGAGTTTCTAGGCTGTCACTGACAACCAGAGCTGCACAGACCTGGCTGGTGGCCCTGCCCCAGGGGCACAGCTTTCCTCTTATTTTGTCAGGAAATTTAGGATTGCTGCACTGGACTCTACAGATTAAAAATATTGGTAAAAGAAATTGGTATTTCCTGATAGCAGGGATAAAAGAGATTTTGATGCATGGACATTATCCTGCAGAGATGTTTGTATTTTCTTTATTCTTACCTGGGTCCAGAGTGGATGACCTTCAAAACACACACCTAGGAAAGAGCAGAATTGTGCTCAACATGCAAGTGCCACAACTCTGACAAACACAGTCATCAAATCCCACTCATCTATCAGTGGCATAACCTGATTACATACCATTACCTTCATTAATAATAAATGTTCCTCTTATTTGATAAGAACTTTTTTTTTCTGAAATACTGCTGTAAGCTAATTTGAATTCTGTTTTTATCCAGCTCTCTTTTTCTATTATTCCTTGGTGATTCTATTGATCTCAGTAGTTCCTCTGATTATTCAGTCCTGTAAAATCAGATTCACCCTCTGAGTCATTATTGAGCTAAATCTCTCAGTTAGCCAGGTCCTGAGTCACTGTTCAAGTTGAAACCTCTGGGAATATTGCCATAACAGGGCAATATATACCCTGAGTGTTTTTTTTTTAATGGCTGTTCAATGACTTCTGCTGTTTAAACTGGGTAAGGAATTAGGAGCTAGACTAAATTCAGTCAATGTGCTCCAGTTCCCATTTCATAAAGCAGGGCTGTATTTTGCAATATTAACTGACATTTATTAGCACTCAGACTAGGTGACTAGCAGGTGCTGCTCAGGGTGAATAAATCATGCAAGCAATTCACATGAAAGACAGCTTGTGCAAGTGCTGATAAAAATCCATGGGGTTGAAGAATCAAGTTCTTTAATAGCAATGTCAGGCTGTTCAGTCTTCTTATCTCTCATATTTCTTTATGAAACATTAAAAGAGATTGCTTTTGAGCGCTTGTGTTCTTGAACTATTGCAATCGTCTAATGAATTTTTGATTCAGAGGGTTTTGTGATTGCTAACTTTCTTGATACATCTGTAGCTATTGAAATGGATCCCCTGTGTCAAGGCTGGCTGTCCATCTTCCTCCTATCATAAACCCCACAGATTTGTTAGACAGAACCTGTAACTTTTAATTTAAAGGAAAGGTGAAGTTGAAGCTTCTTGAGCATGTCTGAATAGAGAAATATTCGGCATATAATGAAAGCCCTGATTTGTCTCACTGCATTGCACAGATAAGCAAATTGCATTTCCAGCCATAGCAACCTGCTCAGTGGCACCAGAGGGGTAAAGAACAAAAGGATTTGTCTGTAAAGAAACCCTACTTCATTTGGGCCAGATGAATTCTCTCTTCTTTGGGTCCTTAACAGCTGAGAAGGTACAACAGGACCTTGCAGGGAGCCTTCACTCTCACATCAGTGACCCACACTGAAAATTGCTCAAAGACTTCTGCCAGGAAATGTTTTTACAGATTTAGTGCCTTTAGTAACAGGCTTTCATGAAGAGCTGACAACAGGCTGTGGGTTTAAGTTTTGTGCCAGGTGGTGGAAAAACACATTCTTATTGTGCATTAGTGGAAGACAGCAGTTTGCCACTGCAGATGTGGCTTCCTAAATGCATTTGCTCTTTGGATTGCGTGCAGGAAATAGGAATAGCTGAGGGTAGGATGGCTAATATTTCTATTTTCATAATTCAAACCTCATTTTCATTATTACCTCTGGACATCCTGACAGATCACAGACCTGCCGGCATCTGCATGTCAGTCTTGTCACCGTGGTCCAAAGGTTGTTACTGACACTGAGAGTGACTCACACAACCAAAGGACACTCACTAATTGTTAGGAGCAGTTGTGGGCATTAATCATTAATGCTTTTGGAAATTAAGGATTCCTAAGGATGGGGTACAGGTAACAAAAACTCAGAAGCACAAAGAAAGGAACTTCGAAAAAGAGGAGAGGGAGGTAACTCGACATTTTTCTGGTGTGTTTATTTGAAAGAGGACAGCCCAAAATACTGATGTGCAACAGGACAGTATGGCTTTGTGTATGACACCTGGTAACCCTGCCTGCCTGCTGTGATGGCTCTGGAGAGGTGCCAGACCTCCTGGGCAGTTGCTTATTTCTCCTGCTGGGCACCCAGGATCCATGTGAAAGCTGGAGGACAGCTCCTCTCCGTGGCTTTTTGCTCCTCAAGTGGGATTTGCAGAGCTGGGTGCACTCAGTGTATCACAGCGTGAAGGTGGCCTGGAGGTGACACTCTTGACTATTTTTAAGTAGCTGAATTATTCTCTTATTTGTAAAAATCCACCTGTATGTCTCAGATGACATCTTATACTTGTGTATATCTGTTTTGTTAGGTGGTTGATTTGGGCTTTTTTCCAACAAATGCATTTGCATGATTGAAGGAGATTTTAAACATTCATGATTTCTTAGTTATTACAGTCTGAGCTTGGCCTCCTGTGTGTATTCTGTAGGGGCTGTGGAGGTGTACCTGAAGATAGGATCAGGCAGGTGTTCAATAAATCCAGCTTTTGAAGCCCCCAAGCAAATCAAACAGTCAAGAAGGTCTGGCAGCTACTTGCCAATAACCTTATAAACAACATTCCTAATGCCCTGACTCATATGGCAAGCACAGAATCCTTTAGTGTTGGAAACACAACAAATTAGAAGAATCAATGGGTCAGGGGGAAACAAAACAACCAAACAAAACTAAAACCAAAACAAGCAAGCCACATTAAAGTAACAGTTTTGAAATAGGGTGAATTTAATGGCCTCAGAACATCTCTTCTGTCTGTCAGGAGCTTGGTCCCACGCTAACATGATCTCATCCTGCTTTTTGGGGATTGGTGTCCTAAAGATTGTCCTAGAGAAACATTGGTGCTTAATGCTGGTAGTTGGGAGTATGGATGAGGAGGCCGGGTTGGAGTGGTCAGGATGTGGCCAGGCTGCCTGGCAGATTTGCCTCTGATGTGCACGCACTGACTTGGCTGGATGCTGTTTGCACTTCATTCCTGTGTGTTCCCTCAGGATTCTGACCAGGTACCAACATCCCACAGTGACTTGTCTGCCTCCAGAGCATTGCAGCTGGTGGTGGTGTCACCCAGAGGCACGTCCAGCTCACAGCACTGAAGGTGGACCACAGCCCATTTGTGCCCACATTTAGTGGGGTTTGCCTCTTTGCCAAGCCTGGGCTTGGCTCAGGCTGCACAGCAGCTCTGGGGCCCTTTAGAGATGTGGAGGCAAAACATGATCCTGCTGACCACACAGAACACACGAAGAGTGGTTTTCCCCAGTGAATGAACCCAGAATGAACCCAGCATGAACCACTCTGCTGAAATGAGCCTCTCTCCTGGCCCTCAGCATCTGACAACAGGGAGGCAAAAGCACTGGCCAAACCCTCTCCTGCTGTCTCAACACGACATTCTGAGCAGAAAACAACCTGTGTCCAAGCAATTAAACCAGATGATGACTAAGAGGAGCTAATGACACTTGCAGCCCTCTCCTTCCCTGTGCTTGAGGAGATGCAGAACTCCTGGCTGGGCTCCTTTCCCTGAGATGAGGGACTGCCACTTTCTCAAGGCTGCCAAACACATGGGAGCTGCTCGCCCTCCACAATGAGATTTTGGATCAAGGGTTTGGTGTTTATCAAGTGCTCTCTAAAGCACATCCTTAATAAATAGTTTGTTCTTCCTAAGCTTGTTGCCTGTCAGTGGCAGAGGAGACTCTGTGTTCTGGGTAGGAATAAAGGGTCACAGGGGTTAGCATTGCAGTTTGTTTTTCCTGAGGATCTTTGGGAGCATTGCAGCTCATTTTTCTTAAGGATCTCTTGGACAAGAGCACAAGCAGCTTGAGAAGGGTTGTTGTTTGCATACAGATTCACAGAATATTCTGAGTTGGAAGGAACCCACAAGGATCATTGAGTTCAGGATGGCCTGCACAGGGATCAAACCCACACCCTTGGTGATATCAGCACCATGCTAAGCTAATCTCGGTGTCAGGGACTGTGGAATTGGGCTGAGCTCAGAGTTTGACCTCAGCCACATAAATTTTTATGTTTTCTACAAAAGGTTGTTAAATTGTTCAGCAACCCTGCAAAATTGCATTTTTTTCCACCTGGCTCAATTAGACAACTGTGAAAGAGGATTAATTGCTCTGAAATCAATAGTGCAGCAGTGCTGACATCAGCACAAAATAATGTCAACACAGGAAAATGTAGATTGGGTATGGTAATCTAGAACAGTTTTATACTATTTGCATACACATAACTACTTTTTTACACTCATTTTATATCTATTACAATGATTTGATGGAAGTCAGTGTAGACCTACACTACAGCAACTGAGAGAAAAATTTGGTTGCATGGAATAAAAGGACATTTTCCACAGCCATCCCTGAAACACGTGTCAGTAAAGGAGAATATGAACAATGAGTTTTCCCTAACTGGCTAAAAATACTTGCTTTCACACTCTACAATAGTCATCGATTTGGACATGTGGTTGGTGCTTTGAGATGATCTAGTAATTGATTTTAAAACAGATGGCAGCTGTCAAATAAGCATTTGTATTTATTTGATGTTTCTATGAGAACCCTTGGGGTTTCACTATCTCTGTACTCTTTGTTTTCTGCTTTCCTAGACCCTCTTGCTCTTCTCTGATCTCTCTTCCTCTCATGTTCTTTTGATGCATCCTACTGACAATTTCTTTTGAGCTTTCTTTCCCAACGTAAACCACAGCCTTTATGTCAGGCTTTAATTTCATTTTGCTTGAAATTCCTTTTTATTAACAGTTTTAATAAAACAGCAAAAAGTCTTCAGCACACCAAATACTTCATGATCTAGCATCAGCTACAATACATCACACAAACACAGCCATTGGTTATGATCCTCAGAACTGCTGTAATTTACCAAATCAGCAATAAATAACACTGGCCCTGAGAGTTTTTTGAACCTTAAAATGCTGATGTCTTCGAATTTTTTTATTTATTTTATTTTTAGTGATAGAAAGGAGTGGCAATGGTACAGGTCAAACTGTCAGAGGATTGGTGGCCTGTTCAAGCACCTTTGTCTTCTTGTGCAACTCTCTCTTTTTGTTAACTCACACTTAAAAATTATTGTGTCTTCTAACAAGAAGGCCCAGGAAATGTGGAGTTTTTTACTTGTAAATTATCTTTTTTCTCAGTTCTTTTCTCCTGATATCATTGGAAGTAATCTCTAAGCTACTAATGGATTTCTCAGTCTGTCACTGGTAAAGGCTTCATCTTTTCCAAACAGCAAGCCAGAAATTTGAACCAGCAGAAAGGAAAATATCAAAAATATGACTCAGGATGGACAAAGGCTGCAGAACTAGCTGAATTTTAGAAAAGCATGAAGAAACCTCCATGGTCATTTACATGTATATGTTCATTAGCAAAGAGGAACTCTGCCAGTCTGGAGCTCTGTGCAAGCCTGGGAAGAGGATTTGTCATGGAAATGTCTTTAGAAATGCCCCAATGGCAGATTATGGTTCAGAACATTTAAACCATCTCTGTGGATTTACAAATGTGGTGCGTACAGGAGTTTTTTTTCCAGAACCTGCTGGTTGCTACGGAGGTGGAATAAGATTAAGGCCTGGTGCTTTTCCCTGCATTGAGTCTATCAAGGAATTCAGAGGTCTGAATGCACTTCACTGGACTGTTCAGTGCTTAGATAGAGGTGGAAATGATAATTATAAATGTTTGAGTTCTATGGCTAAAGTTGCTGTACAAGTATCAAAAGGAATAGCAAAATCCACTTGTGAAGATCCTTACAGGATTGGGATGGATATTATCCGCAGAGGAATGGGCCAGAGGATTTTTGGGATCTCTTCCAGATTCATTTGCTGTGATTCCTTGAGAAGCTTGTTACCTGAAGTGAGATAAAAGTCTCCCATTTCACTGCTCTTGCAAGTGCTGCTGGAATTAAATTGCAGTTTGCAACAATCTGATGGCTGCTTAACTTTACACATGCTGGGCTAATTTTTGATGACAGACCTGCTAGAAATCTCCACCCAACTTCTGATCCACTGTTCGTTCTTTCCAGGGATTACCCACATGGTATCATAGCCAAATGCTGCATCCCATCCTATATTAACCACAGCCTGTTACTTGGCAGCTGAGAACCACCACCAGGGACTTCTCCTTCTGCTCCCTGATGGTGAGCAGGGGAGCTTCCACCAGGAAACACATCCTTCAGAAGATATGGCATTCCCACTTTGGGCAGCCTGATTCACTCTGGGTATTGGTCTGGTCCTAATTCCAAAGACAGCCACCCTCAAAATGCACAAATGCAGCAGCCTTGAATTCACCTCAGGGAGCATTCCTCACATCACACCTCTATTATTTCCTCCAGCTGCTTTTCTTCTCCAATGATATTGAAGTCTCTAAGAGGGGTATATACCCAGTTGTCACTGAATATATTCTGACCTAGGACTTCAAATTCTCTTCCTGAGGGTCTGGTAATTTAGAAGACTCTTTGTTTCACACAGCTTTGAAATTATCATTCAATTGGGCCTCGGTCAACTAGAAATAAAGGATTAAAATACACATCCTGTAACATTCCCTGAGCACAAACACATCACTGGCTAATCCATGTCCCCACTGAAGAGTCACTACTCATGAGCAGGGTCATCCAGCTGTTTCAGAGTGCTTCATTACTAAATGTGCTGAGATGGAATAACTTGTCTCAAACCCTGTGCTTGAACCCAGCCAGCAGCTCTGAACAGCCCTTGTTCAGCTAAGGCAGCCACACACTTTATTCTCACTATTTTTCAAGTTTGCATGCTCAGTTGGGGCTGGCAAGCAAAACTGTGGAGAAAGAAAGAGCACAAAGCCAGCAGGATCTGACTGTGAGGGATCTCAGCAGCTCGCTCACAGCGTCCTGACATCATGAGGCACTCAGTGACTGCAAGCTCTGGGGAAGAGAACAAAAGTTTTAATCAATTATCAGTTTATGCTCTTAGTAAGGAGGTCATGGTCCAAATATGTAGGGGGGCTTTAGTGTATAAGGAGAATCTGTTTTTTCACACACGAGGCAGGATCTGAACTAACTTTAGAAAAACTCAGCAGTTTTGAATGAAGCTGATTTTCAGAGCATGTGCTAAATGCAAACACAAGGAATAAACTGTCTAAAAGAGCAAATTGCAAATAATTTTTTCTTTTAGCTGAAAGAACTTTCTGGTACTAATCCATTCTATAGTCCATGAGAATGTTCTCTGGTTTGCTAAAACTAACTGATCTTTCTAATAACAGCAAGGTCCTGGCTTTGTTTCAAGGAAAAGGTTCACTCAATTAAATCTCATTAACAGAGGACCACAAAACCTGCACTAAAACCTTTCTGGGTATGTGACCTTCAGCAGAACTGCTTCATTAAGTCTGAGATCCTGGAGAAAATGTTTGCTGAATAAAGTCATTCCTAATTAATGTTAAAATGTCAATGATTCATGTGCCATCCATCTTCACTCCTTTTCCTTTATGCTCTTCATTATCTCTTTAGTGGGCAACCTGTATAAAAGTCAAAAGCAGAATCTTTTAAATGTACATATAACAGGTGGGACAATGCAGCAAAGCAAATTTGCCAGATGTGCTTTCCCATGAAACATTTGTAGCTTCCTAAATATCTTCCAAAAGCCCCACTTACATGCTGCCATTAAGAATTGATTAATTAATTTGTTATTTCTGAAAACCATATGCATTGAGGATGAATTTTCCCTTGCACCCTTTCTGATTTTACCTTGAGTTTTATTCCAAGCCATATGCAAGTCTTGATTAACAAAGTGTTTATTTACCCTGTGGAAAATATAATTGTCTATTCTCCAAGGATTGCTCAACCAATTTATTTTTTTTAATTAAACAGAGTCTGGTGAGTTTTTACTCTTCAGACCAGAGGGATGTCCTGGTTGGACTGGGGGGGTCATCAGAGGGTGATGTACAAATCTGGTGGATCTGAACTCAGAAAATCCTCATCCCTTTTTTCAAAAACCAGTGATGGCAGCAGATATTGGAGCTTCTTGGACCTGTGTAGCAGGACTTCATGGTGAAGGCTTAGAAACACTCTGTAGCCTCTCTAATTTTTATTCTCACATTAAAGTAATGGGACCCATCTTCCTGCCCATCAATCTGTGCAGCATATGCAAGCCCTTCTGGTGGTTTAAATAGGAATGACTCACATGATATTAAGCCTCTTAATGAAAATGTATTACATTATTGTCTTTCACAAAATGGGAGGTTTAAAAAGCTAAGTTAATGTCTTCCAAATGTCACTAACTGGAGACACTTTGGACCAAGAGTGATTTTATAGCTTTTCTGCAGATTGGTAAAATGAACTTACAATGAAGGACATTGGATTATATGAAAAGTATTAGAAATTAGAAGTTGTTTAAATTTGCATTTAATAAGAACTAGGTTCTGCCAGTATTAAAAACATTATGGCAATATTGTTTTCTTCTTCCATACTTGAATTCTAACATGTTTGCATTGCATTTTTCTGAGCACCTTTTCATTGGTAATTATATTACTCAAATCTCATAAAGCCCAAAATTCAGTGGTATAAAGTAGCCTTAACCCTGGCTACTTATGGCAAATTGCCTTCCAAAAGTGATTTTAAAAATTAAATAGGGATAAAAGTCAAGATGGTGTCCAAGGCACAGACTCTATGGTCTGGTATCTTGTTTTGAAGTTCCAGCCTTTCATAAGTTACAGAAAATTTCTATATTTATTTATTCCCAACTTACAACAGAACTTAGGAATATTTAAATTGTTGCTGAAGCACTTGAATAAACATTGTTTAAATTGATTGATATGTGTCTAGTCTGACATTGTGAACCCTAATCATGTGCAGGACACATGGCAGAAGCAGCAGTGCCTTTTATGCTGTCATGAGTGTGTGTACTAATATGAATAATTTGGTGTTTCTTCAGCAAAGGTAATTAAGCCTAATAACCTATAAATATAGACTAATTGTTATCAATTGTGCTCATTTGTGTATATGGCATAATTTGATGAGTATTTTTGATTGATATGCCAGTGGCATCCTCCCTGTGCTGTGATTAGACTGGGATTTTCATATCTGCACCCTTTCATTTATTGCTAACTAGTAATTTACCTCTAATAGCCTTTTCTTTTCTGTTCTCTCTCTCTTTTTTTTTTTTTTAATTAGAGGAGATCTTGAAGACTCACATTGCTCATTGGTGGTCTCCTGATGGCACCAGGCTGGCATATGCAACAATTAATGCCTCCAGAGTCCCCACCATGGAGATCCCAATATACACAGGCATCCTTTACCCTACTGTTAAAACTTACCATTATCCAAAGGTAAGGAGAAATTTAAAAATCAGTCCTGCTGCTCCATCAGAAATAAATAATTGTTTATTTCCAGTAGGCTCAGACAGGAGACTAATAATGCACACTCATGAGCAATGAAAATAAACAGATCAGCTGTTCCTCAGTAAATGTGCATTTAACACATTCTTTAGCTGCATTTGTAAAATTGCACTTTTCTGCTTCTATGAGAATTAGTAACTATATACAATAGAAATAAAATTTACAAATCCTTTCTTTTTACACACACAAAAGCAAATTTGCTTCCATGCTGGAATGGGTGGAACTTGGATGTTATCTGTGGGTTTGTCTCCAGGATGGGCTTGTTGGTGTCTGGGGGTTTGGAATTCCTTTATTTCTGTGCTTGGATATGCTTCTATATTTAGACATGTTTCTATATTTAGACATGTTTCTATATTTAGATACATTTCTATATTTAGATTTTTTAATTGATGGGTAGATAGATGATGGACAGATAGATAAGAAATAGATAGATAGATAGATAGATAGATAGATAGATAGATAGATAGATAGATAGATAGATAGATGATAGATAGATGATAAATATATGGATAGACAGATGGATAGAGAGATGGATAGATAGATTATAAATATATGGATAGATAGGTAGACATATATATAGATAATAGATAGATGATAAATGGATAGATATAGATAGATAGATGATAGATAGATAGATAGATAGATAGATAGATAGATAGATAGATAGATAGGTGATAGGTAGATAGATGATATATAGATGGATATACATGCCTATATACATACACACATACATACATACATATATTCTATATTTGCATAGAAGGAAAATTAGTAGAATTTTATATAGAAGGAAATTCTTTTTGTATAGAAGGAAATTCTTTTTTTGTATACAATTCCTTTTGTATAGAAGGAAATGTAGTATTTGAGTTTCTTTAGAATATCCAGGATGGCCTAATGTCAGGGGAGACATTGGTTTTAGAGGTTTGCTGTGCCTGAAAGACAGAAAAGGCTCAAGGGCCAATGTCCCCTTGGCTGCAGCCCTGCAGGGAGTGCACAGCACTGACACAGCTCTCCAGCAGCACAGACTCACTGCTGCTGTTACTGCTGGCATTTCCTGCTCTAAAGCAGCACAGGGGTGTCTGCTGCAGCCATTCCTTCTGGCTTTCTTGCTTTAAGCACTGGTTGCCTAAGAGCTCACATGCTGGTTCAAATTGAAGCATAATTTAACAGGAGAAATACCCACAAATATGCAGGTTTTGTGGAAATCAGGGGTTCAGCAGGAGATGCCCTTTCTCCCAGTACAAAATTAATCAGTATTTCACTATATCAACCTATTAGACAATCTTTTGTCAAAAGGTGCAGGAAATAGCAAAATTTCTAGTTGCCATGAAAAGTAGGATTTTTTACTAAGGTTAGAAGTGTCCTGAGTAAAATTGCCCTTTTTTTGTGCCTGCCAGCCTCTCCACACCTCTCTGCCACATCCCTAGATTTGCAGCCTCCCTGTGAAAGACCACAGCAGTCCAATCCATATCAATGGGAATGCTTTTCATAATCCATGGGGATACAATAAACCAAAACCATTCTGTGTTGTATATGATATAGTAATTTATTCTTTTCTAAAATCCAGGCTGGAATGGAAAATCCAACTATTTCTTTGCATGTGATTGGTCTGAATGGACCCACTCATGACCTGGAAATGACTCCCCCAGATGATCAGAGAATGAGGTAGGTGATTTCTCACCCTTGAATGCTGACCCCAGTTCCCATGGGGTTTTTTTCAAGATAATTTTACAGTTTCTAACACTGGACCTTTCTCTGCTGCTATCAAAAAGTTTCATTTTGTGTAAATCTGCTTCACTTTTTTTTTACATTTACTTGTCTTTTTACATGTATTTTATAGAACATTATATTAGAACAGGTTTACCCTGAATAACTTTGAAACAATCCAAACACATTTATGCAAAAGAAGATGTATGAGCTCTGGCCAAACCAAATGGGTATTTGCCTTTCAAAAATACAACTTCAGACCTGTGTACAGCAGGTGGGAATTCAGGACCCCAGTATCCCCATCACAGTAACAGAATGGTGGCTCCTGAGCATTATAATTTCTCTTTTGGTAGCATTCTCTGTAAACAGAGAGACTCAGAAAGGTTTTAATTACAGCAATAACTTCCAACTGCAGGATCCAAGTGCTGTTCATAAATTTATTCTATATGGTTATGAGTGGCCATAAATTATTTTGTTGCAATCAATATTGCAAAATGATGCAAAATACACCATAATTAATTAGTGCCTGTATATTTCATCAAAACCATGGCAATTGCTATCTCTAGGGATGATAGAAGTAGTGCTGCCACAGCAATAGGGGTGTATTTTCATTATGCATATGTTTTCTGAAATGAGAAGATTAGTGTGATAAAATGTTATTAAAATAGGCAAGAGGGATGTACTGTACATGCAGTTACAGAAGGGATCTCAAGAAAGCAGGGGAAGCTGGTGATAAGGATCTTCCAGCAGACACATCCTATCTGAAGCATTTCAGTGTGCTCAGTGCAGATGATATATGGACAGAGTGGTATTTCATGTTCTTTTTATCTGGAGCAAAGTGATTTAGTGTAATTAATAAAGCTGGGAATAAAGTGGAGATATGCCACAGCCTTTTTTCTTTCAAAATTGAAAGAAGCCAGAAATTTTCCACAGAAATTGGATATTTTTCAGTTAAAACAAAACAAAACTAAACAAATTGAAAAAAAAGTAATAAAACCAAGAAAAAACAAAGCAAAGATGATGATGGGAAAACATACTTGGGGTGAAATGTACAATATTGATCACTCTTTAAATATCTTTCATTCTGAACATTTTTGCCAAGTTTTCTCCAATGTCATGCTCCTCTGTGAAAAAAAGAAAGTGAAGGGAAGGGGTTGAAATTGAAGGGTGAAAAGTAGTACTGTAACATTTAATGCCTGACAGGCATTATTTATTTTGGTGAAAACCACTGGACCTCAAGAGTTTCATCTGCAGTTGGTCAGAATTTGATCATCACCCAGCTTATTTCTCATATTTGCATCTCAAGTGGCAAATTGAGGGATGGTGTTATCTCCCTCAAGAGCAGAAATCATCACTGGCCCTTGCATGGGCCAGAAACAAATAAATAATGGAAAAAGTCAGACAATTCCAGTCTGGATCCGGGGCACCGTCTGTGCCCAGGGACCATGGGCTGTGCTGCTGCTGTCCCTTGGTCTGTAATAAATCACTGTCTGTTCTTTGTGCTGTTTGTGGCTTTGTCACCATGGCCATACTGCAGGTGTTCATATTGTAGGGTCACACCTCGTGCTTGGGATTCCTGACTCCAGGAAGCACCCATGGAAAGCTGGGGCATGAACAAGGCAGCTGCCCAATAACCTCAGTCTCAGATTATTCAAACAGAATCAAAAAATGTCTTTACTGGGATGTGGAAATCCATTGCAAAACTCAGGATGGCTTCACCCTTCCTGACAGGGCTCAAACAAAGTGTCCCTTCCCTTTTGCTCTGGTGTGGATGTCTGTAAATGCAGTGGTCGAGGACCTGCTGGTATGGATTTTGTCCTATGGAAGACACAAGTTGTCCCTTAGATCAGCTCCACATAAAATGTGGGACAGGTCAGGCAGAGAGGTCTGGGAATTGCACTGATTTCCCATTTCTCTCCCCTGGCTGCTTAGCCAGTGCAGCTGCAGGAGCAGCAGGTGTTGAAAATTAGCTGAGATGAATCACATCTTCTTGTCTCATTTTCCTCTGCAAAATGAGAACCATAAAACTTGGGTGTCCTATAGAAGACATGTGAATGGAAGTAAATGAAATTAAAGACTCCACACTACTAAAAAACTAGAATAATGACTACCAGGTATCTGCAGTTATCTGTGGGCTGGGTTATCCGTGGTTTTGATGACTGGAAGAGGGTTCAGAGGGGAATTGAGACTCCATTCCCTTCTCTGGGGTGGTAGGGAAGACCATGATTCACCTAAAATAATAATCAAAAGTTCCTGAGAAAGAACTGTGGCTCCTGTGTTCAAACAGTGAGAGGGATGTAAAAATTGAATATATGTCCTTGAAACTTTAAATTGGATTTATAGAAAAAATGCTCCAAGCTACAATAAGTACTAAAATCACATTCCTTTTCTGGGGAGGCTGAATCTGTTCAGTTCATTTTGGAGAGAAAGAAGAGACAGTTATACAGTTTAATTTTGCTGTGTTGTTTTTTTTCCTCTTGGGGCCTACACTGTTGCTGATGAAGAGTAAAATTACAATTTTATTTCGGACTCTAAATTTTCAGACTGCTGTTGTATCACCTGGGCATATCCTTCCCCCAGTGCAGTGGATGCAAGCATTGAGGCTTTTTGTTCCTTTTCCCCGCAGCCAATTTCAGGCACTAAATATTACTGAAAAGTACAAAATCAATTTCCAGCTTGTTATTTTTCTAGACAAACAGACCTTTGTGCTTTTGCCCTTTCTCTTCAGTATATGCAGGAGCTCTTGCCAGAACACAAAGGGCTCTCCAGTGACACAGCACATTATTTCCAACGAGAGCAACAATTCCTTATACATATTTTATAGCAAACAAATGAACTAATAAATTTTTTATAGACTGTATGCTGTAAAAAGTCTTATTATACTTTAAGGATCTCTTAGCCCACATGGCCCAGCAGTATATTATAACATCACCAGCTTTGGCGGTTCAGCCAGAGTTGTGCCCTACAAATGAAGTGGTGGAGCCCTGAATTGCTGCAGAGGTGGACATCTGGTAGCACCATGCCCTGGCTCTGAGAAAGCAACAATCACTAGATTTATTCCTGTGTTTTCCAGCCTAGGTGGCTGCATTCCTCACTGTTGCATGGGACTTTTCCTGAAGGTATCAATTACGGGACTGCACAGCCCATACCCATGGTTTACTCCAAGTATCATCACAACCTGAAAATGTCCAGCAATAAGATGGTGCAGGCAGTCTAGGAGGGTGGTTTTGCTCATGTAAACTATCTCTTCTGATGTCTTTATAGCAACCAGCTGCATCTGCTTTACAGAAACCCTGTGTTTCTCCAAAACCCTTCTTACTATTTGTCTTTTTAATACAACACTCCTGGATACTTTGGTGTGTAGCCAGCATGCCCAGAGGCCATCAACTTTTCATAAGCATCAAGAACCCAGCCATTGATAGTGATGGGTCTGAGTCAGCTCAGTTTAGTGTGCTCAGAATGGAAATGGTTTGCAATTTCTTTTCCACCTGTGCATAAATTTGTAGCTCCAGGCAGTTCAATCCTTCTTGGAAGACAGAATAGCTTGAAAGATTCTTTATCTCTGTATTCGTCTCTTCTTTGAAAATAACTTCCAGAAGTGGCAGATAAAACACCTGTTCAGCCCTAAAAATGTCATTTTTAGGGGTTGAAATCCGTACATAAAGCAGTCTAGAGACATCAGGACACGATGTTCTTTAAAACCACAGCTCTCTCCTGGCCTGTTTGCCCGCAGCAGCCCCTGCTCTGCCACGCGGCAGTTCAGGATGGCAGCGTTGTGACCTGCTTTGTGTGTGTGTGTGTGTGTTTGCAGGGACTACTACATCACCATGGTGAAATGGGCCACCAGCACCAAGGTGGCAGTGAACTGGCTGAACAGGGCCCAGAACGTGTCCATCCTGACGCTCTGCGACGCCACCACGGGCGTCTGCACCAAGGTAGGAGAGCTTTGCACAGCGGTCACTCGCCATCAGTGTCCACAACCCATGCAAAGAGAAACTATTTAACTTATTTTACATGGTGAAAAGCCAGCTGGAACACATTAATTTAGGCAGACAGAACATAAACAGTGTTCACAATTTTATTTTTTTTTTTTAACACCAGTAATCCAAGAGCACTCTGTGTGAGTTTGAGGGAGAGTGATTACTTGTCTTTGTCACCTTTACCCACAAGCTTGCATACCTCAACAGTTTGCAACCTAAATACCTTTGCAACATTCTAGCTGCATTATATGTATTTAATGGCATTAAAACCAGCTCATGCTTATCTTAATTGCAGTTAATTAATCCCTTCTATAAATGCACTAATACAAATGGTGTATTGATAGAAGATCAGCAGATTCCATTAGCAGATTCCATCATTTAAACTGGTATGTGTTTCCACTCTATAAAATTGTTCTAATACACCCATCCCTTGAAAAAGATCATGCAATTCTGTGCATAGAGCATGGTGAGAAGTTTTTTTCTTAATAACTTTCATTTCAACCTCTATTTATTTCTTGAGAAGATTTATTTCTTTGGGGAATAATACATCTTGTAGATTTATGTGTTTTGTCTGTTTGTATAAAATGCTTTCTTGATCTAGTGAATGCTTGTCCAACAGGAAGGAAAGTCAAGAAAAGCAGCCACTGGATTCCAGTCCAGAAACACATGTTTAAATAGTTTCTCTGTATTCCTGAGCAATCTTTCAACTCTAATCCAATAGCTTCCTGCATTGATAAGCAAAATATAATATATGACAAGTATGGTATTAATGATTTTTTTTGTTTTAGAAACACGAAGATGAGAGCGATGCCTGGCTGCACAGACAGGTAAGAGTGATCTTCTCCTTGTAGTCAAGTTTTTGGTAGGATAATTGCTTCATTGAGTTTTTCCCAAAAAAGAAAACCTAATTTCCAGGTTTGAGAGAGCTACTTGGAAGATGGCATGATCTGTATAACAGAAAAGAGCTTCTCAGTAACAAACAAGCTCTCAGCAAAGATGCCATTCACTCTGGTAGGTCTCATAGTCCTCAGCCTGCAATTTACTTGTATTTAAAAGAGATGAAAAGCTCATGTGGGAGGGAAATCACTCACTGGCAGTATCTGTGTAGGACTCATCAACCTCAGAGGCAATCCTTCACACCCTGCCCTGACACTGATGATCACAGTTTAAATACTATGGTGGATGTTTTCTGGTCATTTTATTGAGAGGGTCTCTGTCCATTCAAAGACAAAATCATGCAGATAGACTGTTGAGTCACTTAAATATCATATATAACACTTGCCCAGGAGTCAGTGTGTGAAGGGACCTCAGATTAAATGAAGCTGTTCTTGAGAGAGAAGCTGTGATCTCCGTTCAGCCACAACACCAAACTGTTTTTCAAGCCCTGTGTGAACGCCAGACAGGGAGCAGCATGTCACAAAATATCTTGTTTGATATATTTTTCCAAGTCCAGATCTAAAGCATTTCAAATTTTTGTCACAGCCTGCTCAGAGGAGCCAAGACCCTGTAGAAATGGCATTTCATCAGTTCACAGCAAGAACAATGCTCTCCTCTGTTCCAGTGGCTGTCCTGCAGCAATGGGCTGTGTGTGATCCACACGAAAATTGATTTTATGGGGAAATAGATTTTGTGCTCCAAGCATTTCAAATAATCTTTTGCTGATATAGAGTAAAAATGGTGCTGAAATATTCTTTGCATTCATAAGGACTGTATTGGCTTGAGTAGGAAACAAAAGCTTAAAAGACAAGACAAATCAAGGGAAAATTAAATTGTCCAGATATCGTACATTAAAAAAAATATAAAAACCACAAAAACCACCACTCTTAACAGGCATTATTTATTTTATGAGTTTGAAGGCAATAGCAGTAAAATAATCCTTTCATTGCTATTTACTGCAGTTCAGTAGAAGTTGTATTTTATTAACACAGTATAGTACTACTTGTGTTTTTACACTGCTCTGGTTATTTAGTCACCTACCATGTGGACAGGCATTAAAAGATGGTGCTTTATCCTCAAATCTGAAACAAATGATCTGTCAGTCTCTAATGGACCGGCTCCAGAGAAATACATTTTGTTTTACTACATCTCCAAAAGCATGTACTTAGTTTGAAATCACACACTTAGTTTAATGTTAGAGAAGGGTGTTCATTACAGCCAAATGAGTCAGACATCTCAGTGCTAAACTAAAATAACATTTTCTATGGACTTTGGAGACATTTGATGGCATCCTTCAAAAGCTTTTGTAGGAGTCTGAAGAATCATATAGCTCTTTTGCCAGTATTTCTGACAACAAAATTACTTAAAATTCTAGTTTTGACTGAGCATGATTACTGGGATAATTGTATTTTCTATATTTGCCTTTTATTCTATGACACATTAATCTAGATAACTGGAAAGGTATTTTCATGGCATGTGTGCCTGACTATGAGGATGGTGTGAAAATGTTAAATGCTAGTTTGAGTCCACTAACCTCTTCAAGAAGGAGATTAATTGCACATCAGGGAGCTGCTGAAGGAGCTCAGGAGTGTGGCTTGGCTCAGGATGAGGACTCTTTGGTTGAGACATTTTAATATAAGTGTTTGCAAATGAGCCAGGTGCCCTGTCCCCTCTGGAGACAGCCAGGCTGGTGGCAGTGGGGCCACACAGTCAAGGGACCCTGGGCAGGGTTCAGCCCACCCCAAAGACCTCCTTGTCAGAAATGTTCCAATTTTAAATCAGCAGGACCAAGGAATCCAATTTCTTACCTTGTCCTTTAAAATACTCCTTTAAAAATTCTCCACATGCCTGGTTTGAAAGGCATGCACGGATTTTACCTTTTTCCTGGGAATTTAGGTGCATCCTTGAATAGGGACAAACAGCTGGGATTAGGGGACAAGAAGACACTCACCAGGGACACGAGGGAGTCTCCAAGGATGGCAGGGTTGGCTTTTTTCAGCTGTCTGAAATCCTGGGAGTTCTGAGATAAAGCATACAAGCCATGAATTTTAATTTTGTTGTTGAGTAGTTTCGTGACTCAGGGCATTTAAAAGTCTGTGTATGGAAGGTCAAAGTAAACAATCTCATGTTTCCATCTGGGCTCAAGTTCATGAATATATTTTATGCAAGTCCAAAATCTGTGGAGAGCCTCTCTCCAACACAGGCAAGGAGAAATAATGCAGCCACTCCCTGTGCAGCTAAAAAATAGGATAAACTACTTAAAGTATAATGAGGAATACGCAGTATTTTCACAGGAATTGCTAGAAAGTATCTGTCACTCTTTGTCAGATGAGGTGGCACATATTCACTAAAACTGTCCAGGGACTCTGCAAGTTTATACTTCTTTTATTTATACACTTGCTTGTGCACTTCTGATCACAAGAGCCAGACTGAAGTTCACTCATACTTTTGCTTAAATACACAAACTGTTTGGAACACTAATTATAGCTATAAGCAATGTTGTTTCAATTTCTGTGAAGAAGCCATTTTCCAATAGTACTGGGGATGGTCATGTACAGGCAGTGAGTCAGCAAGGGAGAAATTGGGCAATTTCTGAGCACCTGCTGATCATAAACTTTACTGGCATTTTAATTGTTTTATTTATTTAATTGTGAATGTGGTCTGAAAAAAAAGATTTAATTAGAAACCAGGGTGCAATTGCAACTCCACCAAAAGCTGCAGTTTTTGACATTGATGTTGGCAGGACTAAGAGACCATAAAATGGTTTAGAGACCTATAACCTCCAAAACTGCCTTCATGGGCTGGCTGCCCTCCCCTGATAACAGCTTCTTTGGGTTGCATTTTTCTTTCCAGTCCTATTTGCCCATTGTTTTAGATGACATCAGTCTGAAGCTAAAGACTCAGTCTTAAAAGATGGAGATGATGAAAACCTTGCACCATTTTTCTTTTACTACTCCGTTGCTTTAATCCTGCATGATTACCTAGTAATGATTCTTACATATAGTTAACATGAGGTGTAAGAAGAGATTGTTAAAATAAAAACAGATTTCAGAGGAATTTACAGACAGGACCCACTTTTTCACTCTGTAAAGCCCTTTTGCCATGCAATTATCCCATAACTGACCTAATTTTAACTTAAAGACAAAGGTTGCAGCAGAAATAGGACCCAGAGTTGCATAACTCAAATACTCAATTCATCTACTGGGGATAAAAAAGCAGCTTCTGGCTACAAACAATATTTTTGGTGCTGAAATGAAGAGTTCCCATTTCACCCAGTGGGGGGGATCTCTACCCAGAGACAAGGGTTCCTCTCCAGTTGTTCACCCTGATTTTGGTGCAGTTGCCATGGCTTCAGAGTTGGCCAAAGGTGTGGTGCACCCAGCCACAGAAGAGGATGAGGATAGGGAGGAGGATGAAGCTCAGCACTGCCCCAGGGGCTGAATGTGTCAGGAGATGGAAAGAGATCTTCCCCTGTGCCCTAAAGAGGAGCATTGTCCCATTAGAGTCAATGCACATTGGGTGTTTTCTTTGTTGGATTTAAATAAAGTGTTTACCAATATGCAAGGGATTAAAAGAGATCATGTTATACCTGTCTGTTTATCAGAGCTATGGGCCTGTGACACAGAAAGTATTGGGGCATTTCACTGAAATAATATTTGCCAACACAGCAAAATCATTAATTCTGGGATCTGGGCAAAGATGGATCAGACACAGAGGGCAGGAGACTGCTGACAAAGGGAAAATGCATCAGAGAATCAGTTGGAAAGGATCCAGTTATTCAGATTAATTTGTTTCCTTGTTGAAACCTGAGGATGAACCAAAAAATCATAATTCTTATGGAAGTATAACTCTCAGTCAGTAATAAAACCAATATGCAAAGAATCTGCTTTACCACTAACTTCTGTGAGGAAATGTGTCCAAGAGCATGTGAGGCACTGCAGAAGAACTGGGGGCTGGGACTGTGTTGAGCACAGAAAAACCAGTCTGGAGCTGCCATGTGTGCTGCTGAAATATAATGATTGTCTGCCCTATGTTAGTGTGTGTGTGGGTTTGGTGGAGCTGGATTTATATGTCCACTAATCTTTCATAAATTCCAGCTCACCATAAACCTGATAATTTCTCTTTCAAACATTTGTCCTGGTGTGTGTTTGATCATGCAAATCCTCAAGGTCAGAGACACCTGTGCACTCCCCACTGTCCTGTACATACCTTATCTTCCCTTGTTTCACCAGAGGAGTCTCCTCAGGTGGCTGCAGATCCAGTGATGCTCAGTGATCCCTCTCCAAACACAATTGAATACACTCTACCTTTTTGTTATTCTTTACACCAGGACTTTGTGCTCCTCTCCAGGATCTACAGAAGCTCAGACTGCATTTAGCATTGTCCCCTCACCCATCCCGATTCTGCCAAACTTGGGATAAGCCCTGGGGCACTCCTTGGTTTTTTTCTCCTGACCTTTTGCAGATGTTGAGTTGTGCAACTCTGAGCTCCAGCACTGAACTCTCCAGGAGGTTCTGAGCCCTCCAGCAGCCTCCCATTACCTCTCTTTTCCAATAAACCTGAAGTATTTGGTGCCATAATTTTATCATATTTCACTATCATCTACAACAAAAAGATTACAGACATTTGAGATTATACCCATATCCTTTAAAATGTATTAATAAATCATAAATTTGTTCAATACTTTTTTTTACCTACTGATTCCAGCTGTGGCTATAATCCTCCCATGGCAAAAACTTCCAAACATTTCATACCTGCTGCATAGTAAAAGTATTGCCTTTTACTAACAATAAACTGATCTATTATTTTCAAGGAGGCTGTTCTGTTCTATTTTTGTGGGATTCAGTGAAGAATAGTTGACAAAAGGTTCTGACAGTTCATATCACATGCAGAATATTTTCTTGTTTGTAGCCAGAAGCTGCTTTTTTATCTCTGGTAGATGAATTTGAGTATTTCAGTTATGGAACTCTGGGTCCTATTTCTGCTGCATCCTTTGTCTTTGGGCCAACATTTGATAATTATGTGCCCAGTGTAGCTCCCTAAATTATAAAATCCCGTTCCAAGAGAATTTCAGTCTGTCTCTCCATTTACCCCCTGGGTAAGTCATCATCTGTGTCACAAAGTTCTGCTTCACTCATGTGTTGCCTTTCCAGCAATGAAACATGCAAGCAGAGTGTCCTGTATCGCCAGCCCAGTGCTAAATCCTCAAATGTGTCACCTGTGCTGTGAACCTCCTTCCCCTGTAGCTCTGAATGAACCTCAAACTCATCAGCACAATGCCTGCTCTCACTGGCAGAGACATATTGCTGGAATACATAATGCAGGAGGCGCAGATACAGAAATGGAGGGTGAACTCATTGCTACCTACCTCAGGAAAGGAAAACCTGTCGAGCAGAAGGTTTGCCTGAGCTATCGTGGTCATTATTCAATGAGGTTTCTCCTGTCATGAAAGACATTTGGAAATAATATAGAGTTTCGTGTTTCAGGTTCCAGAACAATGTCAGAAATAAATGAAACCATTATTTCATTGAGCTTCAACAAGCTCCAAATGGGCACATTTTAAAATACACTGAAAACCTAAGCAGGGGAAAATAAAAGGCAAAAAGACCAGTTTGAACACCTAATAGAGCACTGACAAATCTGATGAATAGCAGAAAAGAATTAATCAGTAAAGAACAAAGGAGCAAAGGAACACAGAGTAAGAATAATGTGTTAGCTTATGGGAAATAAAAATGTTTATTCCTTTGCTGTGCCATAAGTCTCCATGTACAATCAGGTTCCTGCTGGTTCAGTGTGGTGTCTTAGCATGTGCTAAGCAGAAAGTCAAGGGGTTTGATTAACACTGAACTGCAGAGGGCTCAGAAGAGGCTGGCAACATCTCCTTGTTGATTGTCCTGGATAAAGAAGGGTTCACAAAACCCAGCCAAAGAAGGGCTCATCCAGGCACAGAAAATCCTGATATCACAGGACAGCTTCAGCAGAGGTTCAGCTTATTATTCACTCCCAACTAGTTGAGACAGAGTTAGTTTCATGTAGCTTCCTGTTAGTACAAAGCTCCTGTGTCCCACCACATGGACCATCTTTCTGCCTTCCCTGGTAATCTGCTGTTCAACTTTTTCATGTAGTGGAGACTTCTCATGTGCCTCAGGTCTCTTGCTCACAAAAAGAATATTCCTTTCCAAGAGATGCTTGCTTGCCACATGTGGTGTTTGACTTTCCTTCTGCTGAGTCTCTTCTATCTCTGGATGGAAGTTCCAGTCACCCAATAAATTCAATCACCATGTTCACCCCGGAGCTCTGTGTCAAAGAGTTCTGCAGGAGATCCTCTCCTTCATAAATAATTCAGTGAGATAAGCATTTGTAAAGCAGTAGAAAAAGACAGCAGTTAGATGCTGTTCAGTTGTGTTTCCTCTGGAAGAACAGAGAGTTTTTTTCAGCAGGGTAAGCAGGGTTTGTCACAGCAGCTCTAAAGGCTCCAAGTGCCCCAAGCAGCCAGCTGAGAATGTGCACTTTGGCTTTGCAAATGGGAATTGACTTTATAGACAAGGAACTCTCCTTGCTGCCTGTCCTCCCCACCTGAAAGGTGTCTGCTTTCCCAAGAGCAAGAAGCAAAACTCAAAACTTCCTCCAGTTTTCAGTGGGCTCTTTGTTTGCCTCAGCTTGCTATCAAAGACCACTTTCTGTTTTGCTGTGAATTAGTTTTACAGGGTGTTGGAGTGCTGAGCAATTCTAAATACAACCAATTAACACTCATGCACCCTTTAATTTTGCTTCTTTTACAGAATGAAGAGCCTGTTTTCTCCAGGGACGGTCGGAAGTTTTTCTTCGTCCGGGCCATTCCCCAGGGAGGACGTGGGCATTTCTACCACATCGCCATGTCATCCTCACAGGTGACTCACTGCTGCTGCTCTGGGTCTCACCTGAGGCAAACAGCAATAAAAAGTGGTGTCTGTGCTTGTAGCAACGAGATGGGGAGGTGCAGATGTAAAAAAGTCTTGTGCATACAAGAAAACCTCCAATGATGCTTTATTTGGGCATAAGATAATGTGAATTTCCAAAGAGAAAGGTCAGTGGATTGTCTCTTTCCAAACAATTATTATTGGTTTTGTTTTTGTGATGTCACCTTAGTTGTAGATAAGTAAATCTCCACCCTGCCATGAAGGATTAAACAGAAGCTTGTGGGCATGCTGTTTGAAGCTGCTCTGTGCTGAATTCACCTCATTATCTTCAGTGGAGTCATGGTTAAGATAATTCTGACTCTCTCTTATTTCTATGCCTGCAGATTCACAGAAATGGCAGGTGTAGTGATGGAAATTGCAGATATTTGGTTTATTTTTCATGGGCAATGGAGCCAGAAGAGCTCCCCTTTTCAGAAGTTTTAGCAATAAAAAATCTACTTCTCTTTTCTTTCTGGCAGCCCAACAGTAGCAATGACGACTTACAGGCTATTACATCTGGAGATTGGGATGTGACAAAGATACTGGCATATGATGAAAAGAGGCAGAAAATGTAAGTAGACTTTGGCCTGGCAAATCAGACTTCCTTTGTTTAGCCCTGGGCTCTGGGTTGGTTACAAAGGTGTTGTGTATGCTCTGAAACCTGTGAGCATGAGGAGCTGGAGATGAGAAAGCAGGAAAAGTTGTCTCCATTTTGGCTTAATATCTCACACCATTACACATACCTTGTGTTATTTTGAATAATCTGTACAGTTCAAACCTCTCTTTCTGAGACTGTTAAATGTATTTGTGCAGACACGTAAATTCTCCTGCTGTAACTTCTGATATTACCCTCTGTAGGAAAGCAGCCTGTTTTCATCAACCACTTAGTCAGTTTTGTTGAGAACCTTTTGTTGACCTGCAAAAATACCAATGCAGTGGGGGGAAAAAAGTATTTAGTTAGAATTATAGAAAAAAAATAAACAAGAAAAACAAGAAAAACAAACCCACACTTCTTCACACTTGCTCTTTATGATTTTAAAATAAGTTCTGTAAACATCCACTTTTTCAAATACACTTTAAGAAATTACATAAGAAACTATTTAGACAGCTTCTGGAATCAAATAGCAGATTCCTTTCCTGGAAAACTTTTGGGTGAATACAAAGTTCTCACCTCTCAGTTACTTGAGGGCACTGAACAGTTGAGCAAATAGTGTCTGGAATATAACAAACTTTGAGTGATCATTAAGAGCACAGTGCTTCCTCAAGATTTTGAATGCTCTCAATTACCAATAACTTCAGAACAATATAAAATCATAGAAATGTAGAATCACAGAATGGCTTGGGCTGGAAGAGAAAGAGCATCCAGTTCCAGCTCCCTGCTGTGGGCAGGGACACTTTCCACTGGACCAGGCTCCCCCTCAAACCTGGCCTTGAACACTGCCAGGGCTGGCCTAAGTAGCAAACTAGCACCGAAGTCTTATTGGCATTTTAACTGGCCAGTCAAGCAGAAAATGCCACACTCAGTTTGTACAATCAAGGTGTGTGCCCAGGCAAGTGCAGCTTGTTAGAAGCAGATCAGCAGGGATGAAAACCCTTCCTGGCATTGTTCACCCCATGGGAGCTACATTTTCTCCTGTGCTCTGGAATTACCCACACAAAATGCCTCTGGGGGTTTAATTCAGATTTCACAGGGGGGACTGAGGTTGGCCACCTCCTGCAGCATCACTCTTTTACCTCCAGAAGCTGCCACTGCAGAGCAGAGTTGTTGTTTATCCAGAGAGGAGCTCAGCACAGAACAAGGACAGCAAAGTGTTCTTCAGCTTCATGCTCTGCTTCCCATCAAACCCTGATTAGCTGACAAAGATTAACTGGGCAAAGAAAATAACGTGGCCAGAGAAGTAAAAACTTCCTCTAGAGAGAGAAGAAAGGTCTTTAAAAGAAATTCAGTGCCATGAGTCCTGAGGTAAAAAGGTGGATGTCTTCCACTTAATCACTTGATCCTTTTTTGATCCACTGACATGACGAGTAGGACCCAAAGTTTTCCATGCTTACTTTAATTGCAGTGCAGTCTGCAATGTACTTTCTTGAGCCTCTCAGTGATTTGTCCCTCTGTATCCTTTCCTAGTTCAATTTAAACTCCCCTTGTTTTTACAAGATCATGAAAATGGCAATATGAGTGAAGATGTTGTTGCATGAGACACTTCTAAACCCTTCTAATGGTGCAATTCACTTTTATTTTTCCTCTCCAGTTATTTCCACAGCACAGAAGATTCACCAAGAAGGAGACATTTATACAGGTATGTGCTTTAGTAACTTCATATTCAGAATTTCCCATTTCTTCAGTTTTACATGAATCATAAGAAATTGCAGTAGAAACAGTTTTTTAAGTTTTTTTCTTTAATGGAATTGCAAGATCTTTCAGTGTGTCGCTGAAAAAAAACCAGTGTAACCATAGCAAACAAAATGCTTGACACTTGGAAATGTTTTACATTTAGCAATTTTCTCATATCAATGCAAATTTTAAATTGGTGTCAAGATTGACTATCACAAATAGTCAGTTCACAACAGAACTGCTTAGCACTTGAAGGAATTCAGAAATACTTAAAATAATGGTATAAACTGTCCTTATACTTTCCAATAGAGGTTTCAAGAAATTTCTTAGTAGCTCACCTCTTCATGAAACTGAAAAGAATTAACAATATTTTATATTTACAGACCTTTTTCTGCAGTTCCAGAAGATTTTAGCATTTTCCCTAAGTATATGATGAGTAAAAAGCTGGTTTTACAGCAAGCTATTGGTAGTGTTGCCATTGTGAAATGTTGTGGAAGCAGATTACAGAGTGGAGGAAACACAAACTTTTAAATACACATTTCAGAGTCATTATTCCATTTGTCCTGTTTTTCTTCTCTGTTCACCCTGCTGCCATCACAACATCTGCCATGAAGGGGAGAGTTGGTGAAGGCATCAGTGGACAAGGGACAGCCAGTACATTCTCCTTCTCTCACATGACATCATATCTTTTTTTTTCCTCAGTGGGAAGGAAACTAGAGCAAAGTCAATCACCTGTGATTTAATAATATTTTCCTTTCGAGACCTCTATGCCTGTTCACTGCACTCCACAATTTTTGAGAGTATTTCCTTGAAGAAAAATTTTAAAATTATATTAACCCTTCATTTCTATTGAAATAAGAAGAAAACCTCACTTTAAAAACAGAGTCCAGGCAGAGTTCAAGAGCTGCTGGCATGAGTGAAAGCAATCCCCACTCTTCCTTGTCAGCATCCATCTCACCTTGGTGCCTCATCAGCCTCATCTCCCCACACAGATGAAGATCCGTTCAGGGTTTTCCATCTCCTTTTGTGTGTTTGATTTAGTAGATTTAATTAGGATTTTCATCAGAGATAAAATCTGAGCCTAAACAAGAGCCCATGATTACTCATTTCAGTCTCTGCAATCCTAAAGAAGTTGCTCAGCCTCATCTCTTGAAATGGCAGCAAAAAACACTCATCTGCATTACAGTAATACTGGAAAGATCTCTTGTTTAATATTCTTGAAGTTTCAAAATGCTATCTATTAATATTTGCTAATAATATTCTTCGACATTCAGTGGACTCTTAGCAGCAAACTTGTGAGCAAATGGACAGGACACATGACTTTCCTCAACAACAGATCCCTAAATACAAACTTTCCTTTCTGCTTGGGGGTTTCAAGAGCAGAGGTTTTTTTATTTAAATCTGTAAAAAGGGCTTTGGCCTCTGAGGCAGCAGCTAGCAAATCAGACCAGTGGTGAAACCAATAAGAAACTTAGAGAAAGCAATTCCAGCTCTTTATTGTCTGTTATAATATAAATAAGTGTTGAAATGTTGCTGCTTTGTTTCATGTCTTCATCCACCAAATTATTACTTCCTCTTGCAAAATTGCAACCATCATTTTGTTTTAAAAACTTTGCCTTCCTTCATAACCACCTGACCTTGCAAAATGACATCAGTATCCATTTATATATTCTCTATTCAAGCAGGAGGGAAAAAAATCCATTATTGCTATTTAAACTCAACCAAATGGAAATACTTCATCTCTTACTAATGTTGGACACATTAGATTTATATTCTTGTTCTAAAGAAAGGTTCAAGTAATGTTGCTTTCAAATAACATTTGCTCAGTGACCTTCATGGAATTGTATTAACTTTTTCAGTGCAAGCACAAATGGGAACTTCAACAGGAGGTGCCTGTCCTGTGATCTGATTGAAAACTGCACTTATTTCAGTGCATCCTTCAGCCACAATCTGGAATACTTCCTGCTGACATGTGAAGGTATGTGCTGGGTTCTGTCACTGCAGTTGCTGTGCCTCAGGGGCAGGATTTAGAGCCAGCACTGACATCTTCAGACATTCTGGGTACCTGAGGTCAGCTTTGAAAGACTGGCCATGAATACCTTGCTTTTAAAGCTTTACACTTGACATTTTTCTTTTCTTTTTGTGTTTTTACTTGTGGCTAGAAAGCAAATATTTTTACAACCTTTTTCTGTGCTTACATGCACAGAAGGTAGAGGTGGATTCCCCCAGCCACCACAAGCATCCTTAAAGGGAAGTAACAGCAAAACCTGGAGGATATAAAACATCATAAAATTTACGAGGGAGAAGCCAGCAAGGTGGGGTTGACTGTGGGTGACTGGGACTAAGTTCCACATACATCAACCAATACTGTGAATTTACCAAAAAGGCAGTTTACAGAAATGTTCCTGATGGACAATGTGAGTACAGAATATCTGGTGTATCTTCCCTGCTCATCCATCACAGATCTGCAGGTCCAACAGGGATTTCCTGTTTGGAAAATGCATGAGAGTATCCAAGAGTCTAAGGATGCATTTCAGGAGAAGGGTCATTGAAGTTTTCTCCAGCTCTGTTAAGACTAAGTGCAGAACTCCACTAAACTTATTCCTGTATAATTTAATTCAGCTTGATTATCCAAAATTGCAGACAAAATGCATGCACACCAGTCACCTGCTCCTGGCATTGAGGCTGCTTAGATGGCTGCATGTCCTCTGAAAAAAAGGCTTGAAAAGCAAACAAGAAATTCCTTATTTTCAACAGCTCAGGAGAGAAGTGAGTAGGTCTTGAAGGGATATTAGGAAGGAATTCTTTGCTGTGAGCAAGATGATGCCCTGGCACAGGTTGCCCAGAAAAGCGATGGATGCCCCATGCCTGGAAGTGTTGAAGGCCAGGTTGGATGGGACTCTGATCAATGTGGGGTGGTGGTGCCCATGGCAGGGGGACTTCAGGGGTCTCTGTGGTGAGGCAGGGGCTGCCCCTTCTCTGAGTGCCAAGTATCCACTGCTGCCACTGTTTGTGGGGAGCACCAAGGTAAAGAAGGAATACTTGACATGGTAAAATGGAAAATAATCAAGATAAAGTGGAGAAATAAAATGGTTTGTATAAAGTAAAATACCTAGATTAAGACAATTATAAAAACATGTTTCTCCCCTGGAAGGGAATGATAGGTTGCATGTCAGAAACATTTAGAGGTATTAAAAACATATCTGGCAACACAGTACAGAAAAATAGCATTAACAGGGCAATACACTAATTGATTTAATGGATTAATTAACTTAATGGACTTACCTGTAAATCTGAATTTATAGTTATGGCAGACACATGCAGAGAAGTGTCATTTGTCAATAAACATTCGGTTCTGTAGTAAATATTATGTTTACTAACTTCTTCCCTTTAAAATAAAAACCTTGTTTATTTTTCTTCTTGTTTTAATTTCAAGAATAGCTGTCAGGAGCTACCAGAGACAATGTCCATTTCCTTTGCACCAAGATAATTGTTTGACACTAATTAGAAGCATTTGTGAATAACAAGATTAAGGTTTCTAAAGAGCCTTATCAGCAGTTATGAGGTGATTTGTTTTTGATTACATTATATCTCATCCACAAAAACCTGCAGTGATACCTGAAGAAATTAATGAGTTTTATTAGTGTGTACATTAATCCAGTACACAAGATAACGATTTTGCATAATAAACTATGGGCCTGATTCTCACCTGCTGTAAACAACAACTCAGTTGTAAGGTCATTAGGATTAGATATATTTACATCTATGAATATGTCTTTGTCTGAATTTTAGTTATTCAGGACTAAATCCTCAAATCCTCAAATACAGCACAGCTTCATCTGTGGAGCTCATCTCAGTGTTTCCATTCAAAAAATATGAGACAATACAGAAATCTAGGTAGAATTTCCATTTTCACTGATATTATAAAAATATCAGTCTATTGCATTTGGTGGAGCTATTCCTTATTTACATGACTGAAAATGAGAGGCCTTTCAAACGATTTGCTTTCAAGCAGTTTGCAGGAACCACATTTCTTTTTGGCATTTTTGATGTAGGGATCCATCTAATTCAGATGTGTGCTGTGGGGGCACTTGCAGCAGGGACAGTTCCCTTTGGCTCCTGATGCAGCTGATGTGAGCCAGGTCAGTGCAAACCTCTGTTCTGGATGAAGTACGGATTTCTGGATAAAAATATCATCCTGTCAGACTTTGGTGATATAAATAAGTGTTATGGTTTCATGGAGAGTCACCTGGACCCTCTAAGAGGACAATTCCTTTTCCACAGCTCCTCAGACTGCTTAGCCACAGCTTGGCCATGCCTCATCTCCCCAGGGTGTTGGGTTGTTGCTCACAAGCATTCATGCTCTAATATAGTTTAGATTAACAGAAAATCTTATTTATTCATATGAACATATAACACAAAAAAAGGAAAAGCTCCTTGAATGAGCACATATCAAGGGACCCTGCAGATCCTGTAGTTTATCCAGTAGACAGAGCAAGCCCACCAGGGTGAACAAAAGTTTGTCTTGCTCCCCAAAGGCTTCTGCCAGGAGTTCCCATCTCTGCTTCCCCCAAAAAAATCCTCACAGTTGCAGTTGATGTTCAAGACCAGACAGTGCCAGAGAGTGCCTGTGCCTGTTTAATGCTTTCTTCTCCATAACATGTCTAACATGCATGAATTTGTATTTAAATATGTATCAAATACATAAATCTCCATAATATGTATAAAATGCATCAATATGCATAAAAGCACCCAGAGCTCAGGTCTTGCTGTCTGCTCTCTGACTGTGACATGAAAATGTGTGTTCATAGTGATCACTGGTGTACCCAATGTCAGCCCCATAAGTATCTTTAGAGGCTGCTAAATTAAATCATTGTACTGTAATCAAACCTGTAATAGCTTAAAAATTTGTATTTTCTCAGCTTTCCACAGGACAAACACATGGGCAAATATTTATGGCTTGAAAACAATTTGGGTACTGGCAGAAAATAACCTCCACCGTACCTCAGTTTCACTCTGTCCCTTCTTTTGTGACCTTTTGTTGCAAATTTCTTTGAGTTTAGAGCCACAGACATGACTGTGGCTCAGCTGAACTTCTCTACAATGGATGGCAAGGTTTGTAAAACTTGAGCAATCAATCAGAGCTTATAAAATACTTTGTGATACTTAAATGAAAGGCAAGGTTAAGGGAAAATATCTTCCCTGAAAGGACCCAAAAAACCCAAGAAAGGTCTGGCATCGCTCATTTGATTCCAAAGGTCAAGAGCTGGAAGTTTTCTTCTCGCTCTCTTGGTACTTTAAAGGCATAACATATAATTTCCTTAAAAGATTTTTTGCTGTCCTGCAGAATACATTTAACAGCCTTGCTACCTGGCACAGGCTGAAAGGAGAGCAGCTGCTGTGATAGAAGGTAACCTCTCTTGAAAGAGGACAGTGTAATGCTTGCTGTCAGGAGGCAACATTTATTGCAATCAGTCAGTCCCAGAAGGCTAGTTACCTTATTTTTCATCTAATTTTATATGCTCATGATTCAATTACTGTAGCAGGATCTAAGGAAACATGATGCTTTGCAGACTGCTGTTAGATTATCTCCTCTAGACATGGTTGAAAAAGCAATATCTGCTTGACCAAGGTCACTCCTACTGTCATTTTCACCATAAAATATCGCTTTACACTTCTCTCTCTTCTCATAAACCATCACAGGCACCTCCACTGATTCCTTCTCAGATAAACAGAAATAAAATCTGGATGGAAGTGGTTTGCTATTTTATACATAAATTTAGTTGAGGTCGGACTTTTCTCATCTGAAATGGGATGTAAATTTTAATTTCATTGAAAAAAAGGATAAGAAACTGCAAGTTTTGGTTACAGGAAGAAATGTTTTCCTGTTTCTTGAGTGGGACTCAGGTAGGGTGCAAGTCTGAATGACACCAGCCAATAGAGCACTAAGCCCATTTTTAGGTGATAGCTCCTTCTCTGAAGGATGAAGCCCTATCAGTTACTACCCCTGTAGTCAACTGTGCAGTGTTTTAGTATTTCCACTGTACATAGGGACACTTTTTCTTCAGTGGCTCCTTCTGTCTCTCCCCAGAGTAGCCAGCCAGCACCAATAAAACTCAACTCCTAATGAGGCTGTTCACAGGGAAAGCAAAGGAAGCAGCCCTTTCTGTCACAGGATAATTGGCACCCTGGCACTCAAGTGTTTTGGCTGCAGTCAAATATATTTTTATGATAGTCTTCACTACCATAAAAAGATCTGTGAGATCACAGAGAGTTTCAGCTGGACTCACAGAGCTGGCAAATGTTTCCTGCAGCCTGGAGTTCAAGTCCCTGACGTGGCAGACTGGGGCATCGTAGCATCCTTTACATCAGTTAATCTTTCTCCATCAACTGACCTCATCCATAAGCTCATCCTGGCCCTAGGGAGGTGTGGTTTTCCCCACAAAGGGTTAATGACTTCTGAGGCAAGAGGACTAGAGGGGAAGACCCTGTCGTGTGCATAGATCTCTGCAATTAATGACATTTAATACACAATGAATATGATGAGGGGAGGTCAGTGTTTTTCTTGGGATGCCTACCAGCCTGCTAATGATAAGTTCTCCCCAGTCATGCGTTATCAAGAAGGATTAATCATTTTAGGGATGTCATAAAGAAAATTGGAGGGGAGAGGGCTGTAACCAGGGCTGAGGGGAGATTTGTCTCACACTTGGCATGATTGCTGGGGATAGAGAAGTGCCTTGGCCACTACACTCTGTGCTATTCTTCAACCAGTCACTAATTAGGGAAGAAACAGCTTTCACTTTGAGCAGTGACAGCAGTGTAACTGAACAGGGAACTATCTTCTTCTATAGCCCTTCCTCCTCTTCCAGATACAGTAAGATTGTTTTTTTTCCAAAATGCTGTAAAACCACTATTATTTATCCTTTCTCTTTGAATAATATCTCTGCTAGAAGCTGTGTCTGTGGTTGACTGGCAGTCTTTATTGTCAGCCTTGTGCAGGCCAAACAACTTTAAAGCTGTCTCTCTCTTTGGAGAGAAGAAAACAGATTTTTGTAAGAAAAATGTTAAAATATTGTCACCTGATTTGGCTCCTCTCTGGCACTGTCCTATCTGGCATGGTGGTTCTCAGCAGCTTAGCCTAGATGCTGTAAATCAGTAATGACAGGTAACAGCAATGAAGTCATTTCTGCCTTTCCTAGCAGGCAACTCTGCAGCTGTGGAGCAAAATGTTATGTTGTAACTGAGCTGTGCTTGATTAAATACCTAAAGAACAAGTACAAAAGGAATTTATCTGCTTTTCCCTATGTGTGTCCTCCAAGCCAGTGATGACAACAGCTCTGTAACTGCACTGCTGGCCCTGAGGGGTGTCTTTAGGCCTGGGAAAGCTTTAAAAATAGGATTTGTTGCTCTTACATCTTGCCAGAAAAAATCATGTTTCAATCCCATTCGCAGGTTACAAGTGGTACAAAAGCACTGATTAGAAAAAACTCTGCAATTTGAGGATTTCCTCTGAGAGTGATTCATGCTAATGAAGGAGCAGCACAACCAAATCAGAGATGATCTGAATCAAGTTTCTCATTCCATTGGACATTCATTCATTCTGCTTTTATGAGTTTTAAAGACAAGTGCTGCAAGTTTTTTCTTTATAGAAGCAGCAGGTAGCTATAAACTTCTCAGCCCTTAAACAGTTTCTTGAGAATTTAATTATCTTCTTTCCTCCCTTTTGGTGAAACTTGGAAACACCATCTAGAGATAGGAGCACTTAGGAGCATCACTTGCTGCTTTCACTTAATGGGTTTATGCTGAGCCTTGAAAAGTCCTTTTATTGTTCCAGAATTTTGCTGGGGTCAGTAAAGATTTTCACTACCAAGTTTCGTCAAATGATCTGGCTCTGCTTTGCGGCAGGTTGTCCTGACTTTGCTTTTAAACACATTTTGGCACCAAAGAGCCCAGAGCATGATTTAACAAGGTTCAGCCTTCCTCTGTGGGGAGGTCTAAACCCCTGGTTTGGAATCCCTTTAGGTATCCAGGTTGTTCTGCCCATTGATGTGGACAAACACATGACAGAAGTCTGAAATGTTTGGTGCTTCTGGAGTTTACCACAGACAGAGAAATTTTTAGTGTGGGTGAGTCTGAGTCATGAAATCCTTTGAGTGAAATCAGTGTTTTCTGATGAGGGCTGCTTTAGGAGAAGCCTTTGTGCTTGTTGGGGCCAGGACCCAAACCCAGGCTGGGTCCTTGGCCAGTGCCATCTCTCTAAACCCAGTCAGTGGCTGCCCACCAGCATTTCTCCTGCTTTCTTTTAATAACATGGGAAGGGTTTTTACTGAAAATCACAGACCAGCACTCCTGGGCAAGGGAACTTTTAATGGAGGCTGGAGGTGGTCAGAAAAGTGGGAAAACTGGGTCATTCATGCTGCCTCATGTGCTGCATATCCCATGGACAGTGTGAGATAAGCTCAGCCAGCAGCTGGGTGGGTGGGAAAACCTTTGAAGCACCAGCTTCAGCATCACTGGCATAGCTCAGCTCAAGATTTAAACCCCGGGATTTTTTTTTTTCCTTAATGTCAAAAAACATAAAATTCTGAGCAATGTTTCTAGTATTGTGGCTATACTTCATGTCATTACTGCATAATATTGACATTTTTTGAGGAGATTCATATTTTGGAAAAATCTTCCAGTATTTTATTCTCTCATGGGATTGCCAGCATATTTAGACAGAAATGAATGTGTGCCATAGAAAAGCTAAATTAAAATCAATAAATCACATGGATTTGTTGATAAATTTTACTAACAAAATAACATTTTTCTTTGTTTTGCCCATTGACTTATGGATTCAGTGTGTTTCATCTGCACTTCTTGTAAGTGGCTTTGGGGAATTTTTTTACATGAAAATTGCTTAAAATATCACTCTTGCGAAAATTTAGAATGTAACATTTATCAAAAAACCAGGGGTTCTACTCATAAAGACTTACTTTATGAATAAAAGTGCCTGAATCCTTTCTGCCTCAGGCGGAAGATTATGATATTTGTCTTTCACTGTGAATGAACCAAATCACATTTTTCTTCAGTTACTTCATCAAAATCAGGAGGCCATGTCACAGAGATATTTTTGGCAGCAATTTTTACATTTATGGCCCCTTCAACAGAAAGAGCTTCATATTATTTAATATCTCAGGAAAATCCTATACTGATATTTATCAGGATACAAGGACTGGCAAAAAAAATACTGCACTAAGTTTTTAATTTGAATTATGGAAAAGTATGAAAATCCTTTTGCAACCTTTCTCCAGATGATCATTTTCATGCTCTTACCAAGTGAGGAGCAGAGGCACAGAGAGAATTAGGGGCTTGCCTATGGACACATCTGGAGTCAAGTATTATGACCCCCATTTCCATCTTCATATTGCAAGACAGTACTCCAAGGAAAAGCAGCACTGACTCCTGGAACAGACCAGAAATATGACTCCTTCTGCAGCCTGTCTCCATTGTGGATGGTGGATAATTAACCCTCTTCAGGATTTTTGTAATAATGTACCCATCAGGGATGTGTCTGCCCAGCTCCTGCAATAAGAGGTTGGTTCGTGCCTTCAGGCAGGAGAATAATGAACCTCTCTCTACATCTTCCTCAGTTCCTTCATTTAATCAGACCTTTTAACCTGTGCCATTTGGGCCAGACCTACCATCCCAGGAAAGCAATGGAAAATCTGGGGACGAGGATATTTTTACTAACCATGGACAAGCAGAATGCCAATTAATGATTCACAAAGCACAAGTGCATAAAGCAGTGTTTTAAACCTCTCTACGTTGCCCATGTGTTGCCTTAAATATCACGTAGAAATGTTGCATGTCACAGTCTCATCAATAAAATCCCTGGAAACAGGTTGTAATTAGCAGTTGTTATGCTCAGGTAAACATCAGTGCCAGCCATAATGGAAGTACACATTGGCTCTTCCCTGAATGTACTGGGCTATTTATGAGCTGTAAAACAGCTCCATATTTAGGCAAATATATCAGCAAAAAGCAGATGGATTGCTCCTTTGTTCCCCTTTCTGCTACAAAATAGTCATGTTTTTTGGTCAGTACTGTCGGATTCTCTAAATCTTGGGTTGGATGTGGATCCTTATGATACATACACTTACAAACAGGTGATTGTTACTAGTTGCTTTAATTTGTTGACCTGCATCCAAATGTGGAGAATTCAAAGACACATTTGCTAACAGTGCTCTGAGAAGTCCAAACCAGCTGCCAAACGCTGGTTAGGACACATGGATTTATTTTTTTCTGCTGTCACGAGCTCCTTTACAGAACTCAAGCAGGACTTGTAATTCCAGCTTCCTAGAGGTGCTGTGAAAATGAAGTCCATTACCAACTGCAATGCTCAGACGTGCAGTGACAATAAGGGGCTCCTAGACAGATAAATTTCCAGAATGGTTTTGAAAGCTTCGGTGAATCTTCAGTCTATTCACTGCAGAGAAACCTTCCCAGCCATCAGTATGCAGGAGAGCACTGCTGTGACAGAGCCAGCGTGCAGAGTGGTTAAATGGCTCTGGAGTGAGGAGTCAACAAGGCACGGCCGCAGACGCTCGTGCTGCCTCGTCTCAACAGCAACCCAATAACGAGCCTGTAATTGTACCACGGGCCCCAGTCAGTGCAGGGACAGTCCTCCCAGGTGCTGTAGCAGCAGAGGAGCCCTTGGTGTGTGCAGGACAGGGCTCCAGCAAGCCCAGCCTCCCGTGCCCCCATAGCAGCACTCAGTGCCTTTAGGGACAGGCAGCGATCTCGAGCCAGGGATTGGGGTTTGAGTTGTGGCAGCACTAAAGCAGATATGGAAAATGTAACAACCCGTTTTGACTTAAAGCACATCATTGTGTGTTTTCACAGCACTGGGAGTGTATCAGGATCTGGGAGACCCAGTGTAGCTGCAAGGGGGAATATTTTCCTGTGGCTTTTTTTCACTTGGAGGGTCCTCAGACATGCATGTGTGTGCTAGTGTCTTCTTGCGGGTGATATGGAGCTACTGAGCTTCTTAGAAGGATTTGAACAGAGAAACAGTTTGTTTCTCAAATGCTACTGGAGTAGTATTTCAATAGGAGATTTTTCAGTATGTAATACCCAAATTAAAATAAGAGAAACTCTTTTTCTTGCTTTTGAGAGGTGAAGAAGCTGCAGGTCCTATTTAACCTCCCCAGGTAACAAGTCCATGGTGACTCAGGGCATCTTTGGCAGATACCCAGGGAAAGCTTGTGGTTGTGGGTACAAATATCTCACTCCAGGGCCTGAAAACAATATTAAATGCATAGGGAGGAGATATCTTCATTTAATCCCTACTTAAATTTAGTTAGGTAGAAAGCCTGCTGCCTGGCAAGATTTCTGAAGCATATGGATTTAGTGCCAACTAAAAATGGTCACAAAACTGCCCATCATGGTAAAGGCAAAGCATCTTAGAAAGGCTTACGTCCTACTGGAATTCAAGCAAATGCTTTCCAAGTGCAGCTGGTCCTGCTAGGAGGGCCAGAGCTTGGTAGGTGACCTTTGGCAAACACCATGATAAATTAAGTTGTTGAGATCTAAAGAGACTTAATTGGATGCTGAAGTAACTATTAGCACTGAAAATGGATTTTATTAACCAAGTCAAGAGCCTATGGATATAAAAGTGCAGAAGGCACACCTAGGTTTAAACAAATGTGAAAAGCTGATACCTGGATTTTATTGTTGGGATATGCACCAGCTGGAGGCTACAGCTCCATGTAGCCATGCCAGGAGCTCTGAAGACCTCAGACAAGCCTGAGAGCCCACTTTAAATATTTTCTTTACTGCTGACACCATAAGCAGTAACTTCCAGGTGGTGGCTGGGAGGAGGACACCCAGGGGAAGGTTGTTTCTACTGCTGTCCTGACAGGTTCCACCTCCCTGGTCCCCACCTCACCTTACTGTGAATGCAATAACCTGTGTTTTTCCTCAGTACATGTCAGAGGAACACAGCACTGCCTGTCCACAAGGACTGGAAGACAAAGTCAGTGCAGATCCATTCTCTGTCCACCTCAGGGGCTTTTTCACCAACCTGCTGCCTGTGACACAAACAGGCTCACTCTGAGCTGGGCCCAGGAACTGAACTAAATTAAAATTAAATTGATTTTTTTTTTCATGCTGGGATCAGAAGTTCTAGAAGCTGTTCTGCTGCTTTACTGGATTTTACAAACATTTCTCTTCTTGCAAGGAAGTGGGACATGCTGGCATGGGACCAAGATGCTGAGGTGGGGATGGGAATGGACAAATCTAATTTCAGTGTCTTAGGGAACCTCAGTGAGTATTTTATCATCATAGAAACATGGAATACCCTGAGTTGGAAGGGTCTCACAAGGATCATCAAAGCCACTCCCTGTCCCTGCACAGAACCACTCCAAGCATCATTTGGAAATTTTTTATAGACCACGTAATGTCTAGAGCCTCTTACTGCTGCACTCTAGAGTAGAATGGTATCTATAATCTATATCATTCAAAAATAAAATCTGGTTTTCTTCAGTCCACCCAGATGTACTCTTTTGTTTTTTTTAAATCCCACCAAGTGCTATAGTATTCTTCAATATAAATTTTTGCTACTTGGTTCTTGATGTGAAGATGTGGTCTTGGTGTGGTCTTGGGGGTTCAGGTTTTCTGAATTATCTGAGCTGTCCTTGGCTGGTTCTGGGTCTCCAGCAAGGGACAGAAAGCCAATATTTGGCAGTGTGTGCCCTGGGGGTCTGAACACAGTAGGGTCTGTTTAGGTGGAGCAGGGCACCTGAGATACCCAAGATCTATCTTGGGGTAGAACCCGAGTGGTTCTATCCTTGTGTGACCACACAAGCCAGGTATCCTGGCTTGGGTTCTATCCCAAAACACCTAAAATACCTGTCTAACAAAACCCAGGATGCATCGGAGTCACAGAGACAAGGTTCACACCCAGCTGAATGTCCTGCCACGCGCTCAGGGCCTGCAGGACCGGGCGTGCCCCGGCCATGCGCCTGCAGGTTGCCACCCAGAGGGATGCTAAACGGGCACAGCAGTGTGCTGGGGCCTGGGAGGCATTCCCAGGGCTTGCTCACATCCCAGGTCACTGGGTGAGTGTTATCTGTTGTGACCAGAATGGTTTCCCACACGAGGATGATTGCCACCACCTCGGGTTGTTGTGTACGCGGTAGCGGGAGGCTGTAATTAGCGCTTCCAGGCAAACTGTGACCTTTTGGAACTTTTCCTGAGGCTTATGGAGCCTAAATTAGTTTCTGCTGTTTGAAAGCATGCACAGGCTTAATCTCTGGGCCCTATTTATATTATAATTACTATATAATTCACATTTGCATTCACTTGACTCCTTTTCTTACTTAACAGCCGAGGTTGGCTCTCGCTCCTCAAGTCCTTTGTGCGCAGTTCATGGGTCACAAATCCTGTGGGTGAAGGCAGGGTGGGGAATGCTCATTGTCACTCCCTCGCATGCTGTACAACTGCAAAACAGCAGGCTGGCATCAAAACCCCCTTTTTCACAACAGAAGGTACCACCAGAGCTTTTTCTGCAGGAAAAGAGAGGATGGTATTCTTGGTTTGGGAGTTGGGTGAGAACTTTTTTTCTACCTCCTGTTAACAACACAGTTATGACTATCGTTTGAGACTAATTAAAGTGATGGCTTTAGTTATTTCTATAGTGTGAGATTAATTAAAATGGTGACTTTGTGGATATACCAGAACATTTTTTCTTCCTTTAAGCAGATCTCTCATTTATGTTATAAACTATTTCACTCTACTCTTATACATCTTTAATGTCTTGTAAACTCCCCATAAACACTCAGTGACATAAAAACAGGTGGAAAAAACCCAAACTAATATGCATGAATATTTAACAAGAAAACTAATAGAAATGTCTGTGATTTTCAGTGCCTGAAAAAATATTGTAGAATTAAAGCAAAACTCCTCTCCCCTTTGGAATGGCCCCATTCTGCAAAGCCCTATGTGTTCTTTACTTTTACATGTTTTGATCCTGTTTCCATTTGACTCTTGCTTGTAAATATGAGCTGCCTGGCATTGCCCAGAGGAAGGTGATCTATCAACTGCTTCCAGCCAGGGCTCTTGTCACTTGGTCATTCCATACATATAAAATTTTATCTGAGCTCCACTCGCGGGAGATAAATGACCATGACAACAGGCTTCCTCTGATGCCTCAAATAATGAAGCCTCACAAATCAGGCAGAAGCCTCCTGCATGTCAAGACCAGGGTGCATGTGCGTTATTTCCAGCTATATGAGCAACCTTGGATGAACTCATTATTCTGCAGTGGGTAGTACAGATGTTACCATCCCACAAGATTTAATGCTTCCTCTGAGGAAAACTGCTTCTTTCACCTTGGTTGCCAGCTGGACCAGCTGTAAGGTTTATTGCTGGCTTTTGTTTTCTGTTTGCATGGTAGTTGCTAAGCCCTTTATTAATGCAGTCAGTACATTAAGGGTGTATTAAAACCTGAGAACTCATGAGAGGAAAACAGCTTAATAACCAGACAATGTGAAGCAATGGTATTGATGGGTTGTTGGTGGTGTTTTTTAAGTTAATATCCAGCACCAGTTGTTACTTAATTAGCTAGGAAGCCATTATTTTGTTGCAAGAGAATTTTACTTATGGAAAATAATAAATTAAGATTATCTAAATCAATTTATACTAGGTTTTTAATGAAATAAACAGAAAATGTTAAATGGGGTTTATTCAGTCTGTTAATGAGGTGTAAATGGCACTGAGACAGAGTATTTTCTTTCATGCCGTGATGATAAGGAATTATCTTTTTTCCTTGAATATCAGAGACATGGGATGGTTTGGATTGGAAGGGACCAGCATGTACTAATCCAATAAGAAACCTGGACTTTAAAAATAGGAACAAGTATAAACTTTTGGTTTCACCTCTTTCCAGAGTTTGCAGAAAGTCTGGATTAAAACTGAATTGAAAGAGGTTAAATTGAGGTATTCAAATAGAACAGAGACTGGAAAAAGCAGGGAGTTGAGTGTGGGGATTTTTCTGTTCAGATTCCATAGGTTGGACCAGAATACTAGAACAAAATAGCCTGGGATTTTGGGAAGTCAGTTACCCCCATGTGAACCGGAGTTTTTTCCTTGTACCTCTGGTACTTGCAGCTCCGGGGGGGGGGCACTGTCAGGTTCATGAACTCTGCAAACAAATTCTCCTAACCCACCTCCTTTTCATGCTGATCTTGTCACTACAGTGGCAGGTACCTGGAGTTTGTATGCTTTCCACGTTCCTCTTGGGATCCATCCGCAAGCATTATTGCATTATGCTGCTTAAAACCTCAGCCAAGGCCTCAGGAAAGGGAGGAAATGCTCAGCCCACTCAATGTGACACCTCATTGGCTGATATTAATTAAGAAGGAGAAGAGGGAGATTAGTGAAAGAACTGTGAGCGAAGGTTAAGTGCCAGCAAAAGGAACAGGAAGTAGATTATGATGAGGAGGAATAAGAGGCTAATTGGAGATCAGCAGCAGGGTTCATTAGGGGCTGGTGTGGGAAATGACCTTACCCAGATTGTTCCCTGGCAGCCTGAGAACTCAAAGCTGGATGAATTGACATTCATTTGGTGGATTTCATTAAGACACAAAGCTGATAAGCATCATCAGAAGGCAGAGATAAATACTAGAGAAGCTGGATGTCTTGCAGGGCTGGACTGGGAGAAATTAATAGTAAAAAGAGCAAAATTAGGCACGTGGTGACTCAGGGCAAGAATTTTTCATGTATGTTTGAAGTTCAAAAGTTACAAATGCCTCAGCAGAGCAGATGGGTGCCTGGGCATGCAGTGCTGAGTACTGGATGTCTGCAGACTGCCTACCTGCTGTAGGGCCACAGAAAAGGTGAATGCTCTTCTAGGATGGATCAGGCAAGGAATTTTCCATAGAATGGGCAAGTAGCAGTTTCACTATAAAAACCAATTAGGACATCCTCAACATCAGGGGTAGAGTTCTGGTCATTTCTGTTCAGGAAGGAGGAACTGAATGTAGAACACTCTTGCATCAAAGAATAAGATGAAAGGCAACTTTGTCCTACAAAATGGGAGTTAAAATAACCCAGTTTATCTGACAGGATGAGAGCTTTAGGGAAGACATGACTGCTCTGAATAAAAAGGAAATACTCATGATTAGCAGAAAACAGATTATTGGAACAACCCCAAAAAGGTGTAAACAGGAGTGGCAGCCAGTACAGCTTCAAGTTGGAAGCAACTTCTACCAGAAGAGCAAGACATCAGAAGGAATTACATCAGCAAACCAAATTATATTTAGAGGGTGTTTGTCAATATTTTGCAACACAAAATTTCCTGGAGCAGCAAGGGAGGCTCTTCTCAGACCCAAAGGCTCCATGTCCTTCAGTGGCCATAGGGCAGAGAGTGGGGTGGGCTGGTCAGTGCCAGCCCAGCTCCCCAATGCTGTTTGCAGGCACCTCTCAAAATCCCATGGAATGGACCTGACCATGCTTATTCATTCCAGCAACCCTTGAAGAACCCATCAGGCCTGTTCTGTGTAGAGGAATTAAGAGCAAATCTCTTGTTCATTTTCCCTCTAGTCACTGCTAAGTGATGCCGCCTCAGAGCGCCCAGATTTATTTCTGCTCCACATAAAGTAAGCATGAAATTTATTACCAGTATCACACAGGGCAGAGACAAGCAGTACCATCAGAGTGGCTGCCCAAGAACAAGCCAGGATTGATTATTTTACAAGACAAGTTACATTTGAGGAAGTGAAGATTTGATTAAAAAATTAAATGCCTTGGGGAGGGTGAATAGCAGCATAAATCTGTTTGATGTTTATGTCAGCAAGGTTGCCAAAGCAAACAGCACAAACATCTGTCCATAGCATCAGCTGGAAAATACTGCAGATTGGGGAAATATTTTAATTGTGAGCAGTGGTTCACGGAACTCCCCATGTCTTTATTTATTAGGCTGATAATATCACCCCAACATATGAACTTTATGCGGCACATATAAATAATTCATGGATTAGCAAATAAAGAGATCTGGAATCTGTACACAGAGATGGCTGTTGCCAATTATCTCACTTGTGCAGAGCCAGACCCTTTCAGCTCCCATCGCTTGCAGCTGCCCTTTTAAATCATTCATCAGTGCTTAAGAGATATGCTGGTGGCGCTGGCAGAGAGTATTTGAATTTTCATTGTTTACACACTATGAATTTAGCTTCTGGTCTGAAATTATCTGCAACATTGAAGCCTTTGAAAATATAGATGAGAAGAAGACAATTCCTCTTTTTATCCTTTTTAAACACTTCTATAATTTTGATTAATTTTCTTCAATTTTACTTCATATTCTTTTCATAATCGTTACTTTCATTTTAAAGTTATATTAACTGATATAATTCCCTATGCTGTTTAGATCATAAAGACATCAGGAATAATATGGAGTATAAAAAGTATTACAAGACAAGAGTCTCATAAATATTTTCTTCAAGGCTGTAAAATGATTTTGCATTTTTATTTTAGAAATCTATACCTTACCTTATATCTAGTGTTGCTTCCTTCTGTTCATATTTAAGCAAAACCCTCTTAGAAATAATAATAATAATAGGTGCTTAAAAATTGATGAAAAACCATGGGCAGTGCTTTTTCTTATCAAATTACTGAGGCATTGAGTTTCTGTGCCCATTCAGATCATGATGGGTAGCACTTCCTGGGTGATAAATTTGCCTCTTTTCATTACAGTGATATAGCTTAATTTACTTCTTGCATGGATAATTACAGTAATGGTTTTAAAGTCAAAGGCCTTATGATAAACCCAGACTTTCAGCTCCATTAATTGAAAATCTAATTCATGTAACTAGAGTCTTGTGCAGCATTATTAACCATGCAGCTGTCTGTGATGTACACAGAAGTTCTGTCAATATTTTTTCTCCTTTCTTTTAAGTTATAAATAAAGAAACATCATTTAAGCTTCTGTCAGGATGCTGGAGTTGGATGGTACAATGCTGGAGGCAGGAGAGGGGAGTGGAGCCTGCAATGGCATTCAAGCACACCCCATCCCACTCGGCACAGGGATGCAGGGAGGGATAACAGGAGCCTGTATGGTGCCACGTCTAAAAATTTTGGTGGAGGTGGCAGGGAGCATCAGTGCCAGGTCCCACACCTTGGTGAGTGTCACAGCCCTGCTTGTACCCACCCCTCTGGGGCAAGAAATCCAATAGCATCATCTTCTCTGTGTCATGCAGAAAGTGGCCTGCCCATGATTTTGGGAACACTCATGAGGTTATAAGGCATGAGCTGGGTCTCTCTTACCTTTGCAATTCAGGGCAAAGCAGCTCAGCATCTGCTTTACTTCCTTAAAGTGGAGGGAGAATTTTATGTTTTATCCTTCAAGGAGCACAAGTGAGTTTTACCCTTCAAGGATCCCACGCTCTCAGGACCCCTGTGAGCAAGAGGCAGAGCAGTCACAAGGTTTCTGAGGAGGGCAGGTAGACACAGGCGGAATGGATCATCCGTGCAGATTAAAGAGCAGAAGCAGCAGAATGTGCTGGGGCTCAGGAGTCCCCATCAAAGCCCCCTTGGATGGGCTCTGGAGGAAGGAGACTCGGAGCAGGGGATGTCCTCGCCCTGCTTCTGTCAGCTCCCAGCAGCTCCGTGAACAAATTAGGTTTCCCTCTCAGATCCACACATGACAGTGGATGGCATTTAGCAGATGGCATGTGTAATGGGACTGTCACACCAACACAGGTTTAAAAATAAAGCTGGGGAGGCAGTTAATGAATTCTCCTTTCAAGGAATTCGTTCTGTCCCTGTCAGGCATTAGGCACTCAACTTGTGCGTGTTGAAAGACTTCTGATGTGTGTGCATTGAAATACACAGGCTAGCATGTAACTGGGTTGTTTTACTTTAAAAACTGGCATTGAAATAAGCAATTTATGTCATTTCTGAAAATGTGACTTTTTCTTCTTGATGACTTTCAGCCTGCTCACAAATGAAAAGCCTTCTTTAGCTGGAGTGTTATCACTGGAAATATTTAATATTAAGAGTAATCCTTCTCACAGAGATGGTTCTACTCTGTAGTTTTATGTCTTTATTATTTTTCCTTGTTTGTTAAAGAAATAAAAATTAGGCAAGTCAAAAATCTACTTTTTCAAGGAAACTTGTTAATTTTTGATTATTTTTTAATGCCATGTTACCTAAAAATGAATATCTTTATATAGAACTTTGCTAAAGAACATTGATTTGGGGAGATGACACAGTAACAGTAGCAGTAGTTAGTTGAGAGAGACAATATATATATAACACAATATATAATACATGTAACTTTCTAAACTACACACGAGGATTTCTCTTCATTTATTAGCTTCTCACAGTTTCTCTCAGTGCCAACAACAACAAAAAAAGAAAAAATATATTAAAAAATAAAAGGATAATATGCATTGTATTGCTCTCTTTATCCCTTTCTTTTTGTTGGCATTTCGGTGTTAATTAAAGGACTGCTCTAGCTCCAACTGAAGCCATTTGGGAGGATTCCTTTTCTTTTCAGTGATGATATTATCATGCCCATGTTTATTAGGTTTGCTGCTTTTCCAGCAGTCTGGCTTCTGGGACTGCAGGGGAAAAGCAGGGCAGATTTATAAATAAATATGGTCAGCATATCAATGTATATCAGTGGGAGAAAGGTAAATTCAGCTAAATCCTGGTGAGTAAACCTGTTTTCCTTAGTGCATTATAATTCACCTTCCTGCATTCTAAAAGGTGATGCTAACAAAAAACAGGATTGTCACAGGATGAGATTCTTGATTCCAAGGAAATAAAATCAGGTTGCCATATTAGTCAGCTTAATTATAAACAAAATAATTTTCTGCCTTTTCTCTGCAGAGGTATGGTCTGGATGAAACTGATGCCCACAAGGGGATGTGGGTTCTTGGCAGCACAGGGAAAACCACTGACACAATTACAGGACCTTTAAGCTTTTCTTTCTCTCAATAACTTAATTAATGTACCAAACCAGTGTGAATGGCTCGCAGGAACCTGCTTTTGTTGCCATTTGTGTGCACACTCCCAGTTACAGCATTTCAGGGAATTTTCTCAGCCAGTCCTTTTGCCATTGCACAAGTGATGATCCCACAGGATTTGTTTGTAGATTGAACAGCCTAAGAAGGCAACATAAAGGGGTTGAAATCTTAATGACTATCAGTCTCTTAAAGCTGTCTTACTTTTGAAGCTTAAAGAACATTAGGTTTTTTTATATTCAGTGCTCTGTTTTGGGACCCTCACAACAAGAAAGACATTGAGGTGCTGAAACCTGCCCAGGGAAGGACAACAGAGGTGGGGAAGGGTCTGGAGCACAAGTCCTGTGAGGAGCAGCTGAGGAGCTGGGGGTGTTTAGGAGAAGAAGAAACTCGGGGAGATCTTATCACTCTCTACAACCTCCTGAAAGGCTGGTTCAGCCAGGTGGGGTTGATCTCTACTCCCGAGAAATAGTGATGGGGCAAAAAGAAATGGCCTCAAGTTTCACCAGGGCAGGTTTAGATTGGGTATTATGAAAAATTTCTTCTGGAAAAGGTTTCCCAAGCATCAGAACAGCCCGGCCAGGGAAGTGATGGAGCCACCACTCCTGGAGGTATTTAAAAGACAAATAAATGTGGCACTGAGGGACAGGGTTTATTGGTGGGCTTGGCAGTGCTGGGTTACTGGTTGGACTTGATCATCTTAGAGGTGTTTTCCAACACCTCTAAGACCCATGGTGATTCCAATCTACAAACAGATCTTTGCTGGGCACACAGGTTCCCCCAGCTGCTCACACCTGCTGCTGTTGTACCATTTTACACTGTGGGGAAAGGGAAGGAAAGTGAGATATCCTCTGTCTCTGAGGTGGAGAATTCACCATTTCATCACTGCGGGGCCACTTTCACCATCCTGAGCACTACTGTCAGGCTCAAGGAAAAATCTACAAACAGGTATGGGAGCAACATGTGTGGTTGTCCTGGGTCTGCCCACCTTGGCCCAGTGTCCTGTCTCCAAGAGCAGTCACCAGATGACAACTGAAAAACAGGGAGAAGGAAGTTGACAACCACAATATGAGCTTGATCTCAAGTACCATCCCATTTTTCTTTTAATCAGCCACTTGATGGCTTTCTGAACAAGAAGATGAACCCAGATCACTGTGCTAAGGACTAAAGCACCCTACAGCATCCTGTGGTTAAAATTGTGGCATCCTGAGTGCTGCAGCATCCTGTGGCAGTGAATTGTGTGGCTCACTCATGTACACTGCATAACAATGATAATCCTCTTTGTATAACATTGACTGATTTCAATACCCAAATGTTGCATTTTAAGACAGAATATGTGGCCCTTTTTCGTGTGAGAGCCAAGCTGGTGTTTAATTCATTAAGAGAAAATAATATGCAAAACAGCAATATTTATCCATAGCATACAAAATGTAAATGCTTTGTGCTGTGATGTTTGGGTGTCATTAGAATAATTTTAAAGGCAAGTGATTTAATTGTGTTTGTGCTAATTATAATGTTTACAAATTAGGGAAAGATGCATTTGGTGGTCTGTTGGGAAAGAGCTTTGAAACCTCACGTCTTTGAGTCTACAATACTGTCATCTAGTCATAAACTCTTCCTAACACCAGTGTGATTTGCTTTTTAGATTACTCTTGCATGAAAAGCGAGTCTCAAGAGCCTTCAGCTCCACGGAATTCAAAACCTGGTTTACGTGTGTCTGTGTGTGTTTTGACAGAAATTTAACCAAGTTCTTTTCTTCTCCTTTTCAAGGTCCCCGTGTCCCGATGGTGACTGTTCACAACACAACAGATGCACAGAGTAAGGATGGGCTTGAGCTTTGCAACTCTTCAGAGAAAAGCAGCCAGGCAGGACAGTGAGATGTAGCTGCTCTTTGCTAAACTTACGCTCCTGGGGACCCCAGACTCTGCCTAAATGCAAGTTTTCTGCAAGGCAGAGGGACTTGCAGAGCTGTTGTATTGCCATCACAGCAGCTGCTGTTTGGGTGAAAAGAATGGTTGGGGCATGTTTGTTATCCTCTTTCTCAAAAAAATGCATAATTCAAATCTCTCTTTTTATTAGTCTTCCTCTGATTTTGTTTTGCCTTCCATATATAAGAAATAAGATAAGATAAATATAAGAAATATTTAGCCTAATCTGTGGTTTTAATAAAATCACTCTGATATGAATTATCAGAGATAATGCAGAGGAGGGAGCCCCACAAGTGGTGCCTCTGCCTGGTTCCCTGATCTGTCCATGGAGATTGTAGCACTTATTGTTTGGTAAAGCTTTGTCATGCTAATGATTTGCATCTACATCAGTGCAATGCTGGAATTATTCCAAAACCAGGTTTCTTCCCTCAAAATATTCAGCACTCTCTGTAGCCATTAGCAGACTGGCAATGCAGAGTCCAAAAAGCCACAGAGCTTCTGGGGTTCCACGCTGGCAGAGTGTGGCACTGAATCTCACATGAAACCAGGATTTATCTGCTCCCATTATTTTGATAGGAAAATATCATCTTTCATTTTAACAAAGAATTTAGCCCAGTCTTAACTGCAGTTAGGGACTTCAGGCACTGATGTGACCCAAGTATAAAGCAACACCTTTGTTCTAGTTCTATCTACTTTATACACAGTCAATACCAGTTTGTCAAGTATAAGTTTTACTAATGTGGATTTACAGCAACTCACTGCTCTTGTCTTAAAAGAAAAAAAAAAAGAGCAAGCAAACCGAGAAATTTGGCACTCATCCTAAAGATTTACTGTGAAATGCTGACCTGCTTCATTTCCCCCTGAAGGTAGTGAGTGTCACAGGAAAGGCTTTTGGCACCAGGGAGTGTCAGGTCCTTCTTCCCAGCAGAGCCTGAGGTTGGCAGTGACCTCCCAAGGATAACCCAGAGCAGCCCAGCTGATGCCCACAAGATCCTTCAGCCAGGAGAGTTTCTTCACCCTGACCTGCAGCTCCACAGTCACTTTCTTTCTCCCCCACTTTAAATAAAACACCTTAATTTTACCATAGACATGGAGGTGTCTGAGTGGCTATACCAGCATGGGATAGTGCTCTCATGAGTGGTGTTATACCCCCCTGTACAGTTTTATAAAATACTTACAGGTGAATAAAATGACAGACAATATAAAACAGAAACAGTAAACGAAGGGCTTTAAAAACTAAAACAAAACACACCAAGGCCAGTTCTACTTTGACAGATGCATATGGGTAGCATCTATTACACAGAAAATTCAGTCTACTCATGTGCAAAACACATCCTCTACTGAAATTCATGATCTTCTGCATACAATTACCATTCCCCCTGATTATTTTCTTTTTTCCCCCCTCATTCTTTTGCTTTTGAATAAAGGGCAACTGACAGTTGTGTGTTACTGAATTCACTTATTTAATATGAGCCCATTACTCTATAAAAGGGAGTCTGCCTCTGTATTCTGCAATAATCTGATAATACTGAGTTGCACTGAATATTAGAGAATGCTTACATTTAATTAAGCAATGACCATTTGTACTCCACAGACTGAAGCTCCCTGTGGTCCTAAAGCAAAAAGGAAAGTCCTTTAGGAGATATGCCAATCTTTTTATTTCCTCCACAGTCTTCCTGGCTTTCTGTGAATGCAATTATATGAACAAATAAAAGGGCTTGACTAAATTCCCCTACGTGGCAAGCCCCTTTCTGCTGATAAAGCTACTTGTGTGTGCCATAATTAAATGAGAATCTTAATATTTAACTAAACGTAATAGGCTGTTGCTTTGCCGCTTTTGTGGGGGCTGTGGCTTTGATAAAGAGCCAGGCTGTGCAGAAGCAGGGTGAATAGCCACTGAACCTATGTGCTACTGCTGAAAGATCTGTGAAATATATTTACTGGGCAGGGCAAGGTTTTGTCTGCCTGCCCAGCAGAGATGGGCAGTGAGAGCAGGATGATCAGGTACCAGAAAGATTATCTGAGGAGCTGGGGTTACATATGAATTTATCAGTGTGTGTCAAAAGTGAAGTTACAGTCAGTGACACACACAAAGTGTGGTGTGAAATGTCACGCCCTCCTCGGGCTCAAGTGGCAGAGATAATGCCCTGGATCCCCCTGGTTCACACCCAGACTGATGCCAGGGGAATGAGCACTCCCTAGACCAGGATTCCCTCAGCCCAGCCCTCTCCATGGGGTTCAGGAGCTTTGCCCACACATGGAGACATTTCCCACCACGTAGGACACACAGCCTGAGATGTCCCCTAAAGAGGGGCCCCTTCCCTGCCAGCTGGGAAGGGTTTTTTCTTTCTGGTGCTGGAGGGCGTTGCTTTTCCTAGAAGAGGTTCAGCAGGTAGAACACATGGTCAGGATGAGGGGATAAAAACCCCAGGAAGGAGGAAGGAATCCTCTATTTGTGAACCAGAGAGTCCTTGGGTCAGACACACAAGAAAAATGAAAAATTTTTGAAACACTCCAAAAGTCAAGATTTCTGCAAAACCTGACATTGCAGGTTTGCATGGGCTTTGTCCACCCTCCTGTCCCCATGGCTTTCCTTCCCATGGATTTTATCTTGCACAGCAGTACAACTTTCCCTGAAGCCCTCCATAGTCTCCTCCCCTTCCTGTTTATTGTGTATAATTTGGACACAGCCTTGAGGACCTTTTCATTTGAGATCTATCTTGGCATGCTGAGTGGATGCCTGACTGGGACCCATGGAGTGTCCCAGCACAGCAGGTCACCTTCCCACCTCCTGCAAATCAGCTGAATGTCCCTGATTTCAGGACTTTAGCTTTTTGCCAATGCAGAACTTGGAAGGGGTTTCAAAGATTTAACTGAATTAAATCTAAATTAGATCTGTGAGGTCTAGAAGGAAAACTGTTTGTCAGGAAACTTGTTTTATATATATCAAGGTGACTATAAAATGTTAAAATGCATTTCCACAAACTGTGCCAAAAGTTTTTGTGATCTTGTCCTTCTTCTTTCAGAAATTTTTGAGCTGGAGGTAAATGAAAATGTGCAGCTGGCTGTAAATGACAGGCAAATGCCTAAGGTAGAATACATGGAAATCAAGATAGATGATTACAGTAAGTAGCACCTTTCTTCTCACTTATTTTTCTCTTTCACTGCTGTAGCTGTGAAATGATACAACCATCCTGACTAGACTGGCAGGAGGAAAAATGACTTTGACTCTCAATAAACTCACACAGTTTGCAAAGCACTCTCCTGGAATGTGCTACATAAAGTTATTACAGAGGCAAAATTTGATGAGAATTCAGATGAAGAAAGGCAAAATGATAGAGTTGGATTTTCTTGCTCCTCTTAAAACTTTCTCTGTGAAGAAAAAGCCACTCTAGGAAATGGCACGGTGGGGTGCCCCATTGATGGAAGCTTTTGCCCTGAGTGTGTGTGTGTCATTTGAAATGGGTTTGGAGTGGGATAATGTGTGTGCTTGCTGTGGCTGCCTCTCAGCGCACAATCTGAGCTGCAGTGAATGAAGATGCCTCTTGCATGACTGCCCTTTGGAGTCACTCAGGATTCTTTGAAAAAGCTATAATTTGGAAGGGTTTAAAAAAAAAAAAAAAAAAAAACCAAAAAAAAAAAACCCAAAAGCTTTATGAGGAAAGACAAAGGAGATTTCACCTGGAGTAAAGAAAGCAGAGACTTAGAGCAGTTTGCACCTGCAGCTGGTGTGGTATTTCTACCACTTGTATAATCATTCCCCACATATATATGTTTATCCCAAAGAGAGAGAGAAAAGCCTGGTGGCAAACAGCCAAAATGTAAGCCTGTCTCTGCAGTTGTACCTGAAACAACCTAAAAAAAACTCCTCTGGCTGTAATCAAATACCTTCCCTATATGGGGAAAATCCACGTACTCAGAGATGCACAAAGGCTTCCCAAAATTCCAGCCTGCATTTATGGTGGCAACTCTAGAACAAAACCCCAAAGACTCTGGGTTCAAAGTGTGGCCCATAACGTTTCCCATGCCAGAAGGAGTGTATTTCTCAGGCCACAGGCAGTGAAGTGAAAGCAGCAAGCTGTGCTGGGGGCAGGTTACTGATTTCAGCCATTTCCAGATGTTATAAAATGTGAAACAAAGGCTGAGAGATGGTTGCCATTTGAAAAGGATAACAATGGCCCTAAAATGTTCTGTGTGCCACATGGGCATAAGGAACATAAACCAGTGCATAAAATAACAGGAACAGACGTGCACTTCCAAGTTTTATGGACAGGAAAGCATGGATAAAGAACCCGTATTTCCCCCATGAGCCAGCTCATGTGAGACTGGCAGTTTATTAGGGATAACTCATCTTGACACTAAATTTTTTAAATGCAGCTCTCATTGCAATTCTTCTCATTTAACCAAAAATATACTTGTGTGTAATAAATACAAACTGGCCATTGTGCTGTGCCACCCCTGTGTTTCCAAAGCTTTGGGCTGAGCAGCCTTGGGAGCACTGCACGTAGCACTTTGTAATATTTAAAGTCAAGCTATGGCCTTTTTGGCTGTCCCTGGGCCATTGATCCAATTTGCAGCTATTAGCATTCAGATGGAATAACTAATTAGGCAGAGTGTCAGGCAACGATTGCAAAGCAAACCACTTAAACCGTGCTGCTAATCTGTGTATTAATCTACTGAAAATGCTCCTAATACCGATTTAATTGCTGAGCCTTTGCTAATCTAGATTGTAGTTAACATTTCAAAAATAAATGTGCTGTCGTTGATGCAGAGAGGGTTTTTATGGAGGCAGTTTTGGCTGCTGATACAAAGCCACAGAAATGACATGCGGTTAAAAGAAGCTTTAGTGGTCACATCCCTCCTTTACATTGTTTCTGTACCAGTATAACTTGGGCTTCAGCACCTTTGCCTCTTGTTTGCAACAAAATTTAACCATTTGGAAGTTGAGATTAAGATACTTGTTTCTCTCTCTGTCTTCACACCATTATAGCAAAATAATTCTATTTCTCTCCCCCAGCCACCATACTTAATTGGGTTTTAAATTACCATTTTCATTGCCAATTTTCCTCCTTCTCTGCTGCCTGAAATATTGATTTCTGTCCACGTCACTCATCCAGCTGCCAAAAAAGGAAAATTGTAGCTATTGACAGATGTTAATTGAACGCTGTAAAAGTGATGCATGACTGAGCAGCTCGCACTGTACTCCCCTTTTACATTTCTTGTCACCTCAGCTATCACAATATGGGTCTTTTCTTTGGCAACATCTGTGTTTCTAAGGTGATATTTACCACAGTCTCCGAAGAAATGCCATTTTGCTCCTACTTATCTGTGTCCAGAACACCAGAAAAATCTATTGGAATCATGTCAGCATTCCCACATTGAAGACATGTTGTTAATTGTTCTTTTTTTGTTTAGGATTGCCAATGCAGATCTTAAAGCCAGCAACCTTTGCAGACACCGCTCACTACCCCTTGCTGTTGGTTGTGTAAGTTCTCTCTTGTCCTTTCTTTCTGTTCAGATTATCAGGGCAGCTTGGAAACCTTGGCCATGATCAGAAACCTTTAAGATATGTTTTGTACAGGAATGTCAGAGTCCAGCACACTGGCTCCTGCCCCATCTCACTTCACAGCTGGGACAGGCCAGATGTACATCCCTTCTTTCCCATGTCTGAGCCAAGGTTTTCAGCTCTCAGGAGGGCACCCTGTCGAAATCCTGCAGAGTAAATTTGGGATTTTGTGAAGGCCTTTCATGCACACTTCAATCACTTGTGGAGCATAAAAGGGAGAAGGAGGAATACAAGATGTATTTTGGCTTCCTGTCCCAGTGCTCATGGCACCCACCTTGTGATTAACAGATAATTTTAGAGTGGAATTCAGTCAGCCTTACTAGAGCTTAAATTTTAGGTGCCCTCATGCAGAAATAATTCCCTTTTAAGTGCTGGTGTTCGCTGAAGTGACAGTAAAGAGAGAGCTGGAACCCTTTGAATATCTCCACAAAGTTAGCATTTATATTAAATAGGTAGGTTTTCCTCCTGGCAGGCAGAGCAGATGGGTATTTCTTTATGCAACATTTAGTAACAATAACACACATTACTGAGTGGGGTTTTTTTGGCAATTTGGAAAGAAACTACAAGAGGGAATTCACTGAACTTGGAAGAACCTGTTTGGCCCTGGCTGCATCCCAGTGCATCACTTGCTGCCTGCCAGGGAACACCCCATGAGGAAAAAGCCTCATGCAGGAGGGATGAATGCCTGGTGAATGCCTGTGCCACCCTGCACAACTCTCCATGAAGGACAAAGCCACTGCAGGGAGCGTGTCGTTAAATCTTTAAATCACTGTGGAGAAAACGTGCTTCATTACCAAAGTGCTCGAGGAACACTGGCTCTCATCAAGCACCCAGCACTTGATTAGGCTGCCCCTGGAGCTGGGTGGGCCAGGGTCTCACTTGGATAAATGCAAATGACTGGCATCACATGTGCATTAAAGTCCTGCAGTGAAGTGCCTGATGTCTCTGAGAAACCCAAACATGACAAAAAAGTGGATAAAAATGCCAGTGGCTTTACAGTGGTCCCAGCCTAAAATTATTGCTTAAAGTCATCATCATCATCATCATCATCATCATCATCATCATCATCTCTTGTTTTTTCTCAGTTGCCTGGCTGAAGTAGGGTCTGTATTTCTCAAGACAATTCCCCTGTACAGGATCAGACCCTAAGCAGAAGGGTGGAGAGGAGGTCTTGCCCACTCCTTTCCCCTTCTCAATTTTGAGCCAAACTGGGCATTATTAGGCTGTTTTTTATAACTTCAGGAGAGTCCTTTCCCTGTGTAGTTGTGTGAAGCAGTGATGACAGAACCACTTCGGCAGAAATTAAAAAAGAGCTTTGAGGAATGTAGAAAACAGACATTAGACCAGGCATGATAAAGTGAAAACTCAGCTGATACCTGGTTATTCACAGGAGGAATCCTGACCAGTTAAAGATGTGCTTGCAGGTGTGGTTCAGCTTAGGGGGTCAGAACCCAGGACATTCCTCTGACTGCCGTGGGTGATTCGGGACACTGGCAAGGGGTTCAGAGACCTTGGCATGGAGTCAAAAACACCTGTGCCTTTGATTTTAGCCCACGGAGAAAATTACCAACTTTGTGTGAAGATTTACAAGCCATAAGAGTTTGAGTAGAATGATAGTTAATTTGCCACAGGGTGAAAAAGTAGAATTTTGGGGTTTTAGAATGAGGGTTCAAGAGGCAAGATGGAGGAATTTGGGTGTGTCCTGTGCTTTCTTCTCCTTTTCTTGCACTCCATCTTCTGCTGTGATGGTGGCACTTTTGGATTGGTTGAGAGTAGAGACAGGCTGTGTAACATAGATGATTAGGTATTGGAAAATTACTGTAAATAAAGTATAGATAGTTCTTAGTATAAAATGTTAACACCACCCCAAGGGTGGACAGTGTGCTGCAACCCAACCTGCTGGACAGATCTCAGCAGGTCAGGGAAAGACTGTTATAGATAAGGAAAAATAAACAACCTTAAAAAGCAGAACCAACGAATCTCGACTTCTTCTTTGGTTGAGGGGCTGGGAGAAAAAAGACTTTCTACTACCTCGGGGTCATCTCCACCTCAGAATCCCAACATAGAGGCTGCTGTGCAGAGGGAGGCAGATCCAACCCACAGCTTCCACCCAGCCTCAAAACCCACCCCACACAATCATCCTCCTGCACATCATCCTTACAGAAACCGGTGTTCCCTTGCCCTGCCCGATGGGGCTGTGGGTGCCCATCCCGCGGCAATCCCACAGCCCTGGGGAGGGCGTTGGGTGCCGTTGCCTTTCCTTGATGCCCGTTTCTGTTCCAGAGATGGCACCCCTGGCAGCCAGATCGTCACGGAGAGGTTCGAGGTGACGTGGGAGAGCGTCATGGTCAGCTCCCACAACGCCATCGTGCTCAAGTTCGACGGCCGCGGCAGCGGCTTCCAGGGCGCCAAGCTGCTGCACGAGGTCAAGAGGAGGCTGGGCCTTCTGGAAGAGAAGGATCAGCTGGAAGCTGTCCGGTGAATGGCACTGTTATTGGAGGAATTAATTCGTTATGATAATTAACCCAAGAGTCATTAGTGCTGGTTGTTTTAATGGTGTGTAGGGCAGAGCAGGGAGGTGGGAGGGAGGGACGGTGTTGTACAACCCCAGCTGCATGTGAGAGGGAGCTTGTGTCAGCCAGAGCAGAGGGAGAAAAACAAGCTGAAACAGAGCTAAATTAGAGCACACTTATCTGTATCACATGTTCAAAGCCTATTTATTTTTAGCTCTGTGCAGTCATACAGCTACAAACAAGTAAGCTTGAATATCTGTTCCTACATTAATCTTTTGCTCTCCTGGTAGCTGGAAAAAAATCCATCTTTAAATCCTTAAACTTTTTAAACAGAATAACCAGGGCAAAGCCCTAAATGTCAAGTTCTGTCATATTGTTAGATTTATTCTGCTCATAATCACGTTAAAACCACTATCAGAGTATTGCAATAGCTGTGCAATAGCTTATTATGGCTTCCAGAAGTAGGGCAGGTTATTTGTTGCCATTGCTTGGTCAAATCCAACACATGAGGTTGCAAGATTAAATCAGAGAGATCCATGTGAAAGCAGCTTGGCGTGATTTAGATTGTCTGCATCAAGGGGAAAGGGCTTTAAATTGAAAAGGGACGGGTTTAGATTAGATATTGGGAAGGAATTCTTAACTGAGAGGGTGTGAGAACTGGCACAGGCTGCCCAGAGAAGCTGTGGGTGTCCCATCCCTGTCCAAGACCAGTTTGGATGGGGCTTGGAGTGACTTGGGATAGTGGAAGGTGTCCCTGCCCAGGGCAGAGAAGTTAGAACTGGATGAGCTTTGAGGTCCCTTTCAACTCAAACCATTCTATGATTTTTTTCTGGAGCTAGTTTAATTTAAAGCTGATTAAAATCACACTCATTTTGCTCTTGAAGGGAAAAATGTTTTCAACTCATTACTTTTCCTTTCTCATGTTCCAGGACAATGCTGCAGGAGCATTTCATTGATAAAACGAGAGTCGGTGTGTTTGGCAAGGTAATGTTTTGCCATTGCTCCTCTGTGCTGTCCCAGCTGGCTGATACAGCTAAACAGCTGAGTTAAACCCTGACTCATTGAATGTATCAGTGGTGACTTTTTTATTATTATTTGGTTTTGGGATAGGCTGTAACTTATTCAGTGATGTTAAAGGTGGAGGCTTTCATTTCACTTATGTACTCATCAATGACTTCTTTTGAATTAACTTCCAAGTGCAAAAAGTGACTGTTGCTCAGAAAACCTCATCAGATAGTTTTGGTTTTTTTTTTTCCCATTGCAAACTTTCATTTTCACCTTGTCTTCTAAAGCCTGTGGGAACATGGGTACACCTAACTCATGCGTACAACAACCCTGTGGATTTCTGAGGCTGATTTGCCGTGTGTGCCTGGCTGGGAAACAGCCCCTGCAAAGTACAAACAGCTTGAGATGAGAGTGGGACTGCGAGTAGAAATTGTTTACTTGGGAGACAAGGGCTTGGAGTGGGTGAGGAGAGCTGCACGTAGAGCAGCATCTCTGCAGGGAATTGTTAACAGGCTGGCAGCAGACGCTGAAAGTGTGATGCTCATTTTAAGTAGAGAAAGTAAGAGAAAGTAAACATTTTGGAGAGGTAACAGATCTGGTTAGAGCTACAGCCATAAAGTGAGATGGAAAAGGCCAGTTCTTGGGCACACAACCCTCCTGCCTTCAGGAGGGTGCCAGCCACACCACCAGGGAGATGTCCCTTGGTTTGTGTTTCTCCAGTGCAAGGTGTTAAAGGCTCTGTAATGGCCAAGCATTTGCTGCAAGGTCTCAGCTGCCCTGTTTCTGTACCCAAAAGCAGCAGTGCCTCCCAGCAGGATGACTGACATCCCTGTCCTGTTTCTGTTCCAGGATTATGGTGGTTACCTCAGCACTTACATGCTTCCAGCTGGTGAAGACAACCAGGTGTTTGCCTGTGGAGCTGCTCTTTCCCCAGTGACAGACTTCAGACTATATGGTAAATCCCATTCCTCAGCTCACATACCCTCCTGCTGACTACAAGTGATGTTTCTTCCCTATCATTTCCCACTTGCCATTTTTCTTTCCCAAGATCTTGCTTATTTTATATTCTGTGTCTTTTTAGGAGTAGCCATAAACTTTTTTCCCCACTAAAGCAATCTAGCTGCAGCAGTGAGACCAGCCATGGCAGTCAGAGCAATCAAATCACTTTATTACTCCTTTTAAATAAAGGAGAATTGTCTTTAACCCCCTCCAGCCTTTGCCACCAACCACCCCCACTGCCTTGAACATGCTTCCTTCCTGCCTGAAGCACCATCCATGCAAGCTGAGGTGCAGTCTTCCCAGCCCATCCTGCCTCTGACCACAGCACTGCCCTGCCCATGGTGGTCCTTTCTCTCAGGGATAGCAGTTCCCTTTGCACTTAATGCCAGGGAAAATCAGGGGGCTGCCAGGGAAGTCAGTGGTGTTCAGCCAGACTTCAGGAGCTGTGCTGTTTTCCCTGAGACCAAAGGGAACTTGCTGCTGATGGAGAAGGCCCCATGTGAAAGGAGAAAGAGAAACAACCTCAGTTGCATTAACAAAGAAAAAAAAAAGGTTTTTCTGTGATTTACTTAGAGACCAGAAGTGCATGGTGACGATGACAGACTGTGGTATCACACATATCCTTAGTGCATTTTCAAAAACTTTTAGAAATGCATCCTCTATAATTAAGGCCATGTTAGGAAATATGGTGGTTTTTAGCATTTGCTATATTTGACTCAGAAGCACCAGTGTATTCATGACTGAAAGTGATATTTTCATTTTTTCTCTTCAAGCTTCAGCCTTTTCTGAAAGATACTTGGGCTTGCACGGGGTTGATAACAGAGCATACGAGGTAACTGCATGGACACTGCATTTCCCTGATAAAATATGAACTGGGTCTGAACCCTCCCTCCATGTGTTCTACTTTGGGGAGGAAGCAAGTTTATGCAAGAGGGACTCACTAGTGAAGTCCTGAAGGTGTCCTTCAGCCTGCTTACTGCTTTTTTTGTCTTTATAGTAATCATGGATAAAGTTTTTATTGATTAGCCCTTGTGTCTGCCTCTATAAATTGGGTGAATACAGTTTTAGAGATTGAAAGAGCTGAGTGACTCAAATGTGCCCAAGAGGACACACTGTCATGACCTCCTGGAATGTTCTTGCCAATGGTCTTGCCACTTTGATCCTCTCTGAGGTAAACAAATTAAGTGAAACTCAGCTTGACTTTCTCAAACTTTGTGATATTTCAGATAGGCAGAACTCTGTGCCAGAACTGAGCAGGATATAGAAAAGGAAACACAGCACCAGTTAATAAAGACATTGCTTAATACATGTGATGGGATCAGTTGGATCCTGTGCTGAAATTACTTGGAGGCAAAACCTAATAAAGAATAGTCACACAAACAAAAATTGGTTATAGAGAGAATCTAGTTCAGCTTCTAAGCCTTGTCTCCAGCCAGAAGACATGAAGGTAGCAAAGGTCTGGCACTGTTCTCACAGAGAAAGCAAATACCACCCTGTGCCCTCACAAGGAAAGATTTATCCTGGCTACCTAAACTCTGAGCTCATTGTCTCTCAAATTTTTTTCACGCACAATCTCTACATTAGTGCAGATGCTTTTTGTTCTTTCAGAAATTGTTTGTATTTATATTCCCTTGTGCATCTGAAAGACAGCTGAGGACAAAGGTGTTCTCAACAGTGGACGCTTGAATTTCATATCAGATCATCCCCCAAGGTGCTGGAACTCATTGAGGTTGGCTTTCAAAGCACACCAAAGTCCCTCCAGATCCATGAGCTGTTATTAGGCATAGGCACCTGGGCACACTTTTCATCAGAGTTTTTTATTCCCTTTGATATTTTCCATGCATTCTACAGTTCAGGCTTTTATTGAGCATTATCAGAACAGGGGAGGGTCTCTGACATGTTCCTGCTGCTGACACTGCCCTGCCAGCACAGGGTGGGGGTCTATTTTATCTCTAGATTTATATAAGTAGCCAGCAGAATATGGTTGTTATCCTGGTGATAAAACATTAAATGGAAATAAGCACTTCTATTGCCTCCATATAAATTGCTAATTTCTAACAAGTTTTTAAATCTTATTGCAACATTTACCTTCACAGATCAGCAAATTATCACACAGAGTCTCATTACTAAAGGACCAGACATTTTTGATAATTCATGCTACTGCTGATGGTAAGTTAGCCCATAATTTGAGCTCATTATATGTTTGTGATAGCTTTGATTTTTGTTAATTAAATGTCTCTTTAATGATTGCAATCTGTTTTTACAGAAAAAATCCATTTTCAGCATACTACAGACCTTATCACACACCTAATTAGGGCAAAGGCTAATTACAGCTTGCAGGTACAGTATATGTTTCTTTTTTTCTATTGAGTTATTTCCCTATTTGAACTCAAGCTGCTGTTATGAAGCAAGGTTTGAAAAACCACTTGCAAACTCAGCCTGGGAGTAGAAACAGCACATGCATGTAATATCTTTCTACTAGTCCCATGCTTATGTGACATCAGTGTTTTGGTCTGGACAGTTGTAGAGCAATTATTGAATTACAGTAAATTAGCTTGTGAGAGACATTTCCCTAAGGAATTCGTGCATGTTGACTTTCTTTGGGAACCACAGAACAAATTCAGAATGAACTTCAAGGAAACAGGGTTTTAAATTAAATCAACCAGAAAAGTTACAAAGATATATGTCACCTAAATCTGACATCCCACTGGAAATGGCACAGCTCCACTTTCCACCAAATTATGTCTCTGTTTTGTTGAATGCTCCATGTCTAAGTCATTAAATCTTTCATAATCTACCCACCCTAGCATCCCTGCCTAGACAACCCATTATGATCCTCTTGCATTTCTTCAAGTTATGCTCCATTTAAATGAAAAGTTGGGCTTAAACTATTTAATTTCTGGCTTCACTTTTTTTTTTTTCAATTTAATTACTTTTCCAGCAATATTTATTAATTTTCAAACTTAATGACATTTTTGCTTTAGAGCCCTCATTTTAGTCAGTATAACCTAATGCCATTTCTCTCCAAAACTGAGCATTTTTTGGTTTTCACAAGGAAAGTGTGGGCTGGTACTTCTTAGACTGAACCTGTTCAGAGCAGAATTAAATGGAAAACCCTCAAAAAGGTTCCTTGTGAAGGAGGATGCCAGTCTGCACTCAGAGCACTGTGGTGCCCAAATTAGCCTGGGCTCATGAGCATCCATGGGAAGCTCTACAATGATGAGGAGGTGCAGTGGCTTTGCAGCTCCAGCAAGGTGTGGGTGGTCAGTCCTGAGACTTCCAGCTCTAAAATGTGTGTATTTACCTGTTTCTTTACAGATTTACCCTGATCAAAGCCATTACTTCAGCAATGCAGCGTTTGAGCAGCACTTGTACCAGTCCATTGTCAACTTCTTTGTGGAGTGTTTCCAGGTTCCAGACAAACTCCCGCTGGCCCCACTGAAAGAGGAGGAGGAGGATGATTAACCCTACTTGTCCGTGCCAAGCACAAGGCAGATCTCTCTGACAATATGCAACTGGATCATTTTCCTGAAGAAAGAGATGTTGTTAGCATGTATTAAAAAAAAAAAAGAAACAAAACAAAAAAAAAACCAAACTGAAAGCAGCTCCTCTGCTTTACTTGACAGCAACTCCTTCCTAAATGGAAGAACATTAAGCATGGTGAACTCAGCAGAAACTGCTGTCTGATAAAAATCCTTCACAACCAACATCTTCTTTTTCTTTTGTTGTTTTTTTTCTTTTTTTTCTTCCTTTTTTTTTTTTTGTTTGCCACGAAATGACTTCTAGAGTGAAAATGGTAACACGTTGAACTTGAAGGAACACCCCAAGAAACCACTCTGAGGACTGGAAGATTTGATGTCTCTTTGCAGTCAAGCAGTTGCAGTGAAATCCATCATCCACATTAAGGTTGCTATAGTTAGCATCACACTGTGTCAGAACAAAAAATCTGCTATAATACATGGAGAAGATTACAGCACAATTATTTTGAAGGATACAGATTCATACACTTGCCTGCTCTTTTCCATCTCCAGGAGGTTTGTCATTGCTACAGGATACACAAACCCAGTTGTGCAAAATATCACTACAGCTACACCGATCTTTACCTCCCTGTAATTATTTGTTAATTCTGTATGGCTTTTACTTCTGTTGTTCATTGGGTCTCATGCTTACCTTATTAGCTTCTCAGCTTGTTCTGGATGGGGAAAAAACATAAAACAAATTAACTAATTCACTTCAGACCTCAGGGGTCTAATGAGGCAATGGGACTTGAGCTTCCCAGATATTAAAAGATCTATTGGAATAAAGCAGAGAAAAACTCACTCTTGAGTTCCCAAAATAGCTCTTGCCAGCAAGATTGAATATTTTCTATGGCAGCCTTGAAAAATATGCACATAAATAAGCTAAATCAGCTTACATTGAGATATTTTTTATTGCAATGTAGAAAAATATGCGACAGTCATGATTATTCTTTCTCTTTCTTGCAGTTGGAACAAATGGTTGGTAACCTGCTAGGGAACAGCTAGGTGAGGCTGTGGTACAGGAATTTGTACCAGAGACCTCACCCATCATCCTATAAAGCCATTTAAACAGAGACAACGTGCAGAGATTTATTGCACATGCTGTCTGTGGCTGAGTTTTATTCCAGGTCAATGATTAGCATATTCCAAACACATTTAATTGTCTCTTCTGTTCACACTGGTTTTGACAACCGTAAAAGGAAAAAAAAAAAGGAAGATTTTTTTTGTTTTTAAAGGTCTAACTGTTCATTTGAGCAGTGGAAAGCAACTTTTAAAACTTCTTGTGAAAACATTCAGCTTTCAGAAAGGAATCCAACCTCCATCCACTTCCACATACTGTGTCATAAGAATTTTGACAGTGTCGCTCCTTGTAAAATATTCTGACCAAATGTACAGCCAGTATTAATACTGTATATTTCATTTTGTTGTATATAAAGGAATGTAAGTCAGCTCTTTGTCAGATCCCCACTCCAATATTAGTCTTGTGTTCGACATGCATGCGGTAACACTTCCTTGCTGATCAGGACTCCTTAGAAGCACTAGCTTGGAAATATAACAATTAATGTAATTCCTTTTCTTGTTTTAACAGCTTGAATGTCAACGCCGGTTCCTACTTTTTACATAGTACTGTGGGTAAACTCACATCCTGACAGCAATGATGATGTTTCCATTGTGTTCTTTAGTGTGTCTTTTTTCTTACCTTTATTTTAAGCTTTGAATGTTGGTTGTACTTTGACCATCATGAAAAAATATATTGATAAACCACAGGAATTACCTAGTTTGGTTGGGATTATCTCCTTTGATTTACAGTGCATCGACATTGTGTGAACAAGAACTACAGTGTAAATCTGCTTTATCTGGCAAGATGCCAAATAGACCATGAGAATGCTGCGTGTCCAGATTTTGCTACGCTGAACGGGCTCGAGAGCCTGAAATGAACTTGAACTGAGAAACGTAAAAATCTGCTCTGTCCACAATCTTTTTGTAGAAAGAACTTTAGGATGTGGCATGGTAGTGTTTGTTCATTCATGGAATAAAACATTATTTTACCACCCTGGTTGCTACTGCTGTTATTTTGTGTTAAGTTACTAAATAAGCATTTAGTTTCTGGAAGTGCTATTTCTGGTTGAATTGAGCCCAAACTGGCATGTGCTGATTTGCTGCGCATCATCAGTACCAGGGTGTTGTCTCATCAGCTGACACCCTCTAGACCAAACCAGATTTAGAAGAAGAGAAAATTAATATTTCAAAGCAAAACCAAGAAATTATTGAGGACACTTACTCCAGTCTTTTTTTCCAGCAGATAAGAAAACAAGAAAATGGAGCACTGCGACAGGGAAGGACAGATTGCAACAGTACAAAATAGCTTTGTTGTTATTTTGTTTAATTATCTAAATGCAACTATTATTTTTTTATTGTCCAAACAAATCAAGCTTGTACTCTCAGCTCCCTGGCATATCTCGACGCCATAATGTTCAACTGTGGCATCCCAAAGAGGAAGAGAGCTAATGAGCAGTGCCCTACTAATTCAGAAGGAAACCACAGAGGGAAAAATGAAGCATTGCTGGTAGCTAATTAACAAAGCCAGGCAGCCAGACATGTTTGTAATTTTCTGTGGGTTCAGGCATAGAGTTCATAAACCCATCCAAGCTCTGCTTACAAGCTCAAGCCAAATAAACATTGCTTCTTTGGAGGTGGGAAGGAAAAAAATTGAACAAGAAAGGCTGTGGTGGGATGTTGCCATGGGAAGACCAGTGGAGTCTGCTGTTTGCAATGGGGAAAATTACATTTTGCTGGGGAGACCAAAGGTACAAGGCCATTGCTGGCACCTGGGACGTGCTCCTGTATTTGCTGTCACGTCCATGTTGTCCCAAACCTCACTTGGGATGGCAGTGTCCAGGCTCTGGATGTTTTTACTTTGCTTGTTGGGTCTCAGGACACATCTGCCCTGCAGCCATTCCTGGGGCTGGCACAGAGCTGCCAGACCTGCCTGGCTGAGGGCTGGGCTGAGGACAACTTTCTTCCTTGACCTGAGTAAATGCTGGCTCCCTCTGATGCTCATTCCCCTCTGGACTTCTTAGCTGCTTCCCACTGGCAAATGAAGAGTAAATGGCAGAAATGGAAAAGATAACAGAAAAAGCTCAAGATCTCAGTTGCCAACTTCTTAATCTTGTTGTCTTACTGGGCCCAATGTTTGCTTATTTTTATTCTGCTCTCTAAAGTGAAGCTTCCAGCTGCAGGCTCAGAGTGGAGCTTAGGGCATGCTAAGATCTGCCTCCTCTTCCCACTTCATCTTTCCACCCTCTGCCCATTCAGCATGGTTACAGAAAGCAAACCCAACCCTTTAGAAACTTGGAAGAGACAAATATAAAACCAGCATGGTGAGCCCCCTCAATAAGCCATAACCAAAATAAATTCTTTATTTTAATAGCTAATGTATGATGAATTCTTTTTTTCTTGCTTTTTGCCTTGAGAAATTCATGAAAAGTCTCAGATTAAATGATGCTACATTCTGCCTCCTCACTGGAAGAAGAGTTTTAATCAAGATGTCCATTTCCTTGACTGAGCAAAGAAGAATAAAAAGCAAATACAGATGGAACAAGGCCCCAGGAAGGCACAATAGTAAACCATGCTCCAATATTCCTGTGGAATAGCAAGGTTCCCTTCAGGCTGTTTTGTTGGTTTTTTTTTTTCCCTTCCTTCACTTTAAATCTATCTTCTGGGTCATTTTAAAGCAAGAAACAACTCTCTGAGCTGATGTGAATGCTCTCATCCTTGCTGGGAAAGGAATCCTTGCAGTGCTAACAGCTGTTGTCAATGTCCTGAACTGCAGTTTGTGCTGAGCACTTCCAGTAACTCGAACTGACATGCAATTTCCAGTGAGTATTTGGAACCTGCCTGCAGAAAGTCCTGAGCACCTGCTCCCTACCACCTTGTTTGGGAGCACTCAAAGTGAGGCTCAGTCCTTTACCCAGAGCAAAGCATGAAGGAAAATCCTCTGCTCTGAAACACTACAGGAAAAGAGTGCAGAGTCAAAAGCTCAGATTCTGGCTGTGCCAGTTCCTGGCTGATTTTTGTTCCCTGTAAATTCCCACTTGAATGTGCAGAAAGCAGGGAACTGAGGAGGTTGTTTTGCCTGTTCTCAGCTCCTTTGTCATCAGAGCAATGCAGCCACCACGGGAGCCATGGCACACGTGGGGAAACGTGGCCACCACAGGGATGCCAAAAGTTTGTCATCTATTTAAAAGTGTTGCAGAGCAAAGGAGAAATAACCCAGAGGTGGGATAGCCCATCCTGAGACACAGCTCCTCCTCTGACATGGTTAGGACCATGCCCATGAGAAACAGAGACTCTCCAGATGTTTTCAGTCTGTGCACTAAGGCAAGTGCCAAAAAATCAGATGAGAAAAGCAAGACTAACACATTAAACATAAATTTCCTAGATATCAAGCCTCTGTAGGAAATCTGTAGGAGTCTAGAAGTCAACGTGAGCTGAAGACAGCTGAGATCTGGCTCCCAGCTCTTCCTTGGAGCTGCTCATCACAGCCAGCAGCCCCAGAGCTGCCAGGAGCAAGAAGCACACGCACCCATGATGATGTTGAGAGTTTCTGAGGGGTAACAGATATGGGCACATTCTCACCCAAAAGCCATCAGCCGTGCCTGCAATTTTATCCTGTATCTTGTGCTCGTGGAAGTGAATGGTCACTGAGGAAATTAGCACTGGGATGTGAGCAGTAAGAAGTCAGCAGGTGTGCTGGCAGACAGAGAGGGGCTGCAGCCATGACAGGAGCAGAAATCACTGCTGCAGGACTATCAGTACCAGAGCTGGTGATAAGGTTTTTGTCAGATGATGGTGATGAAGGTGTTGTAAGGGACAGGAGCAAACAGTGTCCCAGCTCTGAGTGAAAAAAAGCCAGAGCTGTGGAATCATTTTTAATCCTTATCGTCTCCACACAGTGGGCTGCAGTTCTTCTTGAAGAGGCATTTTTTGAAAGCAGAAGCCCCAGAAACATTAAATTCAAACCTCATGTCTCTGTGATCCAGTAGACATTTGTTTTTGCTGTGATGATTCTGATAATTATATCACTTACAAGGAAATTGGAATAGGAGAAACTTTTTTCACTTGTCTCTAGAGACAGGCTGTAAACAATTTATCTGCAACACAGCAACAGCAGCCACAAACTCAGCCCAAAGTTCCTTTAAAGTATCTGTAACTCTGCCTCAACCAATAACAGTTGGAAAACTACAATCTTTACTTACATCAAGATTTAAAAGAGAAAATATCCTTCATCCCCTCACTCAGCATCTTCAGGAAAGAAAGTAAAGAAGAGGAATAAATCCACACTTCATTGGATGCAAAGACCTCCCCTATCTGCAGTAGCCCGGGGTTACCTCTTCTGGGAACTCCCATAGGAAGATGTTTTTAGGAAAAAGTTACAGTGCCACAGTTTTTTCAGGACAGACGTCAGCCAGTTTAGTGGAGGGGTGTAGTAAAATGCAAATTCTACATGGAGCATCTCTGCAGCTTGATGGCTCAGGTTTTAGCTTTTATATTTTTCAGATTCTGTGCTGCTTTAATGTGTAGGTCTGAGCTTCATATTAGGGGATCGTGAGCTCTCTTCACAGAGTAGGGAGACAAAACAATTCCTTCTCTAGCTGGGGACCAAGGACAAATGATCCAAATCTCAGGCCCAAGAGCATAAACAATGGTGGAATGAAGAGAGAAAAACAAGAAGGATGAGACTTTATAACCTAAAGCTGTAATTGGACAATTAACTCCAAGATGCAAATGGAGCAGAACTTATAAAAGTGAGAGACCCCATGAGCAGTCACCCATTTTGTGACCATTTTGGTTCCTCTTGGGTGCAGTCCTGGCTGGGCTCTTGTGCTGCCCAAGCTGTATCCATTGAGGCCTTGTAATAAATGCCTGCTTTATTCTTTAGCTCTGTCTGGTCTCTGTTCTAGGTCAGCTTTCACAAGGCATCTGCTGAGACAGCCAATCTAAATTTTTAACTTTTCATTCAGACTAAAAGGCACTTTATGAAACAATTTCATAGAATCGTGGTTTGGATTGTGTCTTAGGGTGACTTTATGATGCTTGTTGCCCTAATAATCTGTCCTGTTTATGCTGGATATTAAGTTCTGCTCCTTTAAGACTGGTTCCAAGAGTGAAGAGGGAGAAGAAGCACAGAGTTTGTTTTCAGAAATTGCACTTTTTCACCCAGTCCTGCTCCTGGACTGTGTTGTCTGTAGCACAGACATGCGGGGGAGAGCTCTCCTTTCCTTTTTAGTTAGTTTATTTTTAGCTAGCTGAGGCAGAGAAGTTCCCTGGACTGTGGTTTTATTTTTTTTCTTGGAACTATTCAGCCCTTCTCTGGACTGAAACCCAATAAAACACCAGGAACTCACACCTGTAGCCCACTGGGGCCCAGGACATGGCATTTTCAGCTCAGGAGGGACTGATAAAAGACTGAGTGAGCTGAGCTACCCCCCACAACAAGGACTTTCTGAATTTGCCATCTCTCCAGAACAGCAAGAGGTTTTATTGTTTAATACTCTTTTTTTTTTATGCTTGTGAATACTTTGCTTGTTAAATAAACAGGTTTTTTCCACTTTTCTCCAAGGAAATCTTTTCCTGAACCAGTTGGAGAAAGGGCCACTTGAATCTGCTTTCTAGAAGGAAAAAACTTCCCTTTGGAAGTTTCCTCCCTAATTTGCCCTAAACCAGGACAGGTTGTAAGGGACCTTAAAGATCACCTAGTTCCAACACCCATTCCAACAAAATTTATCCAGCCAACTCCCTCTGCTCACTTTCTGAGGGCACAGTCTGTGGGCTGCAAGGACCAGGCAGATCAGGGTGAGCAGACCAGCTGCAGGTGTCTCTGTTCATCCCAGGAAACAGGGACAACACACAGAGAAAATATTTGATTTATAAAGGAATGGTAATTCCTACCCCCTAGGTTTTCTAGCAAATTGCTGAGTGCAGCTATGAGCAGGGCACAGGCTGTTATGTATTTATTACATTTCCAGTTCAGGGAAGCTTTGGAGGGGTAGGATGCCATCTGCTGCTCCAAAGGGTTACTTGCTCCCTCCTTATCCCTTCCCAGCGGGCAGCTCCCACTAATACGAGACATTTGAAATATATTCTGAACATTTGTGAAGTGAAAATTTTTTCATCCATAGAAAAATACATTCTCAGATAATGGAAAATGGAATGAAGAGTTTAATCTCGCAAGCGCTGGCTCAGTTATGGAGAAAAGTTTGTGCAATGAACAAGGCATCCTAGAGAAGACACACAATATTTACCCACAGACCAGCTTGCCAAGAAGATTGGATTTTGTATCATTTCCAGTTTAGTGCCAAGAATTGCTGCTAATTCTGCCAGCACCCATCCCCATTACCACAGAAACAATCACCTCCACATCTGTGAGCCGACGCGATGGCCTGTGACCCTGAGATATGGCCTTTCTAAAGCCTGTAGAGTGAAGAACAAAACAGCCCATCAGCTCTCAGAGACTGGAACTTAAACCTGCAAGCAAGCTCTATTAAGTCCAGTAATAGACACCAGTCATACTCAGCCACACAATGGAAGTAAAAGGGGATGAATAGCACTCCATCAGCTCCGGCACTCCAGAAGTAATAAGCATCATGCTGGGCTCACTGCACTGACTAATCCATAATTTATTTGGCTTCATAAATATCAAAACATACCACAGCTGTTAGTACTTCAGTGCAAACCCTGCAAATATTGCTTCAATTATTCAAGAGCTCATCGCAGGAGCAGTCGACTGCTCCGAAGGTGCAATTACAGAAGGTATCTATTGCCTGGGAGCCTCAGCAGAGCAGTTGCCACCCAGGCCCCCAAGGCAGTTGGTACAGGGAGTGCTGGGAGCACCAACAATAAGAGGACAAAATTGCCTTTCCCTCAAAAATAGCCTGAAGCCTTGAGCCCCACACAGGAAGGGATGCAGGCACTCAGGGTGGTCCCTGAGAGCCTTCAGAGAAGTGTCTGCTTCAGCATCTCCCAAAAGGTCATTAAATCAACAATCCCAAAGCTTGCACTGCCAAATTTACCCTTCATGCAGGCAGAACCCTCCATGCAGACAGACCCAGACTTGAATGGTCAAGTCCAGCAGACCAAGTCATGTCTCCACCAAGGAACCCCCACCTGAAGCCACCCTAGGCTTTTCCTCCTGAAGATATCTCCCTCTCCCAATGGTATTTGAGTGCCAGAGACAAGACCAGTGGCTGTGTCAGGGTTGCAATGATCAGATGGGACAGTGGCATCAGCTCCCACACACATCACCCCTGTCCTTCCCCCCTCCTCTGGGGTTCATGCATCAAACCCCCCCTGTTTAAAGCCAAGTTTCCAGGCTGGACCACGTGGAAGTTGCTGGTTGTGCTTTCTGGGCCTCTACGTTTCTTCTCTGAAAAGAAAAAAATAAAATGTTCGTTTAATTTTTATTTATTTCCTGCTCCTTCCTCCCACAAAGAAATGGGAAAAGGGAAGTCCCAGGGCCCAGCAGCCTTCAGGGGCTCACCCAGCACAGAGCAGCACACAGCCTGGATGCATCCAGGGGTTTGGGATCCCCACATCCCTCATGAAACAACACAAAGAATATTTTCTGGATTTGATATTAGATAGCCAGGCCAATGCCTGCAATACCTCCAGTTAAGCAAGCAGGACAAAGCCAAAATGCAAGTGTGACTAGATTGCAGCAAATCCCATTTGAGGATATGAAGCCTGGCTTCTAGAATAAACTCAAATTTAATTTCGTGACCAGGTACTGGAGACCTGCTGACCCAGTTTGGTCCACCCCTTTGCTCCAGAAGTGGGAAGCTGCTTTCCTGCATGTCCAAAGTTTTTTAAAGGGGTTGTTTCCCTCCTTTTTAATGGGACCAGAGCAAATTTCTGATGTTTCAACATGGCCAGAGCTGTCAAAAAGCCAACCAGGACTCCAAACTCCAAATTTCCTTTTTTTTTTAACAGACAACTTCCTGGTCCCAAGACTTTTTCAAAACAACAACAACTACAGAAAAACCCTCTTTGAATTCAGTATTTCTATTAAAGGGTTTGCTGGAGCACAGCAGGACCTTTTCCTGCAGTGAGGGGAAGGGCAGCACAGCAGGGAAGGGCTCCTGCAAGAGAACAGCATGAAATTTTCATGCAAATTTCCCACCAGGGCCTCTGGAATGAAGCTCCAGATTTCCCTGCCCTTAATGAATAAATCACTCAGCTCGTTAGTGGAGTCTCTGGCAAGAGGGCAGCAAGCATCACCTTTGTTGCTGACTTGACCAAAGAATTGACATGACCAGGGATAAATATTGCTCTTAAACTGGTGCTGATGAAGCCATGAAAACCATGTTAGCTCATAATCTCACACACAGAGAAGCAATGTGCAGATAATTGAGATATAAGTGCTGCTCAGGCACCAACTTCAGAGATGTTTTTTCCTCCCTTAGTAGGCAAACAAGCCATTCTGAAAGCAGTGAAGCTCTTTAATGTATGTCTGGAGGGGGCTTTTGCATAGCAGCCGAAACAAAGGGGTTCTGAAAGGGTCCCTTTATAGAAATATATATATATATCAATATGTATGAGCTGCTGGGGCAGATGTACTGCAAGAGAGGTGTTTTGGTCAGTGTCCTGTGCACAGATGTGTCCAGGGGAGTTGTGCAAGGTCAGTAGCTCAATCATTTCCCATAAAACCCATCCCAAAAATGCCACACAGCCCAGTCTGAGCGGGGGCCATGCTTCAGGAAGCTCCACAAACAGGGCCAGTGATGCTGCACAGAGCAGGAGTGCATCACTGAAAGGGGAATTCTGAATTCTGTCACCCTCTGATGCCCGTTAGGGTTCCCAATTACCTCTGGCTCTCCCTCCAGCTCTGCCTTCTCCCCACTTCCTTTTTAATAAAATAAAAAGTAAAATTTCTGGAGTTCACCCACATTACAGAGCACCTGGGTGTCCTGTTCTCCTAATCAGGCAATTTGGATGTGGCAGCAAGAGTTCCAGCTCCAAATCCAGCCTTGGCTCCACACATGGCAAGTGAGCTCAGTCCTTTCATGGTTCTGCTGAGCAGAGGGAGGAGCAGCGTCACTGCTGCTGGTTCAAGATTAAAGCTCTGGTGCTCCTGGATGTGAATGTGCCTGGCTCTCCCAAAGAATGGGCAGACATATGAGGAGTCCAAGAGACCATCCAGCATATTCCCAGGCAACAGGGAAGTGCCAGTGTTGAAGCAAAACTGTTCTTGTGCAGCCTTCCCCTCCCCACACATCCAGGGAAACGCAGGTCAGTGCTCCAGCACTTCATTTGCTCAGGAAACCAGCCTGCTTTAAGGCATGGGTATTGCCAGGGAAATCCTTGCTGGAATTTCAAATCCTCCAAATGAACTCACTGTCACCCAGGGGACAGCTTTACATTTTCTCATATTTTTTCCACTGGGCACTCCCAGGCTTGGTGTCCACAGAAGCCACGAGGCAGAGCCTTGTTGTGTTTGTGCTGTAGGTTATTTAACTTTCCAGTAATAATGGTCTTGGAAAACACAGAAAAGCAAGCCCAGCTGCCTGTGTCCCCACCCCTGCTCACGCTTCCAGAAGGACACTCACTGGCACCTGCCATGCTGTCTCTGCCACACACTTTAAACCCCACAAATCTGAGCCAGAGGTTCTCAGCACCTTCTTTGCTGCACAAGCCTGGTAAATCCAATGCATATCCACAGTGTTTAGCTGCTGTTGAGGAAAATATAACTGGGGAAAGAAAATACAGACTGTCAGTTCCCAGGCTTTCAGTCAGTATATGAGCATATGGCAGTTGTCTGCTTTTAAACTGCATGACTTTCTCACTCTGCAGAGTGGTATAAACAGACACATTTCTGTGCACACCTCTGACAGCTTTAACTTAACAGGGTACAGAGGGAAAGAGGCTGATCCCTGGCTGCTGGATTGTACTTGGTTCACAGCATCCCATGGATATCTGGAGATGTGTCCCTGTGCTGGGACAAGCCTCGTTCAGCATTCCACAGTGCTGCTGTAGTTTGTGCTGCTAACACCCTGCTTTCCAACATCTCCCAACAATGCTTTTTTTTTCAAGATAGGAACATTTAGAGTTATCAAAAAATTCCCAAAATATTACAGATTCATTCACTGTTACTGCTTTTGCAAAAGCACCACACTGACTTATCTCACTGTGCCGTGGTGCAGAACTCGTGACTCAAACACTGGAAAAAGCTGAGTTGTATGGGTACAGTCTCTCAAACAGCTCATGGAGCCCTCAGGAGCTGCTGAGGAGGAACACTGGATATTTAGATGGACATTGAGTTTATTCAAAAGACAGGGGAAGGACAGATATCAGCTCTGCCTGCTTTCATGTCATTTCACCTCTGGAATTACTTCCTCCAGGACCTTAAGCCCTGGAAGCCCCAAACAGTAGAACCCCCAAACATTGCACAGGGAGATCTGGCTCTGCCAGGGGAAAAAAGGAATGCTGGAGTTGTCTTCTGCAGTTTTCACTTTCCCTGCTGCACACTTCCATCAGCCTGCAGAGGTGGCACACAGAGATGTGGCCCATGAGGTCCTGGGGACATCTGCATGGGGACAGAAACCAAATCCAGCTGGATTTGCAGTGGGAGATGGTGTTCTGGCTTCTGGGCACCCTTTCCTGCATGCAAAACAGGAGAGGAACTGAATGAGATATTCATCCAGAAGATAAAGAACATTTTACAGCTGTGAATCATAATTGTATGAGACAGATAATTAGGCAATTAGAACAATCAGGTTTTAAAAAGATGCTATGTCTAGAAATGAGAGTGAAGAACAAGGGAGGACAGGGAAATGCCTGGTGGAAGTTTTTCAAATGTCAGTGATGCAGAGATGCTGGAGGGAAGGGAAGGGAAGGGAAGGGAAGGGAAGGGAAGGGAAGGGAAGGGAAGGGAAGGGAAGGGAAGGGAAGGGAAGGGAAGGGAAGGGAAGGGAAGGGAAGGGAAGGGAAGGGAAGGGAAGGGAAGGGAAGGGAAGGGAAGGGAAGGGAAGGGAAGGGAAGGGAAGGGAAGGGAAGGGAAGGGAAGGGAAGGGAAGGGAAGGGAAGGGAAGGGAAGGGAAGGGAAGGGAAGGGAAGGGAAGGGAAGGGAAGGGAAGGGAAGGGAAGGGAAGGGAAGGGAAGGGAAGGGAAGGGAAGGGAAGGGAAGGGAAGGGAAGGGAAGGGAAGGGAAGGGAAGGGAAGGGAAGGGAAGGGAAGGGAAGGGAAGGGAAGGGAAGGGAAGGGAAGGGAAGGGAAGGGAAGGGAAGGGAAGGGAAGGGAAGGGAAGGGAAGGGAAGGGAAGGGAAGGGAAGGGAAGGGAAGGGAAGGGAAGGGAAGGGAAGGGAAGGGAAGGGAAGGACCCTCAGGTAATATCCTGCCTTTTGCACTTGTGAAATGAGGAGGTTATTACCACAGAGAGAAATTAAGCTACAATGATGATGCTGCGTCTTGCTGAGGGTTTACAGAGTGGTAGTTTAGAGAACCATTAGAAAGCTCTTCTGCTGCAGAGAAAGAAAAAAAACATTTCTGCTCATTTCAATCAGGCCCTGATGGATGGTGTTAATCAGCTAGGATGAGGTGTCAGTGTCCCCCTTGTCCTCTGCAGAGCTCCTGGAGCTGCTGGATAACCCCAGCACAGTCCTTGCTGACTGGAGCACAGCCCACAGGGCTGGGGAAGCACACATGGGAGCTGGTTTTATTAGGACAAGGAAAACACCAACCCTGCTGTTTATTGTTTCAACATTTCCAGCATTGTTTTGGAGCACCTACAGCTTCACAGACACTGAACCCTGAAATCCCTCTGCCTACATGAATGAAAAACAGAGACATCCCCCAAAGAAAGAGGCCCCTCCAGTAAGTGGTTACACCCATGGCCTCATCAGCATCGTGACTGTTGCTGGGACTGGAAAAATGCAGATAAACAGCAGAGCTGGTGTCTCAAAGGGGGTAGATTTTTGACTTCTTGGTTAAATATTCTAAGCAGAAATCAAGCAGAGAGACACAAGGGCAAGGAAAAATGCCAGTGCTCATGTAACTTGGGTTTTGGTTGGTCCAGACCTGCCTTTGATGGGATAGCTTCTAGTTACTGTGAAGGAAAAAGGGGGAGAAAATGCACAAACCCCATTGTGGTTTTGGCTTTTAACCAGGTCTTAGTGCAGCCATGGGCCACACCTTCATCATGTTGGCTTTTTCAAGCCCACAAGGACTTGCAGATGGGTTTTCCCACTGGGCCTCAGGCTGCAGAAGCTGAAGCTCCTGCCTTTTTCCCCAGCCTGGGACAGGAGATCATCCAAAATCCTGGGACAGAGAAGGCTGATGCTAAAAGCATCCCCAAGGACTTTCTGTCCAGCCCCTGTTGTGTGCTGGGGGGTGACAAAGGGGCCAGCACTGTCCCCAGCCTGCAGCTGCACAGCAAAATGCAGCTCACTGCAGGGAAACTGGACTGTCAGTACTGCACTTCTCCTTCCCAGGGATGGGGAGGAGAGGAAGAGGGACTCACATTTCCCAGATTTTTAATCAGCTGCTGTAAATTGCTCCAATGCAAGAGCTGCAGAAACTACAGCCTTGGAGCATGGGAATTACTGAGAACAACCTTTGATGTAAAGTGTAAACAAACAAACAAACAAAAGCTTAAAAAAGCAAGACCAAAGAAGTCCAAGGTTACTGGCCTATACATGTGATTTCAAAGGCTGAATTTCTTTTCTTAAAACCAAGGTTGACTCTCTTAGAGTTATTGTTTGGATTACAGTCATGCTCTGAAAGAGGATGAATCTGCCTGTCTGTGCCAGCAACGAAAAATGTTGCTATTCACATCTCATTGGAGGTGCTAGACAAAAGTAAGCACTGCCTGTAAATAAGCTGCCTTAATAATTGATTGCCAGCACAGACAGCGCAATAGAAAAACTCCAGAAATAAGTTATTGCAAGCACAATTTCAAACTAACAGTGCATGAACAGCTTCTGAAAAAGCCCCAAAAAGCAGACCCTGAGTTTCAGAGAGAGGTAGAACAGCACCCATCAACTTGTCTCTGCTCGCTGAATAAGAGGCCTCTTATTCCACTCAGGTGAGGCAGCACACAGCCCACAAATAGCCCCCATCAGCAGCCCCTGGCTGCCAAACAGGAAAATAAAAAAGATTTCAAAGCAGCAGGGATGAGTAAGCAGTGGCATGGTGACAGGGAGCAGGGAAGAGGAGGGAGGAAGAAATGGAGAGGAAGGAGAGATGGATGGATGGATGGATGGATGGATGGATGGATGGATGGATGGATGGATGGATGGATGATGGATGGATGGATGGATGGATGGATGGATGGATGATGGATGGATGGATGGATGGATGATGGATGGATGATGGATGGATGGATGGATGGATGGATGGATGGATGGATGGATGATGGATGGATGGATGGATGGATGGATGGATGGATGGATGGTGAATGGGATGGATGGATGGATGGATGGATGGATGGATGGATGGATGGATGATGGATGGATGATGGATGGATGGATGGATGGATGATGGATGGATGGATGGATGGATGGATGGATGGATGGATGGATGGTGAATGGAATGGATGGATGGATGGATGGATGGATGGATGGATGGATGGATGGATGGATGGTGAATGGAATGGATGGATGGATAGATGGATGGATGGATGGATGGATGGATGATGGATGGATGATGGATGGATGGATGGATGGATGATGGATGGATGGATGGATGGATGGATGGATGGATGATGGATGGATGCATGAATGGATGGATGATGGATAGATGGATGGATGGATGGATGGATGGATGGATGGATGGATGGTGAATGGAATGGATGGATGGATGGTGAATGGATTGGATGGATGGATAGATGGATGGATGGATGGATGGATGGATGGATGGATGGATGAGGGATGGATGGATGATGGATGGATGGATGGATGGATGGATGGATGGATGGATGGATGTGGTCTGTGAAAGTGGTCAGTAAGAAATATCATCATATGGGGAGAGCAGCCACATGACAACCACAGGCATCCTCGGCTCAGAGACATTTCATCCAACAGCAATGGGAAGAAGAGGAGGGTGAGGAAAGCAGGACCTCTTTAGGGCCTGTCAGGGAGCACAGACTTTATCTGTGGCCTTCCCTGAAAAATGCAAGTTATGAGGCACATGGAGAGGACAAGTTTTATCAAAACAAGGTACAAAAGGGAAGGATATGGAGTGGTCCATTCCCCAAGATGGTCAGTGCTTTAGAGGGATAATGCCTTTAATATAATGCTTTAAGATCTTAATATGTTCTCTTCTCTTCTCTTCTCTTCTCTTCTCTTCTCTTCTCTTCTCTTCTCTTCTCTTCTCTTCTCCTATTCTTATTCTTCTTCTCCTATCCTACCCTACCCTATTCTATTCTACCCTACCCTACCTTATCCTATCATATGATTTAGTACAATTGAAAGCTCCCTTTAAGCTAGCATTAGGAAGTAAGGGAGAAATGGCAGTGGCAGGAAGGAGAGAGGAGAAATTGTAAATAGAAAAAAAAAACCAACAACATTAAAAAAAATCCCTACATGCAAGCAGAATTTATAATTCCCATGGAAAGGAAAGAAGTGTTCATGATGCACATCAAACCAAGGAAATTATCCTGCAGGCTGACTACTGGCTAATTAAATTTCTTACTTAGCATACATTAACTGAGCTGCAAGTGGCACCTCACTGCATTGGCATCAGCCAAATCTCTCTCCCTCAGCAGTGAGAGAAAGAACCAGGAGACTGCTCTGACCCAGCAATCCTGCTATGAGAGCTGGGCCACAGGGGTCAAATCAGATTTCTTCTGGTGCAGGGTCTGGTTTGTGGCTGGACATTCAATTATTTAGCAGTTTTGCTGAGGACAGGAGGGCTGTACTAGGACACAGTGACTGTGTGCTGAGGACACAGCTCTGGGACAACAGATCAATACACCCACACACTCCCACACCCTGGAAGTCTGATGGGTTTTGGGTGAAAAGTTCAGGTACTTCAGGCTTTAAACAGCTACAAGTGGGTTGTTTTTTAATTCTGGAAACACAGTGGCATCACCAGCAGAGCCCACCAAAGCCCCCCTAGCAGTCTGAACCAGGAACAGGAGAGCAGCCAGCCATGCTTGGTACCCCAAAGGTGAGATGGGGAAACTGTCCTGACACAATTCCATGTTTCCAACCTGCCAGTGCAGCCCTAATCTCCCTGTGGTGGGTCTAAAAACAAAAGTGCTGAGTGGAGACACATCTGTGTTTTCACCTTTCTAGGGCATTTCCCAGCCTCTGTCACTCAGCATCTCCATGGGCACACCTGAACAGCACCAACCACAGCCTGACAGCATCCATGGGCAGGGGGACATTCCTGAGGCCCCCAGAGAGCCACCCCCAGCTGGCAGTGACTGCTCTGAAAGGGATTAGTGGGATGGTGGAAAAATGCCCACATGGGAGCTGGCAGCTGTTCTTATGGAAAACTCTCCCTCTTGGATTGCTTCAGTTTGGTTTCAGGGGGCCTTTGGGAGCAGGATACTGTCATGATGCTGGAGTTCAGGCTCAGATAAGTGCTGAATCACAGCAAACATTTCACTTAAAAGTGAGCTTCATTCCAAATGTAACAAAGAGATAAGATCATTTTTTCTGAATTTTAGCCAGATAATATACATATTCCCTTATTAAACCATATAATTCTTAATCAATATAAAATCTTTAAAGCATGTAAATTTATTATAATATTTCTTTGCAATTTTTTTTTCATTCTTTGCAGCCAAATGACCAGAAAACTTGGCTGCAAAACTCTTTATCTTGCATGTTCACGCCCCTACATTGGGATTAAAGGTGAAACACTCAGCAAAGTTCAGCTGGATCTGCAACCCAGTGACAGAGATGGATCAATCCATGAGGGTTCAGAGGGTGTGTCTCCAGAAGAGATCGCAGAACAGATCCCACCATGAACCACAGGAAGGGTCAGCCTTCCTGGCATGTTCTTCCATCTGTCTGCACTGCCTGAAGGAGCCTTTCTTGCCAGAATGATCTGTTGTGTGCTACATAATCTTTGCTGAATAATTACCCCAAATCTACTGTGGTTTCTTGGTGGGTAGAACAATTCCCATCCCTAACACCCATGGAAGTCTCTGGGAAAAGAGGCACCATCAAAATGAAAGGCCCTCGAGTCCAAGCTCTGTGATGCTCAGCTGAAGCCTTTCCGTGAGAGAATCAGCTGCCATTTCCCACAGATCAGTGTTCCTCCAACCCCAAACTTCAAGGCCAGTTGAAGTTTTCAGAATGTGCCTGACAGAAGTTGTGCAGGGCTCACTGGAGAGCAGCCACAGCCCCAGAGCCCAGCTCAAACAGAGAGTGTGTCGTGACCTTCAGCCTGCCTGGATGTCTGATTCCCTGCTTGGATTCTGTCCCCAGGTATGCTTGAAGGAAGCCAAGCCTTGCAGCTTGTCACTTCTGGAATGTGTTGCTTGAGGCTGCCCAGGCTGTGGGTTATTCCTTTTTCTGTGTGTGGGAAAAGGGTCCCTGCAGCTCCCACCCTCTTTGCTGCACAGATGGATTTATCCTTGGGCTGCTGCAAAGAGGGGAGACTCGTCTGCAGCATCAGCCAGGAGGAGCCTCTGCCCTTATGAAACACAGCATCACCTGGAACTGCAGTGCCCCAAAGGGACAGAGGTTCCACTGCCCAGTGAAACCCATCAGTGAGGCCAGCCCAGGCTGGCTGCTGGTCTGCAGCTGGAAATGCCTCTCTGATTCCCCTGCAGCTTGTGTACTTCCCACCTTTTATCAGCCATGTGCCACTCTCTGCCTATTCCCTCCCACAGAGCATCATCTCTAAGGAAGGAGGGGTTGCTGTCAGATGGAAGCACCCCCACCCACAGCCTCCCCCTGGGACACCACCCACCCTCCTGGCAGTGTGGCAGCAGCTCTGGGATTCAGCACCTCTGCCACGGCCCCATTCCTGCAGGAACAGCCAGAGCTGCAGCTCCTGGGACAGATATCTGCCCCACAGGGTGCCTGGGAGCGTGGACATGGCAGCACTTCAGAGCACCACTCCAAACACAGCAGGTCAGGAGGTGCAGCTGGGTGTCCCCTGAGTGCAGCCAGCACAGAGCACCCTCCTCAGAGCCACTGGGAGGGGGCACCCCAAAAAGGATAACAGGGGAGAGGACAGACCCAGCAGGGCCACATCCTGGCACCCTGCCCTGCAGCGTGGGGCACGCAGGACAGAGCCACGAGTGGCCTCTGCTGTCCCAGGGGCTGGGAAAGGAGGGAATGCCTGGGAGCATTTCTTCTCTCCCAAGTCCAGGTGCCCACCCTGGCTGTGGCCAGGGGCTTTGGGTGCTGCCACACTCTCCATATCAGTGTGGACTCAAGGAGGAGCAGCATTTGGACACCTGAGGTCCAGGTTTCCTCACGTGGGCCCCCTGTGCCACGCAGCCCAGGCTGCCTCCAGGTGCCAGAGGGTGAAATCCATTCGTGCTGCAATTTTGGGAACTCACTCAAGCTGAAGTGAGCTCCCAGGTGGTGATGGGAGGCTCTGGTGAACATCCAGGTGCCAAAAGTCAGGCCAGGCCCAGGGAGGTGCTGCATTGCTGTGAGGATGGCCACAGGAGAGGGGCACCAGGATGGGGGTCCTGCCATGGCAGGGGCAGAGGGAGGGGCACTGGGCAGGGGTCTCTGGACAGTGAGCAGGCTCAGGGACATGGCACAAGAGTGTCACAGTCTGTGACAGAGACCAGCAGTGCCAATGGCTGCTCCTCCCTCAGCAGGAGCTGCCAGGAGGAGAATTCAGTCCAGGTTTCAGGAAGAAAACTGTGTTTCCACATGGTGAAGCAGAGCTCTTCCACATGTACCTCAGCTGAGAAACTTTACTAAAGAAGTCTTAGGAAAAGAAAGCCTTTTATGTTCAGTGGCTGTTTCCCCTGTGAAACCACTTCCAAGCCTTTCCACGGCTTTGCTCTGGCTCAGCCATCGCTCCATCTAGTGGGAATCTGCTGCACAGAGCTGCGAGGCAGCGGGTGGCACACAGGGAAGGCTCTGGGACAGCCACTGCTCTCAGGACAGCCACTGCACCACAAGGAGCAGCCAGGCTCCGAGCCCTGCCCTGCCTCGGTGCCCGCAGGGACCTGGGTGGGAGCAAGGATCCACCAGAGCTGGCAAGAACAAAGCCAGGATTCACATCCTCAGTTTCTGGGTGTGACAGATGAGTAACATGATAACTGACTCTCACAATTAACAGATAAATATCATGGATATAGGTTAAGAAACGTTTTATAGGTTTATAGTCATGGTTTACCCCCTCGCGTGGTTATCAAGGGACAGCTGGGCTTGGGACATTTGGGAGGGTTGGCTTGTCACTACGGACATCTGACTTCCAATCAGGATTTGAGGAAGTGGACAGTGAAGGAGTCAGTCAATGGACAGAACCTTGGAATGGGTTAAAGGGTTAAAAGGCGAAATCTCCTTTGTGTGGGTCAGCACATGGTGGGAAAATCCTTTTCTCCCTGGCACTGTAACCTTTTCTCTATTCAGTCTTCTGTTGTATTTTTGGTAAGGTTTAATAACCCTTTCTAAATTATGAAAAGGGAGTAACCATTTCTCACAAGGGGCACTGAATGTCTGCACAAACCCTGAGCTCCAGGCAGGAGTGCTCCTGCTCCAGCCCGATGCAGGCAAACTGCAACTTCCGTGGAGTTCAAGTGAGGATTTGAGGGGAGAATTCTCCACCTTCCCCTGCTCCATTCCACTCCTTCCCTCTCCTCCCAATCTGGGAATGCACCTCCCTACTTCACTTTGTCCCTTAATTTTCAAACTTCCTTGGATCCTTGTTTAAAATCATACTAGATTAGAGCAGAAAGTCACTCTTCAAGCCCAGAATCACTGTCTGCTATAACTCCCACCACCACACTGACAGTCAAACAAACAGGTTGAAGGTCAGTGCAGCCAGAGAACCAGAAAAAAAATGCCTAAAGATAAAAGAGAAAAAATGACCCTAAAAAAAAAAAAAGCCCCTAAAGATAAAAGAGAAAGCTGGAAGGTATCACATGAGAAGGAGAGGGACACCAGGATGGGGTGTTACAATTTTAGCTCATTTGAGCTACACTAAGTCTTATGCAATGTTCTCTGCAGGTGCAGGTGCTAATTTTCCTGCCTGTCCTCCCTCTTCAAGCTTTGAAAGCCCCTATCCACTGCTCAGTGTTAGCAGAGATAACAGGCCCCAAAATACTGAGCTCTGAGTGAGAGCAGGTGCCTGCATTGAATGATAACCTTAAATATCCTCATGGAAAGTCAGTGACATTCCTGCATATCTGTGAAGCTGCACAGGAGAAAGTCCCCTGAAAGCAAATGCTGTTTGTTCTGCCATTCTAGAATCCATTTCTTTCTCCCGGAGTGTGGAGGCAGGTGAGATAAGATGAAATGAGATGAGATCAGCTTTCACCTGGCTCAGTACCATCACTGCAGTTTTAAATAGGAAAAGTCAGAGGAGTAAATCAAATTCATGGCCACGAATTCCCACTGGTGTGGGACTGACACTGCTGCTTTGGTTCATAAACTCCCCACACGCCAGGGCCTGGCACAGAATCTGCACATCAGGGGAAGCCCAGAATGAGCACAAAAGGCCCAAACTCAGTGATCTCCATCAGGACACCTCACAGAGAGGCACAGACTGAGCTCTGAGCAGGGATGTGCAGAGGGATGGGGATGGGGCTGGATCCCCAGCCCCACACTCACATCCTCAGCAGCAGCTCAGCCACCTGAGCTCAAGGCTCAGGAGTTCAGTGGGGACCCTCTCCCCAAACCCATCTGCTTCTCCAAGTGCTCCCCAGCCAAATTGCAACTGGGAATAACATCTGGAGACGGAAGCATCAGCAGGACTTTTTTTTGCAGCCTTTAATGTGGCCTGGGCTGTTGTGGTTGATGACAGAGAAGCACCTCACACTGCCCAAGTTCCCTCAGGATGAGCAAAGTGAGGATGAGGTGGGAGGGCAAAGGTGTCACTCCTGCATGCCAGTGGCACCGCCACATCTCAGTTCTCTCTTGGAAAGTAAATCCCTGGAAACAAACCCCTCAAAGCTGTGGCAGCATTGGGGCAGGGAAATAATATTTTTCCTCATATTTACAAGAGGAAATATCAAACATCCTCACTTTTATCAATAACAGGGTGACCAGCAGGCCAGGTCAGTGATCATCCCCCCTGTGTACACCACTGGTGACAGCACACGTCAAATCCTGTGTTCAGATCTGGGCTGTCACTACAAGAAACACGCTGGTGAAGGGGCTGAAGCTCATGGGGAGAGGCTGAGGGGTGTCAGCCTGGAGGAAAGGAGCTCCGGGGCATCTCCTCTCTTTCTACAACCACCTGAAGGAGGCTGCAGCCAGGAAGGGATCAGTCTCCTCTGCCAAACAGCAAGACGCCATAAAATGGCCTCAAGCTGTGCCACGGGAACTTTAGATTGTATATTGGGAAATATTCCTTCACCAAAGGGCTGCCGAGCACTGGAACACGCTGCCCGGGACGGCGGTGGAGTCACCACCCCTGGAGGTGTTTCAAAGGGAAGATGAGGCACGGAGGGACGTGGCTGAGGGAGAGCGGAGCCGGCGGTCCCGGGGTCCCGGGGCTTTTCCAGCGGAGCGGTTCGGACACGGAGCGGGGAGCGGGGCGGGCGGCAGAGGGCGGCAGAGGCCGCGCTGAGAGCGGGGAGCGGCACGGGCACGGACAGACGGACACGGACAGACGGACACGGACTGAGAGAGGGACAGAGGGACGGACACGGACAGACGGACACGGACTGAGAGAGGGACAGAGGGACGGACACGGACAGACGGACACGGACTGAGAGAGGGACAGAGGGATGGGCACGGACAGACGGACACGGACAGACGGACACGGACTGAGACACGGACAGGGACAGACGGACGAGGACAGACGGACGAGGACACGGACGGAAAGAGGGACACGGACAGAGAGAGGGACAGGGACAGAGACATGGACACGGACAGAGAGACTGACAGGGACAGAGAGATGGACACGGACAGAGAGACGGACAGGGACAGAGACATGGACACGGACAGAGAGAGATGGACATGGACAGCGAGACAGACAGAAACATGGACATGGACAGAGAGAGATGGACATGGACAGCGAGACGGACAGAGACATGAACATGGACAGAGACACAGACACAGACATGGACAGAGACAGGGACACGGGCACTGCCACTGCCACGGACAGGACACGACCACGGACACGGACAGGGACAGAGACGCGGACACGGCCACCGCGGGAGCCCCGGGATCCGCCGTGTCCCTCCCGGCACGAGGTGTCCCGGGTCCCACACGGGACCTTGTCACCGGCTGGCTTTTCCCTGTCCCCCGGCGCTGCTTCGGGAGCGGCTGCTGGGGATGGGTCCCGGGAGGGTCCCGGGGCTGCGGCCTCGGAGGGACAGCGGGAGCAGGGAGGGACAGCGGGAGCAGGGAGGGACAGCGGGAACAGGGAGGGACAGCGGGAGCAGCAGCCTTGGCCGGGACATCCCGGCTCAGAGCTCCCAGCGGTGACATAAATCCGGCACTTTCACCCTTTCCTGTCCTGTGTCCCCCGTGCCTCTGCAGAGAGCTTTGCCTTTAGTTCTTCCAGCCCAGACCTGAGGATCACCCCTGGGGAGGGGTCTCGGGATCTGGATCCAGGGGTCAGCTCGGTGCTGTGATTTGCAGCCCCTGCTGCACAACATTGTCTTTTTGAGACCTGATATCCAAACAAATTTCCTATTTCTGTCACTCTTTCAATCTCCTCTCCTAAAATAAAAAGTAGAAAACCCATCTCAATCAAGGGAAGGGCACAAAAGAGGAGACTCTCACAAGTGTTTGTGATTGAAACTCCAAAGGCAGGGAGTGCTAAGCACAAACCCAGGTGTCTCCTCCAATGACATCTTCATGGAGGTGATCACATACCTCAGTGACCATTGCAATGAAAAACAATTGGCTTAATAATTCCTTTTACTGTTACCTTTCTTCCCAAGAAGCAAGTTTGAGTTGGAGCCATTCTTAATCCCAGCTCCCTTTGCCTGATCAGTGCTGATTTTGGAGTGCACCTCCAGCAGCCTCTGTGCACTTCCTGGCTCATCAGGAACTCAGTATTACAGCCTATACTTTGAGTACTAAACAACTACTTTAGTTAATAAAAACCAATTCTGGCTGACTCTGAAAACTGAAGAGTCCCTCTTCTCTACCAGCAGGAGGACTAATAAGGGACAAGATACTTGCAGACAATATTTTTCATTTCCTTTTTCAGGTTGTATGTGTACAATCAGCTTTTTAATTTATTTTCATACGAGGAAGTCAGATGAGCCTGGATTCAGATAGCCAGAAGTTTTATGGAGCCCAAATTGTCTCTAAATCCCAAATAAAAGCAAACCATTGCAGTGACCCAGAGGCTGCTGTCTCTCAGAAGTGCAGGGATCATTTAGAGACTCCAGATGTGAAGTGATGCTCTGCAAAGATGTTTTTCATCCCAAGCAAGATGAATCCACTGAAATCATGAGTGCCAGCTATTTCCACCAGACCTCAGATAATTCCTTTGCTGTGATGCTTACTCTTGTGAAAGTTGATCCTGTTGTTTGAGTAGGCCTAATTCATGGCATTAGCTGTAAATTGCAACTCCCTTTTTATTTTCTTCCCTCCCATTTTCACTTCATGGATATATTTTGTGAGGAGACACTGTTCTTGTGGCTCTCAGCATCCTCACAGCTACAAAACCACTTCTTGAATCAGAGCTCCTTAAAGTTGTGAAAACACAGTTTAAGGAAACCGTGATGTGACCTGCAGCATCTTCATAAAAGACTAAGAGCACTGTGAGAAGCCCATGAGCAGTACATTTGTATGGGTGAAATTACATATGAATATGTTTTTAATGTTTTATTCATAGCTGCATCACACTGATAAATTATAGGGTACAAACTGTGTGACAAGACATAATTAGGAGCACTATTTATTTTAATTAAGGTGTATTATTAGATGTAGTATTCGGGCTCCCCAGAGGTGCAGCAATAGCTCTCTGAAGGGATGTACGCAAAACATCCTTTCATCACACAAAAATCTGCTTCATGTGCTGTAATTCCTGTGTAAAATATAGAGAGGAAAACTTGTAAGGGCTTAGGAATTCCTGCTTTGCTGTGAACATGAGAAATGGAGTGTCAAGGGGGAAGTACTGCTGCAAGTCAGGGACTGAGCAGTGGCAGAAGGGATCCTCAGATTCTGACCTGGTCCCTGTGGATGGTGAAAAGGTTTTGCTGCCTGGTGCTGTGGGGACACCCCTCACTGGCTGCAGGTGTTTTGTCATCAGGTGTCCCTTCAAATGCACATTCCCTGCAGATGAACAGGGGAGTTTTCCAGTGTTTCTTTTCCAGGTTTAGAGGGCACAGATGTATGTGCTCATCTTTAACAGGAGTCAGACACAGGCTGAGCTCAGAGCTGTCCCCTGGGGAGGGCACACACTCTAAGTGGTGCTTTTGTTTCCTGCTGTTGAAGAAGTAGATAAAGAAAAATCTCCACACTCCAAAGGGTACCCAGGCACACACGTGTGGCTGACTGCCTCCCCTGGGTGCTGCATCCTTGTCTGGATTGCAGCAGCATCCCTGGGGCTGGCAGCTGCAGCCCTGCCTTCACACCGTGCCCAGGCTGCTCCTGGGACAAGGAACCACCCAGCACAAGGAATTCCCTCAGGCAACACCACTTTCACATGATATTATACCAGGCCAGCTTAGCTAAAATGTCATTTACAGGGAGAGAGGATAGCTAAAAATGGAGCAGTGACACTGAATGGGATGATCTTTCTCCCCTCAACACAGATTGCTAAATCCACATTTAGGAATCCTAAAGGCACAAAATGGATCTTGGAAGCAGGGATGGAGAGGAGCCTGGCACTGGGCAAACAGGCTGGATCAGGACCTGACAGGCAGCACCCTCCTGCTGTTTCTGTACAAGAGCTGGATCTCATCCTGGGTTCTGCCCATGATAGTTGACTTTGAGATGTCACACTGGGATGATGAGACTTCTCCTGGAGTGGCCAAGGACTTGAGGGTTTTTAACAATATTTCAACAGCCTGTCACTTTAAGCCACTTTGGGAAAGTTGAAGGAGTTAATCACCATTTCTATGAGTGGAAAAAAGATGACAAGAACTATCTTCAGAGAAAGCTTCCATCCCTGAAGGCCAGAAGCACTGATTCCTCTCTCTTTGCAAGAAACATCAGAAGGAAGGAGATCTCTGAATTTTAATGCATGTTTCTGTACATGATTAAGCCCATGTGAGAAGATGGCAGCAGTGCCTGTATGGACCATTGAAAATTCATGTTGGCAAGGGAAGGAGAGGGCAGACAAAGGTCACAGCAACATCAGGATGTCCTTTACCATATCTGCTTTGCTCTCAGCACACACAGAAGCAGAATTGCCTGAGCTCCTCTCTGGGTTATTGCAGCAACACAGCCAGTGCAATGCCACCCCAGCAGGGCTGCTCCAGCCCCTTTGCCATGAGTTTTGGGGTTGATTCATGAGAGGGGGAGAAGGAGCTGCCAAGAGCAGTCATCAAGTTGTCGTCTGTGTTCCACTTTGGTGTCTGTGGTTACTGTTTTATGACACATGTGGGTACTGAGGGCCAGGCTGACCAGCCTAGCACGAACACCCCACACCAGACACACGATCCCATGTCATCTTTGCTCCCTTTAAAACTGCTCTGACTAATTAGACTCAAAAAACACAGGTGTCTGTCAGGGAGGTGCTGCTACCTGAGAGGGAGCCTCACCTGGATGGAGGTGGAGGTGGAGGTAAGGTGACCTATGGAGTCATTCTTGAGTGAAATAAACAGCAAAAAAAAAGGGGTGGCTGAGCTGCACTCCAGGTGTGCAGCCACAGCCCAGCCTGGGCAGTGTCTGATTGTGTGACAGGCTGCAAATGGTGGGCAACAAACAGCACCAGGGCACAGGCAGATGGGAGCAGGGATTCATCCCTTGGACCATCTGAAGGTAGGAATTAGGCTTAAAGAAAAGTGTTCTGGTAAACAGGAAACATTTTCTGTGTTATGCCAACACCACACCTACTCCAAATTTCAGCTTATTCCACTTTCAATAAATAACACTAAACCAGGGGTAAATATGTGCAAGTGGCTTCCACAAAGGGCCACCAAGAAGATTAGAGCTGTAAAGTGTGAGCATCTGTCCCTATTTTTACCCTGAGGGTTCCTCTAGGGCAAGGGGAATCCCACCCTGAGACCCTGAGAGGAGGCTGCTCCTCAGCTCCCCCTCTCCCACACCTCTGGTGGGAGCACGTGGCCTTCCCTGGCTCCATCTCCTCTAACAAAGGGACTAAAATCAATCCTATTGGAAAAGGGAAGTCAAAAGAAGGCAGTCCATATTAATGTGCTGCTCGTGAAATGCAGAGGAAAGGCTTTTCACAGCCCCCTAGGCAGATGCACACATCCACAATTATCTTTATAAATTCTGAATCAAAGCAAATTAGCAGCCTAGCGCCGAGCAATAAACATGATTTGATTAGGTATTCCATGCCCAGGGTACAACAGGATTTTTTGGTTTTTTAAGTACTCAATTACCACCATGAGCCTGTGCCCTGTGTGTCATGAAGAGCTCAGAGTCCTGTGTGACAGCTCAGTACACAGGGGCAGCTCTCACAGCTCTCCTTTTGCCCTGGAACTCTGAGTAGATCATAAGAGCTGGCAGCTCTGCAGCTCACTGTGCTTTGGGTGGCACTGCCACTGCCAGCTCCAGCTCCTGGAGTCACCAGGGGCAAGGTCCTGCTCCTGAGACAAGGAAAACCCCAGAACCAATACAGAGCCAATGAAGGGACTGAGAGCAGCTCTGTCATGGGGACAGAGGGGATGGAAAATCAGCCATGGCCTGGCAATGTGTACATTGAAAATCAGAAAATCAACACATCCTGGGCTGCACCACAAGCAGCGTGGGCAGCATGAGGAGGGAGGGGATTGTCCCTCTCTGCTCTGTCCTCCTTGGGTCCCCCCTGCAGGGCTGCATCCAGCTCTGGGGCTGCCAGCACAGGAGCTGGAGCTGTTGGGGCTCTCCTGTGACCCATCCTTGGGAGCGCTCAAGATCAGCATGGATGAGGTTTGGAGCAACCTGGTCCCTTCCAACTCAAACCATTCTATGATTCACAAAATCCTGAGTTCTCCTGGGAGGAGGTGCCTGTGGCTCTGCCTGGGTTGGTCATTTTCAGGCTGGCTCTGGTCTGGGTAAGCCCAGCTCTGGTGCTTTAGGGGTGGGTGTAAATTTGGTGATAATCAGGAGGGGTCAGTACAGCTACTCCCATTCTTCATGTTAAACACGTGTTTTCATTCAGGATTTTCTGATTTCACCTGGATTTTCTTCACTGGATTCAGCAGCTAAAGAACATAACCCAGAGAGAGCAACTCAGTTTTTGCTGATGTATTTAATTCTCTCCATAGGGCACAAAGGTGTAATACTGTTTTCCTAAAAATGCAGGGAGCCGTACTCACCACAGCAAAGCAACCCAAACTTTCTGCAGAAAAAGGTAAAGCAAAGAGGCACAGGCTGTAACAGCTCCTCCAACCACCTTTGTCATTTCCAAATTTGAGAAGCAGAGAAGCCCAGGAATCATGTTTTTTTCCACTATGAAATATAACCCAGTGCCAGCTGGTGTTTGGTATGGCCTTTTCTCAAAGGAGAAGAAATTGATTTAAATCTTTATAGGTAAAAAAGAGCTGTTTCTGCCTTTATATTTCCCATGCTGAGCTTAAAAATTTTATGGGACGGTGCTATCAAACCTGTAATGTTTCTGACAGTCCTTTGAAGGACATACTTCTTTCACTTCTGCCCCTTTTTTCTTACCCCTCAGAGGATGCTCAGGACAGAAACTTCACCTGTGCTCAGTAAGGGCTCCACGGCTGTTTGCAGCTCGTGTGTGGAGGGAAGGTGATGAATTCTGGAGGTCTGTGTAACTGAAGGTTAAACAATTAATAAGATTGGTTAGATCAGCTAAATAAGTGGCTGAACCACCCTGAAGGGCTGCATGATGTGCTCCTGCTGTTAAGAGGTGCCACAAGGAGGAGGTGATAAGTTAACACTTATGCCCAGTGTGCTGCTTGAGGAAAGATAAACTTCAAGGGTTTCTCTCCTTGTTTGTTCAGTTTGGATAAACTGCACAAATTTTCAGCAGTTGTGAAGTGTTTCTGTTGCAAAACTGGAAATGAGAATTCACATTTCAGTTTCCCCACACTCAGTGTGTTTGATTGTAGTGGTTTTGCTTCCGTTTCATTTTCTCAATTAGTTTAATATCAGTTACTTTATTATTTGATACTTAATAATTCATTTTGCCTTCCCAGTCAAAAAGCCCCAAACTAGTTTCATTAAAATCAAGTTTCTTGCAATATACATCAATTTAAATGGAATAATTTACTAATTTGTCTGCTCCCAGAGGCTCCTATCCTTAGAAGTTCCACTCACACACCCCATTTTTTGGGCAGGGTACATTTTCTTTCATTGTTCAGAGGCACTAACATGAAGTTTCCACTCTTGCTTTCTATTATCCCTGCATCTTTCAAAGCAAGCAAGACCACGCCTGCATGGGATGCTCAGCTCCCATCACATCTACTGAGTTCCCTTGCCATTGAGTTCAGCATTTCATTTCACTCTTATCACTTTCTTGGCTCTCAGAAAGCTCCTGTGTCTCACATCCATGTGAGAACAGGGTTTAAAATGGCTCTGTAAATAGTTCATCATCCAAAATGATCAGCAGAGAGAGGCACAGCAGCTCCAGTCCCCAGGCAGGGTTTGTTCTCTCTCTGTATTGCCCATGAGTGACTGATGCTCCCAGGGCTTCCCACAGCCCCAGCTCGCCCTGTGCTGAGGGATGGTGTCACTTAATCAGATGATGTCACCAGATAAAACAGAGAGTTTCCAATCACAAAACCTCTCCTCCAGGTGCACACATTACTCAGAGCTTGGCCACTTTGATCATCTCTTCTAGGAATACATTCTCTCTCCTTATAAAGCTTCTTACAAACATTCTTTTCTTCTACCAGGATGAAGAGAGATACTTCTTTAATAACTGGATATTACTGTTTGTTCCATGGAAAGAGAAATGCAGATCACAATACAAAACTTCTTGTGATGGTAAGAGAGGAAATGAAGCTGTACCAGTCACTGTGGACCAAGAGGAAAAGGCTCCATTAAACCAACATGTTGAGATACTCATTGCAAAGAAACTGGAGAATCTGCTCGTGAGCAAACAGCTCAGTGTCCACTCCAGAGCCCTGCTGTGACCCCATGCTCACATGAGGAACAGCCAAGCTGAAGGGCACAGATGGAAATGAGAGCTGCTGCTCCTGCTGCAGACAGCAGCCTGGAGGGCTTAGAGACTGCTCAGAGGCCAAGGACACAAAATATATTGCTTTTAATGCCCTAAATAGCACTTTTAATATGCTGGGTAGTTTTCATGCTGTGCTGGGTACTCTGTCAGGTAAAGAACTCTAGGGCCCAGCAGCAGCTAGAAAGTCTGGAAAGTTTCATTCATGACTACTGCAGTCTTCTCTGGGCAGAGAGGGAAAAGGAGCAAGGGACAAAAGCAGTGTGAAATGTGAGAGTAGGTATTGGGGTCCGCTGTTACTCGTCTCTGCCCCGACACGGGAAAAGGTGGTTCTGGGCAGGCCACGCTTTGAAGGATGAGTCTGGACCCTTGAGTTTTCAATCTTCAATTGTGTTTATTATTTCTTATCTACAAAGTTTTTCTGTCTGCCCAGCCAAGGTCTGATCAGCAAGGCAGCCAAAAGCACTCTCCCCCGCCCATGGGGTGGTTGTGTCTTTTATAGTGAAAACTACGTATAATATATTTACCTTTTATTTCCAATACTTTTCACCCTTGTTAACAAGTGCACCTTCACCATGAACCAATCCACACGTGCCAACATCATCCTGAACATGGATGCCAAGGAGAAGAAAGAAGAAGGACAGGGCATGCTCAAATCCCTCCATCTTGGGACTCCTGACCCCCATGTACAGGACTCCAAACCCCCCTGTACAGTGCTTCAAAATCTATGTTTCACCCTGTGAATATCATTCCTTCCCCATTCAAACTTGAAGATCTCTCATCTCCTCATACACAGATGACACATCCACAGAAGGGTCAAAGTCAAGGCAGCAGGCACTTTTGGCAACATTCCAAGACCTCCCAAGGGTTGTCTCTGTAGCTCTGGACATCCGGAGTGATGTGCTGAGCTCCCACAAGTAGGAAGCACTGGACTGCCCAACACAGTGCATGAGAAGCAAGGTGCTGGTTTTGGCAGGGAGGTGGGTCTGCCTCTGTCCAGGTAGAGCTGCATGGGTTTGTTGTGTTTGAAACATTGCTGCAGAGGTGGCTTCAATGTGCCTTGAAGCACAGCTGAGTGATGATCAGGAGGGGTCAGCACAGTCCGTACAGTCTGAGCTCTCCCGTGAGGTGACTGAGCTGTAACTGTGCAGCCCCTCAGCTAAGGGATGCTGGAAGAGCCTCAGCCTGTTTTGATCCCTCCCTTTTCCTTCCAGTGCACTTCAGCCACGTCTGCAGTCTCTGCACAAACCTGTCTGCAGGATGTGTGTAGCTGCAGCAACACCCAGCTTTGCAGGCTGCCGAGTCACCACCCAAGGGCTCTGTGGCTGCACTGTCCCAGGTGAGCAGCAGAATGTCACTGCAGGTGGAACAAAGCTGGTTTATGTCACACCTGCCACAGCCTTGCAGCTCCCAGCCCAGACAGAGCTCGGTAACTTTTTAACCCCTCCTGACTTATCTGCAATTCAGATTTCTCCAGGCTGGCCTGGTGGCTCCAGTCTGCCTCTCTCCATGCTGGGCTGGTAGCCACAATTGTCACGTGAAAAATCACACTCTTCTCTCCCTTTCTCCTTTGAAAACATTCCACTGCTTTAACAGAACACGGAAAATTCTGAGCTGCTTCGAAGTACTTTTTTTTTCAGAGGGTTCCTCTGGGTAAGGCTGACTGAGTTTGCCTGCTCTTACCACTGAGCTCCTCTTCCTTCCCTCTGCTCCAGCCTGGCCTGTGGAAGGCTGGTGGGCTCCATTCTCTTGGGCCCCAGGAGTTAATCCAGCCTTCACAAATACAGTTCAAATAGTTTTGGGTTTTTTTCTGACAGAGACATTTCTCTATCTTCTCTCACAGAGTCAGGAAGGGACTGTATGGCATAGTTATTGTCAATAACTGGCTGTGAGTTTACAAAGTTTAAATATCAAACCCAAAAGCCATGAAAATAGTGAGGTTTTCTATTTGCTTATTAAAATGTTTGCAGTATCTGTAAGGAGAAAATTCCTGTCACCAGAAAAGGGCTGTGTAATTGCCCACAACACTCCAAGTTCAACAGAATTAATTGAGGATCTGTCCTATGAAGACAAAAAAGCGGGGAGGGAAATTTCTGTTCCATCTCCTTGATAGAGATGCCTCATTTAAAAGTCTTTTGGTTGACATATTAATAAAATTTGGGCTCTTGAGTTTAAAACACTCTTTGCTTATCTTGTTGATGCAGCTTGGTACAAGGAGAAACCCACTCAAAGCTGTGTCGGATCTGGAGTGCTCCCTGTTACTGATGCTTCCTCCCTGGCAGACCCAGCCTGGTCTCTTTCTGACAAAACACTGCTCAAGGATCAGAAAAATGTATCCTTTTGGCGAAGGTGGGAGTATTTTCCCAAGCATCCCCCACTCTTCACACTTCTCTGCATGCACAGTACGCAGGTTAAAATTCCCTCTGAAGAGCTCATCTCCTGAGGGCTCAGTCCTCCAGGGAAAGCTCCTCTATCCCACTGAGGAAGCTTCTCAACCATGCCTGTCCCTCGGGAGGAGCCTCTTGCGCTTCACAAAAAGAAGGTAAGAGCCAGACTCCGATGGAGGGCGTGTGGGGATGAAATGAGCAACACCAGCCACTTGTGGAACAATGGATTTTCTGACTAAATACAGAAATTATTTATTGTCTTGAGGGTAGCAAAATACAGAAACAAATGCTCATGGAGGTTGTGGCACCTTCATCCTTTGAGATACTGGAGGCATTTAACCTCCAGAGCTCTACTCTGGAGGTTACAGATGTATTTCTGGAAATCCAGATGTATTTCTGGAAATCAGTTCCACAATTCCACTTGATGACTCACAGCAAAGAAAGCTGCACAGTAACAAGTGGAGACCATGTGTGCCTGACTTCCAACATATCCCTAACTGATGGAATGTTTTTGCTATTAGACATCTTCTACGTTTATCTTTAAATAACTGCTTTATCAGAACAGGTTTTCTACACAAGTTTTGTGACAACATGAAAAGGGTTTTTCCCCCCACCCCCCAATACAGAGGACAGGATCAAATGGACACTTGAGTCTTACAACCTTCCACTAAGGCAAAAGCATGATCCTAACAGCAATGCTGTACCAGAATACTCCATCAAAACTCTATCACTAATCACACACACAGTAACATCTGTGCAAGCCAGTTGGCTCTGGACAGCTCCTGTGGCTCTTGAAAGACTATTTCTTGGCAGGTTGTGTTTTTCACTCTAATTGAAAGGTTAATCAAATCAGTCATACTTGTATGTTGGCTAAATAAACACACTGTCTTCACTGATCATGAAACAGATGCACTACCACTCTTGTTTCCCATGGGGTTCATTTGTTCCATGATCACATTTGGTTTTCTTCAAGGTTCTCTATGCAGGATCTGACAGCATTTTGGATAGTTTTCATAAGGAAATTTACCTTGCAGATGCTACTGCATTCACACGTCTTAACTCTTAACAGCTTTTGGCAAAGGTATTCCATATCCTCAACATTGCTTCATTGTAGAAAACGTAGAGGAAGCCAATCCTACAAGAGGCTGAGAACTCCTCACAGCACAAATGCATCGTGGAGTGGAGCAGTGTACGCTGCTGAGCTGAAAGTGCCAGCACAGCCAAACCTGTTTTCCCTCTGCCTCTCCCTCAGCGAGGCTCTCACCTGCACCCTGCTCTTGCAGCAGGTCCCTTCAGCTCCTAGGACCCAGCAGGGCACTGCCACCTGCCTTGGGCCTGACTTTGTGCACAACTGAGCTGACTCCTGACCTCTGTGTCTCTGAAAGCAGCACTTACACTTGGTAGAACACGTTGCTGGGAAGGCAGGCAGAAGACTTGCTGAATGCACGACAGGTACAAAATATGCATTCAAGTTAAGATCTATGTACCACAAAACTGCAAGAGCTGATAATTGTTTTACAGGAAAAGGCACTGAAAAAAATCTTCCTGCCACTTGGTAACGAGTACAATGAAGAAAATCTCTTCATTCAAAGAGATTAACACAGATTTAAATAATTTCAGTATTACATTCTTAAGTGGGAAAAAAGGTGCATTTATTTATCCAGTAAAAACAGTGTTCATGCAATATATTATGATGTTCTTTAGGGTGGGATTAAGTTTATTTTCTGTGTTCTAAAAGATTCAGATAACTAAGCTACTTTGATGAACTGTTGAGAGATGTGTCTCTGCAGGGCTCTTTAAGTCAGGTTTCAGAGATGTTCTCTCCCTCCACTGACAGGGAGACCAGACTTGCCAGGTCCACGTCTGAACAATTTAAGTAATTTGTACTACAACTCATCAACCAACAGTTAACTCCCACTGCAGTCCCTCCATTTTTAATATTTTTAAAGTTAATGCACAAAATCACATCATCAATTTCCAACCTTAGGTCTCCACATTACAGACTTTTCTTTCATCTGTCATAATGAAAAGGAAGCTGAACTTCAGAGAGCTGAACATCACACTAAGAATAAACACAGAATCCTGACATAAGTAAACAGCAGTTGTGAAAAAGAACCATTTCCTCCCATCCTTACCACACCTATTTAAACTTTAATTCACCTAAAACCATTGTGACCAAAGTGCAACATTCTCATTTATCCCACTTTGCCACCTTACAGAAGTCACACTGATAGAAGAGGATCACCATTCTGTGATCCTCATGTAGCCCCTAGTGCTCCCAAAAGAAAAGCCAAGCACGGGAGCAGGTCAGGACATGGATACAGCTGAGGAACCAGAGGCAGCAATAAAAGGCAGCAGGCACACAGTGACTCTGTGGGACCTCACTCATCTCCATATTTACTACCACTGTGTTCTTACAGCAGCAATTTGTCATTCACTTAAAGCACTTTGTTCAACGAAGGCACTGGCAGAAAGGCAACAGAATCAGTAAATCCAAGCAGCAGCTGGATTTAAGGCACAGCACAAAAGAGATTTGAAATCAGGAATTTCCCTGATGGGGGAGTACAGATACTCACTTGTCTATACAGCATCAGAGCTGAATTGTCTTGATGATCAGAAAGAAAAGAAATGATTTTAGGATCACTTTTTCATCTACTGGAATCTAAACTGATAAAAATGGTCATATCAGATTATTAGAACTTTGTGTGTTTTAGGAAATACCACTGAATATAGATTCGAGAGACTGTTTTTTTAATATTTATTTAGTAAAACTCACTATACAAACAAAAGGTTATCACAACAGTGGAATATGCAGGGTTATAGTTTCTCCTTCAAGCTGCTTCTCTGCTTCAGTAAAAACAAATATATACATTTACAATTATTTCCCTTTAAAGCATTGGGATTCATATATTAAAACATACCTGGTAAAATAAGCTTAAAATAATTTCACATTGCTTGGAAAAAGATTTGAGTAATTTACTCTTACCAGAGTGCCATTGTTGCACAGTATTCAAAAAAATGAACAACCACTAAAATATAGAGTAAAACATTTAAAAGTACATTTATTTCAAATGTGGGCAAAATATCAATATAAAAGAAAATAGAGTATAAGAAATAAAAATAAAGTACAAAACATTTTCATCTTCGACATCCATAATTTAATAGATAGCAAGCCCTTTTATTTTTACATCCAAATTACACTTTTGGCTGAAGTACCATAATTTATTTTTAAAATGCTTAAAAATGGGCTCATCATGATACCTAAAGTGGGCTCTTTTAAAATGGTAGTATAATACAAAACATAGTAAATTATGTTTCAGCATAATAAAATTACACATCCTAAAAAAGATGCAGTTTATTTTTGCTTTCCTGCTTTAAACTGCTCATCATCCCTAGGAAAACAGCTGGAAAACAGCATCCACAGGAAGTTCTAGTTGCTTTGTACAATGGCTGAACAGCTAGATATAATGCTCCAAGGATTCTGGAGCAGTAAGGCATTTTACTATCCATCAAGTAAATTTATATGTGAGCTTGTTAAGGAAGAACAACTGTAAGAAATTATAAAGTCTATAAAAAACATGCATAAAGACACAGAGGCCTTACTGGTCCCTACATTATCAAACAGGGTCTATAATCTTCAGAAAAAGCTGTTTTCCTCATCTGAAAGTCATTTGTGCCAAATATTTCCCTTAGTGGCAAGCTCTTTTCCCATTACCTAATAGTCTACTACTTACTAATTTATTCTTCTATTTACTAATATTTACTACTGACCACTACTGACTACTAATACTTACTGTGACCACCCTGCCTTCCTCCTCCTTTGAAGCATTTCCCATCAAAAAGTAATTCCATGTTGAATTTAAGCTACTTTCTTGTGTGTTAAACTACCTTCCCACCAAATAAACATTATATATCCTAAAAAAATACAATTCATTAGCTCCTTAATTAATTAAGAAAAACTTTTAGTAAACCATACTCCCCCAAGCAGCAGAATGTCTTTACACAAAAAGGATATGATTCATAATCCAGTGTTTGAGTAAGCACTCCAGTCAGGACAAACTCAGCATTGTGGACATCTGGAAAATCAGAATTCATACAGTTCACACCCTACACAGAAATTCTGCCTCATTCTGCACGTGTCTCACACCTGACACTGTTACTAAATACAGCATTTCTTGGGGCTCTACACTGAAGGGAAAATAACTAAAGTGAAAACCCCTAACTCACTTGATGAATACTGAGCTGGTGCCCTGGTTTCAGTTAATTTTCTTCTTAGCTGGCAAAGGGCTGTGCTTTGAATTTAGGATGAGAATAATGTTGGTAACACACTGATGTTTCAGTTGTTGCTAAATTAAAAAATTTATGGTGAACTGTCTATTAAAAAACTATTAGATATATCCAGCAAACAGCTGGCTTGGATTTCTCCATAGTTTCCAGGATAGCCCATGTATTCCTCTATTAGTACCTGAAAGCTTCAAAAGATCTCTGTATTTGTATAACAATGATAACTGGGAAATAGAAAAAAAAAATCAAACTAACAGTTATACTGTTCAATCACAACAAAAGCTTATACCTACCTATGCCTCGTGCAAAATATTCTCGACATAAATGAAGGTCATTTTCACAGGAAATCAAGATTATCTCTGGCAAACTCTAAAGGAAAGAAAGTCATGGTTAGCTCAGAAGAACATGGTAAGACATTATAAATAAATTTTATAAAGCAACACTCAACACACTTTGTTCTGCTTATGCTCCATGAGTTTTCGGAAAGAAGGTTGTTTGGACAATACTTTTCCTCCTGCACACTCCACAATGGCTTTCATGGTGGAAAGACTGGGACAAATTCCAGGTGTAATGTAAAAGTATTTTCCCTAAAAAGAGAAAAGGAAGAACAAGAAAAATCATTATTATGCTAATTGATTTCTCTAAAACATGAAGTTTTAATGTCATGTGACACTTCTTTTATAGAACAGGGCAGGTTTGTAAGCCTTTGGGGTTGGGCTTATGGACACAGATTCATCAGTTGATGAGCTGTCCTTAATTACTGCTGATGTTTCCCCTGGAGGGGCAAATGCACAATTCTGATGAATTTGAACAGTCCAGGTGTGCCTATTTCCACAACTGTAAAGTAACAACTGCAGCTTGGTAAGACACATAAGAACAATGCTCCTTGCTTCTTTGAGCACAGGGACATCTCAAATGTTACAAAAGAACTTTTACCTTTTAATTAACACCCAATTTATTACTTCCTGACAAAAATTATTCTACTATTTGACTGAGATGGGAGATCAGATCACTAAGTAGATTATCTCTGTTTATCAGCTAGAAATAAAAAAACAGAAAACACTTTGCTATTTAATCTACAAATCTGAGAAAAATGTAGTATTTAGACATCATAGAAGACAGAGATCCTAATTGATCACAGGTAGAAAAAATACCTGTTTTAGGTGGTTTGCCTCCATAAACAGTCTGTAATTCAGTTAGGCTGAAGAACCTTTAGCAACTCAGATCTCCAGATACCTCTCTGCACTGTAATGTAATTTTAACCAGAGGCATGAAACAACCTCACACCATCCTAGCAAACAGCCTGGTGGAAATGCAGTCTCCAAGGAGACTCACACTAAAACTCCCTGAGGCTGAAGGGCAAACTCACTCTCACACTCCCATTTTTATGGGCAAGTGCTCTGGCTATGAGGCTGGTGTAAAAAAGAAAAGAGAAAACAAAGAAAAGAAAGTCCCTTCCATAAATAGCTTTTTCCAAGTAACGGAGCAATGTTCTAAATTTTGGAAGGGAACAAATATACTGAGAGTGGTTAACATCTACAGGATCCAGTCATTCAGGGGGTTTACATCCACCCCAATGATGCTTAGGCAGTAAACAGGCACAAAGTCAAAACCAAAATTTACAACCAATGTATCGTGTTATATGCCAGCCTGCTCTACTGCTTTCAGCTACAAAACCTGTGGTCCCAGTGCTGAAAAAGTTAGTTTGAAAAACTCCCAAGTATTTAAATGCTGTGGTAAACTGCATACCTTGAACAGTGGAGCTACTTGTGCTCTCTTTAGAGACTCCTCTAAACTAAAGCAGAAAAGCACCTCAGCTTCAGCATCTCTGAGCACAAAGTTCTGCTCATCTGAAAAAGAAAGACTGATGATGTGGCACACAAAACACAGACATCCCCATGGCCCAGGATGGAATCTGAGCAGAACACCTTGGTGGCAGTGGCTCTGAATGGCAGACACCTGCTAGAATTGAACGTGATTAAAACATCCCTCTTCATTAGGCTTCTTACAAAGATCACTACCAAATACTTGGAGAACTAAACTGTGGTTTACACTATACCTAACAACAATCACTGTCCTATCAAGTCCCTTTTTTTAACTTATTGGAGGTACTTACAAATTTTTATTTTTTGATTCTATGCAAAGGACAATGATCAAGCTGAGGATTAAGTTTAAATTCAAATTACTGTGACCACCTATGGGAGCCCAGAAACTCTCTTCAAGCCCTCACAGTCTTAACAGAAAGAACTTTTCATCTATTTTATTTGTCCTGTTATTCAACCAATTTTTCTTTTTTTTTTTATTAGGGATGGAATTTTAGTCTTTATCTTTCCACAAAAGCTATGTCAAACACTTTTCTAAATCAAATTTAATCTAAAACCCCTAAGTCTAAAAACCAAAACAAAAAATTATACAGAGAACAAATTGGTCTTTCCAAGGAGAATTCTGACAACTTGCAAGAGACAGTGTTAATATTCTTCCAAGAGACAAAAGAAACAGTGAAGATAATTTTTGTAAACAACTGCTGTATTTTCCATCATAATAACAGCTACAAAACTGAAACCAACCCATTAGCTACAAATCAACCTAATTTCAGTAAATAAGTAAATTACTTCAAGTACTAGACCACAACAGTCATCCTAAACTCCCTGGTTTGCTCATCTTGCAAGGGTTTTCAAATTAATCAGTTTCTCAGTTCACTGACGCTGTAATAAGCAAATTGTCTTCTCGAGATTTCTAAAAATCTTTGCTGGTTTATTAATTAATGATCCAGAGATCCAAGTCTTTACAATGGTTAGCCAGCAATGTTACACATTTTCTTCTTAATATTATATATTCACAAAACAATCATAAACCAAATAATCACCCTTTCAGAAAGGGTGAATTAAAAAATAATGCAGCCACAGGTAAAAATCTAAAAAACAGCTACCGAAGAAAGAAATAGAATACTTAACAATATCCAATCATTTAATCACCATAACACTAACTTTTTAAGTGTGTTTTTCTTACATTTAAGGGGGAAAAACTATATTAAATGAAAATTAAATGAAACAAAATATTCTGCTGAAAGAGAACTTGATAAAAAAAATCAAACACATAATTCTTGTTACAACTTTGCTTAACCATACTAACACAACTTTCTAAATCAAGTGGAATACAAACTACCTGCTAATATCATTATTTAAAAACTTTGCAAATTATTCTTCAAGAGGTGTGAATGATGACAATCAGACTTGTAGAATTAAAATTTCTGCTTTCAAAAGCTGAACTCCTTAGAAAACTGTAAGAAACACTGAAGTCAGAAGACAAAATGATGAAGTGTATTTAAATATGTCAATGAACTTTTATTTTACTATAGGAATTGGCACTAATTTAACTTACCAACAAATTTCTGGCATTTGAAACACTCTTCTAGCCACTCTGGAGTTACTATGTGCTTGACTACAGAAATTGCTGTCAGGAACTTGACAGTTCGGGTCACTTTACTGGCAATTAGATGGGTGCACTTCTGGGCAGAGTCTGCTACTTCACCTCCAAGGATATACAGTTTCTGAAAGTTGTACAAAACACAAACCAGAATGGAATAGTTGTTAAAAAAATGGAGGGAAAAAAGAAATTAATTATCATATTATACAGCAAATAAAACTAAGCTCCTAATGAAATAGTCAATGTAGATTTCTGTGTTACAGTGATTCCTTTACTCAAAGCTGATTAACTTTGACAGAATTTACAGCCACTGAAAATCCAGATATTTCCAGACATAAATATCACTTGGCAAGATTGAAAACAATTTCCCAATTCCACAGTTTTTTGGTTGTGGGTTGTGCTTTTTTAAAGCAAGGAACTAACTGTAAGATACAAATTAAAATTTTTTTCCACTGAAATAGGCTATTAAATTTTAAGTAAGCAATAATAAGAATATGTAATAATTTTGCTCTTTTTTAGGGGAGGTGCAGTACACACTGTAGCTACAGCAAACTTAATTTTGTTAGGTTTTCTTTAAAGAGAAAAGCATTTCATGAAAAACACATATTCCACATGCATTTTTGATGAAACTGAGCAACTATTCCCTTTTCCTTGGTTAAGCCACCAAACTCACACCAGCTCCTCACAGCTGCCATCGTATCAGTTAAGCCAGTCATTATCTGAAGGAATGAGTAACACAATGAACAAGCTGGTGAGGCACATCAGATTACCACAGGTGCTAGAGATAAAGAGTGCTCCTCTCATAAAAATTTCAAGGATGAAAAAACATTTGGACAGCTTTAGTAACCATACACCCTGGATTTCTGATTAAGACAAACATTTTGCACAAATAAATAAAACCCACAGCAATATCTATAAGCACAAACATTTAACAGTTTTTACTGCATGAATGCTTGGGAGTCCCAAAGCAAGAATTCCAAAGGGTTAGTGAGGTCAGAAGGCCTAAGAGGTCTCTGGCAGCCCTGAGCACTCCACTGCTCTGACAATGATGAGCACACAGGACACAGGGACAGCGCTTTTGGCTCTTCTCTACCATGCTCTGATGGTTTGTATAAAGATGACCCATGAAAATATTATTCAATGACACTGAACATCTCCAGTATTTAGTTCCTTCCTGGTAATAAACACCCAGGGAACAGGACATGGTACCCCTCTGAAAGGCAAAGGCTGCTTTTCCATGTTCACCTCAAGGAATTCTACCCGTGAGTGCCGACTTTGCAGGACTTCCACTCTGATGTGGAAGGGACCCTTTGCCCACACAGGGACAAAGATCACTCCTCCATCTCAGGAAGATGAGGAGTATCCAGCCCCAGTTAGGTATCCAAACTCTGCAGAGTTTTGATAGCATCAGTGCTGCCAGGTTTACATTCAAATTCACAAGCTTTGAGGCTGAAGTTGATTTTTTTTTTTTAAATTTGTGAGCCATAGCTGTTACAAAAACAGACTCTCTATACAATTGACCTGGAACCAACAGGACAGAAACAAGAAGTTGATTCTGGAACTTTATGGGATACACTGAAAAACATTATATGTCCCAAAATATTCAATATCAAGCTTCAAATGCACACACTGCAAAGAAAAAAGACCTCTGAAGCTGAACCACTTTAAAAACAAGTATAGGTGTAATAAAGAAAATATTTTATATTTTTGAGGACATCAAAATGTGTATTTCTAAGAAATGTAGTAACTCAAACTAGGCCTCAGTTACTTTTCATTATCTGAATATTATAAATAACTTACATTTAAGTTTTAGCACAGCTTTATTAGGCAACAGAACAAAACCTCCACAGGAACTTATCTCACACCTGCCATAAGCTTTGTCATCAGCTGTCTTTGAAGCATTTGGCACTACAGACAGCAACTCCACTAGAAGAATCCTGGGTCTTATCCAGTACAACCATCACTGTTTTTCTCACCTAAATCTCTTCATGAAATTTGCTGATTTAAAAACAAATGTTAAAGCAGTCCTACAGAAAGAAAAAGCAAGTAGCACAGCAGTGTAAGTAGTTAACTAAAGGAGAACAGCTACCAAATAAAACTCATTTCACATAAACCTACCCTAACCTCAGGGCTGGTAAGTACTGGTTTTTATCCACTAGGTATACGCTTATCAAGTCTTAGCAAAAATTCAACATCCATTAAAAAGCTGTCAGATGTTTCAATGTAGTTCACAAGAGATAAGCCTGAAAGTCACCTTAATGTACTGTTGCACTTGCATAGGTTCAAATCCTGTGAAGAGCACCATTGGTGTCAGCTCAGGGGTGAGTTTTTTAGTAGGTGGCGGCAGGTCTTCAATCCTACAGAACATGGGAAATAAAGCAGAATGTGATGGTTGGGCCCAAGGCTGTAGAAGTGTAATTTTGAAATTAGACATGCATACTTATGCAAGTTTTACCAATGGAATGACCCAGATGAATGACAATTAGGCATAACTTTTCCTGAAAAAAAAAATCACCATGCAGAGAACATGACATATTCTCCTCTTTCTGCACTCTCCCAGCTCTCTTACCACCTCATTCCCGTAGTTATTGTTTTATTCCTGCCAGCTGAGGAACTGGCAACATCCAAAACCCACTGCCAGTATTTCACTGAGCAGGGCACAGGATGCTGCAGGCTGATGGGCAGCTGACACCTCTGAGGAACAGTCAGTTAAGGACTACAGGAATTGACTCCTCGCTGTTCTTACCTCGCTCTTTTGGAAGACGGCTGAAGACTGGATTCATTTTGCTTTGGTTTCAAAGGCAACCTCACACCCTGAAATCAGACCAGTTACAGGCTTAGATCTGAATTAAACAAAGAAACCTACTTCTGTACTGAATTAATCACAACTGAAAATTACACCCTGCTGACCCAATGAGCCCAACAGCAAAGCTGAGCATCAGCCAAAGCTTCTCCACAAACTCAGGTAACCCTGGAAGTGCACACCAAATAGAATATTGTGGGACTTTTTTCCTTTAAGTAACACTGCTAATTATCAATGGAAAAGCCAGTGAATTAAATGAGAAGGAGACTGAAAAGCCTGTCCATTTGTTAAGTACATGAAGACTACAGTATTCTTCCTGGTGCTAAATTTAATGGAATGGCAATATCCCAGAAAATACTGTTATAAACAGAAGCTGGATAGAAAGTGCCACCTCCCCAGTAGCAGATCATCCTCTAGACCATGTGCCCAGGGGTGATCAAATGTAGCTTTTAGGCTCTCCTTGATCTGAGTAACTTGAAACCACAGCTCCCAGGTTGAGGAGTGTGTGACATCTATTTCCTTTTAACCTTCAGTACCTGAAATTTAATGAAGAACACGAGAGGCACATGACTAGAAAGACAGGCAGCATTGTACCAGCCTTGCTGTGAGAATGTTCCTTTGGGAGGAACAAGCCACAGGGGTTTGTTCAATGCTCTCAGGCCAGGCATTTTTATGCTAGACAGCCCATAGTACGAGCAGCTGGAAAGTGCACACATTCACATTTTGATAGACATTTCAACCATGAAAATGCAAGAGGTAGATGGCATCAACAGCATCTGACAAGACAGCTGTCCTCAGAAGAGGACCCCAAACCTCCAGACAAACAGAAATGCCTGCTGTGAAGGCAGTGAAGTACCTTGTCCTCCCTGACACTTCCATATGCCCAGCATTTTCTATTACCAAACCATATTCCTGTGTGGGCACCCACAGGGCAGCTGGGTTAGATTGTCTCCAGGAGCCCCCTTCAACCTAAATCACAAAACTCCCACCTCACACAGGCAAGAAGGGTCCCCACACAAATACAGAAGGGAAGGTACTAAATTACCCATCAGACCCCTGAGGTCTCCATTTGCTACACAAGACAAAACATGGACAAAAACCTGGTGTGACTGATCCACACAAAGAATGTATCCAGTTTTAAGATGAGCTCAACTGCTACGTGGATGAAAAGGGTGGTGGAGACAAAACCCAAACTGAGTTACTTAAAAGCTATTTTAAACACTAATACTGCATACTGAATCTTCTCAAGGACTGTTTAATTTCTAACAGCAGAATATTTTTCATCTTCAGGAAAATATGAAGACCACAAATTTTTTAAAGCATTTAGTTTTCTAAATGCGAGTTTCCTACAGGCCAATGAAACAAACCCACAAGGGTCTAGAAGAAGAATGTTTCAAACTTATGATCAGGAAAACAGCAGCCTATTTCTAGAGCTGAAAGGTATTCAGGCCATAGTGCCCAAAATCCCCATTTAAAAAATTGCTATAAATTACATTTTGAGAGTTACTAAGCAGCCCTTTTCTGGAGAGTTTAAAAGTGACTGAGATACAAGTGATCCAAACACAAGAGGTGAGGCAAAAAGTTTTTGTGCAATATAAATATTATCTGATAGTCACCTGTAGTACAAATTCACCTACATCAGGACATACTGTGAAAAATTATGAAGTATAAATCTGAAATGGGAAGAAAATTTACAATACAAAAACATGAGATAGGTGTAAGAGCTGACAGGGAAACTGCAGCTGAATACACAGGAAACATATTTTGCACAGTTCACAGAATGCTCTTCATGACAAAAATTTACTTCTATTGTATGTTTTTCAAGGATACATTTTTTCATTGTTCATTCCCACTGATATTTCAGGGTTATCAACCACACTTTTTAGCATGTATGGTATATTTTTAGATTTTAAAATACATGGTACATATGCCCATGGTTTTAGTTCCTAGTGTATATCAGAGAGATGATAAAGTAGTTCCACCTTTAACTTATAGTATGTATTTTACTTAAAATTCAGTCAATATTCTAACAAAATTCTTACTGATTTTAGGTGTTCTGTCTTAAAAACCCTTATGTAGTCTTATTTACAGTGTTAGGTACTGATTTAGAAGCCCTTTCTAAAGGTCTGATGTAGAAATTGAAGAGGGAAACATCTAGCCCAAGGTGTGTCAACAGTAACTTAATTTTGTATATCCCACTAAAATTCCTTAATTCTGCAAAAAGATTATTTCTCAGATTCCTCTAAATTAAAAAAAAAAAAAAAAGTACAACCAGGAGCTTCAGCACAGGCAAGGAGTGATCTTATCAAAACAGCTGTATACACACAATAATTCAACATACCATTAGAAGCTCTGGTGACACCTTTAATGGGACTCTCCACGCATCTAGGGAATGGAGAACAGGACAAAAATGACACCATTGCCAAATTGTTTACACCAGAGGAAACACGCTCCTGCTGATGAAACAGGCACATAAAACTGCTGCAGAGCAGAGGGTTTTGTGACTCTTACCCAGCAGGTTGAGCACCAGGTGCTGGCTGGGAGCGAGGGGGTCCTGGAGGTTGAACAGGGTGTAGCGGCTGTGCTGGATCTGCCGCAGCGCCTCGAAGTTCCCCAGCAGGATGTCACAGAGCCACTGCGCGTTCACGCACGGGATCCGCCACTCCTTGGCCTTCTCGTACTTCAGCCCGCTGGCCCTTGGTGGGCACAGGAGGAGAAAAAGAATTTAAATTGCAAAGAAATACGTAAAACAGCAATTTCTAATAAGAAACCTAAAATATCAGTGGTTTTTATTGGTCTGTTGTTTGTTTTAACTGTGACAGAGGAGATACTCCAAAAAATGCTTTTGTTCTACATGTCAGAACAAGCTGCAAAAGGAATCTTTAGACCTGGATTTAAATTTTCCCTCCTCCAACATTTTAAAGCAATCATTTTAAAAAGATATTTTATTTATGGATGATCTAAGAGTCAGCAGCACTTAAGAATACTATAAAATAGGAAAGTTAGAAATTACTTCTGTTTTGCCTGTGTTCAGAGGCCAAATTTATCACTTAATATGTGCTGTAATTTAGTTCAAGAAACAACAGCACTAAGTTTATCATTATCAAACTGCAGAACTGATTACAATTACCATGTAGCACCTCACACTCAGAGAGGCTGCTGGGAAAGCAAGGTCTGTGGAGAGCAGCACTTACTCTTTACAGATGAGAACTGTATTGCTGCGACACAGGTAGCCCGTGTACTTGGCACCTGCTAGGTAGGCCATGAGCTTGAGGTCATCTCTGTCACTGTCAACAAATCCTGTCACAGAGATTATCTGCAGACAGAAAGACAGTTTTAAGTAACTGAACATTTATGGCACTTACAAAATATGCAAAATATTTTTCCATGACTAACTTTTTACATTACAATTAAATGCACAGCATGGTGTATAAAGCACTCAATTAAAGCGTGGCTTGTAGGATACAAACAGTACAATTTTAAAGTGATTTGTTTATACATAAAGATTTCAGGCTTCTAGCAGCAGCTCTGACTCAGGAAGAATAATTTTCATTCTTCTGGTCAGCTTTTTCTTATTTACAGAGACCACAGGATTATCATGGACGAGCTCAGAACTAATTTGCTCCTTACATGTCTGCCATCTTCCTTCTGCTGCTATTTACATAGAGGCACACACAAAAAAATGCTTACAACACAGTGCTCTAGTCTAAAAATCTGAAAACTGTGCTCAACTCTGCAATGAAGCCAAATAAACTGTGCCAGCTGATCATAGCTGGTGAACTGTAATTCCACATCTTCCTTTATTATCTTTAATCCTGAAAGGTTTTTGGTTTTGCCATTCTCACCTTTTCCTTAGGGAAAGGCAACAGTACTTCTGTTTAAAACTGTGTTTATTACATTGCATATTACATTTACAACTAACCACTGAGCAGACACACATGTTGTTATACTCTGATTTTCCCAAATCTGTATTTCTTTTTATGTCAGTCAGGACAGGCTATTAGCAAGGCCATCATCCCATATGTCTGCATCCAGCACAAAGAAATCCAATGCCAAGACATACTTTGGCATCTTGGTTTATACAGCATAGCACATTCCAAGATGCCTCTCAATGAACTGAAGGTTTTCAATTCCACAAAATTCCACTTTCACAGCTCCTTATTGCACAGGCAATGGAACTGTGACCTCCTATCCTCTCATTAGCAGCACAGGCTTCCTTTTTAGGTAATTGCTAAGCAGTGACTAAGAAAAACCCTCAAAAATCCTCTCAAAATCCTGGGTTATGGTAAGGAAGCACATGCTGTTTGATGTGCTGCTGCTCTGCTGCTATAAACTGTGCAGCCTGGATTGCTGCTACCTTGCTATGTGCAAGTCAGGCCATCTTTGCCCCTCAGTGTCAGAGGGTAACTCACAAAGGCAGGTGCTACTCACCACTCTGAACTCAGGAGACCTGCAAAGCACTGAGAAACACCTGGCAGCAGCACCACATCAACACAGCACCTTAGCATTAACAGAAGCTTTTCTTCCAAGGCAAAAGAAATGTGTAAAGCACTTTCTAGCTCTGTTTTAATACTGCTCATGGAATGAGCAATGAAGCAAGCATTCTTTCAAAGTAAGCTTTTCCTTCTTACATGTTGAGAACATGGCTTTCCTCCTGGTGGAAATGCCACTGGAAAATGAAGGGCTCGATGAGGTGGGACCATCTTCTTCTTTTTCAAGATTGCATTCAGCCAGTGTGCTGTAATACATCTCTTCCTTTCTCTTAAAGCCTAGGAACACAGGCACAAACAGCTTTTAAAACACAAAATACATGGGGGGTTTTTTTAAATACTTTTTCTACAAATCAAAGCTTAGATTTTAATTGTTTTTCTCTACATTTTAGACTACTCATTCTCACAGCATGTTCCTTAGTGCTCTCTGGAACAAGTCTACTACGTGCACTATGAAAGTTTGTACCACAAGACCCCACAAATCATAAAAAACCCCCCTACATTATGGGAAACTTTATATTTGCTGTCTAAGCATGCAGCACAGAGTGCAAAGCCCTGCCTTTGCAGTGATAAAATGAAAGCATGCACCAGTGCAGGCTCCCAGCTGGCTCACCTGAGCATACATGTTACTGACTTGGCTTTCACAGAGAAGGTGAGTGCATCTGCTCGTGAGGGTTGGGTCCACTGTGCCACCATGTGCTTGGATGATCTGGTAAGAGAGTAAGTGCAGAACTTCTAGGATATAACTATTTTCACATTACATTAAGAAACAAAAAGTCTGAAATGAAAGTCCACCCTTTAGGACACTGCCACCATTAGCACCACTTCACTGAAGAGTTACCCCCCAAAACTAGGTCTGTTATCTAGCTTTAGAACAATTTTGAAAACAAAAAACAAAATTAAATATGCAGCTTTTCACTGAACAAAAAGTCTACCTTTTAGAAGAAATGGAAAAAAACCCCGAAATAAAGATATATAAACAAAAATAACCCTTCTCATGTTTTTTTATTTTTCAGTATAACTATTAAACAATTTTTCATGAACTATTCAATTCTATCTCAGCAATAAACACAAGTGCTGTTAAAAATGTCAACAGCTTACTTGATTATGCAAAATTGTAGGGAAAATTCAACTATAAAATCCATCAGAAGTTTCTGAAGAACATCAAAGTCCTCTTATTTAGGAAAGGATACAATCAGATTTTTCTGAAAAATAGAAGTTGGCAAAAAAATAGAAACACTCTATTCTTCCATCTTATTCACTCAGGTGGATACCTCACAGGCTACTAAATGCCAAAATTATATGCAAAAAAGAATGTTTTTATACAATCAAGTTAATGCTAGACAGCGATGCTATATTACATTTGCTGTACTACAGCTGCCTGATTAAAAGCATAAATAACTGGGAAATAGTTAAGGCTGCAACTTATTTAGATCATGTTCTGATTGAAGACTTAATTCAACCAGGCTGCACACCTAAAGGATTTCTATTACTTTTTCTGGTCAGCAGCAGTTGAATAATATTTTTTTAGTTTGTAACAGAAGAATTACACAAAAGGATGCCTAAAGAAGAGTGAACAGTGCTGAAGTATTTCCAATGTTTTCTTTTAGAATTTAGGGACTATGACATGATGTTATAGTTTTTTTAGAAATACTGCACAATCTTACCCGTTTCCAGGTCGCTAGCAGCTGCTTGTCAGACATCTGCTCTGGGTAATCAGCAATTGCAAAGACACAGCCCAGTAGGAAATACTCTTCTGGAACTGAAACAGTTTGGCACATAAAAAACAAACGATTACTTAAAAGACTGAAGAGTTCATCTCAGAACACATTTGCTACACTGAACTTCTCCTATTACTGATTATAAACCTCCTAGGTGTACTTCCTTGGAAAAAGGAGGATCCAAAATCTCAAAGCTGAAAGCCTTTAAGGCACAGCTTAACCCAGAGTCTGATTTTTTTAAGGGTAGTTTTTTTTTTCCTGGATGAAGAGGGGCTATAGGGGCAAAAGGAAGGGTCACCAAAAAGAAAACATAAGACCACTTCCTCTTTTACAAAGACCAGCTACGAACAGCCAAAACAATCAAAAAGCTTTCAGTTCTACTATAATTCAAACCAAGGTGTGACAACTTTCAAATACTGAATCTTTAATAATTTACTGGTATTTCCAAAATTGTAGCTGTTTGAAAGTTTCCCCCTCCCACTCTTCCAAAAGAAAGTTTTTGAACAATTGTGCTATGCATTTACTAACACTGTTCTAAAAGTATAGGTTGTGTGCCTGTGGTATCAAGCGTATATTTGGAAAGAGAATGTTCTCAGCATTCTCATGCTCTTCAGATTGCTGGATCATCATTAGCTATTATTTAAGTATCTGCCTAAAAATCTGGGGAATAGTTAAGGCTGCAACTTATTTAGTTCCGAGCCACGAGTGGCATTTCTTACAATCCCATCCTGTAAACACAACATTACTTTTTGATATTCTACCCCACTTCACGTCATTAGCTATTTTTTTCCAGGATCAGAAGACAATAATTACTAACTCTCCACCGCTGGATCGTGCCCAAAAAGCGGCTGCTGCTGCAGTTGCTGCTGCTGCTGCTGGTGGTGTTGTGGCTGCTGGGCTGCAACTGGAAGCTGTAGTGCTTGAGGTGTCTGAGTTAAGTGCTGCGCTGCCTGATTCTGCATTTGCTGCTGCTGATGCTGCTGGTGTAGTCGCTGTAAGTGCTGCTGCTGCAGTTGCTGCTGCTGATGTTGCAGCTGTTGCTGTTGCAGCTGTTGCTGTTGCAGGTTCTGCTGCTGCAGCTGTTGCAGCTGTTGCTGTTGCTGCTGCAGCTGTTGCAGCTGCTGTTGCAGCACATGCTGCTGCTGGAACTGGAGCGGCTGCGGAGGGCGGTGCAGCTGCTGCTGCGCGTGGAGCGGCTGCTGCTGGAACTGGAGCTGCTGCTGCTGGGAGAACTGGTGCTGCTGATGGACTTGCTGCTGCTGCTGCTGGGGAAACTGGTGAGGCTGCTGCTGTTGGAAAGACTGCTGGGAGATCTGGGGCTGCTGCTGCTGCTGGAGCTGCATAAGTTGCTGAGGTTGAAGGTGTAAAAGAGGATGGTGCTGTTGCTGCTGTGCTTGATGTGACTGCTGCAATAAATGTGTCTCTGGTGTTAGTTTCACTTGACTAAACAGCACCACATTTGGATGTCCCTGTTGGCTATGATTTACTTGTTGCTCTAAACTTTTTGTAGGTGCTGAAAGTGATTGTAATATCTAGAAAACAAAGATTATTTTTGTGACCTTTTGGTTGTCATTCGGTTTAAAAAATATTTAAAGAACTACTGGGAAAATACAATACCTAAAAGAAAAGAGCCCTACTCCTAAATACCTTGTGAGCTAAACAAAAATCTTTAACTGCCTAATAGCAAAATGAAAAGACAGGACTTACACAAAGAGAAGTGACTCCTAATAAACAGCAATGCATATTTTAGTTAAATTTAAGATTCAAGCCATCCCTGTATTATTAATAATTTTTCCAACAGCATTATGACTATTAACACTATATTAAAAATTACATTGATCAACTGCAATATTAATTTTAAAGTCCTGCTGACCCATTAAATTCAGAGCTCAGTTCCATAGTCCTATTTTCACTTAAAAATTGCTAATGATACCTTCACTAATTAGTGCTGAAACCTTCATTAATTAGTGCTGTTTTGAACCAATTCAGGAATATATAACTTGTTTTTTCATTTCAATACCAAAAAACAAAGAAACATTGATCTGCTGAGCACTAAGGGTTTCTTGGGAAAAAAACCCAAAACAATCTAACTTCCCTACTTAAGAATACTATATTTTAGGTTTAGAGAGTGCTGAAGCAATCTAGATTTTAATTTTATTTTTAAATGTATAACCCATTGTTAAGAGAACAATCATTTCACACTAAGCAGACACAGGACAGGAAGCAAATTTTTATGCATCGGAAAAGGGAAAATTAGCCAAAGTTCTAATAGATTACGATGAGTTCTACATCTTTATTAAAATATTTTAATATAAACTACCTATTACAAATGAGAAGGAGCAATAGGAAATTCTAGACTTGCCATTCATGAAGTCTTTTAAACATGAAATCAGCTTTGATGAATCCTGCAAAGCTTGTTTCCTTCACCCTCACTACTTCAACACACAGTGTCACCTTCAGTGCCGTGTGTGAGAGAGGAATCAAAGCCCATCACTAGAGCACAAAGCCAATTACTGTGTCCTCTCAACCATCCATCAGCTCTCCATCAGAGGTGGCTCAAGTGTTTTCACAATGCACATCAAAACATCTCAGGTGTCATCTAAATAATTCTGATGTGGTTGGTATTGCATGGTGTGCGGCCATGATTATCAATGCATCACCCATCGCTCATGTCTGGGCAGCACCACAGCAGAAACATTCAGTAAGTAAAAATAACACACACAAAAAATGTTTCTGTGGCTTGGTGTGAGGAGCTTCTCTGCACAATAAGTAGCAAAAGCCCAAATTACAGAAGCTTCAAGACATGTATTTCAAAATAAAGGGATAAAACCTTCAAAAGCATTCTGTGGCTATATTCAGAAAGTAACTATGCATCTGTAAACAGCTGGTTTATGACAGATTTGGCTACTTGGCAGAAATCTGAGGTTCAAACTAAACACTAACTTTCCAAGAATGTTCACTAAGACTTGCACTCATCATTCAGGGCAGAAAGTAAAAGAAAAGTTAGAGGGGGAAAAGGCAGAATGGGCATTCCTCCCTCCAAGAAGCAGATTCACAATTCTAGAACACAGAGCCTTTCTGCACAGGCTGGAGCTGGCCCAGCAGCCTGAGAGGGGGCTTGGGACAGCCCTCACACATCACTCCAGCAGACCTTGGGTGAACAGAGACAAGCCAAAGCACACAACCACCAGTGCCCTGCTGACAGAGAAATACTTGCACAGGGACAGCACTGATGTGCATTTGACAGCACAGTGACTGGGCTGGAGGATGTGGTGGCCAACTCACCCACCCTGGCCAACTGAGCAAATGGCTGGCAGTTTTGTTCAGGCCTTGCCCAGAAGTCTCAGCCCTTAAACAATTCAAGGCACTGAGAAGAGGGATCTAATCAGATTTAAAATAAAGCCTGTATTTCCATTTTGTATTCAGACGTCATATAATCAGCACAGAATCAGCATTTCTGAGTGACTCCACACTGTGTGTTTAAGTACTGGCTGGAAGCCTCCACACTACTCTGGCACCTTTCAAAGTTTTACCATCAGATGAACATGAAGAAAGGCACCAATGCAATTATTTAAGTGAAAGAAATGTTTAACATTTACCAGTACCTACTTTACTCATGCTCCCTTCCCACAAACATCTAAGAATTTCAATGCTGCAGGTGCAGCATGCTCACTTGCTTTTTATTGTCTTGTAGAAATACATTCAACACAAGAGCTGCAATTATTTCATAACTACACAAGTGGCATAAGAAAGTGTAAGTTAGGACTTCTCCATCATAATATGCACACTATATAACAACCTAATGATGCCCAGCAGAACAATGCAGTATAGAACTGAACCTACTATGGGAAAAATCAATTCCACAATTTCATGTGTTTTATGGCATAAATAATTCCTTGCACTGACTGAGAATCTAGAAGGATCGGAAACCAGGTTTCCTGAACTAGCAAAATAATTCTAAATTAATGTTTTTCTCTTCTCTTACCAAGAAGTCCTCACCTAAAGGACTAAACCATACTGTAGTTATACATAGCTTTACTCTTCCATATGTTTTTTCCAAATGCATTCTGTGAACCTGCTAGAAAATAAGTTACTTATTATGGGGAAATTACCAGTTTGGCTACAATTTTAAGTAATAAGGGGAAGTATTAACTTTGGGTATTTTAAGAACAGCAAAAGGAAATTGAAGTTCTTGGACACTATAACTCCTAAGAAAAAGTCCAATAGCTTATAAATTAAAAATCCAACACTTACATGTGCTACATTTGATGGTCTATTAATCTGCTGAATATCAGCACTATTAGTAATATTCCTTAACGTCCGCACGGCTGGACTCCACGTGGCCATCATTTCCTGGCGGTCAGAACTTTGGGCACCTTGCACTGAAGCCATGAGGTTGCCTCTCATATCAGGAGGCAAAATGTTACCTGGCACTGGTGGGACATTGGCACACAAATTTATCAACCCGGAGTCCTTCCCTTGAGGCAACCTACGCTTTGCTGCAGATGCCTGTGGGATTTCAGCTGGTGTCCAGTTCAAATTCCTTTCTTGCTTTTCTGGAGAGGAATCGGAAGAATCATCAAACATCAGTTCCCCTTTTGCCTTATCAGCAGAAGTAGATTTTGGTGAAAAAGCTTGATCACCCAAAGGTGATCCTTCTCGAGAAGATGCTGGGCTTGATAATTTTTCATCAGTACTAGCCTCATTTTGTGAATCTTGTTCTTCATTTTCTGCTTCTTCCTCCTCTTCCTCCTCCTCCTCCTCTTCCTCCTCGTATATAATTAAACGAGGATGATAAGGAGTCTCTTCTTTTTTACTCTTATCAGCTATAGAATCCAGTACCCACTCTGGGGTCACAATTTTAATGCTGTCCCGTTTATAAGCACATTCATATTTTTCCTAGGGGGGAAAAAAAATATTTAAAGACAAAACCAATTACAAGTAAGTTCTTTGAGGTCAGGTCTAGAGCATGGAGAGGGAGGTTACAAGGATGCTGTCCACACCAAAGAATGATCTAGCCCAGATCCAACAGGACTTATACTGTGCAGAACCACAAATTCCAAGAGATAAAAAAAAAAATCCTAATTCTCCACATTTACACTATAAAGAACTCAGAAGGCACAACTGCAGGTGATGAATGTCTTCACTTGCAAAATTCTTCTCTAACCCAATCACCAAAATATTCCAACCCAGCAGTGAGGAACATCATGGTCAATACATCATGGTCAATTTTAGGAGGACATTAAGGTAAGTCCAAATAAAGTTTATGTTTTATCCAGTATAAAAAACGAGTAAAAAACCCAGCCCCACTATGAAAAAGCATTTGGGAAAAAAGTCAGAATTTGATAATGAAGTAGAGACAAATACTTAAGAGTTGATCACTGAAAAAAAAGCACTTCAGCAGGGATACAGCTGAAATCTTAAAGCTTCACTGTTTGCTTTCCTAATAAATAGAATAGACACAGAATTTGTGTCCTATTTATTGCAATATCCTCTTTAATGGAAACCCCTCACATACATCAAAACAGCACAGAAAAAAACTTTCTTTTGAAAATTTGAAACTTATTTCAGGATCTAAAATTTAGAAATGATTGAGCTGGTATTTTGTTTTATGCCAAACAACATAAATTAACAACAAGCACATTCAGAGGAAATTAATTTAGTGATTCTCTGAAGTTATTTCCTACAATGAAACTGTCATTCATACACAATAAAGAGATGGGAGTTGAAATCAAGATTTTATTCTTTCATTCTGGTGAGAATTATTAACAATCTTGTTTTATCATCCTGTATCTAGTCAGAGCAATCATGTAAGTTTTCCTAGTGACAGAATTGTTCTTGTTACAAACTGCTGTAGTTTCCCTTGTAGAGTATCAGAGCAGCAGGACTGGAAGTAAAAGTAATAATCCCATAAAATTGTTCCCATTCAATGACTGTGTGCATTAAAATATTTGTATCCTACAGACAGAGAATGCTAAAACTCTTTAAGTTTCTTGACTGGCAAGCTAAAGACAACATCCTGTGTTCAAAAAGCTTCTTATTTAAGCTCTTAAGTAAGCTACTGAGGTATGATTCCTATTGTATTTCATTGGTTCTTACAAAAAATTTTAGGTACTGAAGTTTTGCCCAAGCATTGTATTTTATTGTGATGAAAGGGACAACTAGAATGGTGATCAATACATGCTTTTAAACAGTACACAGAAGAAATATCAAGCACTTAATAAAAAATAAAAAAAAAACAAAAGCCAACACACACATATTAAGCAAAAAGAACGCAGCCCTACAAAGGTTCCTATATTTTAAAGAAGGAAAAGCATTAATTTCCCACAGCCACACTTTCTCTTCCCCCAGTACCAGCCCATGATTATTCTTCAATATTTCAATTTTGTCCTTTGTTTTTCTTCACTGATTCTGTATCTGTGGATTTATAATATAATCACAATCACTAATGACTGTGACATATCAAAATTAGGCTAATACAAACAAGATAAAGAATAAAACTCTTCATTCAAACTGCAATTCAAATACCAGTGTGAAATTGGACATATTTTAAATTAATCAGGCTTAAAGCCAGGCAGAAAATGAGTGCAAACTGAATAGCTGCAATGCCTAATTTTGCTGAATTTAGTTGTTAATCAACAGTATTAAGAATTCTAACTTCAGGCAGATGGAAATTTTTGACTACTTGAAAGCAAATGAGAGCTACAACAAGAAGAATTGTACATGTAATAAACTCTTACCCCCTTTGGCTCAGGCACAATCAAGTGAGTACATTTCTTATTGAGGCTCAGCTGGCAATTCCCTCCATAAAAAGTAATCAAAGCCCACAGCGTACTTCGGTCTTCAGATGAAACCTGAAAGGAAGGTAGAAAAGCCTTTTAGCTCTGTGCACCCAGCTGTCTTCAGCTGGAAGAATTTTAGTAATCCACAGCACACCATTTACAGGCTGGCTAATGTATTACCTACCACTTTTAAATACCAAATTAGCAAGAAAGTAATAGAAGGAAAAAAAAAGGGCAACAAAGACACACAAGAAAAAGCACTAAAGAGCAATTTTTAATCTGCACAGAGACACAGAAAAGAAAGAGGAAAAAAATGTCATAGTACAACAGAAAAACTGGTATCTCTCCTCAAAAAAAGCAAACATCCCACATATAATGCACATTGGAGTAGACTGAAATATGGTTCACCTCTTACCTGAGAGAGACAAGCAGTGACTCCAAAAAAGATTTGACATGATTCTGGAGAAAAGCCATTTACACTGGAAAGCAGGTGTCAAGGATGCAAAATAATTAGATGAGTTTCCTGATGGACATTAGAAGGAAATTAAACTGTCTATACAGTACTTCTCAGATAACACCAAGTATCTGACCATTCAAAACTTTCCATCTTTCAAAGCACATTGTCTGTTTGCAATTTAAGTTTATGCATCAAGAAAAAAACTGATGTACAAACTGAATCAGAACACCTGCAATATTATGATCAATTTTTGGTAACACTCTAAACCAGAACTGACCTGGGAAAGACAGATGGGACCACCAGACTTCTGCAACTTGCCCCACTTTTCCACACTTTCATATGATCTTGTGTTTAAGATCCATGCATATTTATCAGAAAAAAAAAACAACTAGAGAAGCAGGTGTACATTGTGTCACATGCAGACACTGGCATTTTTTTAAATGAAACACAATTATTTTCCCTGTGATGCTGACAGATGCACCAGCAACACTCATGTTTTGAGGCCCAGAAAAGACAGCACACAGCAAGCTGATGACAAAGCTGAGAGCACTTTAAAACTTAAGAATAAATTTCTGCCATAATCCAGAATACCTCAGGAATTTCAAGCCTGATGAACATCCTAAATTGTTCTCCATTTAATCCAAGGCAGAAATTCAGTACTGGATCTTTCAGAAGTGTTCATGTGTCTACTCCCTGCCTGAGAACCTACTGCCAGCACATAAAGCAGAGACTGTCAGTATTTAACTTTTAAGAGGTCCATCAGTTTGCTTGGAGCTTGCACTTTCTAAAGAACAGGAATGAAAGAGACTCTTTTTTAAAAGTTACAAGCAGCATAACAATAAAATAAAACAGAGGGAATACAGCAAAACTCACTTTTCTTCCTGCCATCAACAAAAGCTCAGAAGTGCTCTGACTCTCTTTTATCTATACAAGACCATTGAAAAACACACCCTCCTCACTCTTGCTTTTGCTGCAAAAGAAATTGCCAGCCCTCTTTACAGCATTATAGTCAGTTTTCACACATGAAACTCCTGCTTCACAGAGTCTGCTTCCAGCTTCATTTTTCTGCTACTTCCCTTCCACTGCAGGTTAGTCAGACTTTGCACACGTCAGTGAGCAGAGCACAGGAGAACACTCTGCCATCTTAAGTTCCCTCTGGTGAAAACAGCTTCCACTAAGAAACAGACAAAGTTACTGTCCTTTTACATGGTATTAAATCTTTCTATATGAAACTTTACCTTTAGCAACTGACAGGCAAATGCCCATCAAATAAGCACAGGAATTGGTAAGGCAACATAAAATCCTTAAGGCTCTTATTAGATCCATATGTCTAACTGACACAAGATGTTTTCAGGACTTGGTTCTTCAGAAATTCAATGACCACTTTGAGCATTACCAAATTAAAACATAAACTAAAGACAAAAATGCAGAATCTCAAACTTCTGCTTAAACTGGGTCCAAAAGCAATCAGCTGGAAAAACTAAGCTATTCCTATTTTTTTTCATTATGGCAGTACCTAAATCCCTAATGAATGGCCAGATGTCACTGCACTAGAAGTCATAAAGAGACTGAAACAGGATTAAACAAAGTAAAGACTTAACAACCCATTATAGTGAGCACAGTAAGGCTCAGAGTAAAACCCAAACTCACCATGCTCTAAGAACATGAAGTGCTAAAAAGTCAAAGGTCCAAGGACACATTTATTGCTCACAGGTGTACAAAATTTCCTTCTTCCATACAACTGGAGAACAAGTCACTACTGAGACCTGGTCTTTTCATTTGGCCATTCCAATGTTCCCACAATAAAGACTTCCTGAGCAACAGCCATTGAGGGCTACATTCCCACATTTATAGCTACAATTTAGTTATGGACTGCATCATTCTGTTGTTTCATGTGTTTATTTCTCTTCTGGGTACCCAATAACGTCAGCTCTTAGAGTATCCTTTTAAAAAAGGGTACTTAGAGTACCCTGGTTGCAGATGGAAGACAATTTTTTAATAGTGCAACTTCTTCATGTGAAAGAACATCAATAATGAAATGTTAAGCCTGAAAATGTAGCTAATTCCAAGCTTTTTTTTTTGTGAACATTCCTCATGAACAGGGAGAAGGTTTAAAGATGTGTAACAAGCAACTAAACACCCATCCTGATGATGAAAGCACAATAAACACAGACACAAATGACCAAGATCACCAGCCTAGACCACATCACAGAAACACAGCGAGTTGCAAAGGCTCACACCTTAAACTACTGGGTATAAAACAGGAATTCTGAATCTCTCAAGCACATTAGGGCCTAAATTCCTAGTATGAACACCTGGATCCTTGCACCTACCAGCTCATTTTCCATTTGGTAACAGCTGTCCTGTAAGTGCCTATGAAGCACAAAATAGGCAGAGGGACAGGAAAACTGAAGACAAAGAAGCTCCAAGCACACTGCAGCCTTGGCAGGCAAAACTCAAGAGACCATTTTAGAAGTTTAAGCAGTACCTATTTGAAATAGTCTTGAATCCTTCAATGGTATCCATTTCAACATGTTTTTATAGAATTTTGAACTTAAAAGGATACGGCAGAAGAGCTCCACAGCGAACAGACAGGATCACCCAGGAAGGCTGGAAATAAACAAAAACCACCAGACATTAAAATCCTTGCTCTACAGGCACCAAATATGAATTACCTTCCAAGTTCATGCTATAGCTAGTTTCAATATACTTTTAGTATACTTTAATATACTTTTCCCAGTATATTAAAATATATATATTTTGGAAGTCTGTGTTTCACAGACACTGCACTTTGTCTGCAAAAAATGACTTTTCATTCATTTGCAAGACTTCACATAAAGACAGCTCAAAAGTTGTGCAGCAACCCCCTTCTCTCATGCCATTTACAGCATTTATTCACCCTCCCCCTTTTTGCAGTTCTTACTTGTAAGAAAAAATAATTCACATAATCCTATCCTGCACTCATCACCAAGGAGTGAAGAACCATGGCCTTGCACAGAATGAGTTTTCTGAAGACAGAACAATGCTCAGCTGGCTGCTGAGCAGTGATGGCCCCTCTCTGACAGGATTCTGGGACAGAAGGGCTCAAAGGGACACAGGGAGGTGGCAGTGAGTGGAGGAGATGTAGGCCACTGGTCCCAGTGCAGCAGGTAAGGAAGAATGGGCAAAGAGTGACATCACATTCAGTAGGGAATTACTTTTCCTCAAAAGACAAACAAAAGAATATATTGTGGCAACCATGTTTATGGTGTCCCAGGTCTGGTTGTTCTCCCTCCCTTATAAGGCATAATACAAAAAATAGCTAAAAACACTTAACTTCTAACTCCTCAATCCTCAGGAAAGGAAAAAAAAAGGATCTTTTCCTCTCTAAAGTTTTTAATCTTCCTTTTTCCCTATAACCAGCTACTTTTGCCTCTGACTTCCAGTCCCTTTAATACTTAGTCTGATCTTCTTGATTACAGATCATGCTGTGATGTTTTCAGGCCAAGCCAAGTGACACTAGTGAAAGATTTGCTTTCCTCCAGCAAATGAGTTGGCAGTTATGAAGCAAATTAAATTATTTAAGTGGCATTAGAAAGCAGGAAGTGCTCTCTATGAGGTTGATGTCCTTCCTTCTCATGAAAATGCAACATTTCCTTGTTTATGAAGTTAAAATTACACCAAAAACCACTTCAGCAAAAGGAACTACAAATTAACCCAGTGTAACCATAAGGGTCTCTAGCCAAGCACCTTTCATTTTTTGGAGTTAATTCACAGTTCTGCACTGTCAGGTGAGCTCTCATGACAAAACTTACCAAAATTCTCTACTGCCACCTGCACCCATATGGAAAAAATAATCCAAAAGCACATAGTCAAAGGTATCAGCAGTGAAATTTTAGTGTTATTTCTTCCAATCTCTCTCATGACTTCCAGAGTGACAAGTTCACATATTCAAAGATGAAGCCCATTATTTTTCACTGAAAAATACCCTGCTATTGGAAAGTAGTAATGAAATACTGGTAATTCCAGTGTAAGAAAGAAAAAGAGAGACTTAAAAAAAAACCCTTAAAAACTAAAATAAGGAGGAAAAAAACCCCAAATTTTCTACAAGTTCCTATAGTCCATAATTAGCATAGTAGAATGAACATGCAGAATGAACAAAATCATTTCGCACTTTGCAAATTTTATGAGTTTTAAAAAAACCTTCAGCAGTCTACTACTTATTCTAAATTGAAGTTTTCCACTGCCAGAAGCTTTTAAGAACCTTGCCTTCAGAAATACTTCTAAAGCAGAACAAACAGGACATCATCTCACAGATGACTAAAAGAAAAATCTGGAAAAAAAAACCAAAGCAGAACACTAAAAATTACCCACACCACTGACAGATCCAAAGTAACAAGCAGAAGGAGAGAACAGAACTGTAACAGACGTCTGCAAGTCAGGATAAAAGTTTGTGTAACAAGAATGTAAGATTTTTAAAGACATGTTTTATTCAATCAGCATCCAAAGATGAGTATTTTGTTTTAAGAGTGAAGCATCTATGCTTCATAACTCTAAATACTTTGACAATACCATGGCTGACAATACCAGACTCACTCACCTTTACCACAGGGAGATCAAAAACTTCTCTTGATTCTCCAACTTCTGGATTGTCCCCATCTTCTGAAATAATATGTGAGGCCAGTGCATTGTAAGAAACTTCCTTTGCTTTCCCAGCTTTCAGAAGTTGGATAACCTAAACCCAAAACAGAACAGGGAGAAGTCAACAATTTTTAGCAACTTTTATTTGAGAAAAACATTCCTGCAAGAAGACACTCACACTGGATGGATCAGTATGATCTTCTCTCTTGGCTGTCCTCCTGTAGGGTGGCCAGAACTTTTCCTGAAGTTGCCAAACACATTTAAATCCTGACTGACAAAGGTTTACACCTCTTGTATATTTTCATCATTGCATCTGAAGAGCCACTTCTCAAAATAATTATGATGGGGTAAGAATTGGGGAAATGTCAAGGTTTTTCTAAAACATGTATTCCTCAAAAAACATATTAAAATAATTTTCCCTCAGGCAGGGAAAGAAAGCTCTTCTGAGTGTTGTTTTTGCACAGGGCAGCTCTGGAAGTGTTAGAATATACTTTAAACTAAGAGGCTGAATTCTAAGGACTAAGTGATTTGGATGAAATACAGAAGAAAATACAGCAAGTAGGACTCATGCTCCCTAAATTAGTACCCCAAAAACCAGGACTTTCATTTACATTAAGAAGTGGGGTGTAGAGGAGAGGAAGAGAAAAATGTTTTAAAACATTACAGTATAAAAGAGTTCAAAAGTTAAAAATGCCATTTATATCATTGTTTCATTTCCCTTTGATTTAGAACAAAACTGGTGTGATGTTCATCTTCCAAAACCTGTCCCTGCAAACCTGCTGGGGACATTCCCCTCAAAACAGAATGCTCTGCCCACCACACTGAACAGCAGAGAGCAAGGCAATGCATTCATCAAACATAAATATTCATTAATGAGTTAGTCCTTAAGTAATTACTCCCTACCCTGTACACTCACCAGGACAAAGAAGCACTGAAAAAGAGACTCTCAAAATACAGCATCAAGATCTTTTATAAAGCATTTCTGCCAAGCAGAAAACAGGGATAGAAAAATCATCACTTACTGAGGAGGCAGTTTTGGCACTTCCTGACAGAAGCACCTGACTTTAAAACTCCATTTAAAAAAACAAAAGTCAACTTTTTTTTTTCTGCAACAGATGAGTATTACCAAAATAATTATTCTAAAATAACCAAAGAAATTGATCATGAGCTTGCTGTTCTTCTCAGTGCCAGAAACAGGAGTGAATGTTTCCATTTTGCACACCAATCCCCTAACTCATGACACATCTTCCTTCACGAAGTCCAGCTAACCATAAAGAAACACAGGATGCTATCACTCCAAAGGGAGAAGCTAAATCCAAACAGAGCACTTTTGAATCAGAAGGTATTTAAGAACAGTCTCAGCACATGAGCTCCTTGTCTCACACAGCTCTCCCTGAGTTACAATCCCATTCACTGCTCATTTAGGGGAAGGCTAAAAAAAGGAGTGAACGTCATGAAAACTGAGAGCCCAGATCTGACAGCATCACAAAGCAGCTATGAATAATGTGCTAAAAGTATGGATTTTTTAATATCAAAATAACGTTGCATTACAGAACTTGTGCAAAGTGCCTACTTATACAAAAAGTTACACTAGTTTAAACACCATAAATATGATAGATAATAATGCATTTGATTATTTTATGTGTCATGAAAAAGACTCTTCCTACTTTAGCTCACATCAGTTTCAAAACTCCTCTCACAATACACAAGTTCCTCAGATGAAGTAGTGCCTGGACTGAAAAGTTATATTGGCACAACTGAAGAACTCACACTGATATCAACCATACACCTGTAACTAGAAAACATAATACTGGAAAGCCTTAATATGCACACTGTAAAAATCCTGCACCTTAAGTACTGGTTTATACCCATTAATTTATTTTTTTTTGGGGGGGTGGAATAAAAAATTTATCTTGTTCTCTCCCACTAAAATCTGTTGGAAGAGACAAGAGGAATAGTTCAAAATTAAGAAGTAAGCCAATGGGCACATAAAAAGAAATTAAACAAGATAACCAAAACCCAAATATCCTGTTCAGAGACCTTGTGCTGCATTGCATGACTTTTTATCTCTTTCTGAAGGAAATACTGATTTTAACTGGTGTTTCCAAAACACGATGGTGTGGAGTTTTTGTGATTGAGGAAAACAGGAAGAGCATTTATTAAAAGAAAAAGAGGAGCTGACATCTACTCATCAGCCTCAGCAAGGTGTGAGGAGCAAAATGCACCCAATGGAATGGATTGGATGTGAAGGTGAGAGCCAGCCTAACTCTCCTTCGTTTGCCAGAGAACACCTCGGCACAATTCCAGGCTTTTGCTTCCCTTCCAATTTATGCTGCACATGCTTTAATAGGCAGAAGGTATGCAGCTTTCACCTGAAAAAAAAATACTTTTTTTTCCTCTTACTCTTGGATTTGTTTTGATTAGCATACGTACTTGTGCTAGGTCTGTTTTAACATTTATTACAGTAACTGGATTTTTGTGAAACCATTTAGAAATTTAAGTTGATCAAAGTGAGAAGATGAAGGAAATTCTTTGCACAGTCAAGCTGGCATCCACTGGCATATGAAGCATAAAAAGTACCAAAGATATTTGGTATTTTTGTATAAGTAATGTGACAAATTTCACTCTAAGAACTGTTTCAGTTTGATTTACAATTCCTGCACTCTGTCTTGGCTCAAAACACACCTGATAAATGCTCCTCATACTCAGGTGCCCAGGGTGCCACAGAGGACACCCACAGGAGGGTGTCCTGGTCTCACCAAGGAAAAGAGTTAATTTATTCTCAGTAGCTGCTACAGTTCCATGTTTTGGATTCAGAATGGGAACAATGCTGGTAACACATTGATGGTTGGTTTTTCCTAAGCAGTGTTGTCCTAAGCCAAGGACTATTTTTTTGTCTTATGCTCTGCCAGTGAGGAGATACAAAAAAGGCTGGGAGGGAGCACAGCCTGGACAGGTGACCCAGACTGGCCAAAGGGATATTCCACACCAAAGCACGTCATGTCCAGTGTAGAAACTGGGGGAGTTACCCATAAGGACTGATCTGGAGTCAGGAATGAAGTCTGGCATCTGTCAGTGCACGATGAGCAACTGTACTGCACACCACTTGCTGGGGGTTTCCTTCTTTCCCTTTTTCTCACCATTATTATTTACCATCACCAGTGTACCTTACCTGGTTTTCAATTATTAAACCGCTTTTATGTCTCAACCTGCAAGTTTCATTTTTGAATCTCCTCCCCATTACACTGCACAGGGGTGGGGGTGAGACAGCAGCTGCGTTGTGCTTGGTTTAAACACTTAGTTTAAACCCTTTGTGCCAGCTGGGCTTAAGCTGGTACAGAGGGTTCTCCCAGGAGCCAGCCCCGAGCTCAGCTCAGCTAGGCTTAGCCCAGCCCAGCCTAACTCCTCACACTGACACCTCTGCCTCCCAAGCCAGGCAGAAGAAAATTCAATGCACCGAATTTGGAGCAAATCAAAGCCCTATGACAATGACTCTGACTGCAAAGAAGAATAAAATTTAAGATGAGAAAGAAAACCAGTTTAAGAGAATGCTTGTCTGCTTGCTCTATAGGAAATCTGCTCATTGTCCTCCCATGACAACACACAACTAAGAACAGGCTTTTCAGGACACTACTCCTGTGACAAATGATGTGCAAGAATGCTACAGGATTTTTGCACTCATACACAGAATACTAACATTGCTGCTGTAGAGTTTTCTGCTAAGTACAGGAATCTGTTATTTGAGCACTAAGCCACTATTAAAAATTTTATGTCTGAAGAACCTAATGCCTAAAGAACAAAATTTTATATCTAGAGACCTGTCTAAAGAAGTTTTCATCCTGATGTTTAACTGTATTCTTCCTAGGCTGTATTTCTTTTAGCACAACAGGAATGACAACTGCCTGAATAGGCCTGTGTCTCCAGGTCACTTACAGGCATACGAGGCTCAGTGAGTGCCAGGACAGGACGCTAAAGGAGCCCAACCCTGAACTAAGACTTCACCAGAGAGGCAAAGACTTGAACTTCAGCGTGTAGCATGCAGTAACCTGCTTGCAGGAAGCCGCTGTCCTAAAGCTCCGCAGGCTGCACTCCAAACACCTGATTAATTGGACACGCCACAAAAACTTTGTTTCAACCACCTTCGCCCACCCCGGGTGTTATCCACGGCCGGGCCACCTGCATTCACCAGGGCGCTGCCCCGGGGCACGGCGAGAGGAGCGGGCGGCCAGAACGACAGCAGCAGCGCGCCGGGCGGGCCCGGGGCGGTGCCAGGGCCGTGCTCGGGGCCGCGCCAAGGCGGGAAGGTCCGTGTGGGAGGGAAGAGCCAGTCCGGCCCCTCCGTGACGAACCTTCCCCACGGCCTGTCCCCGCGTACCCGTACGGAACCGGGCACAGGGAGGGGCCGGGCCTGCGGAGCGCCCGAGTCGGGAGGAGCGGCGGCCGCTGCCCCCGCTGCCCGCCCGGCCCGGCCCGGCACAGGAAGTCCCTCCGCCCGCTCCTCCTCCGCTCAGGCGGCTCCGGCGGGGCCTGCGCGGCGGGGCCGCGGCTCCCATGGCGGCGGCGGCGGCGCTTCCCGCGGGCGCAGCCGGGATCGGAGCCGGGACCGGGGCCGGGACCGGGGCCGGCCGCCTCCCCTCCCCCCCGGCCATCCCTCACGGTCCCTCAGGCGCGCGCTCCCCCCACTCCCGCCCTTTCCCCGTGAGGCGGCGCGAGCCTCGAGCCCGCGCGCGGTAGCCGGACGATTCCACAGTGCCCCCACCCCGTCGGGAATGGGGGGGAACGGAGGGGAAGGCGGGAGTGATCTGAAGGGATGACCCGGTACCTTGGGGTCGATGTCTCCCACCACGAAGAACTTGACGTCTTTGAACATCTCCTCCGGGACTTTCAGCTCCTCCTCGTCGTCCGCCAACATGGTCCCGGCCGGCAGCGGCGGGCGCTCCCCCCCGGCCCGCTATTCCCCCGCGCTCACTGTGCAAAACCCGCCGGGGCCCGGGTCTCTCCCGTCCCCCTCCCCCCGCGGAGCCGCCGAACCGCGCGAGCAAGGCGCGCGCTGCGGGACACACCATCCCCCGCCGGGACGTAGGGGGGGTGGAAGGGGGAGGGGAGAGCCGCCCCCACAAAGCGGCTCCCCCCGCCCGATCAGCCACCACGGCTGCCGCAGGGCCGCGCCCGCTTCTGATCCACAGGCGCTATCCCTGCTCCTCCCTCTTTCCCCGAACCGGACCGGCAGACAGCATCCGGGTCCGGAGCTCCCCCCGCGCGGGATGCAATGGACTCGTCCCGAACGACAGAGGCGGGCAGCGGGGATACCCGGCCCCGCCCATTGGCGGAGGGGAGGGAAGGCCATCGCCGCTGGCCACGCCCATCGGGTCTTCGAGGCCCCGCCCCTCAGGCCCCGCCCCCGGGCCCGCCGTGAGGGGACGCGGGCAATGGCGGCGGGGCCCCTCAGCGCCGGGCGCGGCCAATCGTTGTGGGGTGTATTCCAACACCCAGCTCGTCTGTGAACACACCGACCGCTCCCGAAATCATTGCATGCAGCCGCTAAAGTGGGAAAAGACCATCAAGCCCCACCGAAATAAAGTATTTTCCCTCAGAAACTGCAAAGCACCCATCTGCATTGATAGTGAAGCGTTCCCACCTAGAGGGGGATGTATCTTACCTAACTATTTTAGACAACAGGAAATAATAATTATCACTTTCTATAAGTTAGAGTAAACAGAAAGAAACGAACACTTTCAGAGCCTGTTTGATGTCGTATATTTTAAACATCACTGCATTGGCAAGGATGTTTAAAATATAAATATTGGATAATATAATTGTTTCTATATAATAAGCACTCTGCTTTCCAAAGGAGTTTGGAACCTCATAATACTTTGATGTGGACAATGGTTCTCTCCCATACTCCAGTGTTAAGAGATGGCATTGCAAGACTTACTGAAATAAAAATACAGGGCACCTACTATTTCCCTCATACCTGCAAGACCTGTCTCACTTTCCCAGGAGGAAACTATTTTTCTTATCTATGTTATTCTTGAAACAATGGTAGAAACTATAAATTGGTTTGTAAATTGGTTTTACTGGATAAAATTTTACTGGATAAAGGCTTCACCCAGGTCCCCTGGATCTCCCCGTGACATCGTCTCCTTTCTACTCCAGCTATGTAAGAAATACCCAACCTATCACCTCTTCTTTTTCCACTTCAGAAAGAACATTAGGCTGAAGGTTTTACTGTTTTCCCACCATCCCAATGAAATTTACCTTTTAAAGTGAAAATCAAACTAAAATTCCTTATGTTTAATGTGGTGCACTTTTCTTGTTGCAGGGCGGGGGAATAAAGTAGAAATAACCATCGGCTTTTAAATCTATTTAGCCCTTTCTTTCAACAATTCATATTCTCATCTCACTTTCTGTCTTTTTTAATAATCCTTGTTCAGGGTAATTTTCTCCTGTGCCATGTGTTTCCTGGACTATCTTTGAAAAGACTTCTCTTTATAGCCACTCTCCAGGCTGTCATGCTGCCATGTCCAGTCTTTGCTTTCTTAGTTCCATAATTTTCACCCTTTCCAACTCCATCTATGATCCATTTTGACTTCTTCATACTAAACTGAATTACTTTGACCAAAATCTTCCTTCACTTGCAGCAAAACACATTTCATATTCTTCTTGAGCTATCAGATTTCATTAAAACACCACTGCTGCCTGAGCTTCCTTTCCTGTTGGATTTCTTTGCCTCTGTAATAATCTGCATTTCCAGCACTGGTAATTTTCACTTCTTTTCTTCAATAAATACAGCTATCTCTCAGGTTTCTATTCCTCATTCTTCCCTGAGTTCTTCCCTCTTCCTGATGCCATTCATGACTTAGATTCATCTTTCTAAGTGTGATCACTGAGAAATTGCCCTTTCCCACAGGAATACTTTCCTTATATTTAAGCCCCTACACTATCACATATTCCAGCTGCACACAAAGAAAAGCAAAGTTTTGTTCTCCAAGGGATTCTTCTCTTGATTTCCATTCTCTGCCTATTTTCTTTGTTACTCTAATGAGTTCCTCCAGCCCTCCTATCCTTTGGATTTTCCAGAGCCACATAATTTTTGGTTATTTGCACAACTCCAAGATTACAAGTACTTCAAAACAGGTGTTATGCTAATACTGGCAAAAAACATAATGCAAACAACCTGCACACATTTTTCATTACATTGTCCCTTCCCAAACTTTCAGCTCGAGCTGCAGCTATTGCAGCATCAGGTGGGACCATCTTGGATCTCCCATTTGTTCAGCTACTCAAATCAGAAGAATATGAGATGAATTTGCTATTTTAAATCACAACAACTTAAAATTCTCCAGAAATAGGAGGTCAGATTACTGTGTCAAATCATTGAAATTCACTGCAAAATCAATTTTTCACAAATAAAAGGTACCCATTCATAAGAGTAATTTTAATTCTCCTTAAGGGTAAATAGTTGTTTTTAACTAATTGTTATAAAACTCCAAGAATAAAGTGTGGTTCCATCCACAGTATGGAAGTGTAATGAAATGCTAAAAAAGAGAAAGGTTAAGAATTAACTATAATAGGTTTCCCAGAAGAAAACTCTTTTATAAATTTGGTTCTGTATAGCAAAGAGGAAATTGTTGTTGCCCTGACCTGGGATGGAGGACATGGATTTTGGGTCTGTCCTCCTCTTCCTGAATGGAGTAAAGGTAACTTTGCTGAGGCACAAGGTAGGGATAGACATAGAATGCCTAAATCCTCTGGTTGTTCTTTAACCACAGATTTCTATAGAAAAGGGAAGAATGAAACCATCCCACCCTGCCTCCCCCAAATGAGTCCCACTGGAAGCAGCTCCTGGACAAAGTCCCAGAAAAAAAACAAGTGAAATCAGGAGGACTTGGAAAATCCTGCCCAACTGGAGCAGATGCTAGGCAGGTGACCAGCACAGCCAAAACAGGGGAGCTTCCATTATGTGCTATGAAATAATGCACAGCAGCAACTCTACAGAAAACCTGCCTGGTAGCAGTTTAAACACTTCTAATGGCCCCAGTGAGAAACTTTGTAGATCTTAGTAGAGAGATTGTTGTATTATCAGAAAGGCTACTAATCTTCTCACACAGAAACAACTTTCTTTATTCAAAATTTTTTTGTCTTCAAAATGACCACTCCCAGAAGAAAAGACTATTCCCATGAGTCACAAGTTTTTCCCTTTAAGTACCTTCTAAATAAGCAGCAGAATTAAATTAATGAACGTATTTTTTACTTCTTTATGTATTTCATGATCACCTGTCAATAAATTATTTAAATCCTAGTAATTAGACTATTTCTAACAAAAAGGAATAGTTCCAGTTTTGCATTGTGTGTGCGATCCTGTTTCCAGACCATAAGAGCAGAAAACGAGATGGAAAAAGTATGGTTTTGAACAAGAAAAATATATTACTAAGAAGAAAAATATCCCCTGAATTTGCCAGAAATAAATTCTGGGTTTTGCTCACAGGTCAACAGGCAGAAATAAGTCAAGTCAGTGGGCTGGTCTCACTGCTCAGGTGTAGAGCAAAATGCTCACCTGTATTTATGACTTTTATCTCATAACCTGACAAATCCTCAGATGGATTTGTCAGGTTATGAGGTAAAACACATCTGCATGAGTTGAGTGACGAAGAGACAATGGAAGGAGGGGGAGCCCAGCTGCTCTGCAAGCTTCCAGCCCACCCCAGGGACCATCAGCCCACCAAAGGTCTGTTGGATTAAGCAGGGCCATCAACGTGTGGCAAGAGTGATGCCTCTGACTCCATGAAATCAGAAGGCATTAATTACTTTATTATACTATATTAATCTATAGTATATTACACTATATTACATTACATTTAAACTGAAACTGCACAAGCACTCAACAAAACCTTGTGACTGTCTGCTGACCGACAGTCTGGACACACGCTTGGCCCTGTTAGGCCAAGGAAACAAAACCCCATCACTCTGGTCAACAATCTCCACATTGCATTCTGCTTTGGCACAACACAGGAGCAGCAAACGAGACAAGAATTGTTTTAATCGTCCTTTTCTCTGCTTCTTTCACTGCTTTTCTCAGGTTCGGAGAATGTGAATCCCACCAAAGGTCCATCTCTGCAAGGCACAGGAGCACAGGGCAGAGAGGTGGGTGGGAACCCAACCAAGGTACCACACAGGGACTCCAGAGTGTCCACAGTAGGGCCATGGGAGCTGTCCCTGCTGCTGGGTGCTCTGAGCTGCTGAGACCCTGGCCATGTCCAGGTGTATGGCATCACCAGTCCACTGTAGCCATGATATTTTATGAAAAATCTCTTGGTAGGATTTTTTTTCTCCTGAGAAGCTGAGGAGCCTCAGGAAAGAAATGTAAACAATAACTATCTGCTGTCTGAATGCAACGGGTGCATCTGTGATTGGTGCAGGTTGGTTGTTTCTAATTAATGGCCAATCACAGTCAGCTGGCTCGGACTCTCTGGAGTCAGGAGTCTTTGTTATTCCATCCCATTCCATTCCATTCCATTCCATTCCATTCCATTCCATTCCATTCCATTCCATTCCTGTTCTTTCTAGCCTTCTGATGAATCCTTTTCTCTCTATTCTTTTAGTATAGTTTTTAGTATATCATTTTAATATAATATATATCATAATATAATAAACCAACCCTCTGAAACATGGAGTCAAGATTCACATCTCCACACATGGGTATCACCACAGTCCACAACGAGGTGAACAGTACATTATCTGTGCCAGAAACACTCTGATCTCTTAACTACAAGAGCTCTGTACAGAGAACTTCTGAGCATGAGCATGTTTCCAGAGGAACTATGGTCTAAATTTTGTGTTGTGTGTTGCTTGCACGAGGTGAAAGCCCACCAAGCTGACAAGATTTGTGCATGCTTACATGAATGCCTTATTTGTGTGCACAAATGATTATATGAAAAATTCACATGCACCTACAATATCATATTTAGGTGTAATTGCTTGTGAAAAAAACAACAGCTTGGTTTTTTGATCTTGTAGTTAATTAAATTTGAAGCTTAGATTGAATTGTATATTTGTTTTACTCCTGTAAGCAGAAGGCTTTCTGAGTCCTTTGTTAATAATACATACTTGTTTGGTAGCAGCTGGCTCTCTAGATGTTACTTTTCCAACAAAATATATCTTCACAAAGTACCCAGTGTTTTACAGAAGCTGATGTTAGTTTCAGCGTGCCTGGAAAGTTGTTGAAAATCCCAGAAGGCATGCTGCCTGCACTATCTCCATTCCCATTTCTTAACGTGAATAAGATCTGCTTTTTAATCAGAATCAAAATGTACCAAACAGGTACACAGAGGGCTCTGTTTTGGCTTGAGCTGTCTATGCATTTTTTCCTCCTTCCTTCAGTGGGACTGCTTGCAATGGCAAATATGATTTATAATTAAAAACTTTCTTATTATCTGTATAGCAACACAGAATCCTAAAAGGCTCCCTTGGAACTGGTAGTTTCATTTTTGATTTTCTTCTTATTCCAGAACTGCACCGAGAATCCCTTGTCATTTCCTTGACAATTTTCTTTTTTAATATAATAGTTACAATTATTTTTTTTTTGCAAGTTCCAAGTAGCAGGTTCTACCTTTACTATAACTGAGCATAAAGGAGCAGCGGGGGAAATGTTTTGATTAGCACATTTTAATGTAAGGATTTTTTTTGTCAGAAGTGAGACATGGTGCTAAAAGAGGAGATGTACTCCTTTGTGTTACCTGCTAAGGAATGTGAAAGGTTCATTCCCCTTTACAAATAAATTCTTTCTATCTTTCCCTCAGACCGCCAATAACCACCTCTATATAAATTACATATAATTAATACATACAATTACATACATACAAACTTTTATATATATATGTGTGTATATTTATATATATATGCACACATATGTACATATATAAAACATTATAACTTCTTAATGAGTTTTGGACCTGATTGTATTGCACCAGGAAAGAAGAATGCAAGTCTTCCCAGTGATCTGGGAAAGAACAAATAATTTGCCACAAATAAAATGTGATACTATAATTTATAGACTCCATTCTTTGCACCTCAGGAGAAGTCCTTGCTTCTGCTCCAGCTAAGGTACCTACCAATTTCTGTGTATTTTCTGAGTTTGAGAAAAAATGTTTGTGAAATGTGGTGGGTAATTATCCCTGTAGCCCTTCTTTATAGCTTGTCAAGATTTACATCATTTCCATTGGGGTAAATTAGTATCAGCAAAACAATAGAGAATGCAAATTTTCCTTTGAGCCTGAGCTTTCATTCATGCAGGCTTGAAAAAAGCTGATGAAACACAAAGTAACCAAAATGAATTTTTCTAGAAATGAGCAAATTTAGCATTATTTATGCCAAATTTTTTTTTTGTTATTCAAATAACACTAACATTTGTATTTATTTTTACATTATTAATGCATAAGTGCAGAAAAAGGCAACTAAAGTTGGTGGCATTGCAGAGCATATTACAGAACAGTGTGAGGAGTGAGCCTGGGTACTGATCCTGATCTCCAGGATTCATTTATGGCTTTGTGCTTCTGAGTAGAGTGAAAACCCTAAATTTGTGCTGATAAAACATTGACATCCCATCTCTCCCTTTCTGTATGTTGTCCAGATAGTTAAATATTCCCTTTACATCCAGAAAGAGAGATGGACAGAAGATCTTTGCCTGAGGATGCATCACTGTGCTCACTCAGAAGCTCCAGTGTCTCGGGGTGACCTGTGCTGATGTTTCTGGGAACAGCTTATTAAAAGTGGCTGGTTTTACACAGGTTCTCCTGACTCAGGTAAGCCAGGCTTGGAGCAGGCTGTGACTCAGGGTTCCTCTCCTGGAGCAGAGACAGAGGGCAGCAGCTGCACCAGCCCACCTGTGCCACCAGGGAAATTCAGAGGTAGCCATGGGGTCTTAGTGCTAAAACCTATTGAAAAATACTTCACTGCTGACGTATTTTCACAGCAACTGCATCATCTTCAGAGCAGTTCCTCCAACTTACTGAGTGTAAGGCCAGAAGGCCACTTAGATTAACCTTCCACATGGAGCACTAGGAGCAGAACTGATCACCCCATTGTTTGTCCCTAAAAGCAGCCCCAGCCTGGGAGCACATTCCTGCTTTATGGCCTTCCCAAATGCTGAAGCTTAGAGAAGCATTTTCAGGGTGGCTGAAAGACAGGTGCCTGCACATCTTTAAATGCAGACACAGGCAGACAAATTACCTGCCTGTGATGCAGTACAAACAGAGGAGCTGAATGTATTTGTCACAGCTTGTGGCTGCAGCTTTGGGAAGCTCTCAGTGCCTAGACATGGATGTGACTGCACTATGCAGACAACTAATTGTTGTTGCTGGATTGAACTCCCATTTTCCTTTTCTGTAGAAGGAATCTGATTCCTATTTCTCACGTATTTTCAAATGAAATTAAGAACTTCAACTGACATTCTTGAAAAATGTGTTCTGACAGCATTCTTATAACAGCCTTGAGGCCAGAAGAAAGCAGTAGGTCTTCCAGTCAGTTTTCCTTATAATTTGCCCTTAAATTTCACCCCAAATACTCCTTCTCTGAGCTAAGGTAAAATTGAGTCCTAATCTGAAGACATCAAAGATGAATCCACTGCTGTTTTTAACTGATCAGTCTTAACTGGACCTTGGATCCACCTTAATTACAGATTGAGTGTGCCACACAGGAAACATTATGAAATTAGATATTTGTTACTTAAGTACCTAATTGTCTGCCACTCTGGAATGCAAAAAAAAAAAGAAAAAGTTATTGATTTGGTATCTAGAATATGTCTATTATATTGATTTCAATTACTGAGTATAAAGCAGGAGTTGGGATTCAGACAAACAGGTGTCACTGTCAGGACTTTTGCATTAGAGCCTAAGCTGAGGACAAATGCAGGCAGACTGCTTGTACTCTTAGGCCAGTTCTGGCTCTAATCCTCTTTTTTGGCTTACAGGAAGCTTTCAGGGAATGAAAGGCTCCATAAGCCTCCAAATGTTTTGGTTAGTTGAAAGATATTTTCTGTGATATGCTAGAGCTCCTACAATAAGAGCAGATAGATCTCTGAACCAGGAAAGCCTGCAATCCATTTGTGTCTCCAGGTCTAACTCCTCTGGGAACTGGCTGAGGCCAAGGAAGGTTTAAGTTCCCTGTGTGGCTCCTTGAGTGCCTGGTAAGGTCTTTCCCCTCTATCATATCCCTGATACTTCTACAGCCCAGCCAGATATGGTTAAAATGCCCAGGAATTGGGAAAACAGGACAAGTGCCATACCACACACAAGGAACTGTGATCACACTGAACCCCTTCAAGACACCAGGCTACACAGAAGTGGTTTCTTTTTATATTGGCCTATTACAGCCAAACTTCTTACTTCCCCTGTTTGCTTAAAGGACGATCCTCATCATCAAAGGACCATCCTCCTTCATCACTGAGGCTTCTGCCACATTCATGTCAATGTTGGTCATTTTTAATCTTTGACATTGTGGCAGATACTCACAGATATCTGCTTAATCTTTGAAAAAGCCACCAAAAGATCTCTGGGTTTATTTAGATCTGGCTCTATTCCTTACATAATCCCTCAGGATCCTAGGACTTCCCCCATCTGAATTCTCAGTGCTGCAAATAGAAGAAGAAATCATGGCATGAGGCAGCAAGCACCAAAGCTGTAATGATCTTCCTTCAGGGAGTCAATTACATTTGCTGCTTGCCTTATGGCACACGTAGGTGATTACTGTGTGAGGGCCAGGGTGCATTTGTTTAATGTATCCTTGAACTCTTATTACATTTTCCACTCATCTTGCTAGAGCCTTATCTTCAATTACACTCCTTTCCATATGCCCCAAGCTGTTATTTCTTATAAGACCAACATGACCCTCTTGTATCCAAAGTGTCACTGAATTAAATCAAATTTTTATACTTTTCAACTTGAACAGTTATCTCTCGATGCACATAACAAACAGATAATGAGATCTGCATTTTATTAGACACAGTGGAGCTCACTGATGTTTAACTATTAGGCAGAACCATTTTGCTGCTCAGTTACGATTACATTATTTTTTCTCTGTGGCTGGATAGCTGTCAATTGATTTAATCATTCTAAATGTGTAGTATAACATTTTCCTTAGTGTTGTCTACATTCAGACAACTGGATACATTTCTACACTTTTTTCCTAAAAGGAAATATATCCCCCTCCTAAAAGGGAGGGGACTTCCCTGTAGTTACATTTCTCTACAGTCTAATCTTTTTGCCTTCAAATTTTGTGAAAATTTTCCCGTGCTTTGCCTTTGAGTCAGGGATACTTCACTATCCCATTCTTAGCTTTAAGCATATCCTCAAACTCTGCTCATTTGGGTAGGACTAAAGCACATACTTGAAATGAAACACCCATGAATCAGGATGGGTTCCTGAAATAAGTCCAGCTTAAAAAGGATCCACTGGCCACGTTCCAATGGCTGACATGCTCACCTCAAGCTGTAGTGCCCTGCACATCCTGTTCTTTATAGTACATGCTCATAATTTATGATTCACACAGTGCTCATAATGATGAAATAACAGCATCAAAGTGGGATCTAATCAATGCAAATATTTAGGTCCATCACAGGCCACAAGATGATCTGCTCTCCCAGAAGGGCCCAGCTTCCACGTGACTCTCCTGCGTGCTGGGAGCCAACTCACACAGTCATAAATAATCCAGCTGGTAAATATCAGAAGGTTACAAGCCCTCTCTGGTTCTGTGTGCTGGCCCCTGCTCTGGCTCAGTGCAAGGAAAGGGAGAGAGACATGCAGAGAGGTGGGTCGAACCCTCTTTGCATTTTAAGCTGACAAAACCAGCAGGATATATATCATCATTTACTGTATCTAAATTTGTGGGGGGTAATTTCTCATAATAGGGTACCTCAATTGCTTATTGAACATACCTTGGAGAGTGGTCTTGCTTTTGCACAGCAAAAGTATGTTTCTCTTCCCTTGAAATGATAAAGGATATTAGAGATAATAGAGGAGTATTATTATTCAACTAAAGAAAAGAAAGCTTGTTTCAGATAGGGATGTCTTTCTGAGATTTACTAAGCAGTCCACAGGATTTAGATATCTACATTTTAGACATCTCAGTTTAATATAGGAAAAAATCTTATTACATTTCAGAATAATAATTCTCCTTGAAATGAATGGGAGAGATCCATCTAGAGCCATAGATTGCTTCAGAAAATCTATTTCCTCACCTATTTCACTGACATTCACAGAAAGCAGCTGCCATAAATTTTTATAATAAATGCGATGCATATGGATGGCTAACTCTGTTTGCACAGCCTCAGCCTGTACAGTAAACCTCACTCTGCAGAACAGTCCAGCTGGTTGTTTATCAGTAGTTTTTTGCAAGATGCACCCTTAGGAAGCTGCTGTGGCTCTCCACGGCCTGTGGTGCTCTTTTGTAACACTTTAATCTGAGGCTGTAATGTGGTGTTTAGTGGGGCAGGTGTCTCACTGGGCAGGAGGGATTACCTGGGACAAGGACACCAGGATTTATGGTTCCTTACAGTCACAGCTGTCATAAAACCAGAAAACCTCCTTGAAATGAAGAACAGGCACTGTGGAGAGACTATTTGTCTTTGTGCAACTGCCTCACAATGTGTCAAGGCCAGGACTCCACTTGCAGCCTCCCATCAAGACGTGGCCATAGTGCAGAAGGGATGATGGCAGGAGAAGGACTGAGCACCCACAGCCAGACTGGCTGGAGTGATACCAGAACTGGAGGGATGGGAAGCACATGTCTGTGTGGGCAGCTCTGCAAGACTGGGACTGCTGCTAGGAGTCAAAGTAAGGGACAGGAGATGTCCTATGTGTGAATGTTGGATGGAAGGCTTCAAAACATGAAAATGTTGGTGGGCTTTGGGGTTTTGTTCCATTGAATTCTTGGTTGTGGTTACACAGTTGCATTTGTAACCCTAGCCAAGTCAGTTGCTAGTGGTGATGTAGTAAAAGCTGCTTCCATTAATTACTCTAGTGCTCAGGAAAACAGAGAAGAATGGAGAGACAGGAACATACAACGAAGATGCTGAAATGTGGAGAGGAGGAAGGACACTGAGAGTCTGCCCAGAAAGTTCTGAAGTTGTACCACATCAGATGAGGAGTTCTTTCAAAAACCAGTGATTTCTTTATTTCCAACAAGAGATTCCGATTTTAACTACATAAGCCACCTTCTGTGCAGATGACTTCAATGAAGACACACCATTAAGTATGCTCATATCAGACCCTGAATAATTCAGTAGTGCCGACATGGAAGATTTTTTACAAAATTCACACCAAAATCATGACAAAATCAGAAAAAAAAAAAGCTTCAGTCAAAATCTGAAAGCAGAAAATAACCAGAGAAGAGGTAGAAAAATTAACTACAAAAGATGAGCTTACAGGAGCCACCAGCTGGCCAAGTCCAAGCAGGTCCCTTGCCTCAGGTCAGTCTCTGCAGGGACAGGAATTACATCATCCACTGCATCTACCTGGAGGCACCCAAAGAAAGGGAGGGGATGGCTCTGAAAGGAAGGGAGAAACTCACTGGTGGCAGATGCCAGGAGCCTGGTGGCTTCACCGTGTGACAAGGCCCTGGTGGGCACACAGCTGTACCCCAGGGTGGCTCAGAGATGCTGCCCTCAGCCCCTCTTGCTGGATAGGTTTTCCCACCAGGAGCTCTTGGGTGAGCATCTTCCCAGTGTCACACATCATGTCCCCAAAGTGGGAGCTGAGCATGAAGCACAGGGAGATGCTGCAGCTCACACACCACTGGGCCACCACCTGTGAGCCACAATCTACCACTCCTGACTCACAGATCATCAGCCAGAAGGAAAATCTGCTGTTTTTAATAAAATGCGGTGCTACACAATTAAGAAAAGTCTGGCAACATTTTGCTGTTATAGCAGTGAATACTGGTTGTTAAAAATAATGATGCTACTAATAAAAAACCTTGTGAAAAACAGAGAGATATTTAGACACATTTATACAACCCCTTTCATCCCAAGGGTTCAGAAAATTTTATAGCAGTAGCAAGTAGATTGCTTGATCAGGTGCTTGCTGTGGTAGAAGGGACCAAAACAAGATATTTCTAACATGATACTGTCAAATTCTACAAGAGAAATGAAGTTTGGGGACCATTAAAAATGGTTGTCTTTGTTTAATTAGCTGGGAAAGTTTGCTGTCATGCCCATGATCCAGGGGCAAGCTCTTTATCAGCCTGCAGAAGACATCTGCAAGTACTTTCCTTGCAGAGACATGGGAGCAGACTCATTTTAGCTGCAGACAGAAAGTGTGTAGTCACAACCTGCCATTTGACTTTTGCAAACTTGTAAATAGTTCCTCTCATTTGTATGAACCTCTCATTCACCCAGCAACACAGATATGAAATATAAATAAGCAAAATTCCACAGCTTTCATATTTTCTCTAATGACCTGCCATGTTGCATGGCTTGAAAATACTGGGAATTTACCTTACTTAAATTAAGACCCATTCTGCTGACCTGCATGACCTGGATAGGCTGGGGCAGGGAAACATCCAGCTACACTGAATAATCAGGAGGAAGAAAATATTCCAGAGCTGGAAGGAAGCATAATGTGACTATGAATCTGAGACAATCAGATGGTACCCAGCTGAGAAAGCTGTACAACTGTGCCAGTGCTTCCTTTGGCAGGTAGGGATGTGGCTGTGGCTGTCCAGAGATCTCCAGGGAAGAAGGCAGCAAGCAAAGGCCTATAAGGAAATCAGGCTGTTGGAGTGGGAGAAAAGACATCCCTTGAGGATGGCATCAGTGATTTAATTTTTGCACCTATTACCAACAAATTACAATAACAAAACTAGTCCTGGATGTTAAAGTGAGAGGAGGTTTGGGAATAAAGGTACTCCAGCCAATGGAAGAATGGAAGTGGGTTGCCCAGTGGGCATGGAAACACACTGACAAGGAGTCAAAGGGAGTGTAACAGGGATGAAATTAGGTATATGAAAAAAAGTTTAAGAACTTCTGGCTCAGAAAGCTGTTGAGAGTGATTTATATTCTTAATGTGGTAAACAGATCCTAAAATGTTTTGCCTCTTAGCTCAAAAGAACATTTCTAGACTATGGATGGATTTATGTAAATAAAGGTTCAGAAACCTGCCACCTGCAAGGCAGCAGAAAGGTAACCTGGAAAACACCAAACAGAAGAACTCGTGTTCAGCCTGACACTGTAACAGCCTTCCCTATAGCTTCACACCTATGCAAATTATCTGTCACAATGCATAAAGCTCAAGATAAACAAAGCTCTTCCACAACTTGGCATATGGAAAAAGGGTCTGAACTGAAATGGTAATTGAGTTTTAGAGACCCATCCATTTGCTGTCATCGTGCCATCTGTCCTCCCTGGCAGAGTCCTGACAGCTTGCTTGGCAGCTTTGATTGCCAAAGCTCATGTATTAAGTTAGATTTACCTAGTCTTCCCACACACAGTTTCTTATTTTTCTATGGCCCTGCTATTCTAGATGATTCACAGAACTGCAGGATACCCTGTACTCCCAGAAGCATGATATATTTCGGTATTTTAAAAACTTTTTTTTTTGTTTTAATCAGAAATATGGATAATTTTCTATTGTGGTTTGTAAGTCACCTGTAGACACCAAATCCACCAGAGTCAAGAGAGTGACTTACTTCTCAGGGACTGAGCATGGGTACCAGAGATCACAGGTGCTGGTGTGTGTATGTGTGAAGGATTTCTACCACCAGAGAAATAAATGAAAACTGCAGATGCCATATGAGGGCAGGACCCCCCGAGGCAGGCTCCAAGTTATTGCATTACTGTCATAACTGCTCACTGCAAAGCACCTTTGACTAAAAGCCAATATGATGCCTAGCATAACTCTGCTGACTCCCCTGAAATTACACAGATGATTAATGCTGCCCCTTAAGGTATGAAAGAAGAGATAAAATTATATACATTTAATTTCTTTACCCAGAATGGAACTTTTAACTGCGGCAGTGAATGATGTGGGAGTTGCCCTCAGACTTTATTAAGTTACATTCCAGCTGGCCCTGTGACCATGAACATGCTTCTTTACTATGCAAGAACAAAGGGTTTAATTCCAGCAGGAGTTAATTCCTGTTGGGCAGAAGACAGAGAAGCACTCCTGGCAGTCCATTTACTGAGAATACACAGCAGTGCAAGGTACCAGAGTCCATCCTGCCTGTAGGCAAAGGAATTGTGGCCACATTCAGAAGGCACAAGCACGGAGACAGCACTGACTTTACACAGAGAGGACCATGCTCTAGGCAAGGCAAGAGGCTGCTCTGTTGAACAGCTTTTGTTCTTGTTCTGTTTTGTTCCTGTTGCAGAATTAAACACCTTAGTTCTGTCACTGAAATCATTGTCCTGGTTTTGACTTGACACAGTAATTTTCTTTTTAGTAGCTGGTACAGGCCTGTGTTTTGAATTTAGGATGAGAATGTTGGTAACACACTGATGTTTTAGTTGTTGCTAAGCAGTGCTTACCCTAAATCAAGGAGTTTTCAGCTTCCCATGCTCTGCCATCAAACAAGTGCACAAGGAGCTGGGAGGGAGCATGGCCAGGAGAGCTGACCCCAGCTGGCCAGAGGGACATTCCACACCACAGAGCACAGTTTATACACTGTGCCCAGGGTATAAACTGGAGGGAGCTGGCTGAGGGCACTGATTGCTGCTCAGGGCTGGGCTGGACATCCATCAGCAGGTGTGGAGCAATTGTGTTGTGCCTCCCGTGTGTCTCTTGGATTTCAATCCCCTCTTCCTCTCTTTTTTCATTAGTACTAGCAGTAGTGTCATTATTATTGTTGTTTCAATTATTAAACTGTTCTTATTTCAATCCATGAGGTCCACTTTTTTTTCCCCAGTTCTCCTCCTCACTAGGGAGGGAGCAAGTGGCTTCAAGGGATGACAGTCATTCAGCTGGTGGCTTCCTAAAGGAAAGCTTACATGCCCTAAACTGGATTAGACCTGCCTGAGGAATAGTTTTCCGTCATACAAATAGAAAGCCAACAGGATTTCAACTCATTGTCTTAATTTCTTTCCCAAGACAGAAAAACTTCTCAAAGTTCTTCATAAGCATGCAAACCAAGAGAACCCAAACAGGTAAATAGGTTGGTAAACAGGTCACTCAGTGGGACACTGTGGGGCACACAGGTCCCCCTTGTTCTTGCTCCAAGATACTCCCACAATTCTACTGTCTCCTAGTAACACACAACAGGACTAATCTCTGCTTCTCAGTCAGAGAGTTGTTCCACTTTGAAGTAAGTAGAGAGAAAGGCTGACTCCAACTGTGGCCCTTGGCTGGCATGTGAGAAAACCTCAAGTCCAAGCTCCAGTAAATATGTGATTATTAACCAGCTGCAGCACCAGAAGCCTGAGAGAGAGCTACCCAGAGCAGCCAGCTGCTTGTCTGTGGAAATGCTTACGTGAGCTGTGAGGCATCATGATCCAAGCTCATAGACTGAGTTTTGATGCTTTGAACCCTGGCTGCCTTGGTAGGAACTAGATGATCTTTCATGTCCCTTCTGACCCAAACCCATGATTCTATGCTCTTGGTTTCAGAAGACTAGAGTGACATCAGAGCTGAGGATGGCTCTGAGGGTATGAGAACAACCTCGCAGTCTGTGCATTCTCACTGTGGTCATGTTTGACCATTTTGCAATAGGAGAGGAGTGGGTGGTCTGCAAGGGTGTTCAAAAAGCATGGCTGGATGTGATATGAAACTGGACTGGGGCTGGCTGAAAGTTAAATGAAATTCGAGTGATGAATACCTGAGGTTTAGGAATTGCTGTGACAGGATGCACTTACTGAGCAGTCTGGCTGGCAACTGAGCACAGCTTTCAGTAGTGGTGTATATACACAGTGAGAATATGTGTTCCTTTAATCCTTGTATAACCTAGCAGCTCCACCTACCCAGGAGACTGAAATTCTCATTGATTCATTGAGCATGCCCAGCAAAAACTCCTGAGCCTTCTCCTCTCCCTTTTCTGCCAGTTATAAGGGCAGAGGTTCAAAAGATCTCCATAGAGATTAACAACATAAATCCATTCACCCTTTTCCCAGGAGCAGCTAATACTTGGATGTGCATTTAGGCAGTGGCACTGATTACACTGTGAATTCCCTCCTAACCTCCAACCATCTGATACATATTTTGAATTGGAAGGTACCTCCAGTAAATGGCATTTAGTAGCAAGCATAATTTAATGTCTTTACTGGAGAGGATGCTGCTAAACCCAGGGCAGTCCTGTCACTTAATTCCTCTGGTTCCATGAGCGAAGATGTGAGATAATCCTGACTTTGTAACATAAATCTTTTTCTCAGAGACTTTCACAGATGTGATCATTCCACAAGCATTATCCACTCACTAAAGATCTTGGCCTTCTGCTCGCTTAATATCAACAGTTCTGAGAAAATGAATGGTCTTACTAATCTGTGTAAAGTAAACAGCATTTTGTCCTTAAAAACAACAATATTTAGTCACTCCTGAATCTGATGCATTCAGCCAACGCACCTAAAGAATGCAGGATCAGAATTGTGGAATGATGCAGGTTGGAAGGGACCTCTGGAGATCACCTGGTCCAACCCCCACTGAAGAGGGGATAACTCCAAAGTCAGATCAGGTCATTCAGAGTAATGTCCAGCTGAATATTGCATATTGCTAAGATTGCAGATTTCACAGCCACTTTAACTGATTTCAGACCACTCTCCAGGTGAATATTTATTTCTTAATTTCTAATTGGAATGTAGAATCATCAAATGGTTCAGGCAGAAAGGAACCTGAGACATCATCTAGTTCCAAGCACTCTGCCATGGGCAGGGACACTTTCCACTAGACCAGAGCCCCATCCAACCTGTCCCTGAACTCTTTCAGGGATGGGGCATCCACAACTTCTCTGAGCAACCCATTCCAGTGACTCACCACCCTCACAAGAATGAATTCCTTCCAATTTAATGCTAGTCTAATCCAATTTAAACCTACTCTCCATCCTAATGCTCTTACCTCTTGTTCTATCATTCCATGCCCTTTTAAAAAGTCCCTCTCCAGCTCTCTTGTAGCCCCTTTAGGTTCTGCAAGGTGCTGTATGGCCTCCCCAGAGCTTTCTCTTCTCTAGGCTGAACAGCCCCAGCTCTCCCAGCCTGCCTTCACAGCAGAGGTGCTCCAGTGCCTGGATCATCTTCATGACTTCCCTCTGGACTCCTCCAACAGCTCCAAGTCCTTCTCACACTGGGGGACCCAGAGCTGGTGCAGCACTGAGAGAGGCAGAATTCCCTCCTCCAGCTGCTGGCCACGCTGCCTGTGGTGCAGCCAGGACACGGGTGGCTTTCTGGGCTGCCTGTGCACGTTGCCAGCTCACACCAAGCTCCTCATCAGCCAACACCCCCAAGTCAGCAGTGATGTTGTGACTCTCACTCGTTTCATCCCCTCTGATCACTGTGCACCTCTAAGGAGAGTATGCTTTTACCCTTTCTATGCCCACCCCTGAGGTAACTGGAGGCAGCAGTAAGATTTTCCCCTTAAACTTCTCTTTTTAGGAGTGATAAACTCAGTTCTTCTTGTCTTTACACATCATACATGAGCCTGCTTATCACCTTGATTATCCACAACTGGACTTCTCCCAGTGAGGAACCCCAAGCAGGACATGAAATTCCAAGGTTTGTTGGATAGAGGGAAATGGCTATAACCCCGAATCTGATGGACACAATCTTGCTCATATAGGCCAGGATGCTCCTGCTCCAGGATGTGTCCAAGAGACTCACCAGGTCCTCCTGTCAATGAAGTTGTCTGCCCAGTCAGTCCCCAACCTGTACTCTTGTATAGGTCCATTCCATCCCAGGTGCAGACCTCTGCACTTCCATATACATACTCATACATATATATACACACATAAATATATATATATTTTTTGTTTACATTCTCTATTTCCCTTCACTTCTCAACTGACCCACTCAGCTCCAGCAGCTGCCAATATATATATATTTTTTTTAAGTCGAGTAAGTAAAATAATGAAAGTATTAATGATTTTTTCATGATAACGTAATCTAGTTTTACTTCTTTAGATTTAATACATTTTATTTTCATTTCCCTTTAAATGTAGTTTTTTTGTCTATTTGTTCCTGAAACAAAACAAAAATAATCTATTTTCAGGAGTACATATTTTATCATTTGTGGTTGATTCTATTAATTCTGGGTCATAGGTTTTTTTCTGGGAAGAGCCCACGCAACAAAAAGCTCTCAGCTTTGGAGCTGCTAAGTGTTTTGATCAATATAATGACAGTCAATGATGTTTTGCACCTTACAAACCAGGAATTCTAAATCAAGAGGCTTTATGAAAGGCTGCAAACCCTGTTTGTCCTTTGAGTTGTAAGTAAAAAAACCTACTCATTCCAAAATTATCAGTATTCTTGTGTATAAAAGATAAAATAATAATTTCTCCCCCCAAAAGATGGCAGTTTATTTCCAAAAGGATGATATATTCTCTAAGGCTACATTTGTTCCAGTGCTACCATAGGATCCGTGGTTCTGAGAATGGGTAGCATGGCACTGAATGAATTCTTACAGGGAAGACCCCATCCCACCAAAACAAGGTCCTGGACCTGTTTTGGAGATACTGCTTTGCATTTCCCTTGGTGGCACGGAGGAACAAGCAGCAGCAAAAGAAAACATCTTGTTCATTACCCTTTGTTATTGTTACTTGCTGTTTTCATTAAAAATTCCAGAGAGATTCGGGCGAGGCAGAAGGAAGCAGCAGCTTGGCTTTACCCTCTGTATTCCAGAAGCATGGAATGCCTGGGGTACTCCCTGAACATCTCTGTTTGTGTCTTCTCCCCAACTCTCTCTCTCTCAAGCTGCAGTTCACCAGCAAATATCATCACCTGATCTCAACACCGATGCCCTTCCTTCCTTCCTCCCCTCTCCCCCAAGAGATGCAAACTGTGAGCCCCACGTTAGTGCCTGCCAGCTTCTCACTGACGTGTCTGACCCAAAAGCTCTTGGACCTGTTATCCCAGGACTGTCTGGAGAAGCTGCGTGCCAGCACCAGCACTGCCCTGCCTGGATGCCATCCAAGGCTTGTGGGCTGGAGCTGGCTGGCATCCCTGCATGGAGCTGGGGCACAGGGAATCCTGCTCGGTGGGGTGAGATTCTGACTTCTGCTAGGAAGCCCAGAATCCCACTACTCGTCACAATTAGTGCGCTAAAAACCAGAGGAAATGCTCACATGTTTCATTAATGGTTAATGTTATTAAATAGAGGATTAATAAGAGCAGTCAAGTGAATTATTATCTCTAATAAAAGCCCCGACAATTGCTAACAAGTTAGGAAATGCCAGCAGAGAAGTTCTCAAAGAAATAATCCCCTGCCACATTGCCCCTACACGGAATCACCAGGGTTACTAACAGGTTTCCTGGGTGCACACTGTAGCCTCTCTGGGAGCAAGGCAATTCCCGCGGCGCCTCACCAACACATTTTTAGAGGAGCCTAGGGACAATTTCACAGGGATGCTAACTTTCTGCGGCTGGCACGGAATACGCCCGGAGGGGGCGAAGCCACCCCGAGACAAAGCCGGGGCTGATTCCAGCGCGGGGATGGGCAGCGGGCAGGACAAGGACAGCGGGCAGCGGGCTGCGGTGGGGACAGGAGCCGGGCAGGGCGGCACGTACCGGGCAGGGACAGCCGGCTGGGGCAGGGACAGCCGGCTGGGGCAGGGACTGGCGGCTGGGGCAGGGACAGCGGCTCTGCCCTCCGCTCGGCCCGGCGCGGTCCCGACCCGCGGGCTCACGGACATGACTAAGCAGCCCCTCTCCCTCCGCGGCCGCTCCCGCACCCGCGCACGGCGCGGACTCACCTGCCCGCCCCGGCCCCGCCAGCCCGCGGCGCGGCTCCTCCGCAGGGGCCGCCGCTCCGCAGCCCCGCTCCAGCCTCTCCAGCCGCTCCGCTCCGCTCCAGCCGCTCCGCGCCCGCGGAGCCGCCGCCTCTCGCCGCCGGGGCGGGCCGGGGGCTGCCGTCAGCCGCGGCTGACGCAGGGCTCTTCCTGCCGGGGATGAAGCCCCCGGCGGCCGCCAGCCGGGAGCCCCCGCGCCCGGCGGAGCTCGGGGCGGCCGGGGACCCCCCGCGCCCGCGGTAGGGCGGCGCTTCCGCGGCTCCCGGCGCGGGCAGCGCAGCGCCTCCCGCCACCGCACCCGCAGCAGCCCCGAGCAGCCCGGAGCATCCCGGAACAGCCCGGAGCAGCCCCGAGCAGCCCGGAGCAGCCCGGAGCAGCCTGGAACAGCCCCGAGCAGCCCGGAGCAGCCGGGAGCAGCCCCGAGCAGCCCGGAGCAACCCGGTGCCCGCAGCCCGGCATGGAGCGCCCGCTCAACATCAGCTGCCTCGCCGACACGACGCCGGACAGCGGCAACAGGAGCGGGTCGTCCGCCGGCCCCGAGGGCGGCCAGGCCCATCTCTCGGTCTTCAGCGTGTTGGTTCTCACCCTGTTGGCCATGCTGGTGGTGGCCACGTTCCTCTGGAACGGGCTGGTCCTGGCCACCATCCTCCGCGTGCGCAGTTTCCACCGGGTGCCCCACAACCTGGTGGCCTCCATGGCCATCTCCGACGTGATGGTGGCAGCCCTCGTCATGCCCCTCAGCTTGGTGCACGAGTTGTCCGGGCGGCGGTGGCGGCTGGGCCGGTCGCTGTGCCAGGTGTGGATCTCCTTCGATGTGCTGTGCTGCACTGCCAGCATCTGGAATGTCACGGCCATCGCCCTCGACCGCTACTGGTCCATCACCCGCCACCTGGAGTACACGCTGCGCGCCCGGCGCCGCATCTCCAACACCATGATCGCTCTCACCTGGGCGCTCTCCGCATTCATCTCTCTGGCCCCGCTGCTCTTTGGCTGGGGAGAGACTTACTCAGAGGACAGTGAAGAGTGCCAGGTCAGCCAGGAGCCTTCCTACACCATCTTCTCCACCTTTGGGGCTTTCTACCTGCCCCTCTGCGTGGTGCTCTTTGTGTACTGGAAGATCTACAGGGCTGCCAAGTTTCGGATCGGGTCTCGCAAGAGCAACTCCATCACCCCCATTACACCAGAAGCGCTGGAGGTAGGTCAGCTTGGTTGTGCTTTGCTTGGTCAAGCATTGCCAGCAGGCAAGCCTTTGTAGAACTGGGGGAAACTTAAACCAAAAGTGTGCAAGTGAGCAGTGATCCACCAAAGCCCTGTGGATCCTGGAGGCAGGAAGGGAAGGCAGACTGCAAAGCTTGCAAAGCCAGCCTGTTGGCTCCTTCCGAGCCCCAGCTGTGAGCACTCAAGGTGCAGCTAAAGCAACTTTGGGACATTCTGTGAGCCTGAGCTCCACGTGGGCGAGCGGTGACTCACAGATGTCCCCCCATGGAATGCTGAATCAGTGCTCACCAGCGTGAGTAAGGGGTCACTGTCCCTCCCCTGGGGACGCAAGGGGACAGTGGAGGGATGGGCAGCTGTGTCTGCTGGGGACGATACCCTGGCAACCAGCTGTGGCTTTGGGGACACTGTGAATTTACCCGGAGAGAAAGCTCTTGTGCAGAATGTCCTTGGAAATCTTTCCTAATCATTACTGCATCGTGTCAGTTCATCCCAGGCACGGTGACTCTGCACTGGAAAGATTTCTGGCAGGGAGGAAGCAAATGTGTGCTAATTTTCTTTCCTCTCCTACCAACAACTCTTAAACTCAATGGGTTTAGAGAAAGTAAGCAGACTTCTGTGCACGGCATGTGGGTGTGTGCCTGTTCTGCTGATCAGACTGTAAGTGGGGAAATAATCTTATTGTGCTGCACTGTGAGTAACCCCATGTACCCTCAGTACTGTCTCTAGTTTCTAATCTCACTTAAAATAGTCTCCATCACCCAGATGAGGTTATACAGCCACCTTGCCCTCAGTTAGGGTGTGACGTGCATGGCCTGTGTTTCCCTGGAGCCCTGGCCCTCGCTTGCACTGTTGGGCTCTGAACCTGCTGTGTGGGATTGCCTGGCTGGGGTACATGTGGTGCAACTCGTGTTTGTGTTTGGCAGGTGAAAGAAGCTGCCCAGCAGCCACAGATGGTCTTCACTGTCCGTCACGCCACTGTTACGTTCCAGACAGATGGAGACACGTGGAGAGAGCAGAAGGAAAAGAAAGCTGCCCTCATGGTGGGCATCCTTATTGGGGTCTTCGTGCTCTGCTGGATCCCCTTCTTCATCACAGAGCTCATCAACCCACTCTGCTCATGTGACATCCCACCCGTTTGGAAGAGCATTTTTCTATGGCTGGGCTATTCAAATTCCTTTTTTAATCCACTCATCTACACTGCTTTCAACAAAAACTACAACAATGCCTTCAGGAACCTATTCTTTAGGCAGCAGTGAGCAGAAAAAGCTTTCCTGTTGCCCCAGGAAGCTGATTTTGAGTGTCAATGATTTTGACCAAGTTCCTGAGGAAGTTCAAAGCCACAGATACTGAGGTGATGCTAAAAATGCATCGCCATGGGCTGTATGTCCCAGACAGTCCCAGTCTCTAGGCAGGCTCTCCATCCCAGCCTCTTAGCTGCTGTTTTTCCTGCAAGTAGCATGTAAGGGCTTCTCCTGCCAGCAGCCTGGCATCCTCGCTCCAGTGGCCTGCTGTGTTCCTCCTGCCTCCCCAGTGACTCTGTTTGGTGGCACCAAAGGTGCAGAGGAGTCCACTGGCAAAGAAATGCTGGTTTGGCCACTGCTGGTGTCTCCCAGCATTAATCACCTTTGTCCCATGTGCAGAGCTGGGACCTGTAACATCAGGAGGCTTTGTGATTACATGTGAGAGTACATATTTTATGGCTTGGCTGAAAACATGATTTGTCTTATCTTTCGCTGGTAAAGACTGCAAAATATTTGGTTTTTTGGGAAATAAACCCTTGGTAAGGGTTAAACACAGACTACAAGTACCAAGCTTTTTCTCACATACTTTGGGAAGAACAAATTGTGTCTGTTTGCTTTTGGATTCTATGTAGCAGGGTTTGTTTTTTTTAAAAAAACCCAAACTTATTGTGAAAGCTTAATGCATGGTGTACCCTGGAATGAGAGAGAATGCATGGGAAACTCACCTCTCATTCCCTGAGTGCTACGTGTGAGCATCTGCCTCAGACCTTTATGTTCAGAAACACCAGCTGTAAATGCTAATCTTCCTGCCTGTTGTTTCCCATCTTAAAACATTAATGTATTTTGAGCAGCTGTGGGCAGATTTCCTGTAGTTTCAGGGGATGGGTGTATTTTGAGTTGCCTTTCAATGAGGAGCTGTGTTTTACTATTTCTGAATGCAATCCAGAACTTGAAACCAAAGCAAAAACCCCACTTTGTCTCCATGAGCACTGGGTTGCAGGCAAAGGACTGTTAATGACAGGTGATATTTCTTTCTGGAAGCATAATCAAACCATGGAGCTTCTCTTCTGCAAAGACTAGGCTTGAATATTTATTTTTTTGCTCACCTGTCCTTCTCTGCCCGCCCCTCTAGGGCTCCATCCCACATGGTTTTACAGCTCTGTTGCCTCCCTGCCTTTCCACATTGCCAACTTAATTACAGTAGCTGGCATTTCACTCTTACAATTAGGGTTACACATTTTATACTGGCCTACTGAAGGACTGACAGGTCTGCAGATAAAGGAAAACATTAGTTTTAACTTGGTTCTGGGACAGCCACTGAAATCAGACCACAATTAAAATGGTTGAAAAAAATGCAAGATGGAGATCAGAATGACCTGATTTCATGTTAGATATCTCAAGAAGAGATGAAAGGGAAAGATGTCAATAAATGATGGCCAAGCCCCCTGGGATTGGGTAGTATTAATTTCTATCTGTAGTAGATCATGAGACATCAGATGTTAAAATTGTCACTGGTCCTTTAAACCAGTCAAAAATTCTGGCAGAGTTGGCAATAAAAGCCCTTTTCCTTTTGCTGTGTCTCGACAGGTGAAAATGGAAGCAGAGGTCAAGGTGCTATTAAAGTGTTGCAGCCCTTTCAGGACCAGTTAGACAAACATCCATCAGCACTGACATGGACACAGCTGATCCTGCCTTTTGGCAAGAAGAGAAATAGGATAGCCTTCGACATCTTCCTTAACACCATCTTAGAAAAGTCTGTTAGAAATATTGGGTAAAACCCTGCCCTCATTGAAAGCAAAGGAGAATTTTTTTCAGTGATTTCAAATGAATCAGATTTTTATGTGGCATGTCGTGTCTCGTAAAAGCATATTTTTAATGTTAATTAATTCTAGGAGAAGATGGGTGGGATGGGAGTAATCTTCTAACTCCCATGAAAGAGGCTCTGACCTGCCCCCTAATCATGGGCCAATCTTTCCAGCTAGTAAAGAGCATTTTCTTTCTTTGTTACATATATTAAAATATTATTAGTGACATCTCTGATGTATCAAAAATTGTAATAAACTCTTAAACTGCTTTTTTTTCACTGAGTATGTAAAGGCTGTGCTGCTTTCTCTGGACAGTCCATCACTGATGCTGAGTTGTTCTGTTTGGGAGTTGCTGCTTTTGTTGTGCCAAGAGTTGTTTAGCCAAAAATTACTTGGAAAAAATCCTTCCTTGATCAAGACAGAACTTCAGCTAAGCTTGGTGGTGCCTGAAAGTAGGAGACTACTTCTTAGGCACTCAGAGTGACACTTAAAATGCTTTAAAGCATCGATTACCTGGGAAGCTGGACCTTAGATCCCCATTTTCACACCTAACATCATGTCTGCACAGCCCCATGTCAGCCCCAGCTGTGTCCATGCCATTTTTGTTTGCTCTTTGATGGGTATTGCAGATTCTCTTGTCTCTGTTGTGTGGGGTCCTTGTGCAGGGTGTGGAATCAGCTGTAAACTCAAATTAATGTCCACTCAAGCACTGTGAGCAGACAAAAGTTAAACTGAAATCAGTTTAACTAAATCCCTACTTTAGTTGCAGTTTGGTGCTGGGGTGAAGCTCCCCTTCATTACACTTCTGTTTATTCATGCTGTGCCTTAAACAGTGACAGGGAGAGAGGAGATCGTTTTGAAGTGACACTAGATAATTCCAATTTGCCTGTAGTCGTGAGTATTCCACCATCCTGGTGTAAATCACATTTATCTGCCAGGCCACATCTGCTACAATCATTTTCTGGAAAGAAACAGCTTCCAGTTGTTCGTAAGATTTGTTCTTTTAAATCTTGACAAAAAATTAGAAGCTTTTCTATTGGCCATTTCCTGCAGCTCATACTTGAGCCCTAATACCACAGGCTTTTCTTCTGAGGGTCATCCCTGCAGTGCAATATGACCAGGCAGGGAAAATATCATTATTCTGGAGGTTGCACTACAGAATCATCCTGAAACATGCCACAATGATCTCAGCACAGGGAAGTGGCACGAAGAGACCTGGACATCTGATCCAGGCTCCGAGGCTTTTTACAAACCTCTCATTATTCAAACACAGATGCTGAGTGGGCTCCCAGAGATGCAAATCATGTTTGAAGACACAGGCAACCACAGCTTCAAAGGAGGCATCTTGTACCTTCTTGTTGCCATTTATACACAGAATCAGTGGTGTGAAGAGATCTGCCTCGCCGAGGCTTTGTGAGGATTAATTACAAAATGTTGATCATGTACCAGGAAGGTGGAACACTCTGGTTTGAATGCCGAGCAGCATTATAAATTGAGCTTCTATTTAATTCCTAGGAAGAACGTTATTACCCATTATTATTGAGTTTTGTACGCAGTTTAATGGCTATATAATACTTCCAGAACAGATTTAACTAACCTGCTCCCACTTACAATTAATTTAGCTCCCTCTCAATGCCCTGACAATCCAATGAACATCTGTTTGGGAGCGAGGGCAGCGTGTGCTGAATTCCAGCTGCTGCTGAGCGTCTCCTCATGATGCTGAGCATGTGTTGTCAGGGTTCAAGGAGCAGCAGCTCTCTGGGAAGCCTGCTCTGGGTTCCTTTTACTTTTAGGGAAGAAAGAAAAGGTCATTGAAGAATGCCCATGGATTACATGACAGGTTGGCTAACCACCTTCCTCCTTCACCCCCTGCCTGTTGGGCTCTCTTCTCATCACAGGCAGGTGATTCCAGGACATCCACTGGCCCTACACAGCCAGAGGTGAGCCACACATGACTTCATCCCCTGGTAATTTTTCAGGGCTTTTAAAAAAAAATTATTACTAGGAGATTTGTCCTTTGGACTGTCAGCAGCAGCTGAAAGTGGGAGTTTCCTGGAAGCAGATTTGCAGGTAATTAAAGAAATTTCACCTGACAAAGGTAATTAATGACTGTTCCTTCCAGTGATTGCAGTGGTGAAGTACAACTGACAAAGTGTCAAAGTGATTTTTGCAAGGCAGTGGTTTGAGCTGCTTTGTTCATTGTGTTTTGCTCTTGGACCCCTTGTTTTACCACCACTGGTAGAGCATCCCCTGGGGTTCCAGCAAAGTCATGGTGGACATGATGTAGTCACCATGACTGCTCCATGTGAGAACAGTGGGGTGAAACAGCCATGACAAAATTAGCATCCCCACTGGGATACACCCTGGCAAGAAAATCATGACACTGCCACAGTTTCATCAAATTTAGGACATGGCCAAAGAGCTCTTTAAGTCCTCATTATGTTAATTACACCAAGGTGCTGAGGATGTTGCAGAGGACTGGAGGAGAGCTGGAGCTGTGCCAGTATTTTAAAAAGGCAAATTTGGAGAGCCAAGTATTTCTAAGACAAATGCTGTTACTGATTTACAGCTTGAAATTGATCCTTGGCAAAAGAAGTGGAGGAGCTGATAAATGACTCGGTGAATAAAAAATTACAGGAAATAAATATAATTAAAATAAATCACATTGATGTTTTTGATTGCAGCACATGGTTCACTGCTGATGGGATATAAAGTATTCACTCAGTAATGAATCTGACTTGACAACATTCAATGCCTCCATTAAAAATTGAAGAAGAAACCAATATGAGGTTCAAACTGTCCAATAATTGCTAGTGACTTATGGACTGGGAAAGGTGTAAATACAGAAAATAAGGTCACTTCTACAGAGAAGTGAGGATAAAAACTGGTTGGGAGCATTTCAGCCTGGCATGAGGGAAAGGAACATGTCCAGGAGAAGCAGGATGGGGCCCTGGTTGCAGGAGGAGAGACAAGGCTGTGATGGGGTGCATCAGGAGCTGAACATATGGGACTTTTCAGCATTTCAGGAACAAGCAGGCTGATTTCTTGCCTGTGCATGGGCTGTGTCCAGCTGTGGGTTTTATTCTGGTCACTGGAGGAGAGGCTGCGATTTCAGTTCATCGTCTTTTTGCTCCTCCCTCCTCCTCGCCACTGCCAGGCTGTCAGCATTGCCATTCTGTGTCATTTTCCATGCTAGCCAAGTCAAACACTGTCCCTAATCATCCTCAAAAGCAAGACAGATGGGCCCTTTCCCTGGATCCCCCAGTGCATTGTTGTTGTTCTCTGTCTGTCCATTTCAGCAGTGGAACAGCAGCTTCTGTGATGCTGAAGCCCCACTGCTGCCCATGGATGGGACCAAACAGGGCTGGGTGCACCTCCAGGGGTGATCCTAGCATTGGGAAAGATAAAACTGGAGCTATAGCCTCCCCTTGGTTTTCTGCTGGAGCCATTCCCAACAAAACTGTTCCTAATCCTGCTTCTGGTCCCCACCCTGCTTCAGGTGAGACCAAACGTGGCCAGGCAGCCACCACCACTGCTCATCTCTGCAGGAAGGAGAAAGATAGGGGTAAAAACCCTTCCTGCAGCTCTAATTGCAGAAGAAAAGTTCCCCAGCCCTGACTGCCCTCCTGGGAGAGGACACAAAGTCCATGTGGCTGAGATAGCCACTCTGCCCAGTTCAGTCCCTTCCCAGTGGTAGCTGCAGAGGGTGGGGTTGTCACTCCAAACTGCCTGCTGCTCACCAGGTCCTGAGTCTGTGCAAGTGCTGGAAACACTGCATTTCTCATCAGTTCAGGACTGTGGCCTGAAGTCAGTGCTTCTTCCTTGTGCCTTTCCATCCCCAAATCCTGGTTAAGAACAGGTCACACCAGCCTCAGTTGCTGGTACAGAGGAGGGCAGCCTTTCAAAATCAGCATCTCTGTTGGTGAAGACCTCCTTGTCTCTGGGCTCAAGATGCCGAACCAACAGCTGAGGTGCCACAAAACCCCAAGATCTCCTTCTTGCCCAATTCAATGTTTGGATCACCTGGTTCTTCACAAGACACCAGGCTAGGCAGTCCCAAAGCTCAAACCATGCCCAGTCAGGTTCACCTTGCTGAAGTCCATCACATGTCCCACCTTTTCAGTGCTCCCTTGTGGTGCTGTTCTGGAGCTCTGGCTATCAGGAAACCATACACACATTGCTCAGGGTGCTGCCTCTGCAATATCTCTCTGGCACAGCACACATGGACCAAACAGGGCTCTTTCCAACTCACAAGAATCTGTTTCACATAGACCATGGTGAAAATTAATGTGATCACCTTCTAGATCTACTAACAGCCTGATATCCTGCCCCACAAGCTACCTGTGCTGCTGTCAGGCAGACTTTAGAGGGGAAAAGCAGAGTCCTGCTTTTATGGTCACGTATTTTCACAGTTTGAGTGGAGACCTGCCTTTGAGGAAGGGGGAGGAATCATTTTGATGCGTTGCCAAATGGCTCTTTGGGTGGGCACTGGAGCATATGGAGCCTCTCTCACAATTGCCCGGGAGCTGCAGTTCTGTGATGTTTTTTCTCTCCTCAGCTGCTCACCTGATGCCAAAGTTTCCAGGTGCAGAAAGGCAGGATGCTCCTGCCGTGTGCCTTGGACCTTCCACCTGCCCATCACGGCGCTGGGGTGAATATTAAACAGACAGCAGATGCAAAGTGCAAGCACACTTGCTGGCCCAAGGGGTTACTCAATATCTAGAATCTGAATGCAAAAAGAAACTGAGAACCCATGGAATTAAGTAATTAAGCTTTTCTGAGACTTTTGAAAAGGAGGGAGGTAGATGCTGAGGAGAGGTGATGCAGCTTCTCTGCTTCCCACAGCTTTCAGCACAAACCTCAGCCTTACAGGGGATTTCAGAGCACGTTACTCTGGCTAAAGCCCTCGGGCTACTTTATAAGCTGTTAATAGTTGCCAACAAAAATGAGTGTCAGGACTGTTTCTTATTAAAGTGAGCATTTAAGGCACCTGGAGAACACTGAAAGTAGCATAAACCCTATAAATTCTTTCTGAAACCATCAAATTGGCCAGTGCTTGCATGCAGAACATAGCAAATAACTTTCAAATGAAATTTATTTGACAGCAAATGTGCTGCTGCTCATGAGATCAGCTTGTCCACTATTGTTATTCACACATCTCCAAGACACCACATACCCACCTGCTGTGTGTGCACCACATCACCTTCCCCTGGTGATTCCACAGGTGGCTGTCCTGCAGGGATTGTGTCCTGGATTCCCCAGCATGAGGTGCAAGGCAGCACCTCCCGCCTCTCCCTGGTCACCTGGCCTTCAGGGTACACTGGATGAGGATGTGGAGCAGCTGGGCTGTTTTTCAGACCCCTGCTCCTCATCCTCCTGTCTGGCAGCCCCAGCTGAGCAGCAGCTCCCACTCCACACTGCTTCTCCTGGCTCACTTCTTGCTCTTGGAGATGCCCTGAGTTCTTCCATGGCTTGGTGGAGCCCATTGCCCTCTGTAGAGCCGTGGTGGTGCTCCCAGAGTCAGAGCGGCTTCTCAAGGGCCCGTGGAGAAGGTAAACTGAATAAACCTGGTAAACTGAACAAACCTGATGAACTGAATGGGTCACGGAGCCCCAGATTAAATGGGGTGATAAAACGCTGCTGGGCTGCACGAACTGCAGTGAGTTTGGGCACTTCAAAACCATAAAATAGCCGTGATCCTCACTGGGGGGATGCTGAGGGAAAGGGAATTATCTCATCCCTGCTCTCTCCATGCTGTTGAGGGAGGGCTGTTGGTTTTTTTCAGGATCCCCGTTCCTCGGCACGGGCTTGCAGCCGCCGCGCAATGGGGAGCGCTGTGCCTGCATCCCATCCCATCCCTCCCTGACCTTGTGCCCCTGCACCAGCCCAGAGCCTGCCAGCACGGAGGGCACCCAAAAAACACCATCTGGCCCGCTCGCCTTCCCGCTCCTCCGGGCAGGATCGGCAAGACGTGAGCTGAGCGCACTCGGATCTGCAGAGAGAGAGGGATTGATGCTCGCTTCCTTCTGCCAGCTGCCATGCAGCTGGGGGAACGGAGCAACAGCCCTTTTATTGTCCCCAGATGTAGTCCTGAGAGATGACAGGATGCTTAGAGACTTCTTTTTAATCTGTTATTTAAATAGTAATTGTTATTTAAATAGTAATAGCCTGGATAACTCAAGCCTTAGTGCTGACGGTGGAAGGAAAGGAAAAATTTACTCTATTGCTGAGCAGGTCCCCTTCAGCTTTGTGAGATGTCTCAATACTGTGCAAAATGAGCAGCGTGTTCATGTTGTTCAGTCTTGGGATCTCCTCTGGTCAAGATGACCCCTAGATGTATTAAAAGTCTATTTTCCCCAACCCAGCTGTCAAAGAAGGAGTCAGAAGTCTTCGGCTCACGTTCTCAAGGTTCTTTATTATTTCTTATCTAAAACATTTTCTGTCTGGCCTTCCAAGGTCTGTTCAGCGGTCAGTCTGAGGCACACTGCCCTCCCACAGGGCTGGTGCTGTCTTTTACACTATAAACTACGTATTCAATATTTACAGTTATTTTCCAATACCTATCATGTATATTAGACAGTGACTTTCTACTCTAAACCAATCCCAAAATGCTAGCATCACCAAGAAGATGGAGACTAGGAAGAAGAAGAAAGAAGGACAGGACAACACCCAAATTCCTCCATCTTGTCCCTAGACCCCCATAGTAAAATTCTTCAAAATTCCACCTTTCACCCTGTGACAACTACTGTTATGCTACTTAAACTTTTGTAACTTTTAATTCTTCATATAAGGTTGGTGATTTGCTCCATGGGTTGAGATCGAATTCCCAAGTGTCTTTGGCTTCCTGCCAGGGTCTCCAAGCCCCTGCCAGGATCTTGAGCCATCCAGGGCACAAAGAGGAATGTCCTGGGTTCTGACAGTTCAGCACTTGGATGCTCAGCTTCACATAGCCCCTTGTAACTGGAAAACATCTTTCTTGCTTACCATGCACAGCTGCTGTAACAGCCTCTGAACACACCAAGCCTGGCAGAGTTCAAGATGTGTTTGGTCAATACCCCCAGACATGTGGTGTGATTCTTGGGGTTGGTTCTTTGCGAGGCCAGGAGCTGGACTCGATGATCCTTGTGGGTCCCTTCCAACTCAGCATATTCTGTGATTCTGTAAAATCCACTGGCCTCCTTCCTCTGCCTCTTTTGATTGCCCTGAATTCTGAGATGCCTCAGAGTAGAATTAGCACTGCACATTTCCAGACTTTCTTTATCCAGCTTTGCACCCTCTAACACTCCTGCTCCTGGCAAAGGCACAGCTCCCCAGCCTGGCTCTGGCTGCTGGAGTCCCAAGTGGGGTGTGTCTTCAGCAAAAAGACATGAAAACCAGAATTACCCACATTGCAGGGTGATGTTGCTCCTGAAGAATGACTGGTTTATTTTATGGGGCCAGGATGAAACTTTTTTCTGCACAAATGTCCATAGGAGACTTTATAGACACAGGTGAGTGAGGGAGCCTTTGCCCTCCAAGCAGAGCAGCAAGAAGACACATGGGAACATAGACACAGCAATTTCCCAGATTAATTTCTCCGAGTTTTTCCCACCAAGCACACAGCACTGCATATCTAAACATACCAGGAAAACATGTTCTCTTTGGGCACAAAGATCAGCCCCCACACACTGGAAAATATCAACACAAACAAACACTTTTCCTACAAAACATACACACACAAAATCACTCGTGCATTTCTTTTTAGAATCACAGAATCATAGGATGGTTTGTGTTGGAAGAGACCTTTAGGATCATCTAGTTCCAAGTCCCCTGCCACTGGCAGGGACAATTTCCAGGGACAATGTCCCATCCAGCTTTGAAAACCTCCAGGGATGGGGAAATGGTCACACTGCATCCAGCATTTTAGCTGGTTTTGGTTATTTTGCACTTGACTAGAAATACCGAATGAACATGTGAAGGACAAAAAACCTTCTCAGCAAAATGTTAGTTACTAAAGCCTCTCTCTGACCAAGGATGAAAGGAAAGGTCAATCAAAGGTAAACTGATTTTCACTAAGGAAAATTCTGATAGCTTCTTGAACTTTTTTATTGCATCAATTATATGTGATTTGAGGAGATAAAACATTTCCTGAGCTCTTCCTGGAGGAGATTAACAGAATGTTTTGGTAATCCCTCTGATCCCTCAGGAATGAGTGCTATTTTATTAATCATTATGCATGAAGGTTGATGTTATAGGCAGAGGCTGCTACAGACAGAGTTAAGAAATGTGACCAAGAGTTCACAGAGTGGCTGAGGCTGGCTGGAAGGCACCTGGTTCACTTTCTGCTGAAGCAGGACCACCTGGAGCTGCTTGCTCAGGACCACGTCCAGATGGCTTTTGGGTGTCCCCAAGGATGGAGACTCCACACCTGCCCTGGGCAACCTCAGGCACCCTCAACAAAAACACATTTGCTGATGTTCAGAGGGACCTACCTGTGTTTTCATTTGCCCCCATTGCCTCTGGCCCTGTCACTGGGCACCACTGGACCTTTCTGAATGGTCTTTAGCTTTGGACTAACAGGAAAATCTTGCAGGGGCTTCATTCATTTGGACTGCAATATGACAGATAGCTTTATCTCTTCACATTCACATCCTTGCCTGAAATTAAATGAAGTGTATTGTTCCTGTGTCTGATTGCATGTGGGAGGCAGGGATGTAGTCTCTACTCTGACTTACAGTGTTCTAGGAATTAATGAAAAAATTTTCTATATTTCTTTTTAAATAGAGAAGAAAATGTTATTGTCTTCTTTTTCTTACTGCCTTGAGGGATCATCAGGAGAATTCTTGTAACTACATGTCTCACAAAGTATTTAAAGTAGTAAAACATGTAATAGCCTCTTTTTTTCTTCTTATTTTTCTTCCTTTAGAAAAAAAAAAAACCTGTGTGAGCTGCGTGGAAGTTGTTTGGTGATGTGTGGGTGTGTTATGTCTGTGTCTAACTCGCCAGGAGGAACGAGCAGTTTTGCCTACAACTTAAACACCTCTCCTGCAATCACTCATTTGAGTGGCATTTCGGGGGAAAGACAGTGGTTTGAGGATTAAAGAGCAGCCAGGAGTGCGGAGGTGACAGACAGTGAGGCTCAGCTGTGGCTGATGTGGCAGCACACCTCTGCACTTTCTGCTGCAGGGCTCGTCTGTCTGGGCAGGTGACAAGCTGCCAGTTTGCTGCTCTGTACTCAGACTCCTCTTCCTCTACGTGCCCCGTGGGGATCAGAAATGCCCAACCACCCCCAGGCACTGCCAAGGAGGCAGCCCCGTGTGCCTGGCACCTGTGGGGCACCTTCACTCAGTTCTGTGGGACTCGTACTGGCTCCTGGAAGTGAAGGAAGATCTGGTCAGACAGGAGGAGTTTTTGGCAGCCCTTTGCTGTTCTTGTTGCTTGGTGCTTCTGCTTGAGACAGTTAAAATGGGCTTTGCAAAGAGGCAGAGCCCAGGTGTGGGAAGAGGGGTTAGTTATCACTTGAGGATAATCCAGCACATCACAGGTGTGAAAATCTCTCCACAAACCTGTTAGCCAGAGGATCTGGGAAATAGAAGCATCTCTTCATTTATGATGAGACTTAGATGCTATAAACCACAGTTCTGAGAAAAGCTCAGGAATTAATTATGAGGGTTTCTTTTTATTTGGTGAAATGAGAGAGAGAGCACAGTGGGACTTTCTTCTTTAGCTCAATAACTTCTTGTTACCCAGATACCTCCTTGGAGCTGGATCGTGAAATCCACGTACAATAGCAGATCTACTACAGCTACATTGCCAGAAAATGGGAAATATATGGGTTTTTAATGAGTTTACAAAGAAGCACTAGTTTTTAACAGGTTTACAAAAAAACATTGTTTCTTTGACTATTGGACATTCTTTGTAAATAGGAACATGAATGTCAAAAGGGAAAAATATTGATGCTGTTTCAAGTGCTGGTTCCTGTGGTGTCCAAAAGAAATCACTCTCTTGCAGTTGGGTGTTGCACACCAAAATCTTTACCACTGGCAACTGCAAGTGTTACACTTATTTTCAATCCTGGAGATGAAGCATCAGGCTGAGCTTCTAACTCACCCACACTAACGATGCCAGAGCCACTGCTTTTTAGCCCTTCAGTATTCAGTGGAAATGGATGTTGGATTCACCAGCTGGATTTTTGAGAAGTGAAACATGGATGCACCTGGCTCATGGGTAGGAACAGCACTTCAAAACATACCTGTTATTGATGAGTTTTTGAAAAGTCCCATCTGGTTCCTATTTGGTTTTTCAATATCCTTCAGGCAAACAGCAAGAAATCACCACCCATTTAATTGTTGTTCTCTTGGCAGCACTTTGCATTTCTTAATTATTGTCAGGTTATTCCCAAGCAATTCTGCACTGCAGGAAGGTAGCAAATGCCTGGCTTGAGCGGGGACCATCTTATGCCCATGCTGTGCCCTGAAGCATGACACTGTCCCGTGGGTTGGTGCTGCTCTCGTGGTGCTGCCCTGCCCTTGCCTGTCCACAGGCTCTGTATGGGCCCAACCCAACCCTGCCCTGCCTGGCCTGGGCTCATCCCTGTCCCCATTCCCATTCCCAACATCACCAGGCTGCTGCTGCTGGCACTTGCTTGGGAATGCTGTTGAAAGAGGGGAGAGGTTGTTTCCCCCTTTCCATAAGGTTAATACATAAAATATTTACATGTAGCTCCAAGTGTCAGTGTTTCTGGCCACGACTTGCTCTTCAGAAGGTTCCTGGAGGCTCTGCTGTTCCCCCTGGCTGTTGATGTGGGCTGCTCCCCTGAGCTCCCTTCCACTGCTGCTGAACCAGACATGGATACCCCAGAAAATCCCAGGCACCAGCCCATGTTTAAGCATTGCAGATAGATGCCCAAGGCACGCAGACAGGCAGTGTGGGTCTTGCCTTTGATCTGTGCACACACGCCCCATCCCCTTTATCTTTTACTACCTGTTGTAAAATCCTTCCCTCCAAAGGGCTGTGATCCCAGCTCGGGTTTTTTGCTGCTCCCCAGCTGCAGATTCCAAAAAGATTTATGGGAGCTGCAAGATGAAAGAAAGGCTGAGAGGAAGAGTCTCAGTGCAGAGAGTTTCTGGTGAGCAGGGTAGGACTGGCAGTGCTGGAGAACAAAACACTCTTGGCATTTGCAGCTCAGGTTTCCACGCGGAGAGAGCCGGGAGCTCCCGTGCCAGCACTCAGCGTGCTGTAGCCTCCCCTCCGTGCTGCCTCACACCTGAATCTGAGTCAGAGCAGCAGGAAAGGGGCACAGCAGCACCACAGAGTAATGGGAGTGCTGAGTTCCTGCTCCCAAAGGACACAGCTGGCACTCTGCCTCTCTGAAGCACATGCTGACATCAAGCAGTGACATCTCGGTGCAGGGCAGGGTCATTCTTGCAGGATGTTTTCTGTCCTGAGCTTTGGAAGTGATGCTCCAGCAAGCTTTGCAGTCTTACAGAATATGAATTGTTCTCTTTTGACCCACTTATCAGATGGTCTTTTGTATTTCTGAAGACAATTTCTGCATGTTAGCTGTGTTGCTCACCTGCATGGTTGCTCAAAGTTTGGCTGAACAAAGCACCAAAACAAGAAGAGCTCTGAGCATGGCTGGTCCCACACTTCTACTCCATGGGCTGCTCTGGGGTCATCATGCCACATTTTATTATAAGTATTCTTTTGGAATCCACTCATCCCCAAAGCTTTTTAAAGTGGGGAAAATGGCAAAAGTTGGCAGTGGGCAGAAAAAACTGAGAAGCTGTAAGGGTTGACAAGATTTACCCCTTGAAACACAGAGGAGGGCAGTGAATCCATCCCAGGGAGGGAAGTGGTGGCTTTGTGGGATGCAAATAACTTGTCAGTGTGTGATCCCAGCTTGGACACTCACCCTGGTGGAGCCTGGTCCTACTCACACTGCAGAAAGAAACAGCAGACACAGAGTGAGTGAGTCTGAATGCCAGGGCACCTGAATGCTCAGAGATGTGGGGGCTCCTCATCCAAACTTGGAAACATTTGTTTTAGACCCATAAATACATTGTGAGGGGGCACAGCTCTGCAGGTAGCCCTGCAAGATGGTCATGGTGAATGGTGGAGGAGAGGTGAGAGCTTTGGTCAGGAGCTGTGCCAGACTGCCTTGAAATCAGCACACCACAAAATGCTTTGCTGTGAAAAGTAAGAGAAATGTAGCCAGAGCTCCTGGAATGGTCTTCTGGTTTCTGAGGCTAAATCAACAGGAAAAAAAATATTGGCAGCAATGACAGGAGCGAAAAAAAAGTCGTTCTGAGCTGAGTATTTACATTTTCAAAAGGCAGAAAAAAAGACAGAATTTGGAGGGACCTGAACACTTGAGCTCATATTTTCAAAGCATCTTAGAAAGAAAATGTCCAATTGAATTTCTTTAATTTCTCTGAGATCTCAAAGTATTCTCAAGGTGTCAGAGATATGCGTGCAAAAAACACCTCCTGCCATTTTGTGAGTCCAGCTGGAAAAGTGCTGGGACAAGGAAACAGCCCTGTGTGGGCAGGCACAGCAGAGCAGCTTTGCAGCAGAGAAAACAACAGTGGACATTGCTTGTGTGAGTACCTTTGGGACATCACCTTTGGGCTGAATGGAAAAGGAAGTCACCATAACTGAGCAGGCTCACAAAAGGAGATTTTCTTAGGAGAAAAATTTGAGAGGTTAAGTGAGTTTACAGCAGTTTTAGTTAAGGTTCTGAGTTCAGAGCTCTGGTGAGGCCACACCTCGAGAGCTGTGTCCTGTTCTGGCCCCTCAGTTTGGGAAGGACATTGAGATGTTTGAGTGCATCCAGAGGAGGCAAAGAGGCTGGAGAGGGGCTGGGAACACAAACCCTGAGAGGAACCCCTGAGGGAGCTGGGGGTGCTCAGCCTGGAGAAAAGGAGACTCAGGGCTGCCCTCATCACTCTGCACAGCTCCTGAAAGGTGCTTGTGCTCAGCTGGGGCTGGGCTCTTTCTCCAGGCAGCACTGACACAACCAGAGCACACAGCCTCAAGCTGAGCCAAGGGAAGTTTAGGTTGGATATTAGGAAGAAGTTTTTTACAGAAATAGTGCTAAAGTTCTGGAATGGCTGCCCAGGGAGGTGGTGGAGTCACCATCCCTGGATGTGTTTAACAAAGCCTGGATGTGGCACTGTGCCATGGTTTAGTTGAGGTGTTGGGGCTGGCTTGGACTTGATGATCTTGAAGGTCTCTTCCAATGCAGTCATTCTGGGAATTCTGTGAATTCTGTGAATTCAGAGCTTAGTGCTGAGTTTGTTACTGCTCTGGGCTGGTGCTGGGTGTCAGTGGGACACACGTTGCAGTCTTGGTATGGAGACAAATCACAGCACGTGTGCTGCTGTGGTGGTGTTGAACTGTTCACATCTCCTCAAATTATATGAAGTGGAATCACTAGACTCACAATCTCGTCCCAGCAAGTAATGCCCAAGTGTAGCACCATGGAGCAGCACATTCCCTACCTCCTTCCCTACCTGTATTGCCCTCCCTGGTGTGTCTCCCATGACTGTTTGCATGGCACAGGATCTGGTGAATGGGTGATCACTGCTGTGCTGTGGTTTGGGAGCCATGTTCACATCTCAAGAGATGAAGTGGGTAGAGGGAAAGAATCCCCTTCCTGAGGAACTCACTGGAGCTTCATGAGGCTCTTGCCATCACTTTCCTGTAGGAAACCATGGATCAGAGCTTCTCCCACTGCCTGCTTTCCATCCTCCTGTCCTCTCTCACTTTGACAATAGGGACCCTCCTCAGCAGGGACCAAATGAAATTCAGCCACATACAAAGAAGCTAAATTTTTCCACAGCTAACTGGAAAGAGCTAACCAAGCAGCTTACCATTGCTTGAAAGCAAAAATATGGTGTTTATTCTGAAAGATTCTGTCCAGAAATAGCAGAGGACCTGAGGCTGCTGAACACAACAAGGGTGGAAACCTATAGAAATGATAATTAGAGGGCACCTTGTGGTATGGTGCCAACAGTCACTTGGAGATCTGGGATTATTTCTCCAGCTTCTGCCTGAGTTCTGAATTCAGCTGCCTCAAATACTTCAATCCTCCCTCTTCCTCATGTTTAAAAATTACTGCCCTGAAGCCAAAATCTGAGATGCTGACATTAACATTAATGCAGCCTCAGACTCCCAGCCTGCTAATCCAAAAAAACCCGCAGTAAACCACTCTCTTGATCCAAATGGTCAATGATAGGCACTGAGAAAACTGCAGTGAGTACAAGAAGTGCCCAGAGGCATGTTAATGGCAGGAGGAAAAAAAAAAACCCACATTACACCAGTATTTGGATTTGGGCAGTGCTTGAGCCTGGTATTAAAGACCTGAAGACTGTTCCATCCTTGGAACATCACTTCAAGGCCCAGAACAAACCCTTCTTGGTTCTCAAACTTTTCCTCATCCTGGGAGGAAAGTTACAGAAGTGATACTATCTAAATCCAGATGTCAGAATGCAGATTGCTGCCAAAATTTAGCTGTGCTTAAGAAAATTACGAGAAAAAAAAATCCAACTCAAAGATTTGGGGATGCTCACTGCAGAGCAGGAGCCAAGAAAACTTGTTTACAGCTTGCTCTCCATTTAAAACAATTAATCACTGAGCCTTGGCTGCACTTCCCGAAGATTACCCAAAGGATGCCTGCCTGGTTGGATTAATCCAAAGTGCCCTGATAGAGTCAGTAACTACCTGGGATGTGGATGAAAACTGGCAGGTCAACTCACTGATTTACCAAAAAAAACCCCCCAAAATAAAAAATAATAAATAAAAAATAAAACAAAACAAACAGAACAAAACAAAACAAAAAACAAACAAATAAAAAAACCCACAAAAAACACCCAACCAAACAAAACAAACAAACAAAAAAAACCCACCAAAAAAAAAAACCAACAACAAAAAAAATATATAAACTATCTATTGAGGTAACAGGGACCACCTCTTTCCCCCCTTAACTGCTTCCTGATATCAGGTTGAATTCATGACCAAGGAGGTGTATCTGAGTTGCTCCTGGACCTCCCCAGTTGTGGGGTCTTTCTGGCCATGAAGTCATAAAATAAACAAAGAAATATGCTAAAGGTGAAACAAATGATAGAGAAGAATGAAGTTTTAAAAAAGTTACAATTGCCTCCACTATTCTTTGGAAGAGCTGCTGTCCTGAGGAGGCAGCAGCAGGTGTGGCCTCAGCAACTCTGGACAACACCAGGAAATATGAGTTTTTGTGGGAGATGTATCCCCAAGGTGAGTCTGCACTGGGAAACCCTCAGCTTTTCCCTGGCCAGGGGCTCAGGGAGGGACTCAGGATCTGCAGCTTCCTCTCCACCCATGGCTGTTATCCCAGGCTGACCCTCACCTCGCCATGGCTTGGCCATGGATCTGCCTGGACAATGGGAATGTGCTTGGAGATCTGGCTGGTGGCCACAATTTTTTCTGCATTCAGGATCTACGTGGCTGGTTCAGACTGCCAGAAGTTGTCACCAGTTAGAAAAGGAGACAAAAATTATAAATGTCTCATTCATCAGATATTAGGTAAGTTATGCACACAGTAAAGGAAACAGAAGCTGAATTTTATGCAAAAGCAAGAAAGTATCTTGATCTGAAATGGGGTTTTTGTTTAAATTAGTGAAAAGTCAAGATGGATGTGTGCTGTGTTCCCAGAATGTCCCTGAAGAAGCATGAACTTCACAGATTCATAGGCCTATCTGGAAATATTCAGCAGCATTCACTTAAGTCATTATCAGACCTAAATCAGACCAAGTGTAGAATTCTAATTACTTTTACAAATAATAAAGTATCCAGAACATAATTTCTTGGCATTTTCAATTGCAGTTTTCCTCTATACTGCAGATATAAAGTGATCACTGATGCCTAAGAAGCACCAATGAAATAGAGACATCAGATATTAGAAAGTCTCTTATTTATACACTATATCTACAAAAAGAATGCTTTTCTTCAGTTAAGAAGTGAGTTGCTGTTTTATTCTGGGTCTCCAGGTCTCCTTTCCTGTTTCAATATAAAATCTTCACCAAGAAGAGTTTTCCATTTAGGAGGTCCTGTCTTTACCATCTTTCTCAATACATTGGCAATTACTTTGTCTCCAAGTGAACTCATTTACATTTTGTAATGCATGATAATTCCACAACATATTTCAAAAAATTAAACACCAGAGATATTCCAGACTACATTTCAGCTGACTTTTCCCTAAAGTAGTAGTTATTAATGACAAAAGTTTCTTCTTTCCTGAATTATCATGCTCTAAAATTAACAGCAATAAGCAACCATTTGAGGTGTTTAGAATGCTGCTAATCAGATTGAAATTAAAGCACCAAATTATTTAGTTGAATAGTCAGGGAAGTCACCTTAGAAAGTCAGTCTGGGCCACCCAAATCCAGCTGGGCTGATGCTGGTTACACTCTGAGCCAGTAGTGGAGCACTAGTGGAACTAAGAAACATTTAAAAATCTCCATTTCTTCTTTTTTTCTGTCTTAATCTGAACACCTCTGCAATGTTTTAGGCAAATGGCAAGGCTATCTCCAGGTCCCTGTGAGGAGACCAGCAGCCTTGGAGTTATGCAAGTGCATTAATGAAGAGTCTGCAGAGTCTGCAGAGGATGAAGAGGATGAAGAGGATGAAGAGGATGAAGAGGAACGAGGGGAAGAGTACCTCTAGTGCAGAACAGAGGACCCTGGTTCATAACTTACTCTCCTGTGACCTTTGGCCGTGGATCCTAGAAGTGCAGGAGGTGTTGGGAAGCGTTTCTGTACAGAGAGGGTGGCTGAACAGTGGAGCAGGCTGGAACAGAGATGGTCACTTCCCACCTGTCAGTGTTTAAGAGGCGTTTGGACAATGCCTTTAACAATTTCCTTCAAGCTGGTGAGCCCTGAGGGGGTCAGGCAGTTGGACTGGATGATCTGTAGGTCCCATGCCCAACATTTTGGCAAAACACAGCCCGTGTTTTGTTCTCATCCAGCCTGCTCCTTACAGGACTGCCCAGGAATGGGACTCCTCCTGCCTGTAAAGTATCCTGAGATCCACACTTCCACACTCTGCTGCTTTGCCTTTTCACAGCAGCAACTCCCAGCACACACCAGCAATTCTGGTGCCATTACATTTACAGGGATTTTATCCCATTCATGTGAAAAATGTTTTCTTAAAAAAGAAAAATGGGCTAACAAATCAGTTTTAACACAAACGTGACCAAGCAGTGCAAGCTGGAGCAGTCAGTGCTGGGGTTTTCAGTCCAAATCCCAGTGCTGGCAGAGGTAGGAAAAGCCTTTCAGAAACACCTCTTTCCTTTCAGGTTGTTTGTGTTTCTCAGCTGCACTCTGCTTTTGCAAAGCAGCTTCCTAGCAGCAACAACCAAATTTGTTGCCTGAGGAGGGACAGAAGCAATTCCCACTACTCATTCTCCTAAAGAGCAATCTTTTTTTTTGAACACATTTATGATGTCTCTTTCCATGGTGAGAAATGTGCAGAGTAAGAGCAGCACAAAGCTGTTTAGGGTGCCTGGGCTGAGCTCTCAGAGGAAGGCACCAGCGTGTTCCTCTGCCTGATCCCACAGGGAAAACCTCCTGTGCCCCCTGTGGGAAAAGACTGACCAGGGGAGGTGCACAACCTGGGTTTGTGTGCCACAAACACAGCCTGGCATGGGGTGCTGCTCCCATAGAAGATGTGCCAGGCAGCTTTACCAGGGTCATTCTCCAAGGAAACCTGGGATGCAGCAGCAGAAGGCAGAGGCAGGGCTGGTTCAGCTGGAAGGAGCCTCGTGGGCTGAAGTTGTGGTCCTCTATATCCATTTTCTGGCTCTAAGGGCAAGGAAATCTGCACACACCTGCAGCTGAGTTTTCATACTGGCTTGCTGGTGTATTTTCACTCCATACACACAAGCCCAAGGCAAATGAAGCTTTTTTTCCCCCTTTTTTCCCTTGCATCTCAGTGTTATTCCTGTTTGCAAGTGGCACATCACACACCAAGGTCCATGTTGCTCCCACTCCTCCAGTCCACCTGGAGAATGAGGTGCCACTGCAGGAGGGGATTGCTGGGACCACCTTGAAAGGGTGGGGGGCACATGAAACAGCCCCTCCACACCACAGCAGCCCTTTAGCAGGTCCAGTCAGTCCCCACAAAGCATTTTGGAGAGGTTGGACCTCACAGAGTGAGATCACTGCACTCAACTTGTCCTGGTATCCCACTGCTTGCTTCAGGGCTGTGATTTCTTGTCCAGAACTGCTCATAGTAGTAGTTATCTTTTGACAGAAAAGGCATGAAATCCTCTGTAGTAAGGAATGTGTGGGTTTCACATGCTGTCTCCACTTTGTTCACAGTTTGCAGGCAATTTAAAAGCAGCTACTGAAGATACCAAGGCAGGCTCTGCCTGTTATGTGAAAAGCTTTTATGAAAAAACCTTGGATAAGACTGGCTAGGGGGTATTTCATAGTGCTGAACATCCATAATTTTAAACAACTACACTTTAAATAATACATTTTTTAACCTGTCATATGAAGCAGAGCCTGAAAATATTCCCAGCACTTCAGAAACCCAGTGCAGCATTCAACTCCTCTCTTCTGAATGTCTCTTTCAGAACATTTTTGTTCAAAGAACAACTTTGATTCCCCAAAATTTTGTTTTTATACAGGAGGGCTGCCTTGAAAGCAGTGCAAAGTACATAAACCTCAGAACAAGAGACATGAAAATGCCCCTTACTGCTCCCATGCAGCACTGCCCAGCTGCCCTGGGAGCTCTTCACTTTGTGGTTCAGAAAACACTTCCATGCTATTGACACTTGTAAATAATAGAAACCAGCTGTGTGTTTGCAGCCTGGTGATGTGCAGATGGGTTTTTGTCTGCACCTTCGGGCTCCAAATTCCACTGTTTTCAAAGTGAAGGAGCCATTGAAAAGCAGGGAAGTTTAATTTGGGAAAACAAGCCAAATTTCAAGCTTACAGCCAGTGAAGGGCTGGAGAATGCTTCTGGCTGTGAATGTTTGCAAGAATCAATCCCAGCCAGGACAGCATGGACACGTGGCTTTTCAAGAACTGGGAACATAATATATGGCTTGATAAGGATTAAAAAAATGCTAATTACAGATGAAAATGTGGAATCATGGTTCGGGTTGGAAGGAACTTCAGACATTTCCAACCATTTCCTGCCTCTGCTGTGGGCAGGGACACCCTCCCCTAGCCCAGGGTGCTCAGAGCCCCATCCAGCCTGCTCTTGAACACTGCCAGGGATGGGGCATCCACAGCTTCTCTGGGAAAGCTCTACCAGGGCCTCACCACCCTCTGATTGAGGAATTTCTTCTGCACATCTAACCTAAATCTCTTCTCTTTTGTTTTAAAACCATCCCCCTTGTCCTATCACTCTCTGCCCATGTAAAATCAATGAAGGGAATAAAAGTCTCGTTTGTTAAACCAAGCAGGCAGTGATCATTTAGAAAATACCCACCACTGGAGCTGAAATCTCCACTTTGGGGAATACTTTTGGATTATACCCATTGGATCTGTGACTGTCTCAGTGTCACTGTTATCTCTCTATTGAAATTTCTATTTGCACTGCCTCTCAGATGGGCCTGTCAGGTATATCTGTGCTGGTTTTGCATGCTGAGACACTTATTCAATCCCCTCCAAAGCACTCAAATCCTGCACATCAAAGCATCCAACAGGCAAATCCAGTTACTTCCAACTAGTTTCTATAATCAGGTTTTGTAGAGGGTTCAATATGCAGAAAAGGTAGAAGATATTTCCAATGAATAAATTGAGGAGGATTTAGGTGCTTTATATTTATTTGAAATTCAATAGGCATGCTTTGTTGTGCTTTCTCCACGAGCTTCCCAAATGTGCCAGGAACAATGCGCAGGCTCAGGGCCATCATTTCAAGGTGCTGCAGGCTTTGTTCTGCTCCAAAAGCAGTTTCCCCTCATCCTCTGGATTTACTTCTACTTGCAATGTTAAAAATTTAATACAGAAAAACCAAAACCCAACCTGCTACAGACTCCAGGGAGTTATATGTCTGTGCTAATGGATAAGAATCTTAAAAGTGACTTAATTTTGTTTGCTGCCATCTGCTTCCCCCAGTATAATTTTTTTTTTTTTTGGCTGAACCAGCACAGTACAACTTGTACTGAACGAAGTTGTATCCATATCAAAGAGCATCTCCCAAATTCTGATCAAAATGTTTCTTGGACCTGAGGATCCTTAGCAAGTTCTGGACAACATTTCAAGTGTTTGATGGTAACAGTGGGAGCTCAGCTTCATCCTGACTTCACCCACAACCAGCACTGAGCCCCTGATCTCTGCCTTGCCTCACACACAGACAGATCCAAGCACATCCTCTCTTCCCAAAATGCAGCTTCAGGTTCTTGCATCTTCTTCTGCAAAAATCTTCCCTTCAGAGCAGCTAGGCCTCATCTCAAAATGCAAATGCCACAGACAAACCTTCAGGGCACCCCTCAAACCTCCCATATTGGCCTGAATGAAATCCCCAGGGAAGACTTGCCCAACCATTTTGCAGGGCCAGGGTTCTTGTTGAATCCCCACATCTTTTGGAATGGCAGACTTGTCCCTCATATCACCTGTGGGCACCACAGAGGTGGCTGTCCATGGGATCTGTTCACTGAGCTCCACAGCTCATCTCATCTCAGAGATGGCTCATCTGGGATCCACCACACGCCTGATTATGAAAGAAACCAAATTCCTGTTGTTGTTAACCCACACAGGTAGAAATGAGATGTGGAGAGATTATATTTCTCCTACCACCATCAGCTCCTTGAGTTCAGTGTCCATCTTTCAGAGAATGGAGGAGTAATTTCAGTTTTTAATAAAACTTTTATTTTTTCTGGATATTCTTTCTTTTGTAGTAGCCCTTTTTCTTGCCAGTTTTTCCACTGTGCTTGCAGTTAACAAAACTGCCTCCCTCATTTGTTTTTTTCCCCATAAGCAGTTATTTCCCTGGTCTTGCAGGTTGGATTTATGACTTTTACTCAGAATCCCATAATGTCATGAGGCAGCTGAGGATCAATTTTTTCCTCATGCATATTAAACCCAGCTGCACAGGGAGCTCATGCTCCACCAACCTCTTGCTTTCTAGCAAAGGTCAGAGTAAGAAAATGGAAAGAAACACCTCCTGCTGTGCTTCCTCCAAACTCTGGGAGATCCAAATGGGAGTGGGGAGAAGTTGAAGGAAACCTGACCAGACTTCCAATTGCTGGAGGTCCTTCCCAACCAAAGCTTTCTGCAGCCCCACAGAACTGCTGTGAATGTCACCTCTGCCAATCACACCAGCTGGCCCAGCTGCATTGCCCAGCTCCTGGATCACTCTGAGTCTTTTTCTGCTGATGGATTTTTGCCTTCTGTGCTGCCCTGCATATCTGTGAGCAAGGCCCAGGTTAGCCAATATTTCCATGCTCTCTCTGTTCCATAGGGAAAGCTCTATAGCAGGTTGTGTGTCATTTTTTTGAGTTGGTTTGCTGTTTTGAAAGGTGAGATTTGCTGGTGGGCTCCCAACATGGGTAGATGTTCAGCATTTGCTGGTCATGGAAAGATGCTGCCCAGATGTTTTGTGTTTCAAGGAAAACTGGCTCCTCTTGACAGAGACCTGATTTTATCTCCTTTGGCAAAATCTCTGGGCTTTAAATCCTTTTTAGCCACACCCAAGTTTGTGACCTTTTCTAGTTCACGCTCTGCTTTGCTAGCTCACAATTCCCCTCAAAAAGCTGGCTACTTCTGCTGTCTCACCCACGACCTCTCTTTATTTAAGAGATCTATGCCTGAGGGGTCCTGCCTGGGGTGCAAGGCAGGAGCAGAGGCTCAGTCCCTGATGTCAGCACCTTTTTGCACAGAGACATCCAGAGCACGGCTCTGCTGAGCGTGGGATGAACCAGCAAGCACAAAGAGCTTCACTGCTTCCTCTTCAGCAGCTCTGGGTCCCAAACCCCAGTCTCAGAGGCACACAGGATGGCAGGAGACATTAAAGCTTTCTTTACTACCTGATTTCCTTCTCATCACCCACTCACATCCCTCCTGTGCCCTGCTCTGCAAATCCTGCCAGGCTGCTGGCACTCCTGAGTAATTTCACATTTGCTTTTATGAATACAAGCTCCTGCTTAAGCATCTGTAACACTGCCTCACATTAAAGGTGCTGATTAAACATCTCACTTCCAAACCAAAGAGGTTTCATCCACCTCAGAGGAAATCACCCCACGCCTGTTCTGTCCCATGGGAACTGTCAGGGCACAGGGCTGGCAGCCCTGGCTTTCCTCCCCTGAGAAGTCCATCATATCTGGAACATCCTGCCTGGATTTGTGCCTTTGTTGAGCAGCCTTCTTCCACTGAATCTCTTCAGCCACTCTGACACCAGGAGAAAAATGCCAACGACACGAGCAGAAACCAGCAAGGGACAGAATTGGGGTGAAGCTGCAGTATTTTATGGTGTAATATAACAGCTGCAGCAACTCAAACTTCTCAGGGTGATTCTTTTGCTATTAGGAGTCCTACAAGGGAATATCTAGGGAAAAAAAAAAAAAAAAAGAAAAAGAAAAAAAAACCAAAACCCAACAAACAAAAACACACAGAAAAAAAAAAAACACCTTGGGGAAAATCTGATTGGTTTTTTCCCTCACAAAAATCATGGACCTAGTAGTGAAGTTCCCAACCCCCTCTGCAATGATTTTTCCCAACACACCCCCACATCAAAGGAGGTCTGTTCCACCTTACACTGCTCATGGGATGCCCAAAGTAACAAATGACAGAGAGAAAATGGTCTCAAGTTGCACCAGGGGAGGTTTAGGTTGGATGTTAGGAAAAATTTCTTCACCAAGGAGGTTGTCAAGCATTGGAGCAGGCTGCTTGGGGCAGTGGTGGAGTCACCAGCCCTGGAAATGTTCCAAAAAGGTGAACAAGTGTCACTTAGGGTTGTGGTTTGGTGGTGGACCTGGCAGTGCTGAGTTAGAGCTTGGACTCGATGATCTTAAAGGTCTTTTCCAACCTGAACAATTCTGTGATTCTAAGTTTGACTTCACTTTCACCTACAGTCCAATTCACAATATGTAGATCACTTCTGCAAGGAGTTTTCTGTCCTTCCCTGGCTGAGGCTGAAAGAACTAAACTAACCACTAAATACAGGGTTTGGGAGTCTCAAAGCCATAATATCATGCCACATTTGTGTCATGGTTACTCCCTTGCATCTCACTTCACTGCCAGAAATCTACAAGACAGAGGGTCAAAGGATAAAAGATTTAATTTCCTGCCCTTCACAAAACAACCTTCCTGCTTACAGTTGTGAAAAATTGACCAGATAGAACTGGTAAGTCTCATTTTTCCCTCTGTCTGATCTTCCTGGCACCATCAACTCTTGCTGAAGTATTTGACCAGCTGACCTCCCACAGTGCTGTGATGACAAAGAGCCCTTCCCTTCCCTTCCCTTCCCTTCCCTTCCCTTCCCTTCCCTTCCCTTCCCTTCCCTTCCCTTCCCTTCCCTTCCCTTCCCTTCCCTTCCCTTCCCTTCCCTTCCCTTCCCTTCCCTTCCCTTCCCTTCCCTTCCCTTCCCTTCCCTTCCCTTCCCTTCCCTTCCCTTCCCTTCCCTTCCCTTCCCTTCCCTTCCCTTCCCTTCCCTTCCCTTCCCTTCCCTTCCCTTCCCTTCCCAGCAGGGCTCGGGCAGGCAGGCAGCCTCTGATCACACGAGCCCAAGATGTGCCTTTTATGCCTGGGTTGATTTTAAACAGTTCCTTCTCTCTCTTTGATGTTGGAAGAGCAGCTCCAGCACTCCTTGTGCTGATAAGGGAAACAGAACCTGGACAGTCAACAGGGAAAAGAAATTTCTAGAGGGAAGAGTTGGAGGATTTGAGTGGCATTTTACCAGGCAACCCCAGACGAGCCCTGAACCCATAAATATTCCTTGTGAAGTCCCCTGTCCTTCAGGGATGGCTCACCAGAATGGGCAGTGCCTCTGCTGTTGTCACCTGAACCTGTCACCTGTCGCTGTGATCTTTTATGAAAATCCTTTGCTAGGATTTTTCTCCTATTCTAGCTGAGAAGCCTCAGAAAAGCAATGTAAACAATAACTGTCTGCTGGCTGTGGAATGTGGTCTGCAGGTTGTTTACCAACAGGTGCATCTTTCATTGGTCTCATGTGAGTTGTTTTTACTTGATGCCCAGTCATGGTCCAGCTGAGTCACTGTTTTTTGTTATTCCATTCCATTTCATTCCATTCCTTTCTAGCTTTCTGTCTGTATCATTTCTCTATTTATTTTAGTATAGCATTTTAATATAATATAATACTGTAATATAATAAATCAGCCTTCTGAAACATGGAGTCAAGATTCCCATCTCTTCCCTCGTCCTGGGGACCCTCGAACACAGCCACCTCCTGCTCCTCACAGGGGAGGCCTTTGCACGTGATGGGGTGAAGGGGGCCAGACAGTGGTGAGGTTTCTGTTCCACACTGAGGATCCTCAGCTCTGTGTGCAGGACCATAAATCACCAGCACCCCTCACAGCAGCAGGACTGGCCCCAGGGCCAGGGCTGGAGGGGGTGGCAGTGCTTTCTGAACAGCTGATCAGGCTGGAGAGTGAATGGGCAGGGAAAATCTCCACTTCATTTTCTAAAATAGACACACAAATTTCTTTGCCTTGCAGTGTTCAAAATGTCACCTTTGTATTTTGCAGCTCTAAATGGCATTTCTAAATTTTACTTCAGCTTCATTACAAAAACCCCAAGAAATTAATGGAGCTGTTATTTCTCTCTGTAGACTTTTTTCAGTGTTTCCATTCAACTTTAAATTATTTTTCCTTCTAACCCTTGGTGCATCTAATGAACTGGCAGACTAAACAGAGGTTTGAAGCTGTTCACCACCTGGTCTCTGGGCTTTTGCCATGGCAGATCACAGCATGACACCACAAGATATCAAATTTAGGAGTTTCAGGGGTCAGCAACAGCCCAGTTCCACCCTGAGTACAAGTACTGCCCTTCATAACTCTCTCAAGAAGCCAGAAATCATAGCACCAACTTCAAATAAGTTTTAAAATAAAAAACAGTATATAAATACTTTGAGTCAAGGACCATATTTATATTCCGCACATGGTTAATGATGGGAGACTTAAGTCCTACCTACACACAGGCACTTTACTGAGCTGCAACAGGTATTCACTGACTTTTATCAATTTTGGCTGTAGGTAATTTTTCCTTTTTGAATCTTAGGCTGCATTTTGACCTATGAAGCTTTCCTGGATGTCTATTAAGGTGGATTTTTCCAGCTGGGAAAGAGTACACTGCCACTACTCCAAAATCTGGCACTTAAGAAACACTAAATGTTATGGGACTTGCAGAAAAGATGCCAGCTCTGGACAGTGGCTGGGATCTCTTCCCACAGATTGCTAACACTGCATCTTTTCCAGCCTTAATGATTCTGTGAGGTACTGACTGAGAGCCAAGCACTGCCCAGCTCTGTCAGAAAGCACACAGTGTGTTCAGTTGTGCAGGAAACTCATTCAGCTGAAATAGATCCAGCCACTAGCACAAATTTCATCAAGATAGGTTTTCTTAACCTCTTAAATCCCTTCTGATATGCTCTAGGGAACTAAAAGGATATTGTGATAATGAGCTGTCTATATGGAGATTATGTCTTTATGCCTATATGGAGAAAGGCATTTTTTTTCAGAAAAAAGGGACATATCTCCAGTATCCACACAATCTATGGAAGAGCAAATACAAACATCCACTGAAACTCAGCAGGAACTGTCATTCTTGCTCTTACAGGTAGAGATCCAGCTGTCTACAATCTCAATGGGGAAATTCAGAATAATAACCAGGCCAGCCTCCCCCTCTATAAACCATGGAAACCAAACCATGTTTGTACCACCGTGTCCTAGGGATGCTCCATAACTACACACATCCCATAGACTTGGTAATGTGAGCTGCAACCCTGCAAAGCCCTGCTGAAGCACAGACAATGCTGCAGAGTCAGCCACTCCAAAAGCTCCCAGAGCTGAAGAAGTTGCCTGGGTTACAGCTCAAAATCACACAAGTGCAAAAAAGAATGTAGAAAAGAACTCATTGGGTCCAAAAGTTTACAGAATTGGGAAGAAATGGGGATCAAATGCTAGAAGTGTGGGGTGAAAAAGCAGTGTTTCAGTTTCCTGCTGCAGAAAGCAAGGAATGAGTGATGACTCAGGCACAGCAGGCAGAGCACAGCCTTGCTCTGGCCAGGCAGTCTGTGGCAAAGGGATGGAGAGACCCAGATCTCCACATCTGGTGGTCACAGATTCATGCCATGGCTGGGGAGGACAGTCCAGCAGCAAGGCAGCTCACACACTCCTTCATTTTTCCAGCAACGTGGACAGCAAGTGCCAGGCTCACCCATCCTGCATCCCCAGCTGTGGGACTCACTCTGCTGGGAGTTCTGCATTCACCACTGGCCCCTTCTGCTGCTGCTCCCTCCACCCAGCAAGGAAAAATCAACCCTGGGGGAGCTCCTGGGGAGATAAGGCTGCTCCATCCAGCTCCTGAGATTTTCGTGCAGCCACCAAGAGGATGGTGGGTCACAATGGTCTGGAGGTTTCTGCAGAGAGAGCTGCAGGGGGCTGAGCTGTGGATGGAAGGTGGAAAGGCTGCACTGTGGCATTCACAATTTATGAAAAATCCCTTCACCCAGGATTTTTCTCCTGGGAAGCTGAGAAGCCTCAGAGAAAAGGAAAACAATATTATCTCATTTGCTTCTCCTGTGTTTTGCTCCTTTGGAATGTGTTTGGAGATTGTTCACCCACAGGTGATTGTTTCATTGGGTTCTGGTGTGAGTTGTTTTCACTCTTTGGCCAACCAGTGCCAAGCTGTGTCAAGGCTCTGGAGACAGTAATGAGTTTTCATTATTATCTTTTTAGCATTCTGTAAGTATCCTTTCTCTATTCTTTAGTATAGTTTAGTATAGTATTCTTTAATATAATATAGTATCACAAAATAATAAATTAGCCTTCTGAGAACATGGAGTCAGATTCATCATTCCTCCCTGCCACAGGGAACCTTGCAAATACAATACTGCACAAGCCTGGAAGACATCAAAACTGAATTCTCCTGTTAATCAACACCTGCTCTCTACCAACACATAAAATGCAATATAAAATAGCATGAGAGCTGCTCCTCACAAAAACACCCCAAACTGCCCACTGAGCCATGGCTCTGTGCCATGCTGGCATGTGCTAAATGCCTGGGGATGGCAAAAAAGACAATAAGCAAACCATAAAAAAAAGCAACAGTCTCTAAAGTAAATCCCCAAGGCAAAGCCTTGTCAAAGACTATAATTTCTATGTGCATCTGTTTCCTACATATCTGAGTTTCCAAACTATGAATTTCCTTTTTCTTAATTCAGACAAAAACAAACAAGAGACCTGAAAGGTTTTTATGAGTGGACTTCAGGCTATAACATGTGATAACATGAACAAGACTCCCCTTGTTTTTTGAGTTTAATTCTAAACTATCCCAAGTACAACGTAGCACTCCTTCCTACTCCCATCCCAGTTTGAGATCAGGAATTCAGCCATGAACAGTGACAATCTTGCTGGAAAGAGCTCCTCTTCTGAGAGCTGCTTCTCAGTCCAGAGAACACCCTTCTTGTTCCTCCCACCAGCCCCACCTGGATGGGGCTGCAGGTCTGGAGGGTGAAGCTACAGCTGCAACCTCCAAAATACCAGATAAAATTGCATGGCATTGGATGCCATACAGACCCAAGCACGTCATTGTTAACTCTGCACAAGCAAAAGGCTGTGAAAAGCCTTGATAGCACTGGGGAAAATGAGGAATCTCACTACAGAGGAAATGCTTTGGTCCTCTTCTGCATTCAGCAGGTGGTACTAGAACCCTTCAAATGACAATGGTGCTAAAGAAAAGGGAAAAGTCTCAGTCATCTGTCATCACATTATTCTGTTAATCCCCATCCACATTCTGCTGCAAACATGAAGGGGTACAGGGCCTGTGCTCAGAAATCCAGCTCCTGTTGCTGAATTTGTGCTGGTACCCAAGGGGAGCAATAAATAATCGTATCTGATAGCTGAACCCAGCTGGGTTCAGACTCAGGGCTGGGATTTGCATTACAGTTTTTACCAGTTGTTCCAAAGGCTGGCTCACTCATTAGCTGATGTTTTTTTTTTGCCTGATAATCACTGCACAGCTCTACCTGTTTAACAGGGATGCTGCTTGGTGGATGACAATGCAGAAACCTCCCTGCTCAAAGAGCACAGGAGAGGGGTCATGTTTATTAATGCCTGGTGGCTGCCACAGTAAATGCCTCTGCAGACAATACCCACATTTGCTCTGCAAGAATGTATAACTAATGCATTTCTGGAAGGGATCTCATGAAGCAGAAACCATGAAGCCAAGAACAGATGGGAACCAAACTTTCACTCACAGCTGCATTTTGAAATTAAGAATAATTTCTAAAAAAGAACTCAAATGAACAAAGAGAATGCAGAAGTAGAAATGCACAGTTTGAGGTTCTCCTGGTCTTTAGTTTGGAACATTCAAGACTTCCCAGAATTGCATTTAATTTCAGTCATTACCTGCCTTTTTTTTTTCCTTAATGAAAAGTGTGTAATTGTGAGAAAATAATTACAGCAGAATTAATGAGAAGTACTTGGCCAATCTTCTATGTATCACTAAATATGCTGAAGCAAGGTCTGGATTTTTATCAATCACAAATTGGAGGAATTTAGCCACAGTGCACCAGTACAGACAGCTCAAGGAGCAAGAGGAAGAAGAGTTTTCTCCTGGAAAACAAGGAAGACCTTTTCCACATCCTGTTAGGTTCAACTGAAGAAGAAAACATTCAAAAGAAATTTATCACACACAGGAGGGAAAGTAAAGGTGGATGGAAGTGTTGACAAGAAACAGGGAAATGGTTCTGGAGCAAATAATGAGCAAAAAATAAGCATGGTGGGAGAACCAAGGGAACTGGTTGTGAGTCTGATTAATCTGTAGAAAGCAGGCAGGCATTGTTTCATTTGCATTTTTTAACACCTGAGAAATAAGTTTTGTGGTTAGATTAGCTCCTCTCCCTTCTTGTCAACTTTTCCTGCTTGTAGAACAAGAAGCAAAATTTTAAAAATAATGTTCGAGCTTAGAATTTCACCCTACAGATGTGCCATGAGCATAAAGAATGAGCAGTGGCTCACACAGCTGACATCCAAGCACAGATTTCAGGGAAGAGATTGCCTTTGCACCAGTCTGTCCCCTGCGTGCTGCTTGAGGAGCATGAAAACACCCTGGATGAGAAATAAACAGCATGCCTAGGGCTGGAACAAGCTGGAAGGATCATCCTGCTGATAAGAATTACATCTTAAATTTCCATTTCTGATGGCTTAAGGAAAGAGACGTTGAAAAGTACTGGTTCTGCCCTCCATGAAAAGAACCCTTGGGCAGTTCTGTGCTGCCTGATCTGGGTAACCCTGACCTCAGGGTGGAATCATCTGGTCACTCTGGCTTCTGCACAGGCAGGGCTGAGCTGCTGCCAAAACCATGAGCAGGGTAGAGATAACCAGGAGTGGGAATGCTGGGGAATGTCACAGTGATGGAAAATCACTGCCTGGGTGAGCAGGAGTCTGCTCCTCATGCAAACCTGGAGAGGAAAAAGCCATTTCAGTACATCTCATATGCACTACAGAGCGATACAGCTGCCTGGGCTCTAAGAGGAGAGAAGAGCTCATCTTCTGGCTTGTTATTGAATGACTGTGGGCTAATAGAGGGAAAATGATGGTAAAGGAATCAAAGAGAATGTGTGTTAAGTAACCAGGTAACACTTCTAATGGAGATAAAAAGGTCAGGGACTACTAAAAGCATTCATTGCCTAGGGTTTTTTTATTTTTTTTTAATATATGCTCTTTATTAAAAGTAGAATGATAAAAGACATGCAGCTCCTTTAAAAAATGAGTGGCTGAAGTGCAAGAAACACAAGTTACACAAAACCCTCTCTAGAAAGAAGGGACTTCTGTGCAGGGGAACAGCCATGCTTCATCTTCCTGGCTCCTCTGAGGTCCTGCCTGCACCTCTCAGACACCTCTCTGAGAGGGAGCAGAAGCAGCTATTAACCCTTTTGAACAGATTAAGGCCAGCTGCTTAGCCTTAGGACTGTCTGTACCTGCAGCTCTTCAGAAATAGTAGGCAGAAACCTGCATTATCCTTGTCTTTATCTCTGGTCTTTAATTCTTCTTCTGTCTTTATCTCTAGGATCTTTTCTTCTATCTTTATTTCCCTTCCTGGGATCAGGACTCTGGAGCAACTCTGATCTTTCACAGACTGTGACAAAATCACCCATTCCCTGTCATGCTTTAGTGGTGAATTGGCAGTGCTGGGCTAAGGGTTGGACCCAAAGATCTTGAACAACTTTTCCAACCTAAACAATTCTGTGATTCTATGGAAAGCAAGAAGATTCTGATGGTCAAAAATCCAGCTCCAGCCTACACACTTGTTGTGCAAATATCTATCTAATGAGCTCACACTGGTACACACTTCCCTCAACATCCCAATCCTTCATCCTGCACATTCAGGGATAGGTTAAAGAGAGCACAGGGTCACAAGATATTACAGGATGAGCTGTTTTGTGTCACTTCTCTTTCTTGTCAGAAGGGGAAATTGAAAATTCTGATTTAAAAAAATACATTGGACTAAATGCACTGGAGAGGATGTCATGAGCCCCCCCAAGCTGCTCCATCAGCCCCCTCCTCAAATGGACAGGGAGGGAGAAAAATATAGCAAAGAATGGAGGTAAGTACAGGGAGCCATGGCTGTCATGCACAAAGCAGACTCTGCTTGGGGAAATCCATTTAATTTGTGACAATTAATCTGAGTATAATAACAGGAAATAAGGGAAAATCTAAAAGCACTTTCTCTCCACCAGTCCTTTCTCCCTGGACTCAACTTCAGTGTCCAGTGTTCAAACTCCTCCCTCCAAGCAGCACAAGGGAGCAGGGGCTGGGGGTTTTGTTCTGCTCACATCACTTTGTCAGCAAAATTAATCCAAACATCAGTGGTTTGTGTCCAAAAAGGAGACAGAGGAGTTCTTTTATTTTATTTGAATAAAGTGAGAAGCCATGGGGCATTCCCCTGGGGTCTCTCAAATTTTTGGAGGACGCAACTTCCTTTTTATCCCAATTTCCCAGCCACATTTCCCTTCTCTCTTCCGCACTGGCTGAGGTACTAAAGAGGCACAGACTTCCTAAAATGCCTGATACCAAAGATTTCCCTCTAACGCATAACCCTCCCTTTTAATTTTTAATTCTTACGGAATTTAGGGGGGTTTCCCCATTGTTTCTTTCATCTTTCAATATCCAGTTTCATTTATCAGCAAACCTAAAGTTTATTTGTAAAAGCAAATCTCTTTTCCCATTCAGTGGAATCCTTCCCATTGTTTCTTTTATCTCTCAGTGCTAGTTTTATTTGCCAGCTTGTTTGTAAAGACAAATCCATCATTCCTGTCCACTTCATCTCCACTGCTCCTTCCTCCCCACTCCATCCCCCTGCTGTAGCACAGGGTTGCCCCATGGCAGACACTCCTTCATGAGCTCCAGTGTGAGTCCTTCCCATGGGCTGCAGCTCTCCCTCTCCTCCCTTGGGCTCAGGGAGGACAGGGCTGTGTCCTCCAGGCACAGCCAGTCCCAGCCTGGTCACCCAAAGGGTCACAAAGTGCTGCCAGGAGCCTGCTCCAGCCTGAGCTTCCCACAGAGTCACAGCCTCCTTCCAGCACCCACCTGTGTCGCCCTGATTTTTTAAGTTTTCCTAAGCCTTCTGATGTTTATATTTTTGTAACGAACTTTCTCTCACACTTTCTGTAAATAACTTATTGTTTTGCATTCTTTTATGGGGAGGAGAAATTTGATGGACTGTTGGTTTGTCCAGTGTCATTGGAGAGGTGGTGGCACTTTCACCCTCCAATCCACTGTCACTTTTGGAAATCTATAAACATTGGAGTCAGAAAATAAACTGCCCCTTTTTACCTCGAGAACAGCAGCATGTTTGCCTCGTGTTTTGGTTCTCCAGGGGCTCTGGGTGGATCTCTGCTCCCCCAGAGACCTCCAGGGCTGCAGGGCTGCCTCACCACAGGCTGCAGAGGAATCTCCTGCCTGTCCTTCTGCACTGACCCTGGGGTTTGCAGAGCTGCTCCTCTCACTTATTCTCACTCCTCTCTCCCAGCTGTTGCTGCACAGCAGTTTTTTGCCCTTCTGAAATATGTTATTACAGAGGCACAACCACCTCTGTGATTGCCTCAGCCTGGCCAGGGGGGTGAGAAGGGGCAGGTGTGAGAGAGGAGGGATGGAAAAGCAAAGGAAGATGAGAGGTGCTGGCTCAGTGAAAATGAGGAGGGAGAAATACCCTTGGTATAGAATAGCAATCACAATATAAGGAGAGACAAAATGTTACCTGTTACTGTAACACATGGATTTGTTTGCTTTCTGCTTAGCATTGATTTTGGATTGTGTGAATCCAGTGACTTTAATGTAGTAACTATTGATTTGTTGTGATGAAAGAGAGCAGAGAATCTGACCACATCTGTCAGAAACAAACAAGGATCCTTTGGGGTTTACAGAAAAGATTTTGCTTCAGCCTAATTACAAACAAAACTGCAAGTTCCAATCCAGGTTTGGAATGCAGAATTTCCTTTCAGGGGGTGACAAAGGCTGTTCAGCTCCTGTACAGTAACATCAAGGGAACTGGAAAGTCACTTCCAAGATGCAGAGGAGTTGTTTCATTGAATCATAGAATAGTTTGGGTTGGAAGGGACCTTTAGAGCACCCCTGGTCCAACCCCCCCATGCAATAATCAGGGACATCTCCAATGGGATCAGGTTGCTCAGCATGTTTGTTTGCAGCATGGCTGCACTTGTGTTCCTTGTGGTTGTGGCAGTGATCAGAAGATGATCTCCAAACAAAGCCCTTGAGCTCTGCTTTGCCCCTCAGACCCACAAACTCACACCCTGGTAGCTGCAGTGGCTCAGCCTCTACTGTCACTGCTGTCCCTGCCCCTGCTGATCCTGCCTGGACCCATTTCTGCCTCCTCAGATCCCTCCGTAGCTCCAGTGCCCACCTGGTCATGTGGGGGTTTTAGTTGTTGGGTTTTTTTGGGGTTTGGATTGAAGGCATTTGAGATGCCAGTTTATGTTTGGACTCAAGTGTTTATTATTTCTTATTAATAAAACAGTCTCACCACTGTGAGTTTGGCAGTTTTTCATTAGAAGGCACAAAATGGCTAACAATTTCTTGTTACAAGGTCTTTCAAGACTAAACTATCCAATTAAGAACTGACACCTAGATTATTTTCCCTTTTAACCCAAGAACTGATCCCTCAGAGTCTGCAATGCAGACTTTTCTGCCCAATTACAAAATGTCACCTAAACATAAGAAGAAGAAGGAAGAAGCAGCATGAAGAAGAAACCCAGGACAACACCCTGTGCCTTCTATTTTGCTTCCATCCACAACATACTAAAAATCCTAAAACTTAAATTTCTCACCAAGTGACACACCTACACTGCTCTCTATAATCTATTTCACACTTTTGTGGATTCTGGTCTATCTTGAAGTCCAGGAAACTTTCTCCATGAATGAGGGTCAAAGTCAGTGCTCCCCTGGGGGTCAGGGCACCCCAGAGCAGACAGAGAAATATTCCCAGTGTCCTGGGCTTCTGAAACCTAGAAGCACCAGGGTCATTCCTGAGGTGAGGGAAGGCAGGTGTGCAGCCCAGCCAGGAGCCAGCTGCACTCTGCTCTGCCCAGACAGCCCCAGCACCCAACATCTGCCTCCAGACACCTCATTAACCTCCTCCATCTAATCCCAGCTGAGTGGATTTACCCCGACTCTCTCATGTCTGATAAATGCCCTCAGTCTGCAGGGGAATGTGATTCACTTGGAGGTTTGAGGTTGTGAATCTGTCCTCAGCTGACGTCACTTACTAAGCTTCTCACTGAAGCCCACGGCAGCTCTTAGGAAGCCCATCAGCTTTCCATGATCCTCGATTCACTCAAAAACGAGCGAGATGATTCTTGTGGAGCCTGGCAGCATTTCAAGTATCTCTGAGGATCTCCAGCTGGAGCTGAGTTATCCTAAATAGCTGAAATACCCAAACTAATCCCCAGGAAAAGCAAGATGATGGTGTGACTCTCGATTTTGTAGAGAAGTCCAAGCACCCAGCAGCTGCCTGGGGACTGCAGGAATCCCTCATTTATGGATTGCTCCCATGGCAAGATGATTCTCCTGGAACTGAGCAGCGTGTGCCAGCCAACCTGAGCTATGGAGCTGCACTGAGCTTTTCAGGTGTGACACAAAAATAAAACCTGGCTGTGCCCCCATGCCAGTCCCTGCTGGCAGCTCTGTCAGCCCGTGACAGAACCTCTGTGTCCCCTTGGCAGTGCTGGGCCAGGGAAGGTGGTGGTGGTGGATGCATCATCCTGGCAAAACTGTGCTCATCCTGGGATGAGACTTCTCTCCCTGGTGAATGGAGCTTCTCCTGTGCTGACATAAAACACAGTCCTGTGAATTGTTGTGTGCCCTTTGCAGGTACAAAGCTGCCCAAACCAGGTGAGGAAGGGTGTTTGGAGCAGTGTAGCCCCAGTGCCAAGCAGCAGGAGGGAGAGTTTTCTGTGTTGTGTGTTGCTGAGGTAATTTATCACATGAAAGTGCCACACAAACAGGAGAAAATGAGTTCAGTCTCAGTGAAAAGAAAAAGCCACTTCCAAACAAAGCAGCTGTGAAGCTTTTTGGTCTCCAGAAAGCTCGTGGTGGGATGTAAATATCAGTGTGTGTTTCTATGGGAGCTGCAGTGGGGAGAACACAGAGTTCCTATAAAACAAGATCTCAGAACACAGAAGCTGAACATGAGGAATGATTTGGCCCCTCACAGCAAAGAGGAAATGATGGAATTTGTCTCTCACCTCCATCTCAGGTGGGTGGTGCAAAACATCATTGCCTGCACATCCTCAAAGCTCAAGCTGATGCTGCAGAACAGACCTTTGGATGGCTGCCCACATGGGCTGCTGTGTTACAGGGACATTCCAGGGGAGATAAATGATTAAGGAAAAAGAAAATGGGTTTAATCTCAGTGTAGGATAGCTGGAATGTGTTTTAGGAAGACATTGACTCAGCTACATCCAAGAACACATCTGTCAGCCCAAAACACTGAGCACTTGTGCTGCTGACCAGGAATTACTTTCTGTACTGATGCCTGGAAAAACATTAGTCCACTTAAGTCCCATGGTGCTGGAGGGCTTCTGATTGATTGAGTAAATTAAAGCTGGCTGAATAATTCATTTATTTGAAGAATTTCTCTCCTGTTTCATTTGCAGATTGGAGTGTGGCACAAACAGCATCACACTGATTTGACATTATTTCTCAGCTACTTCCTACCCATAATTGTGGCTCAGTCAGCAATGCTGACAGCTCATTTCCCAAGCTCAATAGCTGCAGAGCTGTCAGCAGGGAGCATTTCTGGCTGGTTCCTGACAGTCTCAGCCCCAATGGAAGAGGAACTGAGGGTTCACCCAAGCCAAGGTCAATATGATAACATAAAGGGAGGGATGAGAAAACAGCACCAGGTTCCCCACTGTCTGTAGGGTAAAGAAACCCTGTGACAGCTCTGTCCTTTGAAGCCAGGTTTTTCAGGGTGCTGATTGCACTGTGGCAATCCACCCTGGGCTTCTGAGCCCAAATAAGCTGGTGACAGGCTGCAAAGGAGCCCCTCCTCCTGTGCCTGCACAGACCAGATTCATGGGTCACTGCCTGGAGAGCTGGGGGCTAAGGCAGTCCTTGTCCCCTTCCTCTCCAGCCCTGACTCATTTCCAGGTGGAAAACCATCCTCCTTGCCATAACCCTTGAGGAGCAGTGAGCCACTCTTGTCATGGCCAAGGAGAAATAGGGTTTCCCATGGAAATAGTTGCACATATTCACTTAAATCAGCTATTTCCAAATATTGTTCTGTTAATTCTTACATACTCCTGGCTCATGAGCAGTCAGTGCCTGAAATAGCCATGCAAAAGGTAACAACACAACCTGCTTTATAGCAGTGCACATTTGTTCAATCTTTGCAGCATTTTTCTAGGTTTTGGGGGTTTTTTTCAATCTAGAATTAAGATGGGAAGCAGGTGGAAATAGAAAAAGAAAACCCATACCAAATGCAGGATGTCTCCTGACTGTTGGTCCCTCCTATTGCTTTGCTCCTTTGTAAAAAGACTAAAAAAGGAAATTAGGTGCCCACTTAATTAACATTTCTTTGGCCTTTCTATCTGAAAAGGACCATGAGTTTTACAGTATGGGATACATGTTGAGTACATTTGCCATCATTTGTGTACCATCTCTTGGAAGTTTTATATCTTGAACTATCCAAATTACACTGAAATAAATGTCAGGATCCTTTCAGTTCAGTTCCCAATGGCACATAGCAAAGTCTTCAGCTCATCAGTTGTTTTAACTTCCTTTGTGTACTCATTGTTATATCTTGTTATTTTAAAGGAAGAAAAATCCACTTTTAAAAGAACGTTTCAATATTGATGGGACCTCAGGCGCAGCTTTGTTGAGCTGGTTTCTGCCTAAGAATACTCAGTGCATTTTTTCAAGTATTAGCATGATGGATGTTTTCCCCTCCTTGGCTTAGCAGTCTTGAAATCAATGGGATCACAGAAGTGGAAGGCAGAACTTCAAGATGATGCAGAATATTTGGCATCTTTGTTATGAACACAGACTTGCCAGCCACAAAAGACTCATTCTGAAATTCAAAGCATGTGGGTTTGCTGGCTAGGGGTGGAGGAATATTGGAATATTGACTCTGTTTACTAATACATGAAGATCATCTGCACTGCAGGATAAAAGCACAGAAGATAAAATGGGAGCTAGTCTCCAGAATTACCCAGATTCTTTTGAAAATCTACTTAGACTCTCCCAGTATGCAGTTTCTATGGCTGGGCTGAATTTTGTCTTTTGAGAGCACAAGAAAGGTAAAACAGAATCTTATGTTTTGAGGGGAAAAAATCTTAGGTTGAGTGTAGATCTGAAGTAGTTGAAAGCCCATCCTAAAAAAAGCTTCTTGGAAGCCAGGTATCTTCTATCATCTCACCATGAACTCATTTACTCTTTTTCAGGAGCTGGGACATGCTACTGATGCATAGCTTTCCTTTCAACACACAAAGTGAACATTCCCAGAAATCTACCTAAGCATTAATCAATCACTCAGTGGGACAGATGTGTTTTCTAGTAATAATAGTAATTACCTCTAAAAGTTCTTGAGAGCTGGACTGGTGCTTACCAGGAATAAACAGAAATATAAGAGAAGTTTTTTAAGTTATAAAGCCAGGCTGCTGCTGTGCTCATAGAACCAGCAAAGTTTTGCAAAAATTCTTTTATTGGTCAGAGCTTCCAAAAAAGATTACTTAACTAAGGATATTTCTACAATGCACAGGGAAGAAGAAGGATGGCAGGTGTAGAAATATAAGCCTTTGAAAAGTGGATAAACTGATAATGAATCACTGCTAAATAGCTCACGGCTATTTAGATTTTGTTACTTGGGTAGAGAAATAACTTAGTCTCTGTCATCCCTGATGGCCTTGGGAAATAAACTACCCATGTAGCCATAGATTAACCCCAGAATGAGTTATGCAGCAACAGCATAACCATATTTTCCTCCTTCAGACACAGACATGCAAATGTGGTCTGACACCTCCATTCTCTCCCCCACTAACCTGGTAAATATAAATACAGAAAATGGGTGTTCCAAAGTAGGGTGCAAAGCCAGTCTAAACCTCAATCATTACCAGAAATATGTACTAAGCTTTCTTTCACTCAAATGAAGTAAAGGAGTGTTTCCAGGGGAGCTGCAGATACACCATGACAGGGCTTTCCAGTGCAAATCCCCAGTGTGGCTGAAATCTCAGCACAGCTCAGATTTACAGCCAAAAAGGGCTGCTTACACTCCAGGCTCAGGAAAAGTGTGTTGAAGAAAGCCAATCTCTGTTACATCTGAACCATTCAGTTCCTTCAGTTCCTCAGTCTTTAGGATTCCAAGGGCAAAATAAAAATAAACTTCCTCAATCATCCTCAAACCCAAACCTGCTTCTACACAGGGTATGCAGCAAAGATCCCTAAACCTTAAATCCCAAACCCACCCTTCCCTTTCTTCCTTATATTGCCTGGTTTTAGTCACTCTGGTCCCTCCCAGAAGCACCACCATCCATCCCAGACTCCATCCTACCAAGTGCTTTTTAACACAAACAGGAATGGGGGAAAGAAATGTCATCTTGGGTAAAAAAAAACAAACTCAGTAACAAAAGCAATTATTAAGAATTACACAAATAAATTAACAAGTGAATAGACCGTGTTAAGACCCACTATATAAAAATGTACAGTCCAGTCCAGGTCACATGAAACCAGTAGAATTTTTTTTCATTGGTGTGCATTGGATACAAAGGTTCTGTTTCTGACATGGTTCTGCTGCCCTGAAGACAGTGGTAAAATTTTCATTAACATTTTGGTGGGCTCAGTTGGGCTGTAGCCATTGCTGTGAATAATTTGTCATACAGAAGTTAAAAAAAAAAAAAAAAAAAAGAAAAAATAACCTTTTTTGTGAATGTCTTTTGGACATCTCAAAGCTATAATCAATGTTTCTAATCTCTGGCAATGGGTGGCAGAGGTAAAATAAACACAAGTGTGAGTTACAGGGTAGCATCTGCCTTGGCTGCTCCACCACCAGCCTAGGTCCATTCCCAGAAAGAAGGGCAGGAGAGAAAAGTGAAAATGAGGGCTCCAGACTGGGGCTGTGCAGTTCCTGGAGTTCAGCTCTGCTGGAAAACTTGCCCCAGTTTCTTGTGCAAAACCTCCTCCTACTCCCCAATTATTTCCCATTCCATTCCCAGCAACTGCGATAATCCGTTCCGTGGGAGAGAAAGGAAAATACAAGAATTTTAAAAATACAGCCCTTGTGCCTTGTCTTTGTCTGCAAACTCCTCTAAGTGAGTGGCCCTTTGTCTTGGCAGTGCCAGAGCTTTGTGCATTTCCTGCCCAGGATCTGTTTAGGAAACGTTGTGATGTCAGGTCGAAGGATATTAAGCAGAGATTTGCACGTCACTGTGAATTTGCAAATTTTTGGGCTTGCAGACACATTCAGGGGGCTGTGGGAGGAATTTTTTCCAGTGAGAAGTAAACACAGAGGTGTTGGCCTCTTGGGAGGTGGAAAGCAGTTAACTTCAGAGCTAATTACGGGGAGGCAGACGGATGCTGACAGATGCATTGTCCTGGAGAAGGGCCTGCTGCTGGCTCTGCCACGAGCCAGGGAGCAAAGCCTCTCTCCTCCTCTCAGCAGGCCCATGGCACCAGGGAGGAAGGAGACAAGGATGTCAGGACTTCTAATTATACACCAGGAACCTGCGAAATTGGAGCATTAGAAGTGTTAGTTAAAAAGGATGCCCCGAGGTGCTGAAGTGGAGCAGCAGGAGGAGAAAGAGCACAGTGCTGGGAATGAGGGGCTGGAGAGGAGATCTCCTGGTTGTCCTCATGTGATGGGGCTGGAGGGGCTTCTTTCACAAAACACACATGCAGTTATATATCTACAAACCCCTGCCTGCATTGTAATTTGAGGTGTGTTTCCAAAAGCAGTTTCAAACCCAGTTTAAAGCCACTTCTGTTGAAAGTTTTGCCAGAATGATTTGTCAGTCAGTCACCCTCTAGCCTGGAGAAAGCTGCCTTCCTATAAAAAATGGAATGGACATTTTCTCAGTTCCCAGCTGTGCCACAGACAAAACAAGGGAAGACACCTCTTGAGTTAAATGTTATTGCAGATTCACTTGAAATCTTCTGCATGAAAAAGGAACTCCTGCATATTGAGCTTTAGTCTGAAAATCAGCAGGAATGTTAATAAAAGTCATTCACACCATCTTGGAGGAGTGTTTAGTGAAACTCTCACTGAGGGAAGTCAGTTATGACAGGTGATGGGATGCCCCTTGTCCCTGGAGCACGACTGGTGGGCAGCTCAATTCCAGAGGGAATGTCCCCCAGTGTTGGAACCCAGACCATCCCTCTGGGTGCCCTGGATGGCTCGAGCCCCTGGCAGGGGGCTGGGGAATCTTGGAAGGAAGCCAAAGATATTTGGGAATTCGATTCTAACCCATGGAGCAAATTACCAACTTTGTATGAAGAATCACAAGTCACAAAAGTTTAATTAGAATGATAATGATTTAATCACAGGGTGAAAAGTGGAATTTTGAAGATTTTATTATAGGGGGTCTAGGAGGCAAGATGGAGGGATTTGGGCATTTTCCTGTCCTTCTTCCTTCTTCTTCCTAGCCTCCATCTTCTGGGTGATGTTGGCACTTTTGGATTGGTTTAGAGTAGAAGTAGACAGTCTAACATAGGTGATAGGTATTGGAAAATAATGGTAAATAAAGTACAGGTAGTTCAGAGTATAAAATGCAGACACCAGCCCAGGGGTGGGCAGTGTGCCTCGGACAGAGCTGCTGAGCAGACCTCCACGGGTCAGAAAAAGAATGTTTTAGATGAGAGACAATCAACAACTATGAAAACCAGAGCCAAGGAATTCTGACTCCTTCTTCAACCATTGGGCTGGGAAAAAAGGGACTCTTGGGGTCATCCTGACCACAGGAAACCCGAGAGCCCGGGATCCAGCTGTGGCTGCAGCACAGCTGGGCTGTGCCAGGGCCCTGTACAGCCAGAGCTGGGGCAGGAACTGCCCTGAGGAGCTGGGGGACAGCAGGCGTGACTGCATTTTGTGGGTTCTCTCATTCATCTGCAGAGTCACATTTTCAGTGTTCTGGTGGCCTATAAGGAAACTCCCTGTAAATTATTGGGTATTAATTGGACAAGCAGGGGGGTACCTAACCATCAGACTCATTCTCACGTCTGGTTCAAGGTACTGAAAGCAGCTGGCATCAGTGGGGAGGACAGAGAAACTCTAAACCTACCAAAATGGCAGCCTGAGGTGGCACCCCCTTTCCAGGCCACTGCCCATGCCCCAAGCAGCTCTGGGTCCAACTGAGCACCTCTGGACACCTTCCCTCACCATCACCACCCCAGAGAGCTGATGTGGGGCAAAGTATCCACTGGGGTTCTGAACCCACTCAAACCAGCCCAAACTGGACAATTTTACAAACTTGTGGGGCCTTTGCTTTCTGCCTGGTATGAGTGATCACCTTGCAAACTGGTGGCATCACAAAGGCTAAAATTTGCTGACCTTCCCATAGGAAAAGCACTTTTCTTAGAGCAGTAGATCCCAAAATTAAGAAGGGATGCTCTCATAGATCTGGATCCTGATTTTTTAATGTGTCCACAGCTCCTAACAAAAATAAAGTATTAGGAGGTAAAACACCTCCATATATTTCTCACAGGCACTTAGGAAAAGAAAGCAAATTTAGGGAGGACCACAGGGAATTCCTCTCATGCTCTAGCATTGCTTGTCAATATTAAACCAAATAAATAAGAGAGATGGGGATAAAAAGCCATTCAGAAGCAGTCACTGGCCTCTGACAGCACAGCTCTGCCTTGATCCTGCAGCTCATGGCTCCTTTCACTTTTGAAGCAGGGTGCCTGTTGGAGACACCAGCACAACTCACATTGTCTGATGGATATTGGGCATTTTGAACAGAAAATAATAGAGAATTTAAATTATTTTTTTTCTTGAGGGATTTCACATATTTTATAATCTTCCAAGGATGCAGCCCAAGGTGTGCAGACCAATCTGACATCCCCTGAAGAAATGATGCATCATCAGTTACTGAAGTCTCATCATCTTTGGTTCCACTACATCAGCCTATTCATAGTTATCACTTGAAGGATCACAGAATTTGCCCCATGCATTTCCAGAGGCAGCTTTGAAAAGACCAGATGGCAGGGAAGGAAAAGAGAGAATGTTTTTGTTTGAATATGAGCCCTTGGAGAGTGGGATCTCCTGGAAAAAGAAAACACCAACCTGGAACAGTAAATGCTGCCTCCTGTGCTGTGAAGTGACTGCAGATCCCTTGATCATGGTGTGCATTGTGCCTATCATTTTACAGGGAGGCATTGAAAAGCATTAGCTGGACAATAGTACAGAACTGAAAACCTGTGCAAAACCAGAAAAAAATTCCAAGTGAAACCTGAAATGCCAAGTAAGGACAATAATGGGCTCTGTGTGTCTCTGGAAGAACTAGCAAATGGCAAGGGCTCCACTGATGGGCAATGTGTGCCTGGAGGCAGTGGAACCTTCCCCTTTGGACAGATTTAGGGACAGCTGCCAGGATTTTCTATGTAATTGATCCATTTTCAGGGCAGTGGTTTTAATTCTGTGCTCTCCTGAAGAGCTTCCAAGCCCTGTGACCCACACCTCAGTGTCACACACAGCCCTTGCCCGGGTTATTACACCTCCAGTGGCTCTGTTCCTGTGCTTGCCGGGGGGAGATCACCTTCCCCACAGCAGAAGGGCTTCGAGGATGTGAAATCAAGACCATTTTCAATAGACTCAGTCACTAGTTTGTTGAGAGTTATTGATACCATTGCTGGAGTGCTGTGCATCTCCCATGGGACTTTTGGTACTTTCAGTCATTTGTTTCCCAACTCTGCACACACACAGCATCCACACGCAGGCAAGAGCAATCTCCAGGGTGTGCCCAGCTTCAGGAAAATTAAATTCAGCACAGGGTCATGCTCTGACCATGCAGCAGAAGGACTTAAAGTGGCTTTAAACTGGGTTTAAGACTTGCAATCTCAGAGCTGCAGGGTGAAACAGGGCCTTGTAATGAAATTGCCATTATGCATGAAAGGACAGAGGATGAGAAATCACAACAGAAATTGTCTATTCTAATGAGAAAAGGGTTGTGTGGTGATGGGCAAGGAAAGGCATTTCAAAGAAGGAAAACAATACCTTGTGCAAATTGCATGAGGCTGCTGTTTGCTTAGAGAGAGCAGAGGCCAAGGCCTGACAGTTTCATCAGAGAAATTGGTTAGGAAATGACCAGGGGGACATAATTCATTGTTCAAATGTCAAGCTGCTCATATCTAGAGAGAGAAAAGTGTGCATTTATCAGCAGCAGTAGTACACACCTCAAAATAATATAAGAGAAACCAAAAAAATTCATCCCAGATCTGCCATGACTCAGATACCCCCGGTGCCCGGGCTGAGGATGCACAGGAGAGGAAGATTCATATTACATTTCCCAGGAAAGTGGTGAGATGGGCAAACACTGAGTGTGATATAAAGCCTGGCAGAGGAGAAAACAAAGCTTTTCCCAGCCATTGGGCTGTGCATGGTCTCAGCACAGCAGAGATGCATCTGTAGTAACTGGAGATATTGAATTGGGGCAGCCTGGAGCAGACAGGAGCATTCCATCTAAGGGGTCAGGGAAATACTGCTAAAGTAGTTTGTTTTGCAGGCAGCAATAGATTAAGGCAGATTTTCAGGGGAAAAAAAAATCTATTGAAAGCATCTTTTCTTTAAAAGAGCAAGTGCCAGCTTTTAGGTAGAAAACAAACACAGCTAAGGGAATAGTGGGAAAATTCGTGCTGTGTCAAAAATAAATGTGTTTGTTGTGATGTGTCTAGAGGAAAGCAGAAGAGGAGGAGAATTGCTGCAGCAGAGTTGCACACAAGGTTTGTTGGAACAATTCTGGGTAAGAAAAGGCTTCTTGCACAGCATGCCTTTTGGTTCAAGCCTCTTGTTGGTTTATATTATTGTCTAAAAGCCACATGTTGGTCACTGGAATCTTGTTCACATCAGGAAATGCTGAAGTTGAAGCACAAAACTAGTGTCAGAGGTGAGGTACAAATCTTAGATTTGGAGGGTTTTAATTTTTCCTTTGAATCAGTGTAAGTGGTGAACAGACCCATCTTTGCTCTGCTTTATCAGACCTGCCACACCCAGACTAAACTGCTTTGAGTGTTTATCAATGGAACCTTAGAAAGTCAATCCAGGTCAATAACTAGGATGACAAATTCAGGCTAGTCAACACAAGTTAACAGAAAAATTGCAAAAGCACTGTGTGCCACTAGGTGTCCAAGCAATGAAATGGCACATGAAGGTCTGTGGAGATGAACATGAAGTGATGTACATGGAAAATAATCCTAGTTTTGCTTGTACAGTGATGGGCTGTCAGCTATTATCATCAGCCAGGAGGAAAATCTTGGGGTTATAATATGAGGTTACATGAGAATATCAGCTTGGTACAAAGAGTATATTGACAAGAAAGAGTTAGAAAAGGAGCAAAGAGCTGTGCTAGTACATCAAAAACAGATCTGATCTTCTGGCACTACTGAAAATTAGGATCACATAAATTTAATATTGTAGAAATTGAAGAATTAAAGAAAAGAGCAATGGCATGATCAAATATGTAGTGAGATTCCTGTAGAAAAATTTTCTCAATAGAAAAATCAGGGAGAGAAACAACTGAGAGGATCTATGGCCACCATCTCAAAAATAATTAGCAATATTCATTAAGGTCATTATCTCTGGTCCAGCAGTTCCATGAGGCACAAGTAACTGGAGTGTAGGGCAGCATCCTGGGGGAGCCTCAGTGCAGTTCCTGAGGTGCTCACAATTGGCCTCTGCTGGAGGCAAATTTCTGGGCTGGGTGGTCTAACCTGACTTAGCTTCCCTCACATTTTTAGGATCCTTAGGCCATGAATAGATTTTTTTATCTCTCACAGCATCAAGCAGCATTAGCACTTATCTCCCCTAATGCCTTGGCATCTCCAGAGATCCTTTCCAACCTCAAAAACTCTGTGATGCTGTGGCACAGCCCAGCCAATTCTGTAATACAGATATATACAGGTACAGAAGAACTGGCTGGACCCAAACACCTCAGCACTGTGGGTTTTGTTTGACCCAGAGGCTACAAAAATGAGAATTTTTCTGCTTGCTGATGGAAATTTTGTTTGGCTCCTGTAAACCAAGGCACATGGAGCTCATAGCTCAGCCTGCAGTGAAAAGGCAGTGACTCTCCTGCTACTCTCAGAATGTCCTTGCCTATTCTACACACTGCTCTGATCAGCCTTTAATTCATGCATGCAAATATTCAATCATCTTTTGGTCCTTCAAGCTTTCAGGTCAATGGGGGAAAAAAGCCAATAAGTCAACACAAATTAATTTAATTTATGCACCCTGCAGATGAAGAATGGAGGAGTGCAACAGGTTCTGAGCAGGAATGAAGATTCAGAGAGGAAAATGACAGCAAAGCTTTGGAGATGTACACAGTTTTGTATTTATGGCCACCCAAGGTGCAGCCAGGTAGGAAAGTTGTGAATAGGAACTGGGGAAAGCTGCTCCAGGCAGCTGCTGGGGGCAGATGATATGGTGACAGGAGAAACATGTTTTCACATCAGAAAACATTTCATACATAAAACCCATGTCCTGGCCTTGGACACTTCCAGGGATGGGGATGCTCAGTCAGGCTGGAAGGACTCTGCAAACTTCTGCCCTTGGGTTCAGAGCAAACTGAATTACTGGCCTGTTTGCTTGGAAGAGGATGATGTGCCCAAGAGTTCCTGTCTCCAACTGTAAACAAAGAATTATTCAAATGTTCCCAAGGATTTGAGACAGTCATTAAGAGATGAGTGATTGTCACAAGCTGCAGCCTGGCTGCTTCTCAAACATGTGTGGGGAAGCTCCTTGGCTGGGATGAGGCTGTGATTGCAAATTATCATCTCTAAGGCTAAAGATACAAGAGGATTCCCAGGCATCCCTCCCTGAGGCAGCTGCACATTTCCATGCACAGGATTTGGAGCTGCTCTGTAGCAGATGCTGCACCTGCAGCTGTGCAGAGGGGACAGCAGCAAATTGTAAACAGTGTCTGGGTCCAGGGTGAAAATGGGGTGTAGATGGACCTGCCAAACCAAACGTGGCAGGAATGGGGTGCATTTCCCACACCCTTTCTGCAGATCCCACGTGGTAAATGCAGAATTCCCCACTGAGAGAATGGATATAAAGTTTTCTTAGGGAGGAAGGAGTTGTGGGGAGCAGCCAGGTATGGGCAGCTCTAGAAGTTGTTCATTGGCAACAGCGAAGTTGCCAAGAAAGTTGCCAACATCCAAGAAAATCCATTTTTGGCAACAGCCAAGAAAGGTGGCAACAGCCAAGTTGCCAACAGCCAAGAAAGTCCATTTTTAAAGCCCTGGAAAAGTCCTCTGCTCTTTTTTAGATGGAAATTGTTGTGTCTTTCTTAAACTGAGTCTTCTTAGTGCAAGCTAATCCCTCGGCTCATTTGTAAGGAAAATAATGGTATAAGTGGATAAAGCTCTCAAGATAGCTGCTAACAATTATGTTCCAAGCCAGTTTTCTGCTTCACTAATACTCTGAAGCTAATCAGCATTTTTCTAAATGATCTTTGCATACTACTTGATTTTTCTGCCCCCAAAATATTCACTCAGAAACATTTACAGTGATCACACATCTTGTCACTTACTTGTACTTACCAATTAAAATAAATTTTGTAGAAACAATTTCACCAGCCGCAGCCCCCAAGGATGAGAGACCCTCTCCCAGAGCAGGGGTTTCCCTGAGATCCAGAGCTGAAGGTGTCTGTGTGTGAGGTGAAGGATGGAAGCAGAGTGAAGAGGGTGCCAGGTCAGATGCTGCTGCAGCAGGTGGAAGAGAGCAGCAGATGGCCACGAGCTGAGCAGGTGGAGCATCACCAAAACCCTGATATTGCAGGCAATCTGAGGGGCTTGGGCTTGTTTTTCCTGGAATCCAGAAGAGAACCTGTAAATGGCTCTGTAAAGATACACAGGTGATGTTCCTGCCCTCCAGGGCACATCAGGCCATTGTGAGCTTCTATTAAATTTCACCAGGATTTACAATTCCTATTGCATTGCCCTCCCCAGCCATTTCTATACAAGTTAGTAGGGAATTCAGCACCTCTCTGTTTTCTGATAATGAGCCATATTTAAAGAGGAAAGCACACCACTGGTAATGGCTCAGCTCATTCTTCCTTGGCTTCACAATGATAAATAGCTCCCAGTCCTGAGTGTAACTTCATTTTCTAGACTTTTTTCCATAAGCTGTTCTACCAGCCCTTCATTTTTGGTATGAAGCTTGAGTCCCGAGTAAAGATGCTGTCCAGGATACATTAAGGTGAACATTGACAAAAAAACTATTCCATTTTTTCTCCTATGACCTCATCCCAGCTCTTCTATATCTCAGTCTTCAATGGGCTTTACCACTTTTGGGTAAGTGTCCTGCCCTGAAGTATTTTTTAAAATGTTATACTATATTGTTATTTTGGTGCATTTTTCAAGCTGTTCAGCAAACTCTTTCTTAAACAAGCAGAGTTTCAACTGACCACAACACGGAGAGAGCTGAGGCTTCCAGGTCCTTGAAGGATGCCCAGCAAAAGTCATCTCTGAATATGCATCTACTCTTGTTTCCAAAATGGTCTGTGATCTCAGGAGAGCAAGACTGAGCCATGAAGACTACAGAAATAGTAGGTGGTTTCTGGAAAAAAAAAAAAAAACAACAAAAAAAACCCAAAAAAAACCAAACCCCAAAAAACCAGAGTTAAAGCTATGGGCCATCTGCTTTTTTCTGAGATGTTGATAATTTTTAGTTGAATTTTAGTTTGAATATTTTTTTTCATACCTCCATGTGAAAAAAAAAAATTCTTTCAGCACAAGTCTATTGCTTATCTGGAGTCTGTCTGAAGGCAATGACTCTATTAAACAGCACCTTTTGCTACTAAGTGTTATTGAAATACTGAAAAGGGTCAGGGAAATTAATACTGACTATTTCCTAAGAAACTTGCAAGGAGGAAAACCATGTGGGTTGTGATGATTCCATAGGAATCAAACAGGAATGGGTTCAAAAAGCTCTATAATAGAATATGGAAATAATATTGAAATTTGCAGTTAGCTCAATTTATGAAAAGTATTTGTGACTATAACTGAAGCATTTGCTATTTAAAGCTTCCCATTGACAGCTGAATTCATAATTTCCCGAATTTGTTCAGCCCCATTATTTCCTTTTTTGTTCAGCTTCAGTTCTGTTCTCATCTGAATGAGATGCACTCCCACAAACTGAAATCAATGGAAGCCTGCACAACCCCCTGCAAGTGACATCCATCAAAAGGTGCTTCCCACTGGATTCACTTCAAGCAAATCCTTCCCAAGTGTTTCTGTGACAGCACAGAAGACTCACAAGTTCTATGAGCCACAAAAATAATTTATTTAATTTATGCATTCAACTTCTTTTCATTAAACTTGTGTTTTACTCACTGGAGCAGAGAAGTAGATGTGTAAGAACAAGTTAAACAATTGGTCGTTTATTTATGTTTACAGCCTGAGAGAGTTAAATATTGAATTTTCTCCTGCATAAAAAAAAAGTTGCAACTCTTGATTTTTTATTTTTTTAATTCATAAAGCAGATGAATTTTCAAATTTTCTCTCTAGAGAGAAAATACTAGAAAATTAAGTTAAAACAAACAATAACAACAAAAAACCCCCAAGGAATGTCAGATCATTTTTACCATTATGCAGCAAGGAAACAACTTTGACCTGTGGACTCTCCAGACTGCCCTGCAGAACACAGACCTTGGAAGTGAATTCAAAGTGTCTCACTTTGCAGAGACAATTAGGAGCCTTCCTACATCACGAAGCTTTTTCACCCAGAGCCATGGCAACCTGGTCTCCAGATCAGTTTAGCAAACTAATCCACCTCAAAAGCATTTGGTACTGTTCCACTGGGAATGCTGTGGGAGCATTACAGTCCGGATAATTAGAAACTTCCAATTAATTTGCAGGTTGAAATGTACTCGTGGTCATTTGATACCCATATTTTTTCCTGCCAGCACTGCCTGCAGCTGAGAGCTGGGCACCCTGTGAGCCCCAGGATGCCAGGCAGCAGCTCTGGGCTGGTTTTGTCAACTTCATTTCAAAGTGCACCAAAATCAACATGTGCCACAGAAACTGCCTTGCCAGCCCCAGCTGCAAACATCTGCTGATCCACCACTGATGCAAACCAAAGGGCTTCACCTCTGGGAGATTTTGGGGGAGATCCAGCTGAACAAACACACGGAGGGAATTCGATTTGTGAGCATCTGCTGCTATTTCAGGCTCCTGTGAGGTCTGGGTGGTGCAGGCAGAGTGGAACAGGATCTGAAAGGCTCTTGCTGCTCTCTGGAGGCCAGGCAGGGCATGTTGGGGCACCCCAAAACCTTTTACACATCTCTGAGAGAAACCTGAACCCCAGCTGGGTGCTCAGCACAGTGTGAGCTGAAGGATCTGTTAATTCCATTTCCTGCCATGGGATCCCAGCCGTGGTGCTCACAAAGGAATACAGGTGTGCAGACACCTGAGTATAGGTGTCTTAGCTTTTGACCTGAATCCCACTTGATCTTAAAATATCATCTGGAGAAATTCTATTTGTCTGCGCATAAATGTTATTGATGATTTTCTGGACTCCACATATGGAGGGCAGCATTAGAGAATATAATAATAATAACAATAATAACAATAATAACAATAACAATAACAATAATAATAGTAATAATGTATTAAATAGTTGTGTTGCTGTTATTGTTATAGTTATTCTGTTATAATAATAGCTTCCATATTAATAGAATTTATTATTAATAGGCAAAGGGGAATAGAAAAATTAAGCATAGACACACATTTTCCTCTTGCTTTCCTCAAAGAGCTCACAGTGGTCAAGAGAACTCCTAAATGTAGTGTGGATATAGCAGAGCCTAGATTTTCAAAGTCAGAGAATTCAACTTTTTATAGTTGGATTTTATGCTCTCCTAAGGTGAAAGAATAAAAATCACAAGGATTCTAATAGAAAACCTGGGCTGACCTAATTTGAATTATCCTTAGAAGGTGTTTGTTAGAAAAGATGGCACTGGAAGAAACACTTTGTACTCTAGAACTGAGATTTCTTTATACTTTTACCTGGTGCTCTTGTGCTGGAGTCAGAAACGGGGAAGCAGAGGAGAGCACTGCAAGGGTTTGTGCTGCTTTTGGCTGAGGTAGAGTTACTGTTCTTCCCAGGGGCTGGTGTAGGGCTTCGTTTTGGGGTCGTGCTGAGCACAGGGCTGATAATATTAAGATATTTTTGTTATTGCTGAGCAGAGCTTACACAGAGGGATAAAGCAGAAGAAGATTGAAGCTGAATTTCATTATTTTCAGAGGACATCTCTAAAAAATTAGGCTGGGTTGATCAGAGAAGTGAAAGGAGCATCTGAGACAACTTTAGTATGGTGAAGAGGATGAATATGGAAACAGGAGAGAGAATCAGACTGATCCCAAGCTCCAGGAGTTTCACATCCACCAGACTGAAGGATCAGCTTCCCCTCCTGAATCCTATGTGACACCTCGGGGCAGCAGCAAGCCTTTTAAGCTCATCTGTGTAGCCAAAAATGGCATCACATGGCTGAAAACTGCAAGTTTAAGGGAAAGAGAAGAAAGGAAAAGAGTAAAATCAGCCTCAAGTCTGACCTCAAAGACATGTAAGATTTAAGATGAAATTGTTAGGAAAAGCCTAATGGAGATAAATGATATAACTGATATATATGACATAATGGTATAACAGTATGGACTTATCAAAGTTAGCTCAGGAACATAATTTTTTCATAAGGCTTTTCTGATGCAGAGAGTGCAGTAGAGCTCATCCAGAGTGTCTGGGAGAAAGCACTTGATTAAAGAGCATCTGAGACATTAGCTCAGATGGGAAGGTGGAAACCAAATGAACTGCAAATGTGCTGCAGTGTGAAGGGGAGACAGAAACATGCACTGCTGTAAAGGTAGGGATCAGGAGGGAGGGAAATTATTGCTAAAGTTCTTTAAGAGAGAGTTTTTACATAATATTTTTATTAATTACTTGGGCACAGAAAATGCCTGACAAAATCTGCTAATGGCAAAATTTAGAGCAATGTCAATAAGTAAACAGAGAGAGAATAAAACAGGAGCTCATGATCCTGAGGACTGAGGTAAGCAGGGAAAGATAAAACTGACTGGTGTGAAATGCAAGGTAATGAATCTGGGAACCCAATAAAAGTGCAGCTCTCTGATACCTGTGCACCTCCCCTCCTGGAAATGACTGAGGACTACCAGCTAATTGCAGAATGATCAGCATGCTGAAGTAATGAAAATGAGAAATGTGGTCACAGTCTCTGGAGGGGCTGGGTTGAGCACCCTCAGCTGGGCTGGGGAGAGTCTGCAGCAGAGAGAGCAAACAGAGCCTTGGCACCCCCTCAGCTGAGAGCTGCTCACATCTGTCACCACCAGGCTCGAGTGACAGTGCAGCCCTCAGTGGGGATGGACAAGGGAAGTTAGGACAACAAGACAAACTGGGAGGCAATCACACAAAATCACACAAAAAGAGAAGATGCCCTATGGTGTTTGGGGTCCCAGAGAGGGGCAATAGACATGGTGGTCCCAGGGTCCCCAGCCTTGGCCCTTCTGTCAGCCAGCCTGCACTGCCTCACCTCCTCCTGGCTCTTGGCAAGGAGCTCCATCTGCTGCTGGTGAGCCAAGAGATGCTCAGGAGAGTCCAAGTTTTCCCTTTGGACTGGGAAGGGCAAGTTTCCCTCCTCTGGACAATGAGATCTGACTAGGAAAGATGTCTTCCATGGGCACAACTTCTCTCTGGGGGGATGTCATGGTTTGACCCTGGCACAATGCCAGGGCCCCCATGAAGGGTATATTTTCAAAATGGTGGCTGTGAGATGTGACCCGGGAACAGAACAAAGCAGGCTCTCATTCAGGCATGGAGGGAAAAAACACAACACTTTATTTATTACAAATCTAAAAAGGAACACATACCAAGCTAAGAATGAAAACCTTCCAGATACCTTCTTCCTCCCCCTCCCTTTTCTCCAGAGATCCACCACCCCTCAAATTATCAACCCTCAAATCCATCAGGGAGAGAGGAGTCCCCCCTTGCCTCATGGGCCTCCCCCGGAAGCACAATTGAAACCTCCTGTGCTTCCGTGTCCTCCATGGCCCCACCCAGAGAACATCGGCCCTCGTGACTTCTCCCCCCCATGTCCAGTGCTCTCACCACTGGACACGGGCCAGGACTGCTTTTAGGGCTCCCCGTTTAAAGATGCTCCACTCACTTCCAGAAACAACAGTCTCTCAACTTCAGGACACCCGTCCCCCCCAAATTTCACCCCCTGGGGCCGAGGGGCCTCATGAACAGAGATCCTCCTCTCCGTGGAGACAGAGGGCATCTCACACCCCCTTCAGCCGTCTCTGTTCACGCCGCTGCTTCACTCTTGACTCCCAGGTGTTGCCTCCCCCTAAATACAGTCTCTGGGTCACAGGGAAAAAACACGGGTCTGTCCATGGCTATACAAGAAAGAGTCCAGCCCAAGGCCACTCCATCATCTCTTCTACTCAGGATTCTTCTCTCCTCTTCCAGCTTTCCTCACGCTTGCCCAGTTCATCTCTCATCTCTCTCTCACCTCATTCTGATTCAGGAGGATTCAGTATTTGTAAGGTTTCCATTAGTCTACAAAGGGGTTAAATTTCACTTCTGCCTGCCCAAGGACTCCTACAGCTGCTGGGCACCTCTCTCGCCGCATCCCCCACTTCTGGCCGGCTGAACTGCCAGCACAATCTCTGTCCCTCTCTCCGGGGGGGGCTGCCCAGACATCTCAAGTCTCTTCCACCCCTGTATGTTCTCCTCCACCTCTGCACCTTTTGGGGCTCCCGGCCTCCTCCCTGTCATGGCCTCCCCCTCCCCCACCCAGACACAGCTGGGCAGGGGAGAGGTCGGACCTTACTCACCCACGCCGGATTCCCAAAGAGGAAGTTCTCTGGGAATCTCCTGCTTTTAACCCCCGTGTGTTCTCAGAGGCATATCCAGATCCTCAGTGGCTACATCACATGCCAATTTTGAATTTGGCCACTGATTGGCCCGACTTAGACCTTTCCAAAAACACATTTCCGGGCCAAACCACGACAGGGGATTTACCAGCCATGGGTCTCTTTTTCTCACCTCAGAGGGAAGAAGGAACCAAAGTTACAAGAAGTCTGTGGAGGAGCCAGGAGCCAACCCAAGCTCTCATGAGAAGCACATAAATGCCTCCTCTGCAAGACTTTCCTTCCTTGGGGAGGGAAAAAACCCCAAACAAAAACACAACCATTGTTCAACTGGTTTCAATATATTCTTATATCAGTTCACTTACTTCATTTCCTTCTACAAACAAGTCCATAATAGCAAACAATACAACAATCAGCTCTAGCTTAAGCATCTAATATTCATTAACCCATCATCTACCTAACTTACATCCTGATCACTGTGAATTGCTTCTAACCCTCAGCTGAAATCTGAACTTTTTGAAATCATTCTTCATCACAAGCATTTGTAACAGTCATTATCCAGACTTTCTGAAAGCCACTAAATTGTATCAAAATTCTGGATCTCATGCCAAAAACCGGGCAGGGATGTACTAAGAAAGGGGGAAAACATCCACCCTCTGCTTGGATGTACTGCCACATACCTCTGTCACATTGCACATTACCTCTGTCAGGTGGAATTTAGGCTCCCATTCTTCTTCTCTCCTACCACCATTTCTATATATAAAGCTCCATCCTAATTTCATTATCCTTATTGCAGCATTTCTTAGTTGAAAACAAACAGCTCCTGGGAATGGTACTTTCAGGAGAACACAGTGGGCTGGGGAGTTTTTTTTGGCACTGGCAATTGGCATTTGCAGCAAGCATGGAGAAATCCCAATTCCCAATGCCTCGGGGAAGATAATGAAGTTCTGAGACATTAGAAGGGATCTGGAGGTGTAAAACAGCTTTTACAAAAGAAAAACAGGAAAAACAGGCAGTAAATGGGAGGCTCACAGACAACCTAAACCCTTATAAAGTAATTAATTGCCCGTGTTAATGTTATTTATGGGCCACACAGCAGCAGCAGAAGATTCCATCCAAGCCTGGGACCTCTTGCTCTAGTACTGTCCAGTAGGTTGCATTAAATCTCCACACCACCTATAAGACCTCCAGAAAAATTGTCCCTAGTACCATATTTTTCTGATAGAAATTGAAATGTCCATAAATCACCTTGTTTAACCCAGTTCTGATTATCTCAGATGAGGGATGAGCCCAGACAGTTTGTGCCCTGTGCAACCTGGCCTCCAGCTGCTGGGCAACACCTCTGGTTTGGATTTAAGGGCTCTGTGGATCTCCCTGGAGATTCTGAATGTGTTTGCTGGGCAAGGACAGAGTTTGATGCCTCTGAAACCTGTTGGACCTGCTGCAGCCTTCAAAGAATCTGTCCACATGCATCCAAAATCTGCTGTGTGCAGAGCTCCTGGGTAGCACATGGATAAAGACACTTAATTTCTGCTAGGAAAAGCCAGTGTGGCACATCTTGGGGTACAGCCCCTTCTCAAGCATTTTGCCAATGTTGAAATACAAAGCAAGTGAGGCAGGAGTTTCCAAAAAGTGCCTGAAGCACATCACAAGTGATTAAGTAAGATTACAGAGATGATAGCAAAACCAAGAAACACCTAACTGAAAGCTCAGCCTTGGGTTCTTTCTTCTATAAGAATAAAAATTTTTGCAGATTCTGTATATACCATGAATTTTTGATCTAAAGAAGCACTGGATAATGTGAGCAAACTTGGAGAAAAAGGCTAAAGGACTGTTCTTGGGAAACTCAAGCCAAGCACATTTTGTTCTCAATCCTAAAATTTAAGGCTACTAATTACTTTGGTGTTTCCCTTTTAGACATCCATGTAGATTATTGGTTGAAAATTTATATTCACCACCTCTTGTCAAAACACTTCTTTAACTGATTTTAGTTCAGCAGCCAAAATTGAAGGCACACAGATCTCCAGTTATTTTTGGAAACTATTTTACATAAAGATCAAAAACTTCCCACCATTCTCCCCACACTTTTTTTTTTTTTCCCCAAAGCAGGTGTGGTGAATTCTCTCCTAACACAATATTTTTCAGTGTCTTTAATGCTTGATATTACCCAAGAAACTTGGTAAAGGAGCTCATGGCACAGTGCTTTGTGCATGCACCTTCTGGGCTACTTGGATTTGAGGCTGTGCCACACCAACACCTTCCAGAGAGAGAGCTGGGGTTCAGACCCCCAGTTCAGATGTTTTTAGTGCTGAAATAACTGCAAAGAGTAGCAGCTATATTTTGTTATCCACACAAGGAACAGCAAAAAGTGGTTCCTCAGGCTCTGTCCCTGAATGCTGCTGGCATCACCCAGTTATGAACTCCATCAGCACCCTGCTAAGCCACATTCCTGGCATGTGGAACACAGGAACACATCCAGTTACTGCTATTTCCTCCAATATTATCCAGCCTCTTGACAAGGTAATCCATCAGGAGAGTGGAAGCAGATCATTTTTTTGGGAGCACACTGCATTCCTGTATTTGGTTTCCTTTCTGGTTAAGCTCACTTGCTGCTCCCATTGTATTGCTGCCTGTAATTTGATTTTTCCATCTTTAATCGCATTGTGCACAACTAACTCTTGCATAAAAGGCTTCAACAACAGCAATATATAGTCAAATGCACATAATTGCTTCCACAAAAGGCAAAGAAATCACACCAAGGAACATAAACCTCAGCTGCAGTGTACTGCAGTTGGAGCTAGATTGTGTCCTATGGCTGATAATGTATTTCAGTTATAATCATTATGAGGCTACTAAATAAGAGAGCAATTATTGTTCTAACAAGGCCTGCATTAGGAATCTGGACAGAGGTGATACAGACAGTCTGGAATGGCTGGAAGTGGCAGGGGAAAGCAGGAGAGGGAAGGGATGAAGGCACAGGTATAATAAATACATTTGCAGCCTTTCCCAGGACCTGGCTTTAATTAGGAAGAAGAGCAGCCTGCCATTAGCAATGCATGCTCCATTCTGCTGGCTTTCTGATGAGTGCTGTGCTTTCCCAAGCCTTTAATGTGGGGAGAAAACAAATATCAACAGCTCCAGAAGAGCCACTGCTGTGGCCAGCATGACCTGGGCTCTGCCCTCCAGCCCTGGCCTGCCTCAGCTGATGGCACCTGGCCAAGGGTAGGAAATGAGCTCTGGGTGTATGGGACAGGCCAGCTCAGAGCCATTTCAGTGTGGGTGCATCCAGGGAGCTCCGAGGAGGAAATTCCCCCATTAGAGAATTTTATTTATTGCTTTTATTGCTTCTGCTCAGGGCAGGAGCAGAAAGTTTGGCATAAGGTAGGAGAGAAATCCTCTCTCTGTGTTAGGGCAGCGACAAAGCTCTCCAGCAAGCAGGGGCTGCTCTTGGGATGCCTTCAAGTCAAGAGAAGTCTCCGTGCCACTGGCATGTGGGGACAATGGCAGTGACACCTGAGATTGCATGGAATTCATCATCAGGCACGTGGGTAAGGCTGGAAATGGACAGAAGAGCAGGCCCAGAGGGGTTTTTGGAGAGGGATGGAGAGATGGCCTCTGCCTCGACTGCAGGACCCAGCAGCCCCTGAGGCCAAGGCCTGGCACAGGATGAGCCCACAGTGACCACGCCAGGGCCAGAGGGAGGCTGGCAGTGACACAGCCAGGCCTTGGCTACCTCCACCAGGTGCAGGATGCACATCTCAGGCCATCCCAAGGGCTGTCCCAAGGCTTGGTCCTGCCAGCTGCCCAGGCCTGGTGGACACGGGATTGTGGCTGGGATGAATGAAGGCTCCGTGCTGGAAACTGAGGGCAGCAGAGCATGGACCACTTGTGGTTCCTGACCTCAGTGATGCCTCTCTGCTGGATGGTCCTGCCTCTCCCCCATTCCCAGGCCAGTGGCTCCTGTGCCAGTAGTGAAACCCACATCCTGAAGGCAGCCTTGCAGCTGCACTGGGGGGAAAGCTCTCCTGTTCTCTGGGTGACAGCTGGCACACCAAGATATCCATGCAAGTGTCAAACACTCCCCCTCCGGCCTTTATTTCACATGTAGGAGTTCTAGCTTGCCTTCACACTGCTTGGGAAAGGGAAAGGGAAGGTTCAGAGGATGGAAGGCCAAAGATGCAGTGCAGAGGACACTCTGCAGAGCTTTGGGATGCCCTTAAAGCCCTGCGGTGTCTCACTTTCCCCACAGAGTGACCCAGAGCTCAGCATCCCCCTTGCCAGTGATCTTAGTCCAGATTTGCCATTTGTGGAGCTGCTGGAGAGGAGATGAAGGGTTCCACATCAGTGCAGAGTAAATTGTTATCAAACGAGAACTAATGAACGATCACACAAATCCCAAACTGGAGCAATTAGCCACTCTGCTGCTGCCAGAGGGTGTTATCCCTGCTGCCACAGTTGCCTTAGGTGGCTGATGTTTAAATTACTCTTTCGTCATTGCTTCAAGACGTTGTCTTGGGAGTCAATCAAGCTTTTTTCTTTCCAAGTATGCTTAAGTGCTCATTTACACCCAAGAGTTGCTCTCCAGCTGCAGCTCGGGTGGGGCTGACCTCTCACTCTGGATACAGTTTAATCCTGCTGAAAAATTTCATTTTCTTCAAGGGAGGATAAATTCTGAGTGGTAATAAAGCACCTTTGCACACACACAGCTGCATGAGGAACTACCAGAGCAGGGGCCACAGCACACATTGAGTCCAAGGTGCAGCCACTGGCTTTGTTTGTGCAGGAAAATCTGCTTCATTTGCTGCAGCAAAGCCCACAGCAAAACAAAACAGTGGCTACCATGATTTCCACAGGTACCCTGGCCACGTGCTGTGACAGGACTCAGAATCTCTGAGCTGGTTGTTATCCCCTGGTGTGAGGAAGAAGGAAACTGAGGCAGGACAGGCAAAGAAGTCTCCAAAGTCCCTCAGGAAGCAGCAACAGGGTCCCTGGAGCTGTACAATGAGTTGAAGTCACACAGCTGCAGACAGTGGCTGCTTCAAAATACCAACAGCCACCAGGCAAGGACCCAGCTTTGGCAGAAGATAGGCTTGGAGAAGTCCAGGCTTGAAAAAAAGCAATTCCTATGAGTCCTGAATTCTCCCATTTTCATCAGCTTTTTTTCAGGTGTGGGTGTGGGGATTTCTACACCCAGACAAGCTTAGCCCCAAGGTCTGAGGTGGGGCAGACACCCAGAAGCACAAATCACAGTCACTGATGCTGGCAGCTCTGGGCCTTTTGCCTGAATATTTGTATTTCACTCACTTTGGATGTACAAGATCTCATGGGCCAAGTAAGTGTGACAAAAGAGGCGCAGAAAACTGGGGTTTTTCATCACAAACCCAGTAAATGGCAGCTGCAGGGCAGAAAAATCTTCACTCCTGCATCCCTCTCAAAGGAACATCTCATAAACATCTTTATGGCTCCTCTAATTATTTTGCTTGCCTGTAATTAATGCCCTTTTGCTCCCTGCAAGCTGGGTTAGATGGCTCTTACCACCCACAGCAATGTGCCTGTGGCTCCTAAGGCTCTGCAGAGCCCCTGCCCTGGCTGGGATTTGGTCTTTGAGCAAACCCAGGAGGGCTGGGGATCTCAGCCATGAGCAAATGGTAACAAGCTCCCTTCAGCCTGATATTTCTTGATTGACTGCACCTTTTTAAGCACCTACCTCAGTCTGTCATCAGTGGTGTGAGTGCTGGGAGCTGACCATACTCAGAGGGGGAGATGAGGCAGAATTTGGCAGAGAACTGCTGGAGCTGTAGCCAACCCTGACATGTTTTCCCTTCCCTTATAGAGAGTTCAGTTGGGCACATCCAGCTGTTTGTATTTCACTGGCACAAAAAAGTGACTTTGTCACCATGGAGACAGCGATGATTTGCGTCTTAATTAAGCAATGACAGATGCCCTACTGATAAAGGTAATCTTCAGCTTTGGATACCCATCAGCTTCCAGTTCCAGCATTCCCATTTATTACCAGGTGCTTCTGAAATCAAAATTTTACCAGGTGATTAATACTTTTGCTGTGTTTATATTCTGATGGGAACAAGTATTTCTCACTGGTGAGATGGTCAAATACTTTGGGATAGAGCAGAGTAGGACTGGCAGGGCAGGGGCCTGTTCTGTATATCATAAACCCTGTTCTGTATATCATAAACCCTGTTCTGTATATCATAAACTCTGTTCTGTATATCATAAACCCCCCTTGCCCAAAGAAGGGGGATTCAGGGAGGCCCAAACTGATCAGCAAGAGAATGGCCATGGAAATATGCATGACAGTGCACCACCAAGCTCCTCCAAATGGCTTCAAAGGCTGGAGAGTTGGGCACTCACAGGGCAGGCAATGTCCATAATGGATTTCCAGCCCTGGCAGCTTTCTTTCCTATTGCTGGATGCTGAAATTTCATTTTCACCTCCTCTGTGCTGAAGGGACATTGCTGCTGTGCACATGGTATAAAACAGTGCCAGGAGCAAGGGTGTAAGGAGCTGATCAGGTCAGTGGGCAGTGGAAGGAGCAGAGCAACCCCAGAGAAACTGCCATCAGATCCCACTGATTGGGAGTGCCTGAGGCGTGAGGCTGGAAAAGCCAGCTGAGCTGGAAGAAACATGATCCCAACCTGCTTTTGTTCAATGACCACAGACTGGTTCCAGAGAGCACGTGGTCCAGGGGCAGATCAGATCCTCAGAAATGAGGCTGGTGGAGCATCTCCTCCTGGTGTAGAGCATAAACTAAACACTTAGGGACACACAAACCCTCACAACAGGAGGAAACTGAGTCACAGGGAGGGCAGAGGTGGGTTCCTGTCCTTTAGTTGAGAATTAACTTTTCCTCAAGAGGTGTACAGTGGAGCACCAGAGCTTTCAGAGCCCTTTGGGTTTTATCCCATTGCTTGTTTGCTGGCTCTAGAGAAGGAGTGAGCTTAAATCCAAGCCCATCACACTTCAGTGGGCTTCATTCACATTTCTTTCACAAACACAAGGGCTTTTTGCCATGTGAATTTGCTGGCACTTGGCGTGATCTCAGCACACGTTGCCACTCTCTCTTTGGCAAAGGTCTGCAGTGCATCTTTCTCCTCTGGCCACCCATTTTCATTTAGCCCAACCCAGACAAAATTACTTATCTTTACAACTTCTTCTCACCTGCAGAAGCCTGACCAAAAAGCCTCAGGAGGAATGGTGAAAATGAGGATAGGCAGGTGGAGACTGACAACTGTGCAGGTTATAGGAAAGCCATACAGGTCAAAAATTGCTTAAGGAATTTCAATCCAAATGGTTATTCCTTTGCAGGCATATTTTGGGAATACTGAATGCAGTGTTCTGTCCTACAAAAGATGGTACTCCTACATCAGAGGCATGGATTAAGCCAAGCAGATAACAGAGGTGGGGAAGGATGAAAGTGCAGCTGATGACAGGAAATGGAGCTGCTTCACTGTGGTGATATCTCGGCAGAAAGCAGTGAGGGCATTTCTCCTTCTGCCATGTAAAACCAGAGTTAGCAGTCAGGTCAGGTTCCTCCCAGGAGGATTGTTTAGCCTCCTGTTCTCCTTTGAGCTCTGTGGCATGCTGAGCATCTCCCACGCTTGAAGGGCAGGAGACCCCCGCCTGAGAACACCAAAAAGTTAATTGGAAAGAGCAGCCATGAAAAAGGCCTGACCTTTTCCTGAATCACAGCCCAGTGCTGAGCAACAGAGGTCATCCAATTAATGGGGAAAAGGATGCTGGAAGAAAACTTTCAGCCTTGAAGGAGTGATGTTGTCAGCAGGGCCCCGTCACGGCGCGCTCGCTGTCCAGGCAAGATCCCTTCTCAAAAAGAAATCAGAGGTTCCAGCCCTCGGATGTGGAGGGTTGTCACCAACAAGGACGTGGTTCTGTGAGCTCCAGCAGCATTGCTAGAGGTTGGCCATGGTCCCAAAACCCTGCTAAAATCATGCTCCTGGCTCTGGAGGTTTTTGCTGTTGGTAAAGCTGAACTCGGTTCCAAGGGAAGCAGCCAGGTAAGAAGAAGATTTCAGATTTGGCTGATTCTCCATGCTTTGAGATTTCAGATTCTCCATGCTAACAGAAAGAGAGGAGACTGCTTCTGTATCCCATTCTCTTCTCATGTCTAAACCCTAGTAGGTTTCCTGCTCTCCAGGGACTCCATTAAATTTAAAAAGAAACTCCTCCCTTGGCACTTTTTATGGCATTCCCTGGGTTATTCTCCAGGCTCCAGCAGACTGAATGCACAGGATTCCTTCAAGCTGGTCCAATGGACCACGTCACCAGCTCATATCCACTGGGATGTCTCTCATTTCACTGGCTGACAAAGATGTTCCTCTTTTTTCTGATGAAGGAAAGCAATCACTGCTCAGTGCCACAGGTCATTAGCCAAAAGTGTCACTGCCTTATGCAAATAAACTCCCCTCCTTTGGGCTTCAAACCACTGGGAAATCATGTCATTTGGAACAAGGTAGATTATTCAGGTGCATATTAAAAGCAGGTGAATTGGGACTCTGATCTTTCCTCCACACTGACTTTCTGCATAGAACATAAACACTTAGAACCAGCCTGATTCCCAGGCCTGGGCTTGTCTGTCTGTGGGTGTGATGAGATCTCTGGTACCCAGGTCATTCTCCACACTGTACTCATCAGACAGACTTAAAAAGTCATGAGAAGTGCAAGGGAGAGAAACAGTTCAACTTTTTCACCTTCTACAACCCCATTAAAGTGTCAAAAACAAGGCTAATACAAGGAAATCAGTCAGGGTGGATCTAATTGCATGTTCTCTGGATCAGAACAGACTTCTGTTTAGTCAGAGGTTCAAAAGAAAGCAGCCAGAGAAACTATAAACTCAAAATAATGAAAAGAGTTGTTAACTTTAAAGTGATTTCCCACCAGCCATTACCAGCCACTCCAGAAAATATGAACTCTGGTGTAAAAACCCTCCAAAACTCATTGGTGCTGACTGACAGCACTCAAGAGGAACACCAGGAAAAGGGTGTAAAAAAAGAAGTATTTGATTAACTAAGAGATGGAAGCAAATGAGGTAAATGGACAGGCAGCAGCTGTTCAGGGGGCTGTGGAAAAACCAAACAGCTGGAATTTCAGATCACAGAAAAATCATTGAAAGAATACTTCTTGGAGTGCTTTCTCCAAAGAGGTCTGCTATTCTCTTACCTATTGTATTTAATGTGGTCATAAAGAGTAAAACTAATACATGTATAACTAAAAATCAAGCAGGGATTACCAGAGCAGTACATCAGAGACATGTCACATTTACTACAGCACCTGCTTAGCAAGCTTAAAATCAATTTTAAAAAATGTAATTTTCACATATCTTAAATAAGTCATTGATCACAGCTATTTGCTTTCTGAAGAAATACAAGCAGGTGTTACCAAGAGGTTTACTCCCTTTGGCAGGGGTTTTACTTGTTTCTCTAACAGCAGCATATGAGCCCTGTGTGAGGAAGGCACGGGGGATCCTCTCTTCCATTTTAAGGCAGGAGAGATATTTGCAAATAAATGCTGTAATTAAAACTGACATCTTTTTGCTTGACTGCTAACAGTGACCACAAGGATGAAAATGACACCAGTCCCACCAGGGGCAGGGACAGCTCTCGTTGTAGCAGATTAGGGAGAGCATTAAGGAGAGATGAAGTGGCTTGTGAGGTCTTTCCCAGGGATGCTGGATGGTTCCTGTGGTCCACAATGCCATTCCCAGCATGATGACTGGCACTGGTGGAGAGGAGAGCTGCCAGCTCTCAGGGGAGCTTTGTTTGCAAATATTCTCCATGCCTGAGGGGCAGAGAGAAAAACTCTCAGCAAAGGCAGAGAGGGGTGGTGTGACAGTGAGAGGGTGGTGAGGACAGCTGGCTGGTTTAAAGGTTTAAAGGACAGCTGGCTGGTTTAAAGGGACAAACAAATCAGCAATTCAAATACTGCTGGCACAGAAACTCCATTACCAAACACTCTGCACCCTCTGTGTTCACTGCAGACCTGGGCACAGGGCAAGCACAGAAAAGTCAGAGGCTGCAGATAGGTGACACCCAGAATTTCCAGGAGCGCCTCTGGGCACTCACCTTCCTTCACAGCTTCCCAAGGGCTGCATAAACTTCACCCAGACCGGGTTCCTGGGGCCAAGGGGGTGACAGGGCACAGCAGAGGAGTCCTGTGGAAACCTGGGGGCTCTGGAGATGGGGGAACCCCAGAGAAGGTGACACCAAGATGTGATGGGTGCTGAGGGTGCCTGGGACATTCAATTTTACTATCCACCAGTGTACTCTCCCCTCTGGGAGGAGTTCTGCCAGGAGGGGCAAGGTGGGGCCCTCAGGTGACCCTGTGTGTGGCCCTGGTGTCCAGGAGCATCCCCAGCATCCTGCCTAGAGCTCCTCTCCTTCTCCAAACACGGAGCCTGAGACTCTGCCCTTGGCAGCCACATTGCTGCTCATTTCTGGAGGAATTTAAAAAAAAAAACTATGTGGCAATTTCACAACCCTGTGACACCAATCAGGACCCATAAGCAGCTTCCTGAAACATCACCCTTGGTAGCTATGCTGTGTCTTGCTGGCAATTAGATGCCAATGATTAATAAGGTGTGGCTGATTCGGTGTCTCTGACTTTGTGGTTTTGTTTTGTTTTTTTTCTCTTCTCCTCTTGTTGCCTCTTGAAGTGTAAATTTAGCTAATTTATTCTGGCCAGCACAGCAGCATAAGAGCTTGGGTGTAACTTCCATTTTTTCCTGAAAGGAGGCTCAGGTGGCTCGAATCCAACACCACCTATTAAACAACCAGGTCCTTCTGCTTCAACTTCTGCTTGAGCTTTGTGAGTGCCACCTATCACTTGGTATGCAATTGTGTGCTCTTCCTTTTGTCTGAAATGAAACATAGAGTTTAAATCCTATTTGCATACAGCCAGCTCTATGAATGGCACCCTAGAAACTGGTGTGGGCCACTCCATGAGTAAAACAACAGGAATGCAGTCAGCACCAGCCCACAGCTTGTAAAAATCACATTTCATTATCTCTAAAAAATTAGCTAAAAGTGCCTTAAAATACACACTCAGCAGAGGGCTGATCAAAACAACTTAATTAGAGACATGAGGCTATTTACACTGACTTTTGCTTATTTTAATTTAGCCTTAATTTTCATGTTCGAGAGTAACCAAGCTAAACAAAACTCACGTGGCTTCATGGAAAGTCATGTCATGAACAAAAGCAGCTCTCACCCTGTGCAGGAAAAGGAGACGGGTGGTACATGGCAATCCAGGCTGATCCAGAAATGCCACGGGTGTGTGGGCACCCCAGGTGGAGCAGTGCCTGATTCTTGCTCCAGCACGGGGATCTCCTGTCCATGCCCCTCCTAGAGCTGCTCAGAGCAGGTCCCAGACCCCCAGAGACATCCCATGGTGTCCCTGCTCCCTGTCCCCTCCCTGTCCCCTAAAGGGACAACCAAGCCCCCCAGTGGAGCCATGAGGAGTCCAGCACCCTGCCCAGGCCTCAGGTGAGATTCAGGCTTGGACTTGACCTAATTCCTTGTGGAAGCACATTCTGCAGCCTCCCAAAATGCCTGTGCTTTACTTCTGATGGTGTTGGCTGAGAAATGGCTTTACACTGTAGAAAAACATTTTCATCCCTCTGCACCCGACTTCTCCTCCTCTACCAGCAGGTTCCTCTGTTGTTTGGAAAGGATGCAAAACACAGAAATACAGACAGGGATATGGCATCTGGAAAAGGGGAAAACACAGAATGAAGGGTCCAGAATGATTTAAAAGTTCCAGAAAGGTGCAAAACTTCCAGAAATATTTTAAAATGTCACTGGTCAGTTTGACAGAGCCACAGTGTGAAGCTCCACTCAGCAGCAGCACACACCTGTGGGGTATCCCTCTGCTTTCCTTGCCTGTGCAGCACCAGGCTGGCACCTCTGGGGATCACAGCCATAGAGATTTTCATTTTAAAAAATAAAATTTAATTGTTTTTTTCTTTTCTGGCAGAGATATTAGACACTGCAGCACTGGACTGAGTGTCTGGGTAACAAGGCAGGCATCAGAGTGCAATGGAAGATGAGAAGTGCAGAGTCTCCTGAGAACCTGGTTGAACCTACAGTCTGCATCCCACCCATCCTCACCATGCAGCTCTGAGAGAACTCAGGATGACAGAAAAAACTTGAAAACCACAGAGGTTTTCTTCAGCCTGCAGGAAAAAAAAGTAGAGGAAAAGATGGGTCAAGGACTATTCCCCTCAGTGACCAATTCTCTCCAGATAAATTCAATATGAACAAATTTATGTTGCTGGTTTGGAAAGAAGAAAGAGAAGGAAATGAGCTGGCCAGGATCCAGCTATCAGAGCACGGACAGCAGGGTGTCCAAAGCCCTAGACACCCAAACAAGATGGACAGCCTGGTCCTGTTTGAATACTACAGCTTTAAACTCCTTGACCTTTTTTAAAGAATGGCCAAAATACGAGAACTGAAACTGGCTAAGGGCCAAATCTCCCATTTCCTGTGGCAGTTAATGTTTTGTCCTAGCAGAACCAGCAGTCCCTTCCTTCCTTCCTTCCTTCCTTCCTTCCTTCCTTCCTTCCTTCCTTCCTTCCTTCCTTCCTTCCTTCCTTCCTTCCTTCCTTCCTTCCTTCCTTCCTTCCTTCCTTCCTTCCTTCCTTCCTTCCTTCCTTCCTTCCTTCCTTCCTTCCTTCCTTCCTTCCCTCCTTCCCTCCTTCCCTCCTTCCCTCCTTCCCTCCTTCCCTCCTTCCCTCCTTCCCTCCTTCCCTCCTTCCCTCCTTCCCTCCCTCCCTCCCTCCCTCCCTCCCTCCCTCCCTCCCTCCCTCCCTCCCTCCCTCCCTCCCTCCCTCCCTCCTCCCTCCTTCCCTCCTTCCTTCCTTCCTTCCTTCCTTCCTTCCTTCCTTCCTTCCTTCCTTCCTTCCTTCCTTCCTTCCTTCCTTCCTTCCTTCCTTCCTTCCTTCCTTCCTTCCTTCCTTCCTTCCTTCCTTCCTTCCTTCCTTCCTTCCTTCCTTCCTTCCTTCCTTCCTTCCTTCCTTCCTTCCTTCCTTCCTTCCTTCCTTCCTTCCTTCCTTCCTTCCCTCCTTCCCTCCTTCCCTCCTTCCCTCCTTCCCTCCTTCCCTCCTTCCCTCCTTCCCTCCTTCCCTCCTTCCCTCCTTCCCTCCTTCCCTCCTTCCTTCCTTCCTTCCTTCCTTCCTTCCTTCCTTCCTTCCTTCCTTCCTTCCTTCCTTCCTTCCTTCCTTCCTTCCTTCCTTCCTTCCTTCCTTCCTTCCTTCCTTCCTTCCTTCCTTCCTTCCTTCCTTCCTTCCTTCCTTCCTTCCTTCCTCCCTCCCTCCCTCCCTCCCTTCCTCCCTTCCTCCCTCCAGGGCAGACAGGAAAACCTGCATCTACAGAACACAATAAATATGACTGAGAGAATTTCAGGCTGATCTAAAGAACGAAAGGAAGGCAGGAATGCAATGCTACATGAGCATGAACCTGGCACAAGTGAGCAGTGAGGGACTAATAAAGTGGAGACTGGAAACAAAGTCTTATTAGATGGGCAACTTGGAGCTAGAAAAAGTCTTTGTCAATGAAATAAAGAGGCCTCGTTTCTTGCTTCAAGTGTTACCTATAAAAGGTTGCACCTATACTGCCTCTGGTTCTGTTACCAAGTCCATGTGTTCTTTCATTTTTTTATTCCTGCCGCCCCCATTCCATAATTTTCTTGCTTCTAAGAATGAAAAATATATGTAATCAATTTCTGAATTTCTCTTGCCTTTTACTCTCAACAGACTTTACCAGAAATATGAAAGAAAGTAGCAAAAAGAAGGGTTTGAAGCAATTATTTTAAGAATTTCTTCTGTTCAGGGTGTGATTAACACTTGGCAATCAAACCAGCAGGGATTGCAAAGACCTGACTGCATGACCTGCCAGTGGAAGGAAAATGCAAGCACCATAAAAGTTTATTGGAAACACTTCCAGCTTTCCCAGGGTGGGCAGCTGCCTCTCCCTGCCCCTTGCACCCCATATCCCGTTCCCAGGAGGGTGAGAAGGAGCTGGCCAGGGTCTGGAGTGATCAGAGGCTGCTTTTGTGGGGCTCTCTGCAGTCACCCCACTGGCCCACGAGGACATCTCCCCACGAGGCTCCTTGGCCAGCCTGGCAACAGGGACCTGAGTCAAAATGCTCTTCCTGTCTCCTGCTCCTCCCTCACCCTTTCCTGTGGATTCCTCCTGCTGTGGAACAACTCCTGCTGGTGCTGTGTGCACCTGGATTGGCCCTTCACCTGTCTCAGGCTGGAAATGGGAGTGTTCTGTCCCCATCTGTCACAGGTGGGACAGTTGTCCCTGTTCTTTGGGCAGTTTTCTTTATCTCTCCCACAGCCAATCCTCCCTCCAGAACTCTGCTGTCCTTGGCCACTGAGTGTCCCTGCAGGGCTGATCAAATTCCAGCATCCCATGGGGAGATGCTCCGCCCAGGGGAGGAGCCAAGCATTCCTACCTGGATACAATCTGAGCCTGGAACAGCACAGCAGCCTTTGCCCACTGCATTCCCAGAGGAGCAGCTTTCTCCTGCCCTGCATTCCCAGAGGAAGAGCAGGCCCATCTCCAGCAGCCCTGGAGCTTCAGAGGAAAACTGCAGCCTTGTGCAGGATCCCTGCTCCAGCAGAAGCACAGCTGGCACTGCAGGAGGGCTGAGCCCCCATGGGATGGGGCTGTGCCACCACCCTGACACACAGGGCTCAGCTCCTGCTCTGACTCTGGCTGTGGTGTTCTGTATTACTGCATTGGGGGTTTTTTTTGTTGTTGTTGTTTGGGGGGTTTTTTGGGTTTTTTTGTTTCTTTTGGTTTGGGTTTTTTTTGGTTTGTCTTTTTTTAATTTTATTTTCTTCCCTAATAAAGAACTGCTGTTCCTACTTCCATATCTTTGCCTGAGAGCCCCTTAATTTCAAAATTATAACAATTTGGAGGGAAGGTTATACATTTTCCATTTCAGGGGAGGCTCCTGCCTTCCTTAGCAGACACCTGTCTTTTCAAACCAGGGCAGGCTTTGAGCTTTAGGCACACCCTGAGCTGCTGTGCTCCCCTGTGCCTTTGGGGCTGTGCTGTAACACCCCATTGACCATCCAGGCCCAGACATCTCCCAACTTCTTTTGCAAATGCCTCCTACACACTTCCTTATCACTTTAATGGTGTCACAGTTATTTAATTTAGCTCCTTGGAGTTTCATTTTCATTTTAATTTCCCCAAGGTTCTCTTACTTATTTCTTCTTTTTCTCTGTCTCTATTTCAATGTCTGCTCTCAGCTCTAACTGAGGTTCTTTCTGGGCCAAGCCAAGATGTGTAGCTGGAGAACATTGGTCTAAATCTGCTTTTTAAATTCTGCAATTAAAGATATTGCATTATTTGAAGCAACTTTCTGGAGATTTCTTGATGGCAGAGGTTAAGGCATGAACAGCCTTAACATGAATGTTGTTTAGCCACAGACTCCAGGTTCATGAGTGGTCACAGGCATGTCTGTGTAGCCATTTGTGTTAAGTTTTACAAGTCCCCAGCTGCTCACCCTTGGCTGATTTTGCTGTGACAAAGCCTGGAGGAAAATGAACAAGGGGTTATGACCCAAAATATGTCGTCAATGACTCAGACAAGAAGTTTCTCCTCAGTACCACAGGGCAAACTCCAGAAAGCTTGGTGGATCTGAGACATTTTCTCCCTGGAAATTATTAAGCCCTAGAGAACCAAGATAATGCTAAAGCAAAACATGATCTGTTATCTTTGAAGCGTTGTTTCTAATTTAATTTTAATGATGCTTATGAGAAATATGACGTCTGTCTCTGCTTTATAATTGCTGTATATTCTATCTCCAGGGCTCTAATGTCATTTTACAGGGGTCTTGTTGATTTCCTGTTGTGTATATCACAATGCAGCTTCAGACTGTTTGGTAGATTTGCTGGAAATTGCAAATTATAACTTCCCTCCTCCGACATGGGTTATGTGGCAAACATGAGTTTATTAGCTCTGTCATAAAAGGCAACATTTTTTCTGCTGTAGCTGAGGCTGAATTATGGATCTGAAAATGTTAGGTCTCTTATGAAAGTGTATAAAGAAATGTTATACCAATAAGATATCCAAAATTAATGGAAAAAATGGAACTCTTGAGAGGTTCTGACTTTTTCGCATTCATTGTCCCAGCAGTCACTTTATCTGTACTCAATTTGAGATTGCAAGATTAATTCACTTTTTTTTTTTCCTGTGGGTTGCCAGGCAATCAGATCTCTCTTTTGCCATTTCAGCCTGTCTTGCTCTCTGAATGAACCAGGATCCAGCAGCACATTTTAATTTTTATTATTAAAATTATTAATTACTCCCTTCTGTTCCAGCAGTGCCTCTTTCTGGACAAGAGGACATGCTGATTTTAGCCTTCATCTCTCCACTTCCTTGGGACACACCAAGTATTTTATCACAACAGTTTTTTCAAGCACCACAAGTGTTCATTGAAAACATTTCTCAATGTTTTTGGAGGCACTTAACAACTATTGCATTTCCTAATTTCATGTGCTCTTCTCAGCCTTGATTGCTGATCTCTCTCCTTACCTGTGCAGGCAGTAAAGCTGCAGAAGAACCAAAGCAACATCTCAGAACTTGGTATTCCAGTTCAGATCTGAGTTTTTTTGCAGCCAAGTCTTCGTCTTAGAATGAAATGGGAGCAGGATCACAGAATTCCTGAATTGTTAAGGTCAGGAGGAACCTCTGGAGATCATCCAGTCCAATCCCTGCCAGGGCAGGGTCACCTGGAGCAGCTGACACAGAGACACGTCCAGGGGGAATGCCTCCAAGAGGAACACTCCATCACCTCCCTGGGCATCCTGTGCCAGGGCTTCTACATCATCTGAAATGGAATGTGGGAAATCTTGAGCAGATGTGAGGAAAAAAAGGGTTCTCAGTGGAGGTGTGAAGGGGAGTCTTGATGGCACAAAGCAAGCCATCTGATCCAGGTGTGTCCTGAACTAGGGGACCTCCAGCGGTCCCTTCCAGCCATGATCTTCCACCTTCCCTGTCTTCCCTGACCAAAAAAACCCAGAAAAAACATGTGTGACTGGCAAAACAGCAAACACAAGGCAGCTGTTTTTCATTCCATAGGTACACCAGTAGAATATAACACCTCTTTGTACTGGAAATGAGCTGACAAGCAGTTTTATGCCCATCAAACACCAGGAAAAAAAGCCTCATCAGCCCCATTTCTCACTGGTCTGTCCACAGCAACATTTTCAGCTATTAGGGCAGTAATACATAACTAATGCTTTCTTATTTGGCAGCCTTATTAAACCCTGGAGACTGAGTTAAGCTCCCAGTTTGTTACATTATTAAGCTTGTCATTCATTATTAGATCAGTCCGACTTTATTGCAGCTCTGAGCCACAGACTATTAAATGCCAAAATCAGCATATATGCAACATTAAGAGAGCAGGAGCCCACAGAAAGTTGGGGAAGGCAAAATTTTAAGCTGTCACCTCATCATTCATGTTTATCAGAGAGGAAGAAGCATCCCAGCAAGAATTACAATGACAGAGCCTGGTTCTTCACAGCCTTCCTCCCATGAGGAAGGGCTGCACCCCAGCCCTTGGGATGATGGATGAGGTTCTGTTTGATGGCTGGGGTACTCCAGGCCCTGGGGGAGTGGTGGCCACAGAGCAGCTGGGCTGTCCAAGGGGAGATGGAGCAGTTTCTGTCTTCTCAGCAGCAGCTTCATTCTGTTTTTCTTGGGGAGTTCCCTGTCTGCCTCCTGTCTGATGCTGTTTCAGGTCTTAACCTTGCAATAGGAAGAAAGTTATGGCAACCAGTCCAAATTTCATTATTCAAGGTGAAGTTTAACCATTCCTTCAGTCTCATCATGGTGCTGGTATCTCCTGAAGGACAGACAGGAGGTCTCCATACCAACACCCAGCATTTGTTCTGTGCTGGGCAGGGTCTGCTGTGCAGATAATGTGGGCACAGAGCACTCATGTCTCTCTGCTGGTGGACTTTACCTCATTTTGAGAGGTTACTTGGTTTGTGGGCAAATAATTAGCCAGTTTTTGAATTTTTCTTATGTAACTTCAAGTTTTATTACAGGAAAAGCAGTTTTTGTCTTTCTCTTAGAATACTGATCTTGCATTTTTCATTTTGGATCTTACAAGTTTCTTTTCTCATCCCCTATAATTCTAAATTCTCTGATGCATTTCTCAAAAAGGCCCTGCAAAGACTGAAATCCCCACATTTAAGGAGCAAATGTTTATGTAATACAGGTGGGTTTTTTCTGCAGAACACACCTTTGATCTGTCATCCATATTTCATTTCCTTGCCACAACGATTTCCTATTTGATGTTAATAAGGGATATTTTTTCCATTCTTTTCATAAACTGTTTTTCTTTACAGTTTATCAAGATCAAAGAGCAAACATTATAGTTTTTGATCAAACATGCACTTGTTTTGTGGCTCTCATCTTCTCCTTTAATTATCTGGCCATTCATAGAACATGTCTGATGTGCTCCTGGTGGGGTTTTCAGTTGCTTCACCCCCTGTTCAGTCCTTCTGGTCATGTGATTGTCCTACTCTTTAATTCCTCTAATGAGCTGAGAAAGAGAAAACATTTGTGAATAAATCCATGTGGTAGGGAAACTTTTCCACATACCCTTGAGGAAGTCAAGGGTAGAAGGAGGCTCAGAAGTCTGGCAAGCCTGTACAGCAGTGATTCAGCCTCTGAGTGAGCACATGAACATCAAAACCACCTTTTGCTCAGCCTCTCAGGGCTCATTTACAGTCATATCAGCTTTTCCTGGCAGGAGGTCCCAACAGGACCATGTAAAGGTCAAGTCCCTGTTTGTGAGCACTGCTTGACCTGTTTGCCAGGAGATGGGACCTGGGACTTCAGCCACCTATTTTCTCCTGCTGTGGAAGTATTATTTTTATGAAGTATTGGGTGACCACATAGGTTTTTTTCTGTTATTTTATCAACAGGTGACATTGAAGCCTCCAGCATTTGTATTCAGAAATTCTCCCTTCAGCCCTCGTGCTCAGGTTGGAGCTGAATCGACCCCCCAGGGTTTTGTGGGGTCTCTTCCCAATCTTTATTCCCAGATTGCTCTGAAACTGACAAGGCTGTACCAGATGAAGGAATGAGCCAGGCTCACGTTTGCCTTTCACTAGGTACCAGGAGATTTGAACAGAGAACAAATCAATGGCATAATGCTGAGATACTTTTGAGACTCTAAATAAAAAATCAAAGCCGGGCCCATGTGGAGCTTCTCAAAACCAAAGCTGTGTGTGGAAAAACACCCTGTGTTTCGACAAGACAGTTGCTAGAGGGGTTTCTCATGTTTAACACCACATCCCAAGGACACTAGACATTTTGCTAACACCCAGATGACCTATGTTCAAATGCATCATGCATCTCAATGTATATGACAGCAGTGTTGCCATAGCTGTCAACTGTGGAGGTTGCTGCTTTATTTCTTATTTGATGTACAGTCTGCACCTGAGAGCTTTTTGGTTTTCAACACCTTTTTCACTTGGTCTGAACGTAATGTGCCTTGTCATGAAGGGTCTTGAAAGGCCTTGGGTTCACCCTGAGAGAGAACAGCTTGACCCTGTAGTGAAACGTCACACTCTCCTTTCAGCTCTGTCAAAAACAAGAGTCCTTAAAAACAGCCAAGAGCAGTTTATTGGCATCACTGCAGCTAAAGCAGCTTGCTTGGTGTTGGAGACACCATCCTCCCTGTGATTCTCTGAAACACTTTCCCTGTTAATATTTCAGCCTATGGGAGAACCATCCCAACAAATAATTCTGGAATTGAACACCCCTTTGCACACCTTCTCTTGAGTAGAAAGGAACCTTTCTTGAGAACATGCACTACATCACTAGGCAAAGAGAAGTGCTTCATAAACATGAGCCCCTTAAATATATCTGAAGTGTTATCCTGACTTGAAGTAACAATTTTTTTTAATGAGGAGTTTAAATCTGACTGTTTATGAATTGTTGCTGTCAGTGCCTTTAGCAATTCCTGTCACTAAACTTGATTAAAAAATTTAGCACTTGAAGTCTATTTAGAACTATGCTTAGAGTTAGGATATTCAAAATCTCAATACATAAAAAATGAGGAGAATTAGAGAATTGTTAAATTTCACATACTCTCTCATTTGGCAGTCTGACTGAAAGACAACAATAAAAAAATCAGTGTTATTTTATGATGAGTCTGCTCTGTGGCAGGAGAACAGCAGGTCCAGCCCACAAAAACTTCATTGTTTATTTTTTGCATTTTCCAAATAATACACTCTCTTCTAATTTTATATCATTCTTCATATTCCTGGCTTGAAAATGTTTACATGCAAGATCATATCCATTTCATTTGAAGGTGGGTATCCAATTATTTTTAGCAACCTTAGTGAAACTTTCCTAACAGAAAAATCTTTAGGCAAAAGCATTAAAAATTGGGAAAAGGGAAAAAAAGGAAAATGGAAAGGAAAAGGAAAAGGAAAAGGAAAAGGAAAAGGAAAAGCTGAAAATATGTCTCATAAACAATGTTATTCATTTATTTTCCCAACTGCCTCTCCCGATCATGCTGACACATTCCTCAGGGCATTTTCCCCTTGCTTGCTACTCTCAAGTGCATGACTTTCAGAAACTTTCTCATTTTAATCACATCCTGCAATAAAGTTCTGAATGGAAAATGAGAAGCTCTGAAAGAGACAATGTCACTGAAAGGTGACAGAACTGAAAGACCTTGCTGTGAAATTCGGGAGACAGAATGGTTGATGCCACCAGACCCACGGAGTCCTTGCTCATCCAGCTCATGGTTACCAACAAAACTGGCCCACAACACCTGACTCAAGATGTTCATGTGCATCCTGATGGACTTCACAGGAGTAAATGTGCTCTGAGTTGCTTCATGACCCAACACCAGAGATTTTGGGTACTCTGAGCTTCCCAGGCTGCACCATCTCACTTCCACAGGACACAGGGACACTCTGTAAGTGTCTCCTTCCTCAAGTGACTTCAGAACAGCTGCTTTGAGACTTCAGCTTCTCCAGCATTCCTCCTTGGAGGAGGATGCTCCTGCAGAATACACACACTGGTGGTTGGGCACGTCCCCAGGGGCCACACGATTCATGTGTGCCATGCTTGTCTCTGCCTTTCCTGAGGTGACAGGCACAGGGGGCTGCAGTGTCCTTCGGGAAATCCCTGCAGCAGTGAAAGGCAGAAGCTTATGTCCCTTGCTCCTGCACGGTGCAGCAATCTGGATATGAAATATCAGCATGGTTGTTGAGCAGAACATGTTCAGAAGTTCAGGGATGAGAGTTATTCCCACTGGGAATTCTGCACACCAGTGAGGAGAGCAAAGATGTCAGGAAGTATTTTTGTGAGGAGACCTTGGTTGGGTGAAGGGTTTGAGCATGAGGCCAGGAGTGGAGGTGGAGAATGGCAGGAGGAAGTTGAAGCTTGGTTTTCGATTGTGTCAGGACCCAGGACATTCCTCTGACTGCCCTGGATTATTTGAGACCCTGGCAAGGGGCTCAGAGACCTTGGCACAGACCAAACCACCTGTTCCTTTGATTTTAGTCCATGGAAAAAATTACCAACTTTGTGTGAAGATTTACAAGCCACAAGAGTTTGAGTAGAATTTGAGATAGTTAATACAGTTAATTTGAATTGAGATAGTTGACATAGTTAATTTGTCACAGGGTGAAAAAGTAGAATTTTGGGGTTTTAGAATGGGGGTTCAAGAGGCAAGATGGAGGAATCTGGGTGTGTCCTGTCCTTTCTTCTCCTTTTCTTGCCCTCCATCTTCTGCTGTGATGGTGGCACTTTTGGATTGGTTGAGAGTAGAGACAGACTGTCTAACATAGGTGATAGGTATTGGAAAATTATTTCAAATAAAGTATAGTTCTTAGTATAAAATGTTAACAGCATCCCAAGGGCGGTCAGTGTGCCACAAACTGACCTGCAGGACAGATCTCAGCAGGTCAGAGAAAGAATGTTATAGATAAGGAAAAATAAACAACTTTAAAAAGCAGAACCAACGAATCTCGACTTCTTCGGTCACGGGGCTGGGAAAAAAAGGACTTTCTAACACCTCGGGGTCATCTCAACCACAGAAACCCGAGACCATTGCTGTTGGTAGGACCATCACTAGAGGGAGACCAAGACCTACCCTATGGTTGGTAGATCTATCCTCCACCTCACCTCAGACTGGAATACAGCAAGGAAACTTTGACTTACCATTCCCTTCAATTCCCAGAAATGTTTGGGGTCCAGCTCTGGGAAATAGTTTGGTGTGATTGTTACCATCAAACAGCACAGTCTGCATGAATGGTGCATTGTATCCTCAGGATTTCCTCCCATTTTTATGCCATGAGCCTGGTTCAAACTTACCAAGCGTTTCCATTTGCCTGGTTTTATTATATTTAGAGAGGAGGATTTGGTCTGGTGTCAGGGGAGAAATATCTACACCTGAAGTACATCTGAATAACATCTGAAGTACATCTGAAGTCTACATCTGAGGTTAGGCTTCAAACACTGCCTGGAGCTTTTCCACTGGGAAAACTCTGTTGTTTCTCTGCTTTAAACAAAGTGCAATTGAAAATTTTATACAATAGGCTTGGAATTTCTCATGGTGGTCAAGGTGATATTTACTCTTGAAAGTTTATCTTTTGCTTTTGTGCCTGCAGTGAGCTGGAAAAGAGACTCTGTGGAACTTGCTGGAGGGGCTGTGCCAGGGTGGTGTCCCCTCACTGCCCTCACCCAAAGAAGGCATCCATGCAACACCTGCAGTCCATTGCAACCAGAGCAGCGTGACCACACCTGTGCAACAGGTAACACAAGCTCTTTGCTTCCTGAGTAACAAGCCAGTGGGGAAGGACCTCAGGTAAAAATCTCATACCAGCTGGTTGGTTCCCTTTCCTAAGTGAGGTGCTACTTTTGCAACAGAAGCAGGAGAAACACTGCCTAGTTTGAAGCCTACGTTATTGTAATTGCCAAGATATTCTGGATGTAGAAGTTTCTTGCTAAAGTCTTCAATTTCCTGACAAAATTATGTTTTCTGGCTCCTTTCTGGAGCACGTGTGTGAACTGAAATTTGTTTGCAGCTTGTGTTTGCTGGGTGCTTATGGCCTCTCCTCCTTCTGGGAGCAGCTGATGCAGAAACATTTGCATTGCAGCCTGATGAGGCTCATCAAGCACTGCTAGTGTAAACACCATCAGATTTACAAAACAGCTTGTGTCCAACAGCAACTGCTGATGGAGGCAGTGACAGTCCCCATCCATCAGCTGGGGAAGGGCACAGCTCATGTCTCAGCCCAGCCCTCATTCTTATGCAGCTGGTGGGATGTCTGTCCTGCTGGGATGCAGCCAAGGCTGTGAGGGAGAGGACCTGCTGGAGGGATGCCACCCAGCTCTGGTGTGGGCAGGGGAAGCAGCAGAGAATGCTGTGGGGCTGGGGGCAGGAAAGCTCTGCCTTGGCCCTGTCTTCACTCCAGACTCTGGGGGAGAAAAGGTATTGGCTGGCTTTTGCACCAGGTTTCAGTGCTGCAGCTGGTCTCTGCTCCCGTGTTCCCTGAGCTCTGTCCTCCCGTGCACTCAGAGTTGCTGAAGGTTTGTGTCCCACACTTTTTCACACTTTGGCTGTTTTGTCATCTTCTCCCCTGGTGCTGCAATATGTTACCTGTCAGATGGGATTCAGCTCTGCCTGACAGGTGGGGTGTGCCCAAAGACCTCTGCACTGATGATGTTTTCTCCTGCAAAAAGTAACTGGGAACCCAGCCCTGTGTTACCTTGTCTTATCATCACCCATAAAGCTGGAGTGTTGGCCTATTAATCAATCCACTGTGCAGCTCTTAGGACATGTTTTCAAGGGAAAGAGTAGAGAATTAAGGGTTGAAAACAGTGTCAGGATTCCTGCACATAGTTCCTCACACAGTGGTTTTTAAATGCACCCTGAAAATCACACTGTGGCTCCCAACAAAATCTAATCAGTTTGTTGTGTCACAAAGTAACTTCATCAGCCAAGGAAACTTGTGATGGATTCATTTAGTCACAGTATTAATTAATCAAAACACAGCCTCACTGCACACCAACCTGCTCCTGAGCCCCAAAAGGAGTCACAGAGGCAACACCCACCTCCCTCCAGCCTCAGTGGGCTTGTGGAAATACCTGCATGTCCATGAAAGACTCAGTGTGACAGCAGCCAGCCCAGCCATCCAGCTACCCCACGTGTGTGCCCTGAGCTGGACAGCCCCCTGGAGAAGAGCAGGTAATGCTGGGAAGGTTTATTTCAAATAGCTCCTTCATTTAATTTACTCCTTTAGTGTGCACAGCAAGTTCTTCTGCAGTAGTTCATGGCTGGGTTCTACCAAATGTGTTGGTCATCACTGCTGGCCTGGACTCCTCAAGCTGGAGGAGCTCCTGGGGCATCACTTTGCCATCAGGCGTGTCTCCCAGCAGTGCTCCTGGCTCTTTGGATGGCCCTTGAGGGATCTTATCTCCATGGTCCTCCTCACAAGCCATGTGGAAAGCCAAGGTCTCCCTGCCATGCCCTGCCATGGTAGTAAGCCCCTGGCTGCTTTCAGGGCTGTGAGGATCTCTCAGGTCTCTCACTTCAGGCCAGTAACACCAGAGCCACATTTATGGATCTGCAGGAAGCACAGGGTCTCCCTTAGAGCCAGCCTGAGACCCCTCTGCTGAACCAGGGGTGGATTTCCTTTCTCTGAAGAACAAAATCCTCCCTAAACCAAAACATGGTACATTGAATCAGGGAGCTATGGAAGAGCAGATCTAAAAAATATTTTTCAACAAATAGAAAGTCTTATCAAGGACCTGAGTGAAGAAAAAAAACCCTGAGGAACCAGTCAGAGAGAGACAGGAGCCAGTGCAGGGCCAGCTCAGCTGCTGCAGCCCACAGTGTGACAGCTCACCATGCAAAGTTTGTTTCTTGTCTACATCTGCTGGCAGGCCAGGTAACCCACATTATATCACATCTGGCTTCTCTGGATGTTTAAAGATGCCCAAGGAGGTTCATGCCACTCATTTCAGAGGGATACCTGCTAGCTCAGGTCAGTCTAGATCAAGTAGCTGTCATGAATGGACAAAACTCCCTTGAAAATGAATTTATCACTTAAAATAAACAACAGTTTGTTTTATTAATGCTTAAAATAAATGAGAGTCAGAGGGTTGTGCACAGATTTAGCTTAACAATAATTTCCATGGGAGTCCGACACCACGGCTTCAGTTCCTTTGAATTTCATGTGCATGTTGCTGCTGCAGCAAAATTGCAGGAGCAGGTGATGGAGCAGTGCTGTACTGCTGTCACCCAAAACAAGAGCTCTGAGCGTGCTTCTTGCTGCCCTGTTTGTAACAATCAAGTTTATACATCAAAGTTACCTAAATACTGCTGTGGTCTGCCTCAGAGAAACAACCAAAAGGATAAATTTTCCTGACTGCCTTGAAATAAAAATATAGCCCAGCAGCACTATTTGCTGTCATTTTAAATCTACACAGACACTGCTGCTTTATCTCTGGGCAGGTGAGGATGAAGAACAGCAGCCAGAACTAATATATCAGCTGTTGGCTTGATTCCTGTGTGTGCTTGAGAAGAAGCTGTTGACATCAGCCAGTTGTGCTTGAAGGACTCCCAGAGAAATAAAAGTCATTTAATGAAGCCTTGTTACCATAAAACCATCCTGCAAGGCCTCCTTTGGAACATTTGCTCCTGCTTGGGGTCCACTTAAAATTAATTTTTGGCCTGGTTAACCACAAATGCCATCTTTGCCCTGGTGGTGCTCACAGCAGAATCACCCTCAGTGCTGTGAAGCTGCTACCAGCAGCTGGGATGGGTATCCCAGTGCACGCTAAGAACCCTAGGAACCCTCTAGGAATCACTTCTCTGTGGGCATCGTGGTGGGTAAGTGCAGTTTATGGGCAGTATTGCCTTCACTCTCCAGTGTCTCTCAGCTCTGCAAGATTCCAAGGCCAGGCTGGATGGGGCTTTAAGCAGCCTGGTCCAGCGGAAGTGTCCCTGCCCATGCCAGGAGGATTAGGCCATGTCTGAGGTCCCAAAGAATTCTATGACGCAATGAATCCCATCACCAGGAGTGCAGAAGACACCAGGCAAGGTCTGTGAGCACACACAGAGCCAGGACAGCTCCTCCCACGTGAGAACAGTGACTGGATGAACTCAACCAGCAGGCAGCAGGCTGTTATTTAGGGAGGTTGTTATTTATGCAGAAATCATTAAGCTGTGCATGGCCACAGGATGTGGTACTCACCAGAAGTTTCCAAGGGCAAGCAGACACAAGCACAGCAGAAAACCCCGTGTAGATTTTTTGACACAAATACACTCTTGGCTTCGGGAAGGTCCCAAATCACAGATCACTGCAAGGCTGAGAGGACTTTGGGGAAGTGTCACTGGAAATATCTCCTCTGGAGATGAGGTACAGGCCTGGGGGATGCTTTGCCTGACACATTTGATCTCCTATTGTCACATTATAACAGTTCTTGTCCTTAGGACCGAAAGTAAAGAACTCCAGAGGTTCCTGAAGTATTGCTCACCTAAATGCTGAGGAGGGCAGTCAGAGCAGCAGTTTCCTACTCAGAGACCCAAATTCTTTCTGTGACAAACCTTACACTGCCTATTGATTCCCTGGAGACTTCACCTGTCCTCTTATGTTTATGGGAGCCTGTCGTCTCCAGGATTGCCCCTCACTTTGATACCATGGTATGCATTCCTCAATCCTAAATGTATGACCTTACTTTTATTACCTTAAAATATCTTCTTAATTATGGTCAAGCTATTGAGTGATTAAGGTCATGCTGTGTAAATGATATGTCTGCTCCATCCTCATGCCAGCAATCACTGCATTATCTGGATGTTTTTCATCACTCACTCATATTTTCCCCTCAATTTATGACAGACCTATGATCCTACAGTAAATACACCGATATCTCTTGGGCAAATAAATAATTCCTGAAAGGAAAAATTGTCTAATAATTCCTAACTTTAAATATTTATTTAATATTAACATTAATATTAATTTACTCCTTTTTGAGATTAGCCACTTTTTAATCCCTTTAATGTGTTGTACCATTTTTATGCAAAGTTTTAACAAAGTTAGATCACACCATAGGTTGTAAACCCTTTAAAAATGTAACTTCAGTGCATTCAATTGACCTGCATCAGCTAAACTTGTTAGTTCACTGAGGAAGTCTATCAAAATAATTAAAGAAAGAACTGTTCTCTATGTAAGCATCTTGACTGTTGACAGCATCTTTCAGCTCATAAATTCAAATGATCAGCACATATTCAGGAGGGACATGAAGAGTGGCTGCTGCTGGGAAATCAGGGAGGAATGCAACAGCAGCTGCAATTCTAATAGCATGTGGAGGTGTCAGGATTTCTTGGCAAGGTGTATCTATTTATTAAAAAACACCTGCTTTATATAAATACAAATAAATAAAATAAAAATAAGTGCATAAAGATTGGAACACATCTATCAGCATATCTAAAGACTAGGTGATTGTATCCTGTAAAACTGCAACTTGCCCTGAATAAATAGCTCAACATTATATTTTCTTAAGCAATGTGGAAAAATACTCAAAAAAGGATGGGGAAATATTGTAATAAAACACCAAAGAGGTAATTTTTACCTGCATAAGTACACCACTGGTGAGATTAGGTAGGGAAACTTAAATTCTGAATGTAGTTCTAACTGGCAACATTTTAGAACAGATTTTTAATGATGGAATAGGTTTTAGTAAAAAACTACAGAAAGATCTGAGAAGTGAAAAAGATGCCAACAAACACAAAAACTGAGAAGTTCCATCTGCTTGCTTCATGAAAAAGACCAAAGCCTGGTTTGATCACAGACCATAAATACATTTAAAGGAAGGAATTCCTTAGAAGACAGAAAACCAGCACTAGTGTCTGACAGGTAGAGCCAAACAATTATCAGTGAACCATAGAACACTCTTTTTTTTTTTTCATATGAAAGGTGATTAGCCACCAAGGCACACTAAGTAAGGAAACCACCATGCCTTGGTGGTTTTCTGAGGAGTGAGAACCATCACCACCATTTCCTGCAGTCAGTGTGAAAATAATGTGGATTCCAGTTCAGAAACTCATTTCTTCTACCCTGTAAGTACTCTGAATTAAAGACCCATCTGTGCCTCCTCTCTAAAAGCAATGGAAGAAGGTTATCTCGACTTCCCAGGCACCATGGCCCTGCCAAAGCAATGCTGCCCCTCCTGGCAGCCTCTCTAAAGGAGCTGGAGTTTGCAGCCACCATCAACATCAACATCAACATCAACATCAACATCAACATCAACATCAACATCAACATCAAGTGGTGCTGCAGGAGCAAGGGGGCTCAGCAGCAAGTGAGGCTCTGGGAGGTCTCACCAGGAACCCAGGCAAGACTCTGCAGCCTGGGCTGGGGTTCAGCAGAAAACATCTCCACGGAGGAAAATGAAATTCCTCGTGCTCAAAGAACCAGGGCTGCAGCTTGCAATATTGTTTGAGGTGTTGCCAAGCAGCCCTGGTGAGCAGCACAGGGGATGGGTTACTGGAGCCATGCTCCACAGGAGAAAGGAGTGATGCACCTTCACGTGAGAGGCATGGCTGATGGTTTTTGTATTAGCTCCACTGAGAGATGTTCCCCCAGCACACTCCTCTCCTTGCACCCAGGAATTCACATCTCATCCTGCCTTTTTTTCCATAACAAATCCTATTATTTGTTGGTGTACAAAGCAAAATGTATAGAGCTTTTGGAGATGCCTACACTTTATCTTCACAGCTGCCAAATCCACTGTCTGCAAAGCAGGTGTTATTTTTACCACATGCTCTCAAGGAAACAGCTTCCCCGAGCTATGGTTTTCAAGAAAGCAGCCATAATATTTCAAATATGTGTACTATCATCGTGACAAGTCTGTCAGTCAGTCTGTCTTGGGAGCAGCTTTATTTTTCCTGCATTAGCTGTGCTGTGATCAGACCTGCGAGCCTCAATGTGGCAGACAGTGAGTAAAAAAAAATTTAAAAAATTAAAAAAGCAGTCAAAACTCAATTCTTGCCAAGTTTCCTTGCATTCACCACAGCTCCTTGGGGAAGAGGGGCTCTCACAACAAAAATCTGTTCTTGTGATTAGAGAGGCTTCATTACCATGGTAGCCCTGCATTAGATCTTTTTCAGTGGATAGCTAAGGGAAAAAAAGGTTTTTTGCATGGGTGGGATGAGATGTGCATGCAGGGGCAGGAAACTTGTAAGGATAAAACATCAGCCTCCCTGGTGAAGTCATCTGTGGCCATGCAAAGAAAACACAAGCTGCTCCTGAATGAAAGCATTTGTATTTTTCACCCAGTTCTTCATTTTACGATTCAAAGCCTGACACGGGGGACAGCAAGTCCCGTTTCACATTGGAGTGAAACCTGAGATCCTGCAGCAGCCAGGACTTTCCTTCCCTCCAGGAGGAGAAAGATCCAGCCTGCAAACTGATGGAAAACTGGCAAGAAAATCTTCAGCCACCTTCCAGCGTGCCCCCACTAGTCAGGAGCCCATGTCACAGAGGAAGAAGGAAACCCTGGCAGAGATTAACAGATTCCTTTTCCATGCAGGCACTTTTAAAGAAAGATCCTTCCTGAAAATCCCTAAACACCAGGTTATGAATTGTTTCAGATTTTGGGAGATTGATGCAGCCTCTGTTCAGGACTGAAAGGCACAATAAGCCTGTTGCTGTTCCCATTCTCCCCTGACATATGCAGGATCAGTAGTCCATTAATTCTGCTCATCTCCAGCATTTGTATCCCAAATCAGCACTCCGGTTCTCTGCTGGTATCACCTTGGAATAACCCCAGGAGTGTCATTCATCATGGAACCTGCCAGGCAAGGATGCAACACTGGTTCCCAACACGAATATATTCGTGCTGACAGGAGGAAAAGCTACACTCACTCTGTGCAGTCTGCACGTGGGACTGGGAATGCTGAGAGTGCTCAGCTCTGGCTGAATGGGAAGGACACTGCCCACGGCTGATCTCACAGCTCTGACAGCACAGGATTAGGGCAAAGCAGAACTCAATTAGGGGCTGCAGAAGCCCCTGTCATTCTCAGGAGAACAAACCATAGCTCTGATCCAGTACACCCAGGGACCTGGCGATATGGACAGCTCCCTGTGCTTGGCAATCACCTCAGGCTGCATGGAGGATGTCAGGTGTGTCAGACAACTCCCTCTGGCTGCCTGCAGGCACCGAGGGGCTGGCTTGTCCCTACAGCAAACCACTTTTATCATTAAACCCTCCCACAGAGGCATGGGCTCACCAGACACAGCAGCTGTGCAGAGAGCTCTCAGGAATGCAGAGTTACAAACACTGCACCCCTGAGCTCAGCTCAGATGTTGTCCTGGTTTTGGCTGGGATAGAGTCAATTTTCTTCCTAACACCTGATACAAATTTATGTTTTGAATGTAATGTGGAAATAAAGTTGGTAACACACTGATGTTTTAGCTGATGCTAATAGTGCTTACCCCAAGTCAAGGAATTTTCAGTTTCCCATACTCTGACAAGAGCTGGGAGGGAGCAAAGCCAGGACAGCTGACCCCAACTGCTCAGGGGGATATTCCATTCCACAGATCCTCATGCCCAGTATAAGCTGGAGGTGTTGGCTAGGAGCCACCAATTGCTGCTCAGGGACAGGATGGGCATAAGTCAGCAGGAGGTGAGGAACTGTGCTGTGCATCTCTTGTTTGTCTTAGGGCTTACTCCTCTCCCTCTCGCCTTTCTATTATTATTATTATTATTGTTGTTATCATCATCATCATCATCATCATCATCATCATCATCATCATCATATTATAATTTATTTGGTTTCAATTATTAACCTGTTTACATCTCAACCCAAAAATTTTACTTTATTTTTCTTCCAAAAATGGAAGAGGAGGGGAAGAGTGTGAGCAAACCGAGTTGCCAGCTGGGGTTAAATCACAACAGATATCTTAATAGAAAAAACCCATCTTTGTTCCTTGTATGTGGATCGTTGGTCCTTGCATGTGGAGCATATGTTACATCACACCCTGAGCAGCTGGAATGAAGTTGTTAATTCATTATCCACATGTATGGCTGATAAAATGGCCTCATCAAAGCCTGGTGCATCAAAAAGCAGAATGATGACCTAGCTGACCTTTTGTTTTTGAGGCACAAAACCAAGACAAAGACAGGGGGGCAAATGTCAAGCCACTCAATTTGGCTTCCACTGAATTCATTTCTCTTGGCTCCAAGCAGCTGAGCACAAAATCCAGATGTGAATGTTGCCACAATCACCTCAAGCTAATATTTCACCTGTGAAGAAGCAAAATTCAGTTTTGTGCTTCAGCTTTGTGAAAGGGACTGAGTGATGAGCAGCAGAGCCAGGGAGCCCCTTCCAGTGCTGGCCCTGCTTTTATGGGAGCTGTGCAGGGAGGAAAGGCTTCACCCAGCTGGACAGGACAGGTGGACAGGGCTGTCACCTCCCCAGCACTCTTGGCTAACACCTCCACTCAACCTTCTCCCTTCTTCTTAATCAGTCACACCCCCTTCCAGGATGAAAACACAAGGAGGACTGTACTGCCACCCCATTATTCCACCAAACCTACAGAGTGCCTTCCCCCCTTGCCCAGCTCTCCCCAGATGGAGCCAGCGTTGCACCAGTGGCTGTTTGGGCACCCAGCAGGGACCAAAAGGAGCCTGAACACAAAGCACCACCCTCGACTGTAAAGGCACACACAATTCCAGGCAAAGACCTCCGAGCAGAGCAGACGTGGAGATGCCAGAAGTGGCGACTGAGGTGCCCTTGCAAAGCAGCCACGGTGAGGGCAGGGGTGGAGAGGTCTCTGTGAATAATCCCAAGTTTTTATTCTCTCCCAGCACATCACATAAGACCCAAGCAGGGATAGCTTTATCTGCCTTGTGCAGCTGGCAGGCAGAGTATGTGTAGCAACATTACCCCCTACAGTTCAACACGAGGCTCCCACCTTCTCCAAGCCCTGCACAGCACCGGGGTTGGCTTATTTTAAACCACCCAGGAAGCTTCTTACTTTAGTTTGCAGCTAGTGAACCTGTGCAGGTGTGGGAAACTCCTGGAGGAGGTAGAAGAGCAGCAGCGTGCAAAGATTAATCACTGCAAATAAATCCTAAAAAAACATACATTGATAACTGGAGTGACTTCCCATTTGTTCTTTCTCCTTACTTACAGATTTTTGTTCACACATTTTCTAAAAAGATGGTGATTTTTTTTCCACCTTGTGTAATGTTTCCATTTGCTATTTGAGAAAGACATAATATATCTTATAAAATGGAAAAATTACTTGCAATTTTAGATTTGGGAACTTTATTGGGAAAAATGTACACTCTTATACAGAAAGTTGTTTCAAACTTTTTTTTTTTTTAATTACGGATAAACTTTAAAAGAGAAACTACAGTGTTGCTGGCTGATGGGGATGATGTCTCACACTTTCTGCAAGTCTCAGAGGTTCCATTCCTGTGTCTCTTGCAGGGCTTGAGGTATTCCTGAGTGGCTATTCTTATCCTCTTTTCCTTTTTCTGCATTTCCTTAAAAATGAGGAAACAAAATAGAGGTGTGGTTTTTTTTGTTTGTTTTTTAATACCATTTAAAAAAAAAACAGAGCACCTTTTGAAAACCAGAGCACTTTTAAAATGGGATGGAAATACCTTTAAATGTTGATGGGTATTAAATTTAAGGCAACACTTCAGGCAGTGATGCCTTTAAATGTGGATGATGCAGCACAGACACCTGACTCTGTAAAAACCGAATTTGACTTTTTTGGGGGTTATTTGCACCCCTGGATAGAATTACAGCAAAGTTTTGGAAGATTAATAAACAGAAGCCATGAAATTTCAATCAGAAGTCTGAATGCATGCTAGGTCAAGAGTAGTAAATTTAGCACTGATCACTCCATGTTTTCCCTTTGCTGCTATTAAAAGTGTATTTAATAATCCCAAAGAATTCAGTTTCTGGAATAATTTCTTGTGTCCTGCCCCCACAGCCATACTTAAATTCAATCAGCACAGACCAGATGACACCTGTGAGCATTTTCTTGCTGGGAGTGCAAAGCTACAGGCAAAGCCAGTGCAGACACAGCTTTTAATGGATCTTCTTAGATCACTGCAGCCCTCTGCTAGGGGCTGTCTGATTTTTGGTTTAAAAGCACCTTATCTTGACTTAGCAGCAAGGAATCAATTTTGGCTGCAGGTTGCTTTCAGCTATAGCATCAGACTCTGCAGTATTTTGTCTGGAAGGAAGGACAAACTCTTTGTCCAAAATAGGAAGATAATTTCTGCAAGGTGCGGCATTTGGAGGTTCACAGGGCAGATAACAGCATTTGCTGTGCAAACAGCACTGCTTAAAGCAAGTACTCTGCTTCCAAAACAATTTAAGGTAATAGATCAGAATTCAGAAAGTTTAAACTCATCTGGTTTTCTCTTCCATTACAGAATCCCTGGTAGCAATGCCCAGTTGCAATTAATGTGAACATACAGTTGCAAGGAATCCCACGTTTCTCCATCATGCTTTTGACTTATTTGCAGGGCAGAGCTTGAAGGAGGAGCACAGAGCTGAGACCTGTATGGGCACATCTGTGCCTTCATAGATTAATCCTTTAGGAAAGGCTCAGGGCCAAGAGAGCCAAACACTGTATCACAAACCAGGACTCCAGTCCCAGCAGCAGTTCTGCAACTGTCTCACTTCCTGGACTGGGTGAGCATCAAGCTATTCAGATCCCAGGAACAGCAAAAAGAAACACTTGAACACTTTTAATTTGAGCTTGAGAGACTTTTTCTTGGCTTTGTTGTTGTTACTGCTATTTATATTTCCTTTTCCACCTAAACTGCCGTAATTCTGATTATTACTGTGATGAAGTGAAGGTGGAAATGCCAGCATCCCCCTGGGCTGACACAGAGGCTTTCACACAGCTCTTGCAAGGTTGGATACATGGGCTGGGCTCTTCTAGCACAGCACCCAAAAAAATTTGGATTGAACTCTGGGTGGGCTCATAATGTCCCAACGAGGAGCAAGTTGCTCCTCAGTGTTCAGGTGATCCTCAAATTTCTGCCATTTCCAGCCCACGTGAGCACGAGCAATGGTTTCTGAGCAGTGCTAGAGCACCCCAGACACCTCAGATTCATGTTACATATCATAACTGTTCATGCTAAAAATGAGGTCTTGGGGCAGCAATGACTGTAAGAAATGAGTCTTGCTACAAACCCTTACCAAAGAAATCCGAAACTTTGTGTTTTAAAGAAACCAAAGCTTCAAAGCTCCGAAATCCTGCTCAGCTTCACTAGACCTGCATAAAAAGAGCACAAAATCACAGATTATGCCAAGATAGAAGGGACCCACAAGGATCATTGTAGTCCCAACTCCTGGCCCTGCACAGCACACCCCAAGAGTCACACCCTGTGCCCGAGAGCTTTGTTCAAACACTTCTTGAGCTCTGTCAGCCTTGGTGCTGTGACCACTGCCCTGGGGAGCCTGAACAAGTACCCAACCACCTTTTTCTTATATCTGACCTAAATCTCCCCTGACACAGCCTCATGTGGTTCCCTTCCAAACCAATTTCATATGCCAAAGCCATGCCAAGTAATTATCGTAAGGCACCGCGGCACAGCTGCCTCGAGTTCCTGTGTGCTCAGCATATCTTCAGGAGAGTTTTGCAGAGCTGTTTCTGGATGTTGCAATCACAGGAGAGCCCTGGGGACACACAGCACACCTCCTGCCACAGCTGGGCTCCACCATCTCCTTCTCAATGTGTGAGCCCCTGGCTTGCAGCAGCCTCTGGGATGCTTCAGGATGTGTTCCCTGCCTGTTCCCACATCAAGAACCCCACAGTGGCAGTTCTTCTGTAGAATATGGGTAAATAGGGTCATATTCTGCTCGTCCTTGTGCTGGGGAGGGCATTTCCACCACAGAGTACCCAACCCCAGTGCTGCAGCCATGTGGATCAACCCCCTGGCTACAACCAGTTTTGGTGGAGCCTGAAGGTGTCTGCTCAGATGTGCAGAACAGGAGGCAGCTGCCAAAGTACAGAGCTGTGGAGCCCTTTAAGAGACCTTAGGGTATCCCAGACATTTTCTTAGAATTTTCTCAGAATTTCTTTTCAATGAAAAGCTACAGGAGACCTATAATTTTCTGGGTCAACATCTGGAAGCTGGGCAAGGTACCTTAGGGCCCCTCAAGTGCATGTCCAGGTTTAGGTGGCCTAATCCTTCATGAAGAATGAGATTTATCTTGAAGATCAAGAGACCTGAGTCAAAGAATCTTCATGCAGCTGCTGAGGTGGCCAGGGTCTCTCATTCCCACCACTGCCAGGGGTGTGACTCCCCTGCCCAAATGCAGGAGTCTGGTGTGCTCTGAAGAGCTGTAGGGTGTCCCTCTGGAGCTCATGGCTCACACATGGGTTATATGTGGATGTCTCAGATATCCTGGGATGTACTGGATGGTAACAGATGCCTGATAAGGACACTGGATTGAGTGTCAGCAACTCAACATTTTCCTCATCAACACCCACACACAGACACCAAGGCGAGTGTGCCTTGAGCCAGATCCCACCCTGAGGTTTTGTGCTGTTCTGCAGACCATAAGTAATGTTCCTTTGCTGCTCAGGTAGCTGCTTGTGCCTTGATTTCCCTGCGCTGCACTTGCAAGTGCACAAGGGGCTGCACCTCATCCTGGTGGAGGTTTCACCCTGATGTTAATAGGAGCAGGAAGATGGTATTGGCAAATAACAAATATAAACCTCTGACCTCTGCAGCCAGAGGCAAAGCAGCATTAATCACCTCAGAAATGCACATAAATTCTGTACTGATGCAATGATGTCAAGTAAACCATACAGGAAAAAAAAAGATAGTTTTGTTGCCTATTGTTTTGAATTTATAGAAGACACTGCACAGATCAACATAAAATACTGGCAATTGGTTACATCTAAAATATGTGCTTGGAGTTTTTCAGAGCCTTCCTAAACACGAGAACAAAAGGCTTTTCTTCCTCAAAACAAACATAAAATGCTATCTAGTGTTGACTCTTTGCTACTGCAGTCTCACATAATTATTTCTGAATTAAACAAAACGAGCTGTGAAGCATTAAGGGGCTCAGCAACACCTCATGCTCAGGATACAGGAGCTTTGTCCTGTTTCAGTGTCTACTCTGAATTTCTAAGGCCATGTAAGGATGGCATATTGCTGGGTTTTCTCCTCACAGAGGGGAAGTAAGACTGGGAAGAGAGATGCAGAATGAAAGATGCAACCAGCTGCTGAGCCAGGCACCAGGGCTGGCTTAGCTGCACTCTCTCTTTTGATTTAGCACAGGATCACGTTTATCTAGAAAACATCTATAATTTTTAATATATTGTAGCTGTGTGCATTGTAGCATTGAATTGCATGAACTGTTTGTATTAAAGCACTGAAATACATATTTAACAAGAAATGTCTGCATTTAAAGCAGAAGACATTGGACGGCAATGGACTGAAGAACTATGGGGTTCAGATCAATACTTATGTGTTAGTTGGTTTTGGGGTTTTTTTAAAAACTCTTGAAAGTATTTGTGGTTTCCATTCTGATATCTGAGTTAATTAAAGATCAGATCCTGCCTCCACAGCCTCTCTCTTGCAAGAGAACTCCTGTATGAGGCTGCTTTCCCACCAGCAGCTTTTCTGCCCATCAGCCCAGCATTATGACATCTCAGCACGTACAAAAACACTTTCCTTAAATTGCCATCAGCCTTGCCTAGGACAGATCAAAACACCTCAGCTTCCCCGTGTGCTGTGGCTCAGAAATGTCACTTTTATCTTCAGCAGGTGACTCCCCAACTAACAGTTTCCATGTCCTTCCAGGGGGAGGGAGCAGAGGGAGGGAAGGGGGAGAGGAGATTCCAGCAGCCATGAACAGGACTGCTCACGTGCTGAATTTGCTTTCTGAAGCCAAATTTTCCTTTGCTGACTGTGAGACACGCTCTGCTTGTGGCACAGATATCTGCCACTGCCCTGCCTGTGAGCTCAGAAGGGCTCCCAGGATTTGGGGCTCTTGGACTAGAGAGCTCAAGCTTTGGCCATAACACTTTTTTTAATGAGTTGTTATTGTGCTTCATCGAAGTGTGTTTGTTTGCAGTCAGACAACTGCAAGTAAAGGCTCAGAAACACTTTTCTTCCAAATTCCAGTTTTCTTCCTGATGTAAAGGCAGAATGGACTGTGCACAACAGACATTGGTCAGGTTTCCATTGTTATCCTGAAGACACAGATGTGGTGAGAAGTGTAAATACCTGTGGGTCCAAGTCCCCTCTCCTATCCCAGGAATGGATCAGTGAAAGATTCAGTGGATCCTAGGAGAGAAAATGTCCCTACAACTGCAGGGGGGAAATATTCAAAGTCCTTGGAGAAGAACAAAGGGTTTGGGAAAAGTTCCTGGCCAAGAGGAGGGAATGCAGACAGGCAGCAGGAGCCTGCCAGGGCACACACCAGCCAGCCCTGGCACGCCAGCAGCACACAGTGTCCAGCACCTCTCACTTCAGAGAATTAATTCTTCTCCAGAACTTGGTGTTCTGTAAGCTTTGGGCATGGATGCCACGCCACAAACAGAGGGCAAGGATAACCCACAGCCTGGGCTGGGCACGTGGTACCAGCACAGGAGCAGAAGGGGAGATGTTGTTTCACTTCTGTCTGAAAGAAGGAAGATTAACTGGGACAACCAGGATCTATTTTGTGTCAGAGTGGTAAAGTGGCAGCAGCCAGTCCTCATAATGTGATTTCACTGCTACTTGTTCCAGATCCTGGGCTCATGCAGTTCTGGACAAATGTCAGGACAAAATGAGCTCCAAGATCCAGCCCCTGCAGAAACCAGTCTTTTAAAGGGTAACCCCCAAAGGCTGGAAAACCAAAAACAAACAAAAACTGTTTTACAAGCCACAGCACTCATCCTCTCTTTTTTGTCTTGATGACCAAAGGTGAGATCCATGACATTTTCACTGTGTGGGTTGGCACTGTGAGACAAAAAGCCATTGGGGCTCTGAAGGCTGGCTGGGGAAGAACGTTACAAACCCTGCTTGTTGCAGCTCTCGTTGGAGACACGCTCCAGCATTAGAGAAAAAGAGACATTGCAGTGAATGGTTAATAAAAATACATGTGCTAGTCACCCCTGCATGAAAAGCAGGAGAGGGGCAGTAACATTTCAAGGAATCCTTCTCTGCAATGGCATGTTCCAGGCTCAGTCAATGCAAAGGCAACAAACTGTCTTGACACAGGCTGTGATCTCCCACTGAGAATCCCTGGGGAGAAAATGGGGAAGGAAATATCCTGAGCAATGACAACACAGGCTTCCCAGCCCAGACACAGGCACTGCCTCAATATGTGTGAACTGATCCCCTGACCTGTGATTCTGAGCCTTTACAGGACAAAAAAGGCACCATGGAAAAAGTCTCTTTGAGCTGCAGACTTGCACATTTTCTAAGAGGAGGGAGGCAGTGAAAATGAAGGTCTGTGCCAAGGTCTCAGTCTTCCCCTCATCAGTGTGGTCCCAGTTTCTGGTAGGTCTGTGCAGCACACAGACACTCACTCTGGTTCCCAGGGATAGAATCAAAGGATCAGAGCACTGTTAAGGCTGGAAAAGAGCTTTAGGATCAGCAAGTCCAACCATTAACCCAGCACTGTCATGTTACCACTAACTCATGACCCTGAGCAACACAAACACATAATTTTTGAATTATGCTTCAGGGCATGGTGCATCCACCACATCCCTGAGGAGCTTATTCCAATTCCTGACCACCTTTTCAGTGAATAAATATTTCCTAATATATAATCTAAACCTCACCTGGTGCAACTTGAGGCCATTTGAGATGCTTTGCAAAGAAACAGCTCCTGGAGCATGTCCATCAGGTACAAGCACTGACTTTTTTAATTCCTGAGCTTTTACTGAATCTATATCACACACAGTGACTGCTGCAGGTGCAGATACACCTGGTTGATGCAGTCTGATATTCCACCTGCACCAGCTTAGATAGGTCAATTAAATATATTATGTCCTTAATCAGTGAAGATATGGTGGCAAACAAAGTGACCTTGGAAGGGGTTCTGAATTGCCCACTGAAAATATGAACCTCGCCAGCTGACATTCTCCAGCCCTTTCCCTACTTTTGTGCTTTTTCTCCATTCATTTTCTGTTCTCCTCTTTCATTTCTGAGAAATCCCAAAAGTCTGGCAGCAAAGCTGCTGCTCCTGAGAGCTTTGCTTTTCCTGCATTTCTGCCACCAGGGAAGCTCATCCCATTTGGGTAAAAATTGAAATATTGACACATGAAATGCTCTAAAGGAACTACCTCAAATGCCTGTGGGAAGTACCCTGAGCTCAAGAGCTTTATTCTGAGAGATGTTTTCCGGCACTTTTAAATCCTCCCTTGCTAACAAAAAGGTCAAAAGCCAACCTGAAAATGCCTTTATGCAGAGCCAGCACAACCTCAGGGTGATTTATATCACTTTGAGACCAGAGCAGAGTTCCCAACCCCCTTCTCTAGGAATTAAGGACTTTACCTGGGCCTTGGTACCTCACTGACAGCATGTCAAAGAGAAGACACTGGGTCTGAAACAGCTCTTCCTCATCCCAGGCTGACAGTGCTGAGCATCCTGCCTCCTCAGTTCCACAAGCCACTGGTTTTCTGCTAATTTTAGAGCATTTCAGCACCTTTCCCCCTTAGGAAGCCCTTTCTTCTGACTGCTTTTTTGCTATACAATTGTTTTTTTAAGCTTGTCACTGATACACTGCATTGGACAAGAACCAAAAATTAAGCTCATTGTGGAAGGTTTAGGAGGAGGGAAGGATGACAAAGGTATGATCCTGCCCAGGAATTTTCATTCCTAATTGCCTACCTAATCTGCAGTGGTCTGGAGGCAGAAACTGGCTGCTCACAGCTCGCATCCTGCTGCTCTTTGGGTGCAGATTTTATAACGGAAAGAATCCTGCAAATAACAAAACCTTGGGAAGGCAGCTACTTACTGAAAGAGAATGAGTCACTGTGTTTACCCTGCAGACTGTGATGTGAAAGACAAGAAGCCACAAAAGGTCACAGAGGAGTTGTCTCCTTGCCACTTATTTTGTCTGTTCCCCCAACAAAGGCAAAGCCATCTGCAGTACAAGCAATGAAGCAGTGGTGACCAAAAGATTTCAAAAGGACATATGAAGAGTGCCAAACACTCTGGATAAAAAAGCCAGTGAACAAGGGGAGCCTCACAGCTCTTTGTGTAACCTTTACTCTGCTGTTAAGTGTGCCAGTTTATAGCAATTATGGAAAAGCCACTGATTGTATTAGAAATGTAATGACATTAGCAGGACTGTCACCGCGTTTGGAGCAACAGTTGTGAAATTAATTTTTTTCTTCATTAAGGAGATCCTTATTTGCATGATTAAAATGTCAGCCCAGAAAAATGCATGTGCTGGAGAATGAATCACTGAGCAAAAATGCCACCTGCCAAGCCCAGAGAATAGGACAAATAAACAAGCAGCGAGGAGCAGCTCAAAACTTGATCCAGCTCCCAGTGGGAGCCGTTCCATCATCCTGGAGCAGCAACAGGCTCGGGGCGAGCGCCAGGGCCAGGGGCTCAGCCAAGAACCAGCTCAAATGCTTGGGATTTTTGCTTTGGCCACACTCAGCTATTACAGAAGGGAGAACTAAAGCCTCATAAAACCAGACAGTCTCTGCTGTGGTTTAGATGGTGCAAAAATCTGCTGCCATGAAGAGGACAAAATATATGGTGCACAAAGTCACTCCTCTCCGACTGTTTGCTAAATCAAAAGCCCAGCCATGACCCCTCTAATGTGGCTGAAACCCATCAACTCGACCTGCTACTGGAAATCAGCAATATTTCCTATTTCCCTTCAAGCTCCACTCAAATACTTTCTAAATGAGATTAATCCACACCAAACTATGTGCCCTTGAAAGAAGTTCCAGGCTCAGAAACTGATGTACAGCTGTCCCCAAAAGTGCTGGGTCCCAAAAGAGAAAATTAAGAATAACTGTGTGAAGATCACTAAGTTGTTTGCCTTTTTGCCTGAAGCTGGGAAGGGAAGCTGAAAAGATAACAAAGTGTCAAGGAGATAGAAGATTTTATCTGGTTTAAATAGCTCCTGATCCTGCAATAATATTTTCGCTGATCATTAATGCAAAGAGAAAAAAAAAAGGATAAGAAAAAGATACTATTTTAAACTGAGTTACTCCTTTTAAAGTTCATAGACACTCTTAATATCTGTTTTTATCTATTTCTCATGGCAAATTGCATTATTTAAACTTTTGTCATTTTAGAAAATACAACAAAGAACGTAAATTTGGTATTTCCTTAAAATTCCAAGGAAATGTGTTTGTTATTCAAAATTCTGGACTTTGATATGGCAAAAAAAAATCCAGATTGGCTTTGTATTTTGTTTGATGTCACTTGAAAACATCAAAAGCTGAAATGTAAAGTCATCTAGAAAATTAGAACACTTCACTCTGGAAAGGCAAGAACAAAACACTTTTGAGGCAATGCAAGGCTGTGTCCTTGAGGAGCCATGGGCACAGCCTAAAGAAAAGTCCTTAAACCAGTGCATTTCGGTGAAATTCTATTTGAAAATTGACACCTCCTTCAAAATAACCTGTCAGACATCACCCGAGCAGCTCATCACGCCCATCCTGGGGAGCAGAACTGCCCTGCAGAGTGACTCAGTGGCAGGACAGGCAGGACAGGCAGGACAGGCAGCTGCAGATGAGCTGCCAGCTGGTCACAGCCGAGCTGAGCAGGCACCAGTCCCCTGGAAATCTGCACTGTCCCCTCAGCCTCCTCATCTTCCTGAGCAGATCAATATTGCTGGCATAAAATCCTTCTGATCTTCTTCAGAGCAGAATATTCTCATCAATACCAGTCTATATTGTGTTTGACTTTAAAAGAATATGTTCCAAATCTACTTTAACACAGAAGCTTTTTTGGTTTTAATTACTCCACTGAATCAAGTCTTTGTATGCTAGAAAAATGCTGAGGATATTTCCAATATACCTCAGTCTAGCATGAACCATGCAAATCATCTGAATTTAAGATTCCATAAGAAAATTTGCTCTTTTTGTAAAAGTCAGGAAAGAACTGGCAATTTTGAGTCCTGAACACTGACTTGCATGTACCAATTTATTTCTAAAAAGATAAACTTCAGTCCACCACCATGCAACAGCACTCACGGGATGGAATAAAAATAAGGCAGAAGGAGACACAAACCACAGAATATAGCTCAGACCTCAGGTTTTCATGAGGATGAAATGCAACAGGTAGACTGGGAGGAGACAAGGGTTTTGCCAGTAGCTCAGTCTTGCAGAGAATAAGATGATTCAAGAGACAAGATAATGGTTCTTCATTTCCAAAATTCCTGTCAGCCTCATCAGGCTTTTGTGAACCTTGGTTGCAGAAAGAGGAGTGGACAGGAAACTGGGAAAAAAGTGAAAAAAAAGTGGAAAAAACAGGAAACAAAGTGGCTGTAAAACCAAGACTGACAAGGCTTTATTCAAGACATTTATCCTGTTTAACTTCTGCTGCTGCCCTTGCTTTCCATGAGGAATGGGTGGGTAAGGGTCAGCTTTCACAAACACAGCTCCCATTGACTCCTTGTCCAGCAGCTGGACAGGTCAAACATGGCCCATGGCTCATTTGTGGATCATGGACTCTCTTTCTGTAATTTCATGAAGCCTTTAGATGAGACCCTGTGCATGGGCAGGTGTAGCAGAGGCAATAATATAATGGGACAAGGAAAAATGGCGATTTTTTTCCCCAGACTTTTGGAGCTTCATATTGAATTTCACATGCAGCAGAGCTCCAGCTGCTGCACCAAGAGCCTCTCCCATGGGACCCAGGGCATGGGGCTGGCACAGGGAGGGAGAGGAGGAAGGATGGAAGGTGCATGGTCACATTTCATCCCCTGATGGAGTCATCACATCACCAAGGACCTGGGGAAAGCCTTTTTGGCTTTGTTTGATACAGAGAAAACCTTGCTTCACACAAGGCAAAGCTGAGAGACCTTTGCTTTGAATCAGCTCCTTATGAATAGGAAAGGTGTTGCTGTGGAGCCAAACAGCCTTTCCACAAAGACTCCAGGGATTTTGGGGAGCTGCTGCCTTTCCAGGTGCATTAACTCTGTGTTTCCTCCACGGGCAGTGGCTCTCACTGAGTTCTTGTGGGGTTTTGACTGAAGCTCTGCAATGGTGCTGCCAGGGCTGAATGGAAAATACAAAAACCAGCCCAGCTTGCCACCAGTGCTAAACAAGAGGGCTTTGCCAGCTTTTCTATCATCTTCTGCAACATCATGGCTTTGCACTCTGAACTCCTGCTGGGCCCAGTTTTCAGCCTCTGCTTCAAACCCTGCTGCTGCTGCTGAACCAACTGATGCTGCAGCCAGGATCTCCCTGTGTGATAAAGAGAAGGTTTTTGCCTCTGCAGGAAATAAAAAGAGCTCCAGATGAGGGCTTCACCAGTGTTGGACTTGGTGCTACTCAACATCAGCACCTGGAAGAGTCTACCCTTGACCTACCAAAGTGAACTTCTCTCAGCAAAACCTGATTGCAAAACTCACCACAGAGTACATGAGGAAAAATTCCTGAGTCTGAGGAAAGACTACTGACAACATGAGCTCCACAAAAGGCTTTGCTCTCTGTTTCCTCTGCCCTTCCCAGCAGAATTTGATTCCTGGCTTTGGATCTTGGCTTTGGTGCTTCCTGCCAAAGACAATGTCTGAATCCCTGCGTGCCCCGTGGCTCCTCTTGGCATCCTGGATCACGGGCTTGCCTGCTGCAGAGACATGAGCTCATCCTCCTCTCCTGCCCTCACAATGGCATTCTGAGAGCTGCAGACCAGTTTGCATCATCTTACACAGAGATAACTCTGACAGACATCCAAGAACTGCCCTGCACTGTCAGGGCCTCCAAGTGCACTTCCCAGCTCTGCAGGATCCTGGATGGACCTTTAACCACTACCAGGCACTTTTGCCCTGAATCTCATTTTTAACAGAGTGTTTCAGGATGTGAGATTTGATACTATCTTCTTCTGCTGTCATACAAAGTGGTAGGAAAGCCAACAAATCCTGATTACTTATTGGTTTTCAGCTAAGTTCAAATCAATTTGTATTACAGAATTCTGGACATATGTTTAATTATTGCATCCTTCCTGACACCAGAGAGATGGAGGGATTTTTATTAGTATTGTGCTATTTATGCTGAAAAGTCTTGCAGCAACTTTGCAAAGGAAGGAAGAATGATGGAATGGCAGGCAGGACATCAGATGATGCAAAAGAAAGCAATGGAGCAGAATAAAATACAGTTGGTTGAACTGCACAATATAAGAAAGAAAAAGCCATAAACACTGTTTCATCACACCTCCTGTTTCTCCTGGTTCCCAGTAAGTGCCTTTTCTGCATTTCAAATTGTGCACTTTGCAGTCACTGAGTTCTTCCTCCACTGCTGCCACAATGTGAGGCCCATGAGCACACTCTCTAAAACTAGTTATGGTAAGAGGAAAAAAACTGTAATAATATAAAAGCTTTCCTTGACCTTGCTGAATACTTGGATCAACATCTAATTGCTAAATGTTGCATGTTTCCCTAGAGACAAAACAAAGAGGAAGAAAAGCCACTGGCTTGTGAAGGCTGGCAAAGCTATCTGCCATCTGCAGAAATTCAGCTGGGCCTCCAGCAGATAACAGCAGAAGACAATACCTTGATTTTCCTTGTTTTTCTCTCCTCTTACACAATGGAATATCTGCTCCACTCAGAACTTGGGTCCCCGTTAGTCTGACTGAGGACATATTTTCCTGGGACCCTGCTATTGTGAAATGCTGAGACTGATCTCTTCTGTGTATTTGTGGTAAAAGTCAACACCATCTTGAAATTCCAGACCAGAATAATTGCCTCTGGTGCTAAAAATGATCCTCCTGCTGTTCTTCAACTGGAAAAAGTGTTTGCAAAGCTCGTGCTGCAAGCAAACACAGTAGAGGTCAGGTTGAGTGTCTATTTTTTTGTGAAATCTCTTGATTTGGGACTCGTGAAATGTATGGATCCCAGAGTGCAATGCAAAGCCATCTCTCACCTGGTCCATGTGTGAGGATGACAAGGCACAGGATGAAGATCTCCACAGGAATGACTTTGCTTTTGCATTTTAACAACAAGCTCAGAGCACTTTCTGTGCCTGGTGTTGGGATAGATTCAGGCAGTTCCACTCTGGGTATAAATGTCACATCTAGAAGCATGTCCATGTGCCCCAGGGACCTCAGTGGGATTCAGCACTGTGTGTCTCTCACAGGCTCCTTCCCCCATCAGGGGGTTTACATCACTTAGATCTTTCTGCTTTGGTACAACAACAACAACAACAACAACCAAAAAAAAAAAAAAAAAAAAAGCAAAGATTACTCTGGCCCTTGTGTTCCCAGGTTGCTGCCTTCTCCAAAAGTAAATGAATGGCCTCAGCCACCCACACAGAAGTGCTGCTGTGACAGGATGCTCATTCAGCTGGTGGCAACACCCAGGACCCCTAATCATGGAGCAGAGCTCCCTGATGTTCCCCACATGACACCACAGGATCTGCTTTCAAAGTGACTTGCTTTTCTTTTTTTTTCTTTGCTATCTAAATTTAAGCTTGTCCCCTGAGTATTTCTTCTCTACAGTCAAAGGTCAATATTTAGGGGGGGGCAATTGTTTCTAAAACAAGTGGCTGAAGTCAGGCTGGCAGTGTTATAATTACATGGGTTTGTATTATGCAGACTCAATTCCCTTTGTGTCATCCTCTAGACTGTGGCAGATGATGGCAATGGAGAATATGCTGCTGTATTATATCCTAAAATTTCAGTTTCCTGTTTTGGAATCTCACATGTCTCATGTATTCCCTGCTGGTAAATCCCTGTGCTCTGGGGAGCTGCCCCCTGGCCCACATGCTAATGAGTACTTGCTATCATCAGACCCAGCAATCATCACTGACTAATCAAAACGGGTTACAGAGCAATTAAGAGGAAAAAAAAGCTCTTAAGAAGAATGCTGATGGTGTTCAGAAGCAGGCCCCACTTTCCAGCTGCTACCTGACATGGGGCTTAGAGGGGAAAACATGCAAAGCCTGTCCTGTGATGCTGTTTCCCAGGCTGGACTGACCCACCCCACAGACACACATGGACAATGCACAGCCCAGGCAGCCACTGACACCAGAGGAGCTCAGCAGTGCAGGCAGGGATGCAATGGCTCAGCTTGCTCCAAAGCAGAACCCAAATCTGGGCAGCTGTGCCCCAAAGGCAGCCTGAGGTGGGTGGGTGGCTCAGCTCTAGGTCTCTGTTGAAGTCAGCAAACTTTAGCTGAGATTTTATTCTCACTTTAAAGTTTTAAAGCTGTTTGGAGGATAGTGGCAGAACTGAGGCTTTTATTATTTTTTTGCTTCCTTGCTTTCCTCACTGAGACAGTGTTTTAGTGGTAAAGCTACCACTGCACCCAGGGAAAAAACATCAATAAACAAATTAGCTAAACCCTCCATCCCAGAGCTAAAAGGAATGAAACACAATGTTTTACTGTACTATCAAGTATTTAATATCAGCCATGCATTTATTCTTACAGAAATACCCTCTGAGTAGGATGTTTGTTCACATGCATCTGATTTATAGAGCACAAAGACAACCACAGTGGGTAAGATATTTGGGTAAGAGTCCCAGCTCACTGCTAATCAACACCAGCATCCCTGGGAGCAGGCTGTAGTTCTGTTCAGACCAGGAACAATGCTTGGATTTTCTCTGATCAGAAACAAACATATGTGCTTTAAGTACAGCCAGGAAAACAAGATTTCAAGTGACTTGCTCTAGGCCAGAAAAAAAAAGAAATTATGAGGAAATTGGGACTGAAACCTCGAGTCTTTCAGCTTTGCATATACACCACAATTCTCTTTGCTCTCCCTCAGCCAGGGTGAATGCATAAATCAGGGCTGGATTCAAGCTGCCCTGTGGTTCAAGCAAGTTCTGTGCCCGTGGTGGAATCCAGCCCAGCCTGGGCCCCCACCCTGGCAGCCCTCCCCAGGAACCTGCATGTGCCTCGAGACAAAGAACGTGGGTCTGATATGCACAGGACACATGGCATGATTCATCCTTCCACACTGACCTACATAGTCATTTATGCCAGAGCAGCATGGAAACAAAATCCTTTTGGTCCTAATTTGGGAGTTAGGGCCAGCTTCCTTCTCAGCTCCAGCTGATTGTGCGTGCCATGAGGCAGGCTGGAGGCACCTCCAGACACAGCATCCTTCCCCTGGTCTGCTGGCCTAACCTGCAGAGAATTTCCCTGGTTTGGAAGTCAAAATGCCAGTGTTTGAAAGAGAAAAGCAGAGGAGCAGCTTAAAGCCACGAGAGCACAGCAGAGTGCTGGAAGAGCAGCAGTGCTGGAGGGCAGCACTGAAAGCCACTGGCAGAGCTTTGTGAGGACACTGGCAGGAGCACTCACATCACACAGGACATTGTCAAGGCTTTCAGCCTCCTGTTTAATGAGGGTTACATTTGTCCCATGGGCTACATGGAGATGGAGGATTTTCTGAAATCTCACTGAAGTGAAGCTCTACCAGCATCAACAGTAGTGGTGCTTACTAATCCTGCTTCAGCAAGGTTCTACAAAAATCAATATGGAGAGGAACCAAAGCATACTCTGCTTTACTAAACCAATGTTTTTTATTAGATATTCCTGGTGGGGAAAAGGATAAAAAGCTGTAGAGGAAAAAAGTTGTCAATGAAACCTATTAGACTAATGAATCCAAGTTTAACCTCTGTATAAACTGAAGAATCATTCTCTGTCTACTCTAGGCAGCCAAGTAGAAGGAAAAACCTTGGAAAGAGGTAAAAGCACATTTGTTGAAGGACTTTGTTGAAGAAAGCTGACCCTATACCAACAGAGGTAGTGTGGAGAGGCATTTTGATTGGAGAAGCTGCTCCCACAAGGTGCCAAACATCCCTCAAGTCCTGCTCTAAAGCATTAAGCCTCGTGTGTCAGAGCCACAGCCTGGGGAAGCAGGGGAAAGTTTCCTGATTTATTGGTGTGCTGGAAGACAGGGCAGAGGGCCAGCTGATGGAAAGCAGACAGTCCTGCAGCAAGGCTAAATCCCAGGCAGAATCCAAATAGGGAGAAGAGATTCATCACTGCCAGTAGCTGGCAGGATTGATTATTGATCATGTCCTCCAAGAGTGTGTGACACTGCCACATTGCACAGGGACAACACAGATGGAGCAACGTGTCACCCCACTCTGCAGTGGTGCTGCTGCTGGAGGGGTGAGGCAGCTCTGCCCAGCTCACTGTCACACCCTGCATGTGTCACAACAGCAGGGCCACAGCAAAGCCTGACATCTGGCACGTTGCTCTGCTTGGAAGATGAAAGGGTAAGAGGCTTGATTCTGTGATTAATAGCTGGGAGCTTTCTGGCTACCAGCTTATCTGTAAGGTGATAGTTTGACTCTCTGCCTTTTTAGCTGATTGCTCTGGTGTGTTTTAAATGTGTGTGTTAAGAAAACACTCCCTGCTCAGGCTGCAGCTCTTTCCCAAATTGAAAAAGCCCTCTCTAAAATCCTCTCATGGAATCCTTGCTCTGAGTGTGAATCAAATGAGCAAACTGTTGTAGTTTTACCAGAGAAGGAGCAAAATTCCTGCAAGTAACAGCTTCTTGGCAGTGTTGAATGTGCTTCAGCACTGGCAGCACTGCTCTGCTAACAGCACCAGGTTCTGCAAATGACTGCACTGGAGCACAAGTTATCACCATGCTGAAATGAGAATTAAATGGGGCTGCTCTAGCAAAATCAAGTTAATGTGATGTTGGGAAATATGCTCCAACTGATATGCCAAGCCCTCCTCTCCCCACGTGAAATCCTCTCCCTAATGTGTGTTTCAGCAGGCTGAGCACAGATCACACCACCCTGTGGGTGAGCAGCAGCTGCCTCTCCCCGCGAGCCCTGTCCCACACCACCAGACATGGGACTGCTTCCACCCATGTGTGATGCCAGGAGAAAGAGGTTTAGTGGGATTTTGCTGAATATGGCATCTTTTCCTCTCAAAAAATCCACTTCCTCAGTCATTTTCACTTCTCCTCAACTTTTGCATGAGTTGATTTTTTCTAAATTTAGCAAGGGAGCTTGAGCCTGTGGCTTAACTCTTTCCAGCCCCTTTCTGCCCCCCAGCCAAATGTGTGAGATAAAGGTTTATGGAGCTAAAGCAGTGGATCCCTACTTCCCTGGAAGTGTTCAAGGCCAGCTGGATGGGGCTCAGAACAGCCTGGTCTAGGGGAAGGGTCCCTGCCCATGGCAGGAGCCTGGAACTGGATGATTTTTAAGGTCCCCGACCATTCTGGTTCTGGGATTCTGTGTTTTAACACCAGCACAAACACACATCTTGTTTTGACAGCTGAGTTGCAATGGATTTTAACAAACAACCTAGGATACTTCTTCCAAGGGTTTTCTATATGCTTAAAAGCAGATTGCAAAAATTAAAATAATCTTAGAGCTAACAAATCAATAAGAAGTAATTGAAACCACATCAGCTCTCACCCTGCATATGCAGACACCAGAAGCTTTTTTCTGAATCCATGCAACTGAAAGATGTTGTGTCACTTATTTCAGGGTTTTCACTTTTAAATGCCCATGATAAATGGTGCCAGTGAAAAACAGGGCAAAGAACTGTGGTGAACTTTGGGATGTATCAGGAGTACAGCTTGAGTCTTCTGACTGATTTAAAAAATCTTAAGCAACGCAGACAGCAATTACAGCTGTGCTGAAAACTTCATTCTGACACCAGAAGAAATCTGCAGTACCAATAACATTTTTGAAAGCTTGTCAAATCATTTTCTTAGTTTTTAATTAGCTTCTGCAAGAGGTTGTGGCTTAGAGCTTGGAACAGAGAGCTGGGAGTAACAACATCCAAAATCTATTCCCAGCTGTGGAAGTGACAGGAGAGGTGCTCTGGGCCACTGGCTGCAGCCCCTGGCCCAACTTCCACAACTGTAAAATGGGTAAAATCATACTTTCTGCTCAGGGACAGTGTGAGACCTAATTAGAAGTTTGCAAGGAGCCCACTGGTCCTCCAATGAATTGTGTGGGGGAAATGAACAGTATTATCATATGGGTAATGAGCTCTCACAAGACAGGGACTCCTTTGTTCAAAGAAAACAGCTTCTGCAGCAGCAGCCAAGATCCAGCAGAAGTTTATTAGAGAAAAATAAGTGTTGCTCATCTCTGTGTAACTGAGAATTTATTGCTTTATATTAGGAGGATTTATCTGCAACATATTGCATTCCTCTGAGTTTTTACCTTTAGGGAATGACTTAGGAATAACTCCTTAATGCCTAGTTTTGTAATGAAAATTAACTTTAGCTATCTTATGAATTGTTTATCTTAAGTCTGCACAATCAGTCTGATTATAAAAGTCTAGTGTTATTCAAAAGACTGCAGAATCTCAGGTGAGTAGATGAATATTGAAAAGATACCAGGGACATTCTGCTTTTCTGATTCTCTTCCACTCATGTGCCCATTTCTCATATGAAGAACAAGAGTGTAATTGTATTGCAACTTATTATTGTCTCACAGAAGAAGCAATTACTATATGTATATGAAAAGATCATTAAATATTTCCACTGGTAACCATGAATCATGCCAGAAATATATTACTATCATACTGTATTTTCATTACATTCCCCACAAGAAACTTGGTCAACAATAAATTCCAGCAACAGCACAAGAATAGCAAATAGCAAATTATATAGTAAATAGCAAATATAATGTAATTTTTTCAGTCATCCTTACTTGCAGACTGAAATGAAAAATGACATGCCAAGAAGCAGCTGAAAGATTGGAATTTCTTAGTTAGCAGAATAATCTATGCAGAGCTGAGTGACTATAGGGGTGCAGCCACCTGAGTGAAATGTGGGGTTGTGTTGGTGCACCAGTGAGTCCCTGCAGGCTGAAAAGGTGAAGCAATCAGTCCAACCCTCAGGTTTCCACTGCTGGGAAAAAAAATAAACACTGACATCCCTCCTCCCACCCACACAATGCCATCTGTACCATCTGCTCAAGGGAAAAGCCCCAACAGCTCCAGCACCTTGGGGTAGAGCCCTGTGTGCTCACAGTCCTGACCAGGACACAGAGGCCCCCGAAATATTTGGGGTGGTGGTAAATGGTTCAATCAGTCACTGCTTTGTTTCTCTCTACTTAAACTGTATTTTCCCTCTACTTAAACTGTATTTTCCCTATTTTTATGCCTTCGCCAGTGATGACAGGAAATACCAACAGGTTTTCTGTGTAACAAGAGGCTACACGCAGCATTCCCACACCATCCCAGCCTCAAGAGCAAATTGCACAAACAGTGCCAGTGTATGACATTTATGAATTATGTATGAACTTTATGTTGCCACAGGGCCAGGGCAGCCACCAGCCCAGCAACATCAGCCTTGTGCCCTTCCTGCAGCACCTTGCATCACCTCGCTGGACTGGCCTGCCCTGTCTGCCAACTCAGCCCCACCACTGTGACCACAGAGAGGAGGGGGCCTGGAAGAAAAAAAACACTGTGGCCATGGAGGGGCTGCAAAGCAGCCACACTCTGCCTCAATTCCTTTCCCAGGCAGGCAGACAATCTTGTCATCCCAGAAAAGTGCTAGCTCAGAACAAAACATCTGTGGGGTCAGTGGCTGCACCAGATGAGGGGAGGGGGAATGGGAGGCAAAGGGAGTCCCGAATTCCAAGGTGGGTGGTAGAGTAAAAGAGGAGAGAACGGCACCGGAGAAGAAATCCCTGAGCCTCAGAAGGAGAGGAGGACCATGAACAGACCCATAACAATGTCTTGTGCAGGAGAGGAGGATCAGGAACAGACCCATAACAATGTCTTGTGCAGGAGAGGAGGATCAGGAACAGACCCAGAGCAATGTCTTGTGCAGGAGAGGAGGATCAGGAACAGACCCAGAGCAATGTCTTGTGCAGGAGAGGAGGACCATGAACAGACCCATAACAATGTCTTGTGCAGGAGAGGAGGATCAGGAACAGACCCAGAGCAATGTCTTGTGCAGGAGAGGAGGACCATGAACAGACCCAGAGCAATGTCTTGTGCAGGAGAGGAGGACCATGAACAGACCCAGAGCAATGTCTTGTGCTGCAGCATCCAGGAGGCAGCAAAGTCTCCAAGGCTCCACTCTGCCAGAGAGGGCTGCTGTGCCTCGGGGGAGAGGCAAGGAGCAGGAGAGGCACTCAGGACATTTAGGAGAGAAGCTGTTGTAGTTAATCAGTGGAGACTTTTCATTATCACACCCAGTGACAATGCCTACTTGGTTGCAAGATGTAAATCTCTACCACTTTTGTAGTAGACAATGGGAAAACACTACATTTTTTTCCTCCTCTGAAATGTTAAGAGAAGCAGGACAGCTTTGTAACTCTCACAGCCAGATTACTTAACAAGAAACTCCAGGCAGTTATGAAATAGGTGTAACACAGTGTGCCAGGGCTCCCAGGGTTCCACATGCATTAATCAAAGACAAGTCAGAACCACGATAGCACCAGAGCCATCAAGGGAGCTTTGCCTGCAGTTGAAGACACACGTGGCAGCAAAGTCTTCCCTTCCCACTGTTGATTTCCAGCTGTTTTGCAGTTTGCCATAACTATAAAGCTTGTGGCCTTTCTCTGCTCTTCCAAGCTATGTAACCACTCCAACAAAACAATTAACATGAGGCTAATTTTGCATTAGCCTTTCAGCAGAGTTCAGCTGTGATCTTCCTTATTTTTGTCTGGATGTGTTTACAGCTAAATTCAGCACCCACAGTGACTACAGCCCTCTAGCAGTGTGTTTACCTTGTGTATGTCCATCTGGTGCACATAAATGCACACCTGATAGAGGGAAAGCTTGCCTGAATTGCTCCTTTAGTTTCTCTTGGAAGGAATCACAAGACAATCAGGGGGAAGTCAGCTTGATGCCACTGCAATGCAAAATCTGCCACTTCAATGTGAATAACAAATGGAATACCTTTCTAAGTGAGTTGTAGAAACTGGAGGTGAAAAGTTCTGGATCTACCTCCTATTTTTATCATTCATTCATGGAATGTGTCCTGTTTGTCCCAAAATTAAGACATAATATCCACTTAGTGTAGCAGAGAGTGCAGAACAACTCTCTTGTATGACCAGTACTTAAATTTCATGTAATCTTGTTTAGATTCAGGTCAATGTAATGGGATCTATTCCAGATTAACAGAGACATAAGCACAGAACTGGAGCTTAAGCTGAAGGCCTCAGGGTCCTTCTTTCTGGATCTCTACAGCTGTTCTACACCTCAGTCTGGAAGATGTGATGAAAGTCACCTACAAAGCCAAAAAAGTTTCCTCTTTGCAAGCAGTTACTGCAAACACTTCAGCAGGCAAGTGTTGGGTAATCCCTATGACTCTGATGATGTTCTGGCACATCTCTGCTTGGAAAACAGACAAGTCAGCATCAGAATGTTTCTGCTCTAACAGGAGAAAAAAAAACCACACACACAAAAAACCCTAACTAGATTATTTGCAGAATGGTTCTTGTAACAAATGTTTTAAAGAAAGAAATTAGCAGGTCAACAGATGAAAATGTGAGAACATTTCTTTTACAGCATTTGCTAGCCTTCCAGTTAGTCTGCTTTTGAAACTAAATTATATTCGTCCCTGGAGATCTTTCTTACTACATTCTAGATCTTGAGAAACACATATTTTCTGTTACTAATAATTTTTGCCTTTCCTTGAACTTCCACCCTGTGTTCTTCTGGCATTAATCATGTCCTCATGCAATGTTTACCTGGTGCTTTTTTTCTAATTACATATTTTTGGGACAGTGTGGGACACCCACTGTCTGTTCATCTAATCTGATGAAACTGCTTGTGGTGTTCAAAGAACACAGAGAGTGCTGACGACAGCCACCCTAGATCAAATCAAAGCTCCTGCTACTCCAGGGTCTGACAACAGCCAGTGGGTCAAGAACAGCACAAGCTCGCATGGTTTGTCCTCTTGAATATTTTTCTAGCTTCTAACAGCATCTGGTTTAGGAATTTCATGAGCAGAAATGTTGTTTTCATATTTAGGATGTATGTTTCTTCTAGCTATTTGTTTTGTCCTTTCTCAGTCCTTATAAAGGACACACTGCAATAGATTGTAGGTTAGAGATTCTGGGGTATAAAACTAAAACAAGTAATATTTTTACTGTTATGTAAGTGGTGTCTCATCATCTATGGTTATTCCATGCCTAATGAAAAGAACAAGGCTATGCTTAATTATATTCAGATTTACAGAAAGCAGTTTGGCTCTTCAGGTTTGGATGCTGGTGATTCAGTAGACAGCTTCTTCCCCTGAATCATTAAAAACATTGCCTCAGCATGTGAATATTGCTGCAAGTATCAGCTTTAACACTGAATAAAAACACAAAGTTCTCAGCACTTTGAGACTGAAAAATAACTAATCCAGCTGGAGTGTTGCTAGCTTTAATTTCCTTTGCCTGCACTGCTGAACTGATCTTACTGATGGTCACTTAAATGCTCAGGTTTTGTGCTCAGCTGCCACAAGGACCTTTTTGACAAAAGGACCTGCCCTGTTTGGTGACTGCACTGTTCCATCCAAGGGGAAGCCATTTGTGAGGAAGCTCTACAGAGCTGTACTTGCAGACAAATCACTGTGTTCATTAAGACCTCACTCCATACCCAGTTTTATGACTTCAGCACCAGCTCTAATTAAGAATGGATTGAACAAGCTAAGCACTCTAGCAACCTGTTATTAAGATTACCTGAAAACACAGCTGAGTCTGGCTATTAGAGGTGTGACCAACTTTGTTATAGAAAAAAAAATCTAAATGAGAACAGCTCCTCCCCTTCCATCCAATCTCACCTGACCTCTGCTGATCTGTCACACCCTTACAATTTTAGCTGAGGAAGTTGAAACTACAGAGGAAACCATGAGTTATATGTGATTCAGTACCAGGACAGTAGAACAAGAGGAGGGTGTCCAGGTTCCTTTATGAGTGTGCTCTGCACAGAAACTCCTCATTTCTGTCACCACGCTGGCCATGCTCACTAGTCAGCCTTGGAGTTGGTTCTGTGAAAGGAAAACACATCTTCATGATCCTCTCCTGCTAGAAAGTGCTGCCACACAAGCTGGCAAAGCTGGCAGGAGATCAGTTTGCTCAGCCAGGAGCTGCAGTGTCACTGACCACGAGCACTCTCACTGCAGTGGTGTCAGCCCTGCAAGGGCCAATAAAATGCTGCTGCCACGGGCATTTGATTCTTGCAAAAATAGGTCATCCAGGAATACAGGCTGCCAGAAGAACACACAGGCAAGTAAACAACTTGTGGATGTGCGTGGCAGAGTGAGGAAATATCCTGAGAACCAGGGCCAGTAATTCAGTGGGACAAAGAACCCTGCTACCCCAGGATTGCAATTGCTGGCCTAAAGTCAATGTGACCAATGACATCAATACAGGACTGAACTCTTGGGACTTCATTCTGCAAGGCATCAAGCACTCACGTACACTGCTGAGAGTGCTGGCCTTCCTCAGGAAGCCCAGGAGTTTTGAAGAGTCTGAAATTTAAAAAAAAACCTGCTAGTGCAGATACTTAGTAGAAATGAAAGGCCCACAAAGACAAGGGTGCAATACGTGAGTTAATTACTTCTCATCTCCTTTCAAGAGAAACATAAATTACTGGTTTGACGAATTGCAAGATTGCAAGAGCACAGCTAAACATGAGATAACATCTCTATTCAGAATATCTTTGGAATAATAAAAGATAGAGATAACAAGACAAATACAAATCTATAATTTTTTTCCAATTAAACCAAAGAAATTAGATCCTTTTTGTTGATATCACTTTAATGAGGAGTCTATTATTTAAGCACCTAAACATTTAAAATTTAACTGATGACCTGCATTAAGACCTAAACTCACCACATTCTAATTAGTTAAAGTAAATACAAGTTTAAGCAGTCTGTGTTTGCTGCTGAAGGTGAAAAGAAAAACCATTTTGCTAGGAAAAACATGGAACAGGATCTTGCTGTAGCCATGATGAGGTTTCAGAAAGATTTCAGCCATAGCCATGACCAGGCTGTACCCATGACCAGGTCTCAGCCTTGCCTACAAGCACAGTGTACCAATCTCCCCCAGTTCGGTACCAACTAAATTAAACTAACTAGTAACAAACTGGTTTATTTAAAGTTGGAAATCTCTCCTCTGCTGGTGGTGTAAGGAGCAAAGATTGTTTCCTCAGCTTCTGACAGCTGAGGGGCTGCCACCATGGGTCCAGGAGCATAAATAAAGTCAGTTTATGCCAAGATAATGCAGAAAGAAATGTTCTGTCTCTCTGCTGCTGCAGAGGTTGTGGAGGGGCCTCCACACAGCTGTGAGTGACAGAGATGATCTGCTGATGAGCTGGAGGGAGCCCTGGAAGTGACAGATGTGCAGGCAGCACTGCTGGGATCAATACAGTCTCCTGGTCCAAAGTCAACTTTGCACATGGTGAATGAACTGAGGTCAGTGCATCCCCAGCCTGGTTAATCCTCAAGCCAGACAAGCCAAGCGTAGATAACTGAGAATTGATTTCCCCATTGAAGGCACAGACAAATGGCTACAGGCTCTCCATTCAGCTTGTGATCTACAAGGAAAAGTACAGCTTCTAATTATTATCAGTGATAAAGAATTATTTATGTTTTTGTGAGGGATAAAAAAACACCCCACAAAAATAACCAACACAAAAGATAATGAAGTGGCCTGTTTAGGACATGGCTTCTTGTTTGCTGATTTGAAAAGCAAAGCAGTGCTACTGTGGCAGATAAAGAAGCCTGAGCTGTCTCTCAGAATAGCATATCCAGCATAACTTGACACAGATTATTGGGTAAGCAGAGAGAAGTGAATTTACTCGAGCTCTGAATCCTCCCCCTTTCAGTCTTCTCAAGAGATGAAATAATGTCTGCTGGCATTATCAGATGGACTAAATGAGGGAAGGAAATAGGAAACAAGTTTGGAAAAACTACGGCTCAGGCAGTTTGGGGAAAAAAAATGTGCTTACTAGCAGACTAAGTCACTAGTGACACTGATACTAGGGTTTGTTGTGTTTGCTCTTGGTCTTTAGTTCTATGCTAAAAAGCTACTCCATGGAACTGTGAATGTAGGAAGAAGAGATGTTTTATGTCTGCTAGTTTGGAATAAAAGACTCAATGTTAGGTCTTGAGCAGCTGAGTCAGTGGATCTGTCCCTAACAGCTGTCCAGAGGAGGATAAAGCTTTGTTTGTCTTTCTTGAAGTGCTACACAACAAACTGTAAAGCAATTGCAGGAGACAAATCAAACAGGATTTTGGCTATTGGGACCAAACCTTTTAAAAGACCTAATCTACAAATTTTATACCTTGGTAAAAATTCAGGTTTTCCCAAAAGAGAGGATTGCTCAAATCTACAGCTGTGGGTTTGCACACAACAGAACCTGGGCACATCCCTGTATCAGTCTGGGCAGTAAAAAAAGCCTTTGCAGCTGCTTTGCCAAACATCATCACCCCAAGCCTAGGTCCAAATTATTTTATTAATTGGTTTAAGCAGAAGATCTCATCCAGCCATTTCTCTAGGGCAAAAGGCCAACCATGCTTCCACTGGTCATAAATACTCCCTGCTCTTGCACTACTGCCAGTCTTTTTTCCATGCTGCAGAGCAGCCTTTCAGAAAGATTGAGTAAAGTTATTTGATGGACAGCATTACAGAAAATTAAGTTTTTAATTATTTTTCAGCCAGTCTATATCTGTTCCTGAGGAATGGTTTATTGCAAAAGCAATGACACGCTCCAGTGCTTGGGAAGAGTTAAAGACAAGCTGCTGTGCAAGTTTGTTCCTCACGAGGAGTGCGTGTGCCAAACCTTCTCCCAAGCCTTGTTCTCTCTGTTCCCCTGGGAAAGACATTGATGGACACACTTCACCTTCAACATGAAATAACAGCAGGCTTTATTTCTGCAGAGAATCCAGATACGTTATGCAGGCAAGAACATTAAAGCATGCCACTAATTCTTACATTATTTATTATAGTGTTACATCAGTTGAATTAAAATGGAGTTGAATTGTCTGTAAAATGTACACTTAGCCAAGACTAAAATATTCATTCCAGGTAGAGAAAGTCTTTAAAAAAATTTTAGATTTCCTTTTTCATTCAGCAGATTTTTCATGAATGAATCTTTTGGAACAAACCCAAGTCTTTGCTTTTCCCATTGAAATGTATTGGTAAAGGCTATTTCCTAATACAAAGCTGAACGTTAATGACCTCTCTGAGCAAATCAAGTTTCGGACTTTACACGTGCTTGAAAATTTCAAGTGCAAATTTACCTTTTTCTTGTGGGGAAAAGTCATTGGGCAGTTAGACATTTCTGACTGGCTGCCAGTCCTAACAGCAGACATTCATGACAGGATTTCTCTTGTGAATGGACAACACTTTGCTTTAGCAGATCCAGACAGGCGAGCAGAAGCACAAAATGACACATTCCTTGCCCAGCCTCATGAAAGCTTCTCTGCTACTTTAATGACTCTTCAGTAACATCCCAAGACCAAACAACAGAACAAGTTCTTCCTGTCCAGCTCAGATAAGCATTTACAGGAGAGTCAAGGAAATACATAGATAATCCAGGTTAGAAAGCTTTGTCCAAACTCCAAGCAAAAGCAGATGCAAGTATTCGGAAAGCACAGTGTTGGTGTGATAAAGGTCTGATGGAGAGTCAGGAATGTCCTGGGATTGTCACACAGAGATCACCAGTTTCACTAAATGGAGGACCCAGAGAAGAGGCAAGACTTGAAGGAGGAAGTAATTTCCACGGGCGGCTGTCAGAAGATGAGGACTGGGTGTCATGGTGTTATGATTACAGTTTGTTTACACACAAGGAACAGGAAAAACACTGCAGAGAAATAGGATTGGTGATCACAACATCACAAGGAAGACTGTCTGTATGTATTTAGTTTGCTCAGCAGTTTCAAACTGGGGAAGGGAAGTGGTGCTGTTTTTAGCCTGTTTTCTTAATGAAAGGAGATTTATTCAGCCTTGCTATCTTGACTAATATTCACTTTCCTACTTGTCCCATACATTTCAAACCACTGGACAATTTTAACATTTTTCCAGCTGGATAAAGCCCACTATGAAATAAAGTTCAAGATGTTTTCAGAATGAAGACAGAAAGGAAAAACAGAATCATTTGTGTTTTTATGAATTGCAGTTATGCGTGAATGAGGGAAATACTCAACATGAGCTTAGAAGAATCCACAACAGCAAGTGAAAAGATGCCAACAACATAAAAATTTATACTCAGTTTGCCATCAGTTGACAAAAAACCAGGGTGAGTGAGCTCCTAGGGAGCTACTGAGCACATGCCTGGTGGAAGGGCTGGGTGCTGAGACACATTTTCCACACAAGGAGGGCAAAACAGGCAGGGGCACCACCGACCTCAGCAGGCTCCACACCTCTACAGCTGCTTTTCCTCACTCACCACACTGCTCACCGGGATGGATGAGGAGTGGATTAGACAAGGGAATGGACACAGCCAAAACCTGCAAGGCAGCCTGTGCTGGCTGGGTCACGGCCTCCTGCTTCCCAGAATGATGGCACGGGGAGATCCATAAGCACGCTGCAGGGACGGGCAGTGGGATGAACTCTGCAGGAGCAGAGATGTGGCTGAGCACCTGGCCAATGAATGCTTGCTCAGAGGCAACCTGAGCTCCAATACCCATGTCATAAAGGCAGAGCAAAAGCTGTGACTGGCAGTAAAGGACGGGGAGGAGTAGAGGAGGGGATGGCTGTGCTGTGGCAATCAGAGGCTTTGGCACCACAGCTGGTATCAGTGAACCCAGTGGAACTGATGACTAAGCAGGATACCAGGTGGTGTAAGAGCATCAGAGCTTGGCCTTATGGAGGTGAAACTCTGAATTATCCTTATTTCTTTTTGGATAAAGGAGTAAATAGTTGAACCTTGAAGAAATATAGTGAGAATTTCAAACAAGACAAATAATTGTAAATAAAATAGAACCCTCATGTACTAAAGTTTTTTTCTTAGTCCTACAGACTCTTGTTCTGTTCAGGTGTGTGTGGAGCAATGGCTCTATGAGACTGTGCAAGTCTTTCAAGACTAGTCAGAGTAAATCCATTCCCAATAAGGTCCAGGCTGTGACAGCTACAGATAAACAGAAGCTGAACTAGGTCTGCACTCAGCTGTGGAGTTCAAGTTCCCTTCTCCTCATGCCACAACCATTTTTAATAGCCTTTGTTCTAAGAAAAGCTCATTAACAGCCTCTTCAATGATAAATCTTTGGAATCTGTTTATATGTGTGTGGATATTTATAGTGTACTTTGGAGCTAATGATAACATATGCAATAGTCACCCCGTAAGGTTTATGCAAGGTATTTATTTTATATATACAAACACACCTTCCATGAGCACCACAAGCCTGCAATTTTCAAAACACCTTTAGGTATTTGGACCTATTAATGTTCACTTAGGCAATTTCTACACCTGTGGAAAACTCACCCTTGATATCCAAAGGCACTTTGGTTAAAAAATACCATTTTATTAACAGTGGAAGTCCAACAGTTTTGAATTTGTAATCAGTGAATAAGGCAGAGTGAATAACTCCTTCATGGCTGCAATCGTGTTAGAAAATATAGTCCATCTGTAATTATAAGTAAATATGTCCATGACAGTTAAATTAAATCCACTTTTTATGATCTGACTATACAAAGTGGCTTTGTACTTATCAATTTTATTTAAGCCTTTACATTGCTGGGCTGGTGTAAAAGCCCTTTATGTCAACAGGAGTCCAGCCCTCTTTGTCTTCTGTGCATGCAAGTACAGCATTGCAAATATTTACCCAATTAGACAGTTAGCTCCACCCGAGTAGGAACAAACAAAAACAACTGCTCACAGCATTCCAGAGAAACAACACAGCACAAGAACAGATTTCTGCATGCAAACACAGGCAACCAGCTAACCATGGAACAGCAAAACCAGCAGATTCTTAAATGTTAAAAATCAGGGGCAAGGTCTCTTTGATAACCACAAATCTTCGTGCTGCTGATTCAGACATAGGGGAAGTTGTCTGGCTGATTTTTCCAGCTGAGATTCCTCCAGTGCATGTGAAAAAATTAAATACGTATTCAGCTGAATAGATGCCCAGGCTGGCTGATGAGAAGACCAACAGCTTCTCAGGTGGGATGCATAGACTTCCTGGCTTCTCAGACAGCACACAAAGCCATTCATCTTGAGATGTTTTGTATTGGTTTCTTCTGTTTTCTCTGACAGTGTTATTGGATTTTATTCCCGGTGTTTTTTCTCTCTTGCCGGATGTGGGACATTATTGACCAGTAACACCCAAGAGGTTAATGCCTGTCTGCCCTGGGATCTTTCTGCAATCACAGTTTGCAGCCTCTGCCACAGACCTGAAGGCACCAACCTCACCTTTACAAATGTCACGAGCACCTGACTTTGTGAGGCAATTCCCAAACAAACCTGGGCAAACAGTGAAACCTGGGTGAGTGCTGCACCCACAAACCATTCTGTATGACAACAGGGCAGAAACATATAGCTGCCCTCTGACCTCACAGCCTGAATCTATCCTTCCTTCCCTCTAAATAAAGAAAGCAGAAGCTTTTGCTACAGTCAGAGGACAGAAATGGGCACTCCCAAGGCCAGCCCAGACAAACTGGGATCTCAGCAGCCTCTGGAGATATTATTTCCCCCTGCTCAGTCCAAGGGCAAAGCTAAAAGCAACAGCTACTAACTTCAGCACATTACAGGCATTAATCTGAGCAGAGTGGGCACAGTCCATGATCTTGAACCAAGGATATTGTGACCTGATGTGTTCTGAGCTTCTTCAGCACTCTGCATAAGCAACATCCAAAAATATGTCTGAATAAGCAAATGAAGCTGGCAGCACCCAGCTCAGATCATTAACGTGGTTAAGTCTGCCTGGCATTTGATTTGATCTGTTATAGTACCTGTAAAAACAGTAAAATGTACAGTGGCATATTTGAAGCTGCTGTGTAAGGTCCAATCCTGCAATGCAGTGATAGCAAGAGTTAAATGAGTGTATAGCTGGAACAAACTTAGCACTTAATTAGTCCTTTGAGTTTGCATGCAAGTGGCCTGATGTCATTATTACAAGTGTGTCCTTTTATGAGTAAAAGCTGAAGGGTTTGGCTTTACATAAATACATTTTTCAGCATAACCTAGCTTCAGCAGTTTCTAAAGTATCACTCCAGGCAAAGTTGTAGTCTTCCCATATGCTGCACATTTTTAACTTAAAGTTCAGCTAGGCAATCTGAAACCAGCAACTTTCCCCACCAAGGTACAGTGAGCTGCATTTAAGAGCACTGATGTAATCACTGACACGGGAAACTTAAGATTTTGCCTGAAAAGCAGCAATATTTACAGTGCTAATCATGAAGCAACATGTAAGCCACAGTTCCACACCACATTATGCACTAGCACATGTGCACGTTCTCTCTGTGACGCTTTTCCTGTGCACTGCTCTTCCTGCTTGTATGGGCAGCTTTACACTGGAAAGCTTTTCCCATTATCCTGCTCAAACCCAAGGCAGCTCCCTGAATATATATCTCAACAGAATGATGGGGGGGAAAAAATCATAGGTAGGTTAGTTCAAATTTTTACCTTCTCAGGATGATAGCCTGGAATACTGGCAGTATTTGGGCACTGACCTCTTTCATGTAGTCATAATGTTGTCCTTTAAGATAAACTACAGATGTCTTAAAGGCCTCTTTTTTTTTCTTTTTTTTTTTAAGCGGTGTGAATTGGGCAGAATCATCCAATGTGAAAAGCTGTGGAAGAAGGTGTTTTCCATATGAGAGGAACAGCTCTAAGCTCTTGGCCATTGTGCTCCTGAGCTGAAGGGACATGAGGATGTACAGACATAACCAGAGTGTGTGATACTGAGTCTATTCCTGGCAGCCACAGCTCTGCTATTTATAGTTATTGCCATGGTAAGGATGGGACAGCAAGGGGCACAGCCAAGGAGTTCTGACCTGATTTAGACCTTGACCATCCCATCAGACATCAAGGCTGCAGCTCTCTGAGGTGGGAACAGTCCTGCTCAACAAAGTGAGGAGAGTTTGGAAAATGAGGATGCTGCAGAGCTCCTTCCTGTCCTCTCTAACTACTCATCCCAAGCTGAGCACTCCAAGTGAGCATTCCACGTGTCACTGCAGGTCTCCCCCACTGCAACACCATGAAATCTAAAAACTGAAGTAAGCTGGAGTACCACTTTTTGGGGATTTCATGTTTAACCCTACAAACTAGAATATGAATTCCAGGAGCATCTTCCTCAGGCACATATGACAGAGTAACTGGGAGGGCTGCCTGCTTCAGAGGAAAAGTGCTGGAATTAAGAGTCATAAGAAGAGGGATGTAAGAGTTCACAATGCAATCCTTGAGGGAAGTTCCTTCTATCCTATGTGGGAATGACTGAGTCCAAAGTCACCAAACAAGTGAAAATCATTTAATCTTAAATCAACCATGGACATGCTTGCCTGAACACACACTTTGGAGGTGCCTTTTTGCAAAGGACTGATGTTGTGTAAGGATTGGTGATAGAAATGTACCTAGTTTGCTTTCTTATGCAAGCAATTTTTCCATCAAGAAATAAATGCATTAAAAAGACAATGTTCCTGTTTCTTGGTGGTTTATCAGGATATTTCTGTTTATTTCATCTATTTAGTCTCTAATCTTTAGCCTATCATGACTCGGACTACTAAGACACAGGCCACCCCCTCAGATGACACTTGAGTAGCTACTCCTCTAAAAAGTCATTACAGTCAATAATTTTACCCTCAAGGAAACCTGGTCCATAGTGCCCTACTTTTTATGTCACAGCTAAAGTTAAAAAAAAAAAAAAAGATGGAAGCATCACTTCTAATCAGTATCTTTAAAGGTCTATACATAGTATAAATAAATGTATACATGCAAATATAGAAAGATTAGAGTATCAACAATTTTAACCACACCTGGGTAGAAGAGCTTGCCTCAGTAGTGATACTCACACCAGCCTCACAAACCTATTGTCATCACCAAAGAAGTAACTTGTTCAGCAATATAATCAACAAACAGTATTTTTCCATAATGAAGTTTTGATTAAATCACCACTTTGAATACCAAGTATGAACTCACTGAACTCTCTGCTACATAAATATGCACAACTATGATGATGAATGAAGTCAAAAACAAGGCAAAGGCACTGCCTTTGTGTCAGGACAGAGGTTCATTGTCAGGGAGTCAGTGCCCACAGCTGCATGTGGGATGTTGGCTGGCTAATTACATGATAGTTGTTACATGGATTTATAGACATTTGGAGACAGCAGCCTGCATAGAATTGTTCTTTCTGTTTTGCTCTGGTAAAAGAAAAAGCAGCTAGAGAAACATCAGCAACTAAACAAAAAAACATTCAATTAACATTTGTCATATGCCCACAACAATATTATTAACTACACAAAGACAGGGCTTTGTTCGGATATCTTAGGGTTTAATTTCCATGTTCAAACTCCAACTATTGTTCCTCACCCTCAGATTATGCAAAAGCAGCCAAGTTTTTAAGCTCTGCTCACTGTGGATGACTCATGTTATTATATGCTAACCACCAGCACACTTTGTTTTCCCCTTTGTTTTACACGCCTGAAGTGTTCTGGCTGGAGTTTGCCTTGTTCAGAGCTTGTACGTTCTGCATCCTGCCTGTTGCACCCTGTAATCACTCCCTGTCCTTCTCCTTTCAGCTTTTAATGAGCTCCTGCACTGGGGCTTGGGCAATCTCACAGAACCACCCTGCAGAACTCAGCATACACCATTTACCGACCTCTGAGAAGGAACAGGACATCAGTGACAAGCACTGTCCCCCAGGGTCCTCACTGGGACCAGCGTTATTTAATGTCTTCATTAATGACCCAGACAAAGGGATGGAGGCAGCCTCAGCAAGTTCAAGATGACACCAAGCAGTGGCCACACCTGAAGGACCTGGATGAACTTGAGAAGTGGCCCACAGGAACCTCCTGTGGTCTGACAAAGCCAAGTGCAAGGTGCTGCATCTGGGCTGGGGCCACGCCGGTGACAATCCAGGCTGGAGGATGAACAGATCGAGGGATTTGGGGGTGCTGGTGGATGGGAAGCTGGACATGACCTGGCCAACTCACACCCACGTCCTGGGCTGCATCAAAACACCAAGGGCAGCAGGGAGAGGGAGGGGATTCTGTCTCTGTTCTGGTGAGACCCCACCTGGAGTGCTGCATCCACATCTGGAGTCCCCAACACAGAGAAGATATGGACCTGTTGGAGCAACTCTGGTGGAGGCCCCACCAAGATGATCAGAGGGATGGAGCACCTCTCTTGCAAGGAAAGGCTGAGGGAATTGGGATTGCTCAGCATGCAAAAGGTGTGACCTAGTTGTGACTTTCCAGTACTTGAAGGGAGGCCACAAGAAAAATGGAGAGGGACTTTTCACAAGAGCCAGGAGTGACAGGAGGGAATGGCTTCGCCTTGAGAGTAGTGTAGATTAGATATCAGGAGGAAATTGTTTGTTGTGAGTGTGGTCAGACACTGGCACAGGTTGCCAATAGAATTTGTGGATGCCCCGTGCCTGGAAGTGTTCAAGGACAGGTTGGATGGAGCCCTGAGCAGTCTAGTGGAAGATGTCCCTGCCCATGGCAGGGGGGTTGGAGCAAAATGATCTTCAAGGTCCCTTCCAACCCACGCCATTCTATGATTCCATGATCTGCAGGCTTTGCTGCAGGTTCCTAAGAATTCACAGAGCTACACTGGAGACCTCTGATAAAGCAAAGACCTCAGGATGACAGACTGCTGCTGAAGTCAAAAGATTTTTTGAACTCTTGTACATAGGGCTGGCATGGGGAATCAAACAATGAATGTCACTAAATCCTTTTATGGAGACACAGGAGATTAAGGCTGAGCATATGACTGGGAACGTTTCTATTCTCTGTATCAATAGGAGAAAGTCTTGAAGGTGAAAAAAGTCAAAAAAAATCTCCAGTGAAGCAGAGGGAGAGCAGTTTTACACATAAAACAGGCCTTGCTCTGTGATTCTCCACCACTGCCTTTTGAGCTTTTGTCAGCAGACAGCTCATGTTTTGATCTGGTTTAAGTAGGGAGAAAAATAAATTGTCCAAGTATCCCAGGCTTCCCTCATAAGAGGCCCATGAGAGAGTCCTCGTGAGGCAAGCACATTGTCAGATTCCAGAACATCAGAGTTTAATACACAAAGTGTGAAAGAACAGGTGAAATTATTTATTTATGTAATGAGCAGCAATCCTGAGTACTTAGAGATTCTGCTGCCTTTGCTAAGGGATGAGATAAAAATAACGATGTCATTAATCTTACAAAGACATGTGAGCGCTTCTTTCCAGAAATAACTGTTAGGCATAAAATTTCAGGCATTAATCAAAGCGTGCTGAGGCCTAACCTTCCTTAGGATTCCAAAAAGAAATGTAAAGCAACAGGACTGTAAAGCAACACGAACAAAAGAGGCATGTAACCTTTATTCTAAGTGGGTAACTTAGGGGAAAACATGCTCAGGGACAGGTTATTGAATAGTTTAGATTTGCACTGATTCAGCTGGTTTTAGCAAAGCTGCAGCAACTTTTACCCTCTCAGAAGTTGGTCTCTGTTGTCTGGAAAAAAAACAGGAAGAAAGAAGGGCACCACAACATGATATCATGAATATGAAAAAAATACATATAAAATATTCAAATAAAATATTCTGCAGGAAGTAGCAAAAGAGGCATACCCATTAGGAAAGGAAAACACAGGATTAAAAAAAAATGCTTAAGAGGTTCTTTCAGGAAGGAAAACTAGCAGATGCAGCACAAGGGAATGTAAACTCTGCCCAAACACTGAAAATACGGGCAAGATTCAGGGGGAGAATTTAAATACAGAAAGATATTTCTTTCAAATATAGTAGAGATGCAGCACAAGCAAGGATGAATTATATTTGTTTCCCATAAGCCAAGTCCAGGAAGAGATTTCCTAAAAGATGAATCATTTTATCTCAGATCAACAGTCCTGTTGATAAATCTCAAAGTGAGTGATTCACCAAAAAAGAGTATTTCCCAGGGAATGAGTTCTAGCCCTTATTTAGAGCTGCCAAAGGTGTTGCTTAGTGGTCTGGGGATGCAGATAAATTGTCTGTGTCAATTCAAAGTTTGTGCACAGTTGCCATGAGGGGAAGTGTTAGGTCTGCATGTGATTTCCTGAAACAAATCAAACATTTCTGCAGAGGAACCCATAAAAAGCTGCCAGTGCATTAAGGCTGTTTTCTCTCAAAATAGTTGACTGAAACTTTTTGTGCAGATCCAACTGGGTCACAGAACAAAATCCAAAAACAAATGAAGAGAAATATACCGTGTCTTTAAAAAATCTGACAGAAGAAGCCAAACAATTTTAGCATATTAAAGTAAAACCAAAAGTTGTTTCAGTACAATAAACAGCAACAGAAACTGAGTTCCACGTACAGAGGACACATAAACCTTGGTTGAGCAGTAAAGTCTGCAAGACATTACTGGGGTGATCCCAGTTGGCATTAAGAGAAAAATACTGGGCTCATCTGTCACTTTCCAGCAGAGGCACTAACAATCTGTCCAGTACATTCTCCAAAGGCACTTTACTCAGCAGGATCATGCTATGATCTTTCTATGCTAACTATGCTAACTCTTTCCATTCCCAGCTAGAAATGAGCAGAGATCAGGAGGGACAACCATATCCCAGGTAAATTTTACTCTTCCTTATATGCAGAGAAGACCTGCCTCTTTCCATATCTTCAACTGATTTCATGTATTTTATTTGCTTCATGTATTTTATCTGCTATTTATTTTATCACATCAATGAAGGACAACTGGAACCATCACTGAACCACCACTGAACACTGATCCTGGACCATCGTTGTGCCCATCACAGGCATGGCTAACAGCTATCCTTAAATCCTCAGTGCCATCACTTGGGAAGCCCTTGGGTCCTGTATTCCTCCCAAGTGTAATGATGGTGGCACACCTTATGTGAAAAGAAAATCTGCTGGTCCAGTGAGGTCAGCTAATAAACGCAAAGCCCAGCTATTCCCACTGCATACAGCAGCCTCCCATGTGTCCTGGAGAACTGGCATCTCAAAGAGGAAGCCTGGGAGCTGAGTCCTGTTCTGTGTGCTCGTTTTTTAGAGTTGAACTCCACCATAATGTACAGCTCACACTTGACCATCCTTGACAGGCCTCCTCCCAAAGCCTTGCAGAGTCCAGAGGGTGAATGTGTATTTAACTGGTTTATTGTTATTTGAGTCTGGGAGGATGGTGGCCTGAGCTTTGCCAGTGCTGGCAGAGCAGCTGCTCAGGCTGTCAGGGACCCGCCAGGAGCCTCGGATCCTCCGGTCACCCCAGGGCTGGCCGCTGACGCAGCGTCTGGCTCTGGCACCGTCGTCTTACGGAGTCATGGGCTTGGCAGGATCCCCTTACACCACTTCAGAATTATGACAGAGATCACTGATCCCTTCGTCGTCAGCAGACGCCTTCAGCCTTCCCTGTTACTGACAGCCATCTCCCAAAGGGACACGCAGCACGCTGGGCCCACCAGCACATGGCCTTAAAATGAGACTGGGGAGATTCAGATTAGACAGTGGGGGGAAAAAAAAAAAACATTTTAGGGTGGTCAGGCATTGGGATAGGGATAGGTTGGGACAAGCTGCCCAGGGAGGTGGTTGAGTCACCCTGGAGGTGTTCAAGAGGCGTCTGGACCTGGTGCTGAGTGATGTGGCTTAGCGGTTTAAGGGCAGCAGCGGTGGCACTGGGCTCACAGCTGGACACGACGATCTTAAAGACCTCTTCGAACCTTGACATCCCATGCCAGCGTCACCACCGCCAGCACCTCCATCCCTCCACCGCCCTCCCCTTCCATCCCGGGGGCGGCGCGCATCGCTCCCGCCGCCGGCCGCCCCTCACGGCCCCGCACGGCCCCGCACGGCCCCTCACGGCCCCGCACGGCCCCTCACGGCCCCGCACGGCCCCTCACGGTGCCGCCGCCGCCGCCGCCGCGCGGCGGGCGGAGCGGCGGGCCCGGGAGGCGGGTGGTGTGTCCCGCACGTCATATCAGCCGCCCGGCCGCCATTGGCTGCGCCGCCTCACCCGAGCGGGGCCGCGGCCGCCCGGGGCTGGCGCGGCGGCTCCCGCGCCCGGCGCTCGCCCCGCCCGCCGGGGAGGGGACGGGCGGGGCGGCGGCGCGGAGCGCAGCGGCGGGCCCGGCGCTGCCTGCGGCCGCGGGTAGGTCGGCAGCGGGTAACGTGACATCCGCGGCTCGGGGTTTATAAACCTTACCCGGGGCGCGGGCCGGCGGCGCGCAGCCGGCAGGGAGGCGGCGGAGCGGCGCAGCTTCCCCCAGCCCATCCTACCCCGAGGTGAGCGGGACCCGCGGCCCGGATGCCCGGGGGGCGGAGGTGGGACGGGCCCCGGCAGGGAGCGAACCAGAGGGGCTGTGGAGGGTGGCGGGCCGGGGTCCGTGCCCTCCCGTGCCCTGCCCGCATCCCCCGGAGCGCGGGCGGTGCTGGAGGATGCGGCGGTGCGTGTCGGCGCGGAGGGAGGCGCCGGGCTGACCCGTTGCTGGGAGCTTTAGTAGCGTGTGTGTTTCAGGACTCCGGAGAAGCCAATGCCCAGGCTGGAGAGCTGCGCCTGGAGCTGTTCCTGCACTGCCCGGGGGAGGCACAGGAGCCAGCTGGGGGACACGGCGGCGGGGCTGGCCGCCAAGGTGGGCGAGATGCTGAGCTCCTCGGTGTCCAGCCCCCCGCTGGCGCTGGTGGGGCGCGGAGCTCGCAGCCCCAGCACCTCCAGCGCCAGCAGCAGCGCCAGCAGCACCGGCAGCACCTTGAACTGGAGTCAGCACCTGGTGCAGCGGAGCGTGGTGCTCTTCGTCGTGGGTGCTTTCATGGCCCTGGTGCTGAACTTGCTGCAGATCCAGCGGAATGTGACTTTGTTCCCCGACGAAGTGATTTCCACTCTCTTCTCCTCCGCCTGGTGGGTGCCCCCGTGCTGCGGCACAGCAGCAGGTGAGTCGCTGAGCGGTTTGGGTTTTCCTCACCCTCTCGCGGAGGAGGAGAGGCGCTGGGGCTGAATGCGGGACCCGTGCGCGTGGGAGCCCCGCATCTCCATCCGACAGCGAGCGATGCTCGCCCGGCGCTGTCCCCGCGGGAGGGCTGCCCGCGCGGTGCGGGGGCTGGTTTTGAGCCGGTGCGCTCTGGACACGGGTGAAGGGGGTTTTCCCCCGGCTGCCCGCGGGGCTCGGGCCCGGCGCTGCCCGCGGCGCTCCCGCCGGGCCCGGCGCCGCGCGCGGCCGCCTGCCGGCCCCGCCCCCCGCCGCCCATTGGCTGCCGCCGAACTGGTGAGTGGCGGGCGGCGCTCGCCATTGGCTGCGGCCGCGACTGGCCACGGGCTGGGCCACAACAAGGAAGTCACGTGCGGCGGCGCGCGCGGCCCTGTCACCGGCCCGGGCCCTGTCACCGGTCTGATCCCCACCGAGCCCTGTCACCGGCCCGACCCTCACCTCTGTCACCGGCCCGGGTCCTGTCACCGGCCTGATCCCCACCGAGCCCTGTCACCGGCCCGGGCCCCGCCGAGCCCTGTCAGTCACCGGTCTGATCCCCGCCGAGCCCTGTCACCGGCCCGACCCTCACCTCTGTCACCGGCCCGGGCCCCATCTCTGTCACCGGCCCCATCCTCTCCGAGCCCCGCCGAGCCCTGTCACCGGCCCCGGCCCTGTCACCGGCCCGAGCCCTGTCACCGGCCCTTCTACTGTAATTTCATTGCCGAAGCTTCGAATTCGCTCTCAGATATCGGTGTACAAACGTGCTTGTGGTACTCCTGCTAAAAGTCCGTAAGTTAGATGCTTTATTGCGTGTTATCCAGTGACTTCAAATAACACGGTGGTGTTCTGCAGGACAATACATGGTGTGTGATAGTTTGAAAAGTCACCGGCCTGACCCCCACTGACCCTGTCACCGGCCTGGCCCCTGCCCGGTGCCCACTGCCCCTGCTGTCCCTGTCCCCTGTCTGTCCCCTGTCTGTCCCCTGCCTGCCCCTTGCCCGCTGCCCCATCACCTGCTTGCTCTCAGCGCCTTGCCTGCTGCTCCTGTCACCTCGCCGTGCCCCGTCTCCTGTCCCTGTCACCTGCCTGGCCCCTGCCTGCTGTCCCTGCCTGTCACTGCCTGTCCCTTGCCCACTGCTGGGCTCAGGCCACGGTGGGGTTGTCACAGCTGGCACATACTTTGTGGTTTATCTTTCATGACCCCCCAGTCCCTGTCTAGACAAAGTTTTGGCGAAGGGTTGGAGGATTAAAAAGGAGTTAAAGTTTGGGGAATAGACCCACTGTAATAGTTTTTAATTTGCATTGAAAATACTTCAAACAACTCCTCCATATTTGTGTTTGATGCAGTTATGTGATGTCTGTATCACACAGAGAAGGGGGTATGAATGATAAACCATAAACTTGAATGAATAATGAACTGTGTTCACTAATGGATGAACATTAAAGGATGGTTAAAGGATGAACATTAAAGGTTCATTAAAGGCTGGCCTGGGATGTTCTCCAGTGAGAGTTCTCACAGTTGGATTAAACTTTGGAATTTAGCTGTTATCGTAGGGAAAGAGTCCTGGTAGCTGGCATCAGAGTAATGAAGCTGTTTCAGAACACAACTGTCTTGGAATAGCATGTTTTTCTGGCCTTCTTAACATAGCATTTATTACTCTTAGGAGTTTAAGGATTAAAAAAAAAAGACAGAGAGCAGGAAAGGAAATTTATAAACATAGAAGTTGCACTCAGTAAAGGCAGAATGTCTGACCCTGGAGTTGATGACAACTCAGGGAGTTGCAATCCCTAGAAGAATGAAACTCTGGTGTTCTTGCCAAGAACTGAGCTAGCACTAGCTTATGTTTTTCTTCTGCAACCAACTTGCAGACTGATAAAGGCTGAAAAATGCTTTATGGAGATAAAAACTTTGTCTGGTTAATTGTATGAGTAGTTATTTTTCCCTGATATAAATAGACTGATGGCAGCTGCTTGTTTAAGTTCAGCTCAGCTTCTGTTTGGTATCAAAATTCATCTGACATGGCCAGGAGCCCTGGGCTGACTTACAGCCCAGCAGAAGGAGAGAAAGCAGCTCTGCTAATAAACTTTTAAGTCCAGGCAAATATTTAATTCAGGGCCTGATTCACAGCTGATGAATCATGTTCATAAAGCTGTCAGCCCTGCACGTGAGCAATGAACACAGATTCCACTCCTCGCAAAGCTTTTATTGTGCTTTGCTTTTATTGGTACAAGCTTTGCTCAGGATGTCAAATGACAAATCTCTTTAAACAAAAGGAGCTTCAAGCCAGGTACCTTAACAATGCAATATATATTTAAAGGTTCAAAGAGCAGGGTTTTTACTTCTTTAAAGTAGAAAAGGCAGGTAATAACTGTGTTTTCTCCATCAGGCTCACAGCAGCGCGATGAGCACCTGGCTGCTTTCTCAAGCACTTACATGCCAAGCTAATACTTAGTGGTAGTGGAGTGATCCTTGCCTGGCAGCTGGTACAAGTGGTGTTCCTTCTCTTGCAGCTGTGGTTGGCCTGCTGTACCCCTGCATCGACAGCCACCTCGGGGAGCCCCACAAGTTCAAGCGGGAGTGGGCCAGCGTCATGCGCTGCATCGCCGTCTTCGTGGGCATCAACCACGCCAGTGCTGTATCCTTCAGCTGCTGTTTGCTCCCTGTGCTTGCTCCCTGCTCAGCAAGCTGTCTGTGCCTCTCGGGGCTGGGGGAGGATTGCCCAGGTAAAGGTGGTGCTCTGTGAGACCTGCAGTGGCTACTGTAAGATGTGTAACACAGCTAAAGTGTTATGGGAGGGGAGAGAGGGGTTGACATCGTGGTATGTCTTGTGTAACTGCAAGCATGACAGTGTAAGCTGTGTTGTTTTAGCCTACATCTAAAAGTTAACACAACTAACTAGTGATGTGCTAGTGAGAAGCACAAAATAAAAGTGTTCTTTATGTTAAAAATATGGTGGCTTGAGCAGAAAACCTGGGTAATCCAGCTCACTTAGGTTACTTGAGACAAAAATCCATCAAAGGTAAATGTTTCAAAATGTAGCATATTCTCTAGACGCTCAGTGTGACAAAAATTGATGTTGACTTTGCAGTCATGCTCCAGTCAGAGTTAACAAGAGCTATGATTGCTTGGCAGATCTGAAAACTAAATCCTAAATGTTTTGTGTTTAAAGACAGAATTGTGCTTACTTTCAGTTTGAGTTCTCCCGTGTTCAGTTTCAGCAACAGGATGTCTGCAGACTTAAAAAGGATTGTCCTTAACATCTTTTTCCAGAAACTAGACTTTGCAAACAACATCCAGCTGTCCCTGACTCTGGCAGCCTTGTCACTGGGGCTTTGGTGGACATTTGATCGTTCAAGAAGTGGTCTCGGACTTGGAATAACAATAGCCTTTGTAGCAACACTGATAACCCAGTTTCTTGTATATAATGGTGTTTATCAGTAAGTTAGCTTCTCAAATACTATTTCAATTCTTTTGTCTTAACTAAAAGCATGGGTGCACATGAACTGGAATTAGTTGTTGATATATTTGGCACATTCTTGTAAGAAGTTCTGTGTGTCTAAGGTAGTGGTCCAGTTGTTCCAAATGCCCAGACTGAGAACTGTGGGTGGGAGGTGGGGAGCATTGGGATTGGGATGTGTGTTGAAATGGTAACACCTCAGAAAACTGGACTCCTACTGGCTCTCAGCAGAGTGAATTTCTAAACTTTGCTAGCTAGAACAAGGGGGTTTAGAAGCTTATGAAGTTTACAGACTTAATTTGGTCTCCCGGTTTCCATCTCCTCTGTTGCTACTTTTTTGTTTGTTTGTTTAAGCCCAGAGAGAGAATTCTGTAGCATCTGGTTAAGAGTATGCAAGATGATGAAAGTTACTTGTCTCTAACTTTCTAACTTACTCCCTTTTCTTCACCAGGTATACATCCCCAGATTTCCTTTACATTCGTTCTTGGCTTCCATGTATATTTTTCTCAGGAGGTGTGACTGTAGGAAACATAGGACGCCAGCTGGCTATGGTAATTACTGCATAATTAGTAGTTTCCTTAACAATCCAAATGCCTTCCATTGTTGTTAGTCCAAGAATAAACTATGCCTTGAAGGGTATGACTCACAAACTGTCAGAGTTAAATAGATGTATTCCTAAGAGCTGAACTGTAAGCAGACAACCTGTGTTGCCAGTAGAGTGGGTATTGTCTTAGTAAGTGTTTGAATATCTTTTGTATTTAACTTTTTCCAGTGGCAGCCTAAATAAGACTGGAGCCAGTACATTGCTCCTGCTCCATCAGTATTTATAATTAACATTTAGGGTAGCTGGAGAGCTGAGACACTGCTGGGCTTTCTCTAATTATTCATGCACAAAAGTGTATATATAGGGAAATGTCCCTATATAGCACCAAATTCCACTGCTCCAAAATCACATATTCTCTTGCTGGTAACTTCAGACATGATTCAAGTATCACTCTATATATGGGATAATACAAATTGCTGTCTTGTTTGCCAGGTTCTTAAGGAATTATTTCCTTGTGGCACACTGAAGAGTAAACCTGGCTGTGTGTTTGCACATCAGCCTAAGGCTTGGTTGTGAAAGGTCTTCTGACACTGATGGATAATAATAATTAATATTGTGTTGATTTAACTGCTGTCTTCCTTGCTGTGTAAGTCCTGTATCCTGGAAAACATCCTTCAAGTTAACTTTTCCTGAGGGTGCTGTGGTTTAGGTGTCTTCAAGGGTGTTTGAGGTGTTTTAAAACACAAGTTCACTACTCCCCCTTCAAATCTCACAGATGCATACAATCTGCATTTGGGTTTATTTAGGACTACATGTATGGGGGGAAGAGGAAACATAATTTCTCTTTTTAAATTTGCCACTCACATCAAGCGAAAACCATACATTAACTGAATTCTGTTGAAGCTTTGGTATTGCAGCAGAGTCTCAAGATAAAATTATAGTTGGTTTTATGCTACAGTTCTGTATTTCACACAGTCCTTTCCAGTTGCTCTGCTGCTCCTGTTAGAAAGCAAAGGAAGGCAGCCTTAAACTAGAAAAAGCTAAAATTAATTTAGACACCTAGAACTTTTTCCTTTGCTGTTGTTTCGCCTGGCATCTCACCTGAGTGTAGTTAAAATCAGCCTGGATCCTGCCTGCAGCTTTCCTGTCAATCTTGTAATCTTCCATATAAAGAAAGGGGAAAGTTAGCATTGCAGAGCTTTTTGTTCTGGTTATTTAGAGGTGTCTTCTCATGTGTTTTACACTGCCATTACTCAGTCAGGAAAAAACTTGGGGAAGTGCAACATTTTCATAGGAACACTTCTGCAAGTCATTGTGAAGCATTCTGTGCTGGAAATCCAAAGAAGTAAAGTCTGTAATTCAGTCAACCACATCTTTCTTCTATAGAGGTAATTCAGAAGTCCCAGTCTGTTTTGTCAGCCATCGTGGTTGTGGCAGGAAGATGGAATGTAGCACTTTTTTAACCCATGCTTGAACTAAACAGTTATTTCTCTGGCTATGTTGTGCTGCAGCCCCTGAGCTCTTGGCTGCATGTGACAGATATTTTCCAGAATAGAAGGTGGCACCTGTGGAAGTTAATGGAGTAAAGTTGCTTTGCTTCTTCCTCAGCCCCTGTCTAGCTTTTCTAGTTAGAAATGAAAAGTGTCCCTGAGACATCTCACATGCTGATAAATGTTAGCTGGGAGATCCTTGCTGCTTTGCAGTCACTGGATTTCAGGGGAGCTCCCAAAGTGCAGTGTGAACTTTCAGCAAACCTGCTGTTAGCAGAGACTTTGGGGTTTTGTTTGGCTTATTGGGATTTTTTTACCACCAGCTTGAGAATGAAGTGTTTTATTTTAGTAGATTTTATAGCAAAAGAAGAGTGCTGCTGCTGCCATCAGTTCTTTCTGCTCATTCTGGCACCTGGAGTTGCTCAGTCAGTGCTCATCAGCTGGGTTAAGTGGGTGGCAACACTTCGAGTTGTGAGCATCTTTCTCAGCATCTGACAAATTAGGCTGGTATTCAGAACTTGGGCCTCACAAATATCTATTGTGTACTAGTGCTAGAGTGCTGGAGAACTGAGAATGCATTCAGTACTTGAAAATATATTTGCATTTTGACCTTAGAAAGAGAACAAGTTACAAGCTTTGTTTCAAAGAAAAATGAATTAAATATCTTATAGTGACATATTCCTGCATTCCATACTAGAAAAGGGACTTAGGAAGAAATGAGTAAGTCTTTGATACCAGGCTTTGGCTGAAAAATAAAGTAGTTTGTGGTTAAAGGCAGTTTGAAAAAGGGCTGTTAAAACTGAATTAATGTCCATTAAGTGAAGCATTGAGTACCTTCTCCTACGAATTAAACTGAGATAGAAAGATAACAAAGTCTTATAAAAAGCAATGCAATTGGCAGATGGATTTTTCAGATGCACTGATTGAGGCAACAAACAGCCATAGTGATTTTTTTTTTTTTTTGTCCACAGTTAGGGAGCACATCCTTGTTAAGCTTTTAAAAGAAGCCATGCTCTCTAGGTCATTGTCAGCCTACCTGGAGTTACTTTACTATTTAATAATTGAAAATACAACATAATGTAGTCACTTATCAGTTGGCATTAAAACCTAACATGTGTTTGATGTTTTTTATCCATAGGGTATTCCAGAGAAACCACACAATGACTAAGCCTTTGAAGAAGAACACCTGGTGCCAGTGTGAAAGCAACTTTATGAAGATGTGTTCCTTTTAAAAACTGAAGATTATTTAGAAGAAATAATCTCTTTATGGGCTCACTGCACAAATGACTTGTGGGGAAAAAAATTTATCCACTCTTAGAATAGCCAAGTGAAATTAACTGCTTATCTTGAAATCTTACCCTGATTTACCACATAAGCATTTGCATATGGCTGTTCTCTGGAAGAGTTTAACACCAAGTGCATACAACTGTTCAGGCTAAGTGGCAGTTTTCCAAGTATTAGATTCCACTGTAAGTTATTGAATCAGCTGCCATGTTTTAAAGCCTTGAAACTGAAATTTAATTACAAGCTCTTGTATCAGTGCCCAAAGGAAGTAGATCGATGGTGCTTAACAATGATGAAGTATGGTTTAATAGGAATAGTATTTATCCAAATCTTTAAAAAATAGGGTTATTTAAAAATAAGAGTGATCGAAACAGATTAAAGGCATTGCACTAATGCTTTTAGGAGTCTTATGAAGGAATCATGCCCTTACTTGTAATGCTGCATTAAGTTTCTGTCTTTGACGGTGGAGAGGGTTTGAGGGATGAGAGGGTGGAAGCCTTAGTTTGGAATTTCTAAATTACTTCAGTATGAGAAGTGAGCACAGGAGACAATCTTGTTCAAACGTGAATCTTTATCAAGAGATTCCAACTGGAAATTTCATTACTCCTGAGGCTTGCAGTTAGATTTGCAAGAATCAAGCTCTGGCCACAATTCAGTAAGAAATCTCTGTGTGTGTAACTATGCCTGCTTAATATTAGACCCCTGCTTCAGTGTCTCACCAAAGGACATCTTAAGTATCTCAAATGTCTGATGTCACTGAAAAACCATGCATTCCATGTCAGTGCTTGGCCATCAAGCACGTGCCCCCATGTTCTTTGATTTGTCATTTCCTCCTAGAGCTGTCCTTTGAATCCGTGCTTGGACTGAAATGACTAGAAACAGAATTGGGCCTCAAATGTGATTTAAACTGTATGTGAAGAACAGCAAACTGTTTTCTCAGTTCAGTTTCTGAAAGAGATCACTTCTTGTTTTTACACAACCCTATAAAACTTGCAATCTGTGATTGCCTTCTTAAAAACAAAAAGTGCTTATGTCACTACATTAAACATTTGGTGTTTCTTAATGCATAGTTCTGGTGAGCACAACGTATTCATTTGATAGCTTAGACCACAGGAGACCTAAATAGCAAGTATTAGGTCTTAAAAGTTGAAGTGCAATGTACAGTAAGTCTGAGCCTCAAGTTCTCTTCAATATCGATCATTTCTTATGAGAGATTAAAGAGAAAAGGGTTCTGAGTTCATTTCAATGCTGCATGGAGTCAAATGGAGCAATAATTTATTTAACTAGTAAAGCTAGTTTTGTTGTATCTTACATTGAACCCAAATTTTTAGAAATACTCCAATTTTGTGGTTATGGTGTACTTGTAAACTTTTATGGATTTGCCTTTTTTGTATTATGCAATTTTTTTTGTTGTGTTCTTTTCCAATCTTACATGGCTTCAGTTATAGTTAGAGGCTTCAGTTAAAGGTTGAACCATCAAAACAGAAGTTGAGGCCAGGTCTCTATTCTGGCTGTTTTCACTCTTCTAAGGGAATGCTTGCAACAAAAGTTTAGCACAAAGTCTATACTACAGAGCAGACCCCAGTTCTAACCTTGCTTTGGTGTAAATCAAGAGTGATTTAATTGGTATAAGATCCTTCCTCAAATGTTCAAAACCTAAATAATCAAATTTTCTAGGACTACTTGAAGAGATTGGGACGGGTTCAGCTCAGCTGTTTAAGGAGCTGCTGCCTTGCTGGAGATACAGCTTTGTAACCACCTTGAAACCCATTTCAAAATGTTATGAAACCAGATGTAAGTAAAGCTGGCAGTGATCTCTATGGATATTTGATAGAGAAGAATCTCAGATTTATTTGTAAAGACTGAAAGTAAATCTGTACCTGTTAGAAATAATACAGCCAAAAACATAAGTCAAAAGTTCATTTTTTGCCAATACTTCTGAGTATCTTAACCAAAGTGATTTAAGTTTGGAAGAGGTGGGGAGGGGAGTGAAGAAAATTTGCACTATTCTGAATTTGAACACTTAAATTCTCATTCTTACTGGTAAGTTTTCAGCAGTGTGTTTGGTTTTACACTTTTTTTACTATTAAAGTTTTAAGATCAAACCATGTTTGCCTTGGACTCTCTGTGCTCGCATTATGCAGGAATCTTTCTTGAAAAGGACAGTTGTTATGGTTGCATAACAAATATTCAGTCATGCATATGCAGTGGTTAAAAAAAAAAATCCTAAACTGAACTTGGCAAGATGAGCTTCAGCAGGGGTTGTACAGTTGAAGAAAAACAGCCTTGCTATTGTAGCAGGAAAGCAGAGTAAGTGTGTCTTGGTTTTGTGGCTTGGAGTACAGAATCTTCTGTCATTGTCTTCCAAAATGCTGAAATTCATAATCTGAAACAAAATATGGAGGGGGCAGGGTAAGCATGCAAATTCCTGCTGTGGTTTGGTTGTGTGCTGCAGTGATTACTAAAGTCTGAAGCATCTTGAAGAGTGCAAGCTAAGAATGAGCTGCAAAGGCTAAGCAACTCCAACAGCAGCTCGCAAATTTAGACCAAAAATCTTCAATTTTACTGCACTTAAGTGTCTATTGTAGACTTATGCAAGCTGCTGCATTTTCGGTGGAAACAGTAGAATGACTTTTTGGTCAATTTTCTGTTGGCTTAGCTGAAAAAAGCTTCATTAGGAATTTCTTTACGATTTTAGCTGTGTTTGTTTAACTTTAGTGTAGCAGCTGAGGAGGTAAGTGTTAACAGCTCCAATCTGATGGCCCTCATTCTCCAGGTACATTGATTTCCCTGAAACTGCACTCAAATTTTGTGAAAAAGGAATTAAATACATATTTTTATGTATGTGATATATATATTTTTTTAAAAGAAATATATATATGTATTAAAGGTTGTGAGACACAGTCTGGTCTTGGAGAACTAAAGCATGATGGTCTCATTTTGAGTGAGGAACAGGTGTACAAAGTTTATAAAAGAAAAAAAAACCCTACTCTTCCCAGCAAGTGGGATGATTTGACGTGTGCATATTCCTGCAGATCCATCCTGTGGCTCGTGCAGCCTTTGCCTTTAATCATGGGGATTTGCAGGTGCTAAATTAGCCACAGGAGGGCCCATAGTCTGTTCTCTGAATGCAGCAGGAACATATTGAGATGAATAATGAAATTAGGTCTCAATTGCCTTTGCTGCACATCAGAGTAGCTCCAAAATTCATGAGAACAAAGCATTACATGCTGGACTAATTGAACAAAGCTATAGGTGAGAGCTTTTTGAGGGTTCTGTCTTGGAAACAGGTGAGAGCTGTGGGTGACAATGGGTTCTTTCAGCTAAAAGAAGGGCTCCTGTAGATAGATGATGATGATTTCTCTGAGCAGTGAAATACCACAGGAGCTGCCCCATGCGTAGTTTGGAGTCATCTCCCTGTGTTTAAATTCCTACATTGTGCAGTGATAATGTTGTGCCTTCATGGGCTGCAAATGGGGACATGAATTTCACATTCCATGAAGCCTCATGCCTGTGTGTGTGACAAGAGTCTGTAGTGATGATGGTTCTGGCCTGCCCCAGTCAACTTTCAAATACAGAATTCAAAGTATATATGATAATTCTTGTAAATAATGCATTACTACCCAAAAACACATAAAAGGTCAGAGCTTTACTGAGTTTTACTAAGTGAATTCTTTTCTCCACTGCAAATTATGCCTCCTCTATTTCATTGCCTTTTTTCTGTGTTCAGTAGCTAGACTGCTATTACACTTTTATTAAATATCAGAGAAGTGCTACAGAGCTTACATAAACTTGTGTTTCCTAAGAATTAAAACATCAGCTGCAAATCAGCAGAAATTAAACACATCTACAGCATTTTCTCCCAGCTCAGTAGCTGGCATGGGGCTCCCTCTCCCAGCCAGGTGAGTGTCCCTTGGGTGTCCCTGCTTTCATTTGGGACTGGGAAGGGGAGGCTGTGTGTCCCTTACTCATATGAGTGCACATCCTTTTCAAGGTATCTTTGAGTAGGAGCCAAAATATTAAAATTAATTAACCTGGGCTCAGAAGTGAGATCACATCCAGTCAGGGCCTGTGACAGAAAGGCTCACTGAGATGCTCCTGGGGAAATGTAAGTTGTTCACATGGAGTTCTCCAGGACAGAAGGTCTTGTGGTTGTTCTGGCTGCATTTTGAGTTTCATGGTACTGGAGAGATCACAGAATCTTAGAAATGTTTGGGGTGGCACCTTCAGGACCATCTGGTTCTAACCCCCCTGCCATGGGCAGAGACACCCACTGTCCCAGGCTGCTCCAAGCCTCATCCAGCCTGGCCTTGAACACTGCCAGGGGTGGGGCATTCACAGCTCCTCTGGGCAACCTGTGCTGGATAAAATCACCAAGCACAGTTTGGGTCAGCTGGAACATTTGTTACCACCTTGGCATGCACTGCATTGATTCTGACCTTTGAGAAGTGGTCCAATTGTCTGACAGTGCAATGCTTCACCTCTTCAAAAACTTAAACCACCCTTTTTTATAAAAATTAAATGAGAAATTTCAATTTCCAAATGTTCTTCCTGGTTGTTTTTAATGTTGTAGAAATGTATAAGAATGTGTTGGTTTAGGAATTATCTTTTGTTTTGATAAATCAGCATTTTTTGGCCCAAAAAAGAGGTTTTTCAAAACATTTCTGATCACTTTTCATAAGTATCACCTTGCTTATGCACCACCCTCATCGATCTTTTGTTTTCGGCCCAGGGTAATCACTTTCTTCTTCTTTCCTGCCCTTTGTTGGCTAAACAGCCTGCTCTAGCCTTTACTGGCTTCATGACCTTTCAGACCTCATCTTCCTCTCTGCCACCCCAACAGAGTCTTGAAAGATACCTGTGCTGGATCTGCAGTCTGCACACTGCCCTGTCTGCACCTTTTCATTCTCAGGCCTTACTCAGAGATTATTCAAGATTTATTTTCCTGTTTTCTTGCCTCTTTCTGTCAGAAACTCTTTCTACAATAAAAAGCCTGCTGGATGCTGGACCAGCATCCCCCATCTCAGCACCTGGGGGAGCAAGCAAGGAGCTGTGCTGGTCTGCAGAACCTCTACCTCGTTCTGACAATTGCATTTGGGGAGACAAAGTTTTATGTTTAAAACAATCAAAACAACCCAAACAAACCCCAGGTTTTTCTCACCTGCCCTGGCTCAGAAGAGCAGCTTTGCAGTGCCAGCTGTGCCACTGCCATGTGGCACTGGAGGCTGCTGGGGTTTTGAGCAGCAGCACCTGGAGATGGGATAAGTCTGGATCCTACAAGCCATCCTACCAGCACCTCTTGTGATGCTGCTGTGTTACAAAAAAACAGCTGCTGGTGAGTTTAACGCCAGGTATCACTTGAACAGATGCCATCCAAAATCAAGAGAAGCTGTCTGTGATCCCTGATCACTCCTGATGGCCCCGGCTGGAGGGTCCTTCTGGAGGGGTCTGTGCTGCTGAGCTCTTGCTCCAGGAGCCTGCAGCACAGAGCCTGGGCACTGTGTGGGGCTGTGCTGGAGGGATGAGCATCTGGATCTGATTTCTCCAGGACATCTGCTGCTCCTGGGCTGCTGGAAGAGATGACACGAGCTGGTGGAGGAGGAAGGTGCAACACATCCCCGCCAGCATCCATCAAGCCACTCCAAATATTGCCCTGCAAGAATCAGACATCATAGTCCACAAATCTCTGGAGGAGCAGAGGAAATAATCCCCAGGAATACATACCCTGCTGACATACTCGGCTCTAGAAAAATAAACAGGGCAAAACCAAAACTCCAGGGGCTCTTTAGGGCAGCAGAGACCTTGTCCAGACAAGCAGAGCTGATTTATTTCTGTGCACAGCTCTGCAGCAGGGAAATTCTTTGCAGCCTCTGGCTCACACATTTTTCCTTGCTAGGCTGGAGCACACAGAGAGTGCAGTCAGAGATGTCCTCACCCCAGAAAGGATTCAAACACAGCTGAGCTGAGCTGTAGCACAGGTGCAGTCAGTGGGACTGGAGATGTGCTGAGCATCACGAGCAGCTCCAGGTCTGCAGCTCTGCTCCCAGCCATAGCAGAGCAGCAGAGACTGTCACTGCTAAGGGCTGGAGGTCAGACATGAATAATCCTCCTACCAAACCTCCCACAGGTCACCTTCCAAGCACCTTGCTGGAACAGTTGAGTAAGAGTGAATAAAAACATCAGCAAAAGAGCCACACTCAGTCACAAGCACCTGAGTTATGAGCTCAGTGGAAGAAGATAGTAATGGTGTCCAACAGCATAACCAATCCTGATCATTTTACTCAGAAATTTAGCATTTTTTTGGTCTTTTCATCCAGAGAAAACGCCTGGTATCACCAGGCAGATCCTGCTGCCGCTGTTTAGCTTTTACTTCACTTTTACTCCCACAGGTTGTGGTGCTGCTGGGATGGGAGTCCTACCACAGTACAAAGGAGTCTGTTCTGAGCACAGATTGAAGGTACAATCCAGGGACTCCTTATTCTCTTGTGGAACTCAGCTGCAAAGGATAAACATTCCCATGATTGTAGACACCCCAGAGTAATCAAAGGCACCCTGTAGGCTGGTGGATTTGGCACAGGAGACACACAGCCTCCAAAACTGGCTGCTGAAGACCACAGAGAGGATGTGAGACATCTCAAGAATCACAGAATCACTTACAGTGGAATAACATTTAAGGTCATTGAGTCCCGCTGGTAACCCAGCACTGCCAAATCTATCACTTAAATCCTGTCCCTAAATGCCTCATCTACACATCCCACAGAGACCTCCAGGGATGGTGACCACCACTGCCCTGGGCAGCCTGTTCCACTGCTTGACAACCCTTAGAGAATAAATTTTTCCTAATATCCAATCTAAACTTCTCCTGGCTCAACTTGAGGCTGTTTTCTCTCATCCCAAACCAAAAGAGCAGGAGACTCAAGGTTTGAACCTCGCCTTCAATTTTCACTAATATGGGAACCAAAGACATTAATCAGTGCTTATGATGAGATAAACTAGGGTTTGATGATTTTTTCCCAACAATCAAATGTTGGAAGTGGACCAGGAAGCCAGCAATGCCCAGGTACCTCAGCATCATCACACCCACAATTCATTGCCATGGAAATGATCACTCTCCTGGAAGGTGCAGCCAGGTGATGGAAGTCTGAATGCAAAGTTCTGAGGTCAAGAGAACAAATAGCTTCACACAGGAGCTGGTGAATAAATCCCACCAGAACTGCAGTGGGATTTGGGGAAAGAACAGCTGCATTTGTCTGCCTGCTCCTTGGGCATGTTCCACCTGCTTAATTGAAGGCAGGTCCAAGTGAGCCATCTGTTGACCTGGTTGAGGAATCAGAGCTTCCCACTAATTTAAAGATATTCTTACAGGTTATTAAAGGCCTAGAAGGAAAGGAGAGATGGATAAAAAACAACAGTAAGAAGCTTTGCCTTAGAGGCACAGGTAATATCTGTAACAGCTGCTCCACCCTATGCCTAAGCTAATTGTTAAATGAATCACCCTGGCAAAAGAAGCATTAATAAAGGGAAGCGAAGACTGAACATCTGGAAAATAATATGAAAGGGAAGAATTTTCATATTTTGGAACTCCTTGCTGGGTGGGAACTGCTTGGGGAGACATCTCTAATTGCTTGTCTGAGAGAATGAAAAGCGAATCTATTCCCAGTCTGAAATCAGCACAGTCATTGTGTATTCCTCTCTGCTCTCCTGTCCCAGTGCCACAGCTGTTTCAGGGGGCCCTGACCTGCAAATATCAAGACAAGCTCTTCACCTTCTGCTGCTTGGCCCGACAGCAAGGTGCACCCAAAGGCAGTGTGTGCAGCAGCCTCCTCAGGAGCTGTTTCCAGCAGCCAAGTGCAAGATGCACTGTCAAAATAAGTTTATTCTGGGGACACCAGTCTTGGTGCTGCTGGGTGGTTAACATCTGATGCACCAGCTTTCTGCCTGAGGCTGTCAGGCTTTCCTGGCAATGGGGCAGGAGGGGAGAACACCAGACCTACTGCTGCTTGTCCCAGCTGTGCTTTGCAGCTCTTTGCTGGATACAGGGAGCTAGAGACATGGCCAGTTTCCCTCTCTACAGGAAAAGGACATGGCAAACACACAGCAGAGTCCTCTGTGCAAACCCCTGGGGATGCCTTGTCCAGCACAGCAAGGAGCTCTGCAAAATGAGCCCACACCTCACAGTCTGAGTCAGACCCTCCATGATTTGACACTGGAACATTCTTGGGTCCCATTCAGCTTTGGTAAGGAGAACCAAACCAGGATACCACAAATCTCTCTGCCAGTAGGATGCTGGGATTTTAGGACACACCTGGAAAACAGATTGTGCTGCAATACCTGTGCATTAATGGAGTCTGACTGTGTTTGGCTTTTCTGCTCACCATCTCCTGCTTACCATCTCCTCACAGAAGCAGCTCATAGTGGTCATGATTCTCCCACATTCCCTCCCTTTGGTCTTCTTGCTCTTCTGCCATCCTTCAAGTTCTCAGTCTCTTGTCTTGTTGAAGAATCTCCTTCACGTAACACCTCAGAGAGCACTGTCCAGGCAGATCTCCATCCAGCAGAGGCAGAGCTGGTTTCTGCACACACCAGCCCTGGGCAGCCACTTCCCAGGGCAAGAGGGGCATGGTGAAGGCAGGAGAGAGAAGCAGCACTGAACCAGGGCTCTGCAGCAGGGCAGGCTCACAGCTCCCTCATTTCAGCAGGAGTGTAAAAGTCTGAGCCACTTTTCTAAGTAGAGCCTAGAAGTAACTCAACTACCCTCCAAACACAATGCTGCTGCCAGGCCAGGCTTGCACAGCATTGCCAGTGGTGTGTCACCCCCTTCCAAGCTTTCCATTTCCACCTGCAAAAGGAATGGAAAGGTTTTCAGTATTACTACGTTTTTATTGGTGTGGGTGAAATGCCAGCCTGAGCACAGGCAGAGCTGTTAGGTGGCACCCCACTCCTAAGGTCCCCAGCACCACCTGCCCCAAATGTCACCTCTCTGGTGAGGACCCTGGACTCCTGTGTCTGCACTAGCTGAACACAAAACTCTCTGTCGCTGCTTTCTGCTGTCCACTTCTCCCTGATGCTCTTCTGCAATAGTTCCGCGTGGGAGTCAGTTTTGCAGGCAGCAGACCTGACACAGGGATGTGTCACCAGCTCCCTGACGCCGTGTGGCACTCGGGAGGGCTGCCCATGACACGGAGCAGGGGAGGGCTCAGGGATGGGCAGGGACAGCACCCTGGGGTGCAGGGAGGGAGGAATGCCGCGACGCTGATCCAAAGTGGGGGATGTGGGGGGGCTGGGGCTGGGCAGGCTCGCTCCCAAACATCCACACAAGGATCCTAAAGCATAATTATGAAATTTTAAAAAACAACTTGACGTTATAATTATAACGGTTCCTGGAGGAGCCGCGTAATTGAATTCGAGGGTGTCTCGCTCTCATTGCCGGCACTAACAAGAGAACGGCTCAGCTTCCCTCGCAGCCTTCCCGGAGCCCTGCAAAGCTCGGGAGACACCCAACAATTCAATTATTGTTTCCCTCTGGAAAGCAGATCATTTTAGACACGCGGCCAGCTCTAATTACAAAGGAGAGGGGGGAAATTTTCTTGTGTCCAAAATTATTTGACTCATTATAAAAGGATTTACTTTTCGCCAGGCCTGAGGAGCTGAAGCTCTGCTGGAAGGATGGGAAGCAGAGGGGAGCAGCTCTGGCTGTGGCAGGGAGCAGAGGGACCCCAGCGGGTCCCCGGGAGCTCCTCCACGTCCCCCTCGCCCAGGGAAAGTTTTTTTCCATGCAGAAGGAAGCCGGGGCTGCAGCCAGGGCTGGTGGGCAGCAGAATCCATGCAGACCATGAGCGTGTGAGCAGAGCTGGGCTTCGGCAGGAGCGAGACCGGGGCCGGGGGAATTTCCCTCCTCCCTGCTCTGCTCGGCAGGGAAAGCATGAGGTCTTTCGCTCAAAAGCTTCATTATGGTGTTGTGGTTTTTCGGGTTTTTTTTTTCCCCTCTCAGATTGTTTTTAAATGCTCTTTTGTGGCTAAAGACGATTTTATGTAGGGGAGGTCGCTTTTCCAATTGCCATTAATTAACTCATCTGTAATGGGGTTTTTTGCAGCCCTGCATTTCCTGTGGCAGGGAGAAGGCGACGGGCAGGAGGCTGAGCTGCTGCTCTGCCCCAGGATGGATCAGGGCACTCCCACCCTCCCAAGACAACACTTCAGGAGGGATTTTTTTCCATTTTATAATTTTTTATAATTAAAATAACGCCTTCATAGGCTTTACAGGGGCAATGCTGCTGCCCAGCTTGGCCAGAGAAAGCGATTTTGGGCAAAGGGCTCCCGGAATCACTCCATGCCCTCATCCCCAAATCCACACCTTCCCTCCTCTCCAGTGCAATGACATGAATTCCAGCGTAATGTTTATGGTTAATTTGAAATCTAGCACTTGTTAGCTAATCCTGTTAGTAGCTTGCAAAAACAAGGGATCCCTTGTATGATCAGTAATTATAACAGGCGTTTTATGTTAAATTATATCTAATAAGCAAGACAAAAAGAGAGATGTGTTCTCAGATGGAGCTTTCCTCATTAAAAAAAAAAAAGTAAAAAGGAGGTAAAAAGTCTTCTCCATGATGAAATTATACACCTAGAGGAGAAATTACAAAAAAAAAAAAAAAAATAGCTGGTGGATGTCACAGCAGAGTGTCACATCAATAAGTTTGGGATGTCACAGCAGAGGGTCAGGGGTGGGAATTCGGAGCAGTTTCTGTGGTCCCGGCAGGACCTGACCCAGCCGAGGGCTGAGGAGCTGCGGGTCCCGAGGGCAGGAGGAAGAGGAGGAGGAGGATGAAGAGCATGTGCCGCCCAGGGCAGAGTGGTGCCGCCGGTCCCGCACCGCCCCGCACCTCTGCGGGGCAGGATGGGAGAATCAGTGAGCAGTGGTGCCCCAAAAAAAACCCCAAAAAAATTAAAAATTAAAAATAAAATTTAAAAAAATAAATATAAAGCCCCTCCTACTGCGCAGAAAAGGGGTTTGTGCCCTGAGGAGCAGCACCCCCAGGTCCCCCCGGCTCTCCCGCGCAAGCAGCCGCGGGTGCGCACCCTCAGCTCCGCGGGGATCCCTCTACAAAGACCCTTTTGTCTGGCTGTAGGGCCACCGGCCCCGGGCTCCGTGGTTTATTGGTTGTAATGACTGATGGGAATAAAAGAAGGTGAAAGAAGGTAGAGAAAAAAAAAAAAAAAAGTAAAATAAAATTTTAAAAGAATTAAAAATAAATTTTAAAATAAAATAACATAAATAAAATAAAATAAAATAAAATAAAATAAAATAAAATAAAATAAAATAAAATAAAATAAATATAATGAAATAAAATATAATGAAATAAAATAAAATAAAAATATAATAAAATGAAATAAAATAAAATAAAATATAAAAAATAATAAAATAAATAAAATATAAAATCCAAGCCCTGGGGCACGCTGGAGCGCGCCATTCTCTGCAACTTTTTCCCGTCTGAAAATCACACTTCCATTAAACCATCCCCTAAAATGTGACAATGTTTAACTACCGGAGTTATTGTAAATACGTTTAATCAAATAGACTCTTGAGGAAATCTCCCTCCATAAACACGCAATCTTGTCCTTTAAACATGTGGGTAATCAGGAAATCTAATTAAAAGCTAATCGGAGGGCCGTGCTGGGTTAATTCTGCGCGGGCGCGGGCGGGCAGCGCGGTGTCTCCGCTCGGCTTTTCCATGCGAGGCACTCCAAGCACCGCGTGTCGGGGCGAGCAGCGAGTGTTGTTCCAGCAGCAGAGCAGTAATAACAAAGCCATTTATGCAAGCACATTAGAGCGGCCGGAATCCTGCCTCTTAGTTAAAATTTTCGAGCCAGAAAATTAAAAACAAATATTTAACCCGGCAGCTCGCACCCCGCGGCTGCCGCCGCCGCCAAACTTTCCGCATGCATATGGATGAGGGCGGCCGGGAGCTGCTTTAAGGCGCTTTTCGGTAAATTAATGGGGTTTTGGGGCCATCCCAGCGCGGAGCGGGTGAAGCTGAGCCGGGGTGGAGAGCGCGGCATCAGCGCGGAGAGGGGCGGAAAGTGCGCGGATCCCACCGGGAGAGATTCCCTGGGGAATGGTGCGGTGAGCACGGAGCGGGAACACCGCGCAGGGATGAGCGGGGGGGCGCGGAATTCCAGGGGGATGGGAAGGGGAAGGGGAAGGGGAAGGGAGGAAGGAAGGGAGGAAGGGAGGAAGGGAGGAAGGGAGGAAGGGAGGAAGGGAGGAAGGGAGGAAGGGAGGAAGGGAGGAAGGAAGGAAGGAAGGAAGGAAGGAAGGAAGGAAGGAAGGAAGGAAGGAAGGAAGGAAGGAAGGAAGGAAGGAAGGAAGGAAGGAAGGAAGGAAGGAAGGAAGGAAGGAAGGAAGGAAGGAAGGAAGGAAGGAAGGAAGGAAGGAAGGAAGGAAGGAAGGAAGGAAGGAAGGAAGGAAGGAAGGAAGGAAGGAAGGAAGGAAGGAAGGAAGGAAGGAAGGAAGGAAGGAAGGAAGGAAGGAAGGAAGGAAGGAAGGAAGGAAGGAAGGAAGGAAGGAAGGAAGGAAGGAAGGAAGGAAGGAAGGAAGGAAGGAAGGAAGGAAGGAAGGAGAAAAATCAAAAATAAAAGGAAAAGCAAGAAAGTCGAAAGAGAGACGGGAAGACAAACATCAGGCTCGCTGTCTGGCTGGGTTTGGCCCCAGCTCGGCGGGTTTGGGTCTCAGGGGCCGGGGTTGGCACTCCCAGCTGAGCGCCCTCCCGAGCATCCCGCTGCAGTGCCTGCCTCTCGCTGTCACCACGGCTCTCCTGCCCTGACGCTTCTCCCCCCGCACACGAAACTCTCGCATTTATCCTTCTCCTTTTCCCTCTTTTATTTCTCTACCACAAATTTGCCAACCGAGCACCATTTCTCGGTAAAATTCAATTTAACGAGTGCAGGCTGCATCGAGCGCGCCGGGTCCTGCCGCAGCGGGACGGGGCATTTGCCGGGACCGCTGGTAATTGCAGCTTTTTGGGGGATTTGGGAGATCCTCAGCCACTAAGTGTCATTTCCTTGGCTCGCTGGGGAAGTATGTGGAAGTTATTTTTATTGATGTGCACCTGGTAGATTGTTTTGGCAGTTGCAATTTCCGTGTGACATATCCAGACTCTCCTCCGAAAATCGCAAGGAAAAAAAAAAAGGCAAAAGTAAAAAAAACCTCCTTGACATTTATCCCCAGCTACTGCTGCTGCTCAGTAACGTTTAATTACAAAACTCGGCTGTGATGCCAGCCTGTATCGGTCATTAGGAACCTTTCTTAAAATCTTGTCAGCCTGCAATGAGAAACAGATTTAATGGAGGCAACCACATAGATCCTGGTCTGCCAGCTGAAACTGAGACTAAGCAAAAGAGGATAGAAATGCCAAAATAAAAAAGCCACCACATTCCCTTCCTAGCAACCAACTCTTTCAATTTTTTACACTTTTGGGTGTTTTTTTTTTCACCGTTCCTGCTCTTCAAACTGCCTTTGAGGACCTGGGCAGGAGCTTCATTTTTAGAAGGTGTTTTGGGGAGAGAGAAACAATTTTTTCCCCGGGGGTGTCGCTTGCGTCGGTGTGGCTGGATTTGTTGATGGGGATGTTGGGGAAAGAGGCGATGAGAGACGGCCCGTGGCCACCTCCCCCGTGTCCCCGGCCCCCTCCCGCTGTCCCCGGGATCCCTGGCCCCGGCTGTCCTTGCAGCGAGGGGACGCCAGGGGGCAAGAGGCATTCACAAAGGCTGCATCCCTCCATCCCTCCATCCCTCCTTCTCCCCATCCCTCCATCCTTCCACGTCTCCATCCTTTCACCCTTCCACCCTGCTCTCCCTTCTCTCCCACCAGGAGGTTTCACAGTCTCACAGCGGCAAAAGTCAGGTTTCTTATTAAAAACAAAAGGAAAAAAAACCCCGCGAAGTGGTCCAAATTCCCGATCCCCCCCGACCTTGTCTCCACGTGCACCTCGTGGGCACAGCCAGGCGGAAACAACATCCCGCAGCCGGGTAAGAAACGGCGGAGTTCATTTAAGCCAGCTATTAATCCTACTTACCTTGCCGCTATTTGGACCTAATCCCATTTCCTCTGTGCGTTATAGGGACAGTGAAAGGGCCCATTTTTGTTCTCCTGGTGGAAGGAGGCTGCCTGGGAGGAGCACGCCGCCGGTGCCTGGGCTGCCGCCGCAGCCGGAGGAGCGGGATGCGCTCCGCGGGCAGCAGCAGCAGCCTCCAAAGGAAATCACTCAAGGGAAACTTCGCCAGAGACAAAAAAAACCCCCACATTCAATTTCCTGACTACTGCTTTCCTGCCCGAGTTATTTATTTTGGCAACCGCACGTTCAATAAATGAAATATTCAATCAACTGACCGCCGTGCCAGCTCCTATGATTCTTTCAGGAGTCCACTTTTTTTTTAAATTTTATTTTATTTCACTCCTCAGATAAACTGCAGGGAGGGTTCCCATATCCCAGCTTTGCTTGGCAACTGATGCATTACGTGGCTTATGAATTTTGCAGACAATGAACCCCAGTGTGGCTGAAGTGGACCGTACACACATCTCCGTGCCATTTCCCAGGCACGACAGACATCAGGGCAAAGTACCACTTATTCTTTCATCTTTTTTCACACCTTTTCCTTCCCCAGACTTTGCCCCAAACGCTGAGTTGGGATGTGAAGCTAATGCCAGAGATTTCGCTGCAGAGAAGGAAACCACTTAAAATAATCAGATGGCAAAATACCAGGCTCACCCCCGAGAGCAGCATTGGTAATGCTCCTGCCTGGCATTTTATTCCTAGCTTTATCTCCCCGTATCACACAAATCCATACACTGCGTATCATTTCTCTTTGAAATGCCATGAACTTGGTGTTTTAAATCGAACCAGCCTTTCTTTTTTTTTTTTCCCTTCCTTTTTTTTCTTTTTTTAATTTTTTTTTTAGGCGCAAAACAATGGAGATTGTCAGAGGGCCCCGGGTTGAGCTTTTCTGCGTGTTCACAGAGCGTTAAAGCTTTATCGAACAAACCGGCTCTGTCTGACCCCTGCCAGACAAAAGGCACGTCCCATTTTCCTCTGCACAGCACAGGGGCAGAGAGGACACACAGGGGATGTACAGTAGGGCTGGGTGGGCCACGGGGTGCCCAGGGCAGTGGTGGGATGCCAGCTCACCCTGGTGCTGCCAGCCCTGCTCCTTCTGGAGGTGCTGATGGGGGACACGGTGCCAGCGCAGCCAGGGAGCAGCCAGCCAGAGAGCTGGCATGGATTTTGGCTGCTCAGCCACGGGTTTTGTGTGGTGCTGTGCTGATTTTAGTGCTGCACCCACCTCAGCCTCGACTGGATGGATGTCCACCCACCATGAATGGTGCTGGAGGGTTTGAATTATTCCTTGAGGCTTTGTACAGAGCAGGACCACTCCATTGCTCCTAAGGTTCACATGGATGATTTAATGTTTCCATAGGGGTTTTTTCACAAATTTTGAATTAGATGGGAACTTGTTGTTGCTCTGGAGCTGGGCACCACCAGGGAGGCTGGGAACAGTGGCCAGGCATTGAAGGGAGGAATGGTCAGAGAGGTAAGAAAAGGTCAGAACAGTCTTCTGAGGAACAACACGGGCAGGGGGACAACAGGAAAAGACTGGATCTGCAAATGCTGGTGTCTGGATGTGGGCATTTACATGAGCCTGGGCTCTGTGCTGCCCCTGTGAAGCCTTCCTCAACCTCCAGCTGCTGGTGCAGAAGAGCATTGGTCTATTGTAGGGTCTTCATGACATCTACCATCACCTCAGGAGTGTCCCAGACACCATTCCAGTGTCACCAGTCTCTGCTAACCTCCCTCTGCTTCACTCACACATAGAGCCCAGCTTGGAGACACTGGGCTAAATCCTGCCTAGCGTGTCTGCAGCTTTGACAAAAGTTTGAGCACTGTTTCTTCCAGCTTCAGCAGCAGCCAGGCAGCAGATGAGTCAGTTTCTTGACAGTCACCACGATTCCCAGCAGCAGAGATGTGTCTGGAGCACTGTGATGTTGAGCAGTGTCAGGCATTTACTTCTGCATCTGCTTCTCCTGTGGGAGGATGAGCACAGAGACATCCTTTGCTGGCACCTGGAGCTGAAATGGGCTGCTCAGGGGTGGGTGGGAGGAACCCTCACCTGCTAGGAGTTGTGCTTTGGGTGTTGCTGGTGAAGGCCACACTATTTCTCCCTCCTGCCCTATGCCCAGCTCTATCCCACAGGCAGCAGAGCAGTGCCACGATAACAGAGACCACCTTTCTGCAGGTGTACCACGTTCTCACAGTACCAAAGCACCCACAGACTTCCAGTTCTGCTCATAAAATGTTCATTTCCAAGGAGGAGGCCATGACTGTGCTCGTTTTGGGATTTGCTGAGCTTTGGGTAGCAGCTCGAGCTGCTCACCCCCCCAGCAGTGTTTTGCATTACTTGTTAAGGGAAGCTGGCACTCAGCTCTGCTGCCAGTGGAGATTTGTAAGCCTGATTATATTCCTAAGCATATGTTTGGAAATGAGAAGCAGCTCTCTGAAGTCAGAGGAATTGCTCTGATTGCAAATCTCAAGTCAAGAGGAGGGAAGCCTGGCTGAGGTCTGAGCTCCCTCTTGGAAGAGCCACAGGCAGTAACAGCTCTGGGCTCTCCCCACTCCGGGGGCAGAGCTGAACAGAAACCAGAGCAAACATCTTTGTCATGAAAATCCCATAATATTACAGAAGTGTTGGTGTTGGTGTTTTTTAAGTGCATAAATGATGAATCATTCTACCTGGGTGGGCAAGCAAAGCCTGGCACCATTTCCAGGGTATTTTACGTGTTTTGGAGGACAATCCTAAGGAGAAAGAGAAGTTCATTGAATGCAGGATGCAGCAGATATTCCCCCCAGCAGATGGCTGACTTTGAGTGCTGGAACAAGTGGCCAGGGCTCAGCAGCAGCAAAGGATTCACATCACTTTGCAGGGTTCAGCTCTTCGTGTCACTGGGCTCAGCTGCTGCAAAGATGTCTCTGAACAGGAGCCACAGCTTCACTCCCAGAACCAAGCCATTCCTGAAAGAACACCATTTGTTTTGGGACAGCACCACTTCCCTGGAATCAGCCAGATCTGCCTGTCACAAAACTGCCACTTCAGAGCAAAGATTCTGATCTGTGAACCTCAAAGTAGGGAGAGATCTGAAAGACTGGAAAGGCAAGTGGGTCCTTTGATTGCTCCATGTTAGAAGTGGTGGGAGGTGAACACCATAAAACATTACCCACGCAGGGCAATGATTCTGCATACACTTTCTGTATTCCCTGCCTCCAAACATGCTGGTACTCAAAGCTAGGCCACAAAAAGTGCTTGAAAAAAATAAATTTTAATTTCATCCATGTTGGTTTTCACATCAGAAGGAAAGTGCTGCTCACTCAGTGAGGACCTTTCCACAAGGGCAGGTAGTGATAGGACAAGGGGGAATGGTTTAAACTGAGAAAGGACAGGTTTAGATTGGATATTATTAAGAACTCTTCACTATCAGAGTGGAGGGACATTGAAACAGGTTGCCCAGAGAAGCTGTGCATGCCCCATCCCTGGAAATGTTCCAGGACAGGTTTGATGGGGTTTTTGAGCAGCCTGGTATAGTGGAAGGTGTCCCTGCCCATGGCAGGGGGCTGGAATCAGATGATCTTTAAGGTCCCAGCCCAAACCATTCTGTGAGCCTGTGACCCAGCTCACCAGGACTGAGAGCTGCTGCCTGGAGCAGCTGCCATGCGATGCCTCCTGTGATATCTGTCCCTCCAGTGAGCTGTAAATCCCAGCCTCAGGACTGGAATTACTTCCACTTTACACCAGCATAGGGAATGGGACAATCAGGCTGACTTTGTGTAACTGGGACAAGCGAAAATTCTATTTAAATTCTGCACCCCGCCAGTGAATCTTGCAGCAGCCTAATTTTTCTATGAATAACGCCTTGGGCAAGGCTTGTGTGGCCCAGAAAAGGAAAGAAAAAAGGGTTGAATTTCCTCCATCCTGCTTGTTTGTAACCTCCTTCATAATGGATGGTGAATCTTGGGAGGTTTGGCCCACTGGTTCCCAAGTTAGGGCTGTGCTGCTGGAGAGGGCACCCAGCTGAGGATCTCTGGCACCTGTTGAGGCAAAGAGGGGCAGATTCAGGGACTCAAGCACTTGTGTGATAAGAAAGAGCAAAAAAGAAAAAAAAATTAAAAAAAAAAAAAGAAAGAAAAATTAATTGAGTAACCTCAAATTACAAATCAATTTGAGGAAATCCCAATCTAGCTGCCGACACTCTGCGAGCAGCTGAAGCTAAATTCATTGAGCAGACAGCTCTAATTAGCACACGCTTGCTCCAGCAAGCTCCACGTGGCACTCTCCATGTCAGGTGTGCCTGGTCCTGAGCCACGCCACTCATCAATTTGACCCAAAATGCATTGAAGGCAGGGTGTCACCGCGCTGAGATCGTTCAGGGGCTGCAGAAAGTCAAACTCCAAATTTCTCTGCTCCAACACCTCTGTGCCGCCTTATCCCAGCCACCCCGGGCTGGTTTCTGACCTCATTCATGCCAGTGCAAATCTGCAATAACTTCACGTTAGCCACAGGGTTTATTACAAATTGTCCTTGTGCAAAGAGACCAAAATCTGGTTTATGAAGCTGGTTTCTTTTCCCTCATTCCCAGGCAAGAAACCCTTCTGCAGCCGGAGTCAGTGGGACAGCTTTCACCTTTTAACTCAGGGAGAGCTGCTCCCAGCTCACACTGATGGAAGCAGGGGGCAAACCCATTTCCTCCATAACAGCAGCATTGCCTTGGTGAGGCAGCATTTAGCCCTTTAGATTGAGTGAGAATGGGAAATTTTTTTTGTAAGAAGCCCAAAATAATATAAATACCAGGGTACCACTGCAGTGAGGCATGTCAAGTTACTAGAAGGGGATGAAACACTGCACAAAAAAAAAAAAAAAACCCACAACCCTCTCTTTCAGCATTAGTGAAAGATGTGACCTCATTCTTTTCCTGGGGCTGTAGAGAGATATGTGGCATTTTCCTTGTAGAGAAGTGTATTTTTCCTTTGGGAAAGGCTGAAAGACTACTTGAGTAGTGTATTATTTTAGACATATTTTGCATTCCAGCTCTCCCTCAGAGGAGGAAGTTGTTCTCTGCCACTTCTTATTCCCCTGTACTGAGCCACGTTTGATCCAACACGTGGGAGCAGACCCCTGGCTAATGCAAACACAATCATCCACAAGGCTGTGCTGATTTACACCTCCACCACGAATTTCTGATTTTTTTCTATAATCATCTTAAACTCCATCCTTCCTGAAGCATTTTCTCCTTTTTTAACCTGATGCCTTCCACCAGGAGACATTTTCTGGTCTCTCCATTGTATGTTCTTGCTGATATCTGGAGCCCAAATCACACTTAGCTCTGTTTGCAAAGTGTGTAGCAATGTATTGGGAAAAGACAGGTAATACTAACATGGTCTCAGACTTTTTGGGTTTCACTGCCCTGAGGAGAGCTTGAAACCTTCCCACTGTGTTGAAAACACCGCTGTGGTGAAGCATTTGAATGAGGCAAAATTTGTGGGGAGAAATTGTATTTTTCATTCTATTGCTTGGGGCAATTGCACACAGCAGAGAGCCTGTGGGGTCTGCACCTTTCAGATCTGAAGGAAAGCGAGGGTGCAATGCACCTCCTCTGCCTTTCCAGCTCTAACATCACCTCATCTACCCTTCCAGCTGGGATAAAAGGCATTCCCTGGCCTACAGCCACCACCCCTGAAAAACCTTTTTCTCACCTTGTTGAGCTGGGGCTGCAGACAGCCAGGTACCTTCCCCAGGTGTGGACATGGACACTGCAGATGTCACAGCCAAGTGTGTCCCTCAGGCTGCCCTAACAGCCATGGAGAGAGCTGGATGCTTCTAGGGAGTGAAGCCCCTCCTCAAAAGCTCCTCAAGCAGAAGACTCCTCAGTTTTTGGGCAGCCACAGGTGAGAATCTGCCCTGCAAAGTCCCCCTGAAGGGGTGAGCTCCATTCCCAGCCTCCCCTCAGCCTGGTGAGAATGTTGGGAAAGCACCCAGGGTCCAGTGTGTCCATCCCACTCCTGCAGCCCCCAGGGGAGTCACCTGCATCCAAAGCTGCCCTTTACAAGACAGGCACAACTCCAGCACCTTCAGGATGGGGTCCAAGCAGGCACTGATGGCTTGTGGTGCCATCATTCACTTTTTTCTTACCCAGGCTTCTCCAGAGAACTGCATTTTTCTCTCGACCCTGTATCTGCCAGGATATATGCTGTTTTTCCATTCCCCAAACGCTGTTGCAATCATTTCTGCCCAGATTTATCTCATTTCAGTAATGTCTCTTGGGTTTCATCTCTATTAAGTCGTTTGGACATTGGGAAGTGGGATTACCCCACTTAGCTGTGGCTGTCTCCAGTGTAAGTGACTCCATGTGTGCTCGTGATCCTGCTCCTGTGCAGGGACAGTGGAACAAACCCTTTTGGTGCCAGCCTGGGCACCTGCAGGGACATGGGCAGCTCTGCCAGCTTTGTGCCCCAAGCAGACAGCCTGGGGTAGCTGGTTCCCATCTGTATGATTCCAAATTATTGCCCTCTGAGCAACCTGGTCCAGTGCAAGGCATCCCTGACCATGGCAGGGGGGTGGAAATGAACGATCTTTGAGGTCTCTTCCAACCCAGGGGAGGGTGGAAGGGCAGGGTGAAGGGTGAGACAGCAGAGTGAAGGGTGAGACAGCAGAGTGAAGGGTGAGACAGCAGAGGATGCTGAAGCAGGTTTGCTGTCCCAGCTGCTCCTGAGTGTTTTATTCTAGCAGCAGGAAAACAGCCTTCATACCATGTTGTACAACAGGATTTTTTAATGGATGTTAAGCCCAAACCCACCAGAAGTTTCTCTCAAAAGGGCAGATTCTTGCAGGGCTCAGTAATGAACTTTCACTGATGAAAGTGTCTGGTGCTGGTTTATAGCAGCTCTAAGAAATCAGTGTAATGTAAGAACAACCATGGGGGTATTGACTTTAAATACACTGGCTTGGTTTGGTTTTAACTGGTATTTTGGATCAAGAATCTTGAAAGAAGGTTTGACATCAGCTTTTATGGTAATACTTCTCCCTGATGATACCACACCTTTCCCCCAGTTACCAGTACAAGTAAAACTAAGAATAAAAGCATTTTTTTAATCTTTACACTTTATATTAAAAAATAACTCTCAATAAACACCTTCCAGGATCACTTTTGACATTAAACATTGATTTCTATGTCTGTTATAAACCTTGAAGAATTGCCTCAGGCACTTGTAATAATCTAAGCATTAGATAGAAGCATTTTCACTATCTAATTATTACCCAGTTTAATACAAGCTGCACTTCAAGAATATTTGAAAAAAGAAATTATCTTTAAAAAAAGGACCCATCCCCCAGCAACTTCACTGTTGCTGTTGGAGCCAAATGCAATACACATCAATGCAGGGAATACAAATCAGACCACCCAATAACACAACTTTTTTTGAAAAGCCATCAAAACCTATACAGAAATGTCATGGTCTTCTATCTAAACAGGTAAAAATCTCTCCCCCATTGCTCTTATTTCCAGAGGGAATAACATCCAGTTTCATTCTTTCCCAGTTCCAGAACATGGCTCCTTGCTGAGCACATTTCAGACACAAGGTTAATGCTGCAAAGGGATTTGTGCATTTCCACGTCCAGGGCTGATCCCCACTTGTTTCTATTTGTGACACATTATTTGGTTTTGCATTTTTTCCCAAAACAAGGCCTTTAGGAAATTGAAGATGTGAGCATTTGCTTGTAATTCTACTCATACAAGGCAGGTGAGTTACATCCAGGCACAGAACAGAAAATTTCTGTAACAGCCTGAATTTAGTGTCTCCTGTACTTATACAGCTGTTTCCATAATTTATGTGCACTTATTTAACTTGGCTTTATAATTCTCACTCCAAAAAATTAGAGAGGAATAAAAGACCCAGCAGAGGAAACTAAATACTTGAGCTGGGATTAATCTCATAGAAACACAGAAGGGTTTGTGTTGGAAGGGACCTTAAAGATGATCTGGTTCAGCCCCCTGCCATGGGCAGGGACATTTCCCACTAGACCAGGCTGCTCAGAGCCCCATCCAACCTGTCCTTGAACACTTCCAGGGATGGAGCATCCACAGCTTCTCTGGGAAATCCGTGCCAGTGCCTCACTGCCCTGATGGCGAAGGATTTCCTCCCAACATCTAATCTAAAACTGCCCTTTTCCAGTTCAAAACCATTCCCCTTTGTCCTATAACTACATGCCCTACAATATTAATGGGGAAAGTGTGAACACCAAATCTAATGCAATAATGACTTATTACAGAAGGAAAGCTATATTTTCTCCCTAAATTATGCCAGCGGAGTACTGAAACCCGTTTGTCTCTCGTGGTACTTTTGTCATAAATCCAAAAGGCAATTAGAGCATTTTAAATCTTGCCTGAAGTAACTCTTGATTTACAGATTTTCCTGCACAGCTGTGAACAGCCAAATTGGGCTTAAAATTCTCCAGTGAGAAAGCTCATTTTTTGTTGGATATGTCGATCTCCTTCTATAACCCTGTGAGGAGTTTGGATGCTCCACATCTCAGACAATCAGGCTACTCATTGTACCTTTAAGTGTGGAGTTGGATGCCCAGCTGTGGACAGAGCTGCTGCTCTCAGCTGCTTCTCAGCCAGACACATCTGCAATATTAATGGGGAAAGTTGTAGAAACAAAGACTGAGAAACAGCTTCAGAATTGGGCCATCTCAAATGCCTCCACTGAGAACGACAAGCAAGGGTCACTACAAGGTGCCAACACAATTTCTGTCCTTTTAGGGACCAGGGATGGCATTTACCCCGTGGCAGGCAGAGTTTTTCCTTCCTTGTCCTTGTCCTCCGTGCCTCATTCCATCACAACTTTCTGAGGCTGCTGTGGTGCTCACAAACAGGAATGGTACCACTGGGAATCCCCTGCACAGACTTCCATCTACATCCCACTCAGAAGATTTGTCTGGGATGGACATGGTTTAGTCCAGAGTAGAATCTACCCATGTTCTGTATCTGCCTGGTACAGCATGCAACCTCTCAGTACCAGCTGGGTGATGGATGTGCTTGTCTTTACCCTGTGTGTGCACAGCAGCCATGGTTTCATCTGTGCTGGTTCCTCCCATTTATTCAGGGAACAAAGTTTCACAGCATGATGATCTATGTGCATCTTACAGAAGCTGGGGTGGGAAATTTCAGCTACCAGTGTAGACTGGGAGCCTTCCTACCTTTCAGCTTCCACACTCCATCTCCTTCCTTCTGTGCTTGGATCCATCCCTGCAGTTTTATCCCTGTCACATATTTTTAAGGTATTCGTCCCAGAAGTGTAAATGTTGAAACAACGTTGGCATCACTGTGATCGTTTTGAATTTCTGTGAGTGTGTGGAAAAGCCTCAGGATATGAGATGACGATAGGCACTGAAAAACGCCTTCCACTGAAGAGGAGAGTCAGCCACAAGGATTGCCAGCAAGATCTGAAAAAAAAACCTGGACAGAAGTAAGTGACAGGCTCCTACAGGGGCAGGAAAAAGAGGTGGTCTCCTGCAGCACAACACCAAGAGAGCCACTGAAGGAAGAAAAATTCCCTGCAGCTCTGCTTCAACACCTCTGGGTGCTTTTTCTGGTGCATCCCCCCATGCCAGGAAGGAGACACCCACACCTGGACACTGGGGGTGCCAAGCACGAGCTGGAGCTCCAGACCCACCTCTGCTGGCTCCCCTTGCCCGTGGCAAGTGGTGCTGGTCCCATCCAGCCCAGGATGGCTGCTGCCTGCAGCCAGCGCTGCTTTTTGAAGGTGGCAGAAAACTGACGCATCAAAAGTTTAGCCCAGAGGCTGCTGTCAGTTTGCTCAAGCAAATAACTTCATACAGCTTTCAGAGATTGGTGGGATCTCCCTGTGCAGGAGGGAAACGTAAATAAATGGGAAAATTTGCTGGAGAGGGAGACTAACTCCTGCTCCTGGGCCTCCCAGCTGGGTGTAGATGGGAAAAAGAAAGAGTTGTGGCACTGGAAGTGGGGGAAGCAATAGGGCCAGTGCTGGGCTGGGGCAGACAAGCAGGAGGGGACCCCAAAAGGCACAAGGAAAGGCAGGTCCTGTCACTGAGCATTGCAGAGCAAAGCCAGCCCCATGTAATTAAATCTAATATAAATATATTTACACAGCACACATCTATCCCTCCAGACAGATACACTCACAGAGGAGCACAAGAGCATCTTATTTTGCTATGCCACACCACCCAGAAAAAGCCAGCCCAGAGCCCTGAGTGCCTGCTGAAGTGGCCTGAGCCATTTGCAAGGCACCTGGTACCAGGACACAAGAATCTGTGTTTGAACACTTTATCCTGGTGCTCAGTGATTCACTAAACCAGGACAAAGAGTTTTAAACCAACAGTTTGAAAACCAACTGTATTGCATTTCAGCCAGACACTTTCCTCTGCCAGGCCATGGGTTTAATAAACACAGCAGGCTCATGCCTGAGCTCACAGAGGATAACCTGTAAGCACTGAGTGACAGATTTGACACTTTTGTTGAGACATACTAGAAATCCCAATTGCTGGGATCGATGTGAAAATTTCTCTCCTTTAGGGTTTTATTTGTAACCTCTCAGCTCCTTGCCTTGGGAGTCAGGGGCAGGGGAGAGGATGGGTGAGAGGTAACTTTCCCAGGAATGTTGTTTTAATGATGCTCTGTTTGTGTGGTGGTTTGGAGTAATATGAAACCTTGACATGCTCGGGTTTTTTTTCTTTCAATTTTGCATTACAGGGGTTTGGTTTGTTTCCTTTTTATCTCCCTTTGCTTAACAAAACATAAATGTTAGCTGGGACTTAAGAACAGTGTCCTGCCATTGAAAGGACATCCCCTGAGAGCAGGTGACTTCCACACTGAAAGCTCAGACATGGTTTTTTTAGTTCTGCTGTGTTTCACATGGGCTGGGACTGCAGAGGTTCATCCTGGATTTTGGCAAGTGGGAGGATACAAATGGGATCCAACCCCAGCCCAGCTCCCTCCCACACCCTGCTGAGGAAACACACTCAGGTCCCTGGGCAAGCAGCAAGGGGGACACAGTAGAAAGCACTGGCAACGTGAAGCTCCTGTTTCCACCTGTCCTGGGCTGGCTCTGAAGCTGAGCTCTTGCAATGTGATGCCTTTCACAAGTGTGGGTGAAAATGCTGCAGAAAGGTGCAGAAAACGCTCCAGTTTTCTTCCTTTGGTGATGGTGGGGAAGGAGAGAGGGCACTTCTCACCTCGAGTGATGCCCTCAGACCTTGTTTTGACCTCAGTGCTGGGCTTGGTGCCATCCCAGGGCTGAGACCCCGGGCAGGGGTCCAGGGGCAGCTCCTGGTCAGGGGGTGCCAGGCAGACGGGCAGGAGGGAGCTGTGACTCCAGGGGCTGATCTGGGGACTGGCATCCTTAACTCAGCTCCAGGTTTGACCTGTGAGGACGAAGAGACCTCATGGCTGGCAGCGACTGTGCCCTGCCTCGGTGCCAGGCTGCCAGCAGGGGGCTTGTTCTTTTGTGCTTTGGGTTTTATTTTTAGGCAGAGCCCAGAGACAACGGCGCAGGGAGGCACAGGCAGGGCTGCACCCTCTAGAGCACAGACAGCATTTGAATGTGCGGTTTCACAAGAATTTTGCTTGTCTTGAACTGCACACATTAAAGCTTTTGGAGGAAATTATTCTTAATTACTCAGTTGTGTTATAAACAAGGTTTTCCCTGGTCAGATCATTGTTGTTGGGATTGTCATCATCATCATTATTCCTCTGCCTCATGCAGCCCTGGCACACACAGGGACCAACTCCCCTGGTGTTTTCTGTGGCTAAACCATAGCATTCCTCATCCCAGCAAGCCCTCAACCCACAGAGCCAGATCCATGGGAGAAGGGAGCTGCTAGCTGCCTTTTACAATTCAATAATAATTCAATAATTCATATTGTTTTACGAACAACAAACAGGGCCAGTGCTTTTTTCCAAGGTCACCTGCAAGGTCACTCCAGTATCAGTGCTCAACAAATCAGTGTAATACCTGGAAACTTTACTCCAGTTCCTGGAATGAACATCCTCCCAAGGAGCATAAGTGCTTCACTTTGTGCTGGAGTTCAGGGCACATCCATCATTCAGAAATTGGATTTGTGTTGGTTTGGTCTCAGCCTGGGCATGTGTCCCCGTGGTGGCATGGCCACTCACCAGCTGCTGTGATCCAGCCCTTCCTGGGCCATTTAAACCTGTTGATTTGCACTTGCCAAGCCCAGAGCAGTTGCATTTAGCAGGTGATTGACATATTGAGGAAGATTTAATTGAACAGGCCCTCTCAGAGACAGCATTACTGGGGCTTAGATCCTTTTCACTCAGCTTCTGGAGGCACATGTCAAAAAGGTTATGAGCAAATTTCCCGCTTGGAAAAGCTGATGGGCCACCAACAGCATGCAGTTCATTCTCATTAGTGACAGGAAAACACCACGGGTGTTACCTGAATATTTCTGGTCTCTTCTGCATAAGCAATACCCAGTCTGATACTGAGTCCCTCTTTTCCAGGACAAGCAATTTGATTCATTACCTGATAATTCATACTGTTCCTGCAGATCACCACTCACTAACCTTAGGAGGAGCTGGATAAATGTTACAGCCATAAATGCAGGACAGAGGAGGGTCCTCATGCAGGAGGTCTGTGGCACTGGTTTTTAAAATGCTTTTGCTGAATAGTAACAGCTGCTTTTGCAAGCCTGCTGCCCAGTGACTCCCCTGCTGACCATGGGGAAGAGATGTCAATCTGAAGCTTTGACAAAATTGGCAATTTGGATGTTGAGGCATTTCAAAATTGTACCATTTTGATATAATTATGTCAGAAATAAACCCACAAAAACCTCATGAAGTCCAATAAGGCCAAGTGCAAGGTCCCTCTGCCAAGCCTCACTGAGGGGTGAGTGCACTGAGAACAGCCCTGCCAAGAAGGACCAGGGGACACTGATGGATGAAAAACTGAATGACCAAGTCATGTGCAGTGGCAGCCCAGAAAGCCAGCCACATCCTGGCCTGCATCACAAGCAGCATGGTCAATAGATCAGGGGAGGAGATTGTCCCCCTCTACCTGCTCCTGTGAGACCCCTCTTGGGGTGCTGCATCCAGGCCGGGGTCACCAGCACGAAAGGACAAGGTCATTTGTTGGGGTGAGTCCAGAGGAGGCCACAAAAGATGCTCAGAGGGCTCTTCTGAAAAAAGGCTGAGAGAGTTCAGGCTGTTCAGCCTGGAGAAAAGAAAGCTCCAGTGAGACCTTACTGAGGAGTTTAAATGCTTGAAGAAAGATGATTTATAAGAAAGGTGAGGAGAGAGACAAGGACAAGGGGTAATGGCTTCAAACTGAAAGAGGGCAGGTACAGATGAGATATTTGGAAAAAAATCTTTTACTGTGAGGGTGGTGAGGCCCTGGCACAGGTTACCCAGAGAAGCAGTGGATGTCCCACCCCTGGAAGTGTCAAAGGCAAGGCTGGACAGGGCTTGGAGCCACCTGAAGGAGTCCTTGCCCGTGGCAGGGAGCTTGGACTAGATGATCTTCAAAGACTCCTTCCAACCCAAACCATTCTATGATTTTATTTTAATAAGCTAACCAAATATATTTATTAGTTCCAAATCTACTTGCCTGGTGCCCAGGGGTGTGGCTGGGGCTGAGCTGAGGGCTCCCCTGGAGGAGCAGAGGGACCCTGAGTACTGGTGGGCTCTTGCAACACTCCCTGACCCCCATTGCTTCATCTTTCCTTGAGAGTTAATCTCTTTTATGAAATTTGACATTGAAATGCCTCCCTTATACAGCAGATTATGACTGTAATTAGCTACAGGATAAATAACACTGTATTGAGTATTACACTAGATTTCTCCTTTATTCTGTCACTGAAGCATGTTTTTCCCCTATTGCTTCTCCCAAATCATCATGAGACTTTTGTGAAGAGAATATTTGCACAAAAAGCTGTGGGCAATTGCTCTTGAAAAGATTCTTGCAGTTACTTAATACTGTGAAAGGGCAAAATGAAATGCTATTTAAATGTATTTTCATGCTAAATTAGAATAATGAAACTTCCTCTTGATGCTCTGGCAATGAAATTGGAGACAACTCACTTTACCCAGGTAAACTGTGCACACTGGGAGCAGCTCCTCAAACAGGAGGAAGGGAGATTATCAGTAGATATATTTTTATTAATATTTTAGATGGCTGTTTGCTTTTTTAAAAAAATCAATTATTGTAGTCTGCTTCACTTGAAAACTAACTTTTAGTGTGGCACAAGATGGGGGAAGAGGATTCTTGGTGGGAATCAGGAAAGGGTCCCAGAGGGACTGTGCTCAGCAAAAGGAAGTGACATTCTCTGAACATCATCAAGAGGCAGAAGACACCACAATTTCGGGATACAGCATCCTCAAGGCTCCTTTGGGTGCCCCTGCTGCATCTGCCACCATCCCAGATCCTAAAATCACCCCAAACCCAGAAGCCTTTTGCCGTGAGTAGCTGCTGCAGTCACCACGCTCCTGTAAAACTGACATCATTCCCTTCCCTCTGGAGAAGGGCTTGTAAACAACCCCTCTCCTCTGCGACAAGCCGCTCGTTCAGGCAGTGCTGTGGCTCTGAATAGAAACTCCCGGAGCCAGCCAAAGCCCAGAGCTGATATTTTCTCCGTGGCAGTGCCCTTGTGCTTCCGTTCCTCACAGCTCTGCAGCAGCGTGGGGCCGGGCTCGCCATATGTGCCGAGTTCCTGCCTGCCCCTCCTCACTGGAGCGGCATTCCAGCCTGGATCTGTGGCTGGGCAGTGAAAATCCTGGGAAAGCGACACCTTTATTCCTCCCCTTGACCTTACCAGTGCCCACAGTCCTCAAGGTTAGGTGTGTAGGCATGAGGTGCTCGGGTTGATGATGTTTGTCTTTTTGTGACCCACTCCCAAAACCTCCTGATCCTATTCCTGAAGCAAAGAGGCCGGAGCTGCGGGAAGAGAAATGGGGTTAGGAAACCCAGCTGTGCAGAGAAGAAGGCAGGAGAGAAGTGGCAGCATTTCCCAGCTCTGGAAAATACAAATAACCACAGTGAAGGACAGGGATGGTCTCAGCAGCCCCAGGACAGAGGTGTCCCCCAAGTATGAACACCCTGGTAACAATGCTAACACTCACCTTCTGTCTATGTCTATTATATATATATATATATATATATATATATATATGTGTGTGTGTGTGTGTGTGTGTGTGTGTACATATATATATATATGTATGTGTATATATATGTACACACACACATATATATAAAATACATATATATATGTATTATATGTATATGTTCATTTATGTATATATTTATATATGTTTTATATATTTTATTTATTTATATATTTTATGGGGGTTTATATAAACATTTATATAAAAATGTATATTACAACATTTATATACAAGCATTTATATAAAATGCTGATGTTTTTAATATAAATGTGTGTGTATATGTATGTATGTGTATATATGTGTACATTTATACAAATACATACATATATATATAAATGTTTGTGTGTAAATAGAAATGTGTGTAAATTTTGCTGTATCTCTCCTCTCTCGTTGATGATGTCTAAATAACATCATTTCTCCATGCTGGACACAGTCCATCCCCAGTGTTCCTCCTGCTGGGTCCCCTGAACATGAAACCAGCCTTATTTTTATACAGGAAACCAAGAGCTGCCCTAATTCCCATCAAGAAATCCTCTTTCCTCCGTCTTGTGACCCTTAAAAAGTTAGTTTTTAAGTGAAGCAGGCTATTTTAAAAGAACCCTAAAAGAAAAAAAAAAAAATCTGAAACATTATAAGAAATACATTGACTGATTTATTGTATGAGCACACCCACACACACACATCCAGAAAAGCCCAGCCCAAGCCACAGCCCTGCACCTCAGGACAGAGCCTCCCGCCTGACTCAGCAATCAGCAGCTCTCCTGATTATCATTTCACAATTCAGAGCACCTAACCTCCCATCAGATGTGTGTTTTCCTGTCGTACAGCTCACCTGAGGCTACGTAAACCTCTCTGAGCTGCTGCTGCCTGTCTCAGCCCTGGGAATACAACTTAATGATTCCCTCCTCGCCTGGACCAGCATGTCAGCCCCTCCCGATCCTGCCACTTGTTTAACCTCTTAGGAATAGGAGCTACCCTGACACCTGATGTGTCACATCAGCTATCAGGATGCAAGAGAGAGATCTGGCTGCCCCATCTCCATAAATCCTTGATCTCTCTAGCAGGGCTGTCACTTCTCCCTGCAGAGGCTGTAATTTCGGGTTTGCTTTGAGCTGGCTGCGGCACACCTTGGGTTTGATATCTTCATCACAACTCAGAGTCTCTGCGCCAGACCAGGATGGTGTTGCTATGAATGCTCTCAATGATGGTGCAAGATGCCCAGCAAGGACTTCAAAGCCTTTGCAGATGCTTTTTAATGAAGCCTCGTAGTGAGCTGTAAAGTGAAGAGGCATCATTAAATGTCAGCACAGACAGAGAGAGGAATTATCGCTGCTGAGACCGTCCCTTAAGGTCACACCACGGAGTGGGCTCAACCAGGATGGGGCAGCCCCACTGTCCTGCCCCACTCATTAGAAAACACTTTTTTTAACCCAAATTGACACTTCCATAGCAGCAAAGTGGCCATAAATCACAGCATTAAAGCCTGGAGACCAGTGCTGCTGCTCTGAATGCAGCAGGCAGCTTGGGCAACCTGCTGCCCATCCATCTCCAGATCAGGGTATGCCCTTCCTTCTTCTCTCCTGGAAAAAAAAAAATCCTGGAAAAGAAGTAATCCAGCCTGGGAAAAACCTTCTTTCCAAACTGGGAAATGCCACCTATTACAAGAACTTTTTTCCCCCTTTTTTCACCCATCCAGGTTTTGTTTCCATGGAAACATGGCCAGTAAATCGGCTGGCCAGAGGCAGCCCGGGAGTGGGGAAACCCCTGGGGAGGTTTCCATACCTGAAAACTACAAGGGGTAATTTGCAAAACATAGGCCTTTTTGCTCCTTGGGGGCTCCCAAGTCTCTCCAAATGTTTAAATGCAAATAAAAGATTAATAAGTTTCCTATAACTAAATATAAGCACAGAGTTTGACAGCTAAATGTTCCCACCTGAACCTGGGTGATGCTTTGGAGAGTCTCAGCTTCAGGTGGAGATTCTGGTGCACGACCTTGTCCCTTGCACTGGGGACAGATTTTGGGGCTTGGGGGTAAAGGTAGGATCAGGGTGGTCCCTGAGGTCTGTAAAAGGGGAGATACAGGATATAAATAGATGTGTCTAAATATTTACGCAAACAAAAAGCAGAAGAGATAAAATGTTAGAAATTTTAAACATTTCAAATGTTTTTAGTGACAGAAAGCACTGGTAAGTGCAGCTTTGGGCCAGCTTTGGAAACCAGAAATCACTTTCCATCTGTCAGAAAGAGTATCCAGCCTCAACCTGGATCCTCTCTGATGCACCACCATTCCATGCCATTCCACTACAGGGAAAACAGCCTGACACGATGCACATGGAAACAATGCCACATTTTTGACCTCTCAGCAAAGAAATTCCCAAAAATATTTTCTCAACACATCCTTTCCCCAGGATACAACATCTGAGATAGTCTCATGTTAGACACCCAGGCTGAGGCTGAGAAAACCTGAGCCCGTGGCTGCATCTTGTTGCTGACCTTCCCACTCGCTGTGTTTAATTCAGAAATCCAATTATATCACTTTTAAATCCCCAAATCTTGTGCTCTTTCTCCTGTGCACATCTCTTCTCTAGCCCTGATCAATATTTCCAAGCCTCTTACCGGGGAGCAAACCGCAACTGCGCTGCAGGATTTGCTCTCACGCCGCCAAAGCAAAGCTCTTCCCTGCTGCTACCCACGAGCCTGCCGTGCTGGTCAGGGGAAAATCACCAGAGGGGGGTGGTGGATGGGTCTAGTCCACCTCTCTGTTGCTAGAAAATTAGAATTAAAAGCCAGCTGTGGGTCTGAAGGGGCCGGCAGGCAGCGGCGGGTGCTCCCTCTGCCGTTGCGGCCGCAGCAGTGATGGACTCCGGGCAGGGATGCACAAAGCAGGGAAGGCAAGTCCAGCCAAAGATCTTGTTTTCCCATTAAATCAGGAGTTTTAATAGCTGATGAGGATGCTGTCTGCCTGGCCATTGTGTCAGGCTGCTCCTGGCAGGCAGAAAGGCAAGCTGGAGGAAAGAGCTGTGGGGACAAAGGAATGATACGGTGATTGCTCTGGAGCCCCTTGGCCAGGTTAAATCTGTGCTTCAGAGAAACGTTCAGGGCCTCAAAGAACAGATATTTGGAAGGCTGCAGGATCAGTGGGTGCCTGCAAAGGGGCAAGTTTTATTCCTGGAGGCTTTGCACATGCTGACTTGTATCAGCATTGCTGCTTGTCCTAGAGAAGCTGTAGCATCACTAAGAAGTCAGCTGAAGGAAGGAGGTGATTTTTATCCCCCTTAGCTCCCTTGCAGCACCAGCCCAGCCAGCCCTGAGGAACCCTGCTCTCTCTTGCAGAAGGTTTAACCCTCAACCAAATATTGTGTGGTTGGGGCAAATGTGTCACGAGCTCCAGGACGTGTCTGGGATGGAGGCAGAAGCACAGCCCTGCCCCTGTCAGTGTCCCCCAGAGCTCAGCTCAGAGATGTGCCTCTCCTGAAAGCAGACAGGGACTGAGCACTGCTTATGCTCTTTCATGCTGCAAGTAAGTGGCCAAGCCCACTGTCTGAATCACAGGGCACTGGAAGGTGCTCCAAGGTCTCTCCAGAACCTTTTTTCTCAGTGTGAACAACCCCAGTTCTCTCAGACTGTCTGCAGTAGGTGCTCCAGCCCTCAGTGCACCTTCATGGAGTCCTCTGAACCTGCTCAAGCAGCTCCATGTCTTGCTTATACTTAGGGCCCTGAATAATTTGTATCACTGTTTATCTCACCTTAAAATTCTGTTAAAAATCCTTTGTGTCTGGCACTTGGGGGTTCCCCTAGGTCAGGATACCCAAAAAGTTACTTCATGCAGCTGCTAAGTGTGACAGTGCAGGAGAAATACCTCCAGTTACTACTCAGTTGAATGCACATAATTAGCCATTTGCTGTATCTTTATTTCAAAATGTCTTCAAGCAGGGATATGCCTTGCACCCGATAGTGCCAGTGGATGCCTCCACTTCCCCATCCAGGCTGTGGAAGTGACATTTCTCCTTGTGGATGGGGTAATGAAGAGGACACAAGTCCCTGCAAAGCCCCCCCCATGCCTTCAGCACCAATCCCATCAGAAAGGACCCCGAGGACAGCGGCTGGGGACATCCATGCATGTTTTCTCTAAGTGGGGAGGATGGCAAAATTGGCAAGGGGCCAGCGGGAAGTATTTGTAAACACTTTGTAAATGATCCAATTTTCCTGAGCATCTGTTCACGACTCACTTGCCAGCTCCGTGGAGCCAGTGCTGGTTGCTGGAATGGCAAAGGCTGGAAAAACCCCAGACTCGCTGTGACACCGATCCCATCACCGAAGCAATTAATTGGCACCAGCCTCGCTCTGACCACGCAGGCTCCTCGAAATAATCAAACTCGTTGTCAGGAAGGTGCCTCATCATTATTTTTCTCAGAGCAATGTGCTCCAGCCCATGGACACTTGCAGCTGGCCTCCCATCAGCATCCTTTGCCATGACGAGGACATTGCCTGCATTCCTCCTGGAAAGGTGCTCACAGCCTTTGCCATGCTGGAGCTAGGGCTAACTATGACTAAAACCTACTTTGGTCCTAGTTAAGCCAGCAGCAGTGAGAGCAAGTGTTTTCCATAGGGGGTTAAATATTACAGCAAGCTTGACACAGTTTTCTAGGTTTTTGGATGAAGGCTGAGCTCAGGAATTGGCAGCAGCCTGTCAAGATGAAATGACCTCGTGTAATCTCTGATTTCTGTGTCCTGCTATGCCCTTTCCCATTGAAAGTAATCAATTCTTCAAAAAAAAAAGTAATATTTTGCAAATGGGGTTCTTCTTAATAAAACATCTGGAAACAAAGCACAAGGACATCAGGCTCCACAGACCTGAATGAGTAGTGATGACCTAGCAGATATTTATTTAGTGCTGTGGTCCCAGCTACATCTTCATCTGCTTCATTTTTTCTCTTTTAAAGTGGGTTGGAATCACAAGACCAAATCTCCATTTCTAGCATATTTTGGCAGCCTGGATCTGCAGGCAGCACAGTTTAGCATGGATTTGGAGCAGACTGAAGAAGCAGAAGGGATGTGCTGGTTCTTCATCCCATGTTAGTTCATTCTCCCAACTCACCACAAGGTGTTTCCTGCTTCTTACCATTACCTGGGGATTTCACCTGGAAAATTCCTCAGTACTGAAGGATGCAATGATTCTAGGGATGCCTTTCAACCCCACTTTTTCTCTCTCCAGTAAATTAGTGCTTCTGTGGGAAATGAGCTCAGACATTGCCCCGGGGTCAGTGCATCTGCCAGCATTTGGCCAGCCAAGCACTGCCATCAGTGCCCATCAAGTCCTGCTTTCACACCCTGGCCTGGGGTTTTCAGAGGTGATATATTAATATTTTTTTCCCCCAGGTGAAGATGACCCCATTCATGGCTCCTAATCCCTTTGTCCTCTTGCTAATAATTAGAGCAGTGAGAGGCCGGGGAGCAGGCCTGGCATGCCTGGGAAAGAAAAACTCTCCTGCCTCGGGGAGGGTTTCTTCAGCCAAAGGAGAAAATGCTAAAATAAGAAAAGAAGAAGGAAAAAAAAAAGCCAGCAGCCCTTAGATGGGCTGTGTCTGTTCAAGGACAAAATATCCCTCCCCACAATCCCTGATACAGAAAGGGCAGGTAACATCTCCATCGGGAAGGAACCACAGAAAAGGGATGGAAGGGAGGAATCACAGTGTGTTGGGTGAACAATGCAGGATCTTGTGCTAAAAACTAAAGGTGTTGGAGGCCCCGACTCCACTGTCATAAATCACCATCACCAGAAATAATTTACCAGGATTTAACAGAATGATCTATTTGAATAAAGAGGGAAAATTCTGTTCCTTACTGTATTACTCAGAAACCCTTTCCTTCCTTCCTTCCTTCCTTCCTTCCTTCCTTCCTTCCTTCCTTCCTTCCTTCCTTCCTTCCTTCCTTCCTTCCTTCCTTCCTTCCTTCCTTCCTTCCTTCCTTCCTTCCTTCCTTCCTTCCTTCCTTCCTTCCTTCCTTCCCTCCCTTCCCTTCCCTTCCCTTCCCTTCCCTTCCCTTCCCTTCCCTTCCCTTCCCTTCCCTTCCCTTCCCTTCCCTTCCCTTCCCTTCCCTTCCCTTCCCTTCCCTTCCCTTCCCTTCCCTTCCCTTCCCTTCCCTTCCCTTCCCTTCCCTTCCCTTCCCTTCCCTTCCCTTCCCTTCCCTTCCCTTCCCTTCCCTTCCCTTCCCTTCCCTTCCCTTCCCTTCCCTTCCCTTCCCTTCCCTTCCCTTCCCTTCCCTTCCCTTCCCTTCCCTTCCCTTCCCTTCCCTTCCCTTCCCTTCCCTTCCCTTCCCTTCCCTTCCCTTCCCTTCCCTTCCCTTCCCTTCCCTTCCCTTCCCTTCCCTTCCCTTCCCTTCCCTTCCCTTCCCTTCCCTTCCCTTCCCTTCCCTTCCCTTCCCTTCCCTTCCCTTCCCTTCCCTTCCCTTCCCTTCCCTTCCCTTCCCTTCCCTTCCCTTCCCTTCCCTTCCCTTCCCTTCCCTTCCCTTCCCTTCCCTTCCCTTCCCTTCCCTTCCCTTCCCTTCCCTTCCCTTCCCTTCCCTTCCCTTCCCTTCCCTTCCCTCCCTCATACCTCCTTTCCTCCTTTTTTTCCCTCCTTTCATCCTTCCTCCCTCCTTCCATCCCTCCCTCCATCCTCCCTCCAGCCCTCCCAGCCTCCCTGGGTCTTTTCAAACAGGATCCCCCATTCAGAGGGGATTTCTCCACGCCAGGCCGATCAGGGGGATTAAAGAGCAATTAAACCTGATAAATTATCTGCCTGAAACATTTTTTCAAAGTGGCCACTGTGCTGGAGCAAAGTCGCTGTCGCTTCATTTCCCCTGTGAAGGGGGATCAGGGCAGACCCGCTGACCTCCGCCTGCGCCGGGCGCGGAGCAGAGCGGGACCCTCGCCCCCTCCGCAAGTGAAACCGGCCCCTCCGCCCCCCGGCAGGGCTTTAACCTTTGGGAAGCGCCAGGGATGCCTCCCAGGCTGCGGCAAGCAGAGCGGGAGCGGGAGCAGCCTGCTTCCTTTAAGGCTAACCAAGCAGCCTTTGCCTTCAAAGCTCGCAGAAATCGTTGTCCTAATTTCCCTCCAGTTTGATATTCTGCATCTGCTTTTGTGAAGTCTTCAGCTACCTCTCTCACTTCAGACCTTTTCCAACTTCGGCTTGGCAGCAGGAGCCAGAGTAGAGGGCTTTAATGGAAATTTGGAGCCTCATTTTTGTATCAATCCCACACCTACATCAGTCCTCAGGGATGCTCCACTGCACATTCTCCTCAGGGTGCACTGTGGTTTCTAACTGGGTGCTTTGAGCTACTGTACAATCTCAGCCTGTTTTATCCGTCCTTTCCCTCTGTCCCATCAGCCAAGGGTCCATACAATTCCTGCAATTATTTTCAGCCCTGTGCTGCTGCTCAGCTCAGCTGCCATCTGGATCCATGTCCTCCCAGCTGATGACCTGTTCCCAGCCACAGCAGACCTGGGCCTGCTCCCACCACGGGTTTATCAGAGAGAGGGGTTCAGCCCCATGGAGCACTCCGGATTTTGGGTGCTGAAATAAGGAGCAGGATTTAACCCCTGAGACAAGATCTTTGATTTCCATAGGAAGGTTGAAGAACTACAGAATTTCTGGCCCTTGCATTTTCCTGGTTTTCTTTCACACACCTTCACTCCGTTCATTAGACTAGGAAAAGATGCCACAAAAAAATCTAAGACTGCCTGAGTGTCTTACATTAATGAATGTTAATGTTAGTGCAATATAGTGCCCACCCAAAAAGCTCATGAAAACAAAACAGCTCTGTGTGGGAGAACAATTCTGAGTACAGCGTTGTAAACTGGGGGAAGAAAGGAAAGCAAGGACAAAAATAGTTTCTGATAGACTAATTAATTGAAAATAACAGTGGGGTCAAGGGTTGGAGTGCTAGGGATATGCTTGTAAAGATGCTAATGCAGCTGTATCCATATTTCACGTCCTTGCTGGATCCCCCATGTAGAAGTCCATCTCTTGCCTCTCAAGTCCAGTTTTCAGAAAGAACTTCGATCAAAACTGGGATGCTCAGCTCTTCAAATGACAAATCACTGCTTTTCTCTGGCCTGTCTGCTCTACCAACAGCTTGAAAAATCTTGGGTCAAGTTACCCCTGAGCTTGTACACCCAGAGTCAGCACATGGAGAAGTTCTGCAAAGGCCACATCCAGATAAAGAAGATGTTCCTTGCTGTTTGAGCTCACAGACACCTCAAAATACAGGCTGAAATTCTAAGAATGCACTTTTATTTGTCCATATGCTAGCCCCTTCTGCTTTTACATGGCCTAACAGATTAATTACCTGGCTGAAACATCCTGGCAAAGGGAAAACTATAAGCTAGGAAAGATCTCCAGAAATGTGACCTGGCCCTGATGGCACCATCCACCCCTTGAGGGCAGATCAGCACTAGGGTGACCTGTGTGTCCAGCAGTGTGTGTCAGCCCTGTGAGCCATCCCTCTCCTGCTTGGAATAACCTGTGGATGGCACTGGCACAGGCTGCCCAGGGGAGTGCTGGAGATACCAACCCTGCAGGGATTTTAGAGACATGCAGGTGTGGCACTCAGGGGCAAGCTTTAGGGTTGGTTTGGCAGTGCTGGATTAACAATGGTTCTGATTTCAGAGGTCTTTTCCAACATGAACAATTCTATGGTTCTGTGATTCTATGGGCTGAGAAAGACTTCAGGAATATCTCCACAGCCAGTGAAAGAGAAAGGTGAAGTCACTCACCCAAAGACATGAGAAATTCTGATCTGAAATGGAGATTTCATCCTGGAACTGTTCATCTCTTCCCTTTTCGGGCAGAGATGAAAAATGCAAGACATCCATGTCCTGGGAAGCTTTGGCAAGGTTGGCTGAGAGTGCAGACATTAGGGGACAGAACCACTTGGAAAAAAACCCTTTCTGCTTAGGGGCATTTGATTCCAGAGGGGCCCAGGGCACACAACATCCATTCCCACGAAAGCCCATCCATTTGAGCCCACCCTGCTCACCCCCTCCCTACAAAGTCCCTCTGCCTAAAGTGCCTCTCCAGCCCCAACACCCACTACCCCATCATCACAACATCCTGATGTGTAGCAGCCAGGAAAATTCCAACACTTTCTCTCCCATTTCTGTCACCTGCACCCACATCTCATCTTCATCTTCCTCTGCTGGGAAACGTCTCCCCTCCCCATGCCCATGCTCCCAGGCAGGGGCTTGCTGGATAACACAGCCATCATCACAATGCTCCTACCATTAGGCATAATAATGCTGCTGGGATTATTTCCCTCCTCCTATAAGTGATTCATTAAATTGATTTCACAAGGAACGGCTATTCCTGCTCACAGCACCGTCCGGAGCACACTAGGAGTGCGTGGCGTTATTTACATTTGTTTGCCCGTACCAAGGCTGACTGTAACTCCATAAATATTTATGGCAGCAGTGTGTATCTACAATACCCAGTCAATTCTCAGTGAGTGGTGTGTGCTAGGCTTTCTGGTCTATCCTGTGGTTTTATATAAAACCGATGATGCAGAAAGGTAAGGGAAAAGGAAAAGACAAATTCCCGGTCCACATGAGCCGCCGGTGTTTGCCTGGGTGAGGGGAATCCACACCTCTGGGAGAGCTGCCCAGGCAGCGCAGTGTGCAGATGCTTTATGGCACATAAGTCCGTAAGTCAGGGGAGCTGTGACCCGGCTCAGACGGGCTCAGGAGCAGCTCTGCACAAGCCAAGGCAGCGCCGATGCCTGCGAGCCAAGGAGGGATGGATTTGCTGTCCTCCTGGCAGGCACAGTGCCAAGTGGCATCTCCAGTGAGCACGGCCGGGCACTCGCTACCCAGGCTGCAGGGGGATATTTACTGAATGACACTAATAAAACCCAAAAACAAAGCCGGCTAATGTCGGTAATTCCCCCGGACAATTTAAATGCACATATTTTAGGAGAGGAGCAGCCTCCCACACATCCATTCTCACCCGCGCTCTCTAAATAGCGAGAACAATGCGGCCGCTGCACTTTGGAGAAGAAAGTGAGAATAGATTTGGGGACTGGAAGTGCCAGGCAGAAGCCGCGGAGCCAAATGTCACAGAGCCCTGGGACTGCAGGAGGGAGCAGGAGAGGCGGTGTGTGAGCATCCTCCCCGCAGAGGCACGCAGGGACAAAGCTGTCTGCTCAGGGTCACGGCAGCGAGTGCCCACCTCACCAGCACTTGTCTGAAACGCTGCGCACAGCAAACATCCTGCGTTTTCCCGTGCAGCCCGAGCAGAATCGCCCCTGTATCCGCATCCTGGATTCAGGAATAAGCACACGGTGCTACTCCTGCAGTGCTGAATGGTCAGGCAGACGCGGTCCCCTCTCCACCCTCATCCTCGTGTGGAAGCATGGCCACAGCTCTCCTTCCAAACGTCCTTCCTGCAGGACGTCTCTCCAGGGCTGCAGAGAAATGTCACGGCGGCTCCCCTGCGCTGGCAGCAGCCCAGGAGCCAGGGAGGTGTCACCACTGGCACCTTCCTGTGCCATCGTGGGGATCACAAATTAACTGGGCACGGGAGACGGACAGTCAGGACCCGAAATTCAAATAGCGCCAAGATCAACACTTGCATCACTCTTAGGGTTGTCTGCATCCCTCTTTAGCAGTGGAAAGAACATTTTCCATCCCTAATGGAACCAGGACTGCACGTCCTTTCCCCTGCTGCCCGGCAGAAATGGCCCCAGGCTCCCCCGCAGCACAGGGCTGGGCACAGCCCCGGTTTGAGGCAGGTGAGGGCAGCGTTCCGTGCCCACCCAGAGGGGCAGGGGGCTGGCGAGGGCTCGGGAAGGCAGAGGGCACGCAGGGAGGATGCAGCCACCTTTGTTGGCGCTGACCCCGGAGCCCCGGCTGCTGTCCCCGCCCGAGGCCAGGCAGGGTGCCGCCTTTGTGGGGAGGCGAAGGGAAGTGCCCTCGCATCCCTCACGCTGACTTGCCTTCACCAGGGACCTTAATTCAGCAAAAACCGCAGCCGTCACGGATGGATGCGGAAGAGGGGAAGGGAGGGTTGGGGGCGATTGCTTCAGCAGTCCTTTTCCTTTCCACCGCCGTGCCCAGCTTCCTACGAACAGACGGCGGCAGCAGCCTCGGGGAGGGGGCACGATCTCCTTCCCCAAGCCCCAGCACCCCGCATCCCACTGCCCTCTGTGTCCCACCGCCCTCCTGAGCCCTGGAGGGGCCGCTTCCCTCGCCGTGGTGTTTCCTGTTGTATGACGCAGGGAATGCGAGGGTTTAGGCATTGAAGGGAGGGATTTTACCTCTTTGCATCCACTCCTTTTGACAGCTGAAAGGTGCCTGTGTGGCACCAGGGACGGCTTGGAGCCCCGTGGCCTCCTCCAGTCCCGGCCCCCAGCATCGACCCCTTCACTCGCCCCCTCCTCCTCCCCTCGGCAGCTCTGCCCCCAGGTTTGGGGAGGCTCCAGCGCCGCTTTCGCTGCGAGGTGGAAAGATAGCTCCTTTAATCTCACCCCTAACCCCATGACCTTCCTCCCTTAAGGAGCTTTTCCCCTTCATGTCACTGCTTTTTAAAGCCTCCTTTACAAATAAAAGCAATTTCCTTTTGGAACTGTAGCTATGACATGGGGAGATGCGCTTTTTTTTTTTTTGGACAATAAAGGGGTAAGAATGGGGGGCCAGCTTCTTTTTGGT